>NC_043753.1:23590077-24790077 GCF_902148845.1 Salarias fasciatus
CCGCAGATGTTAAGCACGACTGACTCCCAAACTCATTATCAATCTAAATTCTCCTCATCTGATCAAACAGGCTCAGCCGGTTACAACAACACCGCCGCTATCGGGGCCCGGCCCATCTGCGACGCCATGTTTGGTGTGGCTGTAATCTGGAAGCGGCGTTTGCCAGGTCCCCGAATAACCTTCAGCGGCTCGGAGTGGTTTCCTGGGCGGCTCAGCTGAATCCTCTGCCTACCAGCGACAGCAGCACCTTTGGTGTGTACTCTGGCGAGCCAGCTCCGGATTGGCTGCAGGTTTTAAAAGCAGACTTTAGCCAGGGGAGCCGGCGCTAATCCAGACCGCCAGATATGGGACACACTCACAGGTAAAACCAGGAAGGAAGCGACTTCTGGTCGGGTCGGAGTCACAGCTGCAGGACGATCGACTCACCTGTCAGGAACGTACAGTGGAAGGTCAAAATAGACGCTGGATGTCGCTAATAGGCACAGGATTATTGCCTCCTGGTTAACATTATGTGGCCTTTGCTGCCAAAACAGTCGTGATACGTTGAAGCCTGAACTCCATTCGACCTCTGAAGGTGCTCTGCTATCTGACATCAAGCTGTTAGCAGCGAGTGCTTTAAGTCTCCTCGCTCGGCGTGCCGGGACCCGACTGCCTGCAGACAATCCGAAAGATTACTCACCACGTCTTATATCACCTCCATACTCAATTTAATGTTTTCCTGTTCTACAGTATTTACAAGACAGTTTAAAGCTGTTGCTTCTGCCAAAAAAAAAGCATCAGCCAGCTGATATTTTGTTCAGCTTCTAATCAGCCTCAAAGGTCTCAGAACCTCAGTTTGGTAAAATCCTGACCTGTATGATCAAGGCTGCATCATTTATTGTGTTTTCCCTTTATTTTTCAGATTGTTTTGAATGTTTTGCGGCATTTTTCTGTGAAAAGGTGAATATAAATACATTTTCTTCTTCTCAGTTGCAGCATTTTTCCTCCTCTGGATCACAAGCCTCATGACGCTGCTACCAGGTCCTCGGTTTTCTTTCTTTGGACGACGTCTGATAAATTATGAAAAGAGAGCTGCAGTGTTGAATCACTGGTAAAACCACCAATAAATGGCTCCAAATTCATTGACGAGCTCAATGATTTTCCTGCTTCGAACATGGAAGCGCTAAAGTCATCTGGGGATGACCGCGTATAAACTCAAAAACATGAAAACAACAGAGCAATAAGGTGATGCAAAGCTATTTGATGATGCTTTAAATCAAAAAAGAAATGTTAAAGTCTTTTCTGAGGGGCAGAAAGTTCATTTTTATGTCTGTATTTGATAGTTTACATTACATTTATTACCTCTCATTCCTCTCAATTGAACTCCACTCAGCAATAATCACTGAATAACCATCAGGGAGACATTACAGGTGGAATTATTCTGCATATTCCTCCTCAGGTCTAAATGCCACACACTACAGTAAATCCCATTTGAAGGTTTCTGACATTTCATTTTTTCAATTATTATTTAATGGCGCTTCTGTTTTACGAGCCAGTTCGCAGACTAGACTAACAGCAACCTCCCGAACGTGTCTTTAAAAATGTGCCCGGGGCCGAGGAGGAGGAGGAATCCGGGGTGACGGCGGATGGAGCGCGCCTAAGTCGTCTCCGTATAAATCCCCTCTGATTAACCTCCGCCGCGGAGATAAAAGCAGCGATATGCCTGAAACGACTTAATAATGTCAGGCGCGGTGTAAAACACACACCGCCGGCTTTATACATTATGCACCAAAGGCCAGCAGAGGGACTCCTGCGAAAAGATAACATGACCCACCCCCGGGAGAGATGGAGAGAACAGAGAGGAGAGAGGAGAGGAGGGCTGGATGGAGACAGAGCGGGAAATGAGAGGGTCAGCCGTGAGGATTTAACAAGAGTCTATCATCTACAGTACATAGCTGACGAAGAGAGGATGGAGGAGGAGGAGGAGGAGGAGGAGGAGGAGGAGGCCACTCCAAAGGCCCCCGAGGGCTGTTCACACAACTCCCATTAATTTGCCCATGATTCAGCAGCGAGCGAGCGAGAGAGAGAAAGAGAGACGGGAGAGATCAGCCTCTTAGCGGTTAGCGTCGTTCAGGAGGGACTCTGGTTTGTATGTAGTGAGGAATAATTCAGGACTGGGAGCAGCAGCGAACAGTGTACCGCCTCAGAGATTTATTAGCCGCTTTGAAGTGACAAACTCCAGTAAGCGCGTACCAGCTGCAGCTAATTGTTGCTTTAAAAAAAACCTATAGCTATGAATCCTGGGGGGATTCATATGTAAGTGACTTGCTGAGATGTGACTGGAGGGGATGAAGGTCTCTGCAGTCGTGTGTTTTCAGGGATTTTCTTCCTTCTCAGGGAAAAAGGAAAACTGGAAAACGCCTGCAGGACCCGGATGTTTCATTTGATACTAATAATGATCCAACGTGGTGTGGAAATAATGAGATACATGATTGATCCAGTTTTTGACTGAACATTGGACAGCATGTAGTGATGGGAGCATGTGATCAGGATGTACCGAGTCCCTCCATCTGGGACAAGGACCCCCTGGAGGGATTACATGTCTGGGATGGTCAGGGACAGGCGAGGGGTCAGCGAACACGGGAGCTGGGACTGAGTGCTCAGAAGACGGATGGACAGCATTTCAAAGCTGGAGACGTCCTCAGATGAATGTCCGTCCACGTTCTTTTCTACCACCTGGAAAATGAACTGAAGACAGATTCATGAGGATCCACCCCAGCTACTTCCTGTCTGCTTCTGAATCAGCAGTTTGAAAACTACCAAAAACTAAAATGTCAATTCAAGTGAAAACATTACACGAGGAAACTCCCCAAATGTGATATAAAATAATAATCGTGACTTTATAAATCCGCCGGCTGTGGTCAGGAGGGCTCTCTGGTATGAGAGGTCTGGGACGCTGCGCTTTTAATCACAGCCATATATAATGGCGAACTGTCTGCTCACAGATTTATCAGTCTAACTTCATTCTCCGCCTCCCAGCAGAGACCTTCTGTCTGGAATCTGTAATATTTTATTCCAGACACAGAAATAACAACACCAGCAAAAAAGCGTGTTTGCCGTTTCGACAGGTGGAGAGGCTGCTGGAGCGGCCTTAAAACATTTAAGGCGAGGGGAGGATCCAGCGTTGGCTTTCATGTCTTGAAAGAGCCGAACCGTTCAAATGGCTCCTCTGAAGCGCCGGACGGCTCGATCCAAACGGCCGGGCGGCGGCGCCGGCCTCCACCCAGGCGCGGCGGCCGCACCTCCATCTCTGCTGCTCTTGAAGATACCACCGTGGCGCGACCCTGGCAATCAGCGGGACTTCAAACTCCGGCGCCACCCTTTGAACGGCGCCCGTGAGCATCCGCCTGCCAAGCACAGCTTTTCCTCTCGGCGTGGAGATTAGAGACGCAGACGAGGGAAAAGACTGCAGCTTTCAGATGCTTCCCTGCACGCCGCCTCCCTCCTCTCCTGAATGCCTTCAACAAAATGTTCCGTCAAGGGTACAATGTGCTGCTAATACCACTGCGGAAAACAACAAACTCACTGATTTACACAAACGTGACAAGACGCCGCTGCAGCACGGGATAAAATCACACGCCGAAAGAAGAGAAACTAATCTCCTTTCTCTGGTTTTGTTTTCTGTTTGAAGCGAAATTAAGTTTCCCTGGCAGACTCCAGGACGGTATCACTTATTCAGCAGTGTTTCCTTGGCAGCGCGGCGGAGAGTCCGCTCGCCGCTGAAGGACTCATTTCTCTGGAGTCTTTCCCCTCTGATGGTGACTAAGTGTGGAGCAGACTGTGTGTCATGTTTGTGGGTGCTGCCGGGCCCTCCAGCCAGCCATACATCATCAGATATTGATACGCTCCCACCGCAGCGCCACCGCTGACATTTGATTCATGGCTCTGGGTGTGATTTTTAAATTCCTAACAGTCAAAAAGGGATCGCGGGGAAATGTCAGCGCGGTGCCGGATGTGGGCGCCGCGGCGACATGATGCAGATCGGTTAAAACGAGTAGACACTGAAACTTTGTTTAGAGACAAAGGTTTGGGTCAGACTTTTTAATAATGGGCAATAATGATAATAATGATGATGATGACGGTGATTGATTTACTGCTACCCATTCAAAATTGCAGCAAAATCAGTCAGAGAGGTGGAATCAATGTTTCCACTCTGGTTTCCTCTTTAACTTAGACACCTAACCTCATTTGATAAGTTTAACCTTATTTTATGACCTTCATCTCTGATTTGGGATGTTATTTTCTTTCATCCTTTCACAATGTCCTGACAGACATTTGGGCTCTGGTTGTGTGTATACAGTAGACACAGTATTGTGTCTATATGACCTTAAATTCATATGATAATTTTCTTTTCTCAAAATGGCGATTTACACATGTAAACTCAAAGTTGGACCACATATACACTTCTTTTTCAGAGTCACTAGCAAACTGCAACACAGGTACTCCTATTACCAGCAGCTGCACAAAATAAACACGTGAATTCTTCAGAAAAATGGTGAAATACAGTACCATGCATCTTAAAAAATTCATATGTGTAGAGATTAATCAGCTGTATTAAACTCATTTTAGCTGAGGTAGAGAAGACTAGGAGGTCAGAGCAGTGAGATGACAGAATAATAATAGTTCTAGAATAATTGGGGTGATTTAGCAACACATCCAGGTCGGATCACACGTGCAGTCAGACCAGAGGGTCATGCGCTGCTGTGACCGATTGCAGCAGCCGACTGATCAATACATGAAGCCATGAGTCTCCTGGCTGCCCTGTTTGATCTGAGGGTTAAAGGGGACATGTCTCTGCCTCTGTCTCTCAGGTCTCCATGGACAGACTGAAGGCTGGGATGTCAAAAAGCTGTGCTCAGCTGGCATTTCGGACATCAGAGGTTTTTCACCCGGCAACAATGAAGCGGTGTGTTTATCGTGCGGGTGGCGGCGGCTATATGTTTACACCTGGCCTTTGGAGAAAACAGCGCCGCTCTTTTCTGCTCTGATGAATGTGGTTCCTAACAAACATCCCCTGACAGGGGAGGCTTAAACAGAGCATGATCCCTCCACACACACACACACACACACACACACACACACACACACACAGCTTTCACCACACAATATAATATGCACTTCACAGGCTGCAGATGAAATGAATGCAAATAACGGCGTGAGGAAGCCTTTAGAGCGCTGCAGGAATCAGACTGTGGCCTCTGCTCTTCTAACATTTACTAAAAATCCATCAGGTGGCGTTTGCAGCGTAAGCAGAACGCCAGGCAGACTGTAACAAATGCACATGCTCTCTTTTGTCACCTTTTTCTTTCCTTTTCCACCAAAACCTTTTCCACGCGCACCCGCCATGGGCACACACACAAACACACATCTGCACACACACATCCTTATACACTCCTGCAGCAGGCCAGCTGAGAGAGCAGGAGGAGCATGACAATGGACTGAAAGGAGAGTCAATATCGAACTGAGGAGGGGAAAAGGCAGAGAAAGCTGAAGGTCTAAACCTACTGAGAACATTTCAGTTTTTTTTTTGAGTCTGTGCCACCTTTGAAAAGGAGAAATTACACAGCAATGCTCTGACGCACCACACACTTCTTAATGAACGCAGTACAGAAGGCGGAGGATGAGGTGAAACGTGAGCACAGCAAGAAGAAACAAATGAGAGGCTTGAATTAAGACAGAGATCATTTTGTCTCCCCCTTTTCCACCCAGTGTGCCTCTGCCCAGCTTAAGTAGAGCCATATGAAATCCGTGTTAACGGAATCGCGGACGGAATCGCGGAAATGACCAATAAAAACGGAATTGGAATAAAACGCGGAATATTGCGGAATTCGTCCTAATCTGGTCTGAAATTCAGTTTTCGGGAGAAAATGGAACCTTATAGTGCAAAGCAAACATGCCGGGGGGACCGCCCGAGCTGCTGCAACGTGTACGTCACTTCCACAGCGCTGCTAACATGCTAAAGCTGCGTTCACACCGCCACATGCTTTCCGCGATTTTGCGTCAAAATACAATTGAAAACAAATGTGAACGCGCGTTCCAGCTGCGATGAGACGCGACGCAACAACACGATGTCCAGGCGAGCTGCTCCCTCCCCTCTCACACATTCAAAAAAGTTATGAAACTCCACGCTAAGCGCTAAATACAGAGCAGAACAGTACACGGACTTTTATGCCTCAGGGGAAAAGCTTTTTTGTAAATACTGTCAACGTACCGTGGACTGGACTCGCAAAGACGCATGCGACTAATTGAAAAGTATTTCTTTGTTGCAGGACTTTAAACATTAAATGGACTGTTATATCCTATTAAATTGTGGACATTTATTCATTTCCACTTACCAGACACCTTTTTTTATGGTAAAAATGAGCATAAAAAACAAAATACCAAATTCAGAAATATTAAAACGGAAAAAACGGAATTGGGGAAAAAATAAAACGGATTTCATATACCTCTACTTAAGCTTAAGGTTGCCCAAAACACACGAAAACAAGTGCTCCTTAAACTGAAGATACCGCTTCCTATGGCTGCCTTTCTTACTGACACAAATATTTAGAGCTCTGAGTTGACTCCCGACACCACAGATGATGCTGAGGTTAATAAACGGATAAAGATTCACACCTTCTGAAATCCAGCGCCTGTTGCGTAACTCTCCACGGCCAATAAACCAACACCGAAAACATTCCCACCAACAAAGACGTTACATCAGCCCGCACACCGCCGGCGCCGCTCACAGGGACGTTGGTTTGTTTTCTAAACTCTCCTCCTCAAACTCCGTGCGCCTGCCTACAGCTGTGGAGTTTCATTCCTCCATCAGCGGGAGTTTATCGTCCCGAGTGGGAGAGTGCAGCTCAGCTGAAATTCAGCTCTCTACCTGCTGACGTACAACCAGCGCCTCCCGCCAAGGAGCCGCACGCAGCCCGATAGGACCGGTTCAACGGACACATTATCAACTATATATGGAGATTAATTTATAACAATCTGGAAAAGTTGAAGTTCAAGAAAAAAAATAGGAACAATTTCAGCCGTCTAATGGAGCGAAACGCAATGAAAGATCCCAAATCCATGTCCTGGAGTTGCATTTTTTTCTCTTAAAAAGTAGCTGAATTGCAACAAATAGCTGAAGTTTTTTTTCAGAAACATCTGAAATCTTTTCTTCAAAAGTCAGACGAAAGCCTGATGATTCTCAAGACATGAAACGATGGTCTGACACACACAGTCAGGGATCTTTCAGCTGGAGCTGATGCTCTTCCTGAAACATTTCCAGTCAATAAACAAGTAACATCAGTTACTTCTCTTTAAAATTTGGAGGCCCAAACGCCTGATGTTTGATTTTGACTCAAAGTACCTAAGATTTTTTTGTTTTCTGGAACTTCTCTAAATAAAAAGACAAAAGTCCTAAAGCATGAAGTCCAAAAAAGGAGGTTAATGTGCTTTAAACATGTTCATTCAGTCACAGCTGGGCAGGAGATGACCTCTAAAATCACTCACTGTAAACCTGCAGTGGTTGAAAAGCCCAAAGTTGATGGTTCCTGGTCCGTGTTTGTGTGTGTGTGTGTGTGTGTGTGTGTGTGTGTGTGAGGTCTGTATTTGCAGTACAAAGTTCAATCGACTGTAAGGAGAACTTCTACCAACTCATTTATTACCATTTCTACCCAGTGTGATGGATAACGGCAGAGAGCTGGGCCGACGCTCTCCAGATGAACAGATTCGGACAGCTTTATTAATCCCAATCAGAACAACTCAGATCACCAGTCTGCACAGATTAGCCGAGAGAAATGAATCCATGAATACACAATAAACAACAGCAGTGGTGGACGGAGGTACAATCACATTAAAGTCTTCATATTACAGGACCACACTGAGAGAACCCTCCTCTGTCCATGTCTTGGGTTTGTCCTCATTGGACCTGTTGGTAAACTATTCCCTCAGCTTTCTGGATCAGCTGTTTTCCCCACAGGGAACAAAATCTGGACCTCAATCATCTCAGAGCAGAGCTCAGCAGGAGAGTTAATGCTGCTGTTGTCTCTAATGAAGAGAAACCTGAGGCAACGATGAAGGAAAAGGTTGGAAAGCTTTCAGTAAAAGATCAGTCAGAGATCCAGAAGTCCTTCTGACTGACGCTGAAACAGCTTAACTCTGCTTCAGGATACATCCAGAGTTGACTTCAGACTTCTGGTGAAGTTTGGAGAAACTCTTCGAACCTTCAAGTTACAAACAAAACAAAACACGACCTGAAAACCATTTAACCTTAGCTGGGTATTTTATTGTATTTTTCAGCATCACTTTAACTTGTTTGTTACTGTTGTCTTGTAGGTCTTTTTTTATGTTCAATTATTATAGTGTTTTGACATATGAGGCCATTTTTACCTATTTAGCAGTTTTATTATTTTTTTCAAATCGTTTTGAACCCTGAGATAAGAATGCTTTAGAAAATAAATTGCCTCGTGTGTAGAAAAAAAAATTAAATGATTTTTTTAAATTGCCAATATAATTATCTGAACGCTACAAAGAGAAACTTCAGCCACGTCAATCTCCACTGCTCCAGAGTAAAGTTTTCTAGAAAAGTCAGTGAGTGAAAACTTTTCTTTTTCAGCCTCGGACTAAGCGGCATGATAACGACTGGAGCTGCCAGCCGAGGGTTTTTTTCCCCATATAGTACAATCTGTCGAAGCTTTATCACCAATCCAAAGGCTAATCAGCACATCTTATCCGGCAGACTTTGTTCTAAAGTTCACGGCGCCGCGATATGCAGAAGGTGGAGGTAGGATCCGCCTGGCGCAGATTGGCTGAAACAGTGCGGGGGCACGCGTCGCTCCAGCCTCCACGCCGACTCCGTCTCGTCTGCTTCAGGCAAAAATATTACGGCTCACGGCAAAAAAGCCCCCGCCTCGCCATCCGCGTGCGGAGTTCAGCACTCCCTGCGTCGGAGGGTCGGAGGTCGCCCCTCTGTGACGCCGGCGCCGGCGGAAGACGGCATTAACGGGCAGCTTCTCCGTTTCAGGGGTGGCGCCTGCGACCCGAAGCCGCGGATCGGCGGGGAAAGCAAATCAGCTGATAGATGAAGTTCAGGAGGAGTTCACACGGGTTTATTTGGTGTCTAATTTGAGCAGGGGGGGGGAACTCTGCCTTATGGGTGGAATAATATTTCTATTTTCCCGCGAAGAACATGAGCACAGGCACAAAATATATATGGAGAGCTGCAGCGCGGGCGGGGGAGCCATCGTGTAAACATTACGCCTTACATATATGACCTCTGTGTTTCCTCTTATTGCCCAGTGGGATAACATAAAAATACATGAAGATGGAGAAGGGGCTCCATCCATAACGGCAGACAGTGGTTCCAGGCGCAGTGCAGGCCCTAACTAGCTGGCTGTTGTATACTCATGGGCAGACAGGCTGAAATATGAGGGCTGAGGACAGGAGGTCTTCCCAGAATGCTAAACTCTCTCTGCTCCCCCCTATACGTCTCGCTCGCTCTCCTCCTCCCCCCGCTGTGCCCTGCAACCAATCTGACGCCTAATTAATCCTGAAGGTCTTTTGTTCCGCTGAGGTTTTTCTCTCTTTCCCCCCACTGCACTCCATCCATCCTCACCTCCGTGGCTCGCCCTCCCCTCCCCGCCTCCCCCACACAGCCTGCCTCTCATCCTTCCCCCCTGAAAAAAGCTTTGTTTTTACCCCTCACACACACACACACACACACACACACACACGCAGTGGCACCTCATTCCAGCCTCCCCAGAGAGACGCTGTACAGTCCCAGAGAGCGGGCCACAGGTAACAGATGTTTCTTGCTTTTCCTTCCCCCCCCCCCTCCTCTACTTCTTTGTGGTAATTTAGTCAAAAGAAAAACGCGCGGCTCTTGCTACATTTATTCCCTCTTTTCCGCTAATTACGCTCCCACCAGACTCTTTCACAGTTTCACTGAGGATGATACGCAGTAATCCTGAGACAGAGAGAAACCGTAAAACCACAACGAGCCGCCGTCTCCTGCGAAGATGCCGTTTTATAACAGCAGCCTGAGCGCTGTACTCATCCGCTTCAGGAAGTTATGTGAAAAGATCAACACCACCTTTGTGAACTTGTGTTTTGATCAAAAAATATGCAATTAATTACAATTCATTCATCAATCAAAAACTGTGAAAACCAAAATTAAGAAGGCCCTGTGTTGTATTTTAAGCATTGGAGAAATATTTTCAAGTCAAAAGCGCAGTTAGTTGACAGATGGATATAAATGTGTGTATTTTAGTAAAAAAAAAAGTCCCGTGACAGCTGAAATGACCGGAGCTCCGGTACCATGGGGGGGAAACCACCCGGGAGAGGCTCCACAGAGGGTTGGGAGGTCCGCAGAGTCCCAGTGATCAGCGGAGCGAGGCAGGAGCTCGAGGGGGGAAAACCGCTGCCAAGGGACCGAAGGGCTGCGAGTGTTTTCCAGGAAGTCACAGGACTGACATTAAAAAAACACAAATCAGCAACATCTAATAAGATTTAATTCAACATGAACGAAGTGGGCAAGAAGCAGCTCGAACTCCATCCAGCGCAGACATTTCCACACTCATCAGCTTCAGACCATTATCTTTTATTATGCATTAGCGCGTTAGCATGTTACACTGGCTAATGTTCAGAACATTTCATCTGCTCTATTTGCTACGTTTCATTCCATAAGTTTGCTATACTGGTTAAGTTTAGCACATTTTTTTTTTTGCTACACTGGACACAGTTGGTACATCTCTTACATTTCATTATGATCGTATTGCTCCAGTTTTGTTTTACTTTAACTTCAGTTCTGCTGGTTTATTTCTAAGGATTCATTGATAACTGGAAGCTTCAGAGCATCGCATCTTAACATTCAGCATCCCGTCATTAACTGACACATTTTCAGATCTTGAGAAGGAGAAAAATTAAATGAAACTCCTGCAACACGTTCAGGCAACATTTAACAGACTTTCAAGTGAAAATGGAAAAACTTTCAGAAACAGAAAAGACAACAATGGAGCTCGGAGACACTGGAAACAGCTGTCTTGTCTCCCAGTCCAGACTCTCCTGGACCCGGTTCTGGTCCCAGTCTTTATCTGTCTGTGTGTCAAGTCAAGTCAAGTCACTTTTATTTATATAGCACATTTATAAACGGCTTAGCCGTACCAAAGTGCTTCACAAGGGCAATGAGCAAACAATAAAGCAATCACTAGGTGAAAAGGTGAAAAGATAAAAAGTCGAAAGCAATAAACAATCATTAAAACACATCTCAAAATCAGACACAAAAAAAAAAAATAAAAACAAGGTAAGACCGAGCTGAAGGCCAAAGAAAAGAGGTGGGTTTTCAGAAGGGATTTAAAAATTCCCACAGACTCGGCTGCTCGGATGTGGAGGGGAACGGAGTTCCAGAGTCTAGGGGGGCCACAGAAAAGGCTCTGTCCCCGATGGTTTTTAACCTAGACCTAGGAACAGCGAGAAGGCGTTGATCAGCCGACCGTGACGCTCTGGACGGGGTGAAGGGGTGGAGAAGATCGGCCAGGTACGGAGGGGCAAGCTGGTGAAGTGATTTGAAAACTGTTGGAAGGATTTTAAAGTCAATGCGGTGGCGGACGGGGAGCCAGTGAAGGGAAGCGAGAACCGGGGAGATGTGAGCGTGTTTTCTGGTGCAGGTAAGGAGTCGAGCGGCAGAGTTCTAGACAAGCTGCAAGCGGAGAAGTTGGGTTTTATTGTGTTGTATTCCTCTTTTGTACTCCCTCAGCTCCATGATCAGCCGCTCTGAACGAACTCCTCGTAGCTGTGGGACGTGACACCATCTCTGCATCAAACCACCTCAACTTCAGCTGACAGCAGCCGTCACACAACAAGCTGGCTTCATCCAATTAACTCTTCTCCTCCACCCCGGGCAGAGACCTAATCCCTCTGTTGTTTAGCATGTATAGACTTTAAAACGTCCAGAAGATAATAATTTGCTAAGCATTCCTTCCTGGGTTTATTCCATCCATCTTTACCAGAACATACTAGCCAGGAAGAGCGGCGGCGTTTGACCAGTGGGCAGACTTGATAAATTCTGGTCTGATAGCTGCTGTGTCTGCAGAGAACAGTTGAGAACTTTTGTTTATTGCATGCGCCTGTGGTAGAAATGTAGCTAGAGGTTAGTAAAACTTGTTTTGGTCGAACTTGACGCTGAGGAAAAGTTGGTGCAGTAAAAACAGCCCATGAAAAACTTTCATTACGGGGTCTCATTTTTGTTTTGGCAGCCTTCACCTCTTTAATAGGGCCAGAGTTATAAATCTAACTCCAAATAATTGAGATAAATGGCCATCTGAAATAGCTCAAGGTACGATAAATCACACATCGGCAGGGATCGGGGTTAAAACAACGCCGCGGCGCCACATCTGCTGATGTGTCGTGACCCTGGCGGCTTCACCGACAATCCCACGTCCCCTCTGCGAGGCGCGCCGCCGATCTCCCGTTCGACAAGCGAGAGACGACGGTCCACCGCTCCGGGCTGGAAGGTCATTTAAAGGCCGGACATACAGACCCCCCCCTCGCCCCCCCCGCCTCCCGCCGCTCCCCTCTGCCTGAGAGCCAGAGATAAACCTACACATGCCAGCCACACAGGACCAATAGTGGTGATTTATCGGAAGCCATTTGCTACCTGAACGCCTATGAAATTGTAATGAACTTGATTATGCTTTTAATGAAGTGTGAGAGGTTCTTCAGAAATGATTATAGCCGTGCTCCGGCTCACGGCTAGCGGCTGTGGAGGGGTGGAGGAGGAGGAGGAAGGATAGGGGGGGAATGGAGGACTGTCACAGAGAATGAAGAGCGGCGGCGGCGGCGGCTCAGGATGCTGCAGGACGAGCAGAGGTGGCTCGCTTTCTCCGGGATAGATTACGGGGGCGTTTTACTGTATGTGCGAGGCGACTTGACCCAACCAACCCCATTTCAGCTGCTCTCTGCTGAGGGATTTTCCCTGGAAGCCGCATGCTGACGCCGTACATTAGACTCGACGGCCTTCAGCCTCATAGGTCACATTTTGCATACAGATCAGCCAGATGAGGACGACTCTAACCTTTCCGTGTACCGAGTCACTCCCATTCAAACATTATTGTTTGGTGATTTCGTGCACAAATCTCCACTCTCCCTCGCTGCTTTCACTTTAAATACCAAATGATGAGCCGAGTGGCTGGTGAAAGGGCAGAGCGGCGGTCCAGAAGCCAGCAGCGGCGTTCTGCTGGCATTCCTTCTGCGCTCGGCTGTAATGAGACACTTTCTGGACGGGCTGGAAGGATCCCCGTCTCGCCGTCACTCACAGGGGGCAGAACCCGGATCGGTCTTCAGACTCATGACCTGCTGCTCCCTGACGCATCCTTCAGGATTAATTCAACTGGGACTCAGTTTGGGGAATTCTGGTTCTGATTTCTAGAAACAGGGCTGCATCTCCAGAGCTTCGACGAACGAGTTTACCACTAAAGCCGTCTGGATAGTCACTGTCCAATATCAGATCAGCCGATTAACCGCAAACGCATTTTGGAACTGTGCGAGAAGACAAAACCCACACACACACTCACACACACGCACAGGGAAAACATGCAATCCACCCACAGAGCGGCCTCTCTGCCTGCCGTGGAGTGTGTGTCATCCAAAAATTAGAAGAAAAAGAACATGTGAAGGCAGAGAGCGTAAAAATGACTCAGATCTGAACCTAAGTGGATTTTCTATTTGATCCACAAACCCTGAGGGTCCCGATGAGAAGCTGCTTTTAACTTGTTCTTTAATGTAACGGCTTCCTCTTATCCATCTGCTAAGTCACAGGCAGGAGCCCCCCCGCTGCGGCTTTACGTTCTGTTGTGACAGTATGTACTAATGTATGGAGCGCGCGCTGAGCGGCCGTACAGCACAGCGAGAGCAATAAAAGCCTGTTTCTTTACAAGCAGGCTGGTTTTATTGTCTCTCCACTGCTCTGTAAATTGTGCTGATCTCTTCATCAGCTCCGTGGCCTTTGGCTCGGCAAAAAGTTTCTGCACTCCGACTGAATTCTGAATAAAATTCTGACTAAAACTCGGGGAAAAAAGTGGCGCAGCGGTTACAGAAGTCCGTCCTCACAGCGAGAATGGAGTTTGGAGGTGTGGGTGTTCTCGTTTCCTCCACAGAAACATGCATTTAAATTGTTGTTGGTGACTTTTATCCAGAGTGTGTTAAATCATGTTGTTTAAAGCATTCTCCAGACAAACTGATGGATCATTTATGTCTTGTCAAACGCACACTTTCATGATTTATTTAGTGCTAAGACTGATAAATGGTGAAAAAATGTATTCAGTAAACTGTGACAAATAACAAGAGAGGACCAGTGAATGTGACAGTCGGGCTGACGCCGTTAAATTTCACCTTCGTTCAGTGCTGAGTTTCTCTCACTTCTAAATCTCGGCTCAAGGTGAACTCTGTGAAATCCTCCCTCAACCACTAATATGCTAATGAGGACACACTTCTGAGGAGGTTTCTGGACGTTTAGCTTGATATGAACCAAACGCTGCTGAATAACACTTGGCATCACTTGCCGAAACACTGTGTCGAGGTGCCTGCCCACACACACACACACACACACGCACACTCTGTGTGTGTGCGGTCAGAGACGCAGGCGTGTGAACAGTCCATTTGCACTGCTGATCATCACATCGGATCCCGTGAGCGCAGAGTGCCGTCACCGTCCACATGCTGAAGCTGTAACACTGCCTGCAAGGTCTCTGAAGCTGTTAATCAACTCTTCCCTAATGCGCTGCTCACACCTCTCTCTCTCTCTCTCTCTCTCTCTCTCTCTCTCTGAATCAGTGGATTTCTATCTTAGACAGGGTGCTTGGCCGGGCGATCGCTGTCGCTAATTTGTTGTGGCAATATTAATTAATGATCAGCCTGTCACAGCTGTTTATATTGAGACAGATTAGAAGTGGGAGAGATTAGACAAAGAAAACAATCTGCGGGAGGCTGAGCGGCTGACAGGGGTCACCTTCACGTGTCTGAAATCATATTCAATTTGTGGCGGCGTTGGCAGGGAAATTACTCCACTTGACCAGCCTGTGCGCTCCTCTATCTGCGAGGCGAGATGAAATAATCTCAGACTGCACGCGAGAAAAAGACGACACACATCTGCATCGGATTTCAGAAAATGATGGAAAAACTGTGTTGCGTTTCTGAATTTTTCCACACATCGCAGCGCAACACGGTGAAGCATTCAGCTACGGCCTTTTGCCATTTTCTCGCCACGACCCGTCCATTAACCCCGATCCTCAGTCAGCCCCGCCGCCCAGTGCATTTCCCTATTCAAATGGGCCTTAATCTGAGGCGGCGGAGCGCGGCGTCCTGACCGCCGACCTCCGCCGCCGTCCTTCCACGCAGACCTGCTGACTCTCCGGTCCCGGGCTCGGTCGACCTGGCAACGCCGCGGCACGTTGCGACGGCGAGCGGAGATTAAGTGGCCAATCAAGGCCCGAACAGTGGGGTAATCATTCCACTTGGTAAAATGGGATGTCAGGATTACTTGGGCACTTTCTCACATGGCTGTGCAGGCTTTAATAGGGCAGAGACATTTGGCGGCAACAGGAGCGCTACAGGGTTTAAGAACGACTTCCTGCTGCGTGATTAATGATAAAGACTTCACGGCGTCGCTGCGATTAGGACCTGCTGTAACCTCCAGCAAAGTTGAGATACTGTAGATCACATCAGGAAGTTAAAAGTGGGGCGGTGCTCAGATTTTGTGCATTGCTTTTCAGGGACCAGTAAAAGTGGTTCACATTCCAAGACTCTGGCTTCTGATCCTGGCAATCGACTTACAATATTCTTGATTTAATGTGAAAAATCTGAAGACATTTCCCTGAACGAGTCTCTAACGTAAACGCCTCGGACGACCAGCTTTCAGATATCCCGGGATATTGTCAGGAACAAGAAGAAACCACAACAAATCCTCTCTTTTTTAATGTAAAGATGAATTTTGCATCATCATAAAGTTATTAAACTTAATCCATCAGTCCACTAAAAACCATCACCTGGGGGGTGTTGTTGAGCAAGGCAGCTCGCTCACAGCACCCGCCTGCAGCTGTGATTCCCGATCTGCTTCCAGTCTGGAAAACGAGGAGTGAACTGAACCGACAGCCGGACGTCCCCGCAGAGCGCGCCCCGCTTTGATTTCCCCGGATAAATAAAGGTTAAATGAAGGGATAGAAAATGAAAGTTCCTGCTGGAGGATAAATAGCGGTTTAATGCCAGGCAGGCTGCGGCCCGATGCTTCTCTTCTGCTGCGATTGTTAAAGTGTATTCCCACAGACACGCGTGTGGATCGGCTCTCGCCTTGTCAGTCTCCTCGTTTCATTCTTTAGTATGTATGTGAAGGCAGGCAGGTCTGAGAAGAATACGGCGCCATGCAATTCTGCTGAGCTTAAATATTTCATTGGAGGAAGACGAGGAGGAGGAGGAGGAGGAGGAGGAGGAGGGAGAGGTTCTGGAGTTTCCAGTTCGGCTCCAAATCTGAGGAACTAAAACAACTCCTCGTTCTTATTTCCCACTCTGAGCAGGTGCAGTGTCCTCCTACTTTCTCTATTACACATCACGATTAATGCAGATTTTTCTGTCTCACACTCATTCAGATAAAGTTCCATCTATAATGCAACAGCTATAGGAGACGGTTTTTGCACATTTCACTGTATTCTGCATTAATCATCTTATAGCAGTAATGTAAAATATCAGTGTTTTCATCACATATATACAGCAGCAACAACAAAGAAAAGCTTTACAGTTTTAATTTAAAGGCTATGATGGCACTATTTCACCAGGAATAGTGATTTAGGCGTCCAGGGAAACGCCTGTTCACGTTATGCTTTCTCCTTTAATTTAGAGAGAAAAGAAATATTCAAACAGTGAAAGTACTGTGTATTTTATTAAAACACGCTTTGTGAGTGTCCTGGAGACAAATTAACATCATAAAATGAGCTCCAGTGCAAAAACCATCAGTGGAACGGGAGATTCGGACGATAAATAAAAACTCGCCAGACAGTTCAGATGTGAAGCTTTGTACCGGCCGTCGAGCCCAACGGTCGTTAAGAATAATAACTCCTAATGTCAAAAACATAAAGAGGCTTAAAACGACTGCATAGCCTGAGTATTTCATAGATTTATAGGAGGAAAGGTTTAGTTTAAATGAAATATTTAGCCATGGATTAAATCAGATCTGCACAATCCAAACATACTTTACCCAAGATTTACTGGAAGTAAATACACAACGAGATCAGAGCGGGAAATCACTGATAAAGTGAAGTCTAACAGAGGGTTGAGGCAGTTTTTAAATACTGAAAAAGAAATTGTATTTATATCGTTTCATTCAATAACTAGCGAATTGTTTTCTCTCGCTCCGATCGGCCGACTGACTCCTCCTTTATGAGCCCATTAGTAGCATCTCATTCATTCACATCTGTGTGGTTAAAATGTCAATGAACTTATTAAAAGCTTATAAAACTACGATAAAAAGGCAAGAAATACATCTGAGAAAGGTTTCGGGGTTTGTTTCTTCTGTTGGTTGAGCAAGAAACTCAGTCATTTATTCTTCTGTTTCTAATTTATGATGCTGAGTTGTGAATCTTAGGAACGTTTCATCCACAATACGAGGCAGTGACAGCGTGTAAACATAAACCAACAAACAAACAAACAACCCCCCACCTTTCAAATTGAAAAAAGGCTTCAAACTTTGGTCCTCGCTTTTATTCACCTTCAGACAGATCACAATTCCTTCTTCAAAATCTCCCCTTTAAACACATTTCTAAACAAATAATTGATCGTGGTGATGTAATGATGTGGTGAAACAAAAGTTTTGGAAAAAAAAGTTTTACACAGAGTACAAGAAGTGCTCTTCATGTTATCAAGGGTTGATCAGTAAAATGAATTAAGCAAACCGTTCATTGTGTGCTTCAATAATAATTAATCGTTGCTTTATTTATGTGAGTACATCAGCTTATTTCACCTCTTGGCTGGTGCAGCTTTGATTCTGGTTCATACTGTGAATGAGAGCAGTGTTCTCATGGCTGCGAAAGGCCTTGAATTGAGACGCGATGGCTGGAAAAAGCTGTCAGACAAGCTGAGAACGCAAACACTTGAATGTGTGACTGACTCAGAGTCAGCTGTAAATCATCTAAACTCTCCGCTGACGCCGGGGGGGGGGGGGGTCTCGCTTCAACACGGCCGTTCAGCGACGCCGCTCAGTGTTCGAGACAACGCCTCGATCGGACCTTCTGAAGCAGGCGCCAGCACAATTTATACCACGCCTGGAGTGACGTGTTGCTACTTTATAGACTTATTTCCTTGTGAATTGTTATTTGAACCGTCATTTTAAGTGAAATCTGCCTGAATGAAGATGAAGATTCTGAAAAGTTACATTATTTTCATTTTATGACACATTCTCGATACTACAGGTTTGACATGGAAATGCTACAGGACAGATGATCCGATCACCTGGAGGGTCACAGCTCAGCATGATGCTCCTGTGTTGAAGCAGGGAGACGCTCTGGAGGATCTGGATCTGCTGCAACCTGGACCGCCTGGGCCACCTGGGGTCTCTCACTACTTATCTTTCACCTTTGCTTTCCACTCAAACGGACCTGCCGTCACTCGAATGGTGGAAACAAAACTATAACCACTGCTGCCTGTGCACTCGGACATTTCCACCGCTGTGAACTCACTGTTCTTTAATTCCATCCAAGTCCTCCATGTCCTTTATCTGTCTTCACTCACTCCATCATAATGTTTTTAAGTTTATGTCTTGTCTCATATATAAGAAATAAGATAATAAGGTATTAAGATAATAAGAAATTAAACGGCTTCATTTCTCCTTTGTTTCACTGGAAGTGTGTGTCGGCTCCTGTCTCCACCCGATCAGCCCGCTGTGCTCTGATTGGACGGCGTCCAGAAGATGCCCCACGGCGAAGTTGCACCGGCTCCACAGGAAACCCAAACCAAGAGCGGGATTTGAATTTTACATCCTCGTGTCAGGGAGCGCTGAGCAAATCAAACACGTCAAAGACGTGTCTGTGTGGAGCCCCGTCGACAATCTGAAGGTGTCAAAGTGCTTCTGAGCAACAACGCAGACAATGTCAACTATGAGTCGAGAACAAGCAGCTGGTTTTATGAACTATGTCAGTTCTGGTTGTTTTGTTCTCTACTGGGAGGAACCTCAGGTCAACAACAGGGAGTCAGTATCTGGCTCTGGGGTTAGTAGGCTTAAAGAATTGGTGGAAGGTAAAATATAACAGATATCTTATTCAATGTATTGTAAATGTAACTAGGACAAATCCCAGCAGCAACAGGGAAACGCATGAGTCATTTAAAACTAACTGACGAGCATTTAGGCTCCGTCAGATTTGGCTCAACCTCAACCGTTGATATCTGAGGTGAAGCTCTCCAGTGGTCAAGAGGACGGTTCACGGCGTACGATCGAGGACGTCTCCACCGCAGCCGGAGCCTGCAACAGGTGGAACTAGCGGGAATTCTGAGGAGAGAGAACAGCCTGAGCTGGCACGCAGAAGCTGGCACGCCACCACAGCGTTCGCTCTCGCCTCAGGCTGCAGCTGGCAAACACCCCCGCGTTACCCGTCACATCTGCAGTGTAGTCAACCGCTGCCCATGCAATCAACGCCTGGCGCGAGCAGCGGCTCGCACGTGAACGCCGCCGCCAGAGAGACGGAGTGCGAGAACTCCGCGTTGAACGTTACGCAACGGTTCAGACGCGACGCCCGGAAAGCACATGCCCGGCCACATGTTTACCCACACATGCATGCGTGAGCGTCAGCAGCGCCCTTTTCTCCTTCGCTGCTGAAAAAAAAAAAATAAACAGTTTCTCGGGCCCGGCAGACGGCACGGCTGACTTTCAAGAAATTCCACAAGCGAGAGCTTTCTGGAACTAAACGGGTGCAGCAAATCCTCTTAAAATCCTTTTAGACACCGTGGCAGCGCGGAGAAAAAGAAAAACTTTCTCCCAGGCAAACATGTGCAGGTTTGTTGGGTTGATGTCGCGCTCTGGGGAAGGACACTGGAGCCAGTTTACTTCTTCCAGGCGGGGAAAAAAAAAAAGACGGCAAAGAGCGCAGAAACGCACAGACCTGCCGGTTCGAGGTAACACCTTTAGGGAAAAGGACACTTTGGATGTGTCCTGTCTCCACCTCGGTCTGTGTCTTGTTAGGACAGCTTTCAGCGACTGACACGACCTCCACCGCCGGGGTTGGAGGGTTCACTCCGTCTTTCCATGCAAACAATAGTAAACAACTAAAATCAGTGTGACTATCTACTCAGGGCAGATTTTCTTTAGATGAAATTGAGCAGCTGCAATGAAGTTTTAAAAGGCTGTCAACAAGTGCCAGCCAATCCAGCCGCTGTGTCTTTAGGCTCTCCAATTTCCTCAAGTTTCTCAAAAACTAGTTTCCTCGCTCTGATTGCTATTTACATATTTGGGTAAATGAGCATGGGATTGGTCTCAGTGGTTTGTTTGTCGATTTGCTCTTTGCTTTTCTATTTCCTTTGGGCAACAGATTGAATTAATGTTTGTAGACACTGTGATGCCACACATGAGGAAACAGGAGATTTTGCAAAAATTACAAAACTCCCCCCAATTACAGCTCTGCAAACACACACGCCCTGGTAGGAACTCATTTGGGCTGTGACGGAGATTTCTCATGTGTCAGAGGCACAAGGACAATAATTAGCTTCATTTACATGCTTCCCTGTTTAAACAGACCAGTAAACAGATATTGTTTACCCGACTTGCAGAGTCTGCAGAGCAGACACAACTGAAAAAAAAAACAGAGAAATGTGGTTCTCTGAAAACACTATTTTTGACACAAGGTAACTGCTAGCTAGCACTCACATATCTTTATCAGCCCCGCTGCTCCCGCCCCCCTCCTCCGCCCTTCCTCAGCTCCTATCTCCTTCCCTCCTTAATTACTTGTTGGGAGGTGTGTGAATGTTCGCGGCGCGCCTGCTGTTTTGGTCATTACAGGCCGCTGTAGGAAGTGGAGTGGCTGCCAAAGAAGCTTAGCGCAGGACAGACGCCGGGGAAGTGTCTGCACTCACCTGGGGTAAATGAGGACAAGTCTTCCTGCTGGCTTTGAGGCCCGTCCTCCCCTCGGGCGCCGTCCGGATGTTGAAGAGGGCCTGAAGGGCGCACTGGGCCGCCTGGGTCTTGGCCAGCTTCTTGCTGCGACCGCAGCCCTCGAATATCCGGCCGTCCACGCGCACCGCCATCACGAAGCTGCGCAGCCTGCGGCCCTCGGCGCGCTCCGACAGGCAGGCGTAGCGCAGGCCCGGCCGCAGCTCGTTGAGCAGGGCCACGGGGCTCTTGGGGCCGTCGGGCTCCGGCACGATGCCGCCCAGCCTCTGCTGGGCCTGCACCATCAGGTCCAGGGTGTGGCGCAGCAGCCGGCCGTGTCTCAGCAGCTCGCTGGACAGCAGCTCGCTCTCGGCGGCCGCGGCGCACAGCGAGAGGCCGTCGGAGCACGGCGAGGACTCGAACTCTTTGAAGAGCGTGTCGGGGAAGTCGGCCTGGTCCGAGGTGAAGTCGGCCGCGGGGTTGGAGATGTTTCCCATGGCCAGGTGGGCCTGAGGGGCGTTGGGGAACTGGACGAAGGACTTGAGGGCCATCTCTGCAGCCCTCATCTTGGCTTTCTTCTTGGTGGGACCCGTCCCCTCGAAGGTCAGCCCGTTGACCTCCACGGCGATGGAGAAGACCGGAGCGTGGACGGGACCCGTCTGCGACACCATGCGGTACTGCAGGCCCGGCCGGAGCTCGTTCAGCTGCACCAGGGCGTTCTTGGGCGCCTCGGACCAGGACAGCTTCTTATAGATGAGACGGAGCTGGCACAGGTGGCCGTTGTTGTCCTCCTCCAGCGGACGCTTCCTCTTCAGGCCGGAGCTCCCGCTCCTGGTGGACTCGGAGCAGAACAGCGCCTGGCACTCCCCGGATCCTATCGAGCGGTCCTCCAAGTTCCCGACGTTCCGGTTTTCTTTCACCTCCGCACTGCTGGTGCCTGTTTCAACAACAAAAACAACGTCATTCGGAGCGATTTAAAAAAAGAATAACACTCATAACAAAAGCGGGCCAGAGAAGCATTCATTACTGTTCCACGCTCACGTTTATCCTGGCTGAACAAAATGAATCAAGGAAAACCTCTCGAGGCAGATTGAGCCACTTGATACACAATGGAATGGTAATGAACACATCTACAATCATCTCCCTGAGCCGGGCGCACTTCATACCACAGGGCTCCATCATATTTAAGTATTTTAAAACCCAAATACAAATCCCCTAAAATGGCGATGTTATCTGCCAAATCATCCTGTAATCGGCCTCTAAATTAGCTCTGAATCTGTGTCGCAAGTGGGAAACATTGGTCCCCGTGGCCAATGCAAAGCATCAATCCTATTTGTAATGGGGGCTGGGGGGGGGAGGGGGTGGGGAGCGTGTCGAGTGGCAGACATTCTGAGAAAGGATGAGGGAGAGAAATGTGTGTAGCCCTGCTTTATTTCACACTTCTATCCTCCGTGAGAGCAAAGTCTGAACAGCTGTGATACGCTCTTCAAACCTAGTTACGGGGAAGTGGTGGCGTATTGCATTTCTAATGGGAAATGAACAAAAATAGGGTGTTTAGATACTGCCACAGGAATGTTAATGGTGTGATGGGAGGCTTTCGCTGCTGTAGCTCCAGATGACAGTGTGTGCAGGCGGGCACGCACCTATCTAATGACTTATTTATCACGCACTCTCAAATTTAGCATTTAATAGCTCACTTTTATAAGAATACAGATTTCAGCGCGCGAGCTGACGCCCGTAATCAAAGAGCTCATTTACCAAATAATTAATTAAGCCGGTGACAGAGAGATCATTTCCATACGAGGCCCGCCGCGGAGAGCGTGAGCACAAAGGGAAGGAGACGAGGAGCTTACTTAAACTGTCCTCGTCCTCCGTGCTGCTGGTCCCGGGGCTTATGTACTTGAAGGGCGCGATCAATGCCGACAGCATACTGACTTTCTCTGGAGGAGAGACAAGAGACACGCAGAGTCAACAGGAGTGCGCTGGCACAGACGTTTTTGATAGTTCTATCGATTGAAGGCGGCAGATCATCATGGGCACACACACACACACACACACACACACACACACGGGCTGACAGGGACGAGACAGGCGGGGTGAACATACACAAACACACTCATGTGAGAGATTTTTCACACCCATTCATCCATCTGGTACAGACATTTGATCCAAGCAGAGAGCTGGAGCTCATTTCTCACTGCGTTTGGAACCACTCAGCAAACAAGCATGAGAAATCTGAAGAACACTTCCAAAAGGAGGACAAGTCCCCGAAAGATGGCCAAGGTCAGAGAGCTCGCCACTGCTGCACTGTGCCGGAGCAGGCACGACTTCAAAATACAAACATGTAAGGAAAAAAAAAACAGAGAAAAAGAAAGTTTTTTCAGAGCTGTCATGAGTATAATTTTAGACCTTAGACAAAGCCATGTGAAAACCTTTATTGCCTTTCTTTTTTTGTTATTTAAGGTCAGAATTCTAATTCTAAACATATTAAGACAATTCATTTGCTCAAAACAACATCTTCACTTCATCCGTGGTACGATTCCAACAGTATCTTAAGCAAATAAAGGATTCACTCAATAGGTCAATTCCAACATAAAAAGCTAAAAAACAAAACAATAACATTTAGCTTAGAGAAGTGTAGGTACAAAATGATGTACTAAAACATTATTGTTCAGCTTTTTCCAGTTCGAAGTGGCAGGGTGGTGGAGCTGATCCCAGCTGCTCTGAGTGTAATGAACCCAGTACTTGTAATCATCTGTCAATAATATTTTTTACCACTATGACTGAGAGTGTTGCACAGCATCTGCTTTGATGGATCAATGTGCTTTTTGTGTTTGTTTTTCAGGCTTACTTGTTGGTTGCGTGTCAGCCACTTAACATGTGTTCAGACTTGGAACAAACCTCAGCTTGACTTCCTGTCTCAAACGTTGATTTTCTGCAAAAGATGGAGCCATGCACTGATGCCTTTGTTATTTACTATTCTAAAGCGGACAACGGTTCCTTTTAAGTAAAACCTGGTTTCGTCTGTTTGATGTTAAATGCTGGAGGGAGATAATGAATCTGGTGATGAATCAAACGTGCCGTGATTTGTGTGTTTCGGCTGGATTCCTGTCGATGGAAAGCCAAAGAGCGGCGAGTGTATAAACTCCACCCTCAGCGATAAACTTCCCCTCTTCACCGGCGCTGACGTGTGGACAGCAGCTCGCTCCGGCTGGTCCCCGGGGCCCGCCGCTGTCCAGGTGTGCGTGTTGTTTGCAGTATGAAGCCCTATTAGGGCCATCGCTTGGTCTGGTGCTCTCCATGCAGCGCTGAGCAGAATTGACAGACCAGTCTGGCTCCTTAATTAAGCCTCCTCTCTCTTCCCAACATCAGCTAATGATCAATAAAGGAGAAAGGTAAGGGGGGAGGCAGACGGGGGGGTGTAAACAGTCGGCCGACAAGAGTTGATGAAGTGGGAGGAAGGCTGAGAGTTGGAACGACTTTGTGTAGGTGTTGTGGAGGGTCAGCGGGTGAGCGCGAGGTCGAGATGCCCTCGGAGCGCTCTCCGCCTGCGTCGGCGCCCCGGTGGCAACAGTTTAAGAGGAGCCGAGTGCTGAATAAACGGCGCTCCGCATTACGGTGCAATAAAGGCGCTTTGATAAGAGCGCGAGGTTGTGAATGAGCCCGGCCTCTGGTGCTCTCTCTCGCCGCAGCTCAACAGCACTGGAGGGGCTCGATGAGTCACTCCGACACACATGGTTACACTCTAAACACCGAGGCTGGGGCCGTGCTGGTCCTCGTGGGCCGCCATCACAATACCGCCATTTGCATTCTGACCTAATTACAGACTAAAGCTCGACACAAGCAGCAATTTGGCCCTAAATGACTCCCTGGGCCAACTGGGTCGTTAGAAAGGCCATTTTCAAATCAGTCTATATTGTTTTTAAAGCCCCTAAAGTCCCGTTTACAGCTAAAAAAAAAAAAAAAAAACTACACATGGCTGTCTTGTGTGTTTACAAAAGTGGCAAAATTAGCGGTCTTTAAGGGTCCACTGGCAGGAACGCAGTATCTTAACATGTTCTTACATTTGTACACTGAGTGTATCCTGTTACTGTGTGGCATGAAAGACAAATGTTCACATGAAGCATGAAATTACAGAGCACAGCGAGGCCAGCAATTAACACACAGGATCTCAGGCTCGCTCCCTCACTGGGGCCAGAAATGCTTGTACCGTACATTTGATAATCCTGCCTCGCCAACGGCACCAGAGCCACCCACTCAGCGGCTCCTGCCACCGGGCAGGGAGGCACCGCCGCTCTGGTGAACTGATCGTCACAGTCTGGATGATGAAGATTTAATATAAGCTACACCACAGAACAAAGGACGGGTGGATTGGCGATCTCTGTGTATTCATCATTTGACAACATCTTCGGTTAAATATTTAATTAATGGGATGATGTTTTTTTTTTTTAATACATCATGCATCTTACAGTATCACTTGTGCTAATAGAGCTATCGCACCATGAGACTCCAGCTCGATTACAGATGTGGTTTTCCCTGATCAGCAATTCAAACACTTTGCAAAACAGTCCCAACAATGCTGCTGCCAACACCGGATTTCACCTCCACAATAGAACTAAGAGTGGAAGCACAGGTGGGCAGTCGTTCTGGAACCATAAGATTAGTAGAATTACAACTCAAGACAAAGAAATATACTGACATCCACGAAGAAGTCAAAAGGACAAAACATGTTCAATGAACCATCCATATGATTTGCAGATGAGCTTCATTCACCTGACGGTATGAAAGGCTGGACAGAGCTCTTTCAATCCGCTCTGAAAGGGTTTTTTTATTTGGAAGAACCTCACATTCACATGCAGAACAGAGGTTTTGACTATAGGGCTCCTCGGGCAACCATAATTTCATGCAGCCTACCGAAACAATTCTTTTCACTGTGAATGGAGTGCGGTCCACTTCAAATGTCTCAGGAAGCTGCTATTGAGCAGGAAATACCACCGTGTTTTCAACAGCCGTGACGGCGAATCAGAGGTCATCCTTGAAATGCCACTTATGGCCAGGTTTTGTTCGGTTTATGAAGCGAGCTCCACTCTCTTTTATGTGTCAGCTTTTGTTGGCTGTTTACAGTTTTTCACAAAGTGAATTTTTGGAGAGACACACGGGGAAATGATCGCTTGTGTGCATCGGCGGCAAACAGTTGAGAGAAGAAGAAATACCGAACCCGTCTCGAGTTCGTGTGTCTCAATGTCTGTCACTGAGTTTGAACTTGCTCATGTGCTCCCAGTGACCTTGTAGGACAAGCGGGCGAACGAGGTGAAGCTTCAATCCCCCCTCTCTCTCTCTCTCTCTCTCTCACTCTGTAAAAGCCTCACTTCAAAGGCGAGCAGCGAAAGTCTTTCCTGCTATAAAGTTCATCAAACGCGCCGGCGTAATCGCCTCGGCTGATGTGGACGCCGTTACCTTACGCGCCCTTCACGGTATCTGTCATCCATCCTTGCTCGTTCAGCGGCAGGGCTGAATGAGACAATGCATGCCAATGGCCTCAGCTCACTACGTCCAGCCCCCCCCCAGCCTCCTCCACCCTCCGCCCACCACACCCTCAGCTGCGAGAGGAGACGACCCTCATCTGTTTCCGCCACACAAAGCCGGGCAGGCGGAGGAGAGAGCCAGGTGAGATAGGGAGAGCCTTGGCAGACGGCCACGCGCTCCTGATAGTGACAACACTGGCGGTGGTGTCCATTCACAATGAGCCGCAGAGGCGTCTGCCTCCCTCTATCTATCTCCCTCTCTCCCTCGCTCCTCGTCTTGCACCTCCTGCATCAGTTCTGAGGAGAGGGTAATGAGCCCAATCAGATTTCCCCATGGCTCAGCATAACGAATGGGTCAGATGAGCGACGGGAGACACTATTGAAACAGGCGCTGGGGGAAATCATTGACTCTCTCTCTCTCTGCCTTTCCCACCTGCTTTCCTCTCTGAATCTTCCTCAGACTAAACGCAAGTGAGCCACTAAAGAGAGGCCGCATTGTTTCTCCACGCCACTTAAAACCACCTGAATCCTGTTTCTTCTTTCAGGTGCGTAAAGCCTCCTAAATCAGACGCCACGCTAAGTGTCGCCTCCAACCCGCGCCTGTGCACACACGCTGTAGCTCCAGTTCCACAAAAAGCACGAGTACGCAGCAATTTGATCTTATTACTCACTTCAGATCATTGAGAATGAAAGCAGCAGTACAATGCGTCAGACCTCTCGCCTCGCTGGAGAGAAGAGCGCTCTCACAGTTACAAGTTTGCAGAGAATTTTGGGACTATCTGAGTTGAAGTGGCTCCACCCACATCTCCCATCCAGGCTTCGCTGTCGCTTCTTGACCCCAAAATCAATCCCGGTCCACCAGCTATTCTAAATTCTTGGTTGTGCTCAATATGTTGACAAACTTTAAATGAACTGAGTAGATTTGGGGACACTGTAGAGATTTTTTGCCGCACAGGAAGAAGCCAGAATACACTGAACATTCAACAATACACCAGGCAGGAAAACATCACTTAAGGTGAAGAAGAGTGTAGTTTAGGAACACGGCCATGAGACAGGCTGAAGCTAAATACTTATAAAAGCAGGAACTTGAAAAATAAGTCATCAGTGAAATTGTTATGGTTTCTCTGAAATGTGCAGATCCAGTTTTCATCACCAGAGAGTCACTAAGCCTCAGGGTGTGTGGAGACCCCTCAGGTCAGGTAATACACTGATAAAACACACAAAACAGGACAAATGCTACAGTTTGAAAGCACACTACACACTGCCATCCAAGAGGAAAACACAAATAAAGTGTTTTTGCTTTAAGGAAGTTGTGATATTCAGAAAACTACCACCAGCTTTGAAATCAAAGTCTATGAGAATGACCATTTGCACCATTTTATATCAAAAAGTCCTTCGCTCAATGATGAATGTGCATGTCTTCATTGTGCAGACATGAGTCCAACATTTAAAAAGATCAACAAAAAGGGTCTGCAGGTTTAAATGGTAGCTCTGCTGCATGATGCAGATTTCCAACATATTAAACCATCTGTGAACTCATCAATGTGCAGAGATCCTAAACGCTGATCTCCATCCTCAGCGAGTAACAACAAACTGTCAGCAGAGAAAACCTGCTCACATCGAAGACTCTGATTCTCTCGCTAACAAGACACCTGTTTTTTTTTTTTTCCCCTTCTCCTGCCTGTCAACACCGGAGAGAGAACAAGTGCTTAAATATAGGTGGCAGTGTAAGTGTCTTTCACAGTGCGACGTCCCGGAAAAGCCAAAGCCGTGTACAGTATGCCGTGAAAAACAACAGCGGCAGAAGGTTACGCTAGCACGTAGCGGCGAGCGTTTAGCACCCCATTAGCAGCCGCGAGGACGAACTCGCCGAGCCATCTGTTTTACAGTGGCACCTCCGGAGGTGAATGCCAAAGACGGACCCCTGGCCGTGGACTCGGACTCTGCACCGAGCAGCTGTTTGCGGAGGAAAGCGAGCCTCGCCATCACACGGCTCTTCATCTGAACATGAGACGAGGCGCTCATGTTGACGCCTCCTGGCAAACGTGTCGCTTTCTATTTATTTGATGTAATATTTTTTTCCTTTGCATCACGCGGGACTGAAGTTGGCAGGTATTTCCTCTCATTTAATCAGGTTAAAAACTGTGTAGGAGACACCCTTTGAGACTGATTAAGCCTCCGTGGGATCTGCACATTGGTTTTCTTCATAATTTCACTGGGTCCTCGGTATTTGTCAGCAAATACTGTTTTGTTTAATGTTCTCAAATGATTTCAGAACACGACTGGGTCTTGGAAAGATTTCACAGGTAAATCCAACATCAATGAGCCTACACTTGTGTTATCAGCTTCAGTGGCTACAAAGTCACAGTTTGACATTTCCAGAAATACAGTTATTGGCGTTATTGTTGGACGCTACATGATATGAGATTCCTGGTGGTTGGACACAAGGTTCAGCCTGGTGACGGACTGGTTGACACGGCCATTGTCAGCTGCGATCGGTTCCAGGTGCCGGAGCGAGTTTGATGGATGGACGGCTGATACGGGCTCCGGTTCTCAATGATCCATCACAGTCCGGATAAAGCAGGCGCAGAAGAGGGGCGGACAATGGGGCCCATTGTTGGGCTTTAAAATCTCAGAGGGAAAAAGGCGAGGACCGATCTCCGTCTTTTCACACCACTTCAAGGTTTCCTGACACAGTGGAATTACATTTCCCTTCACTGCATAGCGCAACACAGAATGCAAACATGCTTCACAACACGACGACCTTTTGCTCCGCTGACAGCGGGAGCGTAAACTCCTCAGATTATTGAGTTCAGCCACATCACAAGGCGAGAACTGGAGGTGTTGAATCCCTCTGGCTTTGAAAACCACATTTACCAAACACAGAACCTTGAATGATGGTAAAATGACAAAATATGTGTGTGAGTGTGTATTTTACCAACAACAAGCCGCTCAATAGCTGAAACTCTGTTCCATTTGAGATCTTTTCAGATCATTCCCCAAACAAACACAGCAGGAGAAACCTTTATCCACGGAAAATTGGAAGAAGGCAAATATTTTTTTTTTCTTAAAAAGTTCTTTTTCACTATTTTATTGGTTCAAAAGTTCCTGACATGATCTATGACTTCCAACGCTGGGGGTCAAATGGCCAACCGAAGTGTTGATGAATTCCTGCTGATTTTGTAACACACTAAATGTAAACTGTTCTACTCAGTTAAATCCAGATCAGGATGGGACTTGGATCTGACACTGCAAAAGGATTTGTTCCTCTCATTTGGCGTTGAATTGAGGAAACTGACTCCTCAACTTTTTTGTCCTGTTGAAACGGCGCTTAAAAGAAAAAAAAAGTAAAAATCTAAACAACGTCAACAAGATGAGAACAAAACTGACAGTTAGAATCTGAATGACCCACTAACACTGAGCTATGATGGTAAAACAACTCATATGAGTCCCCGTTGACACGACACGTTTCAAATGAAAATGCATCGGTTTTGTGTTTTCGTTTCAGAAAAGCTTCGGGTTTATATAACGTTTTGAAAACGATGTTATTTTACACGTAAACGCTAAAATTATGTACTTAGTGTGGCAGATCACGAGTTGGGAGAAAACACGGGCTTCATGTCAGGCTACACTGCTTCTTCTCTGGAGAGAATGGCTGAGGAAACACTACGATGCTGCCACCTAGAGGCAGAGCAGAAGTACTGCTGTTAGTCTAAAACTGGCTGCTAGTTCAGATTTCTTCATTTATGAAAAGGACAGTGCACATTAATGTAAAGATGTAAATATTCAAGACTTTAATTCCCATCTTTAGTCATGAGGCAGACCAGCATCATTTACATAAAACAACACAATAAAAACCAGCAGGGGACGACTACAGCGCAAAACAATAACAGGAAATGTTGACAAGGACGCATTTTTGATTTGAGAACAGAGGAGGAACCACAGCGACCGCTGGCTCTGTTGCACGTTATCTTGTTTTAAATTATTTCGCTTGGTTGATTTATCAAACATCTTTGACGTAAAGCATCAACATTACATATATCGTGCAAAAGCAGTACTGAATCTCACTGAGCATATTGCAGTATGTTGATTATCTAACAGTATTACAGATGACTTTAATGTTGCACGGTGCTTTCTACCACAGCAGCAGGTTGTCACCAGCATACTGTCTCCCTGCCAACAACACGGTGTTTTCTACCCCGGTGCCTTGCTAGCAGACGCTCCTGAACACCCTGACAAGCTGCACAGCTTCCTGTCACACGCCCGCAGCCGAGGCTCTCGCCTGGTGGAGCTTATCCTTCAGAGAACTCAACAATTAAGAAATCCAGACAGTGACAGAGCGAGCGTTTCTGCGCCAGTTAAAGAAGCCAAAGATATTTGTTTCTGGAAGTTTTTTTTTTTTTTTTTTTTCACGTCACTGCGGTTTTGCTGCCAAAAAGAGAGGAAGCAGGGTTTTGAATGCAAGGTGAGAAAATAAAAGTAGGACACAATCAGAGGAGCACATTTAACACACTGCACGGTGTTTGAGCAGGATACAGATTTAAAGCTCATTATTGGGGTTTTTTTCTCAGTGTAGTAATATTTTTCACACTTGTGTGATCTTCTACCTTCTTCTATTACAGCCTGTGTTCTGGTTCTATTTACTGATGTCCAACACTGTACATTAAAGCAAAATCCATATGCAAAAAATGTTTTTAAGTAAATTGTGGCATCACTCGGTCTTTCATTTTTGATTTTCTCTCAGATAAAAGGGAAATAAATGAGTGTGGCTCAATCCCAGTGGTTCTATTCCCCATCCCTCCTGACCATGTGTCAAAAACAAGACACTACACCCAGTTGCTTCCAGTGTGTGTGTGTGTGTGTGTGTTTGCTTCTTCACTATTCCTCTCCTCTATTTTTATTCCAGCTTGGCTCATGTTTTTTCATAATACTTACACTTCTTTGTTTTTCAGAAGAAGAATTCAGAATCAAGCTGAGAAAGCAGAAGGTGAACCACTTGGTGAAAGAAAGAAATGTAATGCAAACGCAATAAAAGCAAAAATAAAAATGAAAGCTGATGAATGTAAAACTGCTTGCGTGGTAAACGTGACAGTGAATCAACACCATCGCTCCCTCCACCTGAAACAGGGTCTGAATCCCTCCCCACAGTCTGTCTGCTTGTCCTGTTTATTTTGGGGTTTTGTTTCTTTTCTCTTTGTCCGAACCCCAGCATCACTTCGGCCAGTTCAGACTGCGAGCGCTGAGGATCGCCGCCGTCCACCTGCCGCCACCCTGCATCTCCTCCAGCGCTCGCCTCGGACAGCGGCGCCTGCTTTAAATGCAGGGACGAGACTTGAGGACATCCTCATGATAAAAGCTTTTTAATGTCACATCTGCGGCCCGAGGAGGTGGAAAGTGTGTGTAAGGAGAAAGAAGTATGAATTTTTCACATTTTTCACCCAGCACCTTGAATGTTGCCTTCGGACGCCACGGAGTTTGCCTGCGAAAGCTTTTAGCGCTAAAATAGCAACAGAGGAACAATAGCGCTGAAAAGGCCTTTCTGGAAACAGAGAGGCAGGAGAAGCACACAAGACCGACCAACATGTCATCCTGACAAAATGAACCGAATGTCAGGGAAACACGCCGCTGCCTTCATTTCCCACAAATACCTTCTGGCCTTTCCAAGCAAAACGGCCACGACTTTATTTTTACCCCCGGAACTTCTCCACACGTCACGATCGCCGGCTGATAAGCGGCGGCTTTAATGCGCGCGCTCCCGTCTTTAGCAGAATATTAATGCGGCCTGTCATCCATGAGAATGACTCATTTGCAAAGCGGAAAAAGACGGAGCCGCAACCTGGACGAGGCTCGTCGCCCCGCTCGCTCGATAACAAGCACTGCGAGTGTATTTACAAGGCGGAGCCAGCGAGATAAGTCCGCGGCGTAACGACACCGAGCAGGTCCGGGACGTCTGGTCTCCTCTCCCTCCCACGGCGATCCTTCTTCCTGTCAGCCGGCTCGCCGTGCAGAGCACCAGCATCGGAGGGGCGGGGCCTTTTCCTCGCGCTGACGCCCCGGCCGGCGGCGAGCGGCGGAGCCGAGGCATCAACAGGAAGGTGTGAGGTCCTCCGTCCTGTGAGGCTCACCCGGTTTGATCCTGCTAAAAAGTCAACACTTGAACCGACCCCCCCACCCCACACACACACGCACACACACACACACACACACACGCAGCAGTGTTTTATGCTTCACATTATGACACGTATAATCAGGCTGGCTGTTTGCGCTACTTTGTTCAGCACAAATTGCTGCACCGATGGCGGCGGCGAGGCACAGATGGGACGCGGACAGTTTTTCATCGGCTGTTCCGTCCCGCGGAGTCCAACACATCTGGTATGCAGCGAGAAGCATCTTTGCACTAATTTGTTTGTCACTATATATTGAAGGGACGATCTGTCATCCTGCCATGCTTTGGTTGCGGCGTGATGTTTGAAGAACATGGCTAGTCAGAAGTTTCAGGCGGGCCGGCTGGTCGGCCGCTCGGGACTCACACACACACACACACACACACACACACACACACACACACACACGCTCGAGCCATCTGACGGCTGGAGGAAGGGGGAAAAAGACAGAAAAGATACAGGAAGACTGTAAATCACAACCCAAAGCAGCTACTCAACCCCTCAGAAGACAAACACAGTCAAAAAATAATCAATTGTCACTTGTAATCCTTCGGGAACCCGAGACGAACACGAACAAGTATCAGCTCAGCAACACGGAGAACATTGGAAAAACTTAATTGGAGTGTGAGGTGTGTGTGTGTGTGTGTGTGTGTGTGTGTGAGCACAGGCAGCTCACCTGAGTGATAATTGACTGTCTGCTGCTGTGAAGCTTTGCGTTCTCGTGAGGTTCAGAAGCAGTTTGCAGCGTAAACACGAAGAACTTCCATCAGCTCTTTGAAACGGCAGGTTTTTTATTTTAAAGGCGACAGAAGCAAGCGCTGCTTATCATATTTACATGAGTGATTTCCATAATGATGGAGCTAATTGAGCTCACGACTCCATAATTTCTTCCTCTTTTGCACCTTTCCATCTTAAATCACATGTCATGGAAGGGACGAGGATAAATTCATCCAAATTGTTTTCTGCATTTGAAAAAAATACATTCCAGATGTTTCAGTCTGGAAATAGAAAGGCTGTTTTTTCTTTCAAGTTGCACACAAATAACTGTAAATATCAGAATATATTGAGGAACCCTCCACATAGGGATGAGTTTTTAACCAAATAGGCCTTCGGTTCACACAGAGTTGGAGTATTTGTTTTCCTGAGAGGAAAAATCTCAGTTTTTATTGCTGCAGCGTTGAGAACTTTATCCAACCTTTACCTTCTCTGCAGAGTTGGTTTGGTGCTCCGGAAGCTACTGAGCTCGTTCGCACTTTGACAGTGAATTTTTACATTTCCTTGTATTATGTTGGTTTTGTAATAATGACAGTGTTCGGTCTGAGCCTCATGAAAACATCACACTACAGGAAGTACATTAACGCCAATGCTTTCTGCTGTCGGTCTCTGTCCTGTTCTCCCTTTCTATCCTCAACTCTCCCCCTCTGGGTCTGTTTCTGCAGGATTCTCCCCGTTAAACCTTCTCTTTTCATGTCTCCGGTCATCTCTCCTGTAATTATTGCCTTTTTCTCTGGGAACATGAAATAACTGTGTTAGATTTGGTGCTATAGAAATTGTGACCAAAACTAAACCTTGGGTGTGTGTCCATCTTTGCCATCATATGTGATTTGATTTTCATGAGTACACTTCCCTGTTTTTGGTGTATTTCTGTGAAGAATGACTGAAATACTCCAGATGCTTCAGCCTCTCTGGTGGTTTCACATGAAAAAGCTTTTCCTGAAGGGGCTTTGCATGTCAGGAGACTTTCTGTGAACTGAAACACTGACATCTCTTTGTGGCTGTTGGCTTTGGACAAACATGACAACATTTAAAGTGAAAATACATCGTAATGAAAGTTTTGTGTTTTTCATCAGAGTCTGAGAGACATCATAACTGCACTGTTCTCCATGAATTCTTTCCAGCTTCTCTGAGTTGAAACGCTCTTTACTTCTTGGTATTGGTTGACCCAGACGTCGTTGGTCCTTGTGGGACTCGAGTCTCACTTGAGGTTTGCGGTCTCCTTGTAATGAGGCCAAACTGCATTTGTTTTGGTTGGTCTTAGACGCATAAAACTTTAAATGATGTGATCGTCTAAGTTATTTGTATGTATTGAGAAATCCTGACTCACGTACAGCCGTTGGTCGATTCCTGTTCAGTAACGGCTTTTCGCTGATGTCCCATTTCCACCCAAAATTCACCTGAGATGAGTTTTCCTGGAGAGGAACCGCCTTTTGCCAAGCTTCACATTTCTCAGAGCGTAAAAAAAGAGAAGAAGAACTCCTTGATGGATGTTTCCTGACAGCTCATAATATCCCCTTTTCCATTCTATGCTCCACATTTAGCGCGATTCTAAGTCAATTAAAGAACTGTTTGATGTTGATGCATTCAGACTTGGAAATTAAGCCTCAGTCTGGTCGTTTGTTAGTTGGTCTTCATGCTCCTCTTTGAGCCGTCAGTCTTCCACGGGCCATATAGCACTCAGGCAGCGGGGAATATTAGCGGGGAAGTGTGCTCTATAGGTGCACGAGCCGGGGAGAGGAGAGCGGAAAACACAGATTTGGATCAACACGCGGGATGAGAAGCACACTTTTGGTGATGTATTTTTATAGCAAACACAATAAAATCAGGAGGAAGACGACGGTGTAGAGAGGAAGGGAAAGTGGGGCTTTTGAGTGAAATGTAAATGGCTCCGCGCTCGCACTGAAATCTATTTTTCAGGCAGGAAAAGGAAAAAAAAAAACACTTTTATCTGACGACAAGCACTTTCCCTGGCTACTTAAGAGTGACATTAATGTTGCAGGGGAGGATGATGCGGTGGTAATACTGTCTCGCAAAGGGATTTGAAGAATTCCAGGGCACTCAATATCTTAAAAATATATCACTTTTACATGAAGTTAAATTGGAAAAGGAACACGCTGCCGCATCTTGCTTTAAGCTTGTGTTAGGGGCAATCTCAGTCTAAGTAACTTAAAAATATTTTCCAATTTGCCCAAACTCGTGCGGAGAAAGCTGAAAATGACATGAGTGGGCCGAGCAGGGAAATGTGATTTCCTGTAATTCAAAGGAGTGAATTTGTGAAGTCTGACATGGAGGTTTTCATGAATCCACGTAACCAGGAGAGATTGTACGTTCTGTATGAGGAGGAAGCCGAGGAAATTATTCACATTCACGCCTTTTAAATTAAAATATCAAAAGAAGAAGAAGAAGTCGAAGAAGAAGAAGAAATGCATACAGTGCAGAAATAGCCCCGCTGCGGTCAGTGTTTCAAACCTGAGGGTCTGCATGTGGTGCGTTCGAGTGCACGTCGTCGTGTACGGCCGTTTGAACGCACGCAGTCTGAGGCGCCGCGTAAAACAATCGAACCAGTCGAGCAGAAGTGGAGAGATGGAGGAAATGTAAAGTATATTTAGTCCCCAAACTGTCACCAGCTCCTGAGAGGTGTGCTGAATTATGGAGCGGCTGAACGCCGGCCCGCTAAAAGGGTTTCGCTGTCTTTCTTCTTCTTTGGTGCCACTGAGATGAAGCTTCGCTCCCCGTCGTTACCAAACATTATGTTTCCGCGCTGTCTGTCCCCAGTATCTTCACCGTCGCCTCCGCGTCGAAGCCGCAGCTCAGGTGAGGGTCACGTGACCGTTGAGGACGAGTCAGGAGCCACGCCTCCACGGATCCATGTTTCAAGGAATAATAATTCCACTACTTTTTAAACTGGCAGCAGTTATTTATGATATAAAGTTGCATCATAACAGTCTGAGATGTGAAGCGTTTCACTTTATCAGAGCACATCCTGTGAAACCTGATTCTGAGCTCCTGCTTTAATGTTTTTTAATGTCTTTTACAAACACAATATACTTAAAAAAAAAAAATTGCAACGTGATACTAATCAGTTTTATGTCTTATAAAAAAACTCTCCGCCCACGACATGTAAATAATATAAGTGCCTAAATATCTGCTTTCTGTTGACTCAGAAAGAGAGGAAAGCAACATTATCTGGAACATTTAGAAACTGTCGGACGTTACATCTCACTGTTCATCCTGAAAATAACCTGAGATATTGTAAGAGACCGCGACTGTGTTTGTCCATTACTGTTTTATCACTTCTACAACTTAACTACCAAAATTCACAGAAAAACACAAGAAGCAGACTCTCAGCAGAAGGTGTGAATGAGAATCACTTCTGCAGCGACGGCTCTGATGAATATAAACCTTCAGGAGGACTTTATGGCTCTTCGCAGCAGAAACGACGCGTCATGAGAGAGATTTCATGAGTGTGATGAAGAGAGCGGCTTCAGTTTGAAATCCCGAGCAGCGACACGTTTACAATAAAGACGGCTAAAGATAGAAAATGAAACGATTATTCACGGTGATCCGAATCACTTCCATTCAGGCAGATCTCCCAGCAGCACCAGCAGCTCCGCCACCGCCTCCCGCGGGGATCCACGAGCCAGCTCCACCCTCCCGCCCCGGCTCGGCGAGCGATGAGTAACGGCGTAGGAGAGAGAGGTCATTATCCAGACGGGGAAGTTTGAATCGGCACACCGGAGGCTTCATTTGCGCCGTATTCACGGCTCCCTTTGACTTTGAAGTGCGCGGCACACCTGACTGGCGGCGTTTCTGCTCGCTTCCGCCGCCGTCGCTTCGAGGCTGAAAGCAGGCTGATCTGTTTGGAGGAGCGCCGCCACAATGCGCCTAAATGCTGCGGCGGAATCAGATGTGTGTGTGAGAGGTGAGGAGGAGAGGAGCCGAGTGAGGAGGAAACACGACTGAAGCTTCCTGTGCTAACTTTTTAAGATCTTTTGAAGTTTGAGTCACATGATACATTTTTATAATTCTATATTTCTGATCTGCCGTGAAATACCACCTGCGAGTCTCCAGGGGTTAAAATATTGTCTGAACCTGCAGAGAACCTCCCTGAAACCGGCCAGGAGTTGCTAGGAGACCCGTGACGCAGCTCCCAAGCCTGTAGAAACAATTCTCACTGTATTATTATTTTGACTGTTCCCAGCCGAGCCGTCTGCGAGCAGTCCGCTGAGTCGCTGCGCTCCGTCTGACTCACCCGGTGGATTCACTTCTGCCGGCCTGCTATTTCTGGGGCGATACCACACGTTTACTCATTTCAAGCTTGCGCTTGTTTGTGACAACAAGAGGGAGAGAAAGAGAGCGAGAATCGTGATATCCTCCCATAGGCAGAGTTTAGAAAGAAAAACTTCCTCCCAGATAAAAGGAAAGGGTGTAAGTCTTGAAGAGAGTAAATAATGGGATCAGAGATGTTATCCGCTGTCTGTGCAGGCAAAGCATTTCGCTTCTGGTGCATGACCCAAAACAGACAAGCCCATGAAATGGAACACCAGCTTAGTATTGCTCTGCTAGACTCCGATGGCTGGAAACAAATGGAGTTTGGCACAGGGAGCCAACATAGCTGTGGATGATACAGTGTGCACCAAATGCTGGCTGACAGTAATACAAGCCTGTGTCTGTTTACATCCATACAGCAGCAGGGGGGGAGGAGGGGGGGCGGGGGGGCGGGCAGCCTTATAGCCTCGACTTTGTTTTAATTCTCCTTTAATTTCGACTGCATCCTGCTGTGAAATTAGCAGAAAACCTCCACCCTCAGACGCCGCTGCCCTCCAGTACAGAAAGAAACGGGGGAAATGCACGTTGTTCAGTGAAGCTTTCAATCCTATTTTACTGTAAATTATTGAAGATAACAGCAGGACTCATATATTGTTATAAGATTTAGGCCTCGTTTACGTGACAAACTTTCAAGTGAACCTGTGTCGTTTCAGAAAACTTTTGGCTTTTACACTGAAAACCATGTCGTTAGTGTGCCAGGCCACGAGGTGGCGCTGCGGGTTGTTTTTCTGATGAAACCACACACAGGTGTGCAGAGAATAAAACACCATAAACACAATCTTCGCCTGAAAACTTTAATTTAGCACTTTTCACTCATGATCGATCAGAATATGTGATTGTTTATTTGCAGGTTATAACTTTTACTGTTTTTTTCTCCTTTTCTTTAAAATATTACTGCACTCTGTGAATATCTCATTGTGACTTCTCAACGTTACTATGTTATTAAGCAACACATTAAATTAAATCTTCAGTGATTATTTTGGTAACTTAGGCTTTTATATGTTTTTGTTTCCTCTTCTGACTAATCTAGATTTGATATTTGGATTCAGAATAACGCTAGCAGAAGGAGATATATCTCAGAGACATAGCCAGTTATGAAAATAACAGAAATGAAGTATAATTACCATCAGTGTTAAAATACAGAGACTGATTGAGACTAAGACCTATTAGCATAGACTACAAAATAAGACTAATTCATCACATACATTTCTAAAACTTCAAATGAAAAATTATAATAAGTACCTTTAGAAGAACAAATAATACTATGCAGATTATAATGCCACAAATAAAAAACAATAATAGTATTAATTGAAAAAAAATCTAAAAAGCTTGAAGTAATTCTCCTGACACTGTTTATGTTTGTGTTGTTTAAATGAGAAAAATAAATCACAAAAAAAGGCCGTGATATTTACCAATGATAAATGACTAACAATGATTTTGTAAGATTGTTCGGAAAAGTCTTATATAAACAAATAAAATAAAAAAGAAATACTGACAGATAAAGCTGAAGAGCTGACCTGCTGTTATATTTTAACATAATTAAGGAAATTAGACACATTTGACTGAAACATCACAGGAATACAGACATGAACGCAGAGGGGGCGGGGCTTAGTCTACACACAGGCAGCACACACACCACGTTTCTAAAAAGCATATGTTCCAAATAATCACAGAGATCATCGAATCCAGACGGAGTGTGAGGTTTGTGAGCGGCGTCGGGGTAATGGCGGCCCTTTTCTTCCCCGCCGCCTCCCTCCGCCCCGCTGTAAGCCTCTGTACCTGGCTGCCCGTCGCCCTGCCTGTCACCGCCGCTATCTACCTATCAATCTGTGAGTGTGTCCGCCTGCGTGCGGCGATAAGGAGCCGTGGGTGTCTGTAGCCCTGACACCGGCTGATTTATGCCGGCCCCTCTCCCTTTAGGGGGCCGATTTGTGAGAAAATCCCCAACGGATCACGCTGACTTTGTGTGCATGAGTGTGTCTGTTTGTCTGCCTGTTTGCATGCGCGTGTGTGTGTGTGTGTGTGTGTGTGTTGTACTAGGATCGTCTGTCAAAACAAAGATGACAGGAAGCTGTAACTCTTTTTATTGCCACATTTCAACTCGGGTACATCATTCAAAGCTGATTTAAGACGTGGGCTGCCCTTTAATGAAGGACTGGCAGGAAAGGTATTCTCTCTCTCTCTCTCTCTCTCTCTCTCTCTCGCTCTCTCTGCCTGCAGATGAATGAAATCAATATGCAATAAAAGATAAATGAGTAAAACGCTCAATTTATTGCTAACTCAACTTAAAACACGATGACATCCACGGGAACAGGATGGCCACCGTTTGATTGGAGTTAAAAATTCATGTGAGGAACAGGCAGGAATCCATCTCACAGCGAGCCAGAGCGGCCGGCTTCCCTGTTTTTTTTTTAATCTCATTCAATCAATTTAGACGATTCTTGCCAGGCTGTGCTCATTTGCCTCAAATCAGAAAACTTTACGCACACAAACAGGCCTAAAAATAATGTTAAAAATGCATCAACACAAATCAAATCAAAGCGTGCAAACCTGGCACTGGATCTTAGACGCTTCTATTTTTTTTTCTTTTAGATGACAAAGCAGCCTGACCTCCAGTGATTCAAAGTGATAAAATAACACCAGTGTGTGTTTCCATGCATATTGTCAAGCTGTGCGTTCAAAGCCAATACAGGAAGAAAAACGACACAACATATTGATGCACGTGACACTTGGTGGTTTCTCAGGCCTCACTTACACAACATTTTATATATTTTCGTGTCTGACAACTTTCACGTTTAGAAATCGCAGCGGTCTTCACGTTGGGCCACAAGCTAGTAGGTGTTTTTGATAAAATCCCACTTTAGGAACCATTTTCAAGAAGTTGTGTATTTTCAGTCACTCCAAGCGCCAAACCGGCAAAACACAACAAACCACTTTTGTGTTTTCACTTGAAAACATTTCTGCATATCTGAAAATCAGTGTCCTACAGACACAGGCTTCTAGAATTTACTGATCAGTTGAGCATTAGTTGTGTTTTCTCCTGCTGACTTCGACGCTCATGCAGCAGTGAAGAGGCCGAGGTGTCCGGACGTCGCCTGGCGGGCCGCCTGAGGGGTCACCGGGGGTCAAACCTGGTGCGAAATCAGTCTGTCATTTATCACAGGGCGACCGTCGCCTCGGTGGTTCTGACCCCCGTCTCCAGCCGCCGCTCGGGGGAAATCCACCCCGGCGGAGCGTCTGGATTGGCGTGGATCAAGTGTGCTGACGGCGGAGCTGAGAGGAAGCTCTGCGGAGGAGGAAATGGACCCGCCGGGCGCCGCCCTCCACACAACCATCGCTCCATCACCGGCTGACTGTGCTCCAAAGTTTTTGTCCTCACGTCTGGAGACGGACGAGCTGGCGGTGAAAACAACATGTCTCTGAGCGGCTCTGGCTCCGGTACAAGGCTGCTGATAGGATGTATATTCAACACACCCAGCGCCTGTTTGCTGAGATAATTAAATTCTCAAAAGATGCAAGGAGACGCAACACGTAAATTAATTTGAGCTGCAGCAACAGACAGGATTTATGCCGCTTTGGCGCGAGCATTCACTTCCAGAACAAATAAATGGGATGTTTTTGAAATTAATTACTGTTCCAGTGCGCCATTAAAGAGTATCAGTTATCAGATGACTTTGAAATACACACTTGGCTCTTTTGATGTGTTAATGATGACAAAGTAAATCATCCTGCCTGCCACAGCGGCGCTGGAGAGACAGGCAGACAGCAGCAGACAGAACCCAGCGCAGGAGCAAAGGATGGCGACGGCGTGTGAAGGCATAAAGGGGACGGGCTCGTGGTGACGCCGCGGCCGTACCACACGGGAGTGATGTTGGTGTCATGTCACACTCCGTCGCTTGAAGGTTACGGCCTCCACGGCGGAGACGCTAAAACATTTCTATTCCTGTTTTAATTCCCAGAGAAGGTTTGGAGAGGAGGCTTCAGATCGCGCCCGGGGCTTCCTCGGCATGCTCTGAAAACTACAAGCTCCTTTCACTCCAGATGAAGCAGAGCGCCTGAAAATGTAGGCCAGAGTTACGGCAGATAGGACTGATTGGCTCCCAGTCTCTCCGCGGTGTTGTAGCGTCGGCTGGATTTAATAGCCGGGCTCCTAATCCATGTCAAGGAAGGCAGAAAAGACCCATTTGACATGGGCTAGCTTCCCCCTGTAATTAGAAAACCTCATTAAGTTCATTAAGTCATTCCTTGTGTTGGGGGATTTGTTGAACACGAGCCGCCAACACGCCGAGGCCACCGGCGGCAGAACGCCGGGATGAAACGCGCTGTGGGAAGAAGAGGAGAAACCTTAAACTCGAACAGGAGCCAGTCTGACATCCACTGAAAAGGTGATTCCTAATGCGCCGCCATGACCGATGCCTCCGGCTGCCGAGGGGCCTTGGCTGCAGTTATCACTCTCACACCTCCGAACGCGAGCAGGAAATATCACGGTGCCACCGTTTCCACGGGGAGGGATATCAGTGAGACGCTTTTCTGAAGGGCCCTTTGTCTTTGCTATTTATCGGAGGCCTTGAGCAGGCGGGGGAGGGGGGGGGATACCTCGCCCGGCCTCGGGGTGAGACACGGTAACAGATGACGAGACGCCGCCGCCAGAGGCCTGCAGTGTTTTTTCTCTCCCAGTTTTGGCTTCTAGACCCAATGATTCCAATTTGGGTGTCAGTGAGAGCAGCGATTCATCACTGGCTGGATTACTTAGTGAGCTGAGAGCGCAGGGCCATTCATCTCTGGAGCCGACGCCGGCCCGGCCAGAGAGACGCCGCGCTGCCAGCGCGAGCAGCGCCGCTCCGGGCTCCCTCACACACACTCATACACACACACACACACACACACACACACGCGCGCAAACACACTCAGTCATGGGAGCGGGAGGAAGTCCACGCCGCCGAGGACAAAGCAGGGAAAACATACAGAGATTCATCAGGAGAGCCGGAAGCAAACACAAAAACCACATTCTGTCCAGACCCTGTTTGAGTTTATGCTAACATTAGCCAGTAGAGACGAACAGATTCCACTTGCTGAAAAGACGAGGACGACAAGTATGAGTGCTAACCTCAGGGCGGACCCAATATCCGATACAGTTCACACCTTCAGCACCGAGTCCTGCATGGAAGTAACGCAGAAGCTCTGGCCAGCATACGGACACGCAGCTTGATTTCTTTGTCTTCTGTTAGTTTTTGATTTTAAAAATGGAGAGTTATGTTTATGGAAAGTTTTCAAATTAAAGGTTTAAGAGTAAAATAGAGTTTTCGGCACAGAGCAGAGGTTTCCTTTCAGGTCAGCAAGTCTCTGTTGAGAGGAGAAATTAAGTTTTTATTAGGGTGAGAAACATGTTTGAAGGCTAATGGAGACAACTTTAGAGTCAAGCTGAGACAATAAATTATCTATTTTAGTCATAGCAGAGTCTGGAGAAAAACAACATCTTTTTGAAAGGACCTTTCAAAAACCTTGAGAACGGGCGAAGCAGTTCCTCTTATGTACTGAGGTCCAGGAGGTAACCTGTTAAACTCTGAAGAACGTCTTAACAGAGCTGATCAGACGAGACATTTCACCCTGTTCCCTCAGAAGAAAGAGTCACAGCGGCCTCTCAGGAGCTTCATTTTGGCTCAGATCTGAAGAAGTACCAACCAGATTAGCATATTCACGCAACTGAGCCGAACCGGTCTGATCTATAAGAGAACACACGTCTAACCTGAAGAATCTTCATTAAAAGTATTATATTGTGTTATTTCATGTCTGCCGTTGTTACTTCACCACAATCCACATCGAATGAAATGAAGCAGCTGCTCACATTAAAAATGTAGACAGTTGTTTTCTTTATAACTTCTATGCCAGGGGTGTCAAACATAAGGCCCATGGGCCAAATGTCAAAGAAAATGAAAAGATGAAAAGATTTTTTTTTTTTTTTTTTTTTGTTATGGGAAAAACATGCGGAATGCAGCGGCTACGGGAGAAGTTTTTGGGACATTTCACTGTATTTTTCATCAGAATATATCAGTTTTTTTTCCTTCTTGAGACTGTACTCATTTTCAGAAGTAACAGTGACACAACAAAGAAGAACTTAAAGGTGCTTCATGCCATCATTTCACTGGTCCAGCCCACTCAAAGTAAACTTGGGAACCACTGTATGTGGACCCTGGACTAAGGTTTGACACCTGGTCTACGCGGTGTTTTCCGGTCAGGTTGAACTCTTACCGATGGGCTGTTTTTGGTCAAAAAATTTCATACTTGATGATTCTGACCATCACAACTCTACCAAACTAACCTCAGCCCATCTGCTCGGCTATTTCCAGAAGACATTCCTGAGTTTTGACAACAAAACATTGATGTCAAAAATCCAGAATTCAGTTGATCCAACACGTGAAAAACTGATGCAGATTGAACAATAGAACACAGAAAATGTGAAAATGACTCCAGAAACTGCGATGACGACAATAAAGACCACACGTAGGAACTGAAGAAGTTCATGTTTTTGTGTGAAAAACACATCCAAGCTACTAAAAATACACCTCCACATGGAATAAGAAAAAAATCCTCCACTCTACCCACAAACACACACACACACACACACACACACACACACACACACACACAGAGTCATAAACACCCCCCGCCAGGCCTAAACACCACCGTGCGCTGATAAGACACAGCTACCACTCGCTTCCCTGCAGGTGAAAAACAAGGTGGGCATCCGTGTGTCGGGCTGCATTCACAAGGCGCTCGGCGGCGTCGACATAAATCTGCAGCGTGCGCTCTTCCAGGATCCGGCATGATTTAAAGCCCCGGAGTGAGTGTCAGAGCCTCCATTTATTCCGGGGGCGACAATGGGATGTAACGCACACGCACGCCGAGAACAAAGGGGGTTAGTTGGAAGTGGTAAATGGAGCCCGTCGAGGTGGAGCGGCACGCCGCTTCACTTCGGTCCGGAGTCAGATAGCGAGGCAAATGAACAAAAGGGAAAACCTCTCCTCTCTTGTTTGTCTTGCTTTGACACAAAAAAAGGACAAACACGCCTCCTCGGGCTTCATTAAAGAGGGCGAGGCCGCCTGCGCGGCGGCGGCGCCCGGCGCAGGGCGGCCAACTTCCACCGATCCGCACCGGACGGACTTCAGAGCCACGGCCAGCCGTCGCAAATGCCACGACTAAATTATCAGCCGGCGCCGAGAAGGAAGAAACAGAGCGGGGAAGAGAGCGAGCGAGAGAGAGAGAGAGAGAGAGACAGATAAAAGAGAGATTCCATCTCCAGTCCGCTTATTCGTGTGAGTCGCATCAAAAGGAAAAGTAATTAAGTCGTCTGAGGATGTTATTGGAAACGAGAATTCTGTCAGTGAAGCTGCGGGCTTGTGATGCCTGCAGCTTATCCAGCGTGTGTGTGTGTGTGTGTGTGTGTGTGTGTGTGTGAGTGACGCGCCACCGTGCAAGTGGAAGATGAGACCTCTGTTGTGCGTTTGTAACAGGCGCAGCCAGCCGCTCCTCATTAACCTTTAGGGAGATAAGCCTGTTTTAAGTCCGTGTTTGAACAGCCTGTGTGAAGTATCTCCCACTGATACGTGGCTCGCCAGCCACCCAGACCGTCCCCGCACCCCCCCCCTTCACATTCAATATTCCTCTTCCCTCACCTCTGCCAGATTACCAGAATTAAATTTCAATTTTAATCACAGGCCCGCGAATCTCCATAAATCTAGCACCTGAGCCACCCTTAATTATGGAACAAGCATTCGGGGGCGGCGCGCCGCCGCGGCCCGCTAACAAGGTTAAAAGGTGCAAAGTGTGTGTAATGGGAAGCAGAGGAACTCACTGAGCAATTGTTAACACCGTGTTAGCTACTCTACTTCTTTGTCTCGTGCCGTGTTCGCTTTCCCCGTTTTTCGGGGCGAGAGGAATCCGCCGAGCACCTTGTTAGAGGCGCTAGGCTAGAAGTAATGTAATTTAGCTAAGTGGTGAATGTGGAGGCGCCAGATGCGTGTTTCGCAGTGGATGGTGTCGGCTGCGGTGATGGAGCCGGCGAAGCTGCTACATTACCCGCCGCTCGCTGGAGTGCTGTACACAGGATCGGATAATTGGCTTCAGCGGCGGCTTCCTTTCTTCTGTCAACATTTAAAAAACTGCCTCCGAAATGCATAAATATATAAATAAAGTAGGACTTACACACATTGTTACGGATGTATTTGATGTAAATGAAATGTAAGCAGCAATTAGTACAGCGGCTCGATTTGAGACTGAAGGACGGGTGTCAGATTCATTTCAACGCGTGGACCTCATGCTGTCCAGCAACATGCCCGACCATAAACTACAATGTCCCGTTAAATTAACGTTTCTTTGGGAAAAAAAAAATCTGTCGCCTGAAATGTTTTTAATCTTCTGTCGCTGCACAATTCTCTCAAAAACTTAAAATCTTGAAAAGGTTTTCCTGCTGATTTACCCTCAGTGCTGCGTTTCTGCAGCAGTTCAGCTCCGGCTCTCGGTGTTCGGTTATTTATTTAAGGATCAGCTCTGGTTTCCACCGATTTTGGAACAGTTCCAGTTTTCAACGTCATCCGATGGGTCGGACCGGACCAGACCTTCCTACAGGCAGGTTTCGGGCCCGGCTCCCTATGTTTGACCCCTCTGGCAGGCCTCTCTGAGCCTCAGGGGGTCCAGCAGGCTCAGAGGAATTCACATCGTGGATTTCTCGGGTCTCAGTGTTGTGTTGTGTCTAATACTGTTTTCAGTGAAATGACTACAATTTGGTGGCCAGACTGGACCCTCTTACGGGCCGGTTTTAGCCCACGGGCTTCATGTTAGACACCACAGACTTAGAGGTTTGTCATTAGGATGAAAAGAAATCATGAACTTAAGCTTCTTAACAATTTTCTGTTATTCAAACGATTCTTATTAGTCTTTTTTAAATACTCTTCTCATTTATTAATATTTAATTTGTCCATTAAATGTCTGGTTTTTTTATCTTTATAGGGAAAAAAATCTTGCATGAAAACATTTTTCCATCATGTTCTGAGGAACCACAAAGACTTTCTTTCTTTTCTCAATTTATAAAATTCTCATGTTTTTGTCACACAAACTATTAAAAGAATAACTTGCTGCAGTGTTTTGTCACAGCGCAGAAACATTTCACACCACTCTAACGAGAAAGGTCTCTCATTTCTTACATCTCATTAAAAAATTGACTTTTGCTTTGATTCTTGAACAATATCTAAAAATAAACGGTCAGAGATGGTGTTAACTGATTTGAACCTACAGCGATAAAGGCTGGAAAATAAATGTCTCATCATCCTCATCATTTTTCACCACTGAACTACATTATTTTACAAAACTTTCCATGTTAAACAAACATGAAATAATATAACTTATATGACAGTGTATGAAATAGATGTTGACGGTTCTAAAAATGAAAATAGGTGCGAAAACTAATGTGACAATCTCATTTAAATTTCAGGAAATCTTCAGTGTACCCAGAACAGTATTAGAGATTTAGAAATATTTCTTCATAAAAAAAAAAAAAAAAAAAGCTGTTTAGTTGATTTAGTTCAGTTTTTCGTGCATTTAATGACTCAATAGAACAGTTTTAATAGAAAGGTGTGAGATCTACCATTGTTAAATTTTAGTGATGGAGAGATTTTGCTGGGAATTGGATTTGTTTTCACATCAAATTAAATTGATTTATGCACGTTTCCGTCCTGAATCTTCCTATGTGAGACAATCAGATGCGTTTCAGCTGAATCAGTGATTCTTTCACGGGGCGACGCTGAAGAAAAGACGGTGAATCCCACGTACGCTGGCGCCTTTGTCTCTGCGTTTGTGAGCTGCCGGCTGTGAATTAAAAGCGGCGACAATGCAGCACAGCCTGTAATAGCATTATGTGTGAGCGGGCCACGTGGAGGAATCCAGGAGAGAAAGGGTTTTGAGACAGGATTTTACACAAAAAAAAAAAACGACTTTAATTCAGCGATGCAGAATGGGCCTCTGAGCTTCCGCTGTGTGAAATTTTATTCCAATCAGATAATCATCTGTAAAAACAGCGGATATGAAAGAAAAAGAGTGTGGTTATACAGTAATGCAACGCCACAGTAATTATGCACATCATTCGCTGTGTGCACAGATTTTATATTAGCCAGTAAAAACAGTCGTCCTGCATCATTCTGATGTCTTCCTCTGTCTTTTAACGGCATGAAGGGAAACTGCTCAGAAGAGGCTCGTTCGCGGGAGTTTGCTGGCGACAGCTGGCCGGCGAACGCCGCGTCGCCCGCCTTGCTTTGTTTACACATCGGCTTGATTTTGATCACTGGTCTGCTTCGGCTTTCCAGATGTCTCGCCCACATGTGGCTCTGCCATCTCCGCTTGGCCAGAAGCTCCCAGCGAGGATCTGGCAACACTCGGAGTAAATCTGAGAGCCCGGTTTATCCGCGCATCTGCGGATTACAGCGGGTATTTGAGCGAAATGGGGTGTGCATGCAGATAAATGCCCTTTAAGGCTTGTCGGCTCACCTGGGTTGTCTGGGCTGCATTTTCCACACGGTGTCTGTCTCTTCGCTTTAGCATCGCGTTGTTACAGTACATGCAAATACACGCCAGGCGGCTTGTTTTATGTCGGAGCTCCTCCCGGCCAGTTAAACCTGTTTACAGAGGTTTTAACTCATCTGCTTTCAGCTTTTGTCTCAGTTTGTGTTCTGATGTTTTACTGATTGGATTCCATCGTTGCAGATGCGTGGATTAGCTCAGGTTTCCTCTCGCTTCATTTTCACCTCAGGATTAATTTTTTGCTTCAGATTCACAGCTGTAGCTTGAGGTTTGACAGAAGACCCGGAGTTACTGAGTTTTTGGCTCAGAGAAGGAAAAACTAGCAGAGAGAGCAGCGGACAGGAAGCTGGAGCAGAGGTGGAGGTGAAAACATTTAAAGGTCCGAGTAGCTGTGCACGGACTTCACTGTGCACGTGCCAAAAGAGTCAATTAAGCGTGCACGAATCTTTTAAAACATGCACAAACATAACAAATGGAGATACACATGAATGATTCCAGCTGGAGGGAGCGTGTGTGTGTGTGTGTGTGTGTGTGTGTGTGTGTGTGTGTGTGTGTGCAGCTGTTCCCGCTGCCCTCCCACACCACATGTTTAACATACGGCTAACCTTTTGGCGATGGCGCTGCTGTTTGCTTTCCTGCGCCGTGCTGATAACATCCCGGACCGCAGTCCAGGAAAAGCCGGGATCACTCTAAGCTTCGGAAACCCGGACCTGGACCACGGCGTGTTTGATGGAGGCATCAAAACTAAGCTTTTCACACACCCTGCTGAAAACCCATCGATGGACCAGGTGTGTTTCACTTAGTTCACTGTGTAAGTTCAGACCTAGAAGCAGAACTTGTTTTTCAGACTAATCGTCCGTCGTTCTCACTGAATCCGTGGAGACACTCCAATGTTGCACCATGTTAATATCAGAACGCTTGAAGCAGTTTTACAATAACTGTAACGTCTATTAAGACAAGAGCAACATAATCATAATTAACTTTAATTAAGCAGTAAAGTCAGCAGAGTGATTTCGGCTTCAGCTGCCCCCTCTCTGGTTTTTAACCACACCATCAGTTTAGACGCCTGTCAGTGCGGCTGTGCAGGAAGCCTCATCACAACATGTTCAGATCGCAAAATCTGTCCTGATTTTTGAAAATAAACACATTTCCAGGGCACATGTTCAGATTCAAACTCTGCTGCGCTTCACAAAGTTTGGTACAAACTGATAAATTTATGATCAAACAGATAAACACGGTAAAGAAAAAATCATATCCACTTTGTAATTATTGAAAGCGCAGCTCGCCTTCAATGCTTTAAAGACATGTTGTACAAATCGTCTCTCTGTGCACAATTAGCTTTGACACGGGATGTCAAAAAAAAAAAAAAAAAATCTAAACTAAACCATTAATTTAGCAAAATCACTGAAACAAACAGCTGATCTCCACACACAAACAGGTAAAAGTATAACTTCAACAGTTTGGATTTTTAAGGAAATCTACTTTTGCTGCAATGACGCTAACGCTGCAACTCAACTTTTGAAACAAGCGATTAACCCACGAGACCCTCCGGAAGCTCAAACGCAAAATTTGAAGAGGGCATGCAGGAAATAGGAAAATAAAACCATTTGCTGTCGATAACGGTCAGTAAAATGGCGAGCAAGTGGAAACCATTACCATTCAGTATCGGATTTTAAAAGCAGGTGTTTTGCATGCTCGACCGTTGGTCTACACACGTTTTGGAAGACACGAGCAGAGCCATTCTAATGCAGGATGTTTGTTCTTTTGTTGAATGCTCACAGGTGAGAGTGTGTCGACTTATCTGAACACGTCTGAAATGTGGTCGACGTAAACATCTCAACACCAGTTAATGAAACGCAAACGCTTTGTTTTAAATGTAAAACTGTTCACAATAATCCACATTCTAAAAGCGAGTTAAGAAGTAAATTAAAGATTTAAATGTTTCCATGTTATTTAGAAATCACTCAAAAAAGTCGAAACATTGAGGACATTTGAAACATAACTGTCAGAGTGCATCAAACGGAGAACATCTCGACTTCTTCACTGTAAGAAATGGCTGACAACGATAACAACACTGCCACCCAGTGGCCGGAGGTGATATCTGATACATTTAATGAAGTCAGAGTGGTGTTCTTTGAGTTGCATTTACTGTGCTGCTGTTAGATGTTTGTGAGACAAGAAGCACGATTCGTTATGATGAATGTTTCCATATTTAGCCTTTCTTACAGGATCCAGACACCGAGATGCCGATCGTCACTGCTGTACTCTGTACCCTAATGTTTCTTTCCAATACAAAACCCATCAATACTACGATACATAACAGGATCTTCTTCCATAAAGTTTTAATGGGAGCTGTTTTTTCTGCAACCGTTCAAAACAAATGGTAAGTGACGGTTCGGTACTGAAAAACCCCAACAGAACTCAAACTGTAACAGCTGGAGATGATTTAAAGACGTGGCTTCCTCCCTGCAGACCATAAACTGACGACAGAGTCAGAGTCAGTGTCTCCAGACCTCTTCGGCACGTTCCAGCGTTTTTCCCATCGCGCGATCGCGTGGACGTGAATCGTGATCGAGTGCTTGTTTGTTGTGGCGAAGCCTCACTGGAGTCACATGCGCCCGCTAATGCCGAGGGACTCTTGGCTCTGTGCTTCCTAACAGCATTAAATGAATGGTCCACTTAGAATTAATGGCTTCCTCACTGTGGACAAATTTGATTGTGTTAAGCTAACGACCAATCCTCAGCCAGAGCCGGGCCAACATTTAAGTAGCGCCGCGATCGGTTCTGCCGCTGTCTGAGACCTTTTATTGACGGTGCTGTGCATGCACACGCACACACACACACGCGCACACACACACCTTGAAATCAACACCTTCCCTCTGTTTCACAGTCAAGCAGGGGCAGCGAATCGCACGGCTCCCCAGACAATATTATCTCATATGCACAGACAAATTACCTCTTTGTTTTAAGGACATGAGTATTTCTCAAAAAGAAGAAACACACACTCACACATATACACACACACACACATTATGAAAATCCCTCCATAAATAGGAAAAAGAAAGCACTCAAAGGGAAGCTAAAGTGGCACTTATGGATACTGTTAGCGTTTTGCTCGGGCAAAAGAAATTCTCTTATTAAATGGGTCTCTTTCCCTCCCTCTCTCTCTCGCTCTCTCCCTCTCTCTCTCCCTCGCCGGCTCGCCGCAGAACAGATCAAATGAAGGTTACGCTGTCCTCTCTCATGGCCTACATCCTGATGCCAGAGCTAATTGCATAATTTGTTTCAGAATTAACAGCTAATAGCAGTCTCTTCTCCACTCCCCTCCCTTCATACACTCACTTTCCATGCTTTTTTTTTTTTTTTTCCCACTTCTCCACCAACCTCTCATCCCATTACGTCTGTATTTGAAGCAGCTCCAGACAATATACCAAGGAAACCAGCAACTGGTGTAAATTACATTCATAGGCAGGCAGGCAGGGCGCTGATGGATTACACGGCTCTTGATTATTGAATCAGACGGCGTTGTTAAAACCTGCAGCCGGTGGGAAGGGGACAGCGAAGCGCCAGGATATGGTGACGGTCGGCCGAAAACAAGCCCCTCCCCTGAAGTCAGTGCCCCCTCGCACCAGGCAATAACCTCCTCTCCCCTCCGTGTAATAACCAACTGGAATTTCAACTCCGAACAAACAGGAGAGAGAGAGAGAGAGAGAGAGAGAGAGAGAGAGAGAGTCTGAAAGACAAAGAGAGTCTGGATTCAATCAATACTGTGATCCAGCTGTCAATCACCTGCTATATTAACCTGCGGCTGGAGGGTGTGAATGTTTTATCTGTTTATCTCCTCCAGCCGTAGTCCGTCTGCCCCCCCCCCACCCCCCCCCCCACCCCCACATGGAGATGAGGCCCTGAACGTGTCGCTCTGCTGATAAGAGCCACAACAAATACTTCCAGTTCAATCGATGGACACCCTCCCTCCGCCACGCTCACGTCACCAAAACGCCACGCCGGCCGCCTCTTTCTCAAAATTAAAGGTCACCTTAACCTAAAATCGGTTCCCGCGCCTGTCTGGGAAAAATTTGATAGCTAAGTCAGGAGGGTCACGGCGGTGGGAATGTTTCTGGGTTTTGCAGCAGTCACGTGACGCGACCCGGGCAGCCAGTGATCTGTGTCTGGCGCTCCGCGTGTTCTACAGCTACGCCAACAGCGCCTCGGGCGGCAAAATCTTAATTAAGGTCCCTCCCCAATGCGCAACCTTCAGACGACGTCCACGAAAAACAAAGGTGTGCAGGTAATGAAGGAAACCGAGCTGCTTTTTTCCCCCCCGCTTTCTACCATTTAGGAAATAACAGCCGCTCGTTCCAGACTCCTTGCCTGCATTAGAATTTGATTGTAACCTCAGGTTGCCTTTTCTATTATGGTGGGAAATAATGTTACAACACACAAGCACAGGTTTTTAAATTGAAATTTGACAGCTCTACCAAGCAGGCATGTGGGGGGAGAAGGGGGAGGAGGACTCAATATTGCATATTCACAGAGCAGCACAGCCTTCCTCTGCTTTTCATGTGAAAAGAACTATTGTTGCTATTTTCCTGCTGTGGAAAGCAGTCTGAATCTTTTTTTTTTTTTCCCTTCCTTTTCTTCACCTAGTTCATCTGGTGTCATTAATATTATAGCAGCCAACACAGCATGCGCGATAAGAAAAAGGGGCTTTACGTCTCATAAGCGCCGGCTGAGGACTGTAAACAATACTGGGAGAGCTGCAAAATTATGTTGAAACAAGAACCGCTTCAGATCTGGAAAGAAAAGCCTTATCTCATAAGACGGGCCTCCTCTTCATTTATTTACTCATTTTTTTTGTGAACTTCTATGGGTTGAGCTGAGCTGATGTGACACTGAGGAAGAATTTGATTATTAAAACAAACTCTTGTGGAAGTTTGAATGATCAAATTCAAAGTCTAGTTCATTGGGAGTCTCAGATCGGATGTCGCTGGTGTCAACTGTATGGCTGAGGAAATAAAATGCACTGCAATGACGACTTGAGTCAATTCTATGCAGGACAGGGGTGTCAAACATAAACCAACACACACAAAAACCACCGAGCAAATGGTAAAATCTGATATCAACATACGGAACACATGACTGATCACAAAAGGCACTGCTGTAAATTATGTTTTAATCTGCACTGATACTCTGAGACGCAGTGTGACCACAGAGATGTCCAGCCACCGTCCAGATGTGACTGCGTTCAGTCACCAAGTGTGTGAAAATACTAAAAACAGAAAAACAGAAAGAGGAAGAGCGCCGGCACTCCAGAAAACCAATAAGCACAAAGACACTAAAAACCAAGCAACTCCCTTTTCTTTTTAACTCTGCTCATATTTACAAGGTTTTTTTTTTCCATGTAAATAATTATTTTGTCCCTTTAAGGAAATATAGAAGGTAGAAATTATATTTTTTTGTGACGATGAATGATTTTTAAGTGGAGATGAAGATCAATTATCAACAGAAACCATCGAGCTATCTGGGTGGAAGCTTATTTACAGTAAACTTATCTGTGCTTCACTCCTGAGAAAGACTTTATGCTCCATAAACACCGAGCAGAAACATCACAGACGATGGTAAAGCACAAGGAAAGACACATGAGACTGACAGGAGGCATGCAGGGTAATGAAGAAGTTTGACCCCAGCAGTGAAAATGTTTGATATTTATATTGAATTCAAATACACACACACACACACACACACACACACACACACATATATATGTATATATATATATATATATATATATATATATATATATATATATATATATATATATGTATATGTGCCAATTGTTTTTTTTTTTTAACATTCAAGTGTTCTTGTGGAACAAAGCTTCCTACAAACAGTAAACCTCAAAACCATAAAGAAAAAAAGAAATCCATGCCACCCCCTTCTGGCAACAACACGATGATTTTATTATGAAATACCTGCATTTTCATTTTGAATTTACCAACCAAGCGAGATGTAACCTTTTTTGAACTGACTGACAGTACTGAGGATCCCTTCAGCTTCACACAGCAACCGGCTGCACGGGAAAAAGGGCCACTGTTTGTAAATTAAAATCAATGTGTTATGTCGAAACCTAAAAACATGCTGGGATAATTTATTGACCCTCTCCTTTAACGAACTAAGAGAAAGGGTAAAATTATGCAGATTTTTACTAAGCTGAAACAAAACAGACTCCCGAAAAAGCATCTTTGGCAGACCTTTGATTATCTCAATTAAAGCTAACAGCTTGTAAAATCTAAAGAGCTTTGAAGAAGCCTGCTGATGACAGTCATTCTGCTATCAGGAAGTTATTTCAGTTTCCAGGAGTAACTGTGGCGGCGGGGCGCACCTGCTCCTCCCGTACGTCGGTGTAGTACCAATAACGAGGCTGTCAAACCCTCAGCGCGCTGATCGGCGCTATGTTACTCCCAAATCATCCAGACGTAGCCCGTCAACAGTGTGTGTGTGTGTGTGTGTGTGTGTGTGTGTGTGTGTGTGTGTGTGCAGCCTGTTATTGGACGTGTGTGTCTGGAGCGTGCGTCATAATTCTTTCACTTTCAGCAGTGGCCCCTGTAAGCCCCCCACCGCCGGAGCAATATCAGCAGCACCAGAGACAGCATGTGACCCAGCTTTACTCATCTCAGCTAAAACCCATCTCTGCCACGCACACACACACACACACACACACACACACACACACACACAATATGAAACACACCTGCACACACACAGATGTACCACACACTGTAAAACCACACACACACAGGCTGAAAGGAGGGAGCTAATAACAGTCTTACCTGCTTCACCGAGTCAGCAGCAGCAGCAAAGGAAGCCAGAGAGGGGAGAGAAACAAAAGAATATGAATGACGGCAGAGGGAAGAAGCAGAAGCATAAAAAAATGCTTTGTGATAAAAGGCAGATTAGAAACCTTTGAAAAGAACAGACAACGTGAGCATCAGGAAATTACTCTGGATATACAGAGGAATTATTTACTACTCAATTAACATGGTGTAATTAGTGTAAACAACTTAAGCCGTACTTGAGATGAATATACGCTTTATGGAGTGGCCGTGGTCGAGCCACAAACTGCTCAAATAGAGAAGAAATCGACAGTTAGCCTTACTGCGAGAGGCCATTAGCATCGCTAACAAGAATGAAGCACCACTCAAGCTTCGCGCGACATTTTGTTAGATGAAGTAAAAAATGTAATCCTTGGACACATTTTGCTAAACATGACGAATGAAATCTCAACCGCTTTAAACAAAAAGAGCGCACTCATTGTAAAACTGGTCATTGAGGTCTGTGAAGCGACTGCAGCAGGAATCATGATTCCCTGACGCTGTGCCTTAATATTTATTTGCAATCTTTTTTCATTCTCTGACTGCGCTTTTCATTCTTTTTTTATATCTGGTGCCAAATGAAATTTACTTTTATTCTTATACACCCAATGAGCTTATTCCTTTTATTTGATGCATGCAGCTTAAGGTAGGATACTAGAGGATGAGTTTGCTGGGAACTGATTGTGGCTGAGATACTATTTGTTCCACATCTGGAAGAAATTACTGTTATTTCTCATAAAGTCGCTTTTAAGGCACCAGCTTTATTGCTTAAACTGACAAAAATTCCACAAAATAGCTTATAAATGCAATGTCACAGTGTCAGTGGAACTGTCCATGGTGCTGAACCTGGCAACAGAGCACTCTGTCGCAGTGGAACTGTCCATGGTGCAACACTACTCTGTGGCCCTGTTTATTAAACTGGCTGTTAACTTGCATCTCGGGTGACAGGAGCACAGCTGGGGTCCAAGACGCTATACCCATCTTTACATTACATTAATATGAGCGCAGGGCAAGCTGGTTCAGATCGGTAACTTCTGTCACTTCCCGCTGCACGGCAGAGCGGTGGGTGATGTGACGCTTGCCCCCCCCCAAAAAAACCTGCGTGGCTCAGAAACAACCAAAAACCAAAAACCCTCCAATAGTAAATGATCTTAAACTAACACTGTGTGCTTCATTTTCAGTAAATAATTTGCAATGAAAGAGCAGATAAACAGCTTGAAGCGCTGAAAAACTAGGGCTTTCAGAACAATTCAACCAATCACTGATTGACATTATGAATGACATAAAATTAAACCAGCCAGCGCCGTAAAATGGCTGCTGCTCGGAGAGATTTTATACTGTTGGGCTGATAAAAATACTGTAAGTTAACACTCAGAATACTGACTGAAATTGAAGAATGACGAAGCCCCCACCCAATATGCAAGTTAATGCCAAATATGAACAGTGCCGGCGTCACAGTGTAACTGTCCATGGTGCTGAAAGCCTTGCTCAAACAAAAGAATGATGTGTGCATAGCAACAATATTTAAAAAAAATAAAACTTTCTGACTGCCTGAATCACATGAATCCAGATGTGATTTTACTCCCTGGATCGGTGTTGAGGAAGCTTCTCATGAGGCTTTCAATGTCCAGACTGTTCAAAAATATCAAAATGAACACGCATGAGAGAAAGGTGCATCAGTGGTTTTAGTGTCATAGTTGTGTGTAACCAGAAGGTTACACACAACTATGCACACAACAAAAGGTGCAGAGTGGAAAGTGTTCTCTCCCATGATGCAGCTGAGATGAGGAGACAAAAGCATAGTTCAATGAGGTTTTCAGCTTCTTTGAAAACAGCCTTCACATGTGGATGGAGTTTAGATATATTTGCAGCTATTGTCTTATGCAGTATTACAGGGAAGGTTGTGGAAGATGTCTACAGTCATTTTTATCTGCATCTCCAGTCAAGCTGCTGTTTTCATGACATCTTGGTCGAATCTCTTCTTTAGTTCCTTGAACAAGTCCACTGCTTCATGAAGCTCAAGTCACCATGAGTGTTGAGCTGCTGCCTCTGGCTCAGTCGTGTGCCAATATTGTCTCTCTGTGCTCATCTAACATTTTCAGTCCTGCTGTGGATATACTGCGCGTCGTCTCTTCTTTACCACTGCATCACCTCCAAGTGCTTCCATGCACTTTCTCAGCAATTTGGTACACTCACCCAGTGCACTGGCTTTGGTGTGCTGTAAACTCCTGGCCACCGACTCACATGGCTCAAAAAAGTGTTTTACACCAAAGGAGGCTAAAGCAGGCTTTATCTTTCACCTTATCCAGGCCTCCAATACAGGCTCAGCTGTCTCTTCTCACACGTTCGTCATCCTTAAGCTCCTCCAAAGTTGCAATGAATTGTCTGTAGGCATTTCATCAAAGCGTGAAAGCAGCTGTTGGGATGCACCATCTTGTTGGACGTACCACCAGTATGGCAGCTACAGCATCACAGCCATACATTGCCACATAGAGCTCCTTATTTTCAGATGACTCTAGAATCACCACAGCTAAGAAATGGACAGAAATCTTAAAAAAAAAAAAAAAAACTAAGTCAAGTGAGTGCCTGGCACAGTGGATGAACAGAGACTCAGGCAACAGTTCTTCCAGTTTGCCTGAACATCTGAAAACCGTCCTGACATATTACTGACTCCTGAAGACAGTTTCCCTGTTCAGGTCTGATGTTCAGCCTGAGAAACACATTCTTGATGCACCTGAACAGCGTCTCTCCACTGCTGTCAGGGACACTGTAAAATCCATGAACTCAGAATGAGTTTCCATGTTCTCGTCCACATGCTGCAGCATCAGTGAAAGTTGCTCCACTGTAGCGTCGGCTGGGAGTCCACAGAACAGACTATTTGCTGCACTGGATATAATCTCACTGTCAATAGCAGAACTGTCCTGTTGAGTGACTTCATTCTGAATGTTCCAGCATAGGTTTACCTCCTTCTTTCACAGGAATCACACGGACCTGAACATGTCTTGCAGTGTTCTGAGCTTGATGGCCGATAAAAGAGCATCACTGTGAAGCTTGGACTTCTCATGACCATTGAATTTTCCTTTTTGCCGGTTTGTGAAGCCGCCCTTCACAAAACAGACATCTCACCATATGCCAAGCAGCCACTTCTATTTGTTGAACCAGCTTACACTGAAGGAATTGACAAAATGCTTCTTTTCCAAACGACCTTCCAGGAAAACTGATGCGAGCTGGTTGATGCAGCGCCTCTGAAACATTTTAAAGGTTTCTGACTGTTGAATTGCCGCTGATCGGCTCCTCCGGCTGGGCTGCAAGTGCCTCTGCTAACTCTGTTGATTCTTTTGTTTTGGTCGGGCTTCACAAAAAAAGTCTGAAAAAGGTATTCGTGCCAGTTCTGTGGGTGCTCAGTTAGCTCGGCTGCATGGCTACCTTACATGCGGTCATGTGACGAGCATGACACAAATTGCATTGTGAACATTAAACCATGAATGACAGTAAGAAAAAACAATATTAATGTTTCCAGCAAATGCCTATGCATTATGTATATTTTTTTTCATTTGATGACATTTATTTATTTTTGGATAAATCTATTTTTGGAATAAGATGTAACCCAACACAGGATATATTTTTATATTATATTTAAAACAAATGCTTCCAATAGGTTTCCTGAATGGTAATGACACAGTTTTATGAGCACCACTTTGAAGGTATTAAGGAAATCTTAAAGTATCTGTTGGCGGCGGCGTTCTCTCACCTTGGTAAAACCCAGACAAACAGCACAGGACACAGCGTCTTGTCCTCCTCTCAGCCATTACAGTAAACAACACAGCCATTCAAACCTGCCAACCACCGCGCTCCAAAACAAATACTCACACCCCGAAAAGCAAGCAGGAGGAAGGTGGGGAACGGGAGCAGAGGCGTTCGGGAAACGCAGGCACGCTGATTGGCTTTTCAGAGCGAGCAAAACTGGCAGATTTCAATCAAGATTTCTGACAGTCTATTAGGATTGGCATAGGTTATCATTACCTTGTGTGTCGGCATCCTAATGCATGTTTTCCTTATCGACGTTTAGCACATTGATAAGGCCAGAGAACAGGAAAATGTCATTCTGCGCCTAAATGTAGGCCTATACGTCTCTGGCAAACAATGCAGCTGTCTTGAAAATAATGAGAATTATCTTGTGACATATTGGTTGAAGACTGAGGAAATTCCAGTGTTTTCACCTGCTGTAAATATCCATGTTACCTGTCAAATGTCAGGACTGGTGCTCAGAGTCAGAGCCGGACGGCGAGACGCTGTCAACAAGGAGCTGTTGGTGGGTCCAGAAATATTTGCAATTCTTTTTTATTTACTTATTCTGATTAACTCAAACCTCTCCAACCTGGAACAGGTGAGACTCAGACCAAAAGCTTCATCCCACAAGGGGAATTTAAGCTCAAGCATTTGGAAAAATCATGACCCTGATTTTCAGTATTCAACTGACTCAGCACTATTTAGACGATCTAAATGTTTGTATTATGCTGTATACTGTATACTAAGACTTTCTCCGGTGACATTTTCACAAAGTGTTCCTGAGGTACTGCGATACAAAAATAGACATATCTGAACATTACAATGTTCTAAAGTTACAAGTGTCAGTTACTGTCATCAGATATGAAGTAGGACCAATTTATTTAGCTATATTGAAGAACTTTTTGAAATATGTGAAGCAGCATTAGTTTTAGCATGGTAGCACGTTAACTGCTGGGAGCCATCATGAAATCCTGGATCTTGGTCTGCTGGACGGCATCGAACGACATATTATTACAATATATCCTGAGGTGGACCTGAGTTTCTACTCCAGATTTCTGTATCATTTAATGCTAAAAAACACTGAATTAGTCTAGTCCTCTTTTAAACTGGCCATCGTCATTAAACCAAACCAGACTTTGTGACGTTCATCCACTGTGTGTGCGTGTGCACGAGGCTATGGGAACAATATTACAAACTTCTCAGCTTCGCACATATTTCCTCCCTTTGTTGGGTTTTTGTTGTGGTGTGAAGAAACACCTTGGATCCACATGGAAGCGTTATAACCAGCAGGAAAACCTCGGATCTGTCACACGAACCATCGCTGCCAGTTTCTATTTGTGCATTCATGCATGCAGGTTAATTATTGATCATGTTTGACTCACAGGGAGGGATTCCTTTCATTTAGCACATTAAAATTAGTAGAAGTTCCCAAAATACTGCCAGGAAATACCTGTGGAATCAACACGGCGACCAATATAAACATCCGGTGAGTCACCGGTAACACAGGCCGGTGTTACCATTCATAAGGCATGACGGCAGCAGTCAAGCTGTTTGCACTGAAAATGTGATTATTATTTGATTTCTGGAGTACTCGGATTGTTTAGTGATAATGTAAACAGCATAATGTCACAAGGATTATTGAGATTGTGAAAATCTGGCACACACCAAATACATTTCCAATACTCGAGAAACACTGGAAATGATGAAAAGACAAGAAAGAAAATGACGTAAACACAATGTGAGTGTAAAACAAAGCACAACACACAACAAAGAGTAGTGGAAACAAAGACAAAGAGCCAATTCAGGGGTGAAAAAGAGGAAAAAATGATGTAAACACATAAGATATGTTTCTTCAAACGAACTCTGTCTAAACCTAGACCTATTGAGATGACACATCTGTAAAGACGTCCAGTCTCTGGGTTAGAGGAGCGACTGTACGTTCAACCTCACCAAGCACCGGTTTTCAGGGAACACCAACAAACCAGACAAACGGATGAAAGGATCCTACAGTGGGAGGCGACCTGAGGACGAGTGTCTACGGAAACGCAAATAGAGACGAGAGGAAAATGAGAAAGGAAGAGAGGAGGGACTGACAGAGAGACGACAGAGAGAGGAGGCAGGAACAGGACACGAGACAGCGAGTCTCTCACACACACACACACACACACACACACACACACACACACACACACACACACACACACACACACCGCAGTGTGTGTCCTGAAGCTGGAGTGGTTCTCTCCTGTCTGTCATGTGGATCATCCAGATCTGGACAGATGTGGATTACAGCTGCAGCAACATGTGGTTCTGGATACGAGAATTTGGTTTTTACTTCCTCGGAGACATTCCAGATGACAAAAACACACACACACACACACACACACACACACACACACACACACACACACACATCTTTAAATAAAAATCTGGATTTTTAAATATGTACGATCGCTGGAAGAAACTTGTCTCTCCGCAGAGCAACAAATGACAAATTAATCACGCCGGGTTTGAGGATTCAGAATGTTTCCTTCCTGGTCGCTGCTGCCTAAACAGAATCCTCGCTGACCTTCAGTCGCCTATTTGTGGCGCGTCCTCCGCTGCTCGCTGCCACGAAGGAGAAGCCCTGTTTGACGCTACTGTCCTGGCTGTGCTGACAGAGTTTCCAGCTCATTTGGGGTTTGAAACTGGAGCTCCTGGAGTAGGGACCGAGGATCACACATACACACACACACACACACACACACACACACACACACACACACACACACACACACAGGCGCCTTCATGACACAGATGTTGCCCTGTTGTAGTTCATCGCTCTCTTGTGATTTGACTGGCAGGCCCAAGTCAGACGGCGACACGGAGCTATAATTACCAACGCGAGGCTGCATGTGCAAAAAAAAAAAAAAAAAAAAAAAACCCCAAACAGTGGGAATCTACTTGGTCGAGGCGAGCTGCGCCATTCATCTCAACAGAAGCAACATCCTCAGAGTTGTGTGAACATCATTCAATCATAGAGGTAATTGATGTAGGGTTTTTTCCTCCAGCTACAAGTAAGCTCGGGGGAAGGAGCTTTTGTCAGTGTGCTTTTCTTTTTCTTTTTTCCCTCCTCACTGTTGCTTTTCCCTCTCACCACCTGCCACATGTTGCTCCGCCAGACAATAGACAGCACAGACGAGGGGGAGGAAAGTGAGGAGAGAGCCTGGAAAGACTCAGACAAACAGAGACGGCGAGATCGAGGCTGAGGAGCGCAGGAGTAAATAACATACAGCAAAACACACAGGGGCGAGAGTGTGACAGAGACGAGCTGGCAGTCATCCATCCGCCACGGGAGGCTGACACCGACACACACGTCAAGCAATTAAAAGCCAACCGGGCCAGAAGAGCCACAAATCACCAGCAGAGAAGGAAAACACTGCTCCGCTCAAAAAGCCAACAAGGGAGGGCGAAGATGAAGTTGATCAGGTTAGCACCGAAACATAAACTATGAACTATGGAGCCAATGAAAACACAACTTTCTGAAAAAGACATGAACATGGAGCTCTGATGTTAACATGTTTGGAAGAAGTGATTGAGTTAGCACTGAGTGAAGACCGAAAAATCAATAACAAATGACAAAATTATCATAAATGACTATAAATGAACTCTTAACAACAAGGCATTTTGGAAAATACTGCCTGCTGATTAATTTGTTCATTAAAAAGAGAACAAAATTAGCCTTTTGTTTCTCACAAAGGCAAAGATATCGAGGCTTGTTGTGAAGCTCAGTATTGGGCATCAGCTACATTACTCTGACTGTAATGGCACAATCTGGAATAACTAACACTGCTTTATTTAAAACTTGTGGTGAAAGAGGCAAAAGGAGCATTATCCCATGTTACAAACAATAATCATAAGTAAACGGCATTATCAATTATGACAAACTATTTGTTTCGATTTATTTGTGTATATTTCGATAGAAAGCGTGAATATTTTAGTTTAAATTAAAGGGGGAGCAGCTGACAGACGAAAGAGTTGTTGCAACACTATCAGCTGTATATGCAAAATGCTCTGAATTTGTAATGTTCGTATAAATCCTGAAAATCAGGCAAAATATGACGACTACTAAATGTTTATGAGCATTCAACTAAGTCATTGTTTCCAGGCATCTTTAACATGAAAGCTAAGTCACTAATGTCCCTAAAAAGACATTTGAGAGGGATCGGTCTGCCACTTTATGTCCATTTCCTGTCTCATGTATTAACTGTTAGCTTCACTGGCTGCCTCTCTGCGGTGGATGTACTTTTCGCCTTTGAGTAGCTGTGGGTTGAATCAGCTGGTCGTGTTTGGCCCACTCGCTCTCATTGATAGAGCAAACGAACTGGACACCAGCTGCTACTGTTTGGATTTCAAGTATTTATCAACCGATTAGTCGCCCAACACAAGATCTGAGGGGAAATGATGCTCGCGGAGACCCCGGCGCCCCGGCGCCGCGGAGCCCGGGCTTCATGATATTATGTGTCCAGTGATGGGAGCTGACCTATTTGTATGTGGCGAGCGTGCCGCAGCGGGAGGAAGGGCCATTCTTCTGCCATCTGCTCCACACAGAGCTGCAGTTGCCCACTGCCCCCATTGATTTCGACTGGCTGGAGGTGCAACTGCTGAGCCAGTCCCGGCACAAGGAGGAGCATTCAGGGCGCGCCAGCTTCCACTCTCAGCTCGCTTACACAAGCTCACTTGTACAAATTAGAGAGCCAACAAAAAGTAGGTGGATGACGGTGGACACAAATGAAGCAATAATGAGCTATTCAGAGCGCACCATAATTGGCAATACATCTGTTTGTCATTTCGCTGAACTTTCCGCCATCGTGAAAAGAGAGAGAAAAAAAACAAAACCCAACTGACTAATTAGAAATAGGTTAGACGGTTAAATGTAAATGTGTCATTATTTTGTGAAGGCAGTGCTTCTGCAAGCGAGGGCAAGCATTTCAGTGGCGGGGGCCTAATTAAATCTGAGTTTTTGTGCACACAGCCAATGAACCTTGATGTGTTGATGCCATCTCATTAAAGAACACTGATGGATGAGCGACTGGACGGATGGATGGCTGGATGGATGATGGACGGACGGATGCATGAAGAGAGTTTGGAGACGGGCGAGTGGCCGGTGTCGCTGTCAAAACAAGCCGCAGACGAGCACAAATGAAAACACGGACACGTAAGCACAGTCGAGCAAACAGCTGGCGACTGACAGGAGTGTCAGTCCGCCCAGCGCTGTATCTCTTTATCGGGCTCCTCATGCGTGACCGTGGCAACGCCGCTAAGTTTGGAGCGCCGGCAGACAAACAAGAGGGGAGAGGAAAGTTGTTTCTGTCAGAGAGACGAGGCTCAGACGGACACTGCTGTCTGCGGCAGAGACGTGGCTGCCAGTTCAGAGACGGAAACACAATTTAAGCCACGACGAGTCAACTGCATGACTTTAAGGTGCCGTGTGCACCAAATAATAAAGTATAAGAGGAATAAAATAAGCAACTGAAATGTAAAACTGTCCCTGAGAGAAAGTGTCCTGCTCAGGAGATGTCACCTAAATTTTCACATGTTGGAAAAGTTCCAGAATAAAACATAATGAGACGGATTCTATGCTCTGAAGCAGACTCAGAAAACTGTTGTTTTTATTTTGATTCCCCAGCTGTTGAACAACTCCGCCAGAAAAATGTGTTTTTGAGGGAAAAAAGGCTTGGAAATACAAAGCTAGTTAAATCTACTCTTCTTTCATAATGTGCTTTGCACCACAAGGAGGCATAGTTAGTAGCTAAAACGTTGATTATTCTTCTCTATTTTTTAACAGAGGAGGAGAGAATGCTTAAAAAAAAATATAAAAGGTTTTTAACGATAATGGTCCAGGAGCAAATACCAGCGATCATGGAGGATTCTTCAGATTGATCCGAGCAAGTTGATAAAGACGCTCAGTGGATTAATCGTTTAGATCTGGTTACTGATTTAGCATCAGGTGTCAAGTTGACTATAAGGACTAATGAGTTACGACTACTCAACCATAAAACAAGGTTATCTAGTTAACCTGCTGGACTGTTCATTTCTAGTGTTGTAATTCCATTTTCTACCACCTGGTGGTGAAGTGAGTCACGTGTTAGAACTGTTTTTAATTTGTAGTTGTTGATTGATGTGAGCGATGGTGGTTGGTAGTGGGTGGCCAGGTGTGTGCGTGCGTATGTGTAGGGGGTGGTTGTGTGTCTTTGTATTTGTACGTTTACTGTGTTACGGCATGTTGAGCTCTTTGTGCTACACATGCCGGATGAAAAGGGATCTATAAATAAAATTTGACGTGTGATTTGATTTGACTTCTGCACTCAGTCCAAAAAAAGAAAAAAACATTGGTTGCAGAAACATTTCAGTTTAGAAAACAGACGCAGGGCAGGCTGGATGCTGCACTGCCAGTCAATGAAAACAAATGGAAATGGTTTTCGTTATCAGAATTAAAATTTTGGTCAAGAAGAATCAAGATAATGAGGGGAAACCACAGTTTCTGCTGTTGTTGCAATTACTATTACAACAACACCTCATCAGCAGGGTAAAACTAACCAGTGTCACCACGGTCTAAACCGGCTCACGGTCCCTATTAGTGGGTGAACAATCCAACATTCAGTGAATTCTGCTTCACAATGACAGGAAGAGTCGACATCCAAGGATCACACACTAGAACCTGGGCAGTGGTGACCCAGAGGATAGAGAAGTGGACGAGTCCTCCTCTGCCCAGTCTTGTAATACCACTTTGTGCCTCAAGGTGGTGCAGTGAGTCACTCCAGAGTTTAACAATAAAGCTGACAAAAGATGACGTGAAATCCTGGAACCCGGATCTCTCTCAGGCCCAAAAGGAGTCTTCCCTAAATCTGCATATCGTCTCTTCAAGTGACTCTGGAAGACTTCTGCGACCCAAACAGCAAATCCAAACCAACAAAAGCTTTCAACTTAATCTTGAACTCATTATCAATTTGTTTGGAAGTGAAACAGTGGGAGAGTGTTGCTGCCAGTGCCTGCCAGCGACCATACAATGTTGGCACAGGTGGGCTTTCACTGAGTATTTTCAGGCTCCCTTTTCTGCACCACGATCTGTCTTAAGGCTAAATATGTAACTAAGAGTAGGCGCATGGCAGTCATTCAGAAGTGACTCAAGATGCAACAACTAATTGGCCGACCATGACTAAAAACAATTTTTAATATGGCTTCTTGGAGCGATACCTCGTTCTAAATCTGCAGAGCTGAGTCTCACCCGCAGATAAACGGGCCATCCCACAGCTCTCTCTGCCCTCGGCTGTTGTTAGCTTTCTCCATGGCAGCACTCTCTTTGTTGTTATACCCTCTGTCAGCCTCCAGCCCGCAGCTACGCAACATATATGCATGTGTGTGTGTGTGTGTGTGTGAGTGTTTTGTTTTTGTTGTGTAGGGCAGTCTGTGGACGTCTGTTCTCATGTGAGCGCATCGGCGTTTTGAAAAACAGTGTATGCTAGCACTCAGCTAATATGCCTTTATTGGCTCTCGCAGGTAATCCTGCTGCCGAGACACGAGCGCGGCGGCGCGGCGGCGGCCCGGGGATCCTCTCCATCAGCGCCACTGATATGCAGCTGCTAATACACACAGGAGCGTGTTGTTTAATGCCTTCCGTGCCATTAAATAACTCCGAGGCTGTGTGTAAAAGCACGGATACGTGCATCTGGTTGTGTGTGTGTGTGTGTGTGTGTGTGTGTGTGTGTGTGTGTGTGTGTGTGTGTGTGTGTGTGTGTGTGCTAGAAGGAGAAGCGTTTCCTCCGAGGGCCCTCTGGAAGACAACAAACACTTCAAAGGATCCCTCCATGATACCGAGCATGATATCTGCCCGAAGACACGAGGTTTAAACGCTGATCCGCCACTGTTTTCTTTACGATTAGCCAGGCGGCAGAGCAAAATGTCATTTAGTCTAACACTGTTCTGGTGGATTTGCAGCACTGTTTGTCTTCTTAAATCTACAACAGAGGACTTGGCAAATGAACCCTGAGCCCCATGAATAAAACAACAGGGGAGGAGAGAGGGTGGCGAGAGAAAAGCCTCGCTCGGCTTGAGCGTTTGAGGAACAGCGTGGTGCAGACGGCGGCGTGATTGGAGCCGACAGTCACCTGCGCAGAGGGCGGGTGTGGGGAGGAAAAAGCCCCCGTATGGCGGCGCGCAGAAGGGCTTTTAGCGTTCCGCCGGTGACGGAGTGTTTTGTCAGGTGTATTAACCGGAGGGGCCCGTGCGGCTCTTACCCCGGCGAGGACAAGTCGTTGCCGTGTTGCGTCCTGTTCTGGCGTGACCGCGTTCCACCGCCGTGACCCAGAACACACGCTCTCCATCATTAGAGTTATTCATCACCGCTCTTGACACTTCATAACCTGGACTATTTGCGAACGTTTCCATGGCGCAGCGGCTCTCTCCTGCCTTGACTTGGCGTCTACTAATTACACTCCGTATCCACATCATCGGCATTAAAGCGACTTTGGCACAGTTCTCCAGCAGACAAACGCTTTGGAGAAGTGTGATCCGCGCTGGGTTTGATAGTTATTTACTATAAATACCAGCTGCTACCTGGGAAAACATTCAGGTCAACCTTCATGTGGTAATTACAAGCGGGACATGTGGGTATCTTTCATAACATCTGATACCTCCCAGTTGTAATAAATAGTCTGGAAACAGGTGGTGAATTTACCGCCGGTGTTTTTGGCGCACCATCAGTAAGGAGGCCTGGTTTTATGTTTTGATTCTGTAAATCTGATCAATCGCAGCAAATACTTACAGTAAGAACTGGAAGACTTTGTGATTCAGGCTTTCGAGCCACACTGGAGGCACAGATACACAGATTGATCCAGTTTCGACGTGCAGGGGTCAACATTCTGTCAGAACATCCAGGTTCCGACATTATGAGTTCAATCACACTCTGAACTCAATAAAATGTTCCAGAAATATAGATTTAGGGATGTTAAACAAGACTAAATTAACACACTATTATCCTTCTATCACCTGCAATCAGTCAGTATCGTCTTTCCTGTCAGTTCACGGCTGATGAACTGATCAATTCCTCGAGAACGAGGAATGTTTCACGAAATAAGACACGAATGCATCTGTCCTCGCAGGTTTGACCGGTTCGGTCCCTCAGTGGCTGATAATGACCTGCACTTCATATCCGGCCGTCATTTGCTCGGAAAAAGTCCATAAAGTTGGGAGTCGTCTCCAGGCAGACGTGCAGGTCATCAGTCCTGCGAGACTTTTTGGCCCTGTGGCATTTCCAGCAGCGCAGTCACTCATTCCTCACTAATGAATATGTTAGTGTCTGGTCTGCTGTAATTTTTCCCTCTTTTTATCAGTGGGATGCAGGCCGACACAGCCGTGGCGTTCGTTCAACACTCTGCGGGGACAAACAGCCTCTGCCAACAACGCCCAGCTCTCACGGACTCCCCGCCTCTCCGCTGATATTCCGACAGTCTGTGTACCTGCGCGGAGAGTGGCACTGCTTCGGCGTGATATCCTACCTCGTGGGGATTGACAACAATTCAGCGGGCCCCGCTGACCTACTGGTTCTAATCACCATCATAATCCACCCACTGGTTATCGCTCGCCCCCTCCGCCGGTGGCTGCGTCAGCGACGGGCTCATTAACCGGCGGTGTCAGGGGAAGCCTGTTTCATGGTGCAGGTAGGTTGGTGGACATTAATTAGTCCAACACTTGTCCATATGCATTATTCAGTTGTGTAGGAGGTATGTGGCCAAGGAAAGCCAGAAAGGAAAATGTGATTGCTTCAGTCGTCGCCTCCGTATGAAGTGACTTGATTTCCATATTCACACCTGAAAGCTCCCTCCTTTTGTGCACCGAGCTTCTGACTGCAGCTGCTACATTAACTTAGTTTCTTTTTTGTTTTTTTTTTATTGCAGGATCATGGAGGTAAATAAAACTTGTTTTTGCCAGGCAGTCAGACGATGAGCGCCAACGACCTAAAGGCGAGAGTTGGTAAAACAAGCGCATCCAGAGCTTTAATGGATCATTAGAGGGAGATTTTGGCTGATAAAAGTGTCTTGGATGACATCTTGATGTGATAAACTGCCCCAGCGAGGCTTCAGACGAGGCTGGGAGGCCGGCTGCCAGCAGTGACGGCGCGCTGGCACGGCCGGCCTCAGCAAGAACATTTCAAAGATGATTTGAGAACGTGGAAATGAGGAGGTGGCTGCGATTCAAAGGCTCCAAACCAGCAGGAAGTTAAAGCTTTCAGTGTTCAGTCCAAGCAAATATTAGTGGCCCGAGTCACTGATATCTGATTTCACTTGAACTCCAGGCTGCTGAAGCATAAGTCTTTACATTTTAGGTAAATCTTTAAAAGATATCAAGAAAAGATGAGGAAAAGAAACAACTTTTAACTGTTTCTAGACTCTTAATTCAACATTTAAACCACTATGAAGTGGTTCATTTGGTCACATTTTGGTATTTATTTGCTTTTTTTGAAACAATGTGAAGCTTTCCTGTTTCTTGGTTGAAGTTCTTAATGGTCTTTTTGTGTGTGCGCCTGGCATGGCTTCTTCTATAACAACATTCTGTTTTATTTATTTACTATCTCTGTTAAAAATATACTAGTTATTAGCTTTTCTTCAAAACCTGATCCTAAGGGTGTCTGAATAAGATGACGGGTAAAGACAGAAAAAGTGACGCAGATTCACAGCGGCTCATAAAAAACCTGTTGGTCTGGAGATAAATCTTATGGAGTTACACTCATGTGGAGTTCGGTCTCGGCCGTCAACAGCAGGGCTAATGTGTCCCGTGGCCCTTTGAGGAAAATCACCTCGTCCCTGTTGGACTCGTTTCGTTTCTCGTTGAATTCATTTGGATGTTTCTGTAGCTGAGTTGCGTCTCCTTGTAGTGGCTGTGTGTGGACCGTGTGAGTCCGGAGGGGGGAGGAACTCGTTTTCTCCGGTTTGAATCCCACTGACAGGTCACTGCTGCGGGACTTTGACCTTTAACCCGCGCGGGGAGGATGAGGTGGTGACGCCTGAAGGAAGCAGCAACACAACAGTGTTTTCATTTAGCATCTCGTTTTCGTACCGCTTCATAATTAGGCTCTGCTTTGTCAGTCTGGAATAATGATATTGTGCTTAAACTGTCTAGTGGTTTGCACTCTTGCCTCACATTGAAAAAATCACTGGTTTGAGTCCATTATTTCAGACTGCATGTTCTCCCTGTGCACCGGTGGGATTTCTTCCCACATCCATGAACCAAAACGGCTGAAAAGAAGGATGGACATGTCGCTTCGCTCTGAACTATTAGCGGCCATCTGTCTGCACCGTAGTAGCTGCTTCAGGTCTAAAATGAGTTGTTGAAATACAAATGTCAGAACTGTAGGTCTGATCTGAAGGTCTCGGATGTGGAGAAAGATGATTTGATATCATGTCTGAACAATAAGTTCCTGGATCTGAAAGACTTTTATTCTAAAAAAGAAAAACTCACTGCTCTCAGAGAAACAATTTGAGGAAGTTTGAACTGATTATACAGATTTACATACAACATAAATTAGCTCTGCAGTACGTTTAATTAGTTGGTTTGAGATTTTTAATGCAACACCTCCATTTCCTCCCACAATGAAAGAATACATTCTGAATACATTACATGCTGGATTATTTCAGGAAGTTTTTACTTGAAACGTCTGCTTGATATTTATGTATATTTAAACGAAACATGACCTGACAAAATGTCCCGGAGACGAACCTCTGAAGGTAATTCTGACCAAATCAGCAAAACCGGAGCGAACTCCAGTAACACACAGGCTGATAATCTGAAAAAATGAAGTTAACATTTCGAAGTAATTCGACAGTTAGTCCAAATCCCACATTCGTCCTGCCACAGCCATCTGCCAAAAGATGAGGGAGAAGTGAAAGGCAATCATGGCTACATTTTATTAACAACTCCATTTAAATGGCGAGGTGGCAGCGGCAATCTGCAGAGGGCACCTTCAGCAATCAACAGCGTTTGAGCACAGCTGCCATGTGAGGTGCACTATGGGTAGCGGCGAGAGCCCGAACAATGCCATTAATCCCACAGGATAAGAGAAAAAGGAGAAAAATCCACAGACAATCACGGCGCTGCCGCCAATTTGCCATGCACAGGTCCGTCTGAATAAGTGCTTCATTTAATAATAATTGATAGAGGTGAATTCTGAAAGGCGGGTGTGAGGTGGTGCACCGGTGACACACTCCTTCTCCCCTCGTTCTCTCCTCTGCCCGCTTTCCCTCTTCTCTCCAGAATTGTATTTTGTGCTTGAGTGAATTAGGTGATCATTTTTTATCTTACATGCCGCGCTGGCTTCTGGAGTTTCTAGCTCCAAGGAAATTGGAGGGGAAGAAGAAGTCGAACATTTATCGCATGCCGAGGTTAATCTCCTGAAATGGTGGGATTTGGTCAGAGAGGAAGTAGAAAATCCACGCTTGCACTCGCGAGCTGCATTACAGTCACATTTTCACTGTTTTTTTTTCCCTCCCTCTCTCTCTCTCCCTCGCTCGCTCGCTCTCTCCTGCTTTCCTCTCGGTGGAAGTAAAATCCTTGGAGCTGAACAGCGTCGACAAGACGAAGTAGCAATGCATAAATTAAAGCAGTGACTGGACTCATCACTCACTGTCTGATGCACTAATAACGCCGGCGCCGTGTGATCATCTCTCCTCGCTGTTGTTAATGCCTCCGACGGGAGCGTGCACCTGCGCGGCTTGTTGTATTTTGTCTGGCACGTGGAATGTTTACCACAACGCCACTGCAGACGCTAACGACTGGGAGCGATGCTAATTGCTCCGGCGCAGACGAGGAGAAGCAAACTTGTTTGACAAAGTGAAGGCAGGTGTCTCCCGCTGATAGAAGCCATGAAGAGGAGCTGGAAAAAGCAGCCACAACAGATTCCTCTGCTCACTTCAGGCCGAAGCTACAAGTGTTGATGAGCGAACCGCACGTCGGGATAAAAGTGTATTCTCAATTAATAACGATAAATTGATTTTAGACCGAGTTAAAATGCTGATGAAACAAACCAAGTGTGAAGTGGGACTGTTCTCTCAGATGCTGCGTCCAAATAAAGAGGTTCGTTTCGGATATTATTCTGCAAGTCAGGCTGTGAACCACTTTCCTCAACTCATGTCTGTCATCTTTATGACTTTCACTGACCTCGAAAAGCTGAAAAAAGTGTTTTTTTTCTTTTTAATCGCAGCTGCAGCTGAGAGGATTTTTTTTCTACATCTTGGAAAACAATGCATGATTGCATGTGGAACAACGGAGCATGAAAACTAGTGAACTGGTCCAAATGCTTCACTTTGGGTGTGTTATAGTAATGTGAAATAATGAGTGAACTGGACATTAGAGAAATCTACTCTGAGCTGTCACTGTTATTGATTCCGTATTAGACACAGAGTGTGTGTTTAGCGCAGGCTTTGAAAGACAAAAATAACAAAGTGCTGTAATGATAAAGAGATTATTAACGTTAATTCAGGGTCAAACTGAGGCTCCGTTCTTTTGTATCTCCGCTGACAGCTGCAGTTTCATTCAGTCTGGATCAACCAAACACAGCATTGTTTCCTGACGTGATTAGAACATAGAAGCAAAGCTAAACCATAATAATAATAATAATAATAATAATAATAATAATAATAATAATAATAATAATAATACATTTTATTTGTCTAGCACTTTTCAGGACACTCAAAGTTGCTTCACAATAAAAAAAATAAAAAAATAAAACACAGCAGCAGAAAATCAACAGCAGAAAAAAAAAACCCATGCAAACTTGTCCTTGGTTAAGAGAAAAAGACAAATGTTCTCATAGTATTTGTTGTAATAGTAGATCAGCAGCATGCTGTGTAACATCAACACTGTGACTGTGTTTCTACATGGATCACTATCGTTGAAGAGACTCTCCGAGCAGGACTCAACACCACTGACATTAACCTCCAGTTTATAAAGATGATGAAAAATGAAGTTTTGAAATGAAAACCCAACTCTTGTCATGTTTCAGGTGTCTGTTTACACGATAATGGAGCTCGGTGCAACATCTGAACAGAAGAACAACCAAAACTGTGATTATCTACTAACTGATAAACACCAGAAGTGAATATCTGGAGTGAAAACGTATCGGCACAGTAGCACCTTCCCATCCTCCCATGGCACCAGACAGGCCCTTTGCTGTAAACACATGCTTGACTAGACGGCTGCAGCTGAGGAGCCTGGAAGTCAGAGATTAAGTGGATAACGGTGGGAGATTTATACCGGCACTTTATGGCGTTTGCAAATGACTGCCTTGCTGGTGGCAGAGTAATTCCATCCTGTCATATTTGTCTTTAGAAATTGTAACAAATTACAGTGAGTTTGCAGTAGAAGAAACTCTTCTCAACCGTTTTCTTGCTTTTCACGTCTTTTTTTTTTCCCGCCCGTCCGAGCCGCAGAGATAAGTCGCTGATGGCGAGATTGCGGCTCCATCCATTTCCAGTGTGTGGCAGGTGACAGGGAGACATGCTTCATTCTGCCTCGCGCCGCGTGATGTGGTTACCCCACCACCACCTCTCCACTCTGTCTATTCTCTCTCCTCTGCCCCCCCCCCCCGCCTCCCAAACTCCCCCAGCTTTCACCCTTCCATCACTTCTTCCCCCTTCTCCCCTCCATCCTGCCCTCCGTCTCTTTTGACTTTCCCCCACCACCACCACTGCCTGTCAGCATAACTCAGCCCGTCAGCTCAAGGGACAGGACAGGGGTAATTGGGGTAGAAGTGTGTGTGTGTGTGTGTGTGTGTGTGTGTGTGTGTGTGTGTGTGTGTGTGTGTGTGTGTGTGTGTGTGTGTGTGTGTGTGTGTGTGTGTGTGTCAGATGGTGCTTTCAGGACACAGGCTACCCGGCTCTCCTTCCCACTACCTGCTAATGAGGTGTGACTTGTGTCTTGTGGAGAGCTGGACAGACGGCGGCGGCGGACTCCTACACACACCTCCTCCCGGTGACCCCCTCTGTTCTCCCCTCTGCTTTTACAGTCAATAGACGCCAGGGATACACCAGTCCCACACACACACACACCTGAGGCAGCGACGACACAATGCTCATGGCTGCTTCGCAGCGCGACGCTCCGATGTTTTAACTCTTTATGTTTCTGCACAAAACCATGAAACGGTGTTCAGGCGTTCACCAAAACCCCTTCAAGTCGACTCATGTCTGACACCGGTTCACCCACTTCAGGGTCGCTGGAGCTGATCGCAAGCTAACAATAGGCCAACGGATGGAGGAGTCATAAAGACGAATGCTGTGCTTGTGGCATATTCGTGGGAGGGACTGGTGAAGTTCTACGAGGCTCCAATCTGAGATGCAGTGCAAACACAAAAAGTTAGTAAGTTCAATGATAGTAGAATGTTTTGTGTATTGGGGAGAAGAAATTTGTGTTTAATGTGATTGATGTGTAAAATTTCAGGTTGACCTGTTTGCCTGAGTTTGGTAACATGAACGCGACGTGACGTGTGTGCACAGATAACAAAGATCAGGTCTGAAATGTTCCCTCTTCTAAAGGCTAATCTGTTGAGTCTGTGAAGAAGGAGCCAGCTCAGGTTTCCCACTAAGTACCGTCTTTTAAAGCAGGCAGCTGCATTAGCAGTGGTGATATAATTTAACAGGTGTATAATAGACAGGACGGAGCTAGCTCCTGTCAGACTGAGACCAAAAGAAATTATTTAACTCCACCGAGCAGCATTGCAGTTAACTATTAATAACCTGAAATAAAAGAAGGGGACTTCTGCCTTGCCTTTTGACTGTTTGCTTTGAGAAAATTGCTCTTATGAGTCTGATCTTCTGGCCTATGAAGACATGAAAACCACCTACATGGTGTCAGAATAGAGTCAAAACAATGAAAGTGCAGAAAGAGAAGGAGCTCGGTGGAAGAAAGGCCAGAATATTGAATATCAAATACAGTTTCTGCTGTAAATACCGATCGATTTGTGTTTATTCTATCAGTGTCCATGCTTTTGATTGATTATTGGGAGGTCCTGCTAATTTATGAGGACAAAATCTGAGTGCATTGCGACTTTGTTGAGGTCTGCTGGTGCGGTTCATAACAACAAAGCTCCCACAATATGCTCTTTTAGTGCTTCTCATCTGTTCCTTTCGTCAGCGCTCATTCAGACTGGAAACACGGCTCCTGTGTGATTTACTGTTCGCACAGTTTGTTCAAAGTGTCGTATGTGTTCGAGTACACCGTGTGAGTCAACTAACGCAGTCCATGCAAGACTAAATCCCAGACCCAGAGGACATGAGCACGTCTATCGGAGTAATTATTGACTGAACGGGACACGTGACCTTTACAGTCACACTTGAATCATCGCAGGGCTTTAATAGCAGTCCTGACGTTATGTCAGTGGAGATTCTGCACCGGCGGTGAACATTACCAGCTCCGCAGGCTGAGACAACGGTGTAAACGAACACTCAAAACGCAATGCAAGTGTTTTCACTTGAAAACGCTGTTAACGGGGCCAACAGTTCAGTCGCTTTTCAGGAGGAATCCGTTAATTCCACTCTGACACACAAGAACCTAACAGCTTTTAAAGTTCAAAATGTATTATTGTGTGTATATAACTGGAGCCTGTGCTATCAGATTATCAAATGTTAGCTGAAAACGAGTGTTTCCCGTCATGTCCTCGTGTCCAGGGTCCCCGGCTCGTGTCTGACCCCTCCCGCCCTGTGTTAAGCAGCACCGGGCGTCCGCCTGTCAGCGGCAGTAACAAACCGCTCGCTCGCCGCCGCGGCTTGTACCTCGGCAGCGAGGCCGGCGGTCTCATCGCTCAGCTACAAAAAGTGCCTGTGTACAATATCTCCTCTCATTAAGTCAGCTGTAACGTGTCCCCCAGGCTGGAGTCACGCGTAATGTGAAGCCGTCTCATTAGCGCTGTCACGTCACTTTCATTTAGGAGCTATCCGACAGCATTACGCGCCTCTCGGAGCGCCCAGGCCCTCCCGGCCTGGTTCAGCATGTCCAATGACTTATTCCTGCCTGGCGCTCCGCATTTCCTTAACTTTCAGTCATTACGGGCGTACTATGAAAACGTATTCCCCGCAGAGTTCTGCCAATTTAATCTTTTGTTAAACGTGTGAGGTAGAGTCGTAATCTAATAAACCTCATTAGTAGGAAATAAGGCTTGATGAAGACAAGGGGATTTACGAGAAGCCTGCTAACCACCCCGCTTTGGCCCCGAAAGAAATTACCAATCAATGACCAGCTCACGACTAATTGCTCAAATGGCTTGGACAGACGTTCCCAGGAAGGATTATGGGAATATGGCTGTCACTTTCCTCCTTCCCACTCTCAAACTGAAGGGAAATTGCCTCCTGCAGACTGGGAGCACATAGCTCTGCAGTGCCGTTAAGTGTTTGTCATCATTTAGTGTTCACTGTTGTCAAATAATACAGTGAGTGGTAATTCATTTACCGCGCCGGTCCTCGCTAAAGAGATTTACAGTAATCGAATACAACAGTAGTTTAAGCAAATGAGTTCAAATTGCCTTCAGAAGCTGTAAAATGAATTAAAACAATATTACTATTGAGCTAAAGTGATTAGAAGACGAATATTGCACCATCACAAGCCAAAACAACCCCCAGGCTTGAATGGTAATACGAGTCTCTGCTGCAGTGTTCGCTTCTATTCAATCCGACATTTAGCCGTTCGCTCAGACAGTCGCTGCTTTCTTTTACATACTTCAAATAAATCGCCTGAATAAAGAAAAATATGGGAAAGGAAAAAAAAAAAACAACACATGTACAAGGAGGCTGCTGTTCATTCCAGTGTTTTCTCAGAGAGCGAGGCGGAGGGGAACCACAGCGCGGGGGGAAGTGGCCCTGAGCGGCCGCTTGGAAGCGTTCATCCAAAACAGAAGAGGAAATTTGGGATGAAAACAGTCACCTGGCCTGGCGGCGGTGGCAGCAACGAGCCGGCTATTGATTTGCGGCAGGAGGGAGGAAAAAGTCCCTGGGGGGGGTCATTACTGCTGGACGCATGTCAGCGGCGCCATTAGGGAGCCGAGCGGGCAGAGGCCCGAAACGCCGGACTTCATGGAGGTCAGGGAGTCTGGCGTCACACACATCTGCAAATAAATCACGGACCGATCATCACAAACGCCGAGCAGCTTTATTGATCAGATACAGAAGACCACAAAGGGTCTTATGTCTTCACTGGGGAATCAAATTAACAGCAATTAGAGGCGAGTTCCTCCCTGCTATTAGGATTACCTACAGCGGTAAATCACTTCATGATGTAATTTCTCACGTTTCTGGTCACTAAACCAACAATTTTACTGAGATCAGTCGACTAATAAAGGAAGATAGCTGTGCGTATGTTAGCACTGTGCATTCAGGCCAAACATATTACCAGGCTACTTTTTACTGACTCAGAAACTGACAGTCAGCCTTTATAAGTAAACCCTGCAACCACACAAGGACTGGGCTGAGATTTCACTTCATCACACTTGATGGCATCTTGCTGCATGACACAAGTTACGTGACTTATAATTAAAATGAACTTTGTAATCACGCAGGGTTTAAGCTGAAAGAAATCCTCTGGTTTCCATTCGCTTCCCTCAAGGTCCCTTTGCTGAAACATCTCATTTCTTTCATAACTGTCATAAAATAAGATTAAATTTTTTTTAAAAAAAAGTACATTGTGTGTTGTAGCCGTGACTCTGAGATGATTTGTATGAACATGCTCGAACCACAAATCCAATAAACCCAGATTAAACGAAACGAACTCACTGTGTGAATCCACCTGCAGGACCAGACCACATCAGAACATCAGAGGACTTTCATATTGTGTGTCAGCGTGCACGGATGTGGAAGTGATCCCTATAATGTGAGACCATTAGAGGAGTCTCCTGGATTTGTTCCTAACGTCACTTCTGAATGACAACGAGCCGGGCAAACATTCACAGGGAACAGCGGGCCGCCTGTGATCCTGCTGACGACACCAAACGCTCCGTTTCAGGCCTCGCCGGCGCTTCTTCAGCCACTTCTGTCCTCTCAGCTCTCACCCCCCCCCCGCCTCCTCTCCTCTCCTACCTGATTTGATCCCACCATCGCCTTCTCCGGTCCTTTTCCCCTCTTATCTCTTTGTCCAAAGTGGAATCAAATTAACCAAGCAGCCACCTTCCCAATTAATGGGGGACACATAAGCCCCCGGCCGGCCCTGGATAGCCAGCCTCCTCATTTGCTAGCCGGCCGGATTAATGCGCTGCACTCGGTATGTGAGTCCACCTGCTCGGGCGGCGAAGGGGATTCACAGCCGGCTAATCTGCCTCTGAGGATGATTGCAGGTTTCTGTGGCATGATAAGGCAAGCTACCCTTCTCTCCTCCGTCCACCCTGCCTCTCTCTCTCTCTCTCTCTCTCTCTCTCTCTCTCTCTCCCTCTCCAGGAACATCGGTGACCCCAGAGGTGTCTGACTGCTCCGGCCTAACGGTCCGAGCGGCATTTTTGCTATTAAACTCTGACAAAGCAGTTGATTTGATTGAAAATATCTCCATTAATATGTGCTTTGGAATTTTCAGACTATAAGTGGTGAATCGGGCGAGCCAGACTGGAGCATGTGGCGGCCTGTAGGCCTGAACTGAGACATGAAGTGCTCTACACCGATGGAACCGGTTCTGATGCAAAGACAGGAACACAAAGAAAAACAAAGACAAACAACGGTTCACACGTCCATCCTCTGTAACAGGGAACTGGCAAACGTTCAGACGTGGAGAGGCAGTTTGAAATCCTCTTTTTAGCGAGTGAGCCTTAAACACCCAGCAGGGAAAAATAAAATAAAATCTCACGACGACACAAAACACAAAAACCTTTCCAACAGACATGAAGGTCTCATCTGAACATATTTCACAGAGAGTTTAAACAGATCTCTTAACTTTTAGCTGCTTTCAGAAGCCTGTTGGACTTACACTGCACTGGGAGTGAGGAAAATAAACGCACCTGCCAATTCAGCTGCTAATAGGAGGCATATTTGGGGGTTAAGAGTGAGAATCTAGTTCTGTGCTGCTGGTGTCTGATGTTATTTACCCCCCTGGTCCAGGTTTCATAGCTGAAGTGAGTCCCGACTATGAATTCCAACAGCACACCTAACGTCTCCTCCAAACCAACAACTTCTGCTCCTGCGCAGGAATAACGCCGGATTCATCTCAATCGAAGAGAAGGAACCGCAGAGACACTTGATTTTTGAACATTCGTTAATGCAGATTTGTACCTCCAACAATACACACTGAACACATCTTTGATGTCGTAAAAAACAAACATCTCAAAGGTTTCATTTTCACACAAGCTGAAGCTTCGCTTTAGTTTCTGGAAACGCAGACGAGACACTGACTGTTTGTGAGAGTCGTATAAAGAAGTGCATGAATCACTATTGTGTTCTATCAATCACAGATAACAAGCTTCAACACAGCAGTTGATCAGAGTTTAGGTTAGACCACAAGGAAATAAAAAAAAAAAACAAAAAACAAACACCTTCGCTCAACGGCGATAATGAAACAGACGAGCGTCTCTGACAGATTGACTGCTTGGAAAAATGAGATTTCCAGCCGGCGGCAGCAGCGGCCGTACGCTGGAAGGAAGCGCGGAAAACACAGAAATTAATTTCCCCGCGCTTTGTCAATAGATTGATTATGTTTAAATGAATTTAAATGAACCCCAAACGGTGTTCGGTAAGTGGGCTAACTTTCCCCGTGATGGATTACACACAGAATTTAAAAGAGAGAGAGAGAGAGAGAGAGAGAGAGTCAGTCGAGTCTGATCAGGCAGCAGGAGAGAGAAACCGAGGTCTGGAGGGTCGGTCTGAGCGGTGTGGGGTCTGGGGGGTCTGGGGGGTGACGGGATAGGTCTGGGGGGTGATGGGACGGGGTCTGGGGGGGGTCCGTCTTTGTCCACAGAATGTGGTTTGTCTTGACCCACAGTAGCATACAGCATGTTAACAAAGAGCAGCGGCTAGTTAGAATTCGGGGTGGGGGGGTTCTGAAGGGTCCGTGGGCTGCAGGAGATGCAAGCAGACACACACACACACACACACACACACACACACACACACACACACACACACACACACACACACACAGAGGCCATGTCACGCGCCGTTAGGCTCCCCGGGCAGTGCTGTGTGTACCATGTCAGGGAAGAGAAATGATCTGTGAATCCTCGGGGAGCCGTCGGCTAATGCTCACGGAGCTCCGCGTCCCTGTGAAACCTGGATAAGTGACATAAACGGCTCCCGTCGCCCTTTTCCCCCCGGCGGGCTCATTGTCCAATGAAGACAACAGCCGAAATGTCACCGGGGAGGAGAGTACGGCCTCCGCGCTGCTTTGATGAACCTGATGGGAGATTAGCGCCACGCCGCCGAGCGTGTGCAGCTCATGCTAGCAGCTGGAAGCTACGCTTAGCAATGCTAGCAGATTTAGCATGTTAGCGATGGTGGCTCACCATGCCTCCCGAAGCTAGCTCATTCTCAAGAAACATCCAAAATAACTGCAGTTTGGTACGTTGCAGGATCTTCATCCTCCAAACTGATTATCTAAAATTCATCAGTTTTTTTTTTTCCTAATGTGAATCAGTCTGAATTTCTACTTTATTGCAGGATAACTTCTGTACATTAATAATGGAAGTGGTGGTAAAAGAAATGAAGAAAATAAAGTCTGTGTTTCGATCTATACACAGTACAGCCTGAAATAATTTCCTTTTCTATTCAGAACTACATACAAAGACATGTAATAGCAATTCAATCATGATTTGAATTGACCTAATAATTTTTGCTTCTAGATTAAGAATACCATTTCTACATATAAGAAAATAAGTGCTTCAAGAAAAATCTTCATGTCATTTAATTTTGGGCAAGTGCATGCAGAGATTTCAGTTTTAATAGGAAAATTAAACTTTTTGCATTTTCTTCGCCAAACATGTTCTTATTTTAAATCTAAATAAATCTTTTCAAGGAGAAAACTGGAGGCGGGACTACCTGCAGATCTCATTGCATGACAGATCCACTTTGGGCTAATCTGCACTGGGTCTGCATGTTCTTCCTGGGCATGTGTGGATTACTTGATCACAAAGTCCAAATTCAATAAAGCAGAACGCAAGATCCATTGTTTAGAAATGTTTTGAAGTTCCCTCAGATTAAATGTCAGCTGCCCATGACTCACCGCCGGTGCCAACATTGAAAGAGTCTTTCAGTCCTTCACAACACAAACCAAACACTCATTTGTTCCCTCCACACGAGCGATGATTACCTCGGTTAATTTGTGGCTGAAAAGAAAGAGCGGGACGGGGTCGGGTGGCGGTTCGGAGGCGCCGGGAACATCGAGAGAGTAAAACTGATGAATATGATGAGAGAGAAACACACTCGGGCTCTGGCGCTGGCTGCAGCCGGCTGACAAAGCGCCCCGCCGGAGGCTGCAGCCGTCATAAAAGGCAGTAATAGAGTGAACACACATTTTCATTAGCTATTGATTCATTTCCAATTCTCCATTAATTTCGGGGGGCCATCACTGCACAGTGGCCTTTCTCCTCCCCGGGCTACGTTCTCCGGCTCCGCCTGACATAACCGTGGTAATTACTGCGCTCCCGCCCCGCAAGCTGTTCACAGTCTCGTACCACGGTAAAAACTGAATGAGTATTCTGGAGGAAGAGGAGAAGAAACATTGACTCAAAGAGAGAAATCAAAGGTGGCGGGGATATCACCTGCGGGCGCGCGGCGGCGACGCAACGCTATCACAATGGGCGCGAAGCACCGCGCTCGGTGCTATTTCGGCTCTGATAGTCAGAGAAGGACCCCCCCCCCCACCCTCCGGTACACCCCACACTTCATGGGTGATCACTCTCAGCTGCTGACAAACACATCAAGATGCACCTGAAATATGACAACGGGGGGAGGATGGGGAGGATGGGGGGGACGAGGGGGGGGGCTGCACGTCGGCTCCCTTGGCCTGTTATGAGAGGTCAGTGACAGACTCGTGCGTCACACATGATAAAACACCAATAATGACCAGGAAAGTAAATAGACTGTATATAAGGAAGGTTAAACGGTCTCCATCTGTTCATCTTCATCACTTCAGAGAACATGTGCTCCCATGAGAATACTCAGTTTTACAACAAATCTTTCTTTTCATTACGATTTCCTCTCAGAAAACGAGGAAAACACTAAGAAGAGGCATTGCCCTGACCTCCAGACTGGAAGGTTGATGCTTCAGGTCCCGCCCACATACCTGCTTCAACCAGTCAGCAAGACTTTACTATAAGGAATTTGTTTAAAAAAAAAACCCTTTTCTTTGTAATTTTAACCGTTAGTTTGATGGTTTGGTGAACCAGATTGGAACCTCTTGTTGCCTTGTGTTTGGTCTATATGTCAAAGAATGATAAAAGAGTTCTTACCTGATCCAAACATCAGGAAATGCATGAGAAAAAAAACAAGAAAAGAAAAAAGAGATTCATTAGTATTTTTGATCTATTTTAGCAATAAATACAAAATGTCACCACAGTCAGTGCTCGTAAAAAATAAAGCAGTCGTGCAGGCCGGGGATCCACATACATCAGAGACACATGTTTAGTAAGTGGGGAACATTACTATTCTGCCATAACCTGCACAGGGAAATGCCACTGTTCAACGCACTGGAGGCTACCTGGCAGTGCGGCGGGGGAAAAATGAACTCCAGCAGGTTCATCTATCACAGCGGCTGCCTCCCGCGCGCCACAAAAGATGAAGAAGGGGGAAAAAAAGAGAAAAAACGAAGGAAACAAATGGCAAAGCAAATCAATTACACGAAAAAGAATCATGTCACCTGTCAAATATTCACTCTGCTCTGTGTCATTCTGGGTTTCTTTTTCCCTTCTCTCCTACCAACAGCACACATTTTCAAGATTGGATTTTGAAGACCTTTTACATTATTAACACCCTTCATGTTTCATCAAATTACCAAGGCACGCTCTTTTTTTTTGTGTGTTTTTGTTTTGTTTCTCAATGAGACAAAATCCAATAAACACCGGCCTTGTTCTCGGTACCCGGTGCTTTCTGTAACGGGACATATTACCAGCCGGCGCCACGTGTGGAATCCAACAAGCAGCCCCTTCAAACTCACAATGGAGGAAAGCCGTGCACGGAGCAGCGCGCCCGTTTAAGTCTCTCATGAAAGGAACCCCATGATGTGCGCTGGAGAGGCCGGACAGACGGCGCTCGTGTGGCTAACTGAGCGCGGAAGAAAAAAAAAATGCACATGAAGAGTTTTCATATCCGCTCAGATTAAGGGTACTTGGAAGAAGGGTGAAATAACGACGGCGTTGTCAAGGAAACAAGTGCCACGGCGACACCTTAATCTGGAGAAATATAATTGGAAAAGGAGCGATAAACATCTTCCCTATCTGAGTGTGTGATGTACTGAACGGTATTCGAAAGGAAGCCGCCTGAGCACTCATTACTGGAGTTATTGTAAGAATAAGACTAATGAATACGTATGGAGAGACGTCCTCAGGGGGCGAAAAGAAGAAACTGTGATGTGGCGGCAGCCTTCTAGGGCTCCTCGCAGCCTGAAGCAACACTCCGGAGAGGGCTTGTTGCGCGAGCGTATGAGTGAGATGAGCGGCGGCGTAAATGGCACTTGTGCGCTGGAAAAAAAAAATAAAAATAAGAAAAAAAAATCAGACTCCACAAAAACAAATACGGGATGTGGCGAGAGTACAGGTGCAGCGCCGCCGCTTCCACTTCTCCCCTCGGTTTGAATCCGGCGAGCGGCGCGGCGGGACACGGTATCATTACCGACTCAACCTTCGCAGACGGAGGAAGAAAGAAGTCATAAAGGACTCCGTGCAAAATGACATGCAAATAAGGAAGAACTCCAGAAATCTTCGCCATCTCTCACCAATTATCTTGTTAATTACAAGCCATTGTGAAGGGCTCCCACTGTCGACGGCGCTCTGATTATACACCGCATTCGTCCCCACTTTCCCCGGCCTAATCAGTAATTACTACCTGCAGCTGCAGCTCCGAGCGCCACCGCTTCGGCCATCTTGGGCCGACGGGGGAACGACTGGGCGATCAGAGACATCCCGGGCCTGTCAGCTCGCTCGGCGGGAGCGCGTCTCTGGAGGAGCAAGGCCTTCTGGGAGTTCACCGACTCGCCCGGGAGTCACAGAGCAGGCAGCTATGCTTCTTTTCCTCACCTCGCAGCGTCGGCTGACGGTGTTATGCGTAATGTTTTAATCACCACCGCTGGTAATTTGGCAGCCAAGAGGTCGACTGTTTGCACAAATTTCTGCTTTTCGGTGAAAGAACTGGAAGGAGGAAAAAACAGGCCGCTGTCCTGAAAACACAAGAGGCTGAAATGAGCTACAGAGAACTGCTTGTTGATCGTCGTGGTGTTGTGTTTGTAGAAACAGGAACAAACTGTTATTGTACCAACTTTGTTATTTTATTTACTTTAAAAGACGAAATAAGGGGAACACAAAAACAAAAAACCATGTTATCAAATTAAACACCAACTTCTCTGCTATGAAGCACTGTTCCACCGTAGACAAGCAGAAAGAATGACGACCTGACGTCTGGTTTTCTCACAGCCTGACAGCAGTTCAACTTCAGCTGGTGTCTGATGGGCTTCACCTTCACATGTTTGCTGTTTACATGTAAAGTGCAGAAATGCTCCAAACGATGGAGAATCTAGACGGAAACAGACCTGAGACCAGCTCTAATAACTGAAACCCATCTGTGCTGCAGCGGCGCCGTCTGCCCTCACATCCTGGCACTTCGGGACGTGTCGCAGCAGCGGTGGAACTGAGGTATAAAACAGCTCCGACTCTGCTCACGGCGGCGACTCTGCCCTTTGCCTCCGAGTCACCGGAAGAGGAGGGGAGCGTCTGCCGTGCGATCCCCCCGGGGGGATTCTGCTGGGGGAGACCCCCGGGCTGCGTTTAGCCGCCATGTCTGCGTCGACGTCCTCCGGGGCGAAGCGCAATCCGCTTCCATTTGCCTCGCTCACAGACATCAACGGGAGCGTTTTGGAAGTGGCTTTTAAAGAGAACTGAAATTACACTCCTGTGTTTTCCCAACTCCCGAGCCTGGCCGACGCACAGCGGCAGGTTTGCTGGTGTTAGCGGGCAAGATCCCAAGGAGCTAACGAGGGACAAATACTCGATACCCCGTGCTGGACTTCGAGACTCAGTAGTTATGTGAGCATCCGGCTCATCTCTGAGGCAGAAAACATCAGCCTCCTTCCTATTCTGGTCCTGGCTTTGGGGGTCACGACCTGCAGCGCTCCACCCAACAGCACCAAGAGAGGAAGACTCTCCGCTAGAAAGCAATGCATATCAATGGGGAGGCTCTATTAAAGCGGTGGTCCGGGAGAGGATCACCTCCCGTATCAAAGGTGGGTGTGGGGGGGATGGGTTCTGTTTGACTGCCGCCAAGGTCAGGGAAGGTTGCCGGGGGCATTAGATAAGATCACTCAGACCAGGAGGCTCCGCTGCTGTGACTTATGGGAACGGAGCGTGGCCTTCGTCTTCCCCTTTCCCATCTTCCTCCACTGGAACGGATCCTCCGCTGTGTGAAATACAGTACCAGTCGGGGTTTCAAGTACACAGCGGGGTGTATTTACGACGGGGACGTGGTCACATGTCATTTGGCAGCGGCGGTATTATGACACTGTGACATGCTAATGAAAGCCGCGGCGTCTTATCGCGGCCGTAAACCCGAGCGCCTCTCGGGTATTCACAGCTCTTCACTGGACAGTAAATACACGGAATATTGTCTCGGCGGAAGCAGTGGTGCGTTTGACCGCCTGCGCGCGCGTGCGCGCGCGTGTGTGTGTGTGTGTGATTATAAGCGAGTGTGCCGTGTGGCTAGTCAAACAGGAAACAACCCGGCGACCTTCAGAGGTCAGGGCTCCGCCGTCAGCCTATTAATCGCAGCTGCGTCCCGCTCCTCCGCCGCCGTGACGGCGGAGCGGCCGAGCTGGATGTGAGAGGCGGGTTAGACATCCTGCACACATGTCAGCGAGTAACAAGAAATCAAATCAGTTTTTAGGCAAAGTCAAACAAACCTTGACCGTTTTTTTGAATTATCTTTCATTTGAGGAGATCCAGTCAATGTGGCAGACTACACCACCATCAAGGTTTTCCCAGAGCTTGATAATAAGTCTTTAAATGATAACAGATCGTATTGACAACCATTGCCAGTAAAATACATTTTAATTAGCAATCAATGAGAAATTAAATGCAGGGACTGAGACGGTACCGCAGGTCTCAAAGCGTGAGGAAAGGTCAGATGTAAAAACATCTGCATATTCATTAGAGATAAACAGCAGTTCAGTGACTAGATCAGCACTTCTCTCTCCGATCAAAGCCCCTCACGTTACAGTAAGATGGATTTAACTCTGGTTGGCCAGGAGAGACCTTCCTTAAACCAGATGTTTTTAGTTCAGAGCCCACATACAGTCTGATTTGGTCTCAACAGACTCAGACCAGTAAAAAGAAAGCATATAAAGTACAGAGAATTTTTTTACCTCAGTTTGACTGCAGAAAAGTACTTTCCACAAATGTTAACATGGAATGCACTCGTGACATTTTGTAAGAATAGCAACAAACTGAAATCTTTCTCGTCCCAGCGTTTGCTCACATGACTGTAGAAGGAAAAAAGACTCCTGTGTGTCTTTAAAACGTATTTCCTCATGGTATGGTTTCAATGGTAACAGTACCAGGCAGCGGTCTTTCAGCGCTGCATGACTGATCGGCCTCTGCTGTTCAGGTCTGGGTCATGAATCACGTTATTGAATCTGTCAACAAACAGGAACCGTGTTGTCTGCCACTGAAAACGTTACAATTTACATTGGAAGACCATCAAAGAACCCAGGTGGACTGAAGCCGCCCGTAGTCCAGGTCTGGACCACTTGGTGAAGTTACAGGTAAGGTCTGCACCATACAAATCTCTTTTCAGACCCATTAATCCCAGTTTCAATAAAAGTATTTGTTTGATATTGTGATTTCTACATTTTAACTTTTGTTGCATGTTCTCAGAATGCAGAACGATAAATGCCAACAAAGAAATGCTTTGTCATTCGCTTTCACTTCAGCCGTTCCTTTGTGAAGCTCTTGGCCTGAAGGTCTCCTCCAGATTTTCATAACGAGACAGGATTCAAGTTTTTATCGCACATCAACTGAGTCAGGTCAACAGGACATGTCCGTGAGAAGAAGAAGAAGAGCTGGTCCTTGGCCGAGCAGGCTGACAGGTCTAAAGACTCAAACAAAGCCATTTCAGAAGAAAAAAGCCACCTGCTTCTACAAACAATCCCATCAGACACTGCTGCTGCTGCTGAACCGACGCGGAGCTCGACCCATTCGCTTACATTGTTCTCTGTAATGCACTAGTCTCGGTACATCAGGTGGAAAGGGCACCGCAATCACCTTCTGTTAAGTCACTGCTGCAGTTTTTTTTTTTTTTTTTATAATATCAAGGCTAATCAAGTATAAAAGGCTTTTTTTTTTAAGTGTTATAACAAAGAGTGTGTGTCTGATGAGTAGCTCACCTCCTGCAGCCAGGAGGGCACAGGGAAGGTTGTTACCGAGGCAGAATAGTTCTGCCTTCTGCCCACTGTAATAAGTTGTTTCTGTTTTTCTTCTTTGTCCACATTATCCCACCATACCTCTACGACCTGCTGGGAGCCGGCGGTGATACCGTCTCAGGCTTTATTGACAGACGACGAGGAGCCGAATGATGTTATTTTAAACCCGGACTTGCTTCAGCAGAACTCAAAAATGTATTTTTCAAACTCAGCTGGACGACGCGCCGCTCTGCAGTGAGGCTTAAGAGTGGGGAGATGATTTCTTGGTACACAGCAACGTGGCTGTGTGGGAGGCCGGAAAGCTGAGCGGGGAGGAAGATGAAGTAATGGGAGAGGGACGGATAGATGGATGGATTTATGAGGAGGGATGACGGAGGGGCTGGAGATCACTTCTGCAGCTCTGACGGGTGAACAGGTAGAGGAGACGGGTGGTGGGGGGGGAGCAGAGGAGTGTGGCGGGAAAAGAAGCGCTGGATGGTGAGATAGGGGCGATGGATGGATGGATGGAAGTGGAGAGGAGAGGAGGGAGGATGCTCCAGTGGCTCCACTTGACAGCTGAGTGAGAGGGGAAGCGGAGTGGCTACTCTGTGTAATTTGTTAGCGGGTCCATGATGCATGCAGGCATGATACCACGGCATGCCTGGCGAACACAGCATGGACTACAGAGAGAGCGCCGGGGAGGGGGAGGGGGAGGGGGGGCAGATCAGGGTACAAGGGAAGGATCAGCTGAGGGGAGAAAATGGGCCAAGATGGAGAACAACAGCCCGTCTCCAGTCTGTGGCGGAGGAGCGCTGCGCTGAACCCCCGCTCCGGTGCCTTTCACACTCTGCCGCTGAGCTCGGGAGTCATTGTCTTTGGCCGCTATCTCGACAGCAGGTGCGCCTCATCTCCGTACGAAGCGCTCTGGATGCGCGGCGGCACAGTTTGCTCGGGCTTATCTGACACTCTCAATAAAAACGACACAAATCTGGGCATCAGCCCGCTAATAACGACGTGGGACCTATTCTGTGTGAGTGTGTGAGTGTGTGTGTTGACGTGGGACTGATCCAGGATGCCATGGCAGCTGTCTGCTATAATTACCTGGGAGCCTGATCTCACACACACACACACACACACACACACACACACACACACAGACACACACATCTTTCCTGATTACCTCGTAAGGCGAGGTTTGTCTGATTAGCTTCCATATTTACACCAAAGACTTGTTATTAATGAACATGTGTTCGGCGTTTCGCTCCGCCATACTTTGTAACTCTCCCAACATTTGGTAGGCAATCTTTGACAATGTTGGAGGAGCATCACTGATTAGACGCCACATTCAAAATACAAAACCCCGCTTTGATTGGAACGGCGGCGAAAAACAAGTTTGCGGCGTGTGTATAATTTCCAATTTGAGAATGAGGCGTTGTGGCTGTGTGCTGTGCAGGGGAGAGCGTCCCGCCACCGACACTGGCAGACAGTGTTTCTGGGGGGCACGTCTGCCAGACTGAATGGCTCCATCAGCCGAACGCAGTCTGCTGTCTGACACACACACACGACACGTGCTGCAATCCCGCCCGCGACTCGCCGCCCGCACCTTTCTGTTCATCAAATATTAGCATAATGAAATGCGTCTGTTATTTATGTGTCGTCAGGACCTCCAAACAAAACGCTCGCTACCTGCGCGGCTCTCTAAATATATCATCGGCTGTCCAACACAAGGGCAAACACACGACAGTGGAGCCTTTTACTCAACCTCCCTCATAAATTTCCAAATCATTTCCATTTGTCGTCTTAGAAACTAACAGAGGAGAGCAGGGGAGGTCTAAAAATAGAAAATAAATATCAACCTGACAAAGTTGGGAAAGTGTGACATGAAAAAAGAGGCTGGGGAGGTGGGCAAACGGGGGCAGTTACACAAAAAGAGGCAAAGTGCAACAAGGCAAAACGGAGAAATGTGGAACGGCGAGGGTTGTTGGGTGTTCGGGGGGGTGGAGGAGCGCGGGCAGCAAGGTGGAGGCGATGGAGCTGCTCTGTTTTCTCCAGTCATGCCTGTCCGCTTTCCCCTGGAAGCCCGTTGCCCGATTGTAAAGGGGTCAGGCGTGGAATGCAAATGGCGGCGGCGGCGGCCGCTCGGAGCGGCTGAGGGACCTCCGGGGCCGCCGTTTAATGAGCTCACTTTAAAGTGTTAATGTGACAGTGACAGACGGCGGCCCGGCCATTAGTCACGGCCTGCTTGATGCGTGCCGGGGAGCAAGACGCGGAAAGTCGTCCCATCACTTATTAACAAATAAAGATCCAATGAAGAAAAGACCAAAAATCAATAAAGTCGTTAACAAAGCTTTGAGAAATGATCTATGTTTGCATGATACCTGCTGGAAAAAAACAAGTATTGATAATTCCTCAATGTTTCACAAAACATCGTGAAGACACGGGGCTGCCGCCATGGCAGAGAGCGGTTTACTGGACGCAGAATGAGGGGTTCATCTCCTCATCCTCACCGCCACCACGCTCGGCTGGCCACGCCGCCGGCCCGGGGTCGGAGGACCGTACGTGCGGAGCGGGAGTGTAAACACCGGGCTTTGTCTCTGCGGGCACGCCTACACAAGGAGAGGAGGATTTCTCTCCCTCTAATCCTCCCATTTACAAGAGCGGCTCCTTTCCAGGGCCATTGTGGACGGCCGTCTCCCTCCATTTACTCCCTGCATGGCACTCATTTCAGCTAGTTTAACGCTGCCTGGGTTCCAGGGGGAAGGATTAGGCTGTGACGCGCGCCGGCTAGTGTGGAAACAGCATTGAGTGTGAAGCCCTCTCTCCCTCCAGAAAGGGCGCGCTCGTGAACTCTGTGAAACGCCTCGTGGATTCACGCCGATTACCGGCGCGCTCGCATCCTTAAACCAATCAGGAGGGGCTTGAGCTGCGGCGGGAGGAGCGCGGCGCTACATCCAGAGAAGCCATCTTGCTCTATTAGGCTCTTTTACGTCTGCACACTGTGGGGAATTAATTTTGTCTTGTTTGTCACAAGTTCCCAGTCAGGGGATGAAGAAGAAATCCAAAGTGCAATTAGCTGCGTTACTGGCAGTTTTTTTTTTTCCTTTTTCTTTGTAGTTCGATTTCGGAGGCTCAATCAACGTCTTGGGTGTGTGACGATGTCCAAACCAGGTTCTCCTCTTCATGGGTCACAGGTTTATTTACTGGACTTTCTGAATGTGCTGTGAGAAAAACCGAGGCTTTCAAAAAGGAAGGTGAAATCCCAGAATCCCAGAGCAGACGAGTCTATAAGTTACTTTCTGATGGAACGTTGGTGTTTTGACACTCGCCATCTGACCCTATTGTGTTCATTACCTTTTGCCTCACGCTACGTAAACCCTCTATTCTCCACCTCAAATGTTTCTACATCATGTTTTTTAAATTCAAATATTTTTAACTGCATCTAAAAAACACAATGATGCTTCTGTAATCGAGTATCCAAACAAACATTTGTAATTAGCTCAAATCAACTGGCTTGGATATGAAATTGTAATCAAACACTGGCTTCATTTCACTGGTTTCCACCTTCAGCCGACACAGCGGAGCATTTGTAACGGCGTCTACAGAACGACGTGCACGGGGAGACGGCGCTGCCTCCACCCCCGGACCTCTTCAGCCATATGCTGAGAGCGAGTCCTGTTGAGACAATGCTGATGAGATGAGAGTTTAACGGGGGGCGAGGAGGGAGGGGTCTCCTCCCCCGGCGCTCGCTGATGGGCAGCAGAATGAGTCAGTGGATTACCCGATTTCACAGAGCTGGCTGTGGAGGGCGAGGCTAATGGCACGTCACTTATTGAAATGGAGCGGCGCAGGTTGAACCCCGCACGCCGACCGACATCTTTTCATTTAGTTTGCACGGCTAACCAAAAAGGCGATTACCACGGGGGAGCAAAGCCATTAAAACGCTGACCTTTTCGCTTTGTGAAGATAGCTGTGTGTATGCATATGCCTGTGTGTGTGTGTGTGTGTGTGTGTGTGTGTGTGTGTGTGTGTGTGTGTTGGGGAAATGTCATAAAGAAAAAGCCTTGCATTACCTTAGTTAGCATGATGGAGTGTTTGCGGTGCGAACAGTTAAAGGGCAGTAAGTCATTCTGGGGAATGAGAACAAGCGTGTGCACGCGCCTGTACAGCGCCATATAAATATTACTTCTCAGTGTTTGGAGGAGCTATTTGAGTCACAGCAGCACTTTTCTGTCATTTCGTTTTCCCGCAGACTTTTCATTACAGTGATCAGCGCACGTAAGAAAAACCAATAGAACGCAAACCAACAGGTTGCCGCTCATCTGAAGCCCGAGTTTATTTTGATAAATCACTGCCCGGCGGGCCTGATTGCTTATTTTTCTCCCGACGTGCTATTAGCAATGTCTGGACGGCATTGTCCTTTATTCAGAACCGATTGGTCAGAGGTGCAGCCGGTGTGCTTTTGTGAATAAATCACTCAGAAATGTCCTAATTAAGTCTGTCCATCGGTGAGCGGTGGAAGTCAGCCGCACGGCAAGGGGAGAAAAACCACCGAAGGAAAAAAAAAAAAAAAAAAAAGAAAAAATCCAATTCCTTCTCTAAAAAGCGGAACAATGGCAGGGATGGCCGGGCCTCGGCTGACAAAAGGAGAATTCACAACAGCTGAGGCGCGAAGGCATTCTTTTTGACTTCCTATTATGTTTGTACCTTGGAGATGTTGGGATCTGATTTTCCTGCACGCCGTTCTGCTCCAATCTCTTCCCCCCATTCACTCGCACATCAGTCCATCATCATTAAATACGTGTTTGATTTCCTCACAATGTGCTCTCTCCTCACAATGAACTGAGACGTGCAGTGAGAGGAGGGAAAAAAAAAACATTAAATAAATGGCCTATGAGCGAACGACAACAATAAACATATTTGCTGGGAGCAATGAGCAATGTTTATAGTGATAAATGATGTGGAGAGGTGGATCGGCCGAGATGCACTGCAGGAATCCCCCAGTGGAGGAGAGACTAATGAATGAAGAGAGCGAGAGGTGACACGACAGCCCTGAACGCAGCTCCTCAGAGAAGTGAGTGTTTACACGAGCATCTCCAGAAACAGGATCATAAAACCCGCCAGTAAAGCTGAATAAGGCACTTTTTCACGCTTTCTGTCCACCAGCACACATAAAAGAGCGAGAATGAGCAGGAATGGAATGTTTGATCTACATCGAGCGGAATCACCGCCATCAATGTCAAGAAGGACTCTGGGCTTCGGGGATGCAGATCGCCCTGCTCGGTACATTTCTGCGTCGCGGCAGACGGAGCTGGCCGCGGCCCGGGAGGTTTGCAGGTCACCTGACGTGACACGGCCGTGCTGATCAATCCGTATTAGCAATCCTCCCGGAGGCAAACAGGAAGACAGACTCAATGAAGCCGGAGTGCGGCTGGACGGAAATCTGTCGGCATTAACGTTTCACAACAGAGCATCAACACTGTTCAATAAGCTGCGGCGGCAAATACTGGACACAGCTGAGGCTGACTTCCTGCTTCACTTTGCATTAAGAGAAAACTCCACTGTTTTGCCAGTTCGTTCTGCTCTCATAACATTTACAGTATTTTTATTTATTCAACAACAAAGCTTTACATAATTCAGAGTATGTGTTATCAATGGAAAATATATTGAAGTGTCAAAGTTATGGGAAAAAGAATCACTTTTCTACTGTATTGTAACCTTTTTCTCCCGATACACCTGTACATCCATTGTTTTATTTCATTCAGATCAATCATTACAATACCCTCAGCATTAATCAGACGTCTCTCGTTGCGGCTGATTTCATGCTCGTGCCTCTGGATTCTCGCCAACATTTGGCATTTCTTCGGGAAACCAGGCTAACAAGAACCGGTGTCAGACATAAACCCTTCACACCTCGCGCTGTTTTCATTCTCTTCCTGGCCTTTCAAGTGGAGTTGATAGGTGAAGTGAAAGATTTATCTGCTCAGTCGGACGGGCGGGAGCAGCATTCACACTCGGTTCCCGTCAGCCTCGATCGCGTCTTCTCCGCACAGACATGACGACTTTTCACTTCAGCCGAGCATTAAAAACTTTCCTCTCTATATTTTGATTTCCACTCAGGGTTTTTTCTTTGTAAGCTTGTTTGTATTAAAAAAAGAAGCACTACAAGCAGGCTAGATCAGAACCGAATGTGTGCAGTCAATGGGGGCAGCACTTCTGCTTTATTTTGTTCCTCCTGTGCAGATGTTCAGCGGAGGAGAAAACATGGCATCCCGTCGAAACGCTTCAAACCGGAGAACCGAGTCACAAAATGTTTTGGGGATCATGAAGCATCGGCTTTGATTGCCAGGTTTTGATACCAGTCCCTTGGAATGAAAGGCTTCCCTTCAGCGCCGCTGTTTAGCGCTGACAAACAGTGACAGTGGAGCGCTGCATTATAGACGAGGATGTCACCCTTCGCGCTGACAGCGGTCTCTGCAGAGCAGGACTCAGCGCCGCCACTAGACAGCTTCTGTTTAGACGTTTTTGTTTTCGTCTTGTCAGATGGCAGAAACTCACTCTTCCCTTTACTTTTTCAAGACTCTGGCAGAGTCCTGTCAGGCTGCTGAGGTGCACTCTGGGAAATGTAGGATAGGACATGAGCGAGGCAGGAAAGATGACAGAACAGAGAAAAAGATGAGATGTGAGCATCCGGTTGGACCGAATCATGAAAAATGAGTGAATCATGATTAACATATGAGATAGAGAGAAGCCTCTGCACAAAACCTGAAGAATGTCCAATGTGTGTGTGTGTGTGTGTGTGTGTGTGTGTGTGTGTGTGTGTGTGTGTGTGTATGCAACAGAAAAACAAAACTAAGCAGAAAGTTCAAAGCAGGAGGGGAGGACGAATAAGTAAATGGCAACATAATGTCATATAATAACCACAAAGACCGCACATACACACACTTATAGACACACACACACACACACACACACACACATGCACGATGCTGACATGGCGCTGGATCAAGAGGGGAGGCTCATCATCACCCCGCACTGTGAGATAACTGTGAAGAAAAGCCAGGGCACTATGGGTAATGCTGCTGATTAATAGCATTCAGCAGACATTAAGGCGCTATGATTATCTCTCCCGCACTGCGCTTCTCTCTCCCGCTATGCTAATTATTGTGGTGTCGCTCTGAGGGGTGTTTCTTTTCCCTTTTTTTTAAACCTCCCCCCCCCAAACCATTTCTCTACGACACGAGTTGCTCTCTCTCCCTGCCTCTGATATCATTTGTTATCAAATCATCAAAACTCACTTTTATCGGCTAAATCGCTGATGATTAAGTGAAGCGACGGCTGATGACTGACAAGACACTCGGAGACGAGGATATTATTAGCCAGCCTCACACATCTTTGTTGGGATATTTCCTGCAAACACATCGCTTCCCCCTGATTTCTGCTTGATCTTCCTTCACAGAGATCAGCGTTAATTGGGCTTGCTTACAGTAAAGACCTTCAGCAGCCAGCTGAGCGCCAGTCAAACAGGTGTCACATCTCCAGCGAGCTCAAAGAGCCCTTTTACATCGGCGCACATTGATTATTGCCCAACAAAGCCGCAGCGCTACGAGAGATCTGAGCGGCTGTTATTCCTGTGTTGCGCCGAGACGCACGGGAGTGTGTGTGACTGGCAGCCCTCCGTCACCGCAGCTAATGGCAGCCAGCCCATGACGAGTCCATTATACCTGCAGCGACAGCGTGAAGGGCGTCCCCGCGAAGGTCGCAATGGACAGATGCTTTACAGACAAACACTGCGACGCCACGATCAGCGCAAAACAAACACACTGCCCTGCAGGTATGAAGTATTCAGCTTCCTCCAACCTCTGAGATACTTGATGGAAACCAGCACGAACGACCAGATAAAGGCAGATCTTTAGATCCGAGTCGTCTGTCCTGAAATGATAGCGACTTCATGTTTGATGCCTCATTTAGTGCCACTGATCGTTGAACTCGTCCATCAAGTAATCCATTACACTGCTGACACTCAAACTTCTGCGTTTGGTTTCTTGTTGACTAGCTAGCTAACGGTGCTAATGCTCCTGCTGTGTATTCATCAAAAGTTTTAATCCATGAAACACCAACATCTCGAGTGGAGGAAAATCTTCGGAGCATTTCCAGTTTCGGAGCCTGGAGCAGACGGAGTAATGCCATTCATATAAAAGTTGTGGATCAGCGCTCAGATAAACAGGCGCACCAGTGAAGCTGCTGAACTGGAACAGGAGAGAGCGTGGACAGAGCCGGAGAGATGTGTGTGTGGAAATTGGATGCCGGGCTTTGTAGATCCCGCAGCTGCGATAACACACACTCCATCCACATGTCACAAACACATGCTCACAAGTTGTGACAGCTCAAAAATGAGAAAAGACCGAACTCAAAAAACAGAGAGGGATTTGGATTTGGTGCTGGAGACGCTCGGCGTCAGGAGCCGTGAAACTCCGAAAGCACGTACTGACATCTGAACCACATCCAAACCAGGACCAGGTTTCTCCTCCACTCGATGCGCCGGTTCTGATCCCGCCTGGAGGCAGCTGGAGCCGGAGCTGGACGGGGACATGGACGGGGGCAGGACGGGGAGACGGGGAAGGTCGTAACATCCCTCCAGACCTCAATGTTTCGCCACAGCGAGAAAGACCAGAGGAAAGACTGGTTTCCTATCACACACAACGACACACACACTCTGGACTATACAGTGTGTGTGTGTGTGTGTGTGTGTGTGTGTGTGTGTAGAGAGAGGTAATAGAAGCTGACAATGGCGAGGTGCGTCCCCTAACTCTGAGTGGACTGACAAGGACATGTGACAGCATTCAGGCCAGGCCGACTGTCAGCACCGCTCACCGGAGGACGGCGGTGATGACAGCGGACAGCTCCCGGACCAGATCAACACACACACACCACACACACCACACACACTCGCACCGGCGGCCTCCGCCTCCTCCACAACGCTAATCTGTTATTTATGGAGACAGAACCACCGAGGGTTCGTATTGACCGGCTCCGGAGCTCCGCCGTGTTTCCAACGCCGGCAGATTAAAGGCTTTTCAGCTCCGATCGCAGCATCCGGAGGAAAACACCCTCCGACGGCGGGAAACGGCGAGCTCGACAGTTCCACCGCAAGACAGACTTCAGGTGGAAGATATGGAACCGAGAGAGACGTCACCCATACCAAAGCAGAACACGACCAATTAAATATAGTATAAAATCCATTATTTATAGCTCAAATCAAGAAACTTTTTCTTCAGAAGTAAATTAATCCATAAAAAACAGAACCGGATGTCAAGTTGAAATGTGCTTTCAGTCAACAGTAATTTTTTAATTGATTGCTACATTGAAAAATATCTTTTAAAAAAAAAAAAAGATTTAAACATCGTCACTTGATTTTTTTTTACATTTTTAAAGTTTTGTGTGAATAGCTTTTAATTTAAAACACCCCTTTGTAGGAGATACAGAGAATAGAATAGAATAGAATAGAATAGAATAGAATAGAATAGAATAGACCAAGTGAAAAACAAGACTTTAATGGACCGAGACCAGTGCTGAGTACAACATTACCACTTTATTTATTCTGTCTTTCTCCAGTGAACATTAGCGGTGACTAACAGCTTCAGTGCTTTAGCAGCTCTGTGGCCACTTGGATTATTTGGTAATGCGTCTTTTCTTTCTTACATTATCATTATTTCTAAATATTACACAGTGCAGCCTGGATTTTTTTTTGTGCGCCCTCAGATCTCTTGTGTGAGTCACTGAGCTGAAAATCAGCATTAAACCACTTGGTTCACCCACAGAGAGGCTTTTCCCTCGGAGGCCAAACACCAGGCCCGGTCATAACTCTCTGACGGCAGCCTTTTAAAACGAACCGCGCCTTTTTTCCTTTTTTTTGCATTTCTACCTTTGCCGCCCGTCGGCGATCTCTTTCCTTTCCTGCCCGTCACAGGAGGTGGAGAGGCTGGATCGCTGGTTCGCTCCAGTGTGTGTGTGTGTGTGTGTGTGTGTGTGTGCGGGGGGGGGGGGCCGCTGGGCCCGGCTCTGCACTGCGAGGTCAATACACATCCTGACAGTCAGTAATTGTACCAGAGGGAGGTGTGGGAGCGCGCCATAATGCAGGTTGACATCTCGCACGACTTTTAGGCAGCCAAACTGCTGAGGGGGGGTTTGGTGGTAGCTGGGAGGGGGAGGGGGGCTTCGAAACACCTCGGACAGATTCTGACTACAAAGTTTCGTCAGAGTTAACTCATTAAGAATTTAATTTATCCAAGTATTTTAAGACATGAAGGTTTTCAAATAAGATTCCGATTTTATCAGAAACATTTCCGATCAAACGTGTCGAAGGTTTGCTGTAAAAACCCAAGTGCCAGAAAATTGTGGCTGCGCCGGTAATCCCACAGCCTCCTGCTGCAGGAGTCTGTTTATTTCACATTCACTGCTCACCCAGTCGCACCCTCCTCCTCTCCAGAGACAAGGAAACGCCATTTAGCCGCCACTTTGTTGTGATTGCCTTTACCAATCTGATGAGGGGCGCCGGTGGGGCTCCGCTCACCCGGCGGCTCCCAAAGCGCTCGGCGGGGGGGCCGTCGGTCCGGGGACGCTATATGATGGCGCGGCGTGGCACGTGGAGGGTGTAGCGTGCGTCCAATGAGACGGCGGCGGGAGGAGCGGCGACCGGGGCTGCAGGAGCAGGAGGCAGGGTTCGTTTCGCCACCGCCACTTGAAAGTCAGCAGGTTGCTGTGCTAATTAATGGAGCATGACTGCTGTCCTCAGGCAAATCCTCACACACACTCACTCACACACACACACACACACACACACAGAGGCACTTTATACTCATGCAGGCAGGCCAACAAATTCTGCCGCAAAAACAAGCACAAATACTTTTGTGTGTGTAATCAAGTGACATGCAGCTGCACACTTAATCAGACCAGCCCCGACTGAAACAAAACCACACACACACACACACACACAGTGCCTATTAACTCTGTAGTGCATCGAGCACTTTCGGCTAATTGTTTCTTGTTTTTATCCACTTCCAGGGAATATCTGAACGGTTTTCTTGCTTCTGTCTATTTCAAACTGTCTTTCAGGAGATATTTGTGTCCTTCTCTGCGAACACAGCTGAGGTTTAAGGTATTTCGGCCTGGTAAATGTCTCACTGTGACGACCTCCTCACCGGGTTCATGCTGGTGGTTTTAAGGGTCGTCCTACTGAAGTAACGCTGGATTCGACATTAGAAGACTGAAACCGTTCCTCTTTTAGGTTGTGTTTTTGACATGGAGAGCATCCTGAAATGACCTGAACTGAACAACCGCTTGTTGTTTTTTCCATCATGAAACATTTTCCTGGTCTTTCACGCGACCTTGAACCAGCGGGGGGTGACCTCCTCCGAACGCTATGGCTGCATTTTATAGGTTAGAGAATATAAATTCCACTTGGTTATTTCTTCAGGACATATTTCACAGCAGGCATCTAATTATTTCAGCATGTTAACTGAGTGTAGCTCCAGATCGGGGCTGTCGTGGTCGGGCTGCAGGATCCGACCTGCTGAGGCGCAGGGAACAAAGGGAGGTCACGTCACTATTTTCCGAGGCGGCGGCGGCTCCCTCGACCCTCGGCCCGGGTCGCCTTGTGCGATCACGAGGCCGCCGCTTTAATTCAGCGTCCATTACAGTGAGATAACCCCGGGGGGGGGGAGCAGGAGGGGTCAATGTCAGAGGCTGCTATCCTTCTGCTGTGATGAGCGGCCGACTACACCGTGATTATACGGGACCGGCTTGACCTGCGACATACACACACACACACACACACACACACACACACACACACACACACACGTACACGGGGCTGCTGTCCTCACACACCTGTTCAAAGATCAGCAGTTGTCTGGTAACAGTTTTCCATCACGAGGAAAAAAAAAAAAAAAAAAAATCAAGGAAGGCTCAGTGACGCCTGTCAGACGACACTCAGGGTTTACTTGACGCCCGCTCACCTGAGGCTCCCCTCAGGTAGCAGGCGGCGAGGCGAGGGGCTTCCCCGCCGCCGGAGCGGCTCTCCGACACCGACGGCGTCTCTAAATGACGATAATTTCACTTTTAAGCTGAATCCGTCTGCGGAATCATAATTCATTATCAGCCCCGCCGACGCAGAATGGATCGAGGAGTCCGAAAAATTACTTATAAAAGCCATCAGCAGTCTGACAAGGGTAGTAAATCTTGGCTCGCACTCAGGTGTGACTGCATTGTGTGAATCAGGTGTTAAATTTGGAATTAGCTGCTCGCTGGCTAACAACACATACATCACGCTAATGCAGTTCTGTCATTGCTGCGCTCGCCCTTAATCAGGGCGCATCTGTGTTCTGATGAGGCGCCTCGGCTCTCCGTGATGATAACACACACACACACACACACACACACACACGGGCACACAGAGGAAGTCCTCGCAAATGGAATCTTTTCGCTGCGCTCTGCTGTTTCACCTGTGCCAGGTAGCGGACCTGCGTGACACACTCGTTCACTTGAGGTTTTCCGCGCCCCGCGTTCTCCCGGTTCGGTCTGCGGCACGCTGTCCGGCGTTTTCTTTCAGAATCTCCTCAGAAATTACAGCCAGTTGGCAGCGAGTCGCCGCAGCAGCAGCTGCCTCTCACCTCCACTCCCGTCTGATTCGGATTGGCAATAAAACTCATCAGACAGTCCGTGAAAAAAAATAAATAAAACAAAACGGACTGGAAATCAACGAGAGAACTTTGGCTCTGAAGGACAGAAGAGTTGGCAGATTTACTCATTATCTGGTCGAGGCTTAGTTAAAAATGTGCCTCCTTGTTGTAGCGTAATTCATCAGGACAAACAACTAAATGCTGAAGTAGATGGACGTTGATGTGTTTAGAATTCCAGTCTACAGTGCTCTTTCTCTTCTTGGACCCAATTTTAACCAACCAGAAGTTCCTAACTGCTGTGTTCCAGAAACTGACAGTTTTCAGTCATTTGCTGTGGATCTCTGTGCTTTCTGATCTGTTCTTTGGGCGGGTTCTCACCAGGTTTGGTTTAATACACTGAGAAGTGGTGCATTTAAACAGTGTCTCCCAGTTCAGCCAGTTTGCAATATGTATCAAACAAAAGTTGATATTGCAATAATGGAATCATGTTTTATCAAACAGTCCAGCTACTCCTCAGCTGATCTCCTTTTTAAAGCTGTTTTTCAGTTTTAAAGAGCAAGATCACGAAGCCATTACTTGGCAACGATCATAAAACACACGCTCCAATCTTCAGTATAATTCACACCTTGTGATTTACTTATAAAACCACACTTGACTTTTTCCTTTTCTTTTGACATAAATCTCCTGCTTTTTATCTTGATATCTTATAGCTACGTGTGGGAAAATGTGTTTTTATTGTATTCGCGTTATACAGGCAAAGCGAACCAAATGCCTGCTATTGACAAGTCAAACAAATAAGGTTAAAAAGTCACAAATGCAGCGTAGTTTTAATCACATTAATCCATGTAGCGATAGTTAGACTTGAACTTTTGCATAATACAGTTCAAAAGAGTGCAGAATATTGTAATATCCATAAAGCTGATGCAATATAATTTATCTAAGTCTACTTTTTAATTCAAAAAAACCACCACTGCGTGCATATTTTAATGCATAAGAGATCAGTTTTTTTTTTTTTTTTCAGATTCCAACTTCAAATATTCCACAGTGTGCATATGTTGTCTCTGATAAAAATGGTTTAAAGGAGGCTTATTTTGAGATGTTAGGTAGTAGGTCTTCCTCATGTCCTGAATATAACAGAATTAAAGTTCTTTCTCCAGCCATGTTGATAAGAAATGTTCAGGGACTTTTACCTATATTCACCGATCGATAAATGCAGCCTGCAGAAATGTCAATACAGCACAACTTCATTAGTGACATATGGCCTGGCGGGGGCTTAAGAGGCGGCGGAGAGTGTTTTAATACAGAAAGAGATGTTTACGAGTGGAGATAGTTGACATTTTATTACCTCGCTTCACTGGCATTTACTGGTACAGCAAGGCGGCGCGTCCGCCTCCTCGTGTCAATCAAACGTTTTCTGGAAGTGGATTCAGATGAGAGAGAACAGCTCCGCCCGACACACACACACACACACCCCGGCCTTCATCCCTCCACCAGCCCGGGACATCCCCGAGCAACGCCAGTCGTTTCCACTTCGCGGGGAAACCGTTTGATGAGGCGTTCACACGGTTTTTATCACAGGTGCCTCTCCCGATCCGCGTGTTCTATCGACGCTCGCGACTTGACTTTTCTCTTAAGTGAAGCTTTGTGATTCATGTCTGGAGTTAAAAAAAAAAAAACAGAAAACATCAATAAACACGAGTTTTATTTTGTAGCTGCGGGCGCCGTGACAGAATTTGTTGTGACTGAAGATTATTGCTTCTTCTGCTGAAGCAACATTAGCAGATTTTTTTATTATTATTTTTTTTCCCCCATCATGCCTGAACCCAGATGTCTGCTTCCTGCTAATGCTCCCGGAACAGCGGGAGGCCGCCGACGGCTCGGCCCCACCGCGGCCCCCCGCCCCGAATCACACCGACAAACATGCCTCGGCACGGCGTGGCGGCGCGGCCGTGACGCAGACCGCCGGCTCTGACCTGGATATCCTTCATTCTCACTGACAGAAGGTGGCAACGCCGTCAAACACCAGACGACTGCACAGCCAGGAAGACACGCACGCCTCAGCGCACGCCGCTGAAAATAGGAAGAAAGGAAGCCTGCATTGATGCTCCATGCAGGTACATGATGGTCAGAGATCCAACTGTCTGGGACACTTCCACATGGGGAGATGGGAAATCGGACCTGCAAACAGCCGACCTTAACGAAATCTGACGGGTCTGACCAAAACTAGACTACAGTTCCAGCTCAAAAGTTGATGTAAATAGTGTAAATGTCTCACTTTAGTTCTGTAAAAGTTCAAACCACCACGGCGTTTCACTGTCTTTCGCTGTTTGCACAAACATGATTCACTGGATGCGTGGAGCTTGATGCTGATTTAACACTTAAAGCGTCAATCAGAAACACTGGAGAAAAGTACGAAACGCAGTGATGTTCCCTTAGTTTTTCAAACTTTTCACAAATTCTACGAATCGTTCTCAAGCAGCATGGAGCTGATTTTTAGCAGGACCATAATCATGTAGTCTGCGACTGTCAACTTAACCTTTGTTAGCTTGAAAGGAATGTGAAGAAATGAGATTACCAAATGCAGCCTGTCGCCCAATAAAGGCAGGTTTTAATGGTCTGAAGGAAAAAGAAAGCCGCAGAAAGAGTCATTCAAGGTGACACGCAGTGAGATTTGATAGGAAAAACTGCAGAAGTAAACACGGTCTTTGTTTCTCTGCCACTAAACCTCACAGGCCACCTTAAAGCCCTGATACCTTCAGATGGCCGGCGTGCTTTTACTGCACTTATCTGGCAGCACCCAGACCTCCCCGCTCCGCGAGGCGATTGAACTTTTAGGAGCATTTGATGGGAACTTAAAACCTGCGAGGACTTTCTGCTTCATAACCACTTTCTATAAAATAACAAAGAAAATGAGTGGTAAAGTTAAACGACTGTCGCAGACGGGGCGATGCCGCCGCCCCCCCACCTCCCCGCTGAAACCACGAGACACGTGACCCCCCGCCCCCCCCCCGACTGCTCCACCTGTCGCGTCTCCACGGTGCACGTCCGTAAAGCATCCGACCAATGAGACGGCTCCAGCGTCCCGGATTATCGGCTCTCAGCCCGACGCGTCCAGCCGGCTCCCGGCTCATCTGCTGCCGAGCGGCGCTCCACTGCCCAGCATAATTGAGGCCGGTGTGGTTCCCCCACCCCCCACCCTACACCCCCACCCCACTGCCCCCCCCGAATCAGTCCCATCACTCCACTCATTCAGTTGTACAATGTCAAACTGGTTTTGTTTTACATCAATGGTCAAAAATAGCAATAGTTTTCACCAATTGTAAAAAGTCACACGTCGTGAAGAAAACTTCACTGTTCTTGAAAAGACTGGACTTTTCCACTGTCGTATTTTCACGTTTTAGGGTGTTATTTTTTTCCACTGCATTAAAAAGAGATGCCACTGTAGTTTTTGGAAGGGAAATGACCTCTCTACGCCTGTAAGACGAGCCAGTGGGCTAATTAGCCCGACGCGTACCACAGCGTTACTTAATTTGTGAGCCTCTTCGTGCAGAGACATCACAGAACAGGTTTCCTCCCCGTGCTCCTGAAATCAAAGTCATCTCCCTCTGTCAGAGCGCCAAAGGAAGAGATGTGAACTTTCAAAGGCTCGGGCTGCAGGTTGACAGCCTTTCTCCCCTCCTTTGATCGGCGGCGATGTCAGACAGAGAGCTCGCGCTTTGAGGCGTCGGCGACGGCGAGAACAGCTGACACAGCCACAGAAACAACGTCCGTTTGCTCTCCGTCTGCTAGCGAGGAGAAGAGCTCCCCGCATGTTCACGGCAGGAGCAGACAGCGAGCGCTTAGCCCGGTGGAGTCGACAAACAGGACGAGACATCTGAGGTGATGCGTCTTTTTTTTTTTTTTTTTTCTTCCCACCGAGAACAAGAGGTCGGAAAAGTCCAATTTAAAAGCATTCGTCTTCCTTTCATTCAGAGAGCCTGACAACGCAGGCTCATACCTGCAGCGTTAGCATGACTTTCACATTCAGACCTGCGCAACTCGAAGGGTAGAAAGGCCCCTGGGTCGTCAGCGCAGAGCAGATCTCCATTCAAATGACAAATGAAGCATGCGGGGAAGACATACTGACCCAGAATCAGCCGGCACAAATCGACCCAACAAACCCGAACCCTCCCGAGCTTTCCCTCGCAACACATCTGCTCGCCAAGACCGGTACTTAAAATAATACGCCGGAGCGCCACCAGACGAGCGCGGCTCGCTCGCTGTTGCGGCTGACGCTCTTTATTGACCCAATTCCTCAACAAGTAATTCAATGTCATCTTCCTGCCAGGGGGATTCGGCTTAGTCTGCTTCTAACAATACCCGGGCTAAGTAATGATGTTCGCCCCGCAAACTAACAAAGCCATTCAGCTCGAGCCAAAGTCTTCCACGAGACAACATCATTATGTACAAACCAGCCATGAAATGTGATCTAAAGGCAGCGGAGACATGCGGCGTGGAGCTCAGGTCAGCGCTCGGCTTCCAGAGGGAAGACTTGTTTATACTTCCACAGGATTTCAGAGTGTTAATCTGTTTTTATGTTTCTGATTATGGTGTCAGTAGAAACGCTCCACTGCTCTTCCCACAGGTCTGCTGTCAATCACACGCCTAGATGAACCACCGAAGTTGTTGTTTTTTTTTTTTCAAGGAGATTCTGGCGCCGTGAGGTAGCTCCGGTTTTCCCAAAGCGCTCCTCAACGATGTTCAGCCGTCCAGGACGTTTAAACTACTGAAGCCACACTTCACGGTCTGCACCTGCTCTCAGACGGAATCAGAGCCTCTTCAGGTGTTCTGAGCTCATGTGACCCTAACCCTGACCCTGACCCTAACCCATGTGACCACTCGTCTGTAACCTCGACTGACTGGAAACTGACCACCAGTCACGAATCGCCACCAAAACACGACAAACTGGAAAAACCTACTCTCATTTGAAGAAGACAGAAAAACAAACAAGAGCATTATGAACGTGACTTGAACATAAAGTCAAGGTTTTACTCCCTCCAGCCACCAGAGGGCAGTGCTGCAGTCGCTCCTCAGCCATTTCTTCAAGAGAAGAAATGAGACATGAAGTCAGCCCAAGTGGAATATTCCAAGTGGAATCCAAGTGGATTCAGTTTTTAACAGGTTTAACAGGTCATTATCTAGTTTTCAGCATCTCTTTCATGTTTGTAATTCATTTTTTCACTGTTTTCATTTGAATGAATGAAATTTATTTCGAACATGCAAAAGAAAACGGAAAATAGGTTGTCACCATAAACAAACACATGCATAGTAAAATTAAAAGAAACGACGACTGCAGCAACAACCTGCATTTCCGCTGTGTCTTTTAAAAGGTAGAATTATGAAATCTAGGTATTCTGTGGCAGTTCTGATCGACTAGAGTCCAGCCCGTCTTCAGTTCAGCTCCCACATTTACAACACTGCTGTATTAATATTCACCAGAAACAGTCTCTGTTGTGTTCTTAATTCAATCTGTCATTTTTCCTTCTGGACTTTAACCCATTTACTATTTCACTTGATCATAGCCCCACCCCTGTACATCTTCATTGTGTGTATTTATTTATTTTTTTGTCCTATTTTCTTTAGTCTGTCACTTTATCTGTCATTTGGGAGAACAAATACCAACTGCAATTATATTTTTTTTCTTTTTCTTATATTCTTACCTTGTATTCTACAGAAATCTATAAAGCAAATGGAGAAATCTCCAGGGACTTTTTATATTATACTGAGGCGACTGTTGTCACGTAACGTACAGGTTTGCCTATGAAAATAAAGATTCTGTGCAGCCATGCCAATGCTATTTATAACTGATAAAAAAAAAACACAAGACGTTCACCTGAGAAGGTTCCAACGTTTGTTTGTTTACCATCATTTCCCTTCATTGTTCCTTTGTGACTCTGACAACAGGATGGAACCAGTTTGATGCTGCAGCGCCGTGATGACCAGATCCACCCGGGGAGCAGTATCAGCCGCGAAAATCCCAAAAAGTGCTAAGTATGAGTAAACAGCAGCATAAAGTTCACCCATTTATCTGAGGATGTTGACATTTATTGCTTTATTATGCAAAAGACTGCGATAATTACACGGGAAGCCTGATGTGGCGTCTCAGAGAGGACCCGGTCTCCGCTCGGCGAGCGCACTGCTGCTGCGAGGTCGCGGGTCACGTGGCGCGGACAGTTGGCGTGGCGTCGCCGCGCACCCAGAGGCAGGGGGAAGCGTCGGACTGAAGTTTGGAGTGGGAGGCGGGACGCTTCGCCGCGTCTCGGCGCCATCAGCGCGGCAGTCGGCGGGTGCGGGGGAAGACAAATTACCAGAGGAATGACTGGAGAGTACGGCAGGCTCCCCTTCCCAGCCTCCTCCAGATGGACATAATTAAACCATTAGCTGGCGAGTGGGGGCTGATGACTCCATCAGGACCCATTTTGGGCTTAAATAAACGGTGGAAAATAAAGCTGCGTTCAAAATTGCAGCCCGCTTGTTCACGCGCTGTTTACCAGCAATGTGCTCGAAAACCGAGGGCAAGAAGGAAAAAGGAAGGAAGGGGCGGGCTGCTTTTCCAAATTCATCTGCTGTTGTTTTGCCTCTTCTGCCTACTTTTCTTTTACTGGATGACAGAATAGCTTTTCATCTTTGAGGAAGTCGAGCAGCACTCCTGGGCCGGGAAAGCGTCTCGCAGGGAGCTGCTGCCGAGGAGTCCTAAACGAGACTGATGATTTAAGATGAAACATCCAGGGATGAGATGTGAAGAGGCTCTTCCTCTCCTCTCCCTCACGGGTCTAGTTTATCTGTCTTCCCCTCAGCCGTCCCATATATCTGGCCGTTGGCGTGAATCAGGACTGCCATCACTCACTCCCGGAGAGTCCGCCACGGCGCCACAAGTGCTGCGGCAAGCAATCACGCCCGCAATGGCACCTCGTTTACCCCCGCTATCTGTGACTTTCAGCAGGCGTCTGAGTGATAAGACGTCGATCTGCAGCGGATGTTTTCTTTCCGAATGAAAAACGTGATTCGGCCGCGACGGGGAAAGGTGAGGGCTTTCTTTCCCCCGAGCGGCCTGCCGGAGGGCGAGCGGGTTTCGCCGAGTCGCAGCTCTCCGCCTCGCTATCCCCAACATCTGGCTTCAGGGGCATTACTCAGACGCTTCACCTTGACAGATAACTCTGAGCAAAATAAACATGAAATAGCTAACATGAAAAGAGCCTGACCCCGCCGTGACTTGCGCCACAGGAATTTATCGCCCCGTTTATAACCCTGTAAGGATGAAATAATGGCCGATCGTAAATTCCTGCAGATCGCAGCGGGTGTTATATAACTCAAAACAGCTATTTATTGTGAGGTGGCAAGCAAAACTGTCAAGTCAATCTTAAAGATGTCAGCAGTGCCTTACGCACAGCGGCAGCTGAATCATGGGAAATGGCGTTTTCCTCCCACCAGGACACGAAGCAGGCTTCGTTTATTTCCCAGCTCCCCTTTGCCTCCCAGCGCCGGGGCCTTTCATTCCACGCCATCAGGTCTGCCTCACCCCGATCCCTCCCTCTCTGCACTTTTTAAACATCTCTCGCGCCCCCCCCCCCCCCGCCTTCTTCTCCCCTACAATGAAATACAGTGACACCAATCTCGGGGGTCCCTCGACGCCACAACACAGCTGTGTCGCTGTCCCACTTTCCATCCCGCCTGCCAACACTCCTTTTCCACTTAGTTCTACCAACGGCGCCGCTTTTCCCCGTTCCTCCTTCTTGTCCTCTCCTCTCCCTCGTCTCCTCCTCCCTCTTTATCCTCCTCCTCCTCCCCTCTTCTTCCGTCACTCACTGTGGCGGAGGATGGCAGCGTCGAAGATAAGGGCCAAACAAAAAGTCAACATTCCCGCGAACATCTGTTCTGTATCGACGCTCGCTCGCTCGCTCTGGTGCTCCATTTTACGTTTGATTTCTCTGTCGGCGTCGGGGGAGCGCCGCTGTGAGCGCATGACATGCTACAAGGCTTCCGAAACGCCCTTGTTGAATTAAAAATACAGCATATGCTGCAGACGACGAGCCGACTCTCTTCAGGAAGTGAGCGCGCACCTGACACGTACAGCAAGGTGTTTACCGAGACAACAGGTTTCTGAGACGGGGGGGAAAGGTGGCGTGTCGCGACACGGCGAGCACGGCGGCATCCTGCTTCAAGTTGTAACGGCAACTGGGAGTCGCTGCTGATGCCTGGAGGGGTGTGAGGAACTGAGCAGCCGCATGACTTTCTCAGAGAAGATTAAACAACTTTGTTCCCCAACAGTTCCCCTCATATTCATGTGACTTCTTCTGTTTTAGATGATTCATAAAAGCGATGCCAGGCATCAGGGTTCCGCTTAAAACAATTACTAACATTACTAGAAGGTTCCAGCCAATAAACGGCCTTCAGCAAAATGTTCTTGACCACAATTAACAGATTATGAAATGAGTGGTGTCCAAAAGTCTGAAGCTGCATGACGAACATGCGGATTTAAACTCGTCTGCTCGGATCCCATCAGCTGAAATTAGCTCAACTCCTGAAAGGACATAAAGACGCTGCTCCGCTGGGCTCCGCTGGGCCTCGCTCTCCGACTTGTTGTGCTTTTTGTTTTGGCGGTTTGTCTGTTCTCCTGCATGTCTCGGAGGGACGCATCGTGACACCTCTGCCGTGTGACTGGAGTCGATTCGCAGCAGGTGCAAAAGGCCTGAATACCCAGTTCCACACGTGGCGGGATCGTTCTGTCCTCCGCTCGTCTCCTTACATACACACTGCCAGCGTCTCTAATCTCTAACTGGGATTCATCAGTGAATGGGGTTTTATTTTCTTCGCTGTCACTCTAAAGCGTGCGTCCTCATTTTCCCTCCAGAGAAGTGGTTTAAAGGCACTACTTATCCTCTGAGAATAAAACTACAGACAACCTTCTCCTAAGAGGACTTTGGCTGATTGGAGCCTTGTATTTCCATAAAACAATTTCCTCATCTGTGGCGAAGTTACCCGTCTGCTTCTCCGTGAACAAAGCCCGGCGTGTTCTTTTGAAGCGGTGGTCATTCTCACTCTGCCTGTTCGTGTTTCGGTTACAACTGGTCCAATTTCCACGAGGTGCTGTAGAGCTGCGCGGACGGCCACCCTGGAAACACGCGGCAGAACTGGAGCTTGTGAAGAAAGCGCCTCATTTGCCTTAAATAACTCCGCTGACACTTAGCAAGTATGGCTCTGCTGGAAACTTGAGGTACAGCTGTTACAGTGACAAGTGGCCTGGGCTGAGAACCTGTGAGAGTCACAATCAAAATCACATCATTTTAAATATGTGACAAAGTGTAATAAATTCACCAAATCGCAGTATTAAGAATTGAATTACCCCAGTAAATGTGTTCAATCTGTCACAGAGTCAGTTTGATGTTTGCTCCTTTAGATTATTGCATTCAGTCACTTCTCTAAGAACCTGAAACAAATAATGAAATTATTCAGAGTAAATCCAAAAGCACAGCTGAGGAGACTTAATAGACGAACACCAGTCAGCTGCCGTCGGGGGAGCACAGCCGGAGGGCTGGGACCTCATTGAACAGGTCACGTCATTATTTTCAGGGATCACAGGATGATGGATAGTATACGAAGGAACGCACTGACATTTCCTGTCCTGTGGTTTTTTTTTCCTTTCTTTCTGAAATACTGGTTTTACCTCAGCAAGCCACTCGTGTATCAGACATGTGACGAGAGTTCCCTGCCAGAAAGTAAGGTAAACCAGAAATCACTGCTCAGACAGATTCCCAATACCCTAGTTTCTGAAAAACGGGTCACTGAGAAGTGAATATTTGCAGTTTGGAGGCTGTTTTGTTGAAATGAGAGAGCAGCAAACAGCAGAGGCTTTCAGGGACTCGGTGCCGCTCGGCGGTTGCAGCGCTGGTGGGGCGTTAAACCTGACACACTGTCACAACAGCTGCTTTGAGCGGGAGACCACCGGCGCCGGCAGGGACCCGGAACACCCACCTCGCCGCCCGGCTGCCAGCGGCGCCGAGCGCACGTGGGCGAGAGTGCGTCTGTCACGTTCAAGCTGAGACCCGGCGAGGAGACGCTGTATTCTTCCCCCGCCGTCGCCCTGGCAGCCCTCTAATAATCACTGACGCCGGCGTCTCGCTGACATCCCCTGCTCCTCCTCGCTCATCTGACACCGCGCTGAAACCGGCAATTGGCCTCAAATCAGCCAAACATAATCTCGCCGTCCCCTCCCTCGTTTGCCCGACCGCGGCGTCGAGTGGTACGGAGAGAGAGAGAGAGAGAGAGAGAGAGAACTGGGACGAACAAAGGAGCCGCTGGAGGCCTTGCATCTCGACCCGGCTCCGCCGCTCTGCCGCCTCCTGTCAGAGCAGAGCGGCGTTTAGCGCAGTCAGCTCGCACCCATGCCGCCTCCATTGTTTCCTGTAATTGCACTCAATGGACCTTGAGGAGCGCAGGGGCCGCGGCCGCCCTGCCTCCCGCCGCCGCCGCCACCGGCGCCGGCTGGCTTCACCGACACCTCCGAGGTGCGCCGCGTGTCGAAAACAAGCCGCAAATAAGAAAACGATGCAGTTGGTTGGCCTCCCAGTTCAGTCGGTCGGCTCTTTTTCCACTCCACTGTTTTCGCTCGCTGCCGCTGCGCCGGCCGCCGCGCTCATCCATCAAACTGTCTCGCTAAACTGGGTGAGACTCGTCACCCCGGTGCTTAACCTCTTTACTCTCGCCCTGCTCAATCATCCACCCCCCTCCCCTCCCCCCACCTGCTGGAGTGGGACGCCGGCCTCTGACCTCTGGCCTCGAGAACACCGGCCTCGCGGGGCGAGCTCATTTCACCGACCCCCCCCGCCGTCCACGCCCTGCTCGCACGCCGCTCCCCGGGAAGCGCTCTCATTCTTCCGTCCCACGCCGCCTCCACGTGCGACCCAGCTCTGCTCCACTTTCCCGCCTCCCTCCCTCCCCGCAGACCTTCTCTGGACTCTTTTTCTTTTTTTTTTTCCGTGCGTTCTTTGCAGGGAACCTGGACGCAGGGGCAGCGGTGGAGCGGTGTACATGCGCTCAGACACGGAAGGCCGAGCACCTGAAAGGCAGGTCGGAGTCTCCAGACGTTGACTGGGACAGTTTCGGTCTTCCGGGCTGCGCAGAGAACGATCCGAGTTGATCACTTGAAACAAAGCCTGTATGCTGATGATTTAAACCTCGTCATAATTAATTAAAGCATCGAAGAAAACTGTCCTTCCAGCTGAAGGGGACTTCAGCTATTCAAGGGTTTCTTCCAAGGACAGCAGCAGAGGCGACGCGGATTATGAGAAATCTGGTCGACAAAGCAAATCATTTTGAAACGATGCTGCTAATTAGCCGTTTAAAGACTTACAAACAGGCCCGCCACTTTAGATCAACACCCACTTTGGTTTTTGAGGTTCTCTTTAATTGCACGCCCTCCAAACATCACACACTTTTTGCTGCTGAAAGTGAACCAAATAATTGAGGACAAATACGATTCAGGCTCTGTTTACAGGACAATGTTTTTTTCTTTTAGGTGACAACATGACGACGGCGCTCGGAGCCGCTGAACAGGTGGAAGTTTGGACCAACTTTTCGAAAACGCAACGTCTCCATGTAAACAGTGGAAAATGCAACTGAAGCCTCCTTCAAAGAGGAACTTCTAAAGCACATTTCCACATCTGCAGCTTTCTTACTCTGAAAAAGGACTAGTGTTTTTACTCAAATGAAAACTCCAGACACATGAACTTTGTGCGTGTTTCTGCCAAACAGTCCTTGTTGCTTCATACAGGAGATTTCTGCATTTTATGGTTCTTCTGCTGGTTTGAAGCTGCTGCATTGGGCTGGTTCCAACATAAGGTGTTTTTTTTTTTTTGCGTCACTGGAATTAGTTGTGAGTTTCTCTGCTTGTGTAGTCAACTGTCAGTCAAATCCCATCAAAGAGCAGCAGTCAAACACAGAGAGAGGAGAAACCCGGCGCTGAGCTTTAACCTGCAGTTTACAGAGTTATGAATATTTAACGCTCCCTGGGGTTTAAAAACCAAGCTTTCAGGGGTTTAAAACGTCTGCTTAACAGTGGTAACATCAAAGCGGGACTCGGTGATGGTTAAGTAAAGCACCGGTCTCCTTCCCTCCACGAGGGAGGGGGGGGGGGAATATCAGATATCACCGCCGCCATGTGAAAACTATCATGATCACTGAGATGATGGCAATAAAGATGGCATATTAGAGCATAACGACTCGTGGGGAGGGGGGAGTGAGAAGGGGGGGGGGGGCAGGAGGGGGGGGGGGGTGCTTGGAGCAAAACAACGGCAGCTCTCATTTTCTCAACTTCAATTAAATGGCTTGTGACAGCGCGCATGTGAGGGCATATCTGCCGCGCGCCACTTGACTCCCGTCATTAGGGCGCGATGGTGGCAGGCTACACCAGTTTTACAAAGCCTATTTTTAGCAGTAATAACCAGCTGGTGAACAGAGATGGCTGTGAAGATCCTCGGGGGTGGTGGGGGGGTGGGGGGGGGGGCGATGACGGGTGACAATAAAAGTCTTTGCCGCATCTCTTTGTTACTGTGATTAAGCCGCACAATAAAAGAGGAATAAATGGAGAGCGCCGCTCTTTATTAAGACGTTTTATATATATGAGGGATATAACATGACAAAGCGGCGGATCGGAACGGAGACGGCTTCTCCAAACAATCTGTTGATGAGCTTTCTCAAAGAGGGGAGACAGCGAAGAGACTTCAGAGAGACTGCCTCCAAAAAAATCTCCCGTCAGTCATGAAAGTGATTAAAAAAATGCTAATTATAACGCTGTTCGCCTCAAACAGCCGCCCAGGTAAAACGCCCCGGCTGGCAGGTGTAAACAAGGCTCACCGCCGCACGGGAGGGAAAATCAATCGACATCTGTTAATTTGTCTCAGGCAGGAGACCAAATTGAAAAATGGATTGCTCGACGCGCTTCCCGCCACAGATCTGCATTGTGATGGAGAGGAGCGGCGTCCGGACCGGCGCCTGAGGGCGGCGACGGCGGCCGGAGGGTCAGACCACCGTCCTGGAAGGAGGGACGGAGACTTGTGACCTGACTTGACTAAAAATGAAAGATCTGAGACTCAATGACTTGAATGAGTTTTAGTATTGTTGATTTTATGTTTTCAATTTTTGGAAATATTAAACAAGCCCCTAATTAAAATTTCAAGGATTGGTGAGCTTGAAGCAGCAGCTCACTGCAGAATCTAAAATAAAGCAGGAAATCAAATGAATTCACTGCTCTGAGATGGATTGAAGGTAAATCTGCTCCCAACAGGATTCCTTCTGCCTTTCTTGTGTGATCTTCCTCCACTGTGATCTCCTCATCTTCACCAACCAGGAAGTGAGCTCTGAGTGACTCTACCAGCAGAATGAGCTTCTCAGGTCCTCACAGATGCTTCAACAAAAATAAATCCGAATTCATTGAGTTTAAACTGTTATTGTGGCTTGATAAAGGTTTCATTCAGGTTTGAGTAGTTAGCATTAAAACCTTAAACTTACACAGAAAATCTGATTTAATCAAGACTGAGTTGAGCCACTAAAAGCAAAACAAACTGGAGTGTATGAAGATTTTTTTCTAATAAAACCGGAAAACATTAATCACTTTTTCTTTTCTTTTTTTTTTTAGCTGATGCAACAAAAGACTCAACCTGTTTTTATTCCAGGACATCAGGACCATTTGTTGGACTGATTTCAGAAATGAAAAGATTTTATGTTTATTCATGTTTCGTCAAGAACGGTGGATTTCGTTGAGCTAAGAGGAGCTCGTTCATCTAAAGTGTTGCAAGTAATTATACAACATCTGTTATCAAAGCATCAACCTGGCGTCCATGTTCAGGGACCAACAACTAGAACAAACTCTTCATTCAGTTACCATTTAAATATATTGAAATAACATCCTACGAAAAGAAGAAGAGCTCACGTTGAAATTGTGTCTTTACAGATCATTATTAACTAGCAAACACATTTTAGATGAGAATGAACATTAATGCTGGAATTATATGAAGCACAAGTGTATTTTTGGAATAAATGCATCTTAATGAGATATTTCTGCATCCTGAATTAGCTGTAAATGAAAATGTGACTCAGGAGCAGAGAAAAAAGGTGTTATCGAAATGTAACTTTGAATGTTCTCACAATATGCGACAGCTTTTTGTGTTGGTCTGCAGGTGTTTTTCTCTCAGTATTAATACAATAATTAACAGAGTGCTGTCTGTTTAACACTTCCCTGCTCCGCATTCAAATGATAATTCCATTTTTCCTCGGCGTTCCCATTTGTGACTGCGTGCAGCTGCAGACGCTCCCATTTCCCCGCAGGGATCATTAAAGTTTCATGTTATTACATCTTATCTGAACAGGTGATGTTCGTGGCTGAGAAAAGTGTCTCCTGTTAAAAAGGTAAATTCTTGCTAGGAGCAAACCAGTCTTCATTACAGGAGACTAATGAGTGGAAATGAAAGACAATGGATCTATTCAGCGTTCAGGGTTGGCTGGCTCTTTAGTGTAGCCAGACTAATGATAATGCATTCTCTAGTTTTAACAAAGAGCCGATCCATATGGCCTCTGACTCATTGCATAACAGCACTGCAGCTCACAGCCAGGAGGAGCCGTGTGATGGCTTTCTGTGTTTCCGTGAGTCGCACATTTATGATGCACAACACATTTTCATTACTGTATCGGGCTGGTTATTATGAAAGCCATTATGAGGCTGGTTAAAAATAACCCATTATCGCCGCCGCGGCTGCTGTTAGTGCACGCTCCCCGTGTGGAGTCTGGTTCAGAGGTGATTGTATTCATAAACACGGCTCATCTCTATGAATGAGCGGCTTTTTAAAGGTGGCATGATGTTTAAATTAGGTTAACAATCAAAGCTGACTGGGAGATTTTAATTTGAATGGAATTTTACACATTGGCCCTGCTCGTCTGGCACACACACACACACACACACACACACACACACACACACACACACACACACACACACACACACACACACACACACACACTGAAAGAACCTACAAAATCGTCTGAACAAGCTTCAGGCCAGCTCTGTCTGGGTTTAAAGCCCACGTGAAACGCAAAACAAAGAGTTCAAAAAATAAAAAAAAATCAAGGTAAAAATACAGAAATATGGAAGGAAAGACAATGACACCACGACAAGGTAGACTGGTGTAATAATGTTGAATGTTGTGACAATAAAATGGTTTGATGAATGCAAACCCTAAAGTTTTATTCACGCCTTTGTGCTTTGACAGTAGTTGATTGAAGTAACAGTGAGGTTTCTCTTGCCCCTCATCCATAATACCTCCACCACAGTTTCCACTTTGCACCAGAAGCAGACCAGCTGGTTGACTTTACTACTTTTGATCAGTGTTTTCATGATTTTTTTGTGTTTCAAACTTTTACCCCGTGGCCAACAGGTCTGAAAAAATCAAGGATGGAAATTAAAATTTTAATTGCAGTTCAGCCACTCTTCTGCTACACAGAAATACATGTAATGTTGATCGGCTGATATATTGATAAACTGCCAACAAACTGCGCAGCCCTGCAACATAGAGCTCCATAAAAGGCTTAGAACGATATATATCTCTACACACACTGTTCATATTCAGAGCGATCGCTGCGCTCTTGAGTCTTCAGAGATACGAGCTGATCACATGACCACAGCGGAAAATAAAACGCAGCAATATGAAAAATATAGTAATAAATACACAATGGAGTGTGAGTCCTCTGGTAAGTGATCGTGGCGGTGTGTGTGTGTGTGTGTATGTGTCTGAACCAGTAGTTACCCGGAGACAAATAGTCCTTTGACCTCTGCGTGAACCGCCGGCCCCCGGTGAGTGATCGCTCCTGACCCGGCGGAGCGGGAGTTCATCCATCCCTCGCCCTGCTCAGGATGAATGCGATGATGAACGCGGCGGCCCGCCGCTATTTAGATAGCCCTGAAGTCACGGCGATGACAAACGGCCCACGCGGAGCGCCGGGGCCGGGCCTTGTTTATACTGTCCGTCCGCTCGGCGGCCGCCCAGGACTGTACAAACTCTTAACTGTGCCGCGGGGAACCGCCGCAAACCCGGGGTCAGCTGGGAACAGCGATCCGTCTGCGGGAGGCTGCTGACTGCCTGCTTTACTGCACTAATGCAGAAAACACACACGCCGCAGTCCGAGCGGCAGCTGGGCGCGTTTATGCAGAATGAGCCCGTCATTAGGAAGCCTGCATCGACAAGCCAGTCCTGGAGACAATCTGACAGGAGACACCGGCTGAAGGGAGAACTCGGATCTGAGCTTCATTCTCCCGCCGACGTCTTGTAAACAAATAAAAATAAAGCCTCAGTGAGAGATTTGACAGACTCAGCTCTGAGCCACATGTCGCTGATGCGCCATAAAAGATGTTTTATCATTTAAAGAGCATCAATAAATTACGTCGGTTTGTCTGTCGGGCCGGTGCCGAGACTTTGATTCATGCTTTTATAACCTGTAAGATTTATTTCTGGAAAGCTCTTCTTCCTTTTCACCCTAAAAGAACAAAGAATTCAGCTGCGGGCCTGCGAACAAAGAAGGAATTTTAATGTTTCTGTTCATTTTTGAACATTTCAAGGTTTCTTCGTTGTTTTTCATAGTTTTGAACGTTGTTGTTGTTCTTTGAAAATTTGTCTGGGCCTTTCGCTGTAGAGTTTGCATGTTCTCCCTTTGCATGATTGAGTTTCTTCTGCAGGAACCTCCTCTCTCCACTTCTCACCCGATCCAACTGATGGTCCATTCAATAGGAGAACAAAGCGTCTCTCTGCAGTCGGCAGCAAAAAGCAGGAGGATTATCGCCGCTGCCGTCGGAGCCATTATCATTAAACCCAGTCCTTTTCTTCCCGCTGCAACCCGACAGGCCGCGGCCCGGTCTGAAGCCAGCCGCCGGCTCCACACGCCACCGGTTTGATTTCTATTATTGTTTCTGGACGTGGAAGAAAAATAAGCGTCGTCTGGAAAAACCACAACTCTAATTTGAAGTTAATGACACGTTTAACTCACTGCCAGAGACGTGCAGCACGCACTCCAGAACAGGAAAACTTCATCTTCTTCATCCTTCTCACTCTCTTCTTCTGTTCAGTTCTGAAATCCTCATCATCTGACTTTTCATGTGTTTTGATGGAGAAACTGGACCTGACGTTAAATTTAACAGAATATCTCCACTGCTGGGGAATGTTAGAGACGTTTCCAACTGACTAAAAAAGGTAAGAATATTATAATATCTAGTCAGAAGTTTCTCTATTTCGCCTCTCTGACATTCTCGCACTCTTAATAATTCCATATTTATCCTGCTGGGAGTGAAAGTGAACAGGAATACTGTCCATCCACACAGTTTGGCTTAAACTGAGAGTTTTGTCCAAACAGCATTAAATATGATTTTCACACTATTCTGAAAACTTTGCGCGCTTTGGGCCACAGTGGTGCAGTGGTTGGCCTCTCACCTCACAGTGGGAAAACATCTGTTGGAATCTGGGCTTTCTGTGAGGAGTTTGCATGTTCTTCTGTCCAGAAAAACAAGCAAGAACTGATTGAGTCAACAATCCTCAATACTTACAACAAATTTAAAAATATAAGCAGTTAGGAAAGCTTTAGTTTTTTCAAATATAAAAATTAAAACATTTAAGATCCAACACTGACAGAGGAGTAGTTCTATAAATACAGGAAGTATTTTAGTACAATTATGACAGCCAACTCATCTTCCTCAAACATTCTAAACTACTTTTCCACCCAGAGGAAAAAAAAAATCCGACCAGAAAACAGAGGCAATGATAAAAATCAAAAAACATGTTTATCATGCAACAAAACCAGCGTGAGAAGGTGACGGCTAAACGAAAGGACAAACACACACTATGGCCGGGGACCAGGAGGAGGCGGAGGTTAGGGAGTGAGGACGAGGCAGCCTGCGCCTGGAGCATCCTGACACACAGCAGGGGGCCTGAGAGGTCGGCCACGCCTCAGAAACACCAGCTGATCACAGCAGACGTCGTCCGACACCACATGACGTTTCTGATGGCGGCGGGAGAACGCCGTCCAAACAGGTACGCTGCCTGAGGAGAGGAATTAGAAATACTTCTCCAACACTACCATGTATATATGAAATAACTTCCACTTCCAGCCACTCGGTGGCAGCGTTACCCTCCATCCGTGAACATTCCTCCCAGAGAAGAAGTCACTGGCTGAAGAAATCAAACTGTGAGTAAATAACTGTGAATAATGTCTGAATGCAAAGCTTCAGGTTTCCTGTGGAAGCAGACTCCTTCACGTCGCTGCGCCTCCAGCAGACACCTTCAGCTTTTCAGCAAAACTGTTCAAGCAGCTGATTCCTGAAGGCCAGAATAGTTTTCCCGCTACGCGCTGCACCTGGTGTCTAAATACGGAGAGCCGGGTTTGTAGGTCCATCTGTGCCGGGATGGCAGGGACTCTTTCAACCCCGAGACATCCTCCCTCCCCCCCCTTCCCCCTCTGTCCTCCACGCCGCCTCGGGTCCCGCACACCCTTCACCCTTCACCGACAGCTCCGGCCCCAAAGCGCCACTGTCAGGGAGGAGGAGGAGGAGGAGGAGGAGGAGGAGGAGGAGGAGGAGGAGGGGTGAAACCCGCCATCATGCCAAAGCCCGTCCATGCAGACCCGTGCCAAAGCGCCATGTGTGTACAAACAATCCAGCTGAATCTGAGTGGATGTATACTCAGGCCTTATCTGTCCGCCGCCAAATACACTCTGAGCTATCAGAGGTAATGGATGAGTGATTGGGACTCTCGCTTTTTTCGGGCAAATGCAAACACATCTATTACGCTCCACCACTTCAAGCTGTACAAATCAAAATCAGGGCAGCGTGGAGGGAAAATAAACAGCACGCCGGGCGACTGTTAAGAAACTCGGCCTATCGCTGCCATCGGCCCCGAGGTATATGAAACTCCCGACTCCGACCGTCGCCGGCCGACTCCGCCGCGATACGCGCAACATCAGACGCCGTTAATGCAGGCGAAGGTTTTTTTTTTCTTCTTAAATACCTTTTAAAGGATTTGCACGATAAGCCCGTCGGTCCGCGCTGGGAGGAGCCCCTAAAGGACGCACGAATCGATGGATGAGTGGGATTTACTGTAGGGGGAAGATGAAGGGAGAAAACTGTTATTTAACGCCGGCGTGTGAGCGGAATAACGTAGTAACCAGGAAGCCGTGCACGTGTCTTTATCAGTGCTCTAATCTGCCATTAAGCCGTCCCATCAGCCACAGAGCCCCGACATGCACTGGATGGAAGGTCTGTTTACCTGGACTATGAATAACCAGCCCTCGGGGGTATTTACATAAAGATAGGGCCGAGCGGAATGGCCCAAACTCATATCTCCATATCTGGTCTCAAAATGGTGATATATGATATAAACTCTATATAGAAAACAAACTGAATTTAAGTTAACGCTCAGAATATTGGCTGAAATTAAAGAATGATGAAACGCCCCACCTGAGAAATTCACCACCAGCCTCCGCTGGAAATAATGTACCACGACGCATAACGATGATCACTTATCTCAGTCCATCACAGACAATTAAACACATCCGAAAGGACAAAACGTGTTGCATATCATTTTTAAAAAACGTGCTGCTCAACTTTTTAACATTTTACTGGCCTCTGTCTTCAGTTTCAACCCTGAACAAATCCTACATTTGACTGACTTTGGTTTTATTAGCTTGAAATACTTTAAATTGATCTGAAGATGGTTTCCTTTCAGCCAATAAGGTTCCAATGCTAATATATGGACAATCAGATTGTTATTTTAAAAGTCTGAATATACAAATACATGTCATTTATAATTAAAATCTGTTGGAAAGCTTCAAGTCAAAACAGCAGAACCAGTCTCAACTATTTATTATTTATGTTCTTGATGAATCTCATGCATTTAACGATGTTAAGACCTGAAGAAGTTAGAGGTTGGTGGATAAGGGGTTAAAGCGAACTTCTTTAAGAAAGCGGATCCGCTGCTGACTGAGCACCAAGTTCATCTCCCCGTCCTGCTCGGATTCATATTAATGACCTACGGAAGACGGACGGCGGCGATTACGGTGATGGAGTGTCCGCCTCGGCCCCACTTCTGAGAACCGCCGTCAAGGTCGAGGCGAGTTCCTTTGGGCTGGTGGAGGTGCGGGGTCCTCTGCGACCTCCGGAGAGAGGCCCCCGGAGGGGCCCGCGCCGCAGCGCTCCATCTTATTCATGGAAATGAGTGCTGTCCGCGCCCCGCCCCGCCCCACCCTCCCCCCTCCAGCAGGAAGACGTGTCTATTCTTGGCTAAAGTCCCCTTCATTAACGTTATCTCAAATAAGGCGCCCGGTCTGATGGCGGGAGGAGGGCCGGCCGGCGGTTAAGCCGCTTCATCCAATTTCATTATTCCACATGAGGCGGGGTATCGCTGCTAACTTTGCCGTGTCAGCGCGGCGCGTCGGCGAACGCCGCCGCGACACCGGCGCCCAGGCCGGAGCCCCAGAGAGTCGACCGTTCAGAACGCCCCCGCTCGGCGGTCCCATCCTCACACACTCCCCCACTTTCACAGCAGCAGCTAGCGTGCCGCGAATACACACAGGCGAGCCGGAGGACAACAACACCAGAGTGTGTGCTGCTGAAATGACGGCGGAGGAGGGGGGGGGGGGGGGGGGGGGGCTGGCGTTTGAAAAAGAAGAGGCAGAAAGAGGGCTGGAGAAAGTGTGAAACGACCTGGCCTGTCTCCAGGCGTGATGACTCAGGGACGGCGGCACAGTTACAGCTAATTAGGATCATAAACTGGGGAAATGTTTTGCCACCGTGATGCGCGGGGCGCCGCCACGCCGCCGCCAGGACTTCCTTCACATTGGACGTGGCGGTATTGATAAGAAAAGAGAGACGTGGGGCCGCCCCGTGAAGTGCTGTGTGTTTGTTTGGCGGCTGACTCACTGGGATTTAAGTGAGTGGGTTTAGTGGGATACGCAGATAAAGCCGACGCCGGACGGCTCGCCTTCTCTCGCCGTCACGCCGCCTGTCATGATGCAAGACCGGGACGCTTCACTTCACATTTGCAGTAAATCAAGAGTATAATTTGAACTGTGGATGAGGAGAAACGCTGGTAGATCGTAATTTTCTTTGTATGTTACGCTTCAGTTTTCTTAGGAAAATCTTTTTTTGAACTAAAGGCAGCTGCCAAAATCCAGATAAGACAAGTAGAGGAATGAAAAATAAGGCTTCACTTCAGTTTCTCGCGCTGCGTTTTGGCTGTGAGGCTGCATGGAGGCATGAGCAACATGATCCAGAGGGCTGTTTCGACGTTTTCACACTGAAACGGATCCTCCGTCGGTTCCTGGCGGGCGTCGTCCTCCTGCCCTCCTGGCTCAGTGTGACTGAGGCGGGTCCACATGCACGGCCTCCGATCATCGGAGTTCAACACAGGAAGAGCAAAAACAGCCTCTATTTTAACTGAAATTAAGTGAACAGCAATCCAGAAGTTGTGAATTGGTGACAAAGAAACAGACTTATGACTGGAACATTTTATGGTTCAAGGTCTGGGGTTCAAATCTACTCTGCAAAGTGGCTGCAAAGATGGACAAATACACACATTTCTTCAGTTTTTGAAGTATATCGTCACAATCTAATGAAATAAGTAAAAACAGCAGCATCCGCAGAAATAAACCTGTTGCTGTCAAAACAAGTAGAAATACCTATAGAATGAAAAAACATGAATTAATTTGTTCTTATAAACTCTTGAATATTCATAAATCTCTAGGACCTGATGTAGACAGCTCAGACATGGAGCCCGGACCTTCACAGCAGGACGGGAAGCAGACCAGGTCCATGCTCACGGTGCGGCCACATGCAGCGGAATACAACCAGCAACTCACTCATTCCATCATACACAGGCTCGTGGAAGCACCTTTTCCAGTCTCCATCATGTTAGAGGAAAATACTATAATCCACAAGAGACAAAACACGCAGGTAAATAAAAGAACTCGTCCTTAAAGTAGCCTGTCAACATTCTGCTTTTACATTCCTCAACAAAATCACTCAGAAGTTGAGGAAAATTGCTGAAAAAATACTTTGAGCAACATTCTAATATTATATTATTATTAATAAACCAGAAAGAAAAGACTCGATATGCCCACTGAGGAGCATCAGACCAGGCAATAATATGAACACTTTTTAAATAAATGTACACTTTAGCCTTTAAATGCATGAATTAATTGGACTGACTGGGGGAATGTCATGTTTAATATAACGGATGCGCTTCTGTTAATATTCAATGAGGAATTGTCACATTTCTCTAATACTAAAACTAAAAGAAGCAGAAGAAATGTGAAAAATACCAATAAAAGGCATTTAGCCGATAAAGGGTTAATAGGACAAATAAGTAAATTAGATTTAAATATGTAAGATTTTCCCTTGTCACATTTGAAAGTGAATAACGCAGCTTCTCTTTGACTCCTGGTCCGACAGGAAGTCGTCCGTTGGCCTGTCCTGACGGCGTCGACCGACTGGGTCGGAGGAACGGAAACAGCTGCCGCGTCGCTCCGCGGAGAAACGCCACGGCGAGCTGCTTCTCAAACGGCGGAAACGGAAACCGACCAGCGGAGCAGGAGTCCTGCAGCGTTCTGCCGCGGTGCGTTCACTGACCGTCTGCTGGAAGTGACGCCGAGGCAAAGCTTCTGGTCTGGCAGCGGACACACACACACACACACACTCTGAGGGGAAGCCATGATGACACACACACACACACACACACACACAGCCCGTACAGTAGTCACTGTTTTGAAAGCTGTTGTGGCCACACTGTAACACATGACTAACTCAATTAAACTTGTGTGTTGCCGTCGCCACGGCAACCGGTGCAACAAGTGATTTTGCAATGTGACTAATACCCTTATCTCTCCAACTGTGGGAGTCATCAAACAACAGACTAATTAACTTAAGTGTCACCTTCTGAATTTTTTAAATCTGCATCTGTGCTTTTGATTCTTGTGATTCATTTTCTGCACGACCTGATGTGTGTGTACGGGCGTGTGTCCACGTGTGTGTGTGTGTGTGTGTGTGTGTGTGTGTGTGTGTAAGACATTTTGGCATGAAATTTGTTTTCTGCGCCTGAACTTTAAGCACAATTTCTCACAGCCCAGCTCCAAAAAGCCAAGAGGGACTATTACGAGATAATTACTAATTATGCTAATGTGCTAAAGTTGTGCTATTCCTTTTCCTTGGTCATTTTATCAGCTGTCCTCGAGAGACCACAGTCAGTGGTAATAACCTCTCTTTTCCTCCCCTCCCTTCTCCCCCCTCTGCTAAACGCTCAGTCAGTTAGAGGACGCCGTGTCCTGCAGCCGGCGACTCCTCCGCCGCCGCGGCTCCTTAATCAGGAAGTGGCTGCGAATTGGCGGGGCCGCCGCTGCCGTGTGCGCACACGGGAGGAGAGCGCCGCTCCGTCTTCCGCCGGCGCTGACCTTCATTAACCTCATAAATGCCAGCGGTGTTTCCGTCGCAGCTCCTAATGCGGTTATCAGCGCAAACACAAACATATGTGGCGGGAGGGTTTCGGGGCTCAAGCTGCGGCGTTACATCTGTGAAATACATCTGGTTCCACCCTCCCAACACACACACACACACACACACACACACACACACAGAAATGGTGACATTGGACCGTTCGGCATAGAGGCCGGCTGCAGTAATGGATGAACCTGCATTCATGGTGGCGTCTGCATTTCCAGCCCTGCGTCTTTATGAATGGATGGTGCAGGAACACGGGACGTGCACGGTGCAGGAACACGGGACGTGCACGGTGCAGGAACACGGGACGTGCACGGTGCAGGAACACGGGACGTGCACGGTGCAGGAACACGGTACGTGCACGGTGCAGGAACACGGGACGTGCACGGTGCCGTCACCGTGTTCTCCGAGGCCCCGACACTGCTAAATGAATCGGAAATAATCCTGACAGTGAAAGAGTGAGTGAGTGAAAGCGGCACGGTCCTGCTTAATGCTCTCACACGCGCCTCATATTTCTCCTTCATTACAACTTCTGTACAATCGGACTTCATTTCTTTTCCTGATTCGTATTCGTCATTAATACAGATGACGTGTGCAAATGAAGCGACCTCTGAAACGCTGTGAATGGAGGTACTTGGGTTTGATTTCCGGCCTTTGTGAGACAGTGGCTGTGTGTTGCTGCCGGTGGCTTCATGATGCCCCAAACTGTCACTTCAAATTTTAAAACTGCGACGTTGTTTTACTTTAAGAACAAACCAACACACAAAAAAAAGGGGGGGTGGTGAAATCTGACAACCCCTGCTTGTTGCTGCTTCGTTGTCTCAGAGCACAATTAAAAAGTTTGCACAGATCTGCACTAAATCAGAGACAAACTGCGGGAACAGATGGCGAGGTAGAGCGGCGACGACGAGGAGCCAGTTCAGGATGGCAGATCCGGAATATTGTGAGTAAACGATGCTAGTTTTAACTCGAGAGTCACTTTTGGATTAAAACACACTGGATTTGAACAGTGTCCCATTAACAGCTGATTTCCTGGTCGTGCATGTGGGTTTCTGATCTGTGAACCCCCCCCCCCGCCGACCTCTGACCTCCCGGCTGATGGAGGAGGGAGACGCACAGCTTCCTGCTCGGGCCGAGAGCTTCGAGGAACGAGAGGACGGCTCCACCGGCGCCGGTCCTGACCGCTCGGTCCGCGCCTCGGGTGAGAAAGCCCCCGTCTTCCTCCTCCTCCTCCTCCTCCTCCTCCTCCTCCTCCACGACCACGAACGGCAGCGTGAACAGTAATTGGGACATAAATTATGTTCCCCGGTTTTGCACGTTTGGCCCCGGGCGCTGCTGATGATTCGCTGATAGACTGCGGGGAGAGCGCCGGGTGATAAGAGCGGCCGTAAAAAAAATAACGCCGCTCTATAAATCTCTGCACTCCTTATTTTTTGTCTTGTGAGGTTAAAAAAAAAATGAAGAAGAAGAAGAAGAAGGAGCTTATGTCAGAGTTTAACAGGTCATGACTGACGGACTCGGTCTTCGTGGTGCCTTCAGGGACTCGACGGCTGCTGAACCCTCGGTGGAGCGATGACGGGTGTGTGTGTGTGTGGAGAAAAGACTGGAGAGCCGGCCGACTGAGGAAGGTGTGTGTGTGTGTATGTGTGCTTCTCTGTGTGTGTGTGTGTGTGTGTGTGTGTGTGTGTGTGAGATTTCGAGGAACGGGCCGGCGTCTGATAAATCCTCGTCTGCCTTCATCCTCTATTTTGTTTTTCTGCTTCTGATCAAAAGCAAGAGAAATTTAAAGACGGAGTTTGGTGCCTGAGAAATTAATAAAAGTGTCGGGGAAGGGAATCTGCTTACAACCTTTTGAACACACACACAGGTTTTAGCGCGTCCATCGACAAATAATCTGCCGCCTTTTCAAGGGATTAAGCCCCAAATGCCATGCAATAATCCCTCTGTGATTTGTCTTTTTTTTTTTAAAGGCCTGTGAAAATAATTGTGCGGAAATCTCAAGATAATAATCAGTTGACATTTGAGTTGAAGGATGATGAAGACAAACAAACAAAAAAAAAAAACAACAACAACAGCTGCACTTTTTTTTCCCCTGAATTCTGCTTTAAAATGAAGCATGCCGTCCCGGTCATGAGCGCCGGCGCTCCTGCAGCTCGTCCCTCAGACACAGTCCATTTGCAGACGGGCCCCTGAACCGGCCCCTAATGTCCCGTGTTATCAGAGTGAATCAGCGGCGCTGATAAATTAGCCGCTCGGAAAACGCGGCGCGGAGGGCCCGACAGCTAATGTGCCGGCGTTCGTGTGATACTCATATGCAATGCTTAATGTTGTGGAACCAATTCTGTCGTTTCCATTATGTAAATACATTTGCCTCAGCACTATATTTTATGTATTGTCTCCCTTGTCTCAATTACTTGGGCTATTAAAAATCAAGAGGTTATGGAAATGAGGTGCAGTTGTCTGTTTGTAGTTTGATGACAAGTGCAAAGTGTTTATGAAAAGCTCGTTATGCATTCAGCGGCGGCGGGATACGTCAACACGCTCCGAGCGTTCATCCATATTCCACAATGCAGCGGGGTGGCACGTCAGTATCTCCAAGCATAAACAACACCAGCAAGTCCCGTTATCATCTGTTGTACATATAAATAAATGAAAATCAACACGTCCTCCTTCTTTTATTTAGATCTCCGCAGCTTTCAGGAGGAAAATGTGGATTATTTTTATTTTATTTTTTTTTAAAGATGGGGCATTTGTGGCCTGTACAAATAGCAGACGTTTGATGATTCTCTTTTGGGTGAATTAGTGTTAATTAAAACAAAAGAATAAAGAAGGGGAATAACTGTGAGGATTTCTGTAGTTAAGCTTTTAAGAATCAAAGCGTTCACTGACATATCCGAATAACTTCTTTCTTCAGCCTCTGAAAATGTCATTTTGCTGGTTTTCTGCATCTTTATTTTTTTTCCCTCCCTCTTCTCCTCTGTGAAGTGAAAATAAGTTGGGGTAAAATTACTCAGCAATCACAGATTAGTTTTAAGGCTGTGCAGCCAGCTGGGAGCATTTTAGAACCGGAGAAAAAGGCGAGAGGGGGTGAGATGGAAATGTTTCATCAGGGAGTATTTTCCCTCTAAATGGAGGCTGGATATATAGAGTGTGTTGCATGAAAAAGGTGTGAGCGTCAGTGAGATGCTGTAGGAAGTGAAGCAGGGGTCTGTGGTTTCCCGCCAGGACCCGTCGCAGCCCGGCCACAGCCACACTCCTCTTCCACTGAGCGAATCAACACGCTTCTCTCTTTTCATTACTGGCATAATTGACTGTTTTTACAGTATGTCTCCAATTGTTAGTACACTCACTTCTTCATTAGGGACTGCTCAGAGTCCTGGCTGAAAGAGGAATTAAAGCCTGCCTGGGATAAATAAAAATGATTAATAATAATAATAATAATAATAATAGCAGAAAATGAAATGTCTGTTCTTAGGAGATGAGTAATGTTGGCATTTCTCTGCTTCTTCTGCTCTCTGTCGCAGGCCTCAGCGTGTTTCTCAAACTTGAGCCTGTGCAGAGTTCAAGTCTAATGAGGCACAAATGTTTTCATGAGAGAAAAATAAAGCAGCTGTGGAGAATTAATGACTTCAGGATGCCTGTGCTGTGTGTTTATCGAGGTTTTTCTTTTTTTTAATTTTTTTGTTAAATCATTGCATATGTGGTAGAGCTTAAATTGAAAGGAGGGATATTTGAGGAGAAGTTGACAGAGGAGGTAATTCTTGGTGAGAGCGGCTGTGAGGCGGACAGCGGGACGCTCGATCCGGCAGGAGAGAATAAACGCAGACGCAACTAAACTTTACAGGAGGGTCGACGATGCGTCATATTTCCGTCCGGGTTTTCCTCCCGTTTCCCTCCAACGCGGAGACGATCCGGGCGGTCCGGGTTCGAAGGCGCGCGGCGCGCGGCGGCCGGAGCAGCGGAGCAGCGGGCGGCCGCCGTGCGCTCCGGCGCTCCGGCAAGGTGCGCGCGACCTCTGGAAGGAGGTGGCGGGAAAACAAAGAGAGCCACAGGAGGACAAAGGAAAAAAAGTTGTACCTTTTCTCTTGGAGCGCCTCCTCCGCCGCCGCTTCAGCTTGCATTTGACCTGGCCGCCCGGAGCCGCGGACGCGCGGCTGCTGTTCCCAAGTAGCGAAGCCATCGAGCGCAGCGCGGCGCGGCGCGAGGCGGCGCGGCGCGGCAACTTGGACACCTCGACTCTGTCCTTTTGTACTTGTCTCCTCCGCTCGCGTCCTCGGCTTTGACGCACACTCGGACGGTATTGTCCCCCCTGTCGGTGCCTCTGCCTCTCTCCGGTAGCGGCTCACAAAGTCCAGCTCCGCTCCAGCTTTGCGCAGCGTGGCAGCTCAGCGGCGGCGAAACCTGCGCCCGCGTCTCCTCCTCCGCCCGCTTCTCTTTCTCTCTCTCTCTCTCTCTCTCTCTCTCTCTCCCTCCCTCCCTCTCTCTCTCCCTCTCTCTCTCTCTCTTTCCCTTCTTCTTGCTGCGCCTCTGCAGAAATTTTGGCATCAGCCACTTTGGATTCAATCATGCAGGACGCCTATCTATTTGCTGCCGAGCTTTCTAATTAGGCTCCGGTCCTGGTTTGTCTGGGAGGAGTGACATCAACAGCTCACACCCCTCATCTCACCCCCTCCGTCTCACTCCACCTCACCCCTCATCTCACCCCCTCCGTCTCACTCCACCTCACCCCTCATCTCACCCCCTCCGTCTCACTCCACCTCACCCCTCATCTCACCCCCTCCGTCTCACTCCACCTCACCCCTCATCTCACCCCCTCCGTCTCACCCCTCCCTCCACTGCAGGGGGATCTTGTTCTTTCCTGCCCTCTGCAGGGAGGTCAGAGGTCACCTCCTTTGCCGAAGACACACTGCTCAAGGGCACTTCAGCAGAGAGACTCCTTCCACATCCTCGCTTTAAAACAAGGAGAAGAAGTATCTGTGACACGGAGGGAGGAGAGAAACACCACGAACCCCCGCTTCTCTCCATCCTCTCCTTGCGGTTTTGGATTTTCTCTGCGGATTAGTGATCTGAAACACATCTCCCCGACAAAGGACTGTAAGACGCCTAATGTTCAATTAGCACAGCTCACAATTAGCTTCTTCCACTCTTAATCGGTTCAGTTCCCCAAAATAAGTCTTGAAAAAGTTCTATGTAATCCAGTTTGAATTCTGTAAATGACCTTCAGGGAAAACACACACACACATACACACACACACGAAAACTTTCTGCAGTTTGAAGATTGTGACATTTTGACATATTTGTGTGGAAACGCTGCATTGAGGTTTTCTGGAAGCATTGGAGGGTTTTTCCTGAGCTGCAGGTTATTGTTTTATTCCCCCGGCATCCGCAGGAGCAGGAAGGTCAGGGGTGGTGAGACGAGGAGGAGGAGGAGGAGGAGGAGGAGGAGGAAGATGGGTTTGCGTGTTTAGGCGCAAAAATTAATACAACCTTTCTTCTTTTGGAAACAAAAGTATAGCTAAATAAATGAATGTGGCTCCAGACCGGTCCCCTTCCCTCCTCCACACCCTGACATTTTAGATTTCATGATTAAAAAAGTGATTCAGAAACTCAGCCGAACACATTTGCTGATGCTGGATTGAAAAGTCACTTTGAGGCCGTCTTGTTGGGTGGAAACATTTCCTCCCGGCCTCGGGGGAAGGAGCGGCGGCTGGGGGGGGGGCGTGGAGGGAGGGAGGGGCGCCGCGGCCGCGGCCTGCCCTCAGGACGCCCACAAATATCCATGTAAATTGCAGTTTAAGAGAAATCAATAGGAGTGACAAGTTGCCAATGCCACTATCTGGGGCAGTAATGAAGGTGTGTGTGTGTGTGTGTGTGTGTGTGTGTGTGTGTGTGTGTGTGTGTGTGTGTGTGTGTGTGTGTGTGGGTGTGTGTGTGTGTGTGTGTGTGTGTGTCACTTGCCTCTAACCTGTTACCCCGCCTTCTGTTTGCTGTTATCTGTGCAACACACACACACACACACACACACACACACACAGAGTAGGTCACTGGTTACTTCATTGTTCATATTAGGCTCATATACACACAAAGAGTAAAATCTTTTAGCTTTAAAAAATATAATTTATTAAAACTGCTTTGTTGTCCAGTTGAAATGTTTTAAATAATATTTATACCTTTAATAATGTTTTTCACGCTGTGAATGAATAATAACACCTGCTATTAATTAGACGTTAAAAGTGAACTCGTCTCGTCTCGTTTCAATATGAAACGTCTTCTTTATTATAGCTATAGCTTGAAGCTATACTGCAGCGTGATGTCTCGCTTTCGTTAGTGTTTTTAATTGGTCTGTATTTCACTGAAGTTAAAATGATGTGTTTTGACAAAGTAAATAATACTTTAACATTCCAGTAATTTGCTTTAATCATGATTCTCTCTCAAAAATGAGCATTTTCTCAGAAAAAAAGCCTCCCCTGTTAAAATTGTATTAGATCAATCATTATTATGTTAATATTAATTTGTTGATAACTGTACAGCTCTAAAGTCAAGATAAGTCTAAAATGACAGAACTGAAGGGGACATGTGACTGATTCATCATTATGTCCTTAAGACTATAAAGGACGTGTTTTGAGGAGAGTCCTGGGTAAATGTTGATGAAAAAGAGAACGGGACGTTTAAATGTGATGTGTTGCTCCAGGAAGCCTGAGCCGGTTAAATCAGGCCTCGTCAGAAATCCAGGCGTGTTGTTTCTGTTTACTCCCTCCCCTCATTTAGCCACACTCCTGCCATTAGTCTGCTGTCGTATCTGTGGATTAAAGACTTTTATTTAAATTGTGATTACAGCAAACACGTGGCAACGATGCCCCTCTTTTTTCAACTTCATCATCAAATCAGACACCTGCAATCTCAGATAAGGAGGCCAATCAGAGCGGCGCTCACTCATTTTCTGCACTTCTGATTTTCATACATATATGAGCCTGTATATGACGGTATATCGGCTGATTCCTGAGGAGAGCAGAGGGGTTTTTTTCTTCCAGCGGGAGGTGAAAGAGGGTTAAAATATAATCTTACTATAACACAAAAAAACACCACCAACCAAACAACATGATTAGTTACAATCGGGCTTCCAGCTGAAAGCTCTGTCAAACTAGTCAATATTAATCCTAATAAAAATGTACCGTTCGTTTCACTGTAATGACAGCGTTTGAAACTTTAAGGAAAATTGAAAATTCTCTCAACACAAATCCCTTTTTACATCACTTATGAAGTTTCTCTGATAGTTTTGGCTTCAACGGTATTGATTGTCTCCATATCAGCAGTTAACAGTGAAATACTGGGACACAGGAAGTCTGGTTGGATTCCCTTCCTGGTTTGATGGAAACAAAACGAGTCAGGCCTCGTTTACGCGACAATGTTTTTGAGGGAAACGGGAAAACTTTTGTTCCGTTTGTGTTGTCGGAGTCAGTGAAAGTAACTCCGAGCGTCTCCAGAGAACACCGTGTTCTCCCGCTGCGAATGTTTAGAGGCTTTTGTTCTCTGCAGCATGTGTGCACTCTGTTTTCAGTGTTTCTGCTGTTTTTGTGGAAACAAATGATTTTCAAAAGGATGGGTGGAAACAAACCTTTCTTTTAAAAACTTCAAAAGCTCCACATTTGTCCAGAGAAGTATAATTTCTAGTACACTACAAGTAAATGCTCAATACTGTAGTATATACTCAAGTATACTCAACAAAATAAGCTTCAAGCACACTACGGGAAGTAGGAGCATGCGCACGCTTGATAGTGACGCTTTACTTTTCGTTGGCTGGATGGAAGGAGAGAGAGGCCTGCTGGAGGCGGCAAGTAATGAATCAGTTGGAGCTCCAGCTCATGTCGCATATAAACAACTGATCTGCATCAGCGACCTGAACTGCAGGACGAACCACCGGAGCTCCAGCAGCAGCGGCCAAACTGACGTCCACCGTTCCATCCGCACTGTACAGACCAGCTGTTAGATCAAGGCTTAAAGGTCCGACAAGGCTGGAAAAAAGTCCCTGACCAATGAGAGGCAGGTGAACCCAGCCTCGCCGGGTCCAGGCACACATGAAGTGGACAGCCAGGAAATGGAAGAAGGTTCTGTGGTCAGGCGAGTCAAGCTCCAGCCTCGTCTTCCTCCTGCTAAAGTGAGAGCAGACAGAAGGCCAGGTCCAGCTGGAACTCCAGCAGGTGCAGACCCCAGAGCGCTGCTGCCTGCTGGAGGAAGGACAGCCAAATGTTATCTGATGATGTGATGCTGGATTTATTTTCTGTTCAATTTTGAACAAATTGTCATTTGTTGACTTCGATATCAACAATGTTGAGAACTGATATAATGAAACTGAAATTATTTGTTAGATCTTCTTCTAAACAACAACAAAAACAATTGTATTTCTTTGTGTCTGCCTAATGCAGCCATGATTTATGATGATATTTGAGATTCTGTGAAATTTTAAGTGCGACTGGAAGCTTTTTCCCTCCACTGTGTACACACAGACAAAACTGTTGGTACCCTTCGTTTAATGAAAGAAAAAAAAAAATCACAGCTGTCTGAGAAATACCTTGAATCTGACAAAAGTAGTAATACATAAAAATTCTATAAAATTAAACCAGTGAAAGTCAGACATTGCTTTTCAACCATGCTTCTATAGAATTCTTTCCTCCTGTCCAGGAAGGCTGGCTACAGCCCCATGGATCTTAAATTTCTGAATAATATGAGCAGCTGTAGCCACAGGAACACCAAACTGCTGGAGACGGTCTTATAGCCGTCACCTTCAACATGCTGGTCTATAATGTTCTTTCTAATCTCCTGAGACGACTCTTTCCTTTGCTTCCTCTGGTCCCTGGTGAGTGTGGTCCACTTCCTGTCTCCCTGTCGCCCTCTATATGAGCCACTGACTGATTACAGGACTGCAGACACCTGTGATGCTCATTAGTGGACACACCTTTGGACTGACATGTCCCTCTGGTCACATCATTTTTGTCCAGACCCGTTTCTTCAGTTTATTTTCTAGAATAATTCTGTTGAAGCATGGTTGAAAAGCAACGTCTGACTTTCATTAGTTACATTTCATAGAATTTTTTGTTATTATTTTTGTCACGTTCAAGTTATTTCTCTGTCCACTGTGAATTTGTCTTTCATTAAACAAACGGTACCAAAAATTTTGTCCACGTGTCACATCAGGAAACACAACTCAGACAAAATGTCACATTTCTAGATTCCTGTGTTTGATGTCTTGTTTGTTCAGAAATGTATCGTTTCTGTCCCTGTTTTTTACTGTTTCTATTTTGTTGTCGGTATTTGGTTCTACGTGTCGTTTCTGGTCTGTTTCTATCATTCCATGTTCATTTCTTCTTGTTTTTTTTCTAAACTTTGTGAAGAGTTACTGTCATTTTACTGTGTTTTTGTCTCTTTATAGTCATTTCTGTCGTTTGATGGTCGGTTTCATTTAGTACCAGCAGACCTGGTTGACTCTGACACTATTTTTTTTTCCATTTTGTTTGTTCTGTTCTGTGTTTCCCTCCAATGTTCCTTTGAAGTCATTTCATGCCATATTGAGTAAATTGTTTCTCCATTTGACAGTTTTTAGTTTCACAGTGGTTGTTTGGTGGTACTTGCCTCCATATGCATTTAGTGGTGGGGTTTTATTTGATGTGTGTTTGTGAGACTTTTCTAGACCTTTGTGTTAGTTTTAAGTTTCTCCATACTTGTTTTTCTCACACTGGTGCTGTTCTCTTTCACCGATAACATTCAGTTAGCGATAGAGAGCGGCACGGTATGGTCACGAACCTTCCCCATGAAATGAAAGATCCACTGCGAGGAGACATCTAAGAAAAGACTCAGAGTTTCAGAGTCACCCAAACCTGTTTTGGAGGGGAACAGGGACCTGGTGCCGGTCCTTCAGAAAGCTGGTGGCTCCTTAAAGAGAACCCGTGCAGAGCAGGTTCGCACTGCCAGGAGGCATCCTCATCACATCACGCAGGCAGAGGAACTGCTGGAGTGAATACGAGGTGGAATAAGTGTGATCACCTGTCCTGGTTTGCTGGTGAAGTAGTTTTGGGGCCACAGTGTTTGATCATCTCAACCGATGCTGATATTTGGTGTTTTTCTCGCCTGCAGGAAGCAGCAGCACCACTGAATGTTCAGACGGCTGCAGGAAGGCCGTGGAAGAAGGTCCCGTTAGAAAGAGGCCTAAAAAGAACCGGCGGGGGACCAAAGGGCCGTTTTCCAGGCCAGATACCTGCAGCGCCACCAACTGGGAGAAGGAGGCTATGGCCGAGTCTTCTGTGGTCTTCACAGAGCAGATCTTTGTCCCTAAATGCTGCAAATCAAGTGTAGAAACTCCCAGCAGGAGGAACTGAGTGTTTAGAGGTGGTTCACATGTTGACAGCAGGAAACCTCAAGTTATCAGGACCAGAACTCAGATTTGTGTTGTTCAAAAGTTGTTATCAAGGCTACAGCTGTGTAACTTCACCACTTTCAGCAGTGATCAGTCAGTAGCTGATCAGTTTCACTCAATCAATAAATCAGTTCCCATAAACTGATATTTCACTGGGCGTCTTCCTCCCACTAGTCTATGGATGAACAGAAAGACTGAAAAGTAGCTAAAAAGTTACTTTTCTAACCAGTTTTATTTGCAGTATCTTAAAAATGTGTCCACATTTATCAAGAGGTCACTGGTGACATTCATGTGTCAGTTGTCAGTCATGTCTGTAGCTTCTTTTCCTTTGAGGAGAGAAATCGGCTGCTGTCTGAAAATCCACATGTAGCTTCAGACGTTCAATCGAGAAAAGTCTGAAAAGTGAAAAAAAAATAACTGAAGCTTTATTTGTGTTTTACAGGTTTCCATCAAGTATGTTCAGAAAGAAGAATTAAGTTGTGTTGATCTGGAAATCTGTGGTTATTACCTCTCTCTCTGTGGCTCTTGCCCCTCTCTCTGTGGCTCTTGCCCCTCTCTCTGTGGCTCTTGCCCCTCTCTCTGTGGTTCTTGCCCCTCTCTCTGTGGTTCTTGCCCCTCTCTCTGTGGCTCTTGCCCCTCTCTCTGTGGTTATTGCCCCTCTCTCTGTAGCTATTGCCCCTCTCTCTGTGGTTCTTGCCCCTCTCTCTGTAGCTATTGCCCCTCTCTCTGTGGTTCTTGCCCCTCTCTCTGTGGTTATTGCCCCTCTCTCTGTGGTTATTGCCCCTCTCTCTGTGGTTCTTGCCCCTCTCTCTGTGGTTGTTGCCCCTCTCTCTGTGGTTCTTGCCCCTCTCTCTGTGGCTCTTGCCCCTCTCTCTGTGGTTCTTGCCCCTCTCTCTGTGGTTATTGCCCCTCTCTCTGTGGTTCTTGCCCCTCTCTCTGTGGTTCTTGCCCCTCTCTCTGGCTCTCAGGACCTGAACGGGGACGAGGTCTCTGCAGAAGCGGCGGTCATGTCGGTCCTCTCCAGAGGACGAGCCGGACCGGAGGGGGAGTCGGCGTCCGTGGGCCTTCTGGACTTCTACGACCTGGACCAGGACCAGGAGCAGACCCTGGTCATGGAGAGACCCGTCCCCTGTCAGGATCTGCTCCACGACCTGGAGGCCCCCGGAGGCTTGCTGCAGGAGGAGCAGGCTCAGTCGGTGACCGGAGGAACTCTTCAGTCACTCAACATGCTGTTCAGCCGTCTGGTTCAGCCACAGTCTCCAGAACCAGACAGTCTAGAGGACATGGAAAGTTTCTTTACAGTGTTTAAAGAGTCCTGATCCAGCAGTGAGAGCAGATTTCCAGGATGTAAACTGTTGTCTTCCCCCATGATCATCAAGCAGCTGAGCTGGAGCTCCTCCACGTCCACGTCTTCCACCGGGACATGAAGCTGGAGAACAGTTCTTCACCAGGTCCTTCTTGTGTTTTCCTCAGGAGCCGTCACTCACTGCCCTCCAGAGTGCCTCAGTCGGGGCAGAGACTCAGCAGGACCCCCCACAGTGTGGCAGCTGGGGACGGTCCTGTTGGAGCTGCTCCACAGAGACTCGGAGTGTGAGACCACCCTGCTCCTCTCCAACCAGCTGAGGGTGAAGCGTTTGGGAATCCTCCTGGAGGAGAGGTCCACGGTGCAGCAGCTCCTGCTTCACCCCTGGATCTGCTGACCTCCATCTCCTCCAGCTGAAGCCTTCTCTCCATCCATCCATCCAGCAGAGGCTCCTTTAGAGCTTTCCTTTACAGAGCCTTGTAAATACAGAGCAAATGTGTTGGACACATAACAGCAGCTAGACTTCCATTCTGCTGCCACCATGATGGACAGGACTGATTTAAAAAAAAAAAAAAAAAAAAAAAAAGAAGAAGAAAAATGTTTGTCATTGCTCTCAGTTCTTCAGGTTCTCAGTTCTTCCACAACTTTCTAACATCCAGTCTTTGTGACTTTCCTTCGCTGGCTCTCTTTTGGATTCCATCTTAAAAACTGACCTCAGTTCAAAGGGGTCACTTGGGAACATTTACTAGCTGCTTGAAAGGACAACTGGCTAAAATCTGGCAAAACACAGATCCCACATGTGATCGATGTAACAAGCACCAGCCACCCAGTCACTCATGTTCTGGTCATGCGCAGGCCTGAATAGTTATTGGCAATCAATATTTAGATTCCTTTCAGACACTGTGAAGATACCTCAAGAAGCTTCCGCTGCCTCTGCAGTCGTTGGAGTCGCATGGCGCTCGGCTCAGCCGCCAGGCAGAACAGACCACTGCCTTCTCAAGTCTGTCGGCAAAACAGCTTAATTTAATGACGTGAAAGGAGAAACACGTTCCAGCAGCCCAGTTATCGATGAGAGATCTCCTGAAACATCTTGCCTCAGAGAGATCTGCCCTTATTTCCTCCATCTTGGTTAGATTCTGCATTTTGGGGATGGCATGACAAGGGCATAAAGCAGCCAGACAATTTATATGTAGATGGTGTTTTTGCAAGTTTTGATTATTTGTCCTTCACTTACAGCCTCTCTTTTTATCCCATTTGTTTGGCTATTTTCAAATTTAAAACTTCATTTTCTAGTAGTTTCCTAATTTTCCCTCTGTACAGCCCCAACACCCTTGGCAATGCTTGTTGTCAGTTTCCCCCAATCAAAGAGGCATGATCTGGCTGAAGGACATGTTAGAGGGTATACAGAAATATTTTTTGACAAATGGCATGGCACCCATTTATTTCCTATTTCAGCGGTTTGTCAGTGCTTTCCAATTGAAGGTGTTGTTGGGGGGGGGAGGCTTTTAATGTTTCTAATATATGAAAATGTGTGTATTTAATATCCAGTACTGGTGTTATGTTGATTGTTTGTTCTTAATAAAAAGATTTTGAAAAAAAACAAACAAACAAAAAAAAAAAAAAAACAAGAAAAGATCTGCCACTCCACATGGTAACCAGTTCCGAGTGTCTTGTACAGACTGGGTCATTCCGATATTGTATTTTTGCATACTAAATGTGTATATACGTTGTGTGTATACTGTTTAATCTGAAAAAGCAATGAAAAGACCTTGAACAAAAAAGGCAAATCTGTCATAAAAATAATGAAACTGTAAGCCCCGTCCATGGTCATGTCCATTTATAAATATATAAGGTTGAAATTTTTAATTTAAAGAGAGCACAAAAACTGCAATAAATATATCAAAGAATTAGAAGGTTTGTGCAGTAAAATACAATAGAAGCCTGTTAAATCACTCTTCCTAAATTCAGGCTATTAACTTATTAAGATGTTATTATATCTGAGTTGAGCACCAAACATCACCTCATGGTTCTCATTCAGTAAAGTATACTGCACCATGTAAACTTCTCATCAGCTCCTTCAGAATTAGCTTCATTCCTGTGTTTTTGGTTGTTATAGAATCTGTGATTACAGATTATTATTATTATTATTATTATTATTATTATTATTATTATTATTATTATTATTGTTATTGTTATTATCATATTAGAGCCATTTCAAATTAAATAGATATATTTGGTCAAGATAGTTATTTATAACCCTGAGGCCAGACGCTCTTGTTCAATATAAAAGCTCGTCTGGCAGCAGGAATATTTCTGGATCGACTCTCATTAACACTCACATCATCATTTCAGTCCTCTGCATGAAGAAAGAGCGACTTCCCACAAGAAATCACATTTTACTCAGTACAATTGACAAAGACCTGTTAAAGAAAAAAAAAAAAAGAAAGAAAAGAAAGTGAGACTGGGAAAAGGAAATCACAGCTTTTTGTTGGAACGTGTCGGAGAGCATGTACCCGTCACAATAAAGTATGCAAAGTAGACCACATGTAATGAAGTTTGACTGGAGACGGTGGAGCGGAGCCTATTCACTTTGCTTCTCTCTTTCTGGTGCCGCTACAGGCTGGCACGCCGCAGGAGGAGCATCGGATCGGAAGGACGGCGAAAATGCTGGAATTCTCCATTTTCACTTTAAATGTTGTCGGTGAAAACTTTGTGATTTTGGTCAATCCACACATACGGCGCCTTAAAACAGAGGACTGGGAAGCGTTTCCATTTCTTACCACCGTATATTGAGGTGTTTGGACTGAAAATAAGCCTGCTGGTGATCAGTGGGATCGTCGTCATGCTCATACTGTAAATGTGTTCCTGTCTTCTAAAAACGCAGTAATGAAGAGTTACTTTCCAGGGAAACAGTGGCGCTTTTGCCCCGAGACATCTCTGGGGAAAAAAGGAAGCTGCAGCCTGTGTGAAGTTTACAGCCGGTGATGCAGAAACCCTCGGCCCACGTTGAGATCCAGCCTATCTACAATTCTATCGGCGTGACGTCCGGCGGTGTGTTACGTCTGAATCGGGACCGTTTCAGGTTGGTGCTGCAGCGTCGTCGCCTTCCACGTGTCGCAACTTGTCAACTTCTAACAGCCTGAGCGCAAATCCCAGCCGAAATGACAAATTACGAAGAATAAAAACATATTTTACATGTGTCAAATCCAACAATGGAGCTGTCTGTGCTCGATGGAAATAACAGGAATTTGAGGAGGGCGAGTCGGCCGGCTTATCAACCCTCCCAGCCCGGGAACGCTCTGGAGCCGGGAGCCTTGGAGGCCTTCCCTCATCAGTCTCTGGGAGAGTATTGACTTTAAGCTTTTCTGTTTTTTTTTTTTTTTTTTTTTTGGGTGGTGGGTTGAGGTGGGAGGATTAGGTGGCTGTGGTCTTATCAGGTGCTCAGCCTCCTCACAAGGCGGGTGACGGGGAGACTCACGCACACCTTCATCTCCCCTCCACAGCCGGTCTCGCTCCTCACACTCTAATCCAAACCGGCACTTTGCGGCTACAACCCGCGTCACCTTGTGTGTGTGTGTGTGAGAGTGTGTGTGTGTGTGTGTGTGTGTGTGTGAGATGAGCATGTGGAAGGATGCAGAGACCCTGTAATGTGTTAGATGAGCGTTTAGTGACTCCATCACGCTGGAAAGTTGTTGGTTTGTTGAGCTAAAAGCGGAACTTCCTAGATGGACGATTGCAGTGTTATTGCTTCCTTTGTCCCTGCACAAAAAACCGGATCAAGCAGTTCAGCTCGAAACATGAATAATGGGTCGGTTAACATCACTTCCATTGTGTTTTGCAATGTTTCCCATGAATTTTCATGGGCATGCATGTGGATTTATTGCACTGTGTTCAATACCTTCACTTCAAAGACTTCCTAATATTAAATGTACTTTTCTGTTTAGCACAACACATCCACAGGAGATTTAACACACTCATGTTGACGCTCGAGCTCAGTTAGAGTGACTATTTCAAAGTGTTTGCATGAAGAAAAAAAGCAATGCATTCAGTAATGCTCCAAAGTTTGTACTCAGATTGGATTTACAAAACATACATTTGTGTTTAATGGTTGATCAGAAAGGTTACCTCAAAGCACAAATTCAAAAACAAATGCAAAAGTTGCAGCACGAATGCAAAAAGCAACAATGCAATCACAATAACAATAAAAAAAAGCACAAGAAAGTTGCACAAGAAGGTAAAAGTGACAACACAAATGCAAATTTCTGTGCAATTCTACGAAAAAATACAAAATGTAAAAGCCACAACATAAAAAGCCAAAAAATACACATTAAAACTGCAACAAATAAATTTAAATTAAGCAGTTACACAACACAAACATGAAACTCGAAACAGACATAGTCAAGATGTAAAAAAATGTAAAGTGTATTTTCTTGTCTTGCGGTCAGAACTTTCCCATTTCCTGGTTCCTATACTGGATTTGACTGTAATTATTTCATTTCTCTGACAGCAGCTGAACTCATCTGCATTTGGCAGTAATCCAGCCGGCGCCATCTCAACCGGTCATTTTATATATTTCTGCTTAAAAATGAAGTGAGCATGAAGAAAAGTGATGAACCCTGTGTAGAAACATAGAAATAAAGGTTTAATACCGGACTGCTTTTTGAATATTCGGATCACATTTACAGAAGAATGTCCGACTCCATGGAAAAAGATGAAGAAGCCGGAGCCGGAGTTCCAGGCTTTGTAGGAAATGTCCTTCCCACTGGTGCAACATGGACGCGGCGCCGGAGGAATTCATGTGACGGAGGCGAGCAATGTGAGGAATCGGAGGTAACCATGCCTCGACGTTCTGCGCCTTGTTCCCGACACTGCGGACTGCCCACGCCTCGCTGCAAGGCTGCATTCCTCCTCCGGATTCAAACTTTCAAAGTGACATTGGACATTTCATTATACAGCATGTCGCCCCAGCTGGGAGGAGGAGGGGGGGGGGGGGGATTCCTGCTGATGAACTGCTGCACAGTACCTTTCCTCCAACACTTCTTTGGAATGACTCTTTTTCCTCGCTCTCCTCTTCCTCTTCAACCTCGCCCTCCGCCTCTTAAGCGACACCCATTAATCACATTAGGTCTTCGGGAGAATTGTCTGCTGAGCGCCGGGTCTCGGCTGACCCCAACATTTGGAGAGTGAAGATAAAGACGTTGCACTGACAGCTCGGAAATGGCCCCTTTTTTCCGCGGGTCAGCGTTCAGGCTGAATATGAATATTATTACACATAAAAAGAGCGGAAAACAATTGAGTTGTTGCTTCAGAGGAGTTCAATGACATCGGGAATTGGCAGTGCTTCTGCTGCCGTGCAGAGATTGGCCCGGGTGGGTTTCAAAAGCCCCCACCTTCACATATTGATTTGAAATGTTGCACTGCAAAGAGACCGTCATTAAAGTCTTTCTGCATGACAATATTGGCACATTAGTTCTTCTTCACTTTGCCCCGTCTGGAAACGTCACATCTCCCGATCTGCGGCTAATAAAACACTCCGAATCAATGCCGATTGTGTTTAATATTGGATTCCTTAATTTCTGAGAGCATTGAATATTATGGCGCTCTTTGTGAGTCTACATTCCAATCAGAATGTCTCTCTGAATAGGAACTAACATCATTGCCCTTAATGTCACGTAACATTATCAGCTCTGTGGTTTGCTACAATGGAGCCATTGTGCTGCGTGGCGACGGGGGCTTATCAGTGAAAGACAGGGAAGGAGAAAGGGAAGGAGAAAATGAATAGAAGAAAAGTAAATTTGATCTCTGTTTTGCAACCGAGACTTTCTCACACGGCTGGGTCCACACACCTTGCTCGACTAAACTTCAAATTAATTTTCTGGTAACAAATCGGGACGACGTGTTGTTGCCGTTTGTTGCGAGTCGTGTTTGCAGGGGCGTCGCAGCCTCGCCGCGCCGTCGGGAAAACTTTAAATGTGTCATCCTGCAAACTTACCTGGATCCGGTCCACGGAGGAGACATTATGACGCTCTGATGTTCTCGGTTAGGGAGCCAGCGCTGACCCTGAGTCGGCCTCGAGCCACACGTCACATTAAACCAGGAAGTACATCTTGGTAGCACACTTCCTGGATTCCAATCAGATGTAAGCAAGACTCACGACTGTTGGAGAAACAGTTTAACATCCTGACAGACCACCTCCACCTTCAGCTCTTCCTCCATATCATCATTAGCGTGACCTTTGACCTTCACTGCGATGACTGACTTGTTTCTCTTCTTCTTCGTTCTCAGTCGATCCCTCTGGTGGACTGAATGTCAAATCCTCATTCCAAGGCATTGACGTACACAGGCGCTGACATTTACACCGGTTGAAGCTCTGCTATCTGTTTTTCTGCGTATGCCGACATAAACGAAGCTTCACTTCTAAGAAACCTCGTGTCTTAATGACTTCTCCCCTGCCGTCACGACGAAGACCAGCTCTGGCTGCAATAGATACACATGGAGGCGCTAGTGAGCTCAGCCGGCTTCTAGTCACCTTCAAACTAATTTTGCCAAATAAAAAAACCCCATCCACACGACGACGTTTTTAAGTGAAACTGAAAGACGCTTGCTACGTTTTGGATTTCTGTTTACACAACAGCGGTGCTCCGGGTCACTGGAAACACAGCTTTTTTGGAAACGCTCTAACTTAGGTTGTGTGCAAACAGTGGAAAATGCTGCAACTGTAGGAAATATTTGTAAAAGTAGATAGACAACAACAAGCTGCCAGAAATGTCAACTGCATCGTTTTCAGCGTTTCGGCTGATTTCATTTAACCAGACATCGTTTTTTTGAAACATTGCTGAGAAATTACAAAAATATAGCATTTTCGTTTGTGCTCAGGCCGATTTACACAACAATGAAAACAAGTGAAAACAGAGATATTTCAATGTGTTTGTTTGTGTCTTTCATTTACACATAAATGGAGCTACAAGTCACCAAAAATGATTATCTCTGAAAACTATTTTTGTGTGAATGTTTGCATGTAGACGAAGGAGGGAGAATTTAACGTCACAGTATGAAACAGAAGCGTCATCAGTGTTATATGTGTGTTTACAGTTTTCCAGGATTCTGATTGGCCAGCCTGTCTTTATGCTTCTCGTCACACTGCCCCCTCCAGGTCCGTCATGCTCACAGCAGCTCTTAACCAGGGTTTCAGTCAGACTCCTATAAATAAAATTCATTTCTGAAACCGTACAGGGGGAAAGGTCTGTTTTTGTGCCCAGCTATCTGTAAATGTGGCCTCAGGCACTGTTTACTTTTCTAGAAATGTCCATAGAAGTACAACATTAGAGGCTTCAGAGAGTTTTAAAGGAAGCGAGTGGATTCCAGGTCCTGTAAGATTCTTAAATCACGCGGCGTTCTATGTTCTCATGTTTTATTTCTAGTGGTTGGAGAGACAAACAAGTTGGAGCCAAAGCTCCATATTTTCCTGTTTGTTTCCTCTTGTAGTTTGTGTTTTCAGGCAGATGAAGAGTTATATCAGCACAGACAGATGGAGGAAGCCGTTGCGGAGCTCCTGAAGGTAAAGATGCTTGCCGTGCCAGGTCCGATCAGGCTGAATCCCGCAGCCCAGGGGGAAGTGACGTGCAGCTGCATTCAGGCTGTTTTTGATTTTTTTTTTTTTTTGTTTTTTGCAGGTACAGCGCTGGAAAACTCCCCTGACCTCCCTGACAGCAGAATTCAAGCACAAAGTGCAATTTGTGGAAGTGAGGACGACCCCGTGAAGGTCTGCGGTCGTTTCTCTGGTTGTGACCCCTCAACAGAAAAAATGAGGGAGGACAAGGACGTGTGTTCAAAAAGAAAAAAAAAAAAAAAAATCAAATGTCAGCAGAGCTTAGTTCAGATCAAACATCCTGTTCAAACTGATAGCACCCCGGACGCTGCCGCCGCTCGGGAGCCGGCTGTAATTGAAAAAGGAGCGAAAACCAAATCAAACAAACGCCGGCGCTCTCACGCATGTCTGATGAACAAAACCTGCTTTTAACTCGCCCACAACAGCACACTGACACGTGCATATTCTGGATATCTGCCACATACTCTCACAAAGCGTCAATATAACAGTAAAAAGAGAGTAAACAGAGGCTTATCGTTCGCCAAAAAGATGCTAAAGGCCTTGAAGCTCAGCTGCATCCCATTCTGAAGACAGAGATTAATTGCCTCTTTTCCACCCCGACAGTAATCCTTGAAAACACCGCTGCTCTTCGCAACGCCATCTCAGCCAGCCTCCGCTCTCCTCGCACACACGGAGGACACCGCCGCGGAGTCGAACAGGCCCTCTGCCGCCGCCGCCGCCGCCGCCGCCGCCACACACACGGCTAATATCCAGCCCATTAGCACTTTAAAGCCAGCTTCCAGGACGGCTGTAAGTCTGGCAGGCGTTTGAAGTGTCGCAGAGAGGCGACAATGCCGCGCCGCCGGGTGAAGAGTTGACTTGGTTCGTCTCACAGTGAGCGTGGCGGGCGCACAACCGGCGAGCACTTGTGGATTTCTGCTCCGTCTCCAGCTCCTAATGCCTCCGTCGGACGGCGGGTCGTCCTCCTGTGATATTTGCAGGTTTAACAAACCCCAACCAGCGAGACGCCGGTTTTAATTAATTTCCCCCCCTCCCACGTCTTTGTTGGTGAGGCCGTGCGTGCGCAGGGCGGCGGCATATGGCGCGCTCTGTTTTTGCAAATCCTCGAGAATCCAGACTGGCGTGGGATTTATGAATGTAACAGATGAGGTTTTGATGATTATGAGGCTGCTGATGGTCGTCGGCGCCGGGAAAGGTTGCGCCTTCAGCTGAGCGCCGCAGCATATGCTGCCCGCGGATAGCGAGGGGTCATCCAGATCTTCTGCCAGCGCCCGCCATTTCATTACTCCAGCAGATGGCTGTGGGGATTTTATCATTAAAATATCCTTCTGCTGAATCTTTTCTCATATGAGGGGAGTCATCAGATTGACACGGCTCCATCGCGGGCGGCATTAAACACATTGTCGCCTCTCCAGCTCTGCTTTCACGCAGCTAAATAGTCAAATGATATTACCGAGCTGTTGAACGAGCATGGAGCAGTTCGCAACGCGAGATGCTCCGAGATTAATGCGGATTAGGGTTATCGGATGCTTTCCACAAAAAGCTTCTACAAACCCAATATTCGTCAGGCAATTAACTTTGTACGCGGAACATTAGGATGTGGACTCACTGAAGGAAAAACTCTGGTGTCCTTTCTGAAACCAGCGCAGCAGCGACTCTGATTACGAAGCCTTGACCGGGCGCTCCGCTCCCACTGCCGCATGAATGGGCTGTAATCAATCTCTGGTCCAATCAGGGCCGAGCGGCCGGGTGAGTGACGGAGGGTCTCAGTGGGGCTCTGATGAGGGCCGAGGTAAAGGGCCCCCGGGGGCCGGACGCCGTGACGGAGAGGCTCCGAGCGACTCGCCCGGGAGAATTCAGCCGCGACGTCCTCCCTCCGTCCGGCCGCCGGGCCGGGAGGCCAATTTATTAACCCCCCAGAAGTCTTCACCACGATGGATCGGTGGATGTTTCACAATAATTTTCAATAGTTTAAATTAAAAAAAGGGAAAGAATATAACAAATAAATGAGGAAAAAAAGATTAATGGAGTAATGCAAACTACAGCCCAAATACAAACTGACTTCATCTGGAGTTCGGACATAAAACATGGCCGTAATAGCCCTTAAATTTCAAATTTAAAGTTTTTCTTTGTTGTGGTGCAGAGCATACAAGATGAAAATGTCTATATTTTCACAAAAATTAAACAAATACTACAAAAAAATGACTACTACCTCAACATTAAGTCAATTTTAATGGAAGATTCTTGTGCAAAATAACAGAAAAGTCCAAAATACGCCTCCAAAGGCCGTTTCATTCTGCATGTTTTTACAAACTCATCCTGACAGCGTGGCTCTGAGGCTAGCCATACAGGAAAATAATCCAGAATTATTACAGTATTGAAAACATCTGGCCTGCTGAAAACAGCTTTTACATGAGAAATCTGTCAACAACTAAATAAAAAAAAATGAGATCCTCATTGTGGGATGGAATTTATGAGTTTTAAACTTATTAAAAACATTATAGAGCTATTTAATATCCGTTAGCATTAGAAAAATAAAACAAAAAACAAATAAAAACCTGCCTTAACTAAATAAAAACAGAACATTTTCCTGACCTAAATTTGAACTAATTACTATTATTAGCACATTTAAACTGAATTTCTATGTCCCATACCTCCTTGATTCAAAATCTAAAAGTGCCTCACACAACACGACACAAATACATCCCCTCGTTCCAGTTACTGCGGCTACATTTCCTCTGAAGAAACACAACGTGATGTTTCTTCTTGTTCTTTCTGCACTCGAGGAAAACTGTTTTGCAGAGTTTTGTGCAAGCCAGCAGCTTTCTAAATTTACCATGCAGCGAGGGCACACAATGAAAAATACAGCACGAGAAAACTAGGCTGCAAAAAGTGATTTATTTATGTTAAATAATAACAACAAGGGAAAAAAAAAAACAACTCTGCAACTAGCGGCCTTAAAATTATTACCTACATCAACATGGCAGAGCCGGGAGTTTTTCTGCGTGCGCCGGAGTTGGAGGGTGTTTGCCGTGACGGACTGGCAGTTCATTGTGGAGAACAGCGTCTCGAACCTTGAGCTCTGAATGGATGTCGGTGGGAACCTTGAGTCCGCTCCAAGCGGGATCCGTTGTGTGTGCAGAGCTGCGTGACGTCCGGCAAAAAGCCAAGACCGGGCTGAGACCTGTGTGGAAACATGCATCTGCAGCGTCCGGGGGATCCGTGAGCAGAAACGCTAAGGTGTCTGCAAAGAGGGAAAAACTGCTTCCCCCGTCTGTATCCCTGTTTTTCACAGGTCTGAAATCTTTTACTCTGAGAGATCCAATTTGCCTCCTCAGTCAGAACCGATACTGAGATCTGTGCTGAATTTCAAGACTCTGAAGAAGTGGATGTGTAGTTTTCCAGCTCGTATCTTCACCCAGAGGGGGTTTGTGTGAGGAAATGTCTGGAAAGAGGGTGAAAAGACCGACTCCTCCATCTCAATCAGCTGTTTTTCAAAGCGAGCTCCTAGAAATCATCCTTTTCTTGAAAACTCTGCTGACTTTGATGTTTGTGTGTGAGAGTGCAGGAGCAGAGTTTGTCTTCAGCTCCTCTGAGTGAACAGTAGATGGTGGTAGTAAACATTTTTACATGCGGTGGGACATCACACTGTCACCTCAGACTGCAGCAGGATGGACTCTGCTTTTTGTTCACTTCCATTGAGGCACGCCGTCGTTTATTCGCCTAATGAGGTTTTTTTTTTTTTTTTTTTTGTGGTTTTTTTAGAGGAAATTTGCTTTCGTTCAAGCGCCGTGTTAACATTTCCCACAGATCAAAGACGGGCGTCATTACTTCCCTGTGAATAACAATCAGGCGGCGCGGTGTTCGACAAAACGCGGCGAGTGAGAGACAGAGCTGCTAAATCCGCTAAGTTAAGCCCATCACCTCGTCTTCCTCTGAAGCTGGAGTCTTTCATCAGGCGGGGTTTATCGCTGCTCCAGAGCCTGCCGCTGTTTGAAGTTTCCCAGCTTCTCCTCTCGCTAAAACCACACAGCGAGGTGAGGCCAGAATCCCCCGTCACCGGCGCACCGTCAGGCTCCACTGTCGTCCGACACGCGGCGAACATGGGTGGAGTCTGCTGTTTCTAATGCCGGCTGACAGAATGCACAGGCGGGCGGCTGCCCGTGGAGTTTGTGGAGTTTCTCAGGCGGAGGGGAGGGAAAGCTCCGGGGATGGAAACGAAAGCTGGCAGATCGATGAGAGCGGGAACACAAGCCGCGTCGCCGACGGTACAAATACCAACCTCACCCAGGGATGGTGTAAAATCTACACCTGTCAGGTGTATTAACGCCGTCCGCTCGAAGATACAAACGCCTGACTTCTTCCCAAGAAAAACCCTAAAGCTGCAATCGTCAGCTCACAAGGTCACATGACAATGTTCGAATGGAAGCACTGAGCTTTTAGGACAAATGCAAATGTTTTCCTTTGTCTAGAAATGAAAATACAACAAAAAGTATCCAGCAAAAGAGCTGAAATCCACTAAGAGAAATGAATGCAATTTTAGCATTATACAGTCAAATGTCCAAAAATTACACCGCTGTGCTTGTTTGTTTTTTCTCCACTAGATTTGCATTTTTGTGTGATTTTATGAAAGTCGGTGTGTTGAAAAATGTGCCAGAAGACTGTTGAATTTTTTCATGAACAGGATCCAGTCATAAAGCAGTAAATTGTGAGCTGGTAAATTTAGCAACATGCTGTCATTTCTTTGCTACAACAAAATCGAGACAATAAGTGGAGAAAAAAAAAAAAACAATATTCCCTGTTCAAGACTGATGATTTTTCACTTGATTTGTTAAGCTTTTACCTTGTCTTATATGGCTTTTTTCATTCCAACACCTTTAGCTTGCTTCAACTCGAACTGTGACCATGAGGTTGATGGAAAAAGCTACAGATTGTTTTCCACTGCAGATTACAAGAACCTCGCTGTATCCTACAGAAGTAGCCAAGACATTCAAATCTATTTCATTTAGCTCAAAACATCAGTTTGACCACTTTGAAAACATATTTAAACCAGTTTTTCTTCTTAAAAACGTATCTGACTATTTGTCCCGTTCAATGTTGTGTCCCTCAGAATTTTGTAGCAGGACCAGCTCTGGGCGAACAGTTTTTTGCAGGCGCCACTGTCATGTGACTGTCCCGTACAGTCTCAATCTCCAGAGCTTTCTTCACGGAGATTTATGTGTCGAGTGCCTTCAGCTGAAACAATCCTAATGATTATGGGTAATTGCTCCTTATGGCTCAAACTGGAGTGCAGTCTAAAATTGTTGAAAAGTATTTGGACTGTCTGATTTTAAACATAATGGACTCTCCAGTCCTTCCACTGCTTCAGTCCATTTCCTCCTGAGAATGAGGACTGTTTGGCTCCTCCTTCCAGCTCAGCAGCTCGCTCCTCCAGGACAGGCTGAAACTGAGCCATATCTGTACTTCTTTTAGTTTGTCAGTGTTTCACTTCAATTTTCTCAGTCATGAAAATTAGGGATGTGCGAGTACCGATAGAAGAAAAGCACCGATACCAGGTATCGGTATCGGGCCGATACTGGCCTTATTTCAAAGTATCGAGTACTCTTGAAGGCTACCGATACCAGCCGCCGATACTCAAGGCAAGAAAATCCCACGCGTATTAAGCTGTCCTCACCAGCAGATGGCGGTAGTGCAACCGATTGGGATGCAAGCTGCTGTTAAACATGAAAGAGGAAGAAGCGCTCCTCTCCAGGAGGTGGCGCTGGCAGGCGCTGAGCTACACTGCAGGAGTGGACTTCTCCATGAGCGTCACGTCCAGAGCAGAGGCAACAGGATGAATCCAGAACGGCTGCTCGTCTCACCAAAACTTCGCCGGTGTGGAAATTATTTTGTATCGGTGAAAACGAGCCGAGCTTTGCAGAATGCAAACTCTGCGATGCTAAAATTGCTAGAGGAGGTGCGCGATCTTGTTCATTTACCACGAGTAATGTGTTGAAACACGTCAAGTATGTGGACGATGTGTGACGCTGCTGTGCTGGAAATGAAACTCCTGCAGCCAACTCGACGGAAAACTCTGCAGAAGACCGAGAAACTGAAGAGCAGCGATCCGGGAGCAGCACAAAGAACACAACCAACTTTTAGAGCAACTCTTAAAACTCAGGGGTTGTTCTATCTTTGACTTTAATTCCTAAAAAATCATTAAAATGAGTACATATAAAAACTTAAGTTTATGTAAAGTGTAAAACTCAGAGAAAACTGTTTATCTTGCGCTTTAGTTCATTTAAAAAACATTAAAATGAGTTTAAAAAAGTTTAAAATGTATTTTAAAAAAAGTATATAATTTAGAGTTGTTTTTTTACATCATGTACTTCAGTTCATTTAAAAAACAAACTTAAAACTCAGACAAATTGTTTTATCTTGCACTTGTTTTACAAATAAAAGTCATTTTTCAAAAATGAGCTGTCACTGCATCATTTTAAATTTTACGTATCAAAAGTATCGGTATGAGTATCGGTATCGGTGAGTACTGAAGATGAAGTACTCGCACTTGGTATCGGTCTGAAAAAAAAGTGGTATCGAATAGGGTTGCACCGATACCATTTTTTGGTCGCCGATACCAATTCCGATACCTGGCTGTGTAGCATCGGCGGATACCGATACCCTGCCGATACCACGCTTCTTGTAATTGTCAGGAACTGTCACGTCCTCTGCCTCGGCCACCACGTGGGGGCAGTGTTGCTGTTTTTCCTCTTTCTCCTCGTTTCTGTTCTCCCCATTTACTACATACCGTATTTTTTGGGCCACAAGAGGCACTGGAATATGATAATGTAACATCCAGCAGCATGAAAGGAAGATGAGTTGGATTCTTAATGCTAGTTTATAAAGCGTCAGAACTTACTGTGGTTGTAACCACGGCAAAACTACAGCAAAACATCCATCCATCCATCCATCCATCCATCCATCCATCCATCCATCCACCACTCCCGGACCGGGTCTCAAAACAACAGTCTTAAGAAAAAAACAGCTGAGAGGCGGCTCTCTCTCTGCTTTTCCAACATGCGCACACTGCTGGCTTCCTGGCCCCGCCCCCTGCTCCCTCCCAGCCACTCATGCCACAGCGGTGCATTCAGGCTACTTGAAAACATAGGAACTCACAGAACTCAACATACCGGTTAAAAAATAAGAACTACATCAAAGATACTACAAAAGTAAGTCCGTAATTAAATAATAAGGCGAATTAAGCAACGCCATTGTGGGATCCTCCTCCTTTGTTGTTTTTCGGCAGCGTGTGTTCCAGTGGTTGCACTACGGCCTCTTTAGGTTACCATCGACCACACTGCAGGCTCCTGACTCCCGCGGCTGCGCGGTTCATACAGAGAGCGCAGCGCAGAGGATGTGGAACGATGCTGATTGATTAAAAAAGCAACGTATTTACTGCGGACGGCAGAGCAGAACGACACACTTTATGTGGAATGTGGCAGTCAGCCTGGACCTGTACCTCCAGTCAGCTCCTGTTACCTGCCTCAGCCGCTCGCCGCTCCGCCCGACCTGCTCCTGGAGCCCAGCTGGTTTCCTAACTTCACCCGGGAACTCAGTTAAACTCCAGACTCAGTCTGCTCCTGCAGCTGGAGACCAGCTTCATCTCACAAAGACTCATGATACTAATAAAACTCCTTTTCTACTCTTCAGACTCAGATCCACGTTCTGTAACAAGACCTGCATCCTCACTGGGATGTAAAATCATTGCTACCATTCGCTGAACACACAGATCACACAGCGAGAATGTCGAAGAATGAATTCACACGGCGGGGCGTTCAAGTGCAATATGAAAGTCGGAAAATGGCATCGGCGTGCTATTTGTGAGTACTCGCCGATACCGATACCAGCGTTTTAGTGCGGTATCGGGGCCACTGCCGATACCAGTATCGATATCGGTGCAACCCTAGTATCGAACATCCCTAATGAAAACAATTCCTGCTTAATATTAGAGCTTTCTGAGGCAAGAGCCTGCAACAGAAACATATGAACCCTCCAAATCATCTGGTTCTGACAATTTGGGGGGGAAAAAAAAAACCATTTCATTTTTCTATTTCTTTCTCTTTTCAAGATCGTTAACTTAGCAACAACAATTAGACCCTAACAAGAGATTTATGAGATACGGATAAATACTGTTTTATTTTTGGAAATGAGCATGCTACGTCATACATCAGCATATTTTAGGCATCTAACTAAGTGACTTACATGTGAAGATAGCTTTTAAAAGAACGTTACAAAAATCTGAGATCTCCCTTTAAACAACAGCACAAGAAACCTTTTCTTTCCTCTTGCGGGAGATATCATCATAATCACGGCTACAAAGGCTGCTAATACTGATTGAGACCGTTCTTTTTCATGCTTTTAAATATTTATACTCCAGAGAGGGCCGGCAGCATGTCTTTGAATTGACAGCACTGAGGGATGCTCCACCAGTGGGGGAATTCTTCTTCTTCTGCCTCTTTAGTTGGAATTGATTTCTTCAAAGGCGACTGTTGTTTTTTAATTAAAACACTGAACTGGCTAATTGTGAAATTGATTCAGGTTGTGTTTTTCACTGTGTAAAGCAATACAGCGGTGCCCTCAGCGCTATCTATATTTATCAGGGAAAGTAAAGCAGCTTGCACTCTGCCTGTCCTGCGCTTTCTAATTCCTGCTCCACACACACACACACACACACACACACACACACACACACACACACTCAGCCTGTTTAATGCCGTAATCCCACAACTCTTCAAAATGTTTTGGAAGTTTCTCAGTAAGCTATACGTCTAACTGACAGTGTGAGAGTCTTTAACTCAGAGCAAACCCTGTAAGCTCATCCTCAAAGTAGCTCCAAAGTCTGTATCAACAACAGGATTAAACGTGGGACCAATCCCAACTTCAGAAGTGGTTTGCTCTCGGTTTACATGTTGCTTGTTGGGCGCGCGGACAATCCAGCTCTAATGATGAACTTGTTGTGCACCCCGGCGCCGGTGAAATGCATTTCGTGCCCGAGAAGAAATTTTCCTGAGAAAAATGGCACGACGAACCTCCACATCCGTCTTTCTTGAGGGCTAAAGTTACCTTCAGACGCTCCACATTTCAGCAGGGCATTTTGCCAGTGGATTAATCATCCGGCTTTAAATTATTCATCCCTTATCCAATCTCAAGGAACTGTCCTACACTCAGTGTAATTCCGTGATTTTGCTAAGAAAAATGGCTCCTGGTGCCACTGCCGTGGGTATCCTGGCAGAGGTCCACCCGCTCCCCTCCAACCCGCACAGCCGCTTCGCCCAGCTATTTATAGAGACCGCTGCATTCGCCAAAATGATGGAGGTAAAACTGGGTTCACACGTGTGTGCACTTAGCGTAAGTCACAAACATGTTTCCTGAGGTGCTGCTGAGGCAAAAATATCCTCACGTTGACTCTAAACCATGAAAGGAGAGAGAAAGCCAAGAGCGTATTGCTGCACGGCGTCTTTCGTTACAAAGTGAACACAGACTAGATATGCTATTGATTCAGTTTATTAATTACAAGGCGTAATGGTGTTTTTCACTCTTTCATTCAAATGTTTCTGCAGACTTTGGGGTCTCAGACACTCTTGAAAGAGAAAGTGACTGAAGCTGTAACTGGGAGCAACTTGCTACACAAACATTTCATTTGTCAGCTTGTGTTTGTGAATCATTTGTGAAAGTCACAATAATCTCAGGGAGGGTGAGCTTCCGGTGGAAGCCTTCCACTATAGTCCGATCCCTATTCCAGGGTACTACCAAGGAGGATTTAAACCTCGGATCCAGGAGGAATACTGCAGTTTTCGTTTTACCCCCAGGATATGCACAGGATGTGAGCGAACGTAGTGCAAAACTCCATAAAAAAAAAGTAAAATAAACTCGTAATAAATTAATAACCATATTGTATCAGTTAAAAAAAAGTGTATATCTACATGTAGGGAGCAATGCACCAATAAACTAATCACTCCCACAGCTATGGACCAATAAAAAGGTCAGTTGGGACTGAGTCAGTGTTCATACTGTTTGATATAACTTGAAGACGAAGGGAACACTTTGGTACGAAGCTTCAGAACTACACACTTTATAACAGTAACAGGCGCTGCACAGAACATGTCGCTGCACACACCAACTGGTTAACTCCTTAACTCCCTGCAGCCCGCTGTAACTCCAGGACCCCACTGGAACAGGTGAGCTGACCTCTGACCTGCCTGACCAGAACATAACGTCCACATCACAGCACTGCTCATGTTCTGAAAGCTGTGAAAGCTGTAAATTTAATATTTGAAATGCCGTGAAGTGAAAATGGAGCTTCAACAAGACTTCACCTGTGTTTAAAATTGTGGGAATTGTATTGACATGATTCCAATTTAATTAAGTTCATTTCTACTCCACAGATCTTAAATGTTTAGTTCTGAACATTCAAAAAATAGATAATTCATTTGGGATTTGGGGTTAAAAATGGCATATTGTGTTTTATGAACATGAATATTATGTGGAGTCCTGGAAAAATGGTCTCCCCTGTAAAAGGTCCCTGGATTAAAAACCTTTTAGAACCCTGATCTATGTTGTATCAGTCCATCGTGGTGAAGAAGGAGCCGAGTCGAGAGGATGGATGGATGGATGGGTGGATGGATGGATGGATGGATGGGTGGATGGGTGCATGGATGTACAGTAATCTCCCAATGAAGTCTCCAATGACAGGGAAAGTGTAAAGAGCCATGACAATATATTCACCAGTGAGTTATCTCCATTAAGCTTTAAAGGGGGGGGGGTATCATGCAAAATCCACTTTTTTGAGCTTTGTATAATGCTATAGATGACATTACTCATTAAAAAGATGCATGGAGTCGTTTCCTAAACCATTCACGCATATTTGAGCAATGCCTGAGTAACCCCCTGGCAGCCATGTTGAGGCTGAAATGCTCGGTTCTGCACAGCTCCGCCTGTAATGCACAGCTCCGCCCCAGCTATGATGTAGTCTGCACAGCTCCTCCTGCACAGCTCGGGGCGGGGGAAATACGTAGCAAATAGCTGAGATGGACGCTCTGAGGGGGGCGTGTCACGAAGCTGAGGAGATTCTTAAAGAGACAGGGACCCATTTCCAGTCGTTTGAGGCAGCCTGATGCAGAGGAACATTTGATTTAAAGGGGCTGTATCATGCTTTTTTAGCTAATCCAAACCCTAGAAATGGCATTAACATGGTAATAGTTTATTTTTGGCGCTAAGGAAAATTCATTTTGTGTGAAATAAAAGACTTTCTGGGGCTAATTCTGAAACCCGGAAGAGAAAATGCTCCGTTTCACTGAAAGTCCCGCCTCTCCCCTGTGGACTTTGACTGACAGCTACTTCAACCAATCAGAGCTTCAAAACAAATACGCTGGCTAGCTTTAGCTCTTTAGCTCTAGCTTCTTTACATGCAAAGACACGTGAAAACGTCTTTTCCTGTGAGAAACTCACCAAGCACAGACTCTTCAGACTCTTGCTCTTGCGTGATTGTTGCTTTCAGACGATGGTTAAAGTTTATCCCCGCAATTGGAGTTACAAAAACAAGCAACGCTGATTGCCGAGGGCCTGCGGGAGGGGGGCTCAGGGGAGCCGTCTTCACCGTGTGACGTCAACGTGGGAAAACAGAGCGTTTTCACGGTGCGGGAGGGGCTGCCTCTCTGAGCAGCACAACAACGAGGAAAGCTCAAACACGCAGGCATGAAGGAAAAAAATGCTTTGGGGGTGTTTTTGGTGAGTACATAACTATATAACAAGGTTAAAACGTACAAAAAGTGAATTTTGCATGATACAGCCCCTTTAACTTGTTTTTGACATGTAATACCAATCCTTTAAAATGAGACCAGTTCCACTAATGCAGACAGGAGAGGGAGGATGGAGAGTCACCTACAATGGCGGAGAGCCAACAGAGGGCACGAGGGCACCACGCCACCACTCACCACATAAGCTTTAATAAGACATTAAAAAAACCGATAGAAAATAAATAATAAATTGCAAGTATTATAATATAAATGTTTATGTATTTTTAGAATAGCAGAATAAATATTATTCAGGTAATGATGGAGAGTCAACTACAATGGCGGAGAGCCAACAGGTTGGGTCAAACCGTCATGGTATGGAACGTTCCAGGTTGGGTCAAACCATCAGGTGCGTTCACAATGGCAAAGCCAGAGGTAGACGGAGCTAGACGAAGTAGACGGCGCAGCCGTGGGGCGGAGTTATAAGTCTGCCTCCAAGTCGGACAACCCTATGTTCTCCATGTTGGTGTTTCTCATGACTCCACTGTGGGGGGTGTTTACAGGCCCGTCGTCCGGGGTGGCAATGCCCCCCCCCCCCCCCCCGCCTGTGCCTCCTTGCCCCCCCTGGCTGTCAGAGGGGTAATTTTGTTTTTCTTATTAAAAACAAAAGAATTCATAATTTCTTTTGTGTGTCACATTGTGTTAATTCATATTACGGAGCCCCGGACATGACATGGTAAAAAAAAAAATTAAATTGTGGCCACGAATTACTAATTCGTTCCCACGAATTAATAAATAGTGCGCACGAATTACTAATTCGTTCCCTCGAAATAATTAAATCGTGCGCACGAATTACTAATTCGTTCCCTCGAAATAATTAAATCGTGCGCACGAATTACTAATTCGTTCCCACGAATTAGTTATATCATTCATATACTGAACAGTTCAGTAAAGTTGGCAGCATATTGACAGATACGGACTTTCAGTCTCAATAACTCTTTAACAAAATGTCAGTAGCATACAAAGGGCGCCTGCATCCCATCGTTGTGAGGTGGACGATATGCTATAAGCTCATTTTTATTAAAAATATCTGTCGATCAAGCAGCAGAAACAATATTGATTTCAATCAGCACCCGGTAGTGCTGCGGGCTTCAGGGACCGTCTACAATTTACAAGACGCTGCAACAGTGAAGACAAATACCATATCCAATAAATTTGATAGGAGACAAATGAAGGTTGTAGCGATTATGGTGACACTGTAGTAAATCCCAGTGGTGGTATTACGTTTTTTTTTTGTTGTTGTTGTTGTTTTAGTTGTTGTTTTTTTTTTTTTGTTTTTTTGTTGTTGAGCTATTTGTCTTCACTGTTGCTGCGTCTTGTAAATTGTAGACGGTCCCTGAAGCCCGTAGCACTACCGGGTACTGATTGAAATTCATATTGTTTCTGCTGCTTGATAGACAGATATTTTTAATAAAAATGAACTTATAGCATATCGTCCACCTCACAACGATGGGATGCAGGCGCCCTTTGTATGTTACTGACATTTTGTTAAAGAGTTATTGAGACTGAAAGTCCGTATCTGTCAATATGCTGCCAACTTTACTGAACTGTTCAGTATATGAATGATATAACTAATTCGTGGGAACGAATTAGTAATTCGTGGGAACGAATTAGTAATTCGTGCGCACGATTTATTAATTCGTGGGAACGAATTAGTAATTCGTGGCCACAATTTAATTTTTTTTTTACCATGTCATGTCCGGGGCTCCGTACATATTCAGTTAACTGAAATGAATACAATTTAAAAAAAACAAAATAATTTTAAGTTACGTTTTGGCTTCTGTCATGTGAAGCGTGCGTGCTGCTGCAAGTGCCACCAGGCATCAAGGGGGGCAGACTGCCTCGCCCCCTCAGTCCAAAAAATTAATAAATAAAGTTTTCAATCTATTTTGTGCTTAAAAAACAACAGCAAACTCAACTGGCTTGGTCAAATCAATATGAAGTGTTGTGCTATTCAAAATTCCAAAAAAAAAAAAAAAAGTGGAGACTCCAGCTCTACTAAAGGTGAGGGCTGGTTATTTTATCATTTGTTTTAATACTATTTGTGCTTTTTAGCAATGTGATTAATGATCATATGTTGTTGGACACAGTAGAACAGGCCTCTGATCTATGGATTCTGTCTTTGTGTTGCCGTTGTGTGCCGCTCTGATGATGTCATAAGCAGAGTTGGGGAGTAACGGACTACATGTAACGGCGTTACGTATTTAAAATACAAAATAAGAGTAACTGTATTTAGTTATAGTTACAGTTGAAATGGGTGCATTTTAAATAGTTACTTTCTTTAAAAACCGGATTACTTGTAGGGATTACTTTTTACCGCACCACACGCTGGGCGGATGCAGGCGATGTGCGGCAAGTCAATGTGCAAGAGCAGGTTCCACACACAACCAAATGGCAACAATGGCGGAGGATGACACGAACAAAAACGCATTTTTGGCATGGAAATTCAGAGAATATTTCACCTACAAACCTGGGCAAGAAGGTCGCAACATCACAGTGCAATGCAAGCTTTGCTTACCATCAACGAAGCAGCTTTCAGCGTCGAAGGACTCCACATCTAATTTGAAGAAGCATCTTGAGGTAAGCTGGCTAATTAGCGTTAGCTTACTTGTCAGCTGATTTTATTTACTTTGCGATGTTTTTCCCCAAGTCATTTAGAAATTGGTGTTGGTCTTTTTCAAACTTCATACATGTTTAAAATCGTGCAACAGTAGTTGCATCTCAGCCAGGTGCTCCACCAAAAGTGGCTGCACAGTCTAACCCAATGGAGTGGATATATGCTGTGTTAAATATAAATATCTTTTAAGTCTCCTGCGTTCACCCAGTGCAGAGGAAAGTTTGAAATTACTCTGAAAGATAATTATTCAAAAATAGTGTAAATTAAACTGGTCTTACTGTTATTTATTATCAGTATTATCATTAGTATTTATTATCAGTATTATCATTTAGAGGTCGACCGATATGGGTTTTTTGGGGGCCGATGCCGATGTTTTCCAAATTTGGGTAGCCGATTTTTCCAATTTGATATTTAGGCTGATTTTTTAATAAAATATATATTTATCACATTTTTGTGAAATGCAGCAATTTCTGGGCAACTAAAAGAAATCTATTACAACAAGTCATATCCAGTCCTCTGAACATTTATTCAGCTTTCAAAACAATGAAATATGTTGTCTGAGTAAACACACAATGTAACAAGCAGTAGTAAACATTCACACTCTTCTTAAAGTGTCAAAAACGAAAATTTAAACTTTAATATAATTTGAACAAAAGCAGTCAGAAACAAGGCTGTAAAAAAAAAAAGCCATACATACAAATAAAAACATAACTCCGGTCATGCATTATGTAGAGGAATTTGCGGGTGGCTAATACATGCTTCAGAAAAAGCCCCATGATTGATTATTTACTCTTTTATTTACTCTCGCCATTTCCTCCTATTTACTTTGTTCTGCTGTTAACTCCAGTAGTGATGTGCTTTCACCAACAGGGTTGAACACGCACAAGTAAAGTCAGCTCAGACCACGCTAATCTCTTACTGCTAAAACTTATCACAAAGTAGCATTTGAAGTTAACAATATGCAGGGTTTCTGCCAGACCTTTTCAGTCCGGGCGCCCTGCCCACGCTAAATTGTGCAGCGACCGGACAACGGAGAAAAAGAAAAAAAATAAAAAATTTCCTAAGGTCGAACAGGGCAGCATTAGCAGCGTTAGCACCGTGGCACGATGCGCTCCCCGGCCAAACTTTTTTTTCTGCAGTAAACACTGATAAGCTGCAGACTGGAGCCATAGAGCCACAGAAACGTTGAAATGTTCAACAAATCCATTATTCACTGCAGATGCAACAGATGCAGGTTTTTCCCACAGCTTGGATTCCACCGGGCACGCTCCGCTCTGACGTAACTGAATGCAGCAGCGTGCCTCAGGGGTCCTTTCTTGAGCGGCAGCTTTAGCTGCCCGCACATGTGCCTGATCAAAAATTGCGTCATTTTGTACAACGGATCAAAAATCTGCTTTTTAAAAGAAAATACGGCCGATGGCCGATGGAGAAAAATGTCCAAATATCGGCCTAATATATCGGCCGGCCGATAAATCGGTCGACCTCTATTATCATTAGTATTATCAATATTAACTTGGATAAACCCTTCCCATAATGTGAGATGTGACTGTAATGATTTGGACTTGCGTATCGCTTTACCAAGATACTGAATAAAAATGACAGGACCCAGGTAGATTAACAATCCTCTGTCTGATGCCGCCAAGAAAACTGCACAGCTGTATCAAATGATAAAACATTCAAATGTATAAATTTAAGATAGTGCAGGTTGTGATTGTTTTGAAGAGAACAAGTGCAAAATAATTCTCTTATATTTACACATAATTAGAATGAAAGTCATCAAAAGTTCCATATAAAATTATGGGAGAGCCATTCTCAAATTCAAACAGATCAGAATCATTTTTTTTCTTCCCGTTCTTCCTTTTGACCTTCTGCTCCCATAGCTTCCTCTGTTTTTGGTGAAGGGGGAAAGATTAAATTTTTTTGCTTTTCCTGGTGTTGTACTGCAGCCATTTGTTTTATATAATCCAAATTTTTCTATGTGGATCAATGGAAGGATATCATTAACCAGTATCCATCCATTGACTATTGATTAAAATGTACCTAATCAACTGATTATGTTTGTTTTTTTCACTGTGTGTGCATTTGCAGAGAAAGCACCCCACAGCCATGCAGAGGACAGCAGCTAAAAGGACTGAAAAAATGATGACTGCTGATGACGGTGACAAATCCAGCACCACTACCAGTGCAACTGCTCAGAAACAAGCAAAGCTCATCACAGCACCTACCACCGCTACCCAGAACAAAGTTAATGCACTGATTTTTGACTTTGTAATTGGCAGTGCACAACCCTTCTCATTAGTAGAGGATGCAGACTTCCGTAAGATGATAGAGGGAATCAGTGGTGGGAAAACGCCCATGTGCAGGAAGACTCTAATGCATCGCATCGACAAAGCATTCCGAAGCATGAAAGAGTCAATAAGCAAACAACTCCATGGGATTCATACAGTATGCACAACAGCAGATATATGGACTGCCAACCATAGGAGTTATTTAGGGATCACTTGTCACTGGATTGATCCAGAGACATTGGAGAGGAAATCAGCAGCACTGGCATGTGAAAGAATAAGAGGACGCCACACATATGATGTCATTGCAACAGAAATTAGCGAGATACATGGTGCGTTTCAAATCCAGGGCAAAGTCTCAGCAACAGTGACTGACAATGGAAGCAATTTTGTCAAAGCTTTCAAAGAGTATGGAGCATCAGATGCAGAAGAGGACACTGATGATGTGCAATTTACAGATGTTGCTGCAATTCTTGATGAGGTCCAAGAGGAGCAAGATGTAAACTTTTATTTGCCCCCACACCAGCGATGCGCAGCTCACACTCTTAACCTCATAGCCACAAATGATCTGGAAAAGGCTGCGTCACAAGGTCCCACGCGGAAATTGTACAGAAGTGCCATGTCAAAATGTTCTGCAATTTGGAACAAAGCTCACCGTTCACCTGGTGCAGCTGAAGTTATTGAAGAGATTGCCAACATGAGGTGTGTTGTCCCCTCCGTGACCAGATGGAGCTCAGAGTATCAAGCAATTGAAAAGGTAATGAGTCTCACCGAAGCCCAGCTCATTGAAGTCTGCGACCGTCTCAATGTGACCAAACTACACCCTCAAGAGGTTGTCTTTTTGAAGGAGTACACTGCAGTTTTGAAACCACTCGCCTACTCAATCAACCTTCTCCAGGGTGAAAAGAACTGTTTCCTTGGCTTTTTGATACCCACAATTCTCAGCCTGAAGGGAAAATTAATGGAGAAAGTTACACAGGTACAGTTCACTGCGCATATAATTATGGCAGTCATCAAAGCCATAGATTCTCGGTTTGAGAAGGTAGTTGTTTCACATGAGGCAAGAATGGCAACATCCACCATCCCAAAGTTCCGCCTGTGGTGGCTTGCCCCTGATGAGCAGGAAGCCATGAAGCGGCTCATCGTCCAAGAGGCTCGTCTTCTGGAGCCTGTCCCCGAGTCTTCTGATGATGTGAGCATCAGAGCGAATGCACCACAGTGTGAGTCGGATGAGGATGATTTTTTCACTTTTGGCAGCACACAGATGTTGAGCACCACAGCAGAGAATGAGGTTCAGAAGTACCTCCAGGATCCTGACAAGACATTGCAGTCACTGAAGGCCTATGCAATGGTCAAAGCCCTTTTCTTGAAGTACAACGCCACCCTGCCTTCAAGCGCCCCTGTCGAGAGACTTTTTAGTCAGGGAGGGCTTATTTCCACCCCACATCGCAACCGCATGACTGATGAACACTTTGGACAGGCTCTCTTGCTGCGTTACAACCGCCACCACTCGACTGTAGAGTAACTGATTGACTGACCATGCCTTTTGGCTTCTTGTCATCTAAGTGCGGTGATGTACAAAAAAGCCATATCCTCCACATTTTCTTGTGCATATTTCCCTCACAACAACCTTCACAGTATACACCGAGAGGCACATAAATTAACACACTTACAAATTGACCAAATGCATAAGAGTTTCAAGCTTTCTGAGATGAACACTGGCCTTTTAAGTCACCTTTTGACCATGCAAAATATGTTTGCTGTGAGTTCACAAAGTGCATGATTGCACTTTGTATTGTTTTCAGTGCAATTGAGTTTTTATTTTCTGAACATTTAAATTTTTTTTGCTTTTTTTAAAAGCAATTTGAAGTTTTTATTTAATGCACATTTAAAGCATGTTTTTGCTGTTTTTCAGTGCACTTTGCAATTTTCATTTTATGCACATTTAAAGCATGTTTTTGCTTTGTTTCACCTGCTCGCTAAAGCAGGCACGTTACACGTTGATGTCCTCAATTTCTGAGCTGTTGAAATTAATAAAACTAAAGGAAATTGAAACCGTTGACTCTTGGATGCCATTTTTCAATCAAAATCAAAATCAAAATCAAAATCAACCTTTATTTGTGTTTTGTGCATGTAACCAGGATTGATAACCCCAGTTTGATAATTGGGTCTGCTTCATGTTATATTCTGATTTGTTTCATTGATTTGTGTGAAATTAGGACTTTAAATTGGTCACTAGGTGTCAGTAGAGAGCTGTCATTGTCCCTAGAATAGATTTTGGTGCTAGAAAAAAGGCTGGGAGTGGCTATCTCACTGAGATCCGCCATCTTGGTTGTCTCTCCTTGGCCTGCGCCAGAGTATACAGACGCATTTTGAGCAGAAGCTTCGATTATTTGAGAAAAGATTTAAGATACATTTTTGATCAAGAAGAACCACTGAAGTACAGGAGTTGACCAGACACACCAGACCCCCTTTGAACCCCGTGTGAATTGATATCCCGGTGAGTTAGGGCCGCGAGTGTTGCCTTAGCATGCTGCAAAGTGACGGTAAAAGCATGAGGTCATCTAAAAAAATCCAGTCAGGATACATTTGAGGGTTATTGAGTAGCTTTCTGTTGCTGTTGATTTGTATTTTATGTGTTGTTCAGTTATGTGATTGCTGTTTTACAGTGCTGATCATTGTTGCACGTGTGCAGATTCTAGAAGACATCCTATGTGACCAGACATCTTCTGTGTCTTGCTAAATCATTATATGTTGTGCTGTACTTGGAAAATGCTATTTTGTCTTGGAATTACATTGGAAGTTGTGTTGCACATGCATTGCCTGTTGTGAGGTAGAAAAAGAGAGACTGATATAATGAGAACTTTATTGAAAAGAATAGTTATGTATTTGTGTGATTAATTGCCCTGCACATCTGTGCAGGCTGGTTTTATTTTTTTTTGGATCCCCATTCTTCAAGAGTGTTCCACTCTGGTTCGATGTCCATCTTCGTCCCCTTCTTCATCCTCATCTCCATCCCCCATCTCCACCATCTTGGGCCATCTCATGGACAGTCGTAAAGGGGCGGTAGGATTTTTCTGAGTGCACTCAGTAGTTTTTTCTTTATTGGTTTTTCTGGTTTTGATTGCCTGGGCAGTCAGTGTGAATTGGACATTTATCTTGACAAAAACAAAAGATGTGGGTAAAATAAGAATTGTAAATAGTTGATTCTTGTGTTGCTCCTTCAATATATTTTTGAACCGCCATTTGTTGTTGTTTGTGTTTTGAGTGAAGGACAGAAGGTCCAGCTAAATAGATACATCAGAGATTTCTAACCAAACTTCCTCCCGATACCTAAAACCAGTGCAGACACGAAGGGAGGGTTACATGTACTTAAACAACTTTTTTCTCTAAAGACATGAATTAGATTGTTCTTTAAAGGATGTGTTAACTAAATTCTGTGTCCCAGACAAACACACTCAATGAGATGACTGTTGAGTAGGCTAAAAGTAATCCAAAAGTATTTAGAATACATTACTTTACTTGAGTAATCCAAGGGAATACGTTACAGATTACATTTTAGGACATGTAATCAGTAATCTGTAGGGGAATACATTTTAAAAGTAACCCTCCCAACACTGGTCATAAGTCATGTCTACAGATTCAGTTCAGACTCGATTCTATTCTATCCACCATCGCCACAGAGCCAACAGTTTATCGTTCTCAGAGCCACCGATCCACGTTCAACGCACCAAAATGAGAGTTAAAGTTCGAGACCTAGAGCAGAGTTGTCCCCAGTTATGTAAGTGTTCACTGAGAGAGTTTTGACCAGTTTTCTGGACTCGTCTGATCAACTGTCCTCTCTTAATTTAAATATTTCTCCATATTTGCAGTTTACGAAGAGTCAATTCTGCGATCTTGTGCTGTTTTAGCACAGTAACAGGAGTTAAACACTGAATAGAATCTGTTCAGTCTGAAAAAATAATGAAAGAACTCCAAATACAATCTAAATTTAACCAAGACAGAGGGAAAAGTAACATTTCATGTTGTTTTTACTCAGAGACCATTGATAGAGTTACAATTCACCCTGTTTAAACCTTTATTTTACATTTAATTGTCCCACAAAATCAATCTTTGGGAGACTTGTTGAGATATTATCACCTGTGATTATAAATCCTGCTGTGAAATCATAAATTCAGTGGTTTCTGATGACATACAGTGAGTTAAAGTCTTTGTTTTTGGTTTGAAGGTGACTATATGAACCTCATTCTTCTGCTTTACGCTGTGTTTCTCTCTAGAAGGGACCCTGATGCGGAGGGATTTCTGGACCAGGATGTCTGGTCAGCATTACAAAGCGTCCTCGCGGAGGAAGCGCTGGATATGGACGCTCCACCTGCGGACGAGCGGGAGGCTAAAGCCACCCCACCTGTCGCCCCCCCTCAGCCGGACCCCGGTCAGAGTGGAGGGCACGGTGAGAGGTCGGACATGGGAGCACCTCATCAGGAGTTTGTTCATCAAACTCCACCGATGGCTGCTCCCATCAGCCACCAGCCGTCTCACTCCTCCAGCCAGGAAGGCCTCTACAGGCAGGGACAGGTGAGACATTCAGGGACGGGGCGGTAGAGCCGTCGCTGCAGCGCTTCTTTCCTCACTGCTGTTTAATCAGTCGTTATCTCAGAGATCTTCACCCTACACCTGGTGAACACATGAGTCCGTTACAGGTTGTTCATTGACTGCTTCTCTTCTGTCTGCAGTGTTTTTACGTCCCCGGGAGCCACTTCTACTGCAGCATGATGCCTGTTGCACTCCCGTAAGTAAAACAAACATGTCTCTTCACTTTTATTGTTCTCACTCACTTTTCACTAATTCCTGATGTGTGTGTTTTATCTGTGCAGGAACGGCCAGGTGGTGTACATGATGATCCCTCCTCCTGCTGCTCCCGCCCCTCCTGCTGCTGCTCCTGCTGCTGTTCCTGCTGCTGTTCCTGCTGCTGTTCCTGCTGCTCCTGCTGATCCCGCCCCTCCTGCTGCTCCTGCTGCTCCCACCAACGCCTCCAGCTCACGGTGAGTTAGTCTGTCCTCTTTTGGTTCTAAACTGTCTTTTGGCTGAAGAGCATTACATGGAAGCTTTTTAATGTGTCCTGATCATTGTTTTTTTTTTTTGTGCCTGTAGAAAACGAAAGCGTGAGGACGAGCATGACGAAGACAGACCGTACGTCAAGAGGCCGCCCAACGCCTTTATGCTCTACCTGAAAGAGCAGAGGTCAGTCGTGGCGGCTGAAATCGGAGTGCAAGAGAGTGCGGTTGTGAACGCCGAGCTGGGAAGGAGAGTAAGTGTGTCTCACACTCATGTTAAGAAGCTGGCTTGTCTGTGTGTGTCCGTGTGTGTGCTGACAATGTGTCGTCATCTCTCCACAGTGGAAATCCTTAACAGAAGAACAGCGGTCCAAATATCGCCAACAGGCCATTGTAGCAGCCAGGCTCCACCGAGAGCAGCACCCGGGATGGTCCAACGCAGAAAACTACGTAAGGATTCCGATCATGCTTAACTCACAAATGTTCACATGAGCTTGATTGAAAAACACTGAGCTAATAACAAGTTCTCTGTTTTTAGGGGAAAAAGAAAGCCCGAAAAAGCAGCGGCAGAGCTAAAGGTAAGACCGGACTGTGTTCTCCACAACAGGAATCAAGTCAAATGCTAAACAGACGTTCTTATTAGCATCTTGCTTCATACATGTTGAGAAATTCGTTTTTCTTTGTGTTGCAGCTCCCAAACACACTGATGGGACCCCGGCGCCTCAGGTGTTGGTTCCTGGGCGGCAGCTGTATCTCCCCCCACACCCACAGTGATTCACCTCACAGTCATCGACTTGCCCCACTAGCCCCACTCGCACCACCAGCCACACCAGCCAAATCAACGCCACCAGCCTCACCAGCCACACCAAGGCCACTAGCCTCACCGGCCCCACCAAGGCCACAAGCCTCACCAGCCACACCAACGCCACAAGCCTCACCAGCCACACCAACGCCACCAGCCTCACCAGCCACATCAACGCCACCAGCCTCACCAGCCACACCAAGGCCACTAGCCTCACGGGCCACACTAACGCCACGAGCCTCACCAGCCACACCAAGGCCACTAGTCTCACCGGGCCCACCAAGGCCACAAGCCTCACCAGCCACAACCACGTCACCAGCCTCACCAGTACCACCAACACCACCAGCCTCACCAGCCACACCAACGCCACTAGCCTCACCAGCCACATCAACGCCACCAGCCTCACCAGCCACACCAAGGCCACTAGCCTCACCAGCCACACTAACGCCACGAGCCTCACCAGCCACACCAACGCCACTAGCCTCACCAATACCACCAACGCCACTAGCCTCACCAGCCACATCAACGCCACCAGCCTCACCAGCCACACCAAGGCCACTAGCCTCACCGGCCCCACCAAGGCCACAAGCCTCACCAGCCACATCAACGCCACCAGCCTCACCAGCCCCATCAAGGCCACTCGCCTCACCAGTACCACCAACGCCACTAGCCACACCAACGCCACCAGCCTCACCAGCCACACCACCGCCACTAGCCTCACCAGCCACACCAACGCCACCAGCCTCACCAGCCACACTAACGCCACGAGCCTCACCAGCCACACCAACGCCACTAGCCTCACCAATACCACCAACGCCACCAGCCTCACCAGCCCCATCAAGGCCACTAGCCTCACCAGTACCACCAACGCCACTAGCCACACCAACGCCACCAGCCTCACCAGCCACACCACCGCCACTAGCCTCACCAGCCACACCAACGCCACTAGCCTCACCAGCCACACCAACGCCACCAGCCTCACCAGCCACACCAAGGCCACTAGCCTCACCGGCCCCACCAAGGCCACAAGCCTCACCGGCCACACCAACGTCACCAGCCTCACCAGTACCACCAACGCCACGAGCCTCACCAGCCACACCAAGGCCACAAGCCTCACCGGCCCCACCAACGTCACCAGCCTCACCAATACCACCAACGCCACCAGCCTCACCAGCCCCATCAAGGCCACTAGCCTCACCAGTACCACCAACGCCACTAGCCTCACCAGTACCACCAACACCACCAGCCTCACCAGCCCCATCAACGCCACTAGCCTCACCAGCCACACCAACGCCACTTGCCTCACCAGCCACACCAACGTCACCAGCCTCACCAGTACCACCACCGCCACCAGCCTCACCAGCTACACCAAGGCCACTAGCCTCACCGGCCCCACCAAGGCCACAAGCCTCACCGGCCACACCAACGTCACCAGCCTCACCAGTACCACCAACGCCACCAGCCTCACCAGCCCCATCAAGGCCACTAGCCTCACCAGTACCACCAACGCCACTAGCCTCACCAATACCACCAACGCCACTAGCCTCACCAGCCTCACCAGTACCACCAACGCCACCACCCTCACCAGCCACACCAACGCCACCAGCCTCACCAGCCACACCAATGCCACTAGCCTCACCAGTACCACCAACGCCACCAGCCTCACCAGCCACACCAACGCCACTAGCCTCACCAGCCACATCAACGCCACCAGCCTCACCAGCCACACCAACGCCACTAGCCTCACCAGCCACACCAACGTCACCAGCCTCACCAGTACCACTGTAAATGAGGAAAGGCGTGAGGCGCAGTTCTTTGGGTTGATCCAGCATTCAAGATGAGTGTCGGTCAGAACACAGGAGGAGGCAGAGGTTTGGCTCTTCAGATGTGTTTATTCTTTGATGCCCGGGATCACAACTCAGTTCTGCAATAAACAATGATATGGAAAAGCAACTTCAGTCTCTGCATTCCACTTATATTACCCATCATGTGATATACACCAACACAAATACTCCATTTAATGTCAAATAATACAAATATATAGGTGAATAAACGCCACCCGCCCGGATACGCGGGTGTGTGAAACGAGCGCTCCTATAACGTCATGAAAGACCGAGCATATCACTTAACCCTGCCCGCCTGGAATGCGCAGGTGTAGGAACAAGCGCTCCCACCAGCGCAAACGCCGACAATCGGCTTATCAATTAAGGAAATAAACACGGAGTAAACTACCGGACGGCACACAGGCACGAATTGGTAGCAGCAGGAACAAACACCTGTCTGTAATAAGAAAGGACGGCACAGCACGGGGAACACACGGATCACAGCTGACAGGGACCAACACAGGCTGCGAATGAACGGTACTCACTTTGGTCAATTACTGTGGATCCGAGGCATCAACCGTATCACGCACGTCTGTACGGTGAGGCAGGAAAGGTGGAGGAAAGGCCAGGCTCACAAGAACAGGTAATTTAGGCAAATCTGAAGGAGCAGGGTCTGCTAGCCCCCATGCTCCGCTGAGCATTCAAACGCCACAGCTGATGACACGACGTCATCTCCGGCTGCCAGGAACCAACCCGGACACTCCCTAAACCCAGCCTTTTATACAGCCGCCCCCAAATGTGCGTAGAACATTTGCATGCCATAAAAGGATCAATCAGCCGTATAGAGTCCAGACGTTGAAGGAAGGTCTTCTACCGATTGGAGGACTGGCAACCTCGCCAGTCGGCCTGCGGGCTGTGTGAAGAGGTGTCCGTTGATGTCAATGTCCGCAGGTCTGAAGTGACCGTCATCGCTCTGCAGACCCTGGCCCATGCGCCCAATCGGCCATGGGCTCGAGGTAGTGGGGCTTCACCCACATGACAACGGTGTCGCCCTGTAAACTCGGAGGACCAGGATTGGTCCGCCAGGACCTGGGAGCGCCGGCGGCGGCGACAGCCGAGGATCTCTTTCTCGGGGTGCACCACCTGGGGGAGCGAACCATCAGGCCGCCCCATGAGGAAGCTGTTGGGTGTCACCGGATCCACACCGGCTATGTCTGCAGGATTATGGGCTGAATCCCCGTAGCGCCCAGTACGGCTTCCTGTCAGCTTCTGCTTTTCTGCTTTGTAGGTTGTCACCGGCCCAGGGTCCTTCAGGAACCGCCGCTCCGTTTTCTGCAGATGGATCATGACGGACTTCCTCGGTGCCTCTCTATCGGTTGTCTTGGCGCCCAGCAGTTTGACCGTCGGTGGGTCCTGTTTGGACCGGGTCACTTCTCTTTCTGGTCGATGAGGTACAGCATTCTTCTGCCTAAGCCCCTTGACCTGGCAGTTCAGCTCGTCCATCTGTGGGGGAACAGAGGTGGAAAGACACTGCACAGAGTTAGCTGGCCGCCCCATGGAACCGATTGGACCTTGGAGGGTCCACCCCAACCGAGTGTGGACTGCTGCCGGTCCGCCAGGTGATCCAAGCCGGACCGGTCCTATAGGTGTTATAAGGTGGGATTGATCGGAGCCAAGGAGCAGCGATGGTCTGACATCCTTCAGGGCCGGGATAGGAAGACCACGGAGGTGTCTGTGCTTTTTCTGCAGTTGCTCGATAGGGTAAGTATGCTGGGCTAGGCTGAGGCGACCAGCTGTGAAGGCTCCGTCGACCTTGTAGCTGATCTTGGGGTTAGTAGCTGGGGACACCCGGAAGGATATCCTTTGTCCATGTAGCACCTGGATGTCCTGCTGGACTGTGCGTAGGGGGAGGTCCTCTCGAGTGCCCTTTATGCCCAGGGATTCGGCTGCGGCTGGTAACAGCATAGACCGCTCCGAACCATCGTCCAGCAGGGCGAAGGTGCTGATGGTTCTTCCTTGGTGATGCAGGAGTACTGGAACCACCTTTAACATGACCCGATTACTGGTTTCAGGCCTGTTGAGGAGGAGGGAGCCGGAGGCGGAGTTAGTAAGTTAGTAAGTCTCTTCTTTAGGTGCAGCCTCTCTATTATTCCGCTCAGGCCTGAAATTTATCTCATGGAGGGCGAGGAGGTGTTTCCCTTGGCAGATGTGACAAGGTTTCTTTAGGGTGCACTGAGCTGCTTGATGATTGCGTGCACAGCGCCAGCATCGCTTGTTGGCCGTGATCCACTCCTTGAGCTGCTCTTGGGTGAGTTTGGCAACCTCACCGCACTGACTCAGGTAATGTTCTTCACTCTGACAGTAGGGACAATAGGCCTTCCTCACATGTTTCTTCTCCCCAGGTTTTGGTGCAGACACAGCCCCGGAAGGTTCGTTAAGGCTGTGCAGGACTGTCACTGGCGGCTTGGTGCGAAGGTCCGGCCTGGGAAACTGTCTCTCCCTGCTGGTTGCTGTACTGACTTGGCTGTCGAAGCTCAGGCACCAGGACTCGTAGCTGAGCCACTCGGAAAGGTCGTGAAGGGTGTGAACTGTTCCAGGCTGCTTGAACTGATGGCGGCGGAAGTCAGCTCTCTGGTCTGCTGGGAGCTTGGTCAGGAGGCGAGCTACATGGGAGCCGCAGTTGAGCTCAACTTCTCCCGCTGGGCCTAGAGTCTTGAGTAGGCCCACTAGAGACTGGACCTGAAGTGAGAACCGCTGAAAGGCTGCTGAGTCCCCATGTCTGATTTCGGGAGCCTCCAGGACACCAGCTATCTTTCTTAAGGCAATCTGGTGAGGTTGGCCATACCGGTCGTACAGAGCTCTCATGGTGTCAGTGTAGGGAGTAGGAGAGTGGAGATAGGCATCGGCGATCAGCAGGGCTTCCTCCAGTCTTAGATGATCTATGAGGATCTGGTATTTGAAGAGCTCTGTGGAGTCTGGGGGTAGAAGATTCTCCAAGGCAATGCGGAGTCGAATGAACTCGCTTGGGTCTGGCCGGGTGAACTTGGGAATCGTTGGTGTGGGCCCTCTATACACTCTTTCAGCCCCAGGGAGCTGTACAGGGAAGCTAGGTGTGGCCCTGGTAGCTATCGGAGGGGAAAAGGCCTGCTGCTGTCCTGGAGGTCTGAAGCCTGAGGAGATGGGAGCAGGGTGGTAAGGTGGCTGAGGAGGCTGCACAGGAGGATACTGCATGGTCCCATCGGTGAGAGCAGGAGGCACGAACTGTGGTGGTGGTGAGGCAAACACAGTGGGTGATTTGGCCGAGTATCCATAGCTGTGAGGTGGGGGGTTATGCTGGAAGACTTGTTGGCCCAGGTTGAGACCACCCATACTTGCTGGCAGGTCATCTTGAGGTTCAGGCCAGGGTGGGGGAGGGGGAGGGGGCCAGTCCTCCTCATCGTCCTTCTCAGGCGGTGGTGGAACGGGGTTCTGCTGGGACATGGCGGCACTGGCCCCCCGAGGTCTGGAACTGCTATGGCTGGGGGTTGAACTGGCAGACCGGTCCATGTCGTTCCTGAGTTCGCGGACCACATTGAGCAGCTCCCTCATTTCTGCTCGGGCTTCCTGCAGCTCCTCTAATGTGGCCCGCACTGCCTGCTGGGACTGGAGCAGCTTGGTGTTCTCCTCCTGGAGGACCTGGGGATCTGAATAGGGGGGGCCTCCATAAAAACTAAACGGACCGGCAGGGGGGACATCAGGTACCGACTCCTTCGCTGAGCTTCTCCTTCGCAGGTGGTCCTGGGCTAGCTGAGGTGTCTCAGGGTGAGCAGCATCCCTGGAGGATCCACCGGCAGGAGGACGAAGGGCATAACGGGGACTCAGATGGGTTGGCCCGAATGGGGAGAGAGCCGCATGCTGCTTTGGAGGAGGTTCGGAGAGAGGCGGCCCCCACTGTCGTTCCCTGGGAGGATGACGACCCATGTAGTCCATCTCGAAGTCCTGGAACCTGGCCGGCCGTTGTCTCTGCCGCTTGGGTCGCACATCCGTGAAGAGCTCCTCATCTGAGTTCATCCTGAATGCTGAATCCGGCTCGAAGGACCAATGTAAATGAGGAAAGGCGTGAGGCGCAGTTCTTTGGGTTGATCCAGCATTCAGGATGAGTGTCGGTCAGAACACAGGAGGAGGCAGAGGTTTGGCTCTTCAGATGTGTTTATTCTTTGATGCCCGGGATCACAAATCAGTTCTGCAATAAACAATGATATGGAAAAGCAACTTCAGTCTCTGCATTCCACTTATATTACCCATCATGTGATATACACCAACACAAATACTCCATTTAATGTCAAATAATACAAATATATAGGTGAATAAACGCCACCCGCCCGGATACGCGGGTGTGTGAAACGAGCGCTCCTATAACGTCATGAAAGACCGAGCATATCACTTAACCCTGCCCGCCTGGAATGCGCAGGTGTAGGAACAAGCGCTCCCACCAGCGCAAACGCCGACAATCGGCTTATCAATTAAGGAAATAAACACGGAGTAAACTACCGGACGGCACACAGGCACGAATTGGTAGCAGCAGGAACAAACACCTGTCTGTAATAAGAAAGGACGGCACAGCACGGGGAACACACGGATCACAGCTGACAGGGACCAACACAGGCTGCGAATGAACGGTACTCACTTTGGTCAATTACTGTGGATCCGAGGCATCAACCGTATCACGCACGTCTGTACGGTGAGGCAGGAAAGGTGGAGGAAAGGCCAGGCTCACAAGAACAGGTAATTTAGGCAAATCTGAAGGAGCAGGGTCTGCTAGCCCCCATGCTCCGCTGAGCATTCAAACGCCACAGCTGATGACACGACGTCATCTCCGGCTGCCAGGAACCAACCCGGACACTCCCTAAACCCAGCCTTTTATACAACCACCAACGCCACCAGCCTCACCAGCCACACCAAGGCCACTAGCCTCACCGGCCCCACCAAGGCCACAAGCCTCACCGGCCACACCAACGTCACCAGCCTCACCAGTACCACCAACGCCACCAGCCTCACCAGCCCCATCAAGGCCACTAGCCTCACCAGTACCACCAACGCCACTAGCCTCACCAATACCACCAACGCCACTAGCCTCACCAGCCACACCAGCGTCACCAGCCTCACCAGTACCACCAACGCCACCAGCCTCACCAGCCACACCAACGCCACCAGCCTCACCAGCCACACCAATGCCACTAGCCTCACCAGTACCACCAACGCCACTAGCCTCACCAGCCACACCAGCGTCACCAGCCTCACCAGTACCACCAACGCCACCAGCCTCACCAGCCCCATCAAGGCCACTAGCCTCACCAGTACCACAAACGCCACCAGCCTCACCAGCCACACCAGCCCCATCAGCATATAAGACTCCATTGTCCACAATAAACTGTTCATATCCCAGCCTGGTCACATTTGTCTCATTTACTGCCTTCAGAAACGCTTGTTTCAGAGTTTTATCCTCTCTCTGTTGCTCAGAATCATTTTTAGGTACAGACCACACATTTGATACTAACCGAGTTCTTTCAGGCTCCGCCGCCTCAGGCTGCTTTTCAGAGCAATAACACAACTTCTTTGGACCTTTGGTGCTGTTGCCAGACAGACTACTGTCAAAGTCTGGAAGCTCCAGAACACCAGGATCATTCTGTGACGGCCCTCCAGTGTCACGCCCCCGCAGCCTGCTGTCCAGGATTAGAAGCAGTTTGACCCCGGAGTTGACTTGAGCTGCAGTTACAAGACAAGACATTTGACTTCTACCTTCCCCCATATCATCACAGACAGGTTCAGACAAGTCCAGTAGTGTCGGCAGATCCAACCCAGGACAGCAGCAACCACAACTTCTTTACAGAGCCCACAGTCAATAAACGAGGCTCCATCCTCTTCCAACAGACGTTCTTATTAGCATCTTGCTTCATACATGTTGAGAAAGTCGTGTTTTTCTTGATGTTGCAACTCCTGAACACACAGACAGGACCCTGGCGCCTCAGGTGTTGGTTCCTGGGCGGCAGGACGATGATGTGAAGCTGCTTCACACTCTGTATCTCCCCCCACACCCACAGTGATTCGCCACACAACCATCAGCTTTTCTACAGAGGTTCCATTCTCTTCTTCACTGACCTTCTGTCTGGATGTCTGTTGATTCATTGAAGCGGACATAACAGCTATGCAGAAGCTGCACCAAGAAAGCTTATCAATGCTGATGACGATTTGTTCATCCACCCTCAATGCCAAGAAAATTTATTTGGGACTTTGGCAAAAAAATGTATGTAAAAAAAAAAAAAAAAATCCTGATTCTTTAGTTAACATGTGGATCAGAGTCCTGACTGTGCTGCACTTTGAGCTGCTGTTTAGAAGCACAGCACAGGACGAGTGAAGAAGCCTGTCCGACGTCGTATTTACTTACTTTTGTTTGGCGACAGGACGTGCTGAAGGAGGAAACCACGGGGGATCCCTGTTAGCCAGGCAGCGATACTCCGTCTGATGGACTCAGTGCTTCACATCTCTCATCGCTGTTGACCTGCTCCTCCGAGCGGTGACACGCCGCAGGGTCTGCGGGACGAGACGGACATGACAGCGCTGTGTAACCGCTCACGCTGCGGAATCTGCAGGGAAATTAATCCCCCGATTGTTCGCTGCACTCATTCCAATTAATCACAGCGCACGGTTAAACGGCTGGAGTTTAGAAGAATGTCAAGGAGTCAAGCCTATTTATTCCCGCCAAACATTTTAAGACTTCAATCAACTGTCCCCTCCGCTGCTTCCCTGTGGCGAGAAACACACACACACACACACACACACACACACACACACACACACACACACACACACACTCACACGAGCAGAGATGATTTAGTCCTCCCAATGAGGCATCATAAATCACACTTCTTAGCCAATAACCCGCTCTGCTTGGCCATGTCTGAACCTTCACAGGGCGCCGTTAGCCTGGCTGTCATGTTAGCACTACAGAGTAATTAAGAGGATGTTTCTGCGGGGGGGGGCTGCTGCACATCACAGCACAGATCACTCGGTGTATTTCCACAGAGAAGCTCGTATCTGTAGAGCGACTCAATAAGGGTCACGCACCGCTTGAGGAAATGGCACGGCGCAAGTTTTATTTGCTTATTTAAAAAAAAGACAACGCTAACATGTGTTAAGACAACTGTATCGCGGCGTGTAGAATCCGGCTCCGCCGCTGTTAGCTCAGTATTTAACTTCGGGTGACTGCGCAGATTTTCTGGCACTTTGATGTACCCCGAAACGCCGGCTGCAGAGACACGGGAGGAGTGATTGGGTAAACACTGAGATTTCATCCCAAACAAAGAGCCCGGCAAGCCACAAATCTCAGCGCTGAGAGGAAATCATTCTCACCTAAATCCCACCGAGACTAAAAAGGATTCAGGGATTACAGCGAGCGCTCACTTAGCTTTAATCAAAGTGCAAAGCCGAGCAGGCTACTGTTGTCCTTGTTAGACGTTTAAGGAATGAAGGAGGGTTGAAGCGCTTCTGCGGTTAATCAGACTGTTGAGTAATTACTTGTTCTTCTGCAGCAATGGAAACATCCACCTCACGTATTCTTCAGCTCTGCTCTCCAAATCTTCACCTTCTGGTTTTTTTTGTTTTTTTGTTTCCCTCTGCTTGATCATCTTTCATATTCAAAACCAGAGCAGGCAAGAATACCCCCAGCTCATCACCCCCAGCCTCAGAATCCCAGCCTCGTGTTTATTTGAGCAGCGTTGTTGGTTGTTTTAAGTGATTTCGGCACCGTCTTGTTATCCCGGAGCGCTGCGTCTGCGTGTGATCTCAATATGGAAGTGTAGCGCGCCAAGGCTTGATCCCAATCAAACAATGAATCCGAGTGTATTTACGCACACGTCTGTTCTCCCTGCCGCGTGTTTTCCCTCGCTATCGCGCTCCTCTGTACCCCTGCAACATTTCGCTGGGCTTTAATCCCTCCCCACCTCTCCTTTCACCCACTGCCTTCCTCTGGGGAAGTGACTGGTGCTGCGCCGCCTCTTTGAACACGAGGCGCAGGTAACGCTGAGCAGAGGAGGCAGCGTCTGGCTCGGCTCTTCAGGGAGAGCAGGGGAGACAAAGGGAAACCCTGAAGCCGTCTCTCACACACACACACACACACACACACACACACATGTTAGAAAAAGTAAATATGGATTATTGCACGGCATGAGTGCAGGTAGGCGTCGTGCTCAGGAGTAAAACCCGACATGATAATTAACAGCTGCAGAAACGTGAACTTTTAAATCACTTTTTGGATTTTTTTTCCAGCGTTGTGGTGTAAAATAAATAATGAAAAAGAAGTAAAGGCAGGCTAACGCGGAGCAAACAGCGATCGGATCTAATCTGAACAGTCGGCACTCACTGCGATCGCAGGAGCCCGATCAGACGGGGAGTGGGCCCGCCCTCCAACCTCGACGACACTGCTACCACAATAAAAGTTGATGTCTTTTAATTTGTCACTTGCTGAGAAGCTTAATGAAATTTGCAAAGGTAAATAACTTGGTGCTTTTAAAGTCGTGATATGGGGCTTCATTTGATCCCACATGTTGTTGGTGCTTCTTATGATCACGGTAGATCACAGTCAGCTGGTTAAAATCAGTGAATTCATTCAATAAAAAAATGGTTTTCTGTATTTTGGATCAGATCCTTGGGATTTTTTTGGTTTTTTCTTCTGTGAAATTCCTTCACTGGCAACTGTTTCATCATCAACATGTAGGTTTCTCTGACATTATTTACTGCGAAGTCCACTGGAAAACCACTGAATGTAGTTCTTCAAGATCTGAACCTCAACGATTAGAACCTTCGAGTTTTGTGTGACACCCTCCCAACAAACTCAGCATTTAATATTTGAGGTACTATGACGTATGTTGGGGTGGAGAAATCCAGTGTTATCTGTGTAAATCGTTAACACTGAAGAGTTTCTCCTGTCCTCAGTGTGAAGTTGTCCATCTCTGTCATTTAAACACTTCAGTCAATCAAAAGTTGGCGGCCAGTCAGTCAACTGAGTAACCTCAACCTCCTCGTGGCCTCGCTCTCATTAGCAGAGGAACCCCTGACGATGTTCCACGCCCCAGATTAGACTCGCCTTTTCACCGGATAGCCGAGCTGAGAGCGATCAGGCCGCGCCGGACAAGAAAGAGTAAAGAGGATCACTTTTAATGAGCCTGCGCTCCGTTCCCACTAACCAGACGCCTCCACCTGAACACTGCCTCCCCGTCCGCCGGGACCCGGACTGATGCTGGGCCTGCTGGGATGAAGGGGGGGCAGCTCAGGCTCCTGCTGCCTTCGCTGTGCCGAGCGGTTCTGTGGCGGCTCTCAGCGGATCACCGGATCTTGTACAATATATCCTGCTGGCTTCGCTGGACACTTACACCTGACCTCCAGCATTATGCAGGTCACTGCAGCAACACTCTCACTCCGTGGCCATAATTATACTCTCATTTATCATGGAACAGGTGTATAAAGAATGAACTCTGACTAGAATTGTACTTTTTGCACCACTAAAATGGACCCAAATTACAACAAACTGAAAAAGAACATGTTCCAACGGATGGTCATGTGTCTGTAACCCAGAGCCATCAGCTGACTCCCTCCTCAGACTCATCCAACACCAGAACTGAAGCTCCACCTTTTCCACGCCCCAAACAACCTGACCTGAAATTACAAAACAGGTTTATAGTCCAAATTCTAATGCACCCGTACCCATAGAGCTTCTTCAAAATGTTGTAAAACATTAACACGTTTTCAATCAGGAAATCACAATACTACAGTTGACATGTTGATAACCATATTTCCACAATCAATGTTATGTCACAATGTACTATTTTAGCATAATGTTATTGCAATGAATAGGAATTTTAAGATTACATTCCACTAATAAATTTCAATAGGGTATAACATGTTTTCCCATGTGTGTTTTCTCACTTTTTAACATAGGATTTGACCATTTACATAAAGTAAATGAAATACATTAATGCTGATGACGAAATTAACTTAAGTTACAGCTTTTGCTGCTTTTACTCAACTTAATTAACTGACAATTACTTCTTTATAGTTCTACTGAATGTTTTAACCTTCAATCACACTAGAGAAAGTGAAAATGTGAAAGTGAAAATTTTCAGTGTGCTCATTTCAATAACACTGAACAATAAGACCGTCAAAATAAACACTTTTCACCACATACTTCCTTCAAAAAAACATCACAAAATGCTTAATACACCCTCTGTTGCAGCAAGCATGACATGTAGGAACTAGACTTACACGGGAAGGGGGTTTTCACAGGAGAAACTCCGCCGAAAACACTTCTTCTGCGGTCCTCCATCCTCTAAAACTGGGTTTTTAAAGTAATTTATCATGGGCTACATCATTTCTCAGTTTGACTATGAAACGAAAAATTCTCATATCTTTCGTTCCCAGTTTTTACTGTCACGCTCAGTCTGACCATTCACTTCCGGTTTCACAGAAAATAAACTTCCGGTATTTCAAAATAACAGTCAAAATACTCAGAAATATAAGAAATAATGAAATAATCGTCTGAAATGAATATAATGTATTTATTAATATTTTATTTCAAGTTTTAATGATGTCTACTTGACAATTATCCTTGCAAAGATGTTTGTGAAAAACTGGCTGAGCAGTCACTTCCGGTTTCACGGAAATACACTTCCGGTTTTTTCAAATAACACCCAAAATACTCAGAAACATAAGAAATAATGAAATGATAGTCAGAAATTAATATAAGGTATTTATTAATAATTTATTTCAAGTTTAATGATGTCTGCTTGACAATTATCCTCGCAATGATGTTTGTGAAAAACTGGCCGATGGTGAGTCCCTCTCTGTACATGAATATCCATAAAATATAGAAATATTATTGTATTTATGTCACAAAAATAGCAGTGGACATCTGAAATTAGCTGCCCTTCACACTTTATGTACTCAACAGTAACATTAATTTCTTCCATGAAGGTCAAACAGATTATATAAAGTGCTATTTATTTAACATTTATTGCAGAGCTCAGTCGTCACATCAGTACTCCGAAAATGAATTATATAAGAAATTCAAGTGTAATATTCTTTATTAGTGTTTCATGCTTATTATACTATATTTTCATTTCAGACTTGCGGTTATTGTGATCAGAACGTAAAGAAAAAAGTTTCATACCGATTTAAACCCAAATGTGATTATTTTAAGGGTTTTAAAGTTGGATTCCACCCTCACTTCCTCATCCTCTCCGGAGACTCATCAGATTGACCAAAAACCTTCAAAAACTTTATCTTGACCTCAGTATTTGCTCGTCCCTGCCACGTGTGCTGAAATCTGGCCCGCCGACAACATTGTCTGTCCTGATTTTCATTTCCGCTCCCCCACTAAGGATCTTACTAACAGAATATATGGTGTCAGCATGCTTCAAATCTTTGAGCCTTTTAGCCTCTTCTGCAATGCTTACGCAGGGAAATAGAGCGAGTGGACAGGCTGTGTCACTCCACGATATCATAAACCGCAGAGTGGCTGTGGAAAGCAGTTTTGTTTATGGTGAAGGTTCACTCCTCAGTCTGACTCTGCACCATTTTCTGATGAAAACAAATCAGACTGTACACTCAGCTACTAAAAACACCATTAAAAGAAGGAGATATTGTTCAAACTACGCAGATTTTGTAATTATGCCTCTCAAATTATGGCTGTCCAACCACCTAATTGCCTTCGCCTTTTATTTCTTCCACTAAATGAGGGAGCGAAGTGACTGCCGGTGACCTGAAGTGAACCACGTGTACTTCAAACACGGCCCTGACACATATGAATTAGGTGGCTTGAAAGAGTTGCAGCAGCAGGAATTTACTTGGAAATCACACGACGGTGAAAGCATGCGGCGTGTTGCCCTCTCAACGATCCACGGCAGATCAAAGCACCCCACCAAGAGTTGCACACGTCTGTTGCTGTGACTTGTTTTTGGGGCAACAAAACAGCGCCATCATCCACGTAATGTCATAATGATCCCATTTTCAGCGCGGGGGGCTCGTGGCGAAGCGGAATCTGCCCTCTTGTTTCATGTTGGCTAATATCAGGCAATTTGCCACCTTGTCTGCGGCGTGCTTCGCCTTTCTTCCCGGGGGAGTCTTTGATGCTGTGTCAAATGTCTCCGTCTTCAAAGTCTACAAGGATATGGACCAAGGAAGCCAAAATTGGTGGCATCCTAACACACACACAAACATACACACACACACACACACACACACACACACACACACACACACACACACACACACACACACACCGAGCCTGTTATGGATCTGCCAAAGAGGGAATACACTGATGGATGAGAGTATACCTGTGCAAGGTTGTATATTTTATCAGATTTCATGCGGTCTGAGACTTTTAATCTTTTCACCGGCTCCTCTCTTCTGGCTTGCCATTGATTCCGACCATCATAAGCTGAACATTAGATAATGATCAGGGGCTAATCAGCTGCGTTATCAGTACGCCCTTCCCTATCAGCTCTGCCAACACGCGATGCTGTCAAGTTCAATGCTGCTCTGGTGAAACACTCCACGCTGGACAACAAAACCCTTCCCACCATGTGCCAAACACTTGTGAATACCTGTCCTTTCCTGTCTGGTTTGTACGCTTCATTCTTTCATTTCCATTCTCTCTGCCTGGATGGAGTCTGGAACAATAGATGCGCTGTAGTGTCATTAACCTTTAAACAGCACCAAGAACAATTCAGATGGTTTTGAACGATAACAGTCCTACTCCACTGCTTCCATCCAAAGTGAAAGGTTCTATCAGCCAAAGCGAGAGCGGCAGGGTGGACAACTCACAAGTTCAGAGGCTCATCCTGAAAACTGCCAGGCTGATCAAGTTTGTTATATGATGGACATGAGTGCAGATTGATTCTACTACGCAATCTCTTCATTCTTTGGATCAAAGAGCTGTAAAACGGCCATATGTCAGTCAGTTTTCACAATAAACTTTTTTTCCTCTGACGTTTCAGGTGGTATGAAGTACTTCTTGGAAACGCAGCTCACAAGGAAGTTCACATTCTCCTGAGACTTGGTAGTTTTATGGGTGAGAGTCATCCGTGAAATCAATCCAACCTGGTGTTCTGTCCGTATGAAAGTCAGAAACAGCGAATAGGAGCCAACATTTTGCCCAAGATGAAAACTACATCGTTTTCAGTGTTTCTGTTGTTGCTGTGTGAACGTTCATCATGGTCTTCAAAACTTGCAACTGGCAAAACTTGCTTATGTTACCACACTCCATTGTGTTTGGAAGAAGAGTCACTCCGGTGCAGCTAGCCGCTAGGTGCTAGCCGTGTGGTTGCTCCTCTGTTTCAGTCAGCAGGTCCCTGCTGACGTTGTCTGTTGATGCGGCAGACTGAAGGAAGTTGGTTGCGTCGCCTGTGGAAGTCTCAAAGAACAGAGTTTGGAGTGGAGGCTGGGTTCCTCTGGCCTGTTCTGGTGGTCCTGGATGGGGGACAGGACGGGGTCTGTGAAGCCTGGCAGTTCATTCGGGCCTTATCAGGAATGAAAAAGTGAGTTTTATATTGAATCAAATGCTTTGAAAGCAACACACTCAACAGAGTAAAACAATCTGTGTTCCGGGGCCTTCTGAGCAGCCACTGATTGATTTCACCACCGCTTCAGGAAAGATCCAAATTCCTATCGGTAATAACTCTCTCACGCATGTCACTCTGCCGGACGCATTTTTTCTGCCGCTATTATGCTGAACTCATTATTTAAGTGAGGCGCTATCAGCAAAGAGGCAAGCAATTTAGTTGTCAAAATACGTTGCTCTGTGTGGTTTGAAATATGACCCGGGGGAGCCGTGGCGGAGAGTTCACCATGTGTCTGCTAAATTATGAATCGCCGTCTATATTTGAAGCACCGCAAACAGAATCTGCCCGGTGCTTTTCTTTTGAGACTGTTTTGAATCCTTTGAGTTGGCTGAGTTTCAGAGCGATGCTGTAAATGCAATAAATTGCTCTTTTCGCCGGATGGAAATGCCGCTTTCTTTGATGGGTACTTATGCAGGTAGACCTGCCATTAGCGGCACGTACAGACGAGGCTGTGATTCACAGCGGAGATTATCCAGGAAACTTTCTTCTCTCTTCCTCTCTGCATCTGTCAAGTCTTTAATGCTAATCTAGCACTTCTTGTTACATCAGCTTTTCCCTCCTCAAGACTTCTCTTATTTTCGCTGAAGCGGCTTTGATCCCCCACAGACCCAGGTGATCCTCGCCGCACCCGCTTTGGTTAAGTGCTTAGGCTGGATTAGGAGGAGCGGGAAGGAAGCGGGCCTATCTGTGCACCCCCCCCCCACGCCCCCCGTCACCCCGTCACCCCGGAGGGAGAGAGGCAACACCTAGCTGTGCAGATTGACAGCAACCCGGCACATGAGATTAGTCTTTTGGTTCGGCGGGGGTGCGCCCCCCCTCCGTCAGGCCTCCTCAGACCCCCCCCCCCCTTTGGAGGATTAACGGAGCCTCTGATGTGATTCATGAGATACATCTAACTCATCCTCCGCTGGTTAGACGACAACGCGGCGCTCCCGAGAGAACAAACCCACAACAGATGATCTAATGGCGCTCGTGTCTCCGTGTTGTTAACGGGCCGTCTGCACGAGGGCTGTGGTTTGGTCCCTGGCGGGGGTTATTCCCCCCCCCCCTCCCCGCCCACGCGCGTCGCCCAGCCTCCGTTGGCCGCCATCCACCCGGGAGAACAGGCGAGATGATCTGCCGCCGCGCAGCTCGCAGCGAATCTAACACCAAGCAAAGAACCTTTCAAAGTTAAACAAATCACCCTTGGGCGCTGTGTCCTTCCACATTTGGCTCGGGCTCTTAGAGCGCAGTAATGTTTGTAGACTGCATAAACAGCAGGGCGGCACGGAAAGAGAGAAACAATATTGGACAATAAGCTGGTCGGATTCTTCTCAAGTTGTTTCTGGGCCAGAGATTCACTCATTCTTATTCACAGCTGCAACTTTTGGAGAAATAAAGGTGGCACTGCTGACATGGAAATCCGCTATTTGTTTTCACAATTAAGATCTTCTGTGGGTTTTTATCATCTTCCCAAAGTGAATCAGAAACACTGCAAAATATGTGCAGAAACTTGGAAACAGTAAAAACACAAGCAGAAAACTCACAAAGGAAAGAAAAGGACTGAATAAAAGATCTTTTCAGTCATTATATTTAAAAAAAAAAAATTTGTGTTTCATTTGGAAATTGGAAAATTTACCTGCCAAACACTCATTTGATGAAAATCCTGATAATTGATAATGCTCTAGACTTTCTCTCACAGGTTTTATTATATTATTATTGTATTATGAAGGACGTGTAAGTTCCAACCCAATGAGCCATAGATGTACGTGAGCAGAGGACTTTCCTGTGAATCTTCCGAGCGTCGCCTGCCGATAAAAGCTCCAGTTGAGCCGTCATACGGACATGGTGGTGATGAGCAGAGGCCATCTGCCTCTCTGCTATGAGCCTCCAAATGTGTCACTAGTGGGCTTTCACAGTTCGCCAGCATCGGGTAGGTGGATGTGACTCAACTGCACCGAATAACAAAGCACTCTGTGCACTTTTCAAGGAATACAAACTCCTGATGGGCACAAATAACCGACAGTACACTGCATCTTCAAATCATAGCAAATTTGACCATCAAGCAGTGTCGATAGAAGATGGGAATAATACAAAGCTCTGCATGTACTCCACAATCCAGATAAATGGCAGGGAAGCCATTGACCACGGGATCAATAGTACTTTTACTCACTACTGAAACAGATGCAACCGAGCCTGGATCTCATGTGGCATTATGTTAAATGTCACGGTGAATCAGTGGAATTGGCAGGTCCACTCCCACTATAAATGGTATAAATGGTCATTAGGCTGAATGGGGATACTTGTTTCTTCACAGCATCACAGTGGAAATCTCAAAGAGCTCTCTGATCACAGTGATTTCAGGCTGAAAAGATATCAGTAACGATCAGCCTCTTAAACACTATTATCTGACAGCTATTTGTCAGACTGGGCGGCACCGAGTGCGACAGCCTCAGCGAGAGGAGCAGTGCCATCTTAATCACGGCCGACACACGGCAAAAAAAGAAAAGAAAAAAGCATTTGACTTAAACAGGTCGCAAAGAGTCGCGTACCGAATATATGCATCGTATAAGAAAACAGGTTTTGTGATACAAATCGCTCTGTGATTGTTATTAATGCAGACATTACAAGAGATTAAATAAAGACAATAAAATGTAGTAATTCAAGTGGTAACAGCTTATTTCGTAGGTAAGTACGGAGATGAGGCCTTGAGTGTCCCAGATTTGTGCAGTTTGTCGTGATTTTGAGAAGCAACTTCATAAATAAAGTTACTGTTTGATGGACGGATGTTTTTTTTTTCTATTGATGTGGGTGGTGTCAGTCTCAAAAACCACTTTAAAACTTTACATTGTTGAAGATGTCAAATTTTCAGACAGACTGTGGACACGTTGGACGTGATATTCCTTGAGGAGTGTGGCTGGATTACCTGAAACCAACTGGAAAACCGTCATTCAGATGAGTTTCCAATTAATTTCCCCGCTTTGGTCAGTTGTTCTCTCGTGTTCTGTTGCTTTAATGAAGTCTTGAGGAACGGACTGGATCACATGCTAACTTCCAGTATGCTGCCTGTTTGTGTTAGCTTCAGGGTTGAAAATGGCAGCAGCTTCAGCAGCCGTTACAGAAACAGAGAAGACTGACTGTGTTCCTGAAGTCAAAGCATCATCCTCCCGCCTCACAGCGTGCTGAACGGCTGTTTGTTTTTAAAACCAAACATGGAGTGCAATCCTACAACTTCTATATGATACAGATAAGACATATTCCTCCAGAGAATATCAACATAAGGAAACAGAATACATCAAGTAATTTTCTTTTTATGACTGCATATGAATTAATCTAAATTCCTGTGGTGTTGCATGTTGCATTTGGCTCCGTGGTGGCCTCGCAGCAAGAGAGACGGACTTGGAATCAGAAGCTGATGGTGGTCAAGGGCATGACCTTTGACCTCTGTCCGCTGCTCAGAGCGCCCTCAGGAACAGGATCGGTCAGTGCAGGAAAAAGGAATCCCCAAAGGGGATCAGCAAAACATGATGAAAATTAATAAATAAATAAACAGAAAAGAAGAAGTCTGTCAGCAGACACACACACACACACACACACACACACACACACATACAAAATCAGTTCATCCACCAAACCAAATCAGCTAGTTTAGCTCCATCAGAAGCAGTGGAGGTATGAGCGCTGTCCAGGGTGCTGATTCCACAGGAGTCACTACCGACCATGATTTTTGCCTTTATACCAACATGAACATGCTGCAGTGAGCTGGTAACACAGTTCAGGGAGAATACAGTGAATTAATATTGCAGTTATTTGTGATGGACCTATTAATGGGATGGAGACTTCAGATTTTTATAAATACGAAAGATTCAGATTTATTCAAAAGAAGAAATATTCTTCCCAACGCAATGTTTGATTCAGGAGCAGCGGTTAAAGACATGAAACTAAAGCAGGGTGTGGGTAATTCCATTAAGATTCCTAACAGTGAAGAAGTCACAAAGAGAACGTTTCAGTGTTGCCTGTAGAGGTTGACATTTGACAATCGGGCTGTTTTTCAGTGTAATTCAGTGGTCTCCTGTAGGGGGCTCCAGAGAGCTTCACGAGTGGCATAGTTTCAGAGGGATTAGAGAAATGTTTTTATTGAGCATTAATCAGAAAAATAAAACAACTTGGAGGAAACTGTTTTTTAAAAAGAAAAATGTAAGTACAATAAATAAATTAGTGTTCAATATATGAGAATGTTGCAATAATTCTATAATTTGTAATAAGTAAAGAACTTAGTATCAGATGTTACTGTCTTTGTTTTTTTGATGCTTTTTATCTCAAATAACAGTGACTTTTGCCTTACTCCAAAGTTCCAGCTTTCACCCCTAATCATCTCCATTCTGTGCAGCGAGGCAGTGAGTTTGTTGTAGATTTTTGTGCCTCTGGCTTCAAAATGTGGTCGTCAGGCATAGAATAATTACTGTTATCATCAGATTTAAATTGACAGCTCTATTACCTATTATCTTACCAATCACCTGATTTTTGTTTATCCAAAATGATGAATCACTTTTCCTATTTACATTTTTGTCTCTGTGATTTTGCAGAAGAAAAGATTGGCTCACCACCTCAAAATATTCTTCCCAGGGTTTTGAACCGCTGACCTCAGTTTGGATCTCATATTTAGCTGAGGATGTAAATGAAATAGGAACGATGATGAAACAGGGTTTCTCTCCAGCACAGCTTCAGATTTCAGAGCGGGTTTGTGTTCCGGAGCTGAAGCCTTACAGTGAGCAGAAGTGTTTACCTCGGGAAGAAAAAGAGGCTGAAGCGGCTCTTTTTCCCGCCTCGTCCTCGTCCTCCCGCTGTAAGAATGATTGATCTCTCCATCGGTGATAAGGAGCTCTTCTCCATCATTCGCCTGCTGCCACCTCCGTCCCACTTTCCCCGAGCTATCATAGCGGGCCTGTCTGAGAGGCCCGCGATAACGACGGGCCCGGGACACAAAGGTAAATCAATCTCAGCGAGGGGAAGCAGGAGGAGGGCTGGCGGTGTTTTCTCTTCCTCTGTTAACCCTGTGACAGCTGATGTGTCGATGGCACCGGAACACACATCTGCTAATGCATTTACATGTGATAAGATTCCATCCATGTTTTTGACACTGCATTAGAATTAGACTGAAGGACGAGCTGTGATCACCCATGATCCTGCAGTTGCTGTTGAAGTTCAGTTTTGTCTCCTGACTTGTTTCCAGTGTCGTTGATTTGAATTGTCTGCAGATTTTTACTCTGCTTGAACTGCATTCACTGTAAAAAACTAATTTAATCTTGGCTCGAGCTTGAACACGTGCTTATTGGGTGAATCAGTGTGTCTAAAATGTGAGCGTGTGTGTGTCTGTGCCATGACTGCAAGCTGTACTAAAATAGAAAGAGTATTTCACAACAAATATCCCAACTTAAGGTGAACAAATTCCAACAAGTCCTGATAATAAAATGTCAAGTCAACTTCATGGAGAAAGATTGAACAAGTTTGAGGCCCCGTTTGCGCCAAGTTTCGTGCGAAAATGCATCTTTTTTAGGTTTTTGTATTGAGATCACACACATGCAGAGAGCAATACGTTACAAACATTAAAAGAATAAATTCAAAATGATGCATTTTCACTCAAACGTCATGTAAACGGTGGACAAAATGCTCCTAAAATTTCTTCTCTGTTAAAACATCCAGCTGTCTCAGATGATCTGATCTGTTCCCGTGTGTCTCAGATGAAAGCCAGCGAAAACATCTGTCTGGAAGCCCTAATCCTTTGTCCTTTGAAGAAAAAAAAAAACTGAACTAAGTCATGTCTGGAGATCGAGGTAAGCATGAAGACTGAAACTCAGGATTAAACCTGCCCTGAGGCGGCCATCTTTAAATACCGCATTGATAAGCGCTGACGTTATCGGCTGTCCTATCGCTGAGTTTTAACGTGTTGGTGTAATTTCTGATGAGACTGACGCCTCTCCTCCCTGATGAACTTCCTGATCATTTCCCATCCACTCCCCTGCTCACCCTCAGAATGCGCCGCTCTGATGAAACTGTTCTCACCGCATCGCCCAGAATCACAAAGTGGACCAATACTGACGCATCATGAGGTTCAATAAGACTTAATACGGTGAAAATAAGAGTGCGTGGCCGTTCTGCTCTCTTCCCTGCTGCACATGCCGGAGCAGCGTTCCCCCTGACCTGCTCGTCCCGATCCTCAGCCTGGAGCTGCATGCGGCGCGCTCGTCCAGGTGCTGCGTTCGAGGACCGCCCCTGACCGAGGCAGGTCAACGTGAAGCCTGCAATTCCAGAGCAGCCGTGTGATCTCTGAGAGACGGGGGGCGGGGGCCAGTAATTAGACCCTGTCCTCGCTCCTGATTACAGCCTTGTTTCTACATAAGACGAGTCCGCTGGAGGCTGCGCTGCTCTTCCCTCGGTGGTGCCTGGTTACAGGAGCTCCTCCTCCTCCTCCTCCTCCTCCTCCTCCTCCTCCTCCTCCTCATCTCTGCTCTCCTCACAGCTGAAACTCGTCACATGTGTGCAGCTACTCAGGCTTCACATGTCTCCTGCTCGTCACCCGCTGCGCCGCAGCGCTCAAATCCTCTTCGCTCGAGTTTTACGCCTCAACGGTTTAAGTTTCTGAGGTTTCTCCGACTTGGTTAACTGTCTCACACTACAAAGATTCTCTCAGATTCTGTTCTGCTATATCGGCTTGTTATTGTTAGCAAAGAAAAAGGCAAATATCTTTTGACGGTTTCATGTTTTCAGGAGTGCATCGACAGGCCGGGCCTCAGGTTTTTACTGAGTTGACGGAGTCAGGGAAGGATTGTTCACTGTAGCCGTTGCAGTTCGTTGTTGAGGAGGTTGGAGCAAACTCCTTAACTGGATGTCATAATATAGAAAATCCTGTAATGCGACTTTAAACAATCACAAAAAGTGCTCGGTGATTTCTGAGACCAGGTGCCTCACCTGGGACCTGAAGGTCCAGGTCTGTTCAGCTCCATCAAATCAGAAGCGCTTCAGGTCGATGGCATGAAGTCTTATTAGAACAAAGACAGACTCCACATGACCTTTAATGAGCCTAAATCAAATTCTAAGCTCTGGAGCGTCTTCCTCCGGTTCCTTTCAAACAGGCGAGCTGTGCTTTTCTCTTCATGGCTGCTTCTTCTGACGAGAAGACGAATAGTTTCATTACTCTGAACAAGAAAGACTTTCCCAGCAGCACCTCCAGCTGTGGAGCGTTCCCAACATGGGACGCTCATCAGCGTCTTTCTGTTTCCAGGTGAATCCTTCATCAGGCAGGTGAAGCCCATCGAGGCTGGTTGATCTCCTGGAGCCTCCTGGCTCTATGTTCACAACAGAGCGTTGTTCTTCACATCAGCACCAGCAACTTTAAACATTCAGATTTTAAAAGGTGATTTTATGGACCTTTTTAGTGTTTTAAACTGCAAGTCCTGAGTTTGAAGAACATTGAAGAACATCACATCTGGCTTCGGTCTCAATCTAAATGTCTTCTCAGCCTCTTTTGGCAGCATTTCCCCTCCTTTTAAACTGAACCGTCATTATCCACACTGTCAGTTCCTGCTTACCAATGACTGAATGTTGAAAACAGCCATAGACAGCTGTGGACATGTAACTTGTCCCATGCAGAAATCCCAGGACGAGTCCATCAATGCAGAAACTGGCCACCAAGATACACTGAATGTCAAAAACTGCCAAATCTCACAAAGATAAATATGAAATATGAGTCCCTGAAGATGCAAAACACCTGAACACTGATCAGAATGATTCATTTAAGTGTCTCACCAAAGATCTGTAAAATTAAATAATCTTTTTAGTGAAAGAAAACCAAATTTTATGTTTCTGACAGATACGCGGTTCGACCTGAAGGTGCCGCCTCCTTGACTGAAAGAGTTCCACAACAACTTAAGGCTTCTAAAACTGTACAGTCTGCAGGGTTTACACTTCCTATTTGAGTTTCAAACATTTATTCAAGTTGTGAAAAGTTCATGTTGATGACAGCGTACGGCCGTTTTGACTGGACGATCACAAGAAGCAGCTTGTGGGGGTATTTTAGGTTCGACACTGTCGAGGCAAAGTCTCAGACCGATGGGAGAACAAAGTCAGTTCACCTGCAAATATCAGAAATGAATTTCTCTGGACTATTGGTTTAGTTTTTACTGAAGTCTATACTCACACCACAAAAGAAAAAAAAAAAGCTACAGCTGAGGGTCTCCAGTCTAAAAACGTACTTTTCCTACTTAGTTTGGATGGTACTGCCCTCTTCAGGTTCGACAGATTCGACTCAAACTGAGCTGTAAACAAAATGCCGAGGGAGATGCAGATTAAAGATGGCTGCGAGCGGCTGAAAAGTAAACTAACGCAGAGACGGTTTCATCAATCAACCGGGGAAAATCAGTTTGTGTGAATAAAGAAAAAGCGCAGGTCCAGTGACACAGATCTGGGTTATCATTATACATCAATTAAAGCTGATCACAGCCCCAAATTTTTATTAATACCTCCCACAAGACCTTTCCCCAACGCAAACTCTGACATTAAGCTAATGTGCCGCTTGATCGATATGCATTTAGCACGTTTAGCAGCACATTGATCCGGTGAGTAAACAGAACGCACAGCTCCCTGCTGCAGGCTGACAAATTATTAGTATTCATTACCATCAAACCTAATCATTTATTCTAATATTCTCTGCTCCCGCACTGTTTCCCAGCCTCACGAAAATATGAGCCATCCGGCAAAGTCGATCCGATGTCACGCACTCAAAGACAAGATAGAAGAAGAAAAATCAATATTTGATTATAAAATGTATATTTCTTATCTATGTTGTGGCTATCGCGACAGAATCTTGTTATCTTTCAAAACTCGACCTTGACAAGGTTACATGGGCTTTACCGGCGACGGCCGCCGGAATCTGGACCGCTGACGGGGGAGTGTGTGTGGAGCTTCAGCGACGTCGGGAAAATCTGAAGAAAACCTGCAGATTTCTACACACAGGAAATGATTTATGTTCACGTTCGAATGAAGTGAAGCAGTTGAGTCTTCACCAGTCTCATCCTGTCTGGAGATCAATCACAACACAAATATCCCAGCAAGCTCCACGCTGGCAAACTGTCCGGGAACTGCTCTGCAAAAGGCAAAGACACCGAGAGAGAGGATCCAATCGATTTCCGTGACCTCTTGACTTCTCTCCGAGCATGTTGGGAGTTCGAGACGTTTCCTCAGTGCAGCTGGACCGACGGCCAAGAAACTTCTCAAAAAGATTTATGCCGCCTCAAGATTCGCTTCCCAACTGGAGAAGGAGTGAGACGGATTCTTCTGGTGGAGCTCGGCGAAGACAGTCTGAACAGGTCCCTGTACCGCCAGCAGCTCACCGAGAACATCTAACGTCCAGATTCTGAAGCGTCTTTCCAGCCGTCTACACCCAAACACGCCACTTCACCATCAACAGTCAAATTCAATCAATTCAAGGAGATTCAATTTCTATGGCGAGGCTTCCTGCCTCGACAGGACAAAGTGTGAAGTTCTGTGGTTAGAGCTGGAGGAAGTCTGCGCCTTTGTTTCCCGCTGAGCCCCCCCCCCCCAACCCCCGCTGCCCCCCCTCGTCCCGTCACAACAATGTAACTCCTGTGATATCAGCCCCGAGCCGCTGTATCAGTATTCCTCACCTCCCAAAATTAAGAATGCAATTACAGCGGCACAAAAGACGAGGAGACGGCTCGTTCTCCTCAGCGCGGCTTTATGATAATTAAGCGACAGGAGGTCAAAGGCAGTATGTGTAAAAGTAATCATCGAGTCACACTTTATGAATTTTAAACGGCCAGATAAAAGGTGAGGTTTGGGGACTGCTAATGCTGAGGGAAGAAGAGGAGGAGGAGGAAGAAGAAGAGAAAAAAATCTGCTCCTCTCATATTGCACAGAGGAAATCTAGCGGAGGGATTTCAAACATTTTGCCATTTTCAGGGGGACGTCTGTTTGCCAAAGATACCGGGAAGTTCACGACCAGGTCGCGGCGTCGGCATGAGGCTGGCATTCATGTTGAAAGAGCCTTGTGATGCCATTTCCATCCATGACGAGTCCAAGGAGGGAGTGAGGCGGCGAGAGAGAAAGAGAGAGAGAGAGAAAAAACACACTGATGAGCGCCAACCGCTTTCCTGATTCGCTACACACACACACCCAATTTACACTGCTGTCTTTGTTCCTGAATAATTTCTCAAACTGGCATCCAAGAAAGTAATAATGGCAAATGCAGATTGGCATAATGGTGTCTGGACTGATAAAGTCAACTCAAATTATTTGCTTAAACCTAATAATAATGGCTGTGCATGTGGGTCTGTGGCAGAAATAACGCAGTTCATCCAACATTCACTTTATTTCTCATTTATTCCACCGTCGGGAAGGGAAGACGTCAGCGCCATGGCAGAAGACATTCCGCTCTCTAATATTGTAGCAGAGTCCAGCGTGTTTAGCTGTTTGCAGATGGTTTCCCACTGGTGAACCGGGGATTTAAAAGATGATTATGTCTCCTCACCTTCACCGAGGTCTTTGTTTGCGTTATCTTGACTTGACGGTGAAGGATTCTTCCAGCAGCACTCGGCTAATGTGAACAAGTCTTACTAAACCACGACTGTCGCTCTGTCTGCAGGTCCGAGCAACGTGAACATCACTGCAGGCTTCAGCGGAAAGCTGAACAGTGGCGTTCTGTTCAATCCTCTCAAGACCATTAAGTTTGCATGTTCTTCCTGTGTGTGTTTACCATCTGTCTGCATTGGATGAAGCAGCACAGCAGATGGATGGATGGGCACATGACAGCATGACTCAGTCTTAATCAGTAGTGAAACTAAACAATTCCAGCAAACCGCAGCAAGAAAACAATTAAAATGCTTTGGTAGCAACGACTCCTGGCTGCCTGCCTACAAATACAAATCCCTCCTCTAACCTTTGTAAGTTTAATGTCTACCTCAGGTAGCAAATTTAGTATGCAAGCAGGGGAGAGGGAGGGGGAAAAGACGCTCGAAGTCCGACTAATTTGTTACTGTGCTCGGATTTACATTCCGCGGCCCTGGGAACAGCCGCTCGCCTGCTCCGGCCCATTTGTTCAGCACTTAATAAATCGCGCGGCAGGTTCGGAGAGGTGATATGATTGATCACTGGATACGGAGCTCCCGAGCAGCAATATTTGTCTGAGGACGCGGGGAGAATTAGCAATAACTATGTGTTTGGGAATTTGACTTTCACAGATGGCATAACTGGGGCGATGAGAGTGCTTTTATTAAACGCAATGAGCCTTTTTGCCGCGTTTCAGCTTCGCAGGATCAAGGAGCAGCGGAGCGCGCCGGATCCTCCGATATGAGGAGAAATAAACGACTTGACGGCGACGACTCGCTCCGGTCTCCGCCGGATCCGTTCGGTCTGCGGGCCTCCGCCGCCGTCAGCTGAAGGAGCAGCGTCTTCGGTTTGGCGGGATGAGCGACCCTCACCTCCGCCGCTCAGATGAAGCGCCCGGTAATCAGGCTAATTGCAGATAATAACCCGGCCTGCGCTGTCGGGTCCGGGGCTTCAACCCGCCCCTCCTCCACCCCGAGGCATCCCCCCACTGCTCGGCGTGATTAAAACAGCCGCCGCCGCTCAGCGTGCCGCCCTGGGAGCCGGCGACACAAACTGGAACCGCACTTTTAAAGTGACACGCTCCCAAACCCCCAAACCGAACCTACGTTTCAGCCTTCTTCTCAAGGAAAGCTGGAAAGCTCACTTCTCTCACATAGAGGACCAAAGGCTGCCACAATCACACACAAATTGACATATACGTATGTACAGTTTTGGCCACTAAGCCGGAGTAGACAGAGGAAACCTCAACTATGCACAAGAAGAACCAGCCAGCCAGAGGAAGGTCCCAAAACAAATCCTTCAACAGAGGAGAGAGTGCCAGCATTACTCTACTGTCCACCAGCTGAGCGTCTCTTATTTACCAGTAACCTTAAATGGTGGAAATCCCAGAATGACACAGGTTCCAGACTAATACTTATTTAGAAAAACGAGTTGCTCTGACCAGTACAGCATATGATGAAACAAAATCCTAGACTACCTGGAATCAATAACTATATTTTCAATTTAATTCCATCTTTCTGATGAAGAAAGTTATTTATTTGTTTATTTATTTTTGCTATGCATTTTAGAAGGGAAAAGCTTGTTCATTAGTCAAAAATTCAGATTGGATCATATTAACAGTGAGCAGAATCAAAAACACAAACACAAAAGCTCCATTTAAAATCCTCAGCGCTTCGGTCTCCATGGCCAACAAAGGTCTCTGCATGAAATTAAGGCCCCATCCACACGAAGCCCAAACGCTCATAGTTCCAAAACCGTTTGCCTGCCAAGACGGAGTGGATTCAGTATTTATGACCGTCCACATGACTGTTTTCAAAACGGCCGGAACGTTGCAATAACATGCCGGGCCATTAGGTGGCGCTTCATTGACAACTGCTGGAAATACATGGCAATGTCATAGCGCCTCCTCCTAGTAGCCTTCGTGATCTTTTTCGTGGTCGATCCAACATTACATGAAGCATGGCGTTCTCCGTGTTGACTTGTTTTATCCGGTGGCGCTGACGGAGAGCAGTATTTTGCTGTAAAAGCGGTAAAAGCGGCAAAAGGCTTCAGCCTTCAGCAGGACGTCTGCTACACTGCACAGCGCCATTGTTACTGTTGTTACAGTGTTCTGCGTGTTTGTTACAATGTAGCGCGACGACGCCAGCGTATCAGGAAACGCTCCAGAACAGGAGTAACTACGGAGCCATGGATTCAACAGTTTTCGGATCCGTTCACCCTGGGACCTGGTTTCAAAAATGTTCGGTTTCAGATCCACGGAGTGCTGAATTGGTGTGGACGACAGGGTGAATTGATCAAATATTTTTGAGGTTTGGCCTGGATTGGTCTTGGTGTGGATGGGGCCTAACACGTTCACGTTTAACAGTGTGGAGATTCGTGAGACATGTGAGACTGTTCAGCTGCATGAGACTGAAGGCTTTCTCTGTTTTCTGGTAAAATAAACCGTTATCTTAGGAGCAATGAGCGACTGTTGACCCTCTCAGGGACTCATGGACTTCTTCCTTCAAGCTTTTGTGTTTGTTTGTGACTTCTCTGTCCTCCTTCACAATCACCCGCTGTCCGTTCTGCCATTCAGGACATCGCGCCGGCGGATGATATTTGTCCTGCGTCTTAATGCTCAGATCCCTGTCTCTTAATTGATGTTATTCTGCAGACAGGAATATTGATGGCGCAGCTCAGCCGGATTGGCAGCTGCATGAATCGTTATTAGCCGGGCGGCTGGACACCCCGGCGAGCCGGGAGCAGGTTCAATAGGCTGCCTCTGATACAGCGCCGTGCCGCCGCCCCCCGGGGGAGGTGATCACGGCTCAGACAAGAGATAATTAACCATCTGAGGCTGGCAGCCCACAGGCCAGCAGCCAGGTGAGGAGGTGAGCTGGATAAAACCACCGCACAACACAGGGAGGGGAGCGAGCCTTTGGTGAGGCGACGCCATGCAGCCGGTCGGCAGACGCCGGGCTGGAATAGAGAGCGACTGTACCGGCGTCAGGCGTGATGATATGGGGGGGAAACCGTAATTAGACCAGTGGGGAAGCTGAGCCGCGGCAACAGGAAACAAAGACGCCGCACTAAACATACACAGGAACATTTTCAGCGCAAATAATAACATAAAATATTCATTTTTCTTCTTTTTGGGGAAAAAAATAGCACATAGCAAAAGCTAAGTTGGAATAACAATAAACATAAAATGCAAAATAACGAAAGGCCAAATCAGAGTCGTTCAAGACAAATGTTCTTCAGCTGTCATCAAGCTTACATTCTGACTGGACAACAGCAGGTCCAGTGAGGAAAACAGGCTTTATTCACCGATCAATCCATCTTCTGTGTGACAGTGAGGCTGGTGTCAAATTACAAGTCCTGCTGACCGGCGTACCAAAGATTTTTGAAAGGGAGGCCTCCCAGGAGCGGGTCGATCAGTAGAGCGTTATTTCTTTAGGAAGGTGAGGTTGAGACAATGATGCTGGTGCCAAATTACAAGCGTGTTGACTGTTGAATCAGAGACTTCCAGGAAGCTTCGGATCACCTGAATTCATTACAGGTCACATTCGAACCCCTTACATTTCCATGAACGTTGCTCAGTGACCCACACACGACATTTTCTTTAGTTAAAGTCAAACTGGGAACTTCACCGCAAACTTTGTCGTCTCGATCGATTTTTACAGCAGCAACACAACTTCCCCCACCTCTGTATTTTTCTATTAATATTCCATCTGGCAAGTGAAAGCGACCAAGTTCTCCGACTGCAGATGACAGGTAATTATTAACCTGCTGCACTCGGCGCTGATGAACCATGTGCTGAAGCTGCATGCTGCTGCGGAGATGAGGGATGGCGTGATTCCTCCGCCGCCGCTGCACCCGCTCCTGACCGGGGAGCCCGGGTCCCGTCGACGAACACAAACACTCACAACACCGCTCCAGGACTCAATTTGTCCTATTTCTATTTTTTTTCTTTCCCCCACTAGAGATTGTCAACACTTTGCTAATCCCGACTTTACATAATAGCTGCTTTTTAATCGCATTTGTCAGGGGAAGTGAGACGATGATCATCAGACCAAGTCAGCGCAAGATCCGACACGTTTCCCAGCACTTCTGCCAATTCCGGCTCTTTAACGAGACTGAAAGTAATCCATACGGCTCCTGATCACATGTTCTCACACACACACACACACACACACACACTCACACACACACGGCCGGGTGTAATAAAGCTTTATGGCGTGCCGGTGCCTGGAGGCCGGCGGTGGAAGGTAAATTGAACAGCGGCTCTGGTGAAGCAGTGTGATGGAGCAGAGTATTGTTGTGGACATAGGATTAAACAGCGTGTTCATTTTGTGCTCAACACGGATATTGACTTTCTGTTGTCCTACAGCCGCTCCATCCCCTCTCCACACCGTTGACATGGCGACCCGCCGCTCCGAGAGCTACAGTGACACCGCCGCCGCCGCCGCCGCCGCCGCCGCCGCAGCCGAGTCTCCGCCACTCTTCCCCGAGCGTCCGGGCTAATTACTTAATTCACCCGTTGCTCCCATTCATTTTCATTAGCCATATTATTGCAGTTAAAAGGCTCCCTGATGGCAGAGAGAATGGAATCATCCTCAGCTTTGTGTCGTCTCTCGTTTGAATGGAAGCGTTTAATCAATGAGTGGAAGCAAATGTCTGTCATTCCAGCACTTTGCATGACAAATGAAGACTGTGGGGCGTTCAGAGCTGTCATTAAAGACTACATGTCGCGCTGAAGGGACTCCTACAGGAGGAGGATGCTCTGTTACCTACGTGGGTCTTTCCACAGATGAGACAATAGCTGGGGGTTTCACCATTTCACCATGTTTCGACTCCATTTCAAACGTATTTAGCTTCATTACTTCAACATTACTTGAGACCTGATGGTCAAAGGGGAGGAGTCTGAAGCGTGAATATCAAGAATATCTTATGAAAACCCATTTCACACTGTGTTGGAAACTGATAAACAGGATGGACAATCAACAAAATAACTCAGTTACAGCAAGTGTGTATTTGGGCCAAGAAAAAGAGCACTGTTATTTGGAAAAATTTGCAAAAAGTAATGAAAGGTGCAAATAAAGAACAAGTAATAGTGTAAATCGTAGTAAGGATATTAATAGAAGACTAAAACAAGGACGATCGATCTGTATGTACAACATAAATCTTAAAATATAACAGGAGCTCAGTGTTTTCAGTTCAGCAGAACGAGTGGATATAAAGTGACCATATTTGCAGGATAAAATAAAGATAATGTAAAAGCTGGAGCAGCAGAGCAGAACTCAAAACATTCAGTACCAAGGCAAAAAACAGTCCCAGCGAACAAAAAAACATACACTGGTGAGCCTTACATCGGTACTCTGAGCACTGGATGTAAGATTCCCTCATTGGAATCAGAGAGAAAAGCCTTGGCAGCCATGTTTCTCAGCCTGTTCAGCGCCGGGTCTTGTGATCGGCAGCGTCTGAGGCCGGAGAGCGGAGCAGCACCTGCTCCTCTTCCACTCCGGCCACTGGGACTGGATTAATCACGGCGTGACAGCCCCTCCACCAAGATACCAAATTTAATTATGAAAGCGATAAATAACCTTTTCCAGGTCTGTGTAGATCATCTGCTGCTCAGGATCCACAACTGGGGAATTATCTCCCCTCTGGGGGCGAGGGGGGGGGGGGGGGGGGGGGGGGGGGGGGGGGGGGGGGGGGGGGGGGGGCATCCCATCTTTGACAGATTACTAACTGGAGGCCTGAAAGGCTGAAATATTTATTTACAGCTGCAGCAAAACGTTGGTGTTATTAATGCTCCCAGTCTTCACATGGAATTATGATCATTCCCACTTTCCTCATAAGAAAAAAAACAAAGAGAAGAGAAGAAGAAGCTCTGAAATGCTTGATGGGGATTCGCTGAACTTGTGAGAAGCGGTAAACATATTTGTTTTTATCGGAGACGTTTACGTCGGGGCGAGAGGAACAAACTGCCGTGTGATTCATACCGACCATTCCCATTTCACCATCTGCGATTTTAGAAATGACGGCGTTCGCCGACTGTATTTCATCGCCCACACACACACACACACACACACACAAACACACACACACTATCCCTCACTATTTATAGGACACTTTAAGCCAACAAGTCACTTTCTTAACTTTCCCGAACACACCGCAAACACTCTGAAAGCTTTTTTTTTCTTATTGTTTTTCACACGTTTCAAGCCTCATTCTTGCCTCTTTTCCTGCAAGTTATTCAAGGATGACAGCGGCTGTTTGCGGCGTGCATACACAGATTGTTCCTGGCAGTCTGAAGGTTATAAACAGCAATGGAGGCAGAGTGAATTTACTCTGGATACTTCAGGGCGTCAAGATATATCAGCGCCGATCACGAGTGAAGGGAGGACGGCGAGGGGAGGGAGGAAGGGAGGAATCAAATAAATTCAGAGGCAGGCTGGCAGACATTATGTCCATTTGTCACCGCGCGCCGCGCGCTGCATAAAAGGCCGGTATGAATGGAGTCTATTATGGGAAGAGAGAGCCGCTAAGCTGCTTGCCACTGTTGATTTCTTGCAGCAGTCGATAAATTGAGCAGGGCCCGAGCAGGCCGCCGCGCACGTCCCGTTAAACAGCGAGCGCCGCGCGGCGTGTCGCACTTCCACCAACGCTCCAGTGGTTTCCCATGATTGCTATTCTCCGTATTGATTTGCTGCATTCATGCGCTCACCATGCAGAAAATGTAGAGGAGACAGATGCTGTCCTTTTGGGGGACATAATGGTCCTAATCATACCTCTGGTGCAATAGTCCCGCGCATTAAACCAACATTAGCGCCGAGAACGGCGGCGGACATCGAATTCCTGTTCGGCGGACGCTTGAAGATCGACGCCGGTGACGCCGGCGCCGGCCTTGTGTCCGCTTCATTTAAGAGCCTCAAACTTCAGCCTCTCGAATCATTTCACGCAGCGTAAACGCCGCGTGATTAACCGTCATTACACCTCGGTGAGAACTAAACAACGATCCAAAGTGCTACAAAAAAAAAAAACAACAGAGGAGTCAAGAGTCAGAGCTGGAAGCATTCCACTCCCTCAGAAACCCGGCCGCGGTTTTTAATCAAACGCCGGGAGCCGGTTTCTGAGCAATAACCTGAGAGTTCACCAGAAAACAACACGAGCCACGCTGCCATGCTGCTGATCAGCTGCCAGGATGATTACAGCTAATCGCTCTTTATATTGAGGATACAGTGTTGAGCAGGTGATTCAGAGTGACTCCCAGGATATTTCTAGTTCCTGTAAATTATTAACTCTTTATTTGGGTCATATTGGTCTTGATGTGACGCGTTCACTCATTGGTTAGTCCAAACTGAGGCGGTAAACACACTTTCTTTTGAGGGTTAACTTACGGAACAACTTCATCCTGAGTGGGCCGGATCAGTAAAATAAGGACAATTTCAACAAGAAGTCAGTTTTAATGAAAACTTTCTGGTGTGAAATACAGAGAAAAGTCCCAAACAAAGGCCAGCTGGGAAAAAGGAAAACATGCCAGAACACGGCAGAAGTCTGACACGGTCACGCTTGTTAGCCGAACGGTTTGTTTTGTCAGTGCAGATAAGAATAAGGTGCAGGGAGCTCTGATAAAAAGAACACAATACGGCGTTATCTTAGCATTTTTCTCAACGCAAAGTCAAAAATACAAAATATTTTAGGTCAGTGATAACTCAAGAAATAAGACGGACTGATAAGAAGAGAGGAACACGGCTGATGGACTAAACTGTTGTCTATTTTCATTTTTGCCCTTTTTTTAAGGTTATCTTCCATCGATTTGATCAGTCTGATACAATATTATGTTGCTTTTGTCAGATAAAAGTTCCGTTGATGTCCGACTTCCCCTCGTCTCTCCTCAGCGGTGAAGATATCCTCCGGTTTGTCTTCCAGCAGGGAGACTCGCTGCGACATTCGCCCTCCGGCGTCTCTGTAACTCAAAGGCAGAATGTAAACACGCCGCCGCTAACGGGCGGCTGCTGTTTCTTCTGTTCTATTTCCGTGTGATAAATAAATCAGGTGAATCTCTGCTGGCCTGGTTTAGTCACACTCAGGCAGTTTGTTAGAACAGTTCCGTCGCCGCTCCTACATCACGGCGATAGAACTGTGCCATAAGAGGCACGACGACATTTCTCCTACAGGTTTCATTAAGTGTCCCGTCGCCTCATTACCAAACTCCGATCCCCCCCTCCGTCTTCCTCCCGACAGACAGACGGGCGCCTCTTCCTCATTATTCACCCTCAATTATGTGAAGAGTTTGTCCCGCGCCGCTTAATTACTTCATCCGGGAAGATGGTAAGTTAATTTTGTGATTAACCCCTCTGACACCTGAGCAGGCAGGAATATCGCCCGGCGATTATCAACTCAGTTTGTGTGTGCGACATCGGGACCGACCACTTGAAGCGTTTACGTTTGAGCAGCATGCGGATGTGTTTGTTCATTAGTCGGAGGAGAAAGCGGACCGACGGTACGGCGGGAGCGCCGTCCGGGCCTCGGCTGCACTGTCACTTGGAGAAACTTGGCTGCAGGTAGGCTTTAATTAGACCGACTGCTGGCTTCCCTTCACTTCTTCTTCTCTCTCCACTGTACCGTCTCCTCTGATTACTGGCATTACTGCAAATTTGCAGTTGATAATCAGCCTCAGATTCCTGCTAAATTTCTCATTACGCTGCTGGAGATGTCACTTGGGCTTTGAGTTTGCATTAATAGGGTTTAATCTGTGTGTGTGTGTGTGTGTGTGTGTGTGAGAGAGAGAGAGAGCATCCAGGCTGACGTGACGCCTGGAACACATCACACATGTCAGGTACAATCTTGTAAGGATTCCCGGGAGGCCACTTGTTTAACAATTACCCTTCATCCTTCATTATTTCACATTGGTGGAGAATGATTGCGCCGAAGCCTCCGAGCGCCGGAGCAGGAAGGAGCGGCGCTCATTAGCGGCAGCAGCCGATCTCCACGGCTGAACTCTGCTGCCGCGCCGCGTCCTGCCGGCTCTCAGGCAAACATAATGGCCGCCCCGCTTTTTAATCTCAGAAGCAACTCAGTACTGAGGAGGGGGAAGTTAATCCTGGATAAACACTGTGTTTAAATATTAAAAAGTGAGCAGCACCTAAAACACCGACATCTCTGACTTAAGAGCAGAAGGTTTGGACTAATCTAAGATTTGGGTTTATTTCAGTTCATGAAGCCTAATTTCATCTTGAGGGCTGGAACACTAAAATATTTTCATAATAACCTCTAAAATCAAGGTATCTTTTTTTATTGTGTTGAGAAATTCTTTTTAAAAAATCAGTTTTTTTCTTTGAAGTCTTGGGGTCTTGCTCGGGGTCAAGGGTCACGCTCAGGGAGCCACAGTGGTGACCTCAACTGTCCTCTCAGTACTCAAGTAATCAGTCATGATTTCTTCTTGTTGTCAAAGCGAGACGTTTTGTTCTGTTTACACTGTAGCGTCGTGCTTCCAGCAGTGGCTGCATTTCAATATTTAGCATTAATTTACAAACTAGCATCCAGATCTTTTTTTTTTTTGTTTTGGTTGAAAGGAAGGGAAAAAGATGATCTGCTGTGAGACGTTCTGCCAAACAAAGCCGCGCTAAAATGTGTCCCAAACAAACGGGAGAAACTGCGCCTATTAACTTTTCCGCCTTGATTAAACTGTGCGGCGTCCCGCTGCGCGCGGCAGAAGTGACTTGTAATCAACTCCCAATCATTAATGGCCCTGTTATCTGCACCTGGCTCCTGAATAAACAAAAATCTCATTGCCCCCCTCAATCACTTGAAAGTTATCCCACTGAGTGGCACTTCCAGCATCATCAGCGACACAACCGGCTGATTCCGGGGCCCCGGAGGCAAAAAGCCTCGCTTACAAGCGAGCCTGATCAGCCGCCTTTGGGCCAAAACATGGCAGGCCTTTGAATCACGCTGCTCGGCGGATCGCAATCACGGCTCGGCTCGATTGGACTCATTGTTGCCCGGCCTGCGAGCTCCGTTTTGTGTCCTGATTGATTCGTGTCATGTGAGAGCAAGATACTCAAAAAGACCTATCATCATTCATTTACCGGGGTTCCTGTTTAGAGGCCACTCCGTATTGATGATTACTGTATCCACAGATCTTTAATTAGAGGCTTTTGTGCCCAAGACAAAGGGGAAACAAAAAAGCCAGCAGAGTGGCGTCTGATCGAAACGAGGAAACACTGCACGAGTAAACATTTTAATTACACTGTTAAATAATAAAATGAAAGGTAACATTTCTTAACAAATTAGCCTAAAGGTCAACTTTGTTTCAAAGTAATCTACCAGTTTATATTTCCCTTCACAGGCTTCACTGGCTTCGTTTTCTGAGCAGGAAACACTCCGACATCCACCATGAGCCAATATAAGTAGAAATATAAACCATGGTCAGAGCCACTGTGGGTCTGCTTTTCCAAAACAGCAGCTTTCCCTTCTTTTCCCCAAATAAAAATCTGTCTCTGCAAAATATGTTTAACCTTTAAGACGAGGAAACATGTAACTGTAGCTTTGTAGTTTCTAGCTTTGACTGTAGTTTATGACAACAGTTTTCCTCTGAGAGGTGGAGTCCTGCTCACAGTGGTGTGCTTCCTCCTCCTGTTTGGCTTCTAATTAAACATCGTTATCAGTGTGCTCTTATACAGCCGGTACATTGTGGAGGGATGCTGATGTGGAGCTACCGGGGGAATAAGAGCAGCAGCAGGAACACCTTGGTGTCACGCCACACGAGGTAACCCCACGAGGTTCTCCAGCATCTTCAGGATTTCAGTCCACTGGATTCAGCAGGAACCCCCACCAGGGGTTTATTTTAAATATTTATTGAGGAGTTGCACCATAATGGACTAATTTATACAAATAATGGGAAAAATGAAATGGCCTCTGTTATTATGACAGAAGACGCTACTGAAGTCACAGTGCTGCCTGAATTATTCAAGAACAGATAAATTCAGTATTACAGAACTAACAACATATCAGTATCACATCATAATGTGAGATAGATGCTATAAAACACAGTAATATCCTGAGTTCTGTCTGGAGAAAGAGATTTGTGGCTTAATTGTACAATTAGTACATGTTGGGTTGAATAACTGAATTCTGTTTGCATGAGATTCTCTCTGTTTGTCCTGCTCAGGGTGTAGAGGCCAGGGTCTCCAGGGTTTGCTCTCTCAGGGTTTTTAATAAAAAGGTTTCCTGAACCACCGTCCAGTTCCCCTGCTTGTTTCTGACTCTCCTGCTTCCTGTTTACTACGTACGAGGAACACATGGCAGAACCAGTAATCCGCTCTGCTGTCAGGCACGGTCTGTATGAGGCACAAGCGGATCATCGATCAGGGTAGACGACCTCGTACAATTGGATCTGGAACATAATCTGACTCAGACTCTGGAAGCTACCTGGAAGCCAGTGGCAGAGGAGAGCGTCAGATGTGGCATATACCAAGGAGACGCTCTGTCCCCCCTGCTGTTCTGCAGAGGCCTGCACCCCCTCAGCCAGATCAGCACCATGAGTGGATCCGGGTACCGATTCCGCAGTGGAACAATCGTCAGTCACCTCCTCTACATGGACGACATCCAAAGAACGCCACATCGCATCTTCTTACTGAAGAAAGTTTAAACAGTATAAAATAGGAACCATGTTGGGATCACAATCCAAAGCTGCAGGTGAGAGAGGTGGGTATGGAGTGTGGGTTAGTCCTGAGTTTGTTTGGTTCCACACACAGTCTTGGGTGTGTAGAGTGTGTGTGTGTTGTGCGTCTGAGGAGACCGCGGTTCTGGAGGAGACTTTGTGCTTCAGGCAGCTTGTGTCTCTGTCCTGATCCTGCTGAGGTGAAGCTTTGTAGAAATGACAGACACGTTGATGAACGTGTTGGAGGAGACAGATCTCAGTGTCCAGAGCTGGAGAACGCTGGTCTGAATCCTTCCTGAGGAAAGTGTCATGGAGACATGCTTCACCGTAAAACCGTCCATCTGCTCGCCAGCACACCTCTGGTTCTCATAATTGTCTCCCAAATTACCATTTACCCCCCGGCTGCTCTTTCTGCAGGAAGTCTGGCGTCTCGTCAGGATGCTCTTCATCCCACGAGGCTCCGGTCTGATCTCTGGTGAAAGCGTCACGCGCTCAGCCCTCATTGTGTCGCGGCGCTCCGGCCGAGTCTGACTGAGGCTGCTGCCTTCCGTCCTGTCGTCTCTCTGAACCGATCTGGCCGGAGACCTTCGCCTCGCCGCCGGCGCCCGCTGACGTGATGCTGGCCGACACGCCGTGACATCCCTCCCCTCCGCTGACCGCCGGCGCTCTGCTCGACTCTGGTGCTCAACCTCTCGGCCGGCAGTCACCCAGATATCACCTCCACGCGTTTTCCCCCCTGCCGTTGGTTTTCAGCGTGACGCGATGGGGGGGGGGGGGGGGGTCTGAGCAGCTCCACCCCGACGGGTTTAGGGGAGGATAAAAACTTCAGAGCAAAGATTAGAATGTTCCACGGCGTCACACGTGTGCTCCGGCAGGAACAAACCGATCCGAAGAACTGAGGGCATGAAAGATGTGAGCGAGGCACAGATTCACCGTTTCAACTCTACACGAACCACTGAAGTCGTCTCTCCTCTGAGGAAACGGGCGGAATAAAGAATGCAGAACTCCCGCAGTCATAAAGAATCATGTTTTTATTTTCACCGTGAAATAGGAAGAGTGTATTTTCTATTTTGCTTCGTGACATTCTGCAAAATGGAAGATTTGGGGCCGTCTCTTTCGCCGTACAGGAAACTGGGAGCGTTTTCACTCATCCCGACGACCTCGCCGCGCATCAAACAGGCCGCTCTCCCAGATAAGCTAAACCGCCGAGACTTAACCGGCGTGAACCGGCGCGGGATTCCCGCCACGCCGCGCCCCGGCAGCGCCGGGGCCTCGCGCCGAAACGGCAGACGCCTATAAAAATAAATAAAGCGGGGAGGAGATGTGCTCTTGAAGCTGCATTACTGCCTGACGGCTTAAGCTTAGGGAGCGGGAATGAGGGACAAATTTAGCAGCAGATCTTCGAATAACTAGGTGGGGATAAAGCTTAAAAAAAAAAAAAAGTGCAAATGGCTGCACTTCTGGACGCTGCGCTTAAGGCCCCGAGATGAAGTGCTGACTGCAATGTTTGCAGCTGGAGGAAGGGGCGCGAGAGCAAAGAGAAGTTTTAATCAACTCATTTATGCATTTCAAAGCTTGGAAAACGTTGGAGAGGGATTACTGGAGAAAATGAATGGGAGCCGAGTTTGGAGACAACAGAGAGATAATTAGCTTTATTTGGGCTCAGTGGTGATATCCGGCTCTGTGTGAGGCTCTCTTTGCCTTCTGACAACACAAAACACACACACACACACACACACACACACACTGCTCTCCCATGTGAGACAGAGGGCTGCTGTCAGTCCAGGAGCGTTTTCATTTAGAAACGTATCAGAAGAGCGTCTGATGGAAAGCACCAGTTTACCTGCTTCTGTGTAATAACTGGCACATCTCTTGATGTTTCGGTGGTTCTTTGCCAAGCAATTACTGCTTTATTGCTTTGGGGTCTGAAATCCAACAGTTTCATTCAACACATGCTTTTATCCAGAGCAACATGAGGTTTCTGATGGCATAATATCTAGTTTTAATCTTTACTCCCTAATAATCCTGATCTCGGAGTCCATCCTGGAATCCTGGACAGGAAGTGCCGGAGCTGGAACAGTGTTTGCAGGAGGAGAGTTCCTGAGAATGGCCGGCCCACATGTGCGGCTGACGGACGGCTCAGACCGGCTGAACGTGCAGCTCCGCAAGAAAATGACTGTTTTTACCGGGTTTCCTGCCAACGCCATTAGCTGCATTGTGTTCAGCAGCTTCACGGCAGAGAGGAAGTGGAGCTGCGCTGCTCTGCAGGAACATTTGGTCTGATTTGGTCAGGTTCACACTTTGAATTATGTTTAAGTATTTTGGTACTGAGTGAATCTGGCGGTTAGCTGTAGCTACGTGGTAATGTTAATGTTGACAGAGTTCTGTTCTCTGTGAACTGGATTTATCACGTTCCAGTTGCACCACAACTCGGTAAAACTCCCATAAAACTGCGAGTGCACCAGAGAGCCATCTCCAAACGGCAGAGCAAACAGGAGGAGTGATTGCGCCCTCAGCCTCTGTGACTGGGACATCTGTTCCATGGCTGATACTCCTCCCTGCAGACCTGCACTCTTCCAGAGCTGGGCGTCACCCTCCTCAAACCCTGCGCCCCTCCCACTCCCGACTTCGTCTCCCCGGCTGGAGTCAATACGCCCGCCGCTCCCGGAGCCGTCGCCGATATGCTCCGGCCAAGTGTAAAGCCTCTATCTGCCACTTATCAACTCTCCCGGCTCTGAGCTCCACGCCGCCGCCCCTCCTGTTCGGCTCTTCTGAGATGGAGTCTGATCAGTTCGGAGAGTGTCACCTGCAGCGGCCGTCCGGACGCCGCCGTCCCGCTCTAAACCTCGGAAAACAGCCCCGAAAGAGGCGGCGTGGTTGTAATTACTTTTATCAATAATTCCGCTGCTGCGCCACAAACTGCTCCTGTATCTTTATAATGAGTGTGTTGAAAGATTGGGCGAGTGAGATAAATCACATTTAGTTAATTAAACCGCGTGAACATTTTCATGTGAATAAAACATCAGGCTCAATCGGAGCAGGTTTTTCTTTGAGAAAGCAAAGTTATGGAGATTCATGAGCTTTGTAAGAAAGCAGAGTTTCATTAATTTACATCTCTGTTATGATCTTTATAAGCATACATAATAAAAGGGCCTATTAAAGATTTAATAAATGAACTTCTGTGTGAAGTCAAATGGATTTGGCAAAGGCTGTGGGGTAAAAGCTCACACACACACACACACACACACACAAAGGAGAGGGACTCTGGGTCCTATTATGCGGGAAGAATGAGCGGAGCCGTCAGAAATGGATTAGACCTTGTAAAACAAATTTGGTCTCAGATTTGAAAGAATGGAGACAAGCTCCGCTCAGACTCTACTGGTAAAAACAAAGCAGCCGAGGCTTCGGCCAAAACAACCTGCATGATGTGATAAGTAAGGTCCGTCCGTGCAAAATGTGCAACGGCCATGAATAAAACATGAGCGCACACACACACACACACACACACACACACACACACACACACACACGCACGCAAAAGTCTGCAAAAATCACGCAAAGCAGGAGAGAGAGCGATACACCAAATCACAGGAAAACATCAAAATAAAAGCTTCTTCAACAGCGCGACTGACGGAGCCGTGAAGATACTGATCTCTGCGATCAAAACCCCGGGCTGCTGTTTGTGAAGATGCAGCGATTCCCGACTCCCGATCACCGAACCAGATAATTCACTTTCATCTCAGGTTAGAAACGAGGAAAATATGGGGTCAATAACATAAAAAGTGGGTCCTGTAATGGTGCTTAACAAAGTGAGGAGGTGAAAAGTATGAAAATTCATGCAGCAGAACCAGAAGTGTCAGAGCCAGGGATGTGGCCTTGGCAGGCTGGGACCGGGACTTTAACACAGAACACACACTGCAGACCTGAAGCTTTCCATTTTCAGGTGAAAACCTTTAAGCAGGGCTTTAACTTGGCTCCTGCTGTTTCACCAGCGCCTGGGCCTTTTTCCAAACAGGAATCAGTTTTGAACCTGATGTGATTTATGGTCACGTCTGAGATGTTTTCATTAGTTTGTCAGAGAAGAGGATGATGGGGAGTCTGAATATGAGGTTTTCAGTAACAAAGATGACGTCCGTGTGGCCTAATGGCTGCTCTCTGCTTCTGCTAATATTGTGTTTCAGTCAGATCGGGGCCTCGGGGAGACAATTAGACGATGAAGATGAAACACAACAGTTAAAGGAGCAGGAAAGGTTAAGGTCCATACTTTTTTAACCAGTAGCCATTGAAATTAGATCATTACTTTAAAATAACCCTCCCTGTGCCGTTCAGTCCACTGTGTGTTTTCCAAAGGGGCGAATTCCGAACATCAGCTCGCCCTCTCTAACTGCCCTCCTCTCGGGTGTCCATAAACACATGTTCGCCCCCGAGGCGGCTAATTTTGGATGTAATAATCTATTTAATCACAACTTAACATTATTGATCCCCGTGTTAAAAGCTATTTAGGCGAGGGCCCGTGGGCTGGAGCGGCCGCCGCGCCGCTCCCCTCCCCGTCATCTGTTTCCCATTCCGGCACAGCCGCCGGAGGCCCGGCGCTCGCTGCAGAGATAACTAATTAAATACGGGTCTGCAGAGGAGGGTCGAACACGCCGGGCTCGCCAGCGCCCAGCGGGCCTGCATCCTTTCAGGAAATGTGGAAATCTGGTTTAAAGAACGGATTGTTTAGTTCACAGATGTCAAATAGTGGGAATAATAATATGCTAGCCGTATAAATACACAAGTTAACTGTGATGAATTACTTTACACATTATAAGATTTCACAATGATGCCTTGAAAGACACTGAAATAAAGTGTGTTAAAATAAAACTTCATTATAAAGTGACAGAATTAGTTTTTCTGAGGTATTTGGACTTAATGAGGCTAATATCCCAACCTCTATCTGTGCCAAACAAAATTTTTGACTCATTACCACACATCACTTTAGAAATGCTGCATTCTTCCCTCCAGGCCACTAGTTGGCAGTGTGCCGGTTTGATGCCGTCTGCAGCCGCGGTGCAGGAGCAGCATTCAGAAGAGCTGCGTTTCTGTTTTCATCGGCTCCAAGCGCCATCGTGGTGTTTTCAGACACAAGTTTTCCATTTTCACCTGAAGATGTGTAAAGACTGAGTTTAGTCCCAGTTTCCACACCGAGGACGTCCAACTCAATTATTTCCAGGAAATGTTTTCCTTCTGTGGAATTTCATTTTCGCAATCAGTCACATGTGATAATTGGCTCGCAGACTCATACCACACACACACACACACACACACACACACACGCACGCACGCGTGCACACACACTTTTAAGCATGCATTGCAGTTAGCTGCATGTGCCAAGTAATTAAAGCCCAAATCATGATATGTAGGACCCCCCCCCCCCCCCCCCCCCCCCCCCCCCCCACGACGCCCCGCGGCTCCTGGAAGGTGTCCCGGCTTATCGGAGCCGTATTGATCCGGGCCCGAGGAGACGCTGGTCCCGCGGAATCGTGCTCATTTGGGGAGAGGACACAGCTGACAGCGGGCCGAAGATCAGTCCGTCTGAACGGCTTCTTCTGACGCTGATGGCTGAACGGCGTGAGGCTGGATGAGCGCCGCTCCGGGAATAAATCACACATTCAGCGTCTGTCCACGAGATTTAAGACACACTGCTTCAAATGAAGCCTCTGCTGATGCTACATGTTCTTTTCATCCCCGACACACATGATTTACTTGGTGATTACTGAGAGAACAGAGGCGGCTGCTGCGTCTTCTTGTGCTCTGACAGGACTGAGGACAGGAAAGACTCTTGAGAAACACTGTGAATTGAACATGTACTGTACTTTTAAAGCTGCACTGCTCAGTGTCTTCATATGGATGTCAGCTCACCTACAGCTACAGCTAACCTCTGTCAACAACACGAGGATGCCTCTGAATCAGAAACACGTCTGCGATTCATCTGCTCAGTCTTCTCTACAGGAATAACTTCAGATCAGCGTGGCTACAGACTTCCTGCCTGGCTCGAGGGAAAAACATTTACCTTGGAAATGACTCATTTTTGAAATAACTTGAGCTTTTAGCTTCGTTTTGAGAACTTTTCTAGCCACAAATGTTCACTTTATCTTCACAGTGCCAGAATCCCGGGCTTCATAAATCTGAGAGCTCTTATAACGAAGCGTCTCACACAGAGGGACCAGGTCGGACCACATCTTTACCCTCAAGTCCCAAATCAAGACTTACAAGACCCAAGTCCAGTCCCAAGTCAGAGACGGTGCGTTTCTAGTCCTTATGAGTCATTTTAACAATGAAATAATGATATATCAAATTTACACAGATCACACAAGCTTTTCAAATCTGTATTGACCCAAACACATTTGACAAACCAGTGCATTAAACATTAAACAAAAATAACATAACCTTTAATAAAAGTAACACACATATATATTTTAATCAGTAGTATTAGTTTACATTTGACCCATTCTGCATGAATATGCATCAGTATAATGTATATTTGAACATTTTGTCAAGTGGATTGTAAAGCTGAGACTGGAGCCTGACTCTGATCCCAGTCCTGTGACTGGAGTCCAGCCTCCAGCTGCCCACCTGGAAACTCGACAACAGCGCAGAAACGGTGAATAGCGCTGATGTTTGGTTGATTTCAAGTGTTGACTGTTGACTGATTTTTGGTGGTTTGGTTGTAGATCCTCGTTCTTGTCTTTACACATGTTTTTTATTCAGCAGTGGTCTTCTGTAGGCCTGCATAGAGGTTTTTCATGTAATGTTTTGCATGCTTCTGTTTTTATGTATCTTTGTGGAGTTTTGTTGCTCATTGATTTTTTCATATATCTTTTTGTCTTATGTTACATGCACTGCCCTGGGCTGTGCGTCTGAAAATTTGTCCAAAAGTGGAAATTTAATACAAATAAATGGACCAAAATGCATTTGTTTTTCATTTCACTGTGCCCAGTCACTACTTTCTATTTCAACAGTGAAGAGTGTTTTCAGTCAGCTTATCTTTCTCTGGTCACTTCACAGCTTTCTCTGTCTTTGTTTGGAGTTTCTTTGAGGTACTTTGTGATAAAGAGTTTATCTTTTTGCTGACGATCCCTCATTTTAGTGTTTATGTTGGATGAACATTTATTTATTTGTCTTCATGTCTTGTTTCTTCTGCACCGATGATCAGATGTGGGCCTGTGAGGCCCCTCAGCCGGCCCTGAACAGAGCCACCATGTGAAACACCCCCCAGCTCCCCCGGCTCTGAGCTGCAGCCCCTCTGATGGATCCCTGTGTGTTCGTTTATTGAACCCAGGTAAGTGTATCCAATTAGTGTTTCTGTGTCTCGCGTGTCAGGCTATGCTAAATCTGCCTCCAAAAAGCCGGGGATCCTATTAGCTCAGGAGCAACGCCTCTGTATTTTATACCGCGGCTTTTATGGGCTCTCCAATGTCACTGCATCAAAGGAGCCTTGTCTGTACATGAATCTCACCGCGGCAGAATCCTTCAGCCCCATTATCTGGGTGAAGTGCCCTTCCTCGGCTATTTGTATCCTGCCGCGCCTCGCGCCATTACCTTCTGCTGGGTAATAGCTCCTCGGGCCTCTTGTCTCTCCGTCCTGCTTTTCTTCGAGGAAAAGAGCCGTTTCCTCTTCTGAAACACATGCGACCGGTTCGCCAGCTTCTCAGATAAACCCTGTTTAGAGGCGTGTTCAGGTGAGAGGTCACGCCTGGATCTGCAGCTCCAGCTTCCTGTGTCCACTTGTCATTTGTAATAAAGAAGGAAAATAAGTGCTTTGATTAAAAATAATATGAATAATCTGTCATTCTCCCAGTCTCTTACCTTGAGAGACTCCAGCTGCCACTCGTCTTCTCACTGCTTTCCTCTCAAACTCGCCAGGGATGATTATTTACTCTGCACGGCTCTGGATCTGCTCAGTCATGCATAGCCGATCTCTCAAGTCCCCTCCGCAGTACCGGATGGATTTTGAAAAAAAAAAAAAAAAAAAAAAAACCTCAAGGATAATGGAAAATTGATTTTTATCTCCCCCCGTATCTGTTTAAATATGATTAACAGTGAGCTCGACACAGCACGTCAAATTAATAATGACGTGCGGCGGGAAAAAGCAATCAATAATTGACAAGATAAATACAGATAAGGGTCCGTGACGCCGCCGACGCAGGTCACGCGATGACAAATGAAGCATTAGCATGTGGAGGATAATCACCACTCATTAGATGGCTGTGAATGACAATGCGGCGGCGGCGGCGGCGTTTAGGCTGTGAGGGGGGCCGTCCCGCCGAATGTGTCCGCTAATCTGCTCCCGCCGCCGGCGACCAACCAGGAGGTCCCCCCGACAGCCGGACAGTCGCACTCGAGTTCCCGTTTCGCTCCACGCCGCCGCAGACTGTCGTCTTGCTCCGTGAGGGTCGCCGTTCGAACCCGTCCGCCGCCGGCGGACATCTGGGCGAAGTCGCAGCCCTAACTTATCATCCGCCCGCTGAAAACTATAGGTTTTAGATGACAGGGCTCGTAAATGGGTTATCTGAAATCCAATATATATCGGAGGAGAGATCTCGTGGGGGGAGAGGCGCGCTTGACTGTATCATCTTGATCCATAACTTTCCCTCCGACCGGGGGCCCATTTATTGTCGATTCCATCCGAAAGATGGGTCTGTCAGTCGGGTGGGAGTCTCGCTGCTGTTTATTTTCAAATCAATACTCAATTACTATAAGGAAGATCCACTCCCTCGCCCATTTTCGAGATGAAATTATGGACTGCGGCAATAACACTTAGTCAAGGCGAAAACCGGTGTCATTAACTCACAGCTGGGCAGGATAAGTACACCCGGGTTTTATAACAACTGGATCTCTAACCCCCCCGACTGCCTCTCCCCCTTTTACCCTTTTAGTTTCTAATTAATCACTGTGAAAAAGACCCTTCACGACGTGACGGATGACCAGAGAAAACAATTTTCACCCTAAGAGCCTTTTAATTTTAAACTCTGGGAGCTCATTGACTGCAACTCCCAACAACCCATCAATGCTAGTTTTTAATGCACTTCCTCCTTTGTTATTGAGAAGAATGGAGAGGAACCGGGGGCCCCGGCTCCTCTTCATAACTCACGTCATTGATTTGCTAAATGCCAGACATTTGCCAGAGGAGAGAGTCCTGTCAATGGCTCTGGCAGGGTGTGTGTAAATTACTCCATTAGGGAGGGTTTTGGGGTATTTATAGTTGAGGAGTGGAGGTTCGGCTCGCGTGCATGCTGCAAGCCGGGCCCTGTCACGCCAGCTGGAGAGAGAGAGAGGACGGGAAAGACGCTCCGATACGGCAGTATGAAAACAGATAAGCCATCATTCAGCGTAACGCGTTGTGACAGACGGGCTTTTGCTCTTGTGAAAGTAGGCTAGACAGGTCCGAGGGCAGAATGCAGGCCTGCCCGGAAGCCCTGACGGGCGGTCCGGTCGGGGTTATTGTTAGCATCCGCACCAGCGAGACGGCTCGGTCAAAACAGTCCACTGTGACTTTGAAGCCAACTGGTGGAAAGAAAAACATGTTTTTCCTGCAAATAAAACCAGAAAGTTCGATAAGGATGTGATCAGGCCAGAGCTGCTGGCTACCCCAACGTTTCGCCCAGCAGATCAATGCAGGACACAGGAAACGCTGCTTCACCATCACATTCCGAATTTAACTCATATTCAGGAGGAAAGTTCAGGAAAACATCCCTGATTTCACTTCAGGAACCGAAACGAACTCATTCTGCTTTGGCGGGAAAATTCAACATAAAAACTCTTCCTCTGAACCTCGTCTCCGGGAGCATCAACTGACTCTGTTTGTTCTGCTGAACATATCTGGCAACAAGTGAATTTCCTCCTGTTTCTTCTAATGTGACTTTGGTAAAATAAGTTACAGAACACATGAATACAAAGTTTAGATAAGTGCTGCTTTTGCGGGAGCTTGAGGAAACGTTAAACTTCTCAAAATACCAGAGATTCAAATGTCCGTCAGAGCACGACCGTATTCAATTTCAAATACAAGACAATAATTCATCATAAACAGGTGAGGTTTTATTGTTGAAATAAATGCTAAAGAAACAATGTAGTGAGCATGCCAGGCCACTAGTTGGTGCTGTTGAAACCACACACACATGTTGCAGAGCTCAACACTCTCTGAACATTCACAATGGGAGAACATCTACTGAGCATGTGCAACAACTATTCACTAGTCGTCCTCTTGCACAGTAGCAGCATTTTAGAAAAGTTGTGTTTCTTCTTCCTCCACAGGGGCGGAGCTGGAGCATTTTTAAAAAGTAGCCTTTTCCCCCATTTCTGTGGAGATGGAGTGTTTTCAAAAAGTTCTATTTTCCACTGTTTGAACGGAGACGGAGTCAGGACAGACACCCAAAACACAAGGAGTGTTTTCTATTCTCACTTGAAAACGGGGGACCGAATAATCCTGGAGTTTCTCATATTGTGACACTGGTGTTTATTCTCCAGAAAACTCTTTATAAACCGAGGCGTTCGGCCACGACGACGAGCCCACATGAAAACACACACGGTGCACGACACACTCGCTGCAGCGTTGTGCAATTAGTGCCACGCACCGTTCCAGGAACGCGAGTCGTGTCGGGAAAACATCCTTCCAGTGTAAACACACTTGACAAAGTGTAAATGAACCGTGATGAATGTGTCTCACAGATCGTGTAGAGAGATGTACAGTATCTGCAGCAGAGCGCTCTCAGGTCCTGGACAGCAGCATCCAGAGCGTCACCAGAGAACGGGCAAAAAAAGAGAGAGAGAGAGGAGTAAATAAGTAGTTTGAATAAGTAACTCAGAAATGAACAGGTGAGTGATTGTGCATTGTTGTTGTGCATCGTCCAAAGTTATCATCAAGCTCGGATGTAATGTTAAGATCTTGTATCAGTGCATTAAGTATTTAAAAAAAAAATTGCAGAAATATCACAATGAAGCATTAAAGTTGAAGAAAGAAAAACAGCATCTTTTCTCTGGAAGTCTTGTTCGCGGCGTATTGAGCGAGCGGCTTCGGTCACAATCAGCAGGTTATTGTCTGAGCTTTCCCCTCTAATCACAACACGCCGGGCTGCGAGTCTTTTCTTTGCATCTGGAGGATTCCGTCAGCACGCCGCGTGCTGTTAAAATAGCTTTTCTGCGAGCGAGAAGGGAAGGAAAAAAGAAGTTTTGGAGTGATTGCTGATGAGGCCTCGATCGGAGCAGCTCCGGTGTGGAGAAGCCCGAGTGAGACGACAGCTCAGGGTCTGTTAAAGGAATAAAATGAATCTCTTCATTCATTTGTTTCTGTGGGACGAGCATAGCTGAGTTTGAGAGTCATGACCCTAAATAAACGGACAAGTTTCAATTCACTGCAGAGACCCATCTGGTCCTGTTTCTACTGAAACGAATGGAGAAATTAGAAGGTGTATTTATGTTGCCATGCCGACAGCTCCCCAGAAAACAGAGCTCTTAAAGTTGAATTAAGTTGATTATGCCTTTAGCCTGTATGTCTTCTTCACGTCATTCAAGCAGGTTTTTCAACATACTGGATTCAGAAATGTCACCGAAACGTGAAAGCTCTGCTGCTCATACCACAAATGCATGCTCCTCAACATGAACACTGTCAAACAGCTTCTGGAGACGTTCTCAGTGAAGCACATTACAAGCTCTGCTACCACTTCATTTTTTTGCAAACTGTTGAGCTAAACCCTGGAGTGATTTTCTCTGAGTAGCGAGTGGCGTTTGACGCCGAGCTCCTCCTCCACCGATCCCTGCGCGTCACTGCGTTTTGTCTCACTGGTGGATTATGGGTGAAGTGAAAACGCAGCTGCCGCACAAACCTTTTTTTACTCATCCAATCTGTGGAAGTGGCGGCGGCGCGGCGCGTTTTAACGAAATAAAAGCTAAATGGAGAGTGACAAAGTGCCCCCGAGGGGCGGTGATATTTTTTGCCTTGACTCTTCTATGACACCTTGATAACGCAATTACAGAGTAATTACCTTAACAAGTGGCATTAGAGAAAATTATCCTCATTTTTTCGGCTAAAATAACACCAAATCAGCACTGAGTGAATTTCAGAATCTCTAATCAGCAACTCATTAAGTGCTGCAACTGCCTGATTTAGGCAGCCATCAATGACAAATGCAATTAGCGCGACCAAACAACAAAAATGTGACAACATTGTGCCAAACAAGCGAGATAAATCCGTCACATCCCTCTGAGATTTCACGTGTTTATTCGATTCAGGACGGCTAATTGTATTCGCAGTGTGTGTGTGTGTGTGTGTGTGTGTGTGTGTGTGTGTGTGTGTGTGTGTGTGTGTGTGTGTGCACGGTTTGAGATGCTATCTGCGGCCCGAGCCAGACAAAAGGGTTCAAAGTCGATGTGGAGCCACATGCGGCGGCTGCCAGCTTTTGGAGAATCTCCTCCTCTTTTCAACAAACGAGGCAGATAAGCAGGAACGCCAGTTAGCCGGTGCACAAGCAAGGTCAGGTGAATGTGATCAGCCCGTGTGTGTGTGTGTGTGTGTGCGAGCGTACTATCGGGCCGGATCTGTGGAGTGACGTGAGCAAACTGGGCCCACTCAGCTGTCTGGGAAAATCATTACACAGAGTCCGGGCATTGTGGGGAACTTTGGAGGCGATTGGCCGCTTGGGACGGCGCCCCGTGACCAAAACGCCCTTGAATGAAACACTTCCTTCTCTCCACCGGTCGGAGGACTGAGCAGGAGTTCAGGGAGGTCCGGCGCTGTGAATCCGCAGCACCTATGAAGGCTGTGTATAGAAACGTGATTCATATTTAAATCATATTTACAGAGTGGTTTGCAGCAGCACTGGTCTGTTGATTTATCCATGTCGTGTTCATTTATCTTCAATAAAAATAAATAGATCTATTCATGTCTATAGGTTTACTCAAGGGCTTTACTTCCTGTTCACCTGATCACTCAGTGAAAACGAACCCCACGGCGGGTGAGTTGAGGTGTGTTAAAGTGTGTTTCTGAGGCATCGGCCAGGTCGATCCTCAGCGTTTCTTCTGTTTCCGAAGTTGTTTCTGTATTTATGGATTGGTGAGTGTCTGGTCCCCACCCCGACCCTAAAACTCATACCTATAGGTCTAGTCTCCACCTGATGAGAGAATCCAGGAAGATTCAGGGACTCAACACACAAAAATTCTGCTTTACTTCCAACCCGGAGGCACAAATCTATCCAAAAAAGATCCACGCCTACTTTAAAAGTCAGCCCAGTCGACTCGTTCTCTTTATTTCCCTATTATTTCAACCTCACCATAACTTAAACTTGGAATTCATAATCAGGCTCATAATCACAGCTCATTAATTATAGGCTATAATTAGTGGGAGATCAGTCTAATGATAAGACACAATTATGTCTCCAGATGCATTGTTCCTAATCAAACCCTAATATCCAAACACAGCCCGGCGAGCGGAGGACTGTCTGTCAATTCCAGCCCTGCTCACACTTTAACAGCATTTTCCGCGCTGCGCTCGTGTCCGTGCGCGGCCGGCCCGACGAGGTGTCGCCGCATTACTGTACACACACCGCCTGTTTGATGTAAAATGGCGTTTAATGACTCATTTGAAGTATCTGAATTGCAAAAGGGAATGAAACATCACTTTGAAGGAGGATATGCCATATTCCAATCAAACATTTCACTGTTGCGAAGGTTAATGAATGCCATTAGCCCGGCGCCAGTAAATTCAGACTTGCACTTTCACGAGATGCATAAATTAGATAAAGACCCAGAATCCGAAGCTGCGCGCCGAGAAAGGAGAGGCAGACGTATGACAGGAACACAATTACATGCCTGTGGAAGAAATGGCGGCTAAATGGAAGCAATTTGGTAAGCTTCGACAAGCGCGGCTCCCCGGTCCGTCCCTCAGCTCCGCCGCAGACGCAGACTCTGATTCATCAACGAGCTGCAAAAATATTTATCAGATTAAAAATTTGTGTCATTAACATATACTTGCGCGATCTCCCTCTAATTGTTGCTCATCTGCATGCGTATTAGCCAGATTGATTACCGAAATGTTTCTAACTCCTCCGATCGGTTTGTTGCATGGCTGGATGGCTGACAGTATTTATTCTCGCAGATATTACAATAATTATTCACCAATTTGCTCTTTAAGTTTCTCTTGAGATGCTAATTAGTTGTTAATTTACTTGTATCCTTTGGGCTAATGGCTCATCACTTCTTACAGTGTCCTGCCCGCCGCTAATAAGGTCTGACGTCGGCTTTTTCTATACTTCATTACTCCTTTCGAATGATCATTGGCCTCCGTAATTAGACGATAGTTGAGTGATAGTCCCGCCGTAGACTGCGACCTTGAGAAGAAGTTGAGATCTGACAAATGGCGCGTCGGGAGTGGGAGCTAATGGCCGCCACGGGACGACACCTTGTTTTGGTTCGACTTGGAGTTTTGTTTTTAATTCAGTCTGCTGGAGGAGGAGGAGGAGGAGGAGGGGGAGGAGGAAGAGGCCGGGCTCATGTTGACTTCATGCACGGTGATGTGGGATATTGGAAAACTGCAGACTCACTTTTTTGCAGTTTCTCCAGGTTGCACAGAACTACTGAGACTTCTCTCCCCGAGATACTGAGCTGATGAATCAGAGGATAAAAAGTACTTTTCCTGCCAAACAGAGTCGAGTTGGAGCTAAGATCACGTCGAAGAAACGCCCCGCACGGCATCAAGGGTTTAGAACCGACATGTTGGAGCAAACCTACACAGGAGAGGAAATACACACTTCAAACAGAGAATTATTTTCTTCTGAGGAAAATCCGATCCAGACTGTCTCTCGGTTGAGCGTCAAGAATCCTAATGCTGTCTTTGTTTTAATATTAGCTTAGCATGTTTTATCTGCACTGCACTTCCTGTGTCCGCAGCCCTCAAGCGGCGCCACGCCTCAGAGTCATCACACACCTGTGATGAGGGCCGGACTGCGAGGGAAGTTGTAAATTCTGAGGCGGAATGGAGGATACTCTGGTCATTTACTGTCTACTTCCTGTTTCCAGCAGGTAGCGCTGTGGCCGATGGTCATTAGCGTGGTCAGGCGACCTACACTGCACTTCCTGTTTCACAGCAAATGTCAAACTATAAACACTTAATCAGGTTAAAATCAGTTGTAATGTACATTACTTAGATTGAAACAGGCACAATATTTCTGAAATTCTATCAGTAATGTCTTACATTACTGCGTTACAGCTGAACAGTGACATGTTCCTGTAGATCCACTGCTTTTGAATGCATTACTGCCAACACTGAGGACAAGTTCTCTCCAGAAAATGTGTAAATTTGGGGCAAAATTGTCCAAAATCTGAAATATTTTTTAAAGTAATGGACATCCTTTGAGTTTACACTCAGCTAGTCGTCCAAAGAATCGTGAGAAAGCAGAAAAAGACCACAACACACACAAGAGCAGAACATTAAGAGAGGCATGGCGATGCTACAACACAGTAAAACATCCACACACTAAACTACTGGCCATTAAAACAGCAGTTTAAACATCAATGATGGTGATAAGTTCCTCTAATTTAAATGGCTTAAATACTTTCTTCCCAAATTTATCTCAGGTTGTGGAGATTGAGGCCGACAGAAAGTGCAAATTCTTGAATTTCCCATGGCGAGGACCGACGTTTAACCAAACTACACCGACTGTTCAGCTTCTTCCACGTCTTGTTGGTTGATTCTGTCACGACTGGATCATGTGTGGCGGAATGAACTACCTGGACAAACTGGCCCAAGTGTGTTGCCACAGATTTTGGTATTCTGCACTCCAGATGGGTTAACTGTATTTGAAGGCTTTAATTAGATTAATAATGATGATAGATTACTCCATGTTAACGCATCAGTTTTGAAAACCCAAATATGATCAAGAATATTTTAAATCACAGATATGAGCCAAAAAAAACAAAAACAAAAAAAAAAACACATTTATACTCAGATCAGACCTTCTTTACGTAATAAAACACACGCAGGTCACTGTTCATGCCCACTAAAATGTATTTTTCCTGTTTACGACATTTTCAAGTGAAAATGGAAAACTTCCATTGTGTCTTGGGCGTCTGCTCACACAGCAACGGTGCTCGGAGTCACTGAAAATTCAGCTTTTTGAAAACGACTCCCACAGAACGACTTCTCACAGGCGCTCCACGTCCATCTCCATGGTAACGGGTGAAAACACCACTTCTGTGAAATGCCGCTTCTCTACTTTACGTGAGCTCCAGGGCCGCAGTATATCGTTCTTTTGCTCATGCTCGCTAGATGGACAATAACTCCCAGTTCATGTTCTCCTGGTCCTGGTCCTGGTCCTGGTCCTGGTCCTGGTCTCAGTCCAGATTCTCCTGGACTTGGTAGTTTTAGGGGAGACAGTCACCGTAATAAACTAACAACGGTGTCGTAGATGGGTGTGAGGGAGGAAGCTGTGTGACTGAACATAGACTTCTGGTCAGTTTCTTTCCTCGAACTGCCCTCCGGCGTAGTGAGGGGACACTGGGGGGACACTGGGGGGACAGCGAGGCCTTCCAGGTGAGCTCAGTGTTCCTGCGCCGGCTCATGTCGCTGCAGCTCCTGCTTCCTCCCGATGTTCACCTCCACATCACTCCAGCAAGCAGCATCCCCCGAGACGGGTCTTTTTTCAGCGCTAACATGTGAAATATTGCGTTCCCGGGCGCTCAGTCAGGCGAGCAGGAATCATCGGCTCTCTCTGGGCACGGCTGACAGATGGCCGTCCACACTGTGAGAAAAACAAAGGCAGAGCGAACAACCGGGTCGGCCGTGTTCTACCCCCCCCCCGCCGCTCCGCGAAGCGGCCTCCGAGGCGAACCCCGCTCGGGAAGGCGCGGAAACATCGGGCTGCTTCCGATGTACTTTTAGCATTTAGATGAGTCTCAGTCTCTCTCCCCCGCGGATCAGAAATGATCTTGAACTTTTCCGCCGTGTGTTTGATTTGAAATCCACATGAATACCTGGCAGGATATCGCTGACATATTCCTGCACTTAATCAGCGCGCTTAGAAATTAACAACTTCAAACTGAAACGCAATTTGCATGTGTTTGCTTGTGCAGAATAATCAAATCATGCAGCGTTAGGCCACGCGTGGAGCGCTGGAGACACTGGTTTTGTTCAGCCCCGGCTAATTGAGCCCCTCTGCCGTCTTTTTTAGAACAGTGCCTGACATAAACACTGGTTGTCGGCGGACTGACGAGTATCAGATGAATAATTTTAATGTTAATTACACAGTAGTGGAAATGCATAAGGAAATCTATTCACCGGGGGCAATGAGCGAAGTTAAAGATGAGGCTGAATGCGGTCCCGCGGGATATTTTTAAAAAGAAGAGGACATGGAGGAGCAAATGATGTGGTTTATTTATAAGTGCTGCAGATCAGCGGTGAGCTGAACTTTCTTTTGCATTTCTATTTTTTTTTGCTCCCGCATTATGTTTTAAAGAGCAGAGGCCAAATTGTCCACGAGAGACTCTCGGTTTCTGCCGTTTCCTCGAGTTGCAGGAATGTAATCTTGCGGCCGAGGTGCCGATATTGTTTTTCATGGACACGATTTACGCTTAATTTCCAGAATATAAGTTATCGATTTGCTGATCTACCTGCTGTGATCTCGTCTACATAACAGCCAATGATCTGATTTTCCGACCCCGCGACATGCTGCAGTGCTGAAATGAAATGGAAGATTGATTTGGAGGATGTGATGAAAATCTGGGAGCTGATCTCGGGGACATTTTTTGCTCCCTGTTCTGCCTTTATTATTTATGTTTGTGTTTCTTTATGAGGAGCACGGCCACATCGAGGTGGGTGGGAAACATGACAGTCAGAATTCAAACATGTTACAGTAATTTATCATAGCAAAGCCACTAACATGTTGTGTAAACCGGGTCTTGGTTTAGTTTTTATGCTGCTCCTGATCGTTTTTTAGACAAACCCGTGGTGGCTCTGAGAGGAGGAGGAGTGGAAACTCAGGTGTGTGGTGGACCTTTCCACTGAGATGCTTCTGCTTCAGAAACTTCTCTTGACAAAACTAAAAAGTTGTAAAAGATCAAGCCTCTTTCCATCCTGTATTTTCTGATTCCAGTGAAAAACACAGAGTGGATCAGCCGTGGCACTCTTAAATTCATAGAAGGTGTTTCGATGGACGTTCCTCTGTTGATGCATTTTCTATGTGTGAAGTCGGTTGTGTCTTAAAGCCGAAGCCTCTCTTGCTCACCTTGCTCCAGCGGCTCCGGCCATCCATCAGCGAGAGATGAACGCCGGAGCGAGGTGGCGGCGGTGACGGAGCCGCTCCGTCGCGTCGCTGTGTGTCGGCCCGAGCCACGGCGTCAGCAGAATGGACCGGGCGGCCGTAAAACGGCGGCGGCGGAGCCGTAAGTCTGCATATAGACAGGGTCACTTCACCTGGTTACCGGGGGCGAGGAGCTGCTCAGTCAAGCCTGAAAGGCCGATTCGATCTGCTGAGGCTGCACGGGAGGAGAAAACCCATCACAGGCAGGAAAGATTCGCTCAGGAGGCCCGAACCTCCTGGAGGGGGTGGGGGCCTCGTTCAGGATTACGGCGTGGAGGAGTCATGTCATGCTGGGCGCTCACGCTCGCCTCCAGCCGCTTTGTTCTGGGCGTCGGGCTTCGGTCTGTCTCTGGGTGGTCATAACTCACCGGGGTTTTGTCACAGAGCGAGCCTGCTGTCCTCTGAGGACCCGTTCCCCCCCCCCCCCCCCCCCCCCCCCCCCGCATTGATTAGCAGTGTGTTACAGAGACAGATAGAGTCTCCCGGATCCGTCCGCCTGATAATCCCCGCCGCCGAACAAGGGGGAGGCCGATAAACCGAACGGGCGCGATGTGCTCCGACATCCCTGCTCCTCCGACGGCGAGGAAACGGGGGGCCGACCCGGCGGGGCCGCCGTGCATATTGCCTTGACCCTCCCACTTGGCCCCTCCATTGTTTTTCAATTAATCGCAGCCACTTTGCCGGGAACGACACTGACAGATGGCGAGGTCTTTGTCGGGATGGCGGGGGTGGGGGCGGGGGTGGACGGGGGGGGGGCAGATAGTGCTTACTGGTGGGGAAAAGTGAATTTTGGGGCCAAATGATGCACGGCCCCCGAGCACGGCCGCCCAGGCACATCTCTGAGTGCTGATCTATTCAAAGTGCAAGCAAGCAGGAAATAAGGTGGAGGCGTCTCTGCAGGTCCGGGGGATATTACACCGCCACGTCGAGCCGGGTGGGGGGGGGGGGCATGATGAACCTCATCATTTAACAGCCATGGTTAGTCAATTAATCCTTCAGACTTTGTCCGGTCAAAGTTTAAAAGTGAACTGCGATAGAGGGGCTTGTTAAACAATTCTCCCCTGTTCTATTGGCAGAGAACTTCTATGTGCAAAAACTCCAGATAAAATATAAATAATTCCAACTGATTGATTTTGGACGTATGACTTAACGTGAAGCAAAAATTAAAAGTAAACAGATGAGCTGAGGGTAACTTTGGTGTGAATAGTGAAACTTTCTTGACCGATCCGGCGTCTCTGTCCTCTCCTCACGTCTGTGAATCTGGTTTCCTTTTGTTTCTCAGCTCGGCCGCAGAGCGAAGTTCCCTGTAAAGCTGTAGCCTGAACACAACATCCAGCCTAGAAAAGAAATGATTTTCGAGACAAAACATAAAAAAAAAAAAAAAAAACCCAAAACAATTTATCCTGTGAGTTTTCCTCAAATCCTCTTTTCGACTCTTTTTCTTTCTCTCGGTCTGTGCAGCGATGAGCTCTGGCTGGCTGCTGTGAATTTGAGAGTCCAAAGAGAAAACAGGCTTTATGGAGCAAAGTCTTGATGAAAGTAGACATTAAATTTATTGTCAGTTTATTTGTTCCACTGCAGGTTTAAAGCACCTTTTAGCTCATGTTTCATGTTGTTCGCTTTCCAAAGAGGTTTTTTTCTTTGCTTTTTAACTGTAGCAATATAGTTTCAGCCCATAGCTCAAAAACATCTTTCTCTTGTGCAAAAACATAAATTATGCCTCAAAATCTTAAACAAATAGTAAAACAGAGGGAACTCTTGTGTGGTTTTCTCTGTTTTGCAATAAAAGACGAGATTTTAAAACAAAAGTGAAAGTTAAAACCAGTCTGGGGGGTCGCTGGAGTCTGCATGTTCTCTCTGTGGTGGGTTAGCAGGTCGTCTGGTGCAGGTGAGGCTGTTTGCGGCGCCTCCTAGTGGGTGAACAGCGCTGGTTTCTCCAGGTGCAGCGGACCCTCCAGCGCCCCGGGTTGAGGGCCGACCCAGGACCATCCCTCTCCTTTATGGCCCACTAAAGCGCCGGCAGATGTGCTGTTAAGTAGCTCTCAACGACTGTTAGCGGAGCCCTAACTTCTCCCCGCTGCTCAGACATTGATTCTGCATTAGATAAACATGAATCTTGTAAATAAGAGGTGAGCGTGGATCCATTGATCCTCCCCCATTGTGCGGTGAGACGGAGCGGCGGTGGGGAGGGGGGGGGGGGAAGGGAGCTCCCAACATTAGCCGACACAATGAGCGGAGGCTTCATTTGAGGCGTAATTATCTTTCCCACTGAAGTGCGGCGAGGGGACAAATGGGAGCGGCGGCGGTGGCGTGGAGCGGCGGCGGACCGCAGAGGTCAGAAATCACAGCCGGAAGACCCGCCGCCGGAAAAACAAGGAGTTACGACGGCTAACAAACACGATTTTAGGTTCAAATCAAAGCCGCACGAGGGGACAGCGTTGATAAATGGTCCCGGCGGGGGACGGATGGCGTCGGTTCAAGAGGCTTTTAAAGCACGCCGTTAGTTACTGTCTATGAGCAGAAGCTGAAACATAAGGAAAATATGCCTGCTGGGCCTCGCCGTACACACGATGAATCAGAACGCCAATATACAGCACGCGGGTGGAAAAAAGTTATAGTGGCGATCTGATCCAATCATTTAAATCTACTGTTCAGACGTAAAACAATAGCTGGCCGCCATCGCTCCCGGCTCCCCACCACAGATTTTCATCAGGACTTTAATGATAGCAATAATGTTCCCAACACTGCCGGGACCGAAATTCATTTCACAGGAGAAGGAGGAAGGGGGGAAAAAATGGAAAATAAAAGGCCTTGATGGCGTTTGATCCATCTGTTGGAGCGACTTTTCGCCGTACGGGGGGGGGAATTTATGAAAAAGTCTCTAACAAGTCTGATTTATGTTTATGGGCTCCTAAACAGACAGGTAGTCAGTGGAGCCCGGGGAGCGCTAAACACCAGTACATAAAAACAACGGAGGAGGGCCGGGATCAGCTCGGCTGAGGCACATTTGTCCTGCGGGGGGAGAAAAGCGCCGCGCCGACACTATATCTGGGAAATGGAATCCTCTGACCGTTTATTAATCAATAAACACATTGGCTGGCATCAAAGCGTGACGCGCTCCGCTCTGTGTTTTAATGTCACTGATTAATTTTCGCGGGGTCCTTCGGTGCGGCGGCGGCGGCGGCGGGCTGACAGCTAGCAAATAGCGCGTGCGGCGCGATCTGATGCAGTAAACACCTCGGCGCTGTAAAGAACCGGCCGCTTCGCCGCCATTTCGCTCATTACAGCACTTATAACTTTTTATTCCAGCTGTGTGGACGAGCGTGCCGGTTTACAGTTCTTTTTCTTTTTTTCCCATTCTGTTTTTTTTTTTTTTTTCCCCCCAGCAGTTATATGTTGTTTCTGGGCGCGCCGGCGTCCAGAGGCCGCGGACGAGAGGACGAGATTGGAAGTGAAAGCCTTCCAGTTTTATTTAACCCCGTCCCTCTGATTCAATATGAAGCCTGCCTGTGCGCGGATGATAACTGAGAGCAAAAGGTTGACATCAATAGGTCTGACTGACTGTCTCTGCTCGTGTGTACCAGCCTGTCTGCATGTTTAGAGGCGTGTGTGTGTGTGTGTGTGTGTGTGTGTGTGTGTGTGTGCTGTCAGTGACTGATCCGCCGGCCTAATAATCCCCCTGTAATAGTTTTCTCAGAAGATAGCCTGTTTGATTATTGGAATTCATTGCGGCCTTTAATTATGCGCGCCAGGCGTTTCCCGCCTAATTTGCGCCTCCGTCCCGTTTAGCATTTCAAAGTAGCGGGTCGTTCGTTATGAGACATCTCCGAAGTTCCCTCCGCAGCTTCATCCACGTCAATAAGCACCGGAGGACCTGGACGTGGAGGCCACACACACACAGACCTGTAGCTCCTCATAACACACACTCCCAGAGGGATTCGTGCTAATGCAGCCGAGGACGAACGCCGCCGCGATCCGACTCTTCACCGGTTCATTTATGACGCCGTTTCACAGGTAAACACCAGCGTCCAGCATCCGTTATGATAACTGACATGATTAATACAATCGCTGAAGGAAACCTTTAAAAGGAAGCGTCTGAACTGCTTTTGTTGCCGCATGAAAAGAACCTTGACTCGATGCAAAAATCTAATAACGTCCGTCTCAAAGCGAGTTATTGAATTTTGATGTTCTGGCTGTGAGCGCCATTTATAGAAGTTAGCGGGGAATCAAAAGCCGTTTGACAATCCGAGGAATCAAACAGCGCCGCGCCGGCTTATCGTCCTCATCTTGAAACGTTATAAGAGTCTTTGCTTGTTTCTTCATTTCCTCTTTTTTTAATCAGGAAAGCCTCCGAGGTGTATTTCTGTTACTTTCCCCTCTAATTGTTGAACCTCTGCTTTTTACAGCCATGAATTCCTCCTCCGCCTCCCTCCTGGCTGCAGATGCTTGAAAGGATTCCTGCGTCTGCCTGCGCTGATAAGGTGTGGGATCCTATCTGATGCCGCTCGCTGAGGAAGCGCGATTAGATCGCAGCTATAAAGTCACTTTAGTCTTTTCTAAAACAGCCGCCGGGCAAAAAGTTCTCCCGCTAGAAAAATGTAATCTGCAGGACAAAACGGTCAAACGGCGTCTCCGCCCGTCATCACCGAGAGGCGGAGGTGCAGTGGTTTGCTCTCCCGCTGCACAATGACCGCGACCGGGTTTGAATCCGGAGGTTTGCCTGTTCGTCCTATAAAACCAAACGAATCAGTGTTTTAATGTCATTTAGTCGTGTTATTTCCTGGATAAACCAAACAGATATAAGGAAAATACCAACTGCAGGGATCTCTCAATCGATAACAAACAGCCAAGGAACGACTGTAAAGTTCCACCGGTCAAACATTTGAGCTGTATGTCTTAATGTGACACCAGCCAAGGACCTACGAAGACGACTCAGCGTCCAGAAAATCCAGGATTTAACTTCTCTTGGTCTGGTATTAGTCTGGTATTATATTTGTTTCTACTGTGTGACATTTATGGATATATTTCCACACTACACTACAGTTCGACTCCCCCCCCCCGAGGGGGAAAGTAACTTTAACTTATGCTAACACATGCTAGCTGATGCTGATGAGCGGAGGCGAGCATCAAAACCCATTTCTGTCTGACTCAGAGCTCTGGCAGGATTCCAGCCGCCATCCTCTGCGAGCGGACGCCACATCGGGGGGGATGTTGGGTGCTGGGGGAGTTTGGGTGTTGGGTGGGGGCAGGAGGGGGCGCTGCAGCCAGACTCTGACTCCTGGTTCAAGGTTAATGCCTGTTGGCTCACCTCTGGACACACACAGCTGTGATTGATGCATGCTCGGCCGCCGTGCCCGGGGGATTAACGCCGCCCGAGTCACGGCGGCGTTTACATCCTCTGACCTCTTGCATCACCTTCCCGCTCCGCCGTGGATTACTGTCACAAACGCCGCTGTCCGTGTTGTTTTTCCATCTTTCTTTTTTAAGAAGATGAAGGAGGTTTATCAGGGATTTGTCGGTGAGAGTTTGGAAACCAGGGACTGTTTTTAAAGACGGAAACACGCCAGAGGTTCCTCAAACGCCTTAAAACTGACGGAAACGTTTCTCCATGCGCCGCCCTCACCTTCCTCTTCGTGTTCGCGGATCCCGAGGCGGCGGACGCGCTGCGTGTGCGTGTGTGTTTGTGTGTGTTGCACCAGGCGTCAGTCGATCACAGGCCATCTGGTCCGGCCCGGGAACAGCTCCGCCCGAGGCCAGCTGCACAAGCAAGTCGTTTATAAGTGTGGCGGGTGGTCCCCCGCGTCCTCAAACACTGTAATGAGTAATGAGGGCCGCTCCGCCGGGGATCCGTCTTCCGGCCGGCGCAAGGACACCAGATCCAGCGGCAGGTAGCGGTTTGATAATGTGTGAATACGAGCAGCAGGCTGTGCTGACCTTGGTTTATGTGATTTATAGGCCGTGTCCCCCGCCGCCGTCTCTTATTTTATTGACAGTGAAAATGTAATGTGAGAGTAATCAGCTGCAGCGTTGCTCTGAGATCACAGTTTATCTCACAACTTACAGCGAGATCTTCTGGATAACGCCGATTCTGTGGAATTCTGTTTTACATTCAGTCTATACTTTCAAAGGATTCCTGATTCCGGAGGTTCTCTGCCGTTGTTCTGCCGTTAGACGACACAGTTACCGAGATATTTCTGACTCTGTTTGGAATAAAAATAAACTGCTGCTCTGGAAACTCTTTTAATGTTTAATAAATTACAGTCATGTTGAAGTATTCTTACCAGCGGAGTCTGTACGTACCCACCGCTTCGCCATGCTTGATTTATTTTCGGTTGTTTTTTTCCACTTCCTTCTGTATTGAGGTGGTCTAACTCAGGAGTGTTGAGTATATAAACCTGCAGAAACTCCACCAGAGCAGTAATTCTGGTCTTACAAAGAGTAAACATCACATATAACCATCATGTATTCAGTGTTTCAGGAAGCTTTAGTGGAGATAAACCTCATATGGAGTCTGCTGAATCATTCTGAAGGCTGCAGAAATCACCTGCTGTCACTGCGGCAAGTTAGAATTCACATCTCCCAACACATTCTCAAGTTATTTCCTGCTATTTGGGAAATTCAATCATAAGACGCAAGCCGCAAATGGAGGAAGTGATTTTTAGTATTTTTGCAGCAGGAAACATTAAATTAAAAAAAGCAAAACAAAACTGCAGAATGTTGAAATTTCACTTTTTTAACTTGTTTTTCCCCAACTTGTTCAGGTTTTGTGAAAACATATTCAATTAAATGTACATTTCATGGCGTGCTTGCATCAATTTTCAGTTTTTTTAAAGATTATTATGTTCACATCGATTCCTTCGATCAGTGGAGCCACATCCTGGTGAACAGACTTCTACCTTCATCTAAAAGCTCCAGAACTTAAATTAGATCCAGTTTCATCAGTGTGGCCTGATTCCTCATGGTGTCTCGCTCTCTTTTCTCGTGAAAAGGTTTTGTTTTATACTATTAGGACGGAAATCACACGTAATGCAGCCGCAGCCTGAGCGTAAACGTGTTAGAATCAGTAACCCGGTGCGACATCCTGTGAATATTCACTCCCGAGCTGGAAACTTCTCCGAATAAAGCGGCGAGGAAACCGAGAACACAACGGATGAACCGACAAAGAGGAAGGCTCCAATTAATAGAAGCGGAGGAAAAGAGGTCACGGCGCCGCCCACACTGCGAGCGACGGAGGATTTCGACTCCGGCGGTACGAAGCGGCTGCGGCGGCAGTGTGAGGAAAGTTGTGCGGCGGAGTGGAGTGTATAACAGGAGGCAGTGTCCTTCCTCCTCTCGGCTCGGCTGTTCTGAGGCCTAAAGACTGCTGTCCCTGGCTAATAATTGCTGACACACCAAAGCCAACATAGCCCAGCGAGCCTTTAATAGTTTTCATTTTTCTTCCTTACAGGATGGCCTCTAAGGTGCCATCATGAATGATCAGCACACAGCCGCTGCTGCAGCTCCCTGCAGCACACACACACACACACACACACACCCTGCGCTCCCTCTGATCCCACAGCCACTGCAGGCTTCTTCTCCCGGCTCTCCGGCCATTACTCCCTCTGTGTCTTCCTCGCCTCACCTCTCATCTCCGGCCCGTACAGACAATTTATATAAAAGATTCTCCGGCCCACACCTTTCATCACAGGGCCTATTTTCATCACAGAGCCCATTTCACAACATTAATGCTCTCCCCCTCTTACCAAAACCATCAAAACATTAATTCATAAACCATTTGTGGGGCGTGATTCATCAGGCGCTGCCGATCCGTCCTGAATGCTTCGGATCGGGGGGGGGGGGGTGCTGGACGGATCGAGGCTGTGAGGGAGGGGCTGTTCCTGCTGCCGCTGCAGGTGGAGGTCACCTGCCACATGTGTGATCATGAAGCCGGCCGGCGCTCCTCCAGCTCTGCTCCAAAACCTTCTCCATAAATCACGATCCAGCTTCAGCTGGATGAAGAAAACATTTGATCATTCTGATTTATCTGCGTTGCTCCAATCAAAAAAGTTTCGCGCTGCAGCTTTGCATCGTGTTCCGACACTTCCGCCTCGCGATCGCGATCAATCAACCGTCCCCGTCTGTCAGCCTTTGATTGTTTATGATGACAATTTGCATCTTGTTTGTCCTGATTGCTCTGCATCAGCGTTCCTCCCAGAGCGCCGCCGCCGCCGCCGCCGCCACGCTGCCCCGGCCCAGCCGGTTTCAGCTCTGGATGTTTGCTGTCGGTAGACCTCGTGTCCGACCGGCCAGTGAAGGGTGGCGTGTGAATAAGAGACGGAGCTGAGGCGTTCCATTCCTTCACCTCCCCGTCTGGACGCTGTGTGACGCTGCCGGAGTCGTGGCGGCAGCATGTGTTATCTGGGAGGAGCAGCGGGGACGGCGCTCCGTCTGGGGGAACTAATGGGGCCGACGCTCCCTCCATAATTGCTCGGATGAAGCTTTACGTCACTCCGCAGTCCCACATCCCGGAGAATAGCGGGGCGTTTCAGGCCAGAGCGCACACTCCTCCATGATTGATCACTCTGCTTATAATTTCCTAATTTCCAATCCACTGGGGGACTTGACTGGAAGTGGCCATTTTTCCTGAGCACCGACCAGCTTCCTTTTATTTCCGCGCAGGGCTAAATGGGAAGAATCTTCCAGGCCATTAAGCAGACTTTCAGTGTCGTAAAAGTTTGGTGGCAGCGCCTCTCCCTCCCTCTCTGTCTCTCTCTCTCTCTCTCCCTCTCTCGCCCAGCACAGCGGCAGCAGCATGGAACCGTCTGTTTGATCTGCAGGCTGCAGGTTAATAGAAATCAGCCTGCTCATCAGCAGCAGTGGATTGAACTTAACCACCCACCTCCGCCCTGTCAATTCAGATTTGGAGAAAACCCACTAACACTGGCCGCAGTCTCATTTCCCTCTGTCAGGTAATCAGTAGCTCCCACAATCCCTTTCAGGAGCAGATTCGCGGTGACCTGTCCTCGGTTTCAGAGGCGGGACGGGAGGCTGGATTCAGGGAACAGCAGCCGGGAGGGGGGGGGGGCGACGTGCTGCGATGCTAATGTACAGATATTAGCCGACCATAATCACTCTCACTTTAGAAAACCCAATGAGCTGCCTAATTAAACACGTGCAGCAGTTTCTATATATGAAGGCAGGTGGAGCCAGATCCATTTTTACCGACCATGTGTCTGCTTTTACTCCTCCACTTTGCTAGCTTTCTTCTCTCCTCTCTTGGGTTTGTTTTACGGTTTAACTGGATTTTTTATTCAGGAGAAGAACTCATAGTGACCAAGGGAAGTTCGGCTCTGCCAAATACAAATTTAAAGTTCCTTCTTTTGCCGTCAGTCTGATGTTGCTGAGTGTGAATCGCAGTGGAAGTTACAATAGAATTAAAAAAACTGCATTTTCCTAAATTTCATGGGTTTTTTTTCATGACTTGTGAAAAAGTGTAACATTAATAAGAAAAAAAATGTTAAAAATACAAGTTACTGTATTAAAACACACATTTGTAGAACTTGCATTGCTTGAACAGGCTTTAACTTTGAAACTAATGCAGACTCAAAAAGACTGTAGATCACTGAGAGGGAGAGCGTCCAGCTTGGCTGTCGTGATTGTTTGTGCAGTCCTGATACATGATGAGGCTGGGGTCAAATTACACCTCACTATGTCAGTTGTGTTGGAGGAAAGGTGTGACGTTATGAAGCCACTTCATCCTCATGTTGACCACGTCGTTTAAACCTGCTCATCTCTGAATGTGGATTTTTTTTGTGTGTTTTTGGAAAGGAGAGTTATTGAAAGTCCTTGTCGCGATGCAACAGGTGCAGCAGCACCTTGTAAAGTGAAATCATCCCTCAACAGTGTGTTTTAACCAATGGCGAGCGCTTCAGCCTGTTTCCATAAGCAACAGGTGGAAGGTGTACAAATACCTGAGCTTATCCTCCCTGCACCGCAGCATCTGATTGAAACACACATTTTCAGTTCTGAATTCCTGCGTTGTGACAATATTTTGGGGTTCATATTTATCAGGAGATGTTCCAGCTGCTGTCACACATCCCAGAACCAAGAGGAAGCACGGTTGTTTTTGCACCTACGCCTCTCCTGCTTAGTTTCAAGACTTTTCAATCACGCTTTGTGCTCTCAAACCCCGACTGAACTCGGGCGCCTTTCCAAGCACCAGTCGGATCTTCGACTCTCCTTTGTGAGATTAAACACAAATCTGGTGTCAGTCATTTGCATGTCCCCGAATCGGATTTAGCAGCACAGATCCACGTGACGCCGGAGCGCCGCGGCTTCGCGTTCTCCCAAACGGGGACACGGCGGCTGAGTCAGACGGGAGCAAACTTTTCAGACGCCGTCTTTCCCGCGCCGTCAATTTATCTGGAACCTGAGCGTCTCTCCGTGTCCCCCGACTGGTCAATCAATCACCGGGAGAGCGTGAAGCCCCAGATTATCAGCTTCAAACCCGCTGTAATGCCCTGTTTGATGGAGCGATGCCGGGTGGTGCAGGCTAGGAAAAAAAAATAAAAACACAACCAAACAGCCGACGAAACAAGGGCAGGATGCGACGGCGGCTGACCTTAACTCCATTAGGTGATTAATTGAAATAAATGGAGGGATGATTTTTGAGTTGAGGGAGGGAGCGGCCCGCTGTGTGTATGTTTGCATGTTATAATCAGGTGTTGATTACAGACCTGGCTGCTGATTGAGAGACTTCAATCAGGAGACTAAATACATCTCCATAAGCAGTCAGGTGAGGGAACTTTCAATCATCGTTTAATCATTAATTAATAGTGATGAGGGAGAGACGCGAGCGAGGACGCAGAATGCTGCTTTAGATACTGGAAGAAAGAAAGAGAGTGTCTGTTCTGCTGTGAGAACTTTTAAAGAGGTTAAAAACAGCTCCGGAGGTCTGACTGAGAGAAGCCGTCGTCAGCATTTCCAGGTGGGAAATAGAGTTTCTCACCAAAGAGTTCAAATCAGCCTGTATTAGCAGAAATAATCAAACACTGATCTTTAATATCAAGTCCACTGCTGCAATACTCAATAAGAATCCATCTACAACGTTTTGAGTCATCTGGTCAGTCAACCGACCATCAATGATGAAAAACCTACTTTCTGTAATCTCACTGCAGTTTCATATGAAGACATATTTTCAGAATTTGCTGCAGGGTCAAATGAAAAACACAACAACTTCTGGCCCACATGCCATAGTTTGGATTCCTCTGTGCTGTTTTTTTTTTTTCATTAAGCGAGACCCACAACAAGTTCATTAAAAAAAAAAAAATGTGAGTTTCAAAGAAATTATTCACAGTTTGACCCTGTAATTATGTCTTTTCATTAGACTTCCATCTCAGAAATTAAAGGGAACAAATCCTACTGGGAAAAGGTCTGATTACAAGCACACGTTCACAGAATGGTCAAGATATCATGCATTTATCCAGTTTAGGTTATTAACTGGGCCAAATTACCATACAAATACAATAATTATCATACAGCTCTGGTGACCTGAGGTCGAACCTGAAATCGGCACAAAACAGCACCAATCGGCAGGTTTAAAATAACCTATATCCATGTCTGCGGCGTGTATTTGCATGTGATCGTCTATTCTCTTTGGGGAATCGAAAACACAAAGCAGCCCCGAATCCAACGGGACGGACGGCTGTTTGTGGGAATCTGAGCAGTTCCTGCATCTTTTCTTAACTCTCGGCGCTCCAGACCAGAGGAAGGACTGGAGGGACGGCCGCTCGCTCAGAGGTGAGGCAACACGCTGTAATTGTGCTCCTGGACAATGAAAGCAATTAATAATTCAAAACGGGGATGTTTCATTCATTCCGACCAGAGCAAAGCTCCCTGACAGCAACAGGTCTGCTGGGAAAATGAGGAATCTGGCCGGGGATGATAGTGAGCGAAGCCGTTTAACTCCGTTCCACACTGGAAAGTCTTCTCACCGAAGTTCAGCTTCATGTCAAAGTATTTCCACCGATGTTTTCTCATCACATCAGGATGCCTTTCAGTTTATTCAGAGAAGTTAAGGATCAAATAACGTTATCGGGCGTGTGTGTCCAGAGTGTGTCCACACAGATGCTTCGAAAAAAATTCAGCTTCAACAAACTTCCTGTTTGGTTGATGGATGGGGTTTGACTGATTTGCTTGGATTTTTTTTTTTTTTTTTTTTTCGGTTAGTTGCCTGGTCGGTTGGTCGATTGGTCAGTTGGTCAGATGGTTTGTTCATTAGTTGCTTTGTTGGTTTCCTCGTTGGTTGGGTGCTGGAGATTTTTTTTGTTGCTGTTTAGTTTATTGGTCTTGAGGTTATTTGGTGTTTTTCTCACTGATATTTTGCCTGCTTGGTTAGTTGGTTGTTTGGTTGATTGATTGGTTGTTTGGTTGGTCAGTTGGTTGATCGACCGTTTGTTTGTTTGGTGGGTTAGTCGATTGTTTGGTTGATTGGTTGGTTGGTTGGTCAGTTGCTCAATCAGTTACTTGTTTGTTTATTTGTTTGGTTGGTTGTTCTGTTGGTTAGTTGGTTGGTTTGATAGATAGTTGCTTCATCGGTCAGTCTGTTGGTCGTTTGGCTGATTGGTTGGTCAGGTGGTTGGTCCATCGGTTGGCTGGTTGGTGGGTCCATGGGCTGGTTGGTTGGTTGGTTGGTGTTTTTCTGACTGATTTGCTGCCTGCTTGTTTGTTTTTTCAGTTGCCTGGTGGGTTTTTCAGTCGTCTGGCCAGTTGGATGGTCGGTTAATTGGTCAATTGTTTCTTGGTTGCTTGTTTGATTGATTTAAGCTTCCATTCGCTCAACAGGAGATCAGGATCCATTGTCTGTGAAAAGCAGCATCATATAGAACGTCACTGACGGTCCACAGCTATTTCTGAACCTCTCTGACTGGCCTGCGATTTGTTTACGTAGGGATGTTCCCTGGATGTGCCGGTAAATGTCACTTCAGAACAATAAGAAATGACGTCCATGTTACAGAAGCCGGCAGTATTTGTTTAGTGCGGCTGAAGCAGCAGATGTTTTAATGTAGGCAGAAGTAAAAGAGGCTTAGTCTGAAGCCCCTCGAACACACCAGTGTCCCTGCAGTATTGATAAATGTTCCCTGTGTTTTCTGGGTCACTGTGGAAAACCCAAAGCAGATGGTTGGAAATGCAGATTTTAATATTTCCTGAGCTCAATTGCATTTTAGGAATGAAAAAAAAAAAAACCTTTCACTGATGAGAGTTACACGAGTTCAGCACAGGAACAACAGCCATTTCTACGGAGTGGATTTTACAGCGAGGCCTCAGAAATGACGGGCAGCCTGGTTTCTGTGTGTGTGTGTGTGTGTGTGTGTGTGTGTGTGTGTGTGAATGACATGTTGCGGGGAGGCCGTCAGGAACACCAGGTGCTGACAAGCAGAGAACTGTGATTGTTCCAGAAGCTCCTCCAACGAGAAGTCACGGCAGATGCTGGGGATGACAGAGCGGTCCTGGAGCGCCGTGACAGGCTTCAGCGCTCGTCAGGACCCAGATGCAGCACACAGCACCCGACGTGGGGTCTGCAAGCTGTGCTGCTCAGCGCCACGCAAGCACAAATCTGTGCTCATCCACCCAGCACTCTCCGCAAACGCTCTCCTCTCGCAGACATGCGTCCAAAAGGCTGCTTTTGGGGAATAAGTTTCATATAATGCAGAGAAAATACTCTAAAACAATCAAATTGTCCATTTTTTTATTTACAAGATGTAAGCATTCTTTTTTTGTTTTTTTGGATGTGCACTGTAAAAGAAAAAGGACAAAACTGTTTGAATTTGAAATAATTTGCAGCACTGATGTGTTTGAATGTTGCAGGCGGGTGTTCTCTTTTATTCATGTCATTAAAGCTTCTTTTTATAATCAAATTAAAGCAGAGATGTCACTCCTCAAGCTCCACAGAATAACTCTAAACTCTTTTTCTTTGGTTTGGTTTCTTTAGTGAAATTCTGCATGTCCTTTTGTGTGCTTTACTTTATAACATTCATCACATCTTGTCTACTTTAATCACAGTGTTCATCTTTGCTCAACTTTACAATCAGTAAGCATGAATAAAATCTTGCTTCAGCCTATATTTGAGTCATATTTCTGTATTTTCCCTGAAAAAAAAGTGAAATCATGGAAGCATTCCAGATTCATTGTTTTCTGTCATCTTCAACGGCATTTATTTATTATTATTCATTCATTCATTTATTTGTTCAGTCATTTATTTATTCATTTGTTGGATACTTTGAGCAAGCAAGCGCCCCCCCCCCCCCCCCCCCCCCCCCACCTACACACACACATACACAGTTCTGGTGCATTTCCATCCGTTGCGATTTATTTTTCCACACAAACTAAACTAAAACAGTTCAGAAGTTATGAAAACATGACAAACGGAATCCAAAAATATTATAAAAATGAAAATCAGTCATGTTTTTCAGAGTTAAAATAAAAATAACAGCACAAACCATTAATCTCAAATGTTTTGAGTATCAAAAGTACAGAAAAATGTATTCATTTTCCATTAAGATTCACATTTTAAAAGATATACCTGTAATTAATTCATTATTGTAGCACAGTGTTAGAAATTATTTTGAAATGGTTTCTTTCTAATAATAATAAATAATCCCAATAATGATAATGATAATAATAATAATAATAATAATAATAATAATAATAATAATAATAATAATAACAACTTTATAGTACAGATTTTTAAAAATTACTTAACAAAGTTACAAATAACTGAATCATCTACTTGAGTATAGTAATTAATTCTCAAAAAATAAACAGATAATTTACCTAAAAGAAGGAACAGATGTACAAAACAGTGTTTTGTATCTTTTTGGGCAGAGAATCATATTTAAAGGACTCAGACGCGTCTTTCCGTGTCAGTGAGTCTGTACTCCCCTCTAGTGGTCAAGCGTCGTCATTGCAGCCACAGAAAAAAACATTTAAAGGTGCCTCAAACCTTTCTTTTGTCATGTTTCTTGTCTCCACACTTTACATTATGTGTTAAACATAAACAAACCACCATGAAATTGACTTCTCTTGCAGGCAGAATGAGAATATTTGGATCGTTTTTTCCACCAAATACATCCCATTTGGATTCCCTGATAGAAATTTCTGAGTTTTCCATTCGTCTGAGGCGAAGAAGTGGGGGCTCCACCCGGCAGCGGGCCGCTCTCTGCCCATTATCATGTCCTAATAGCTTGCTCAATGGTGCGGCGGGTTCTGCGGGTTCACCGGTCAACCAAGACACACGCCATTAGCCCGAGCAAACGTCGCCTTGCAATGCTACACAAAGCATACCTTATTTGTATCACATTAGCTCTGCGATGTGGCATGGCACATCACATCAGCAGCGGCCATTCATCAAACAATTCTGGCACTGATTTGCTTCACTACCGGCGGCGGCGGCGGCACCGCCACCGTCAGCCATCTTCAATTCTTTCCTCTTGCTCCTGCACGAGGAGCTGCGGCGGCAAATAAATTAAACGTGTCATTGAGCATGCTAAATGGCTTGCAACACATAATCATCTAAATAATTATGAGGCTGCCATTAAAGTGAGCTAGATGGATGGCGCATGAGGCGTTATGGAAAAACTGGAGGTAATGGTGCAGGGTTTGATACGGCAGAGGAGTGGAGATGGTGGGAGGATAAAAAAATGGAGGAAATTATGTTTTTTTTTCTTTTTCTTCTTCTTTCTGCTGTTTGTGTGATTCCTTCAGTCTTTTCTTCCTTGCCTTTAAAGACTCAAAGTGCTACGGGACAATGGGGTGATTAGCCCAATCAGAGAAAGCAGAGAGGGATTGTGGGTAGGCTGTGGCGCCGCTTGCATCCGTCTTTTTGTCCTCCCACATTTCATTAATCAGCAACCTGAGGCCCCCCTGAAATCAGCTCGGCAGATTGGCAGCTCGCTCATTTGTTCCCACGTGGCAATCAGCGAGGAAAAGAAATCAGTTCACAACCTTCATGCCATTACCTGACATTATAAACCATCTCTTTGTGTTCCCTTTTGTCACTTTTCTCATCATTTCTTCCTCCGCTTTGCGATTTGCCGCTGCAAATATAAGTCCCCCCCCCCGCCGAACGCGACCCTTATTAACCCTCCTCTACTTGTGCGGGAAACAACGATCTTCAATTCCATTTTTAAAAAAAGAACTGAAGCTTATTTTTAATAATCCGTGCTGCTAAATACTGCCGGATGTGCTGTGTGCGTGTGTGCGTGTGTGTGTGTGTGTGTGTGTGTGTGTGAGAGTACAGTCCTGTAAGGAGTCTTGTGGATCAGCTGAAACGATGCAGCGCGTCGCCGCCGGACACGGACGACAAGCACAATACTAATCCGTTCACTTGGCGCTTCTACCTGCCATTACCTCCGGAGGTCGGTCCGGCGCGTCGCGCTCGACGCCATCGGGCGGAGGAGCCGCCCGGAAACGCAGCAACCGCCGCGTCCCTCTGGACGCTCCGCCATCAGTGCACCGCCGCTTTATACATCACACAATAACTTTTATTTATCAGCAGCCTCATTTATTTTTACTGTTTAGATTCCATTAAATCCAGATGAATTATAAACTGCATCACCGTAGGAGGGACCACAGGTGGTTGACTGTTTGCTTTTTTAAACTTCCACTTTAAAAATGACCAAGCTGATGAGTTTTACTGTGATAGCATGCTAAGCTAATGAAAATTAGCTAATGTGTTGGAGTAAGTAAAGTAAAATTGACTGATGAAGTTTCACGACACTCGGAAGAAAATTGAAATGACTTTAAGATGAGTTTTTAAATCAACAAAAGTTTAATGTGCAACAATAAGAATATAAACCACTTTGAGTCACTTTGCTAGCGTAAACAGCTAAACCGACCCATTAAAAACAAGCTAATTCACTTATCCGTCCAAACATATTTTACGAAGTGATACCTAGTTTGGCTCTAAATAAATGTCAATGTGATGTTCCTCTCGTGTTTTTGGCAGCCGACGTTGAAACTGTTGGTTTTGTCGTTACGTCAGCTTTGCGTTATGGCTAATTAGCCCACTTCTTCAGCTGCAGATAGCAATCCCAGAAAGCATTTTTCCAGCTCATAAACTCCTCACACACACACACACACACACACACACACCCCTAAACCTTATAATAGAAACATACAGAATTTACTGTGGCAGTGTTGGAATTCTTTAGTTTTACTAGGTTGGATAAAGTTAGAATTTGGGTTAAAGTTTAGAAAAATGAGCAGAAATGTTTAAATACCGCAAATAAATTAGATAAATGCTCTTGAATGGTTTTACTCTGACTGACGCTTTGCATGAGTCTGTTTGGAACTGTGCAGCTTCTGGGGTGGACGAAGATTGAGCTCTGTCCCTTTGGGGACACACACACACACACACACACACACACACACACACACACACACACACACACACACACACACACACGTCCTCCAATCTAAATGACAACCTGCAGCCAATAAGCAAACAAATCAATGTGAGGCTGTATTGCAGAAACCCGCCCAGATTGGCACCTCGGATTTCCCCCGGGATCCAAGCCGCAATGAGCGAGGCAATAAGGGACGAGGTCTGCGCTGTAAAATTACAAGCAGGAAATGTAATTTGACAGGGAGTGAGCTCTCTTTAGGCGGCAGATGGCTGCTGGGACGGGAGATGGAGCCATGAGTGACCTCTGCTGGGGGGGGAAGGCTGGGAACCCAGACACTGCTGCGTCTTAGCACGCTGTATTCAGGTTATTTAGGACAAATTATTGTGCATTTTAATCCAGATGTTAATGTAAAGTGACCTGCGTGAGTGCTAATAATAATTTTTATGCAGATTTCCATTATTACGGTTATCTAGCAAGGCCACACTGTGAAAACAGACTCCAGCAGAAATCAGCACAAAGCAGAGATGAGCCGATCAATACCAAAACACACACACACACACACACACACACACACACACACACACACACACACACGGTTCATCCTCCATATTGAATTAACTTCCACAACCGTCACGACGAGCAAAGTCGTCCATTCTTGTTCTACACCCACCTTCATCTCACCTCTATCTTTTGGAAAAGTCCTACATACACCCAGAACAGGTCACCAGAAGGAAGACACACCCCTGCAGGGCTGTTTGCATGTTTTTCCTGTGTGATTAAAAATACACTCTTACATACAGGTACATTTCCATCATAAAATTCCCATTCGAGGGAAAACATGAGACAGCAGTACTTCAGTATTTTCCTCACAACAAGTCTCTCTCAACCAGCAGAACATTTGTTCAAACTGCGTCTGCATCTAATTGGAAACGTCTGATTTGTTGCTATAAAGAATCCGCGTCTGGCTGCCACTTCCAGGAAGTAAATAACTCATTTTCACTAAGAGGCGCCGTATTTTACAAGTTCTGCATTGAACAAACGAGAAGAGAAGGAAGGGGAAGTGTAAAACCCAGAGGAACAACACTTCAGAGCACAAACCTCTCAGAATGGCTGCTTAGCAACAACGCCGGTCTGGAAGGAAAGGTTTTTCTCTGGAATCGGCTGGAGAGACGTGAGGAAGGGGCTTTTTCCTCACACCTGCTCTGCTGTACCTGCAGCAGCTCCGCCGACACGCCGAGGCCTCCATCTCCGCCCCGCTCAGCGTGTTCCGCCGCGTTCAGGTGCCGCCTGCCGGTCACGCCAGCGTCTTTTAGGCGTTGACATGCCGACACGAGAGAGGCGATCGAGGCGTTTCTCAAGCCTTTCACAGCGATCACTTTAATTGGAAGCTGGGACGCTACCTGCCGCTCAGAGCTTCGGCAGTCGGCCGTTACTCGCTGTGTTGCACGCAGAGCCGCGTTTCAGCTGCGATTCATCTGTCGCCATTTTCCCGGCTGGCGGCGGCGTCTCCTCAGCAGCCACGTGGAGCGAGACCGCGACGCCACTGCTGGGCCTGCTGAGGGACGGCAAGCAGCGCCTCCCCATAAGACCCAGAACAGCTCTGTGGGAGGGCTTCTGCTTTTCCATTCAACATGTTTACATTTAGTTGAGAATCAGATCACATTAAATATATTTGAACACTTCATCAATAACAGGTCGGAGCTGCAGTGAATCTTTCTCAAATGAAAACATGAGAAACAGTCAGAAATGCCTGCTGCTTGGTACAAATCCACTTCAAACTGGAACCTCCAGTAAATCTCCCTCCTATGGTTTTATCAGCAACAAAGTGGAGATTTACTGCCACCAAGTGTCCATGTAGAAGAATGACTGCAAACATGCGCTGTATCACACATGAGTGGGAAAAAAATTCCGCCCTGATTTACAGTTAAATTCTTTAAAAATCCTACAGTGTGATTTCCTGGATTTTTTTCTCCACATTCTATTTCTCTCAGTTGAAACGTAGCTATGAAGGACATTATAGACCTCTGGCATTGTTTTAAGAGGGAGAACTTCATCAATCAGTGACTGACTAAACCCTTTCTTGCCCAACTGTAGATCCCTCTCTCCAGTGAAGGGATTGTCTCAGTTACATTTTCCCATCCAGAATATTTTTGCTTGAATCAGCAGGTTTTACATATTTGAACTGGCTGCTAATAGTAAACATACAAATTCTCTGATCTTTTGCATCTTTTCCTGTATTCATGTCATCATTCGTTTTATATTTGGTTTTCTGTGTTTCTTCTACTGGGACATAAATTTAATGCTTTAAAGGTGCTGTAGGCAGGATTCTGCATCTCCGCCATCTTGCTTAGGTTTACCCAAGCAAGATGGCGATTTGACCCATCTAAGACGGCCATTTGAAACCCAGCACAGCCAATCCTGTCCTGTTTTCTCTGACATCACGCCCTTACGCAAGTTAAGCCCCTCCCACAAGAACGTGCAACGAACGCCCCTCGACCAATCACGGTTAGAGCCTCATGGGCTCTTCTGATTGGTCAAAGATACCTGGAGCTGTTGAGATTCCTTTTCAGCTCAGAACAGAGACAGATGGAGATGCTGCGCCCTCGCGGTAGTGCAATTATGCTACACTCCTAAAGGATTATCACTGGATACTCTATCAATGGATATTAAATATCCAAAGAAAACACAGAAAAATTAGCATTGACTAGCAAAATCCTGCCTACAGCACCTTTAAGGCTTTAATGTCAATGAGTAGGTCATCCAACAGTGGAGAACGGAGCATCAAACACGCTGTAAACGGCAGGCCAGGATTGTTTTTTTATAATTTAAAATAACAGGCACAGGTCATTTAAACCAGATAAATACTGTGAACCACCATCAACGTGAAGATGGCACAGAGGAAGCCAAACTCACCTTCGAGCTGTGTTGAACTTACCGGCTCTCGTCTGGGCTTGCTGGCCGCTGGTGCCTGAAGCTCAGGACTCCTGGGTGTCTTGGTGGAGGAGACACAGCCAGACGGTCCCTGTGGGGTTAACAGGAGGCTGGAGGCTGTAGGAGACAAGGAGGGGGAGCAGGCATGTTACAGCAGCACAAAGACTAAATGTTCAAACTGAAGAGGGAAACATCCAGGATGTCCACATGTGCACAGTGAAATATAAAGTCATCAGGAAATACTGGAACAGTTCACAAACCGTGTCCACTTTGGCCTTCTTTGCCACGTTCCCAGATTCCGGGCTGAGGTTCCTCTTCTGGGCTGCAGGGCGACACACCTGCTGCCCCCTGCTGGTCACTGAGGCGGAGAGCCTCATGCCGTCCTCCAGGACGCCACATTTTCTTGTGAACATGTCCACTGCTACAACTAGGGCTGTCACTTTAGTGCATTAATTAGATTAATTAATTACACCGCAAATTAGTGCACTAAAAAAATTAATCTAAGATTAATTATAGCACACTTGAGTGGCAGTTCAATGTGAATGGAATTGTTGTCTTATTTAGAGGCATGTTATACTTGTAGTATTCATTTTTAATTGCTGTATTAAGTTAGTTTTAGTGTTCATTTTGAATTTAATTTGCTATAGTGGCTATTTGAGACTCAGCCTTATTTTATTTCAGAATTTTTTTTTAATCAGTGTTTGTACTGCATTTTTGAATAGAGCACCAGGCCGCATTGGTTTGCTGGGATGTACTTAAACCTTTTCTTCTTTTGAATTTCTTTAATGAAACACACTGAAAGTGTTGTTTACGTTGACTGATTGGGCTTAGAATTTATTTTGGACAAGACGTCCTTCATCATTAACAAAAATGTGGATTTCAAATCTTCTCTTCTCAGTGTTTTCATTTGATGAGTCCTGCACTACAATTCTGTAACGTCCCTGAATTTGAATTCTTCACTTGGGGACCTAAAACAGATATGAGATTAAAATGCGATTAATTAGATTGATTAATTAATTACAAATCCTGTAATTAATTAGATAAATTTTTTTGATCGCATGACAGCACTAGCTACAACATCGCATCCAACAAGCGAACACAATCATTCAGAGGAAGTAAAACAGACTGATTTCTAAATCATCCAAAACATTCTGACCATATTCAGTGAACCTGCGCAGCACAGCGGTGACGTCCAGCGGCCGTTTCAGGACTTCCTCCTGGTTGAGCAGCAGTCCAGCCTCCACCTGGTGCTCTTCTCTCTGAACCGCACACACATACAAGGACACTTGTTAACCCAGACAAACACACACAACACAACAGAAGAATGAAGTCTTCCCCAGAATAACACGTCCTTACCTTTAGGGAGATTCTTAGGACCTGGAGAGGACTCCGGGATGGGACGGACCAGGGAGATCTGCCTGTCATTATCCAGATATCCCACCAGAATCCGGATTTTAGCCTCGACCTGCCGAAAAAAGACAAGAACCTTAGAAAGAGCACAACACCGCTGGAGCTGCAAATCAGAACTCAGCTCTATTTCTATCATTGAGACCAGTGACGAGTCACAGAAACATGATTCTGCTATTGTTGGTGATGCCAAAGAAGATTTGAAGACTTTGTTTTGGTTTACTCACTGAAGACCCTCACTCTCAGATGTGTAGGAGGCGTCCAACTCAACATAATGCCTTTAATGAGAGAGAGAGAGAAAGGTTTTCTCAACAGGAGTCATATATGAATTCTACAGTCATAATGCATGGGCCTTATTCTGAGAAGTGAAGATCTCTACAGTAGTTCATGGCACTGACACCAACCAGAAGAAGACAATCTTCAAGGGCTGTCCACTCAGAATAAGAGCACATGTGAGTATTGGGCTGACATTTCAACTAGGGATGCAGCGAAAACACTTTTTTCCAAAATGAGCAGTGTATGAGTACTTATTTCCCACAGAGAAAAACTCATGTACTTTGAACAACATGTTTTATTGTACACGGGTGGCTGTAACAAGTTTCACACACACAACACACAAACAAAAAGCTTCTTCATAATATGGATAAACTTCAAAACTTACTCAACATAAAACTGTCATCACAACGTTTGTGGTCATCCAGCTCATTTTGTGTAAATGAGGTTGTTTTTGATGAAAAGAAGCTTCTCTGCATTTTCAGCTGAGAGCCTGTTTGGTTTTTCATCAGTGATGTGTGACGCTGAGCTGAACAGCCGTTCGCTGTCCACGCTGCTGCACGGGGCTGACAGGTATCTGCTCGAGCAGTTGTGGTCTCCAACAGATATGTGTCTAACTGAACGGCGGCTCCAACCGGTGCACGGCTGGGTGGTGTTGATTCTTGCTTATCTGCTATCTCGTCAAACTGTCCAGACTGCTGCTGGGTTGCACCTCATGAACCTTTTTGACTGGCGGCTCCTCAAGATCCTTGTCTGCCTCTCCGGTGGTCATCTAGTGCTGCTCCAGCGTGTCGGGACGTCCTGTTAGAGTCTTTTAACCGGCTGGCTGAGTTGCACTTCTAATGTCCTCCAGGTGAGAGTAGGCTAAAGCAGAGTGTTTAAAATGTCCCACGATTTTTCGTCCCGCCGCCACTGCGTCGGCGGCACTTCTCTGAGCCAGCAGCCCCTCGCTCACAGCCGGCTGAAGGGTGTGTGTGACACACGGGAGGCTTGGGAACTCAGCATCACTCATGGCGTTCACTATATTCTTTGCATTGTCTCGCAACACAACATGGACAGCACTTTTAAAAATGGCCCACGTCTGAAGCAGAACATTGAACTCATCTGCAATGGCTTGGCCGGCGTGTGAGCCTCTGAATTGTGCTGCATGCAGGATGGCCCTGTGTAGCTTACAGTTTTTTTTCGATTGCTAAAACACAAAAGCAAAAATTAGGCACAGTTTTCACAACCTTTACTTCTGTCACCAATCGCTTGACTCAATTTGTTACAACTTTAGATTTCCTTATCGTATTAGAACTCTAACTTTCCTTCTTTACATTCTGATGTCAGTGTCACATCACCTTGTTGTCAAAACACAACACACAATTTTTCAGGTGTGCACACACTTCTCACATAAAATCTCAAAGCATCAATCCACAAAACACAGATATGCAAATCTCTAAACTTTCGTCCCACTGCTTCAATCAATGGAGGAGGCTTGTGGAGATGTCCCCCAATAAAGCACCCGTCGCATGCGATGTTGATGAGGCCCTCTGGCCAGACAGAAACCGGAGGCATGATGCCCCATAATGCTTATGCTTTAATGGGGGTTGGGGGGAAACATTTACGTAAAAATAAAAAGTTTTGTCTGAAAACTTGTGATGTTTTGTTTGTCTGTGAGAGAAGGGGGCACTGTCTTTAATTCAGTGTGTTCCATTTCTGTAATTGTGTTTTCAGTTTTGCTCTGCAGTGTCCTGTACATGCTTGGTAGTGTTCAGCCAAAAACTTAGTTGTGTTTAGTCAATGAATGGTGTGTGTGTGTGTGTCATGTGAAAATATGGCTGTTCACCAAATGAAAAGACGAGTTCCATTTTGAGAACATGTTATGAGATTTGATTGCAGAGCTGTTTTTGCAAGGGGATGTAAGGGTTTAGCAATTTGTGTGTGATGTTTGGAGTTTTGTGTGTGCAGTTTTGAAAAACGTGTTTTAGCAATAAAAAAAAAACAAAAAAAACTGTAAAACCATCGTTGGTCCACTGCGCAATCAGGCTGATGGGAGACATCGGGCTGACGTTGCTGCTCCAAATGTCCGTGGTGAAGCTTAAAACTTCAACATCAAGCACCAGGTTGTGAACGTGTTCTCTTCACGAAGTCATGCAACTTTGGCAGCACCGTGTCTGTGATGTAGGTATGGGAATCTCATACCTCGCCTCCAGTACGCTGAGAAGACGCCGGAATCCACAATCATCGACCACGGACAGTGGCTGGTCATCCACAGCAGTATACACAGCAAGAGCATTTGTGATTTTGACCACGCGTGGATTGTCTCTGGACATTCTCTCCTGCTTAGCCAGAGTCTGCTGCCAAGTTGATTGTTTGCTGTCGGTGCTGCGGCTGAACTCATATTCCACGTCATGCTGGGATTTCAAATGTTTAATGAAGTTGCTCGTGTTGTAAGCAGTAGATTTTGTCCCTCCTCTAGAAAGTTTTGCTGAGCACAATTTGCAGTCGGCTTTGCTTTTGTGATTCAACCACAGTGGAGAAAGTAGACTTCATACCTCGAACACACTCCTGGGTCATGATGGCCAGGTTGGACTGGGTTGGACTTCCTTCATAAGAAAAATACACATTTTCAAATAAAAGATGATCACCTGATTGGTCTTTGTGATTTAAACTATAGTTGAAATGATAAATGATAAGAAAGATTGTTTTGTCATTCGTTGGAATATCTCTGTGCGTTCTTCAATCAATCGAGTTTGTGACTCAGACTTTAAAATGAAGGTATGGACAAATCTGTTATCAGTTCCCAAACCATCCAAACAGCTGTGATTCAAGAGTGGTGCAGCCCATGAAACTGGCACGTCTGCAAATGCCAAAGATAATGAGAAATGATTTGGTTAAAATGATCAAACTGTGTTATTCTTCTGAGACGGAGCTCAGATAGTTCTGCCAGCAGCAGCAGGAGTCGCCGTCTGTCTCTGCGAGTGTTAAGATGAGAGAAAGTCGCAGCGTCAGCATGAAGAACGTCATTCCTCAGTGAAAGAAACACTTCCTCTTCTCAGGGTGAAAGGTCACAGCCTCTGTGAACGAACGAGATGATGTCAAAACGAAACATTCAGCAATAAAAGACAACACAGTGAACGCTGTAGTTCTTGGTGAAGGCTGGCTGTGCTGTGGATGTTTAACGGGAACAATATATAAAAAGATTTCACTTTAAATGACCAAGAAAGAGAATAGGCTGAAGTCAGTGGTTTATTTAGGATTATCTTCTAATTCTCAAACTCATGGCAGAAAGGGCCGAGTAGCTGCAGGTTTTCGTTCCAACCAACCACCAGACTCCACTCATTCCATCAAGTTGGTTCAGTCTTATCCTGAAGACCTGATGAAATGATGGAGTCTGGTGGAGCTGGTCTCCTTCACGGTCCTCTCCGCTGTCCATTTTTGTATACTTCTTCTGGCTTCATCCTGCAGACGCTCTGACTAATTGTGACTGACTGGCGGGAAGGCAGCCGTGTCATGAGCGTCTTTTGAAATTTTAGTGGTACCCGGGAACCAATTTTCATTACAGCCAAAAATAAATAAATAAATAAACTAGTGCTGGGCAACGGTTACGTTTCTTAATCGCGATTAATCGCATAATGTGCAAAATACAATAATGTTATTTATAACATAAACATTATTATATATACATCATTATAACAATAAAGATATTGATGAGAATCTTCACACTGCCCGATGCTGATGATTGGATCATGGTTGTTTCTTTCTGCCAACCAAAGTTGCAACTTACACTGACATATATGTTTGATGAAATACAGAAGTGTTAACTCCTCAAGAAACTACATATTGTTATTAGAAGTAGACGTTAAAGGGGAAGAGAAACACACAGAATACTAATGATCTATGGAAAAAATGGGATAAAGACCTGCAATGCATACAATTTCTCATGAGAAAGAGAAATTACGAGACAAAAAAACAAACAAACAAACACTGGTACACCCTAAAAAATTAATGGTAAAAAACAACCCAAATTGGTTTATTTTTTAACCCAACAGTTAATCAATATTGGACCAGCCCAACAGTAGTTACTTTTACCCAACAAAACAGGTTGATCTTTTCAGCCCAACAGATGGGTTCATAGATTTAATCCAATCATTGGGTCAAATCAATTTTAGTCCGGGGTCGATTGTACCATATGACTGGGTTGAATATTGTGCTCATTTTTAACCCAACTGTTGCATCAAATTAATTTCAGCCCTGGGTTAATTTTACCATATATACTGGTTGAATGTGCCCAAATTCTGGGTCAAATTAACTACAATTCTGTGTTAATTCAACTACACACATAGGTTTAATCTTTCAAAAAATGTTGAGTCATCCATTTTCGATGCTGCTTTTCCTTTTCAGCCGATCCCAGCTGCCGTGGGCGGGGGCAGGGTACACCCTGGACAGGTTGCCTGGGCTGACACATACAGACAAACAACCATGCACACTCACACCGAGAGGCAATTCAGGGTGACCAATTAACCTGACATGCATGCTTCTGATTTGTGGGAGGAAGCTGGAGTACCCAGAGGGAACCCACACACACATGGGTAGAACATGCAAACTCCTGACAGAAAGGCCCCAAGCCCCGGCCGGTACTTGAACCCAAGACCATCTTGCCGTGAGGCAAGCGTGCTAACCACTGTGTCACCGTGTGGCCATGCTGATACATGGATAACTTAGTACAATATGCATATCTTGTAAACAGCTAATTTTCAAAGCCTTTTAAAATTCAATCTATACTTGGTCATGCAAACAATACAGTATGCAATGACGCACTTGTACACAATGTTTAAAGTATTTATTTTGAATTTCTTTGGACCCGTTGACAACCCAACAGTGTTCAAAACAACCCATGTGCTGAGTTCAAAAATCTATGTTGGGTCTGATGGACTTTAACCCAACACATGAGTTGCAATAAATAACTCCAAACGCATCATAGTAGCCCAAATTGGGTTACCGATTTCATAACCCAGCGATTGGGTTAATAAAATGACCCAACATTTTTTAGTGTGTAGTGATTCAGAGGAGGAGAGGTTATCAGTAGACTGACAGTAACACAAATTGGTGCAGGTGTGGACACTGTGTGGTGATGGACAGCGTTGTGGAGTGTGTGTGTGTGTGTGTGTGTGTGTGTGTGTGTGTGTGTGTTCTTGTATTTCTATCCTTGTCGGGGCCAAATGTCCCCACAAGGATAGAAAAACGTGGAACGACGTGCCTTGTGGGGACCTTTTTCCGGTCCTAAGTAGGAGAAACAGTGTTTTCTTGACCATGTTGTTGTTACTGAAAAAAGTAAAAGTGCAAAAACATTTCTTTAGGGTTAGGCTTTGTTGTGGTGTGGGTTAGGGTTAGGGTAAGGGTTAGGGTTAGGGGCTAGACATGAATGGGAGTCAATGGACGGTCCCCACGAGGATAGAAATACGAGACTGTGTGTGTGTGTGTGTGTGTGTGTGTGTGTGTGTGTGTGTGCGTGTGTGTGTGTGTGTGTGTGTGTGTGTGTGTGTGTGGAGATACATGAAACACAATGACTCATCCGTGCCGTCGGTTCAGCCTGCATCACTCAATATGTACACAGAAATGTAATCAGAAATAATCATTGTTCCTGTTGCTCTATTTGAAAAAAAGAATAAAAAAAAAAAATAGAGAGGAGCCACGGGACAGGAAGTAAACTCCATCTCCGGCTGCAGCCTCCGGTTCCTCACCTCGTCTGCTGGAGACTCTCTCACGGCCGTCACCGGGGCAGGGGGGAGGCAGTGCAGCGCAGGGTTCCTCGGCTCAGCCTGACCCCGGAACGTGAGCTCGGAACCGGACCGATCCGCGCTGCGTTCCCGCCTGCCGTCACTCCGCGGGCCCGCCGGGGCGGGTTCACAGCATGTTCTGAACCGATGTATTTACAGCAGTCATCCAAGATGAACCAGCTTGGACCGAGTGGGCCTCATAGAGAGCCTCAGATGTGCCCCCAACTGGGGTCCCACCTGCAGGAGCTTCCTGCATGCCTCCAGCAGGAGCCCCACCCAGGCACCCAGCAGAAACCCCACCCGCTGGGGCCCCAGGCACATTCCCGGCGAGAGCCCCACATGCGCCCGGGGTACGAGCTGTACGTTCACCCCCAGCAGAAGCCCCACTCAGGCCTCCAGCAGGAGCCCCACCCAGGGCCCCAGCAGAAGCCCCACCCGCTGGGGCCCCAGGCACATTCCCGGTGAGAGCCCTGCGTACGCCCGGGGTATGAGCTCTATGTTCACCCCCGGCAGAAGCCCCGCCCAGGGCCCCGGCAGAAGCCCCGCCCAGGGCCCCAGCAGAAGCCCCGCCCAGGGCCCCAGCAGAAGCTCCACTCAGGGCCCCAGCAGAAGCTCCACTCAGGGCCCCAGCAGAAACCTCAACCCCAGGGGCCCCATGCGCATTCCCGGCAATAGCCCGGCGTGCGCCTGGGGTACAAGCTCTATGTTCACCCCCAGCAGAAGCCCTACCCAGGGCGAACGCTGAAAAACAATGTGCGCCCCCAGCTGGAGCCCAACGCACATTCCCGGCAAGAGCCCCACATGCGCCAAGGGTTTCAGCCCTACATCTGCCCCCACCAGAAGCTCCACCCAGGACCACAGCAGTAAGTCCACCCAGGCCCCCAGCAGCAGCCCCCCTCAGGCCCCTCAGGCCCCCAGCAGCAGCCCCCCTCAGGCCCCTCAGGCCCCCAGCAGCAGCCTCCCTCAGGCCCCAGCAGCAGCCCCCCTCAGGCCCCCAGCAGCAGCCCCTCTCAGGTCCCCAGCAGAAGCCCCCCTCAGGCCCCTCAGGCCCCCCAGCAGCAGCCCTCCTCAGGCCCCCAGCAGCAGCCCTCCTCAGGCCCCCAGCAGCAGCCCTCCTCAGGCCCCTCAGGCCCCCAGCAGCAGCCCTCCTCAGGCCCCTCAGGCCCCCAGCAGAAGCCTCCCTCAGGCCCCTCAGGCTCCCAGCAGCAGCCCTCCTCAGACCCCCCGGACCCCAGCGGCAGACCCCTCTGGCCCCCAGCAGCAGCCCTCCTTGGGCCCCTCAGGCTCCCAGCAGTAGCCCTCCTCGGGCCCCCCAGCAGCAGCCCTCCTCAGACCCCCCGGACCCCAGTGGCAGACCCCTCAGGCCCCCAGCAGCAGCCCTCCTCGGGCCACTCAGGCTCCCAGCAGTAGCCCTCCTCGGGTTCCCCCAGCAGCAGCCCTTCTCAGGCCCCTCAGGCCCCCAGCAGCAGCCCCCCTCAGGCCCCTCAGGCCCCCAGAAGTAACCCCACCCAAAGAAGGATTCTATAAATATTGATTAATTTACTGATATCTTCATTGTGAAAATGTTAAAAAAATAAACAAAAAGAAAAAAAAAAAACAAAGTTGAAGAATCTGTTTTTCATGAGTGCAGTTTGCATGTTCACATGATGGAAAAGGAGTCTGAAGAACTTTTTCAGCCCTACACCTCAACTTCTTATGCAGTGTTGTCAGTAAGGCCGTAAGTTTGTCAGTTTCAGTGTGTGTGTGTGTGTGTTTGTGTGAGACGCTCAGCTGGAGTGCAGTGTGTAGGTGTGTAATGTTTGCCGGCGTTATGGAAGCAGTGCATTAACGTGCTCAGCCCTAAAATAAATAATATATACGAGTATATACGTATTTAAAGAGGTAACAAGCTTTTTGGGAAAATGTAAGGACTACAAAGTACCAATATTTGGATTTCAAAATGTAGGGAGTAAAAGTAAAAAGTTGTCAGAAAAATAAATACTTCTAAAAGTAAAAAGTACCTGAAAATTTTACGGTAATTTTACAGTAACGAAGTATTTGTACTTCATTACTTGCCATCACTGGACATGGTCTGCACGTCCATAAGACGTCTAATGTTTAACAGTGCGTCTGTGTGGTATTGTAACATTTCAAATCCTTAAATGATGTTTTCAAAAACACTGTTGGGCAGCAGGTTTCTGCATTGGTGTTTGCAGCCCCCTTATTTAAGCCCATCAATTAAACCATGGGTATTAAACATAAGGCCCATGGGCCAAAGTGGGCCTGCAAAAGGCTGCAATGTGGCTGCACCAAAACAACAAGCAAATAGCAAAAATTTTAAATAAAACACTAATTTTTTTTCTTCTTAAATAAAGCTGAGATATCGATGCTGCTGCCATGAAAAGTTGATCACCGTAGTGCGCAAAGCCACACTGTCAGGGTGTGCTTGTAAAAACATGCATGATGCAAAAGCCATGTGAGACGTTTTCAGACATTTCATTGTATTTTGAACCAGGTGGTATCATTACAGTTGTGATTATGTTGAGATTGTAGTTATTTTTAGGAGGATTATTTTTGTGAAATCCTTATTTTCATTTTGCCACATCAAAGATAAACGTGGCACAATCATACCAATCCGGCCCACTCCAGATGAAATTAGGATGCATGTGGTCCCTGAACTAAAACGACTTTGAAACTCCTAAATGAAATTTATAGCCAATTTGGAGGTTTGATCAAATTATGTAAGTTTTGATTTGAGCATCTATTCAAGCCTTAGAAATTAAATGAGCTTCCATTGCCAACAGTTTTTTCTATATTTTAAAAATGAAGTTCATGTTCAATGTTTCTATTTACATTGTAATTGTACATACATTGTGATTGTAAATTTTACAATTAACCCAATTTTATACTGTACGCGTATGGTACGCAGAGGCTGTGCGTGGTCGCGCGCCACCTCCGCAAAGCCTGTGCGTCGACACGACACGCACCGTGAGAGTTAAACAGATTAACCCGCCCACATTGGCGGTCCCTTTGTTTTAATTGGCCTAAAATCGAACGACAGATCTCGCACTGCCTTCTGATTGGCTGTTGCGCACGTCAGTCAACTTGTCTATGCAAATCGTTGCGGAAAGGGGAGAAGCGGAGAGAAGAGAGAGGGGGCGTACGTCAGTTGCCCTTCATCACTTCAGCACCTTGATTGAAGCCTCATCCCCCTCTCTTCTGGGTTTTTTCGAGCTGCCGCGGGGATAATAGCTGTGAAAATGGCGCAGCCGGACACCAAGAAGATATTCTTTGAGAACCTGTCGGGAGCGGGGAAAGCCATCGCGGTGCTCACGAGCGGAGGGGATGCTCAAGGTAAGAATAAAAAAAATGAATGTCCGGATAGAGTTTCAGGGATACATGGCAGCGGTGTGTGAGTGTATCCAGAGGAAACACGCTTCCGCAGCCGGGTGATGCCGTGTCGGCCAGGCCCCGCCGCGTGCGGACTGATGTCGGTACAGTTTAGTGTACAGTACGCGGTGCGTCCCGCCGAAGCCCGCCGGCTAGCTCGCAGCATGCTAACGCGCTAACTCATCGATCCGGTGGCATCTCATCACTCCGCAGCCCGGCTGCACCTCACGCGCCTCAAGGTCGAGCCCGCGGCAGCCTGCTGCTCGCGGGGACGGGCGCCCCGTGAGCAGCAGGCCACTGGCATGTGCGCGGCCCGGGCCAGAGAGGCTGTGTGAGCACGCACACTTTGCAGCTGGAGGAGGCTGGTGGAGGTGGCTGAGGCGAGCCGATGCCTGCATCCTGTGTACGTGATGAGCCGCATACAGCTCCCAGGCAGCGTCACGGAGGAAACCCGGGTCACGTGCTCACCGGCTCCTCTCTCCATTTGACAGAGAGGCTCACGAGCACTCCCACTGTCACCGCATACCGCTGCATTTCACTCCGACTCACTACAGGCTTTTTATCACATCATGAATCAGATTATAATCTTAATCCGAACGGCTTGGTCCAGTTTCAGCACCGGATCTGCAGTTTTGATCCAAATGATCTGATCTCGGGACGAATTAAAGATGTGCTGAAGCATGCATGGTCCTGTTTGAGTCTTTTAAACCTGAATATAAGGTTGGGTCTGAATCAGGTTTGCACATACAAAGCAGAGCTGCATATTAGGTAAAAATATGAAATGCATGATGGATATTGCTTGGTGTTGTAGTATTCAGAGCAGTCTTGGTCTTGAGACCAGTCTTTTTCATTTCAAGGGTTTGGTCTTGACTCAGTCCCAGCCCCTTAAAGTCCTGGTTCAATACTAGTATTGCTGTAAATACGCAGGTGAGATGTCAATACGATCCTCTCTATCTCTACTCCGACTGGCATTTTGTGTTTGTCACAAGCGGAGCAGCTGGTTGAATTTGTAGTGTTTGGTCTCGTTTCTTCTGCTTGGTGCTCAGTGTGTGAGAAGACGAGCTTCAGTCCACTCCCACACAGAGTCTTGCATAACTGTTCTTGTGCCAGTCTGGTTGTTCTTTATATCAGTGTTATAAAAGTTATGGTTGTTTACACTCAAACATATTCATTCCTAGGCTATTTGTGATTTGTCTGCAATATTAAAATGCTAAATCCCTCACAAACGCACACAAACACACACACTCCCCCCTCAGGGGAGACCTGCCCTACTCTTCGAGAACCAAACCTTTACAAGCTCTGACCTTATCAAGCTCAGACCTCGTAAACGTTGCTTCCGTTTTACAGGCTCCTTTCGTTTGTTGACCATTTAGTGTGTCCGCCAGTGTTTGGCTTCTTATTGATGATTTATAAATCAGTGATGGTGAAGGGGTTAATGTGGGTGGGTTTCAGTGGAAAGAATTGTTGAACCGCTGTTTGTTTTGTTGATGGTTAAGTTTTAAAGCCAAACCTGCAAACGACCCTCTCTTTCTTCTTCATGGTCAACATGGTCACCCAGACTACAATGTGATAAATGGATTTATGGAAACTGATGCTGCATGTTGTGATATAAATAGACTGTTGGCACATTTATGTTCTTGTGCTTCATATAAAGAAGCCTGCAGGAGAGTAAGGGCTGACTCTCCCTGGTCCTGGAGGGATGACTCCTATCTTTGGCGTTTTGAATTGACGAGTTGCCCAGGGAAAGCGCAGGGCGGCCCCAGAGCCAGCCAGTGCGGCTGCAGCATGCATGACAGGAGCTGATCGTCACTGTCAGAAGGCATTGTGTGTGTCGGCCTTGGCCTCTCGCTCCATTCTGCAGGAGAAAGTGTCAGTCATGCAGAATGAGGGCCAGGTCGTCTGCTTCGCTGATGACTTCTGAACCCTCCGTGAGAAATGTCTTCCTATGACCATCTTTACTGTCCTCTGACGTGCTGGTTCAGTCCCCTCTCTCGTTAGCGTGCCATTAAGCCAGGCTGCTCCTTTCAGCGCTGTTATGTAACCAGATAACAAGGGCACGGGGTTTATTACACTGGGCAGTATTGTTTCATTCCTCCAATCATGCATGTTTTGCTGGAGCCAAGTCAATGAGAGCTGAGCCACAGACTCGTTTTCTTACCTTCTTTGTTGTTTCCCTACTGCCCTAATGGCCCAAACCTTTGAGTTGCCTAGTAACGGCTGTGCATGGCTGGCATCGGAGCCATTCTCTTCATTAGTTTGTGCAGAGAAACTCGGTCTATCCCTCTGTTGTTTCGAGCTCTCCCAGTTGGCCAAGATCCTGTCAGCCTGCTGTGAGTGAGGCGTTATCTTTTATCCCCTCTGTGGGTGTTAAAGCCAACCTGACATTGACATTCAAGGCACAGAGCAAAGTCTCACCGGTTTGTAAGTTCACTATAGGAATGAGTGAGAGGCTGCTGTAGCCGGCTGGGAAACGTATTGACCAAAAATGGCAGTGCTGTGTGGATAAGAGAGGGGAAAAAAACCTGGCTCTCACCAGTGACGGAGAGAGCGTAAACACAGAGTGACTGTAGGAAGGATTGGCGGTATTTTAGCTGCCACAGCGCATTTCATCAAGTCATTTTCCACTGAAAAGCTGCTGGAAATATCAGGCTTCAGGTTTCAGATCACATTAAAAATTTGTTAGCTCCAGTTGTCACTTCCAGCTTTTCCTTGAAAACTGAACGTTATAAGTGAATTATTTCAGAACACGTCAGTGTTTTGGAGGACACAAGCTCGATGTCGTGATTAGGACGAGACGGCAGGAATGTGAGAGCTTATTATGTGTTTCTCATGAAGTGTTAATCGGTACATCTACAGTTTAGCTTGTGGATTAAACATTTCTTGTGAAAACACCTCGCTTCTGTGACTCCGTTACCTGTTTGCAAGGCAACGTTTTGGAAACATGTCTGTTTTCATGGAAACGGCAGAAACACTGGCAGTTTTCGCCTTGGGCCACGAATGAGTGAACTATTAACTCCCACTGTGGCGTGCATGTGCCGCAGCACCACTTCTTAACAGTTGCCTTTTCTCAGTTTCTACAGTTTTTGAAGAGTTCTGCCCTGGCGTCTGTTTTCCTTGGTGAAACAGGTGACAGTCTCGTGAAATGACCGGAACATGTTGCATAATTTCCCCCCTTCTCACTGAAATGAAACCATAACTGAAGCCTTTGAAGTCATTTCACTGGAGCTTCTTTTGCAGTGAAATGGTTTTGAATAACTGTTGACTCATGGTGCTCTGGACGGGTTTATAGATGTTTCATCCATTAGCAGGAATGGATTTTTTGCTTTCCAAAAAAAAGCCAATCAAGTCTGGAACATGACTCTTCTATTACTGGATCGACTAGAAAACCTGTACAGATCCCTCCCTCCCCTCACATTTATTTCATATATCACTTTTTCTACTCCGTCACAGTGGTCCAAGCTGTGTCAGAGCCTTTCACACTCATTGTTCCATTTCCTTCTCACTCTGTGTGTTCCAGGGATGAACGCTGCTGTCCGTGCGGTGGTCCGAATGGGTCTATACGTGGGCGCAAAAGTTTATTTCATTCATGAGGTGAGTTCACACTCTCGGCTTGTTTGTGATGCTTTTTCCCGTGATTATCAATCTGAAAGGAAAGTTAACAGCTGGAACAGCCATGAGTGTGCAGATATGCAGCATCGAGTGGAAGTAATTTGACTCCAGCCTCATGAACCTGCCTTCCTCCAGAGTTTTACTGAAACATGCATCTAAATGAATGCAGTGTGAGTGCCGGGATGCTTATTTTCATGAAGCAGATGTCTGAGGAGCTGTGCGTGCTCATGCTGTGATCCCACCACACGCATCTGTATGTATGTGTGTGTGTTACATAACTGACTGGAGGCTTTAGCAGATGCTTCATGTGTGACCCTCCCCTCTGAGCTCCCATGGGAAGCAGGATGAGGAGAGGAGCATTTCACTGTCTCGGTTTATGTCAGGGAGCAGAGTGCTGCCTCACTCCCGCTGCCAGCCTGGCGCTGTCTGCAAAGCCGCTACACGCCTGTGAGACGCTCACCGCTGGTTTCTGCTCTGATTCAGGGATATCAGGGAATGGTGGACGGAGGGGAGAACATACGGGAAGCCACATGGGAAAGTGTCTCCAGCATGCTGCAAGTGGTGAGTCTCTGTCACAAGCACCATGAGCGCACACGTTACACACTGACTGTTGGCATGAGAGTTCACGCAGTGGAAAAAACAATCAGCCTTTCTGTTAAAGTTTGGATTGGATGCAGTTTATCTCGTATGTAATCAAAGTAAGAGTGTAAAGTTACACGTAAGCCCCCTACAGTCACTTTTTATCTCAACAATTCTTTGAAAATATTGTTTCTCAGTTCAGAGAAGAGGTTCTCGGGCTCTGTGTGTCAAAGAGTTTAGCCATGATGGAATCACGTAATCACACCACAGGAAATATGTTTTTTTGTGACTGCAGGAGGAGGAAGTTGGGAATTTGAAGTGAAAACAATGTTTGGATTTGCATTCAGTTGTGCAGAACATGCGGGTCATGTGAAAATCAAGATAAGGCGGTTTTGTGGTTAGAGACGTCAGACATCCCAGCACAGTGTGTGTTCCTCAGCGGAGGAACCCGGCGCTGTCCTGAGTCCTCAGAGCTGTAAGAGAACCAGAGGAAGCCCCGCCGTCACACTCTGTAACGTTTGTGTCCAGGGTGGGACCGTTATCGGCAGCGCGCGCTGCAAAGAGTTCCGCTCTCACGAGGGCCGCCTGAAGGCCGCGCACAACCTGGTGCAGCGCGGCATCACCAACCTGTGTGTGATCGGCGGAGACGGCAGCCTGACGGGGGCCAACCTGTTCCGGGAGGAGTGGAGCGGCCTGCTGAACGAGCTGGTGGAGCAAGGTAACCCCCTCTCGGGATCGGCGGCTCCCGTTGGCCGCCAGTTTTTCTCCCATTGTGGCAACAAACTGCAGTTGTGCCCCGGCGCTCTCAGGTGTGATCGAAGCCGAGTCCGTGCAGAAGTACTCGGCCCTCCACATCGTGGGCATGGTGGGCTCCATCGATAACGACTTCTGCGGAACCGACATGACGATCGGCACCGACTCCGCTCTGCACAGAATCATCGAGGTGGTGGACGCAATCATGACGACTGCACAGAGGTGAGGCGCAGCTTCAGGCAGGAGAGTCCCCTGACATTAGCACTGATTTCTCTAGAACACTCCCACATAACGTCCTGCTCAGCTTTATTAAAGTGAAGATGGGAACATTTCCAACTCCTCATATCAGTTTGTACACAAAACCATACGTTGTGCTGTCATCTCTCAATAAATCTCACTGTACACACAAATCCCAGCATGCACACACACTTTGTGTAGCCGCTGTAATATCCCGAGGCGTCTTTCTCTGGCATGAAGACAAACACGAGTGTGTGTGGGAAACGTGTGTGTCTGGATTGTAATTTAACTCCATAGTATGAGTGCTGGTAAATGAGTTCCCGTCGTCTCTGTAAATGATCCCCGCTGTGCCGCTGCACTCAGATGAACTCCTCCTCCATGTTCCCTCCTCTTTCAGTCACCAGAGGACGTTCGTGTTGGAGGTCATGGGAAGGCATTGTGGGTAAGAGCGCATCAGCAGTAACTACACACTGATTCCTCAGGCTGAGAGAGGGAGAGCGTGATCATCCTGGTGTGTGTGTGTGTGTGTGTGTGTGTGTGTGTGTGTGTGTGTGCCTCAGCTACCTGGCCTTGGTGAGCGCTCTGGCCTGTGGCGCCGACTGGGTGCTGATCCCTGAAATGCCTCCGGAGGACGGCTGGGAGGACAAGATGTGTCAGAAACTGTCTGCGGTAACACACACACACACATCTGATTCGAACCCACTCAGGAGAATTATCCCGTCGTCCCGGTGCTGTGTAGCGTTTGACTTAACCTGACGGCGGTGGGAGACACGCCCACCGCCAGGCGTCCGGTTTCAGCCTCTGATGTCTCTCTGTGCTGTGATCCAGACCCGCTCCAGGGGCACGAGGCTCAACATAATCATAGTAGCAGAGGGCGCCATTGACAGGCACGGGAAGCCCATAACCTCTAGTTATGTCAAGGAAGTGAGTATCTGGATGTGAGAAGAAAGGGGAAGCCAGAAGCAAGGAGGCCCGACCTGATGGAAGCCAGCCCCCCCGAGCCGCAGCCAGACATTAGGCTAATCCCATAACCGCCAAATGTCGACGAGCGCTAATAAAAACGGCGCGCCGCTGATTGCAAAGCGTAGAGAGACTGTTCGGCTCGCGGGCTGTCGCCGTCCGCCCCCCCGCCCCGTGCTTCTGAAAGCCGACGTCACAGCCAGCGTCTGAGTGTCTCTGTCATGTTGTGTCTCCACCACACCCCTCTCCGTAGAACCGCGCAGGGATGAAAAGGCTGAATATCATAATTATAGCCGAGGGGGCCATTGATCGTAACAACAGAGTCATTTCCACTGACTATGTAAAGGATGTAAGTACTCAGCTGCCGTATGACCCCCCCCCCTCCTCCCCACCCCCCCCATCCTGTTCTGCTGCCCTGGTGTGGCTTTGACTCTGTGCTGTGTTTCTGGAATGCTCTGTCAGACACACTGGCTAGTTTGGTTCTCAGCACTCTGGAGTGACTCCCGCCCTCACGCAGCCTCACACGCAGACATTTGTCAGATCAAATGTCGCCCAGGTAAAGAAGTGCTTCTCACACACACACACACAGCGCTCTGGGGATCGGTCACCTGACTTCCTACTAACCGCTCCTGGTTTGGAGAGCGTCTGGGCTCCTTGTGGTGGTAGTGTTTGGTTCAGCAGCCCCTGCCAGCGGTCCTACCGAGAGTCTCCCACTAACATGACTGAACACTTAGAATGGCTTGCTTGTGCTTTGCTGTTTCCCCTTTTCTTCAGCTTTTATTATTATTATTATTGTTATTGTTATTATTGTTGTGTGTGTGATGTGTCTGTTCACGTGACTGGTCGATGTTTCTCAGCACGTTTCATTGTCGTGTGCACTGAATGAAACGCCCTATCTCCACATCGGTTCACCTGATCAGTACGTTTCCTGCTCAGTCCTGTGACATTCGCCCCTGCAGCTCGTCGTCAAATGCTTGGGCTTCGACACGCGAGTGACGATCCTGGGACACGTGCAGAGAGGAGGGACTCCGTCTGCGTTCGACCGCATCCTGGTAGGCCCCCCGCTGTGAGCTCTGTGCTGTCCAGAGTTTGAAGTTTCCTCCTGTTTTCAGTCAGACTTTGAGTCTGAAACATAGAAACCAGCCGGCCTCCCCCTCAGATCTCTCTTATCATGTGCTGTTTTGACACGTTGTGTAACTTCTTCACTGATTGTGTGAACAGACCTTTAAAGTATCGGCTCTTCTGTTCATTATAGTGAAAGTAGCATAACATCCTGAAACAGCAAAAAGGTGCAGCCAGACCCGAGGACGTGCCGGCAGTGGAGCCGTTCGCTGCTAACCTGAGCATGAGCGCAGGTTTAAGCTGCCGTTGCCTTTCTGTCACTCTCGAGGGGCGTAGCCCGGCCACACAGAACGCTTCCTGTAATCCTGTGGTGTCTGAGGAGAAAGCGCCGCAGCTTTCAGGCTAAGCACATTAACAGATTTAGAGCCGAGCACGTGGAGCAGCGCATCTCGGCCACACTCTCACAAACAAAGACAGCGACCGGCGAAGGAGAGTGTTCCTCAAATTAACCGTCAGAACCAAGCCAAAAAAATATCACGATAAAGTAATAAAATGTCAGACGTGGCTCTGGAAAGCATTGAGGAGAGACGAAGAGAAGAAGGAAGTGACAGCTGAGTGACCTGAGTGCAGTTCCAGTAATATTTTCAGTTTTTAAGACGTCAGAACAGAAGTTTAAACCACCAGGACTCCATCCTGGACCACTGCAGCAGAGATAAACCTCCTCTCCTGGTTTGATTCATACTTTAGATTTGTGTTTTTCTTCATCTGCGGCTCTCCCTCACTTCACCCACTCTGTTCCTGAAGAAACCACATTAATGAGTCACATGGAAACTTCAGTTTTAAACAGACCAACAGAAAGATGCAGCAAGTGGAGGCTGGAAGTATTTTAGGACTGAATTCTTTGTGAGTAATTGAGATTATAACGCAAAAACAAGACGGTTGCAGACATAGTACAGATACACTAGGTCAAACATAAGGCCCGTGGACAAAAAACCGGCCTGCAAGCGGCTCCAGTCTGGTCCACCAAGCAAATTGGGAGCATTTAAAATTAAACAATGAATTTTTTAAAATGGGCTGAGCCCTGAAGGAAAGTGGGTTTCACACTCCTGCATGCTTCATCTATCCAGCTGTGTATTACCTAGAGACGAACTGTGTGTGCGTGTGCGTGCGTTTGTGTGCGTGTGCGTTATGAGAGTTTGAATGTGGTTCACACTCTGTCACTGATGTCGTAGCAATAAGCATCATTTGTGGTTTTGATAGTCATGAAAGCCATTCGCTGCATGCAGACAGTGTCTTAAGTGTGTGTGTGTGTGTGTGTGTCTGTGTCTGTGTCTGTGTCTGTGTCTGTGTCTGTGTCTGTGTGCGTGTGCGTGTGCGTGTGCGTGTGCGTGTGCGTGTGCGTGTGTGTGCGTGTGGAACAGGCCAGCCGTATGGGCGTGGAGGCCGTCCTCGCCCTGCTGGAGACCACCGCCAACACCCCGGCCTGCGTGGTGTCGCTGAGCGGGAACCAGTCGGTGCGCCTCCCTCTGATGGAGTGTGTGCAGATGGTGAGTGCTGCCGCCACACACGTGCACACGTACACACACACACACTCACATAAAGGGCAGACTCGGCCTTACTAACGCTGACAAGCGGCTCCGGCATGGAGAGGCAGTAACGCTCACAGGAGAGGCAGTGGCGTCTGGTTAACGATGATCTGAAGGCTGCCGATGCACTGACGTAAGAGGAGTCCGTCTCCATGGAAACAAAGGAGCGCTGCTCCAGTGTTTTCACGGCAGCTGGTTGTATCACGACTCAGGATTCGGTTTATCCCGCAACAGCTGATCTCTCCACACATCACAGTCATGACTCGGCGTCTGAAATCCCTTTAACTCACTCCGCTGCTCTTCCCAGACTCAAGAGGTGCAGAAGGCCATGGACCAGAAGCGCTTTGAGGAGGCGGTGAAGCTCCGCGGCAGGTACGGAACTCGCTTCCTGTAGACCACTGAGCTGTTTCTCGCTCCGCTTCGTGAAGTGGGACTCTTTTAAGGTCTCCAAACAAATTATAGGAGTGTAATTACTTCATCAAACAGAGTGTCCTGGTAACCAAACGCTGTTGTGCTGTTGTACCACAGCAGACTGCAGTGGTACCGTGTGGCGGCCCGTTTTTGTTTTAAAAATAACCGATTAGTAATATGAAGACATGAAGTTTTGACCATACACACACACACACACACGCCACCTGCTGCATGTGAATCGAGACGGTTGAATGTCACTTCCTTTATCTTTTTTAGTTGGTTTCTACAGTTGAACTTTATTTATTTTAGGAATATAAACCTTTCCATCATTTCAAATCATTCTGGAAACATTTTCTAGACTGGGAACATTTGGTACATCTGAAGAGCTTCAAACCCTTCAATCCTATTAGTCTGACTATTAAATACAGCAGTAGCTGTATGTTTTATTGTGTTTAATCTAGTCAGTGTGAAGTAGCTTTTCAGCACTTCTAGTTTTACTGTTGGTACCGTCAGCAGTGACTTATTGGCTTCTAATAGTGGTCAAAGTGAACTCTTTATTTCCCCGGAGAAATGTTGCTAGAAAGCATGTGAGAGAAGATGACAAACATAAAACTCACGGTGCAAAGAAGCTTCGGTTGGCAGATTTTTGGCCTTTTATAAAAAACAAGACTGACTGTATTTTTCCGTTTATGTGGAGTTGCACCTTCTCCCTGGTCTCCAGCATGTCGATGCTGAAACCGTCCCTCCGCTGTTTGATTGCAGGAGCTTTGAAAACAACCTGAAGACGTACAAGCTGCTGGCTCACCGCAAACCGGAGTCGGAGCTGCCGGTGGTAAGTCACCCTGCTGACGCCGCCGCCGCCGTCGGCTTTGTTTAGTCACAGGGGAGGAAAGGCGGCCGCAGCAGAGGCTCGGACAGGTTCCTCACGGCGTCTCCAGGCGGCCTGCTGATCATGACTCAGCCGAACACAGATCCCAGCTTCCCCCTGAGTGTGTGGTTTTAAGCGAGCGGGTCCAGAAGCGATGGACGCCGCCACGTCCCCTTCACGCTGCTCTGCTCTCTCCTCCCTCAGAGCAACTTCAACGTGGCGGTGTTGAACGTGGGCGCGCCCGCGGCGGGCATGAACGCCGCCGTGCGCTCGGCCGTCAGGGTGGGCATCTCCGAGGGCCACAAGATGTTTGCAGTCAGCGACGGGTTCGAGGGCTTCTACAAAGGACAGGTGAGTTCATGCAACACGACACAGCTGCTCTTCATGCTCTGGCGAGAAAAACTCTGAATGTTTGTTTTAATTTCTCATCTAAACTTGGCGCTTTAACACCACAAACCAGCAGATGGCAGCAAAACATGATGAGAAACTGCTGAAGGATTGAGAGAGGTATATTTCTGAGAGCTCATTGAATCAGGAAACGGGGATTCTGTAAAGCAGAGAGGAAGCAGCTCCAGCAGTGCGATCCTGGACCCAGAGCCTGTTCCGAGCTGTAACCAGAGCCTGCCCTGCTGCTCCTCTTCGCGACTGGTCCAACTGGTTCCACGCCCTTTTCCCTTCTCCTCACCTGACCTTTCCTCCCGTTAGAACGCTGCCATCCACCTGGCTCCAGGTCTGGACGGCCGCGCTCGGCGTCCGTCCATTTATCTCCATCAGAGAGTCTCCGGTGGCCGCGGTTAGTTAAAGTCCCGGCCGCCGGAGTCCCGCTGTGCCAGCCGACCCGGGAAGACGGGAGCGCAGGCAGTAATGGATTTCTATAAGTCGGAGCTCGGGGGACTGCGCGCCTCGCTGTGTTCTGAAGCTGAGGAGCAGATTAACTCGCCGCCGCCTCACCAGGATGTGGCGGCAGCGTTTCCTCTGGTTTCCAACAACGCAGAGGCAAATCAGGGGTTTTGTCCAGACCTTCGACTCCTGCCTCAGTGCGACACAGACGGCGGAAAGTAGTAATTTGATTTAATTAAAAGATTGCTGTCTTCTTTTCAGATTAAGGAGATTAAATGGGCAGATGTTGGAGGCTGGACGGGGCAGGGCGGCTCTCTGCTGGGGACTAAAAGGTAAATGCAGGGTTCTGAGAGATGTAACGTTAAAGCTGGGTGTAATCTCAGCCCGGTTCTGTTTCTCCCTCCTTCAGGACGCTTCCTGCCAAGCATGTTGATAAAATTGCAGAGCAGATGCGAAAGCACAATATAAACGCACTGCTTGTGATCGGCGGATTCGAGGTACGTTTCGGTCCCTCTCTGCTCCTCCTGTAGCCTGCTAGACTTTTACTAGTTACTCCTTATCTGATAAATACTGATGAATATTCATGATTAGAGTAACGCAGTAGAACCTGTATCGTTCCAGTAGACATGACAGTTTGCAGTGTTGATCTTCTCCATTAGCCTGATCCCATTTTATGTCAACGCGCCACTGTATGGTTTCATCCATAGTTATGCTCATTCTCATGCTTTAGAGACTAAAACTGAAACAGCAGAGCTCTTTACTCTATAAGACTGATGCCTTTGAATTATTTAAAGGTCCTATATTTTCATGTATTCTTTATTTATTCTGTATTGTTATGCATTCTGAGTTAAGATATCAAAACTCTGCTCATTGAGCATATTATTCAACAGGCTGTTTTTCTGTAAACAACTCATCTAGATTGTTATAAATTTAAGACCTTAAATAATTTCCCCCTGGGATCTGTCTACACTCTGCATATGCTGTATGTTTCCTAAAATCATTCAGCTATCAGCAAATACTTAAAACGTTATCAACACATTTATATTATACAGTTCACAAAGGGAGGAGGTGATTATAACACCAGTTTATTGATGGACAGAGAGAAATGTTAAAGTTTATCTGATTTAAAGACCTTTAAACATTCATGATTAGTAAAAAGATCCTGAGCATTACTATTTTCTTTTCTCACTGGCAGATTTACTCAGATTACTTAGCTTCCTCTGACTTGAGTTTCAATAGTTCTTAGAAATACTTGGATTAAAACATTTTACTGGATGATTTATTAAATGATGTATTGACCAGATTAATCGAATCTATTGACACCAACATAACTTTAGGAAATGGAAAAAAAAAAACACTTTTTACACAGAAATCCTTTAAAAAAGGCAGATAAAACCAAATATGGGACCTTTGAATGAAAAGTGAAAATCTGTAAAAGAAGTAGAAGCATCAGGATGTTTTGATTTGGAAACCAGGAACATCTGCTTCTTTCCAGCCATTTCACGCACTCCCACTTAGACGCTCACCAGCTTTGATTTTCCCGTGACGTATGCAAGTAAAGGAGTGTCTTTGGGATGTGTGTGTGGCGTCTGTGGAGTGGTACCTGTCTGTTTCGCTGCTGTCCGTTGTGATAGACCTGGCTCCTCCCCTTGGCACCCTTTCACTTTATGTCTTTCCCCTCCTCCTGTTGGCAAGTAGCGCCTCCCCACCTTTGAAAAGCAGACTGCAGATGGAGCTGTCCCCCCCCCCCCCCGCAGACTCTAAAGCCCTTGGCTCTGCCCTGCAGGCCTTCCTGTCACTGCTGGAATTGTTAATGGCTCGTGGGAAATATGACGAGTTCTGTGTGCCCATGGCCATGGTCCCAGCCACGGTCTCCAACAATGTGCCGGGCTCAGACCTCAGCATTGGCGCCGACACGGCCCTGAACGCCATCACTACTGTAAGTGATGGGGCCTGGCGGACGCCGCACCGCACGCACCGACACACACCAGCAGCCAGCCAGACACACACACACCAGGGGAAGGAAGGAGCCCCGTTTACACGGGAAACCCTGTTTCCATGACAACGGCCCACGCGCGTTTCTGGATATGCCGAAACGATGCGTTTTCCTGAGACGTTGTCGTGTAAACAGCCCCGCAGTGTTTCCACCAGTCCGACAGGGAGATTTGGGAAGAAGTTCCGACATCTGTCGGCCACATCTGGCGCCGAGCCTCATTAGAAGCTTAGATAGATCAGTCCAGACAGCTTGTGTCACATCTGCACCGGCCCTCCCCCCCGCCCCCCCAGCAGGTAAGTAACCCAGCGACAACATGGAGGCATGCTGTGAGGTGCGCTGCTGTGGTTTGCCGCCATGTTTGCTCTGCCTGCCCCTCCCCCCACCCGACTGCTGTGCCTTGTGTCCTGCCGCGTCGCGGAGCGTGGTGAGCAGCATGCGGGTGTCGTTGTGTGGTGCACTTAACGAAGAGAAGCTCACGAGCCGAGCCTGTCCATCATCCCCCTCCTCTTCCTCTTCCTCTTCATCTCGATCAGTGCCTCTCTCCACCTCCTCCTCCTCCTCCTCCTCCTCCACTCGCTCTCCTGTCCTCCCGTCCTGTCTGCCAAAGGGAAGCCGCGGCCGCTATCACACGGAACGAGCCGGAATGGCAGGATACGCTCCCTCGCTCGCGGAGAGAGGGTCACGTCTCGTCTCGCCACGTCTCCCTCTCTCCCGGCGGCCGGTCGCCCCCCGCCGCGGCTCTAACGCCTTCTCTCCGTACTGCCGCTTCAGGCGCTTGAGAGTCTGCTGCAGCTGTTTGAGGCTCGCGCGACCTATGAGGAGTTTTGCATCCCGATGTGTATGCTGCCCGCCACCATAAGTAACAATGTGCCGGGCACCGATCTAAGTATCGGGGCAGACACGGCCCTCAATGCCATCGTGGAGGTAAGGCAGTCGAACCGCCGCCGCCGCCTGCTTCTGTTCAGGATGAAAGTGACTCACGGTGTTCAGTACTGGAGGGGTCAGAAGGTGACTGTCCTGTAATCCCACTGTGCCCATTAGGTGGCAGTGCTGACGGCAGCCAATTCATCAATATCATTTACCGTCTGGCTTCCTTTCAGTTGTTTGACTGGAGCTGAAAGCAGCCGGTGTGTGTGAGGCTTATCATATCTGAGTGAGTTCAGGCTGAGAGCTGTCCAGCCTCTCTGCTGGATCGTTGGAACAGCTGATCAGGAAGAGAGACACTCCACCTGAGAGACTCTCATCTGCAGTGTTCCCCGCTCCTCTCATCAGTCGTGTTTCATGCTGAAGAGGAAAACAACAGGAAATAAAAGCAAACTGTGCAGCAAGGAGAGGAAGCAAGCCTCATAAAAACCTAACAAAGGAGTTAATATTTACACTTGAATTTAACCGACTAATTAAAGCTCCTCCTTCTCCTCCTCGTGTCACACTGAACCTGGTGGTGCAGACTGAGATCACAGGACAGAATCATCTTTCATTTTAGCTCATCTGGGACCCAGAACAAACATTGTTTCTTAACTTTTTCCACGGTCGCCGCTTGTTTTTGATACTTCTTCAAATTCAATACTTCTCTGAAAGAGCAGAAAGAAGGTACATGAACATCACACTTGTAGCATCTCCCACGTTCAGAACAGCAGGTTGCAACAAATAACACATAAATAGTCATTTCCAGCAGAAGAGAGAGAAATCCAAGTTAAACCGGACTGGATGAGGAAGAGGGCCTCTGTCCTCGTCCTCATTCGGACAGAAATTCCATCCATTCTGTCCATCCTGGGACGTAAACGTCTTCGCTTCATCTCTGGAGGAAGATCATGACCTGACCTCTGACCTTTTAAATCCCTTGAATTCACTGTTGGAAATGTTTTCAGGAGTGTTTCAGCTTCTTAAACAAAGCGTCAGTCACTCGATGTTCCAGATTAGTGAACTCTCTGAGACCCGGGACTGAAGGTCCAGGTCTGGACGTGTCCCGCCGTCCTCCAGAACTCGGCTCTGCGCCCTCAGACTCACGCGCCTGCTGTGTTTCTGCTAAAGCGGCATGCTGTCGTTGTTGTTTCTGGGTGTGGAATGTTAACGGTATGCGGCGGCTTGTGGTTTTTTGCCGGCTCGGCACTTGAATGTATTTGACGTGAGCTGACAGTAAGTGGCACGCCGACCCGCCCGGCCGCCGCCGCTCCGCCCTGACTCTGTGAGTTCTCGCCATGTCAGACGTGCGACCGCATCAAGCAGTCGGCCAGCGGCACCAAGAGGCGCGTCTTCATCATCGAGACCATGGGCGGCTACTGCGGCTACCTGGCCACCGTGGGGGGCCTGGCCGCCGGCGCCGACGCCGCCTACATCTACGAGGAGTCCTTCGACATCAGAGACCTGCAGGTGAGGCGTTCTCCGGTTTGAACTCCGCCTCGCCTGAGTGTCCGCCGCTCTCATAATCCATGTCCCGAACTCTCGCCCAAAACTTCATCCTCACGGCCAAAGTGGTGTTTACATGACAACATGTTCAAGGTCCAGCAGTCGTCTGGAGGACTTGTAGCTCGGGACAGCACACACTACCTCCTCACATCCTCCCTCACTTCAGACACTCTGTGGTTATAATGAAAACCAGCAGGTCTCAACCTTTTTTCCTTCATTAAAATATATAATTGAAGATTTAATAGTTTTTTTCTGTTTTAACAGAGACACACAGTGTGAGGCGGTGACAGTGCCCCCTGCTGGTCACCGTCCCTCACAGGCGTTTGATTCTTCCCACAGGCCAACGTGGAGCATCTGACAGAGAAGATGAAGACCAGCATCCAGAGAGGACTGGTCCTCAGGTAGCGTCAGTCTTCATCTGTTGCGGCGGCTCGAGTCTCCGAGCGGCTCCAGCGTCAAAACTCTGTGTGTGTGTGTGTGTGTGTGTGTGTGTGTGTGTGTGTGTGTGTGTGTGTGTGTGTGTGTGTGTGTGTGTGTGTGTGTGTGTGTGTGTGTGTGTGTGTGTGTGTTCAGGAATGAGAACTCCAACGAGAACTACACCACAGACTTCATCTACCAGCTGTACACGGAGGAGGGGAAGGGAGTGTTTGACTGCAGGAAGAACGTTCTGGGCCACATGCAGCAGGTGATCCGGCCTTTCAGTCTGCTTCCTCCACTTCCTGTGCTGCGTTTTGGGTTTGTGTGTCTTCACCCCTGTGTGTGTGTGTGTGTGCGCGTCGATTCTTCCCGTGAACAGGGAGGAGCGCCGTCCCCCTTCGACCGGAACTTCGGGACCAAGATCTCGGCCAAGGCCATGCAGTGGGTCTCCAAGAAGCTGGTGGAGACGTTCAGACACGGTGAGCCGGGCGCCGGCGCCGCGCGGCGTTAGCCAGCTGCCCTGTGGTCGTGGATGGCCCCTCCCCCGACAGAGGCGTGGTGGTGGTGAAGCAGATCTGTCATGGAGTCACTGCGGCTGACATTTTGATGCACGAGTAGTCTGCCCCTCAGAGGAAATGAAGTATTGATCGTTCTTAGCCGTCGATGTAACCGTCTAATGAGGATTTTGACTTCACACTTTGGGAGATATTAATGGAAGGTGTGAGTGTGAAACTAACACTGCATGAGTCCGAGCGGCGGCGCTGACAGTGAACCCTCCTCTCTGTGTTCTCTGTCTCTTCCCCTTTACACTTGGATGACTTAAGACGAAGGTAAAAGCTTTTTTCTTCCATGCCTGGCTCCATGACCATCTCCATCTTCCTGGTTAGCTCCATGTCCCCGTGTGTCCCGCTCACCGCTGGCAGACGCACACAGGCTCATGCGGGGCCGCCGTTCAGGGGTCCTGGAGGCTCCGCCTCCCGCGCCCCGCCCCGCATGCGTCCGTGCGTCCGCCACACTTCACGTTGCTTTCAGTTGCTTCGTAGCGGTCTGCATCTTCACCTCTCCAGTTCACCCTCGCCCAGCCTCACCCTCTCACGCCGCGACGCGCCGTCCGCCATCGGCGCTCCGTCCTCTGACCGCCCCGTTTCCCATCAGGCCGAGTGTTCGCCAACACGGAGGACTCCTGCTGCCTGCTGGGCATGCGGCGCCGGGCGCTCATCTTCCAGCCCGTCGTGCAGCTCAAGGACGAGACCGACTTCGTGTAAGTATCAGAAACGGCTCGTCAGTCGAGGAAGACGTCCGATCGGAGGAGCGTTCCGGTCCGGACTGGACGGTTTCTGACGGTTTTCCTCGTCTCCAGTCACAGGATCCCCAAGGAGCAGTGGTGGCTGAAGCTCCGCCCTCTCATGAAGATCCTGGCCAAGTACAAGACGAGCTACGACGTCTCCGACTCCGGCCAGCTGGAGCACGTCGTGCACAACCGGCCCAAAGAGTCGGACGCCTCGGTGGCCATGTAACCGGCCCGGCGCCGCCGCCTGCGTGTGAGACAGTCCGTGTGTCGTAAAGAGCCCCAGTAACAACGTGTCCTCGTGGCCGCCTTCGTTTCCCATCTCCTGCATTCCCTTCTCCGCTCACCAACGGTTCCATCACACACACACACACACGCGCGCACACACTCCGCTGTCCTGCCATGCATCTTGTGTGTCCACGTCGTCCCGTATGTTTTAGTGTTCACTGTCGTTTTTTGAAGTTGCACTTTGGCTCCGCGCGGACGCCGGGACGGGCCGGGGTCGCGGGGCGGGCGAGACGCTGCGTCCGCCGGGGGACGAGTGCGAAGTTCAGCGTGTTTATGTGAGACTGATGCAATACAGCGTTTTCTCCTGCTGCTAGTCGAGAGAACTGCGTCCTGTGCTTTACACTGAGACTAATATTTATCTTTATTTTTAACATTGTTTATTTTGCTTGTAAACATGGATATATTATTAATTGTAGGCGCTGCTGAACCGAGTAGCCGTCTGTCATATTGCACCGAGTTAGATGTGTAAAAGAGTCATGTTTCCCACCAAATAAACTCCCTCTTGAGAAGTGTACCCCGCCGCTTATTGTCGCTGAATCATTTATAGTCAAGCCCGTCTTTAAATCGTCGCTCTGATCCTTCCAGACTTGAAACCGAATGAAGTATTCAAGCCTGCAGCTCCGCCCTCCGGTATGGATTTCCGGATTGTAAATGCATTTCTCCGGGGTTTAGCGTTGCACCGAATGACCCTGTGATCGCCGAAGCTGCTGATGAGACACAAACAGGGCGGCCCGGGGGGGTCAGGGGTCGCCGGACCTGCTCGAAGTGTCAGCGGTCCGCGTTGCAAAGTCAAACTGGTGTCTCCGAAGAGACGGAGTCAAGAACGAGACACAAACTTTAGAAAGATTCAGACGACTCCAGAGAGAAGCACAGAGTGGTGTTGACACGTTTCAAGTGAAAAAACATCGTTTTTGTGTTTTTGTTTCAGTAAAATTTCACATTTCCACAACAAATCGAGGCCTCTCACACAAACGGAAAGAAGACAGGAAGAAAGAGCTGATTGATGGCAGCTCGACACGTGAATGAGACATGAAAATACAATCCTGAACAGTAAACTTGAACCCAGAGGAAGTCCCAGTCCTGCAGAGCTCTCCCTGTCTGTCCTGTCATTGTTGGCGCCGTCCAGCAGAGGGCGGCAGAGCTCCGTCTCACTTCTTCACTTTCCCGGTTCATCGAGTCCACGGTGACACGATTCCCTCCATCCGTCTCTGTCCACTTGTCCTCTTCACACTTTCACTTCTTCCTGGAGCAGATTAGCTGTGTGTGTGTGTGTGTGTGTGTGTGTGTGTGTGTGTGTGTGTGGGCAGATATAATTAGGAATTAATCTTATCATTTGAAAGGAAATGTCCATTTCCCATGGGTGTATTAATTGTGTGTACATGTAATTGGGCTTCTTTTTCCCACCTAAATGGACTTTTTTTTTTTTTAATTCCTCCCCTAAATAATTGCACACGTCGGTATCCGGCCGGGGTGGTTCGCTGGTGTGAGATGTAATTTGGAGTAAAAAGCTACCTGAATCACCTCTGCTCTCCGCGGACGCTCCCAGAATAATTATCATCCTAAACTTAAAGCGGCGGTTAATTCGTGTTGGAGACGCGGCCCGCCGTTTCTCCCCGCGCCGTCATTTCCCCGGACCCCGGCGGGCGCCCGGCTCGCCGTGCCGCCGTTTTCCGTGTCGCCGGCTACTTTTTCCTCCCGAGCATGAAATTAGAAAATTCAATAATTTGGGTTGATTTAAGAATGCAGGAGGAGACCACGGGGTCACACGCCCATAGGTAATCAATACTAATTACCATTTCATTCCCCCCCACCCTGCACTTTCTTCTCCTCCACATTGTGAGTCTGATCTCACTGGACTGATTAAAGGTTGCAAATAAAGGGTCCTCACTCCCCGATTCTCATCAAAGGCCGGCGCCGCGCGCTCGCCAACTTTGTCTTCATTTAATTCTACGTTGTCTTCCGACAAGGCTCCAATTATAAGCTCGCAGTGAATCTCCAAAATAGCCGGCGCACATTGACCTTTTTTAGATTAAAAGCGCCTTCTCCGGCTCCCTCTCGGAGTCCCCTGCACTCCAATTTCACTCCTAATGAACCGCAGTGGTCGGAATTTCTCCCGCTGTAATAACTAGTAAAGAGCGGCGCTGCTAAAACAGATCGCCGTAAAGGTGGCGTGATAACAATGGCAACGAGAGGCAATAAATCCACGCTGGCCGACATTGAAAAAGCAATATTTCTTCCCCCTTTCTTTTTCAAATGAGTCACATATTTGACATTCAGGATGAATATTTATGAATAAATAAATCCATGCAAGAAATAAATGAGCCCATGATGCATTCACTGGGAGACGGGAAAGCTCAGGACGGCAGGAGTTATGGATTTCTGATGGGGGGGGGGGGGCAAGGCCGAGCGGGTCGCTCTCCGGTTTAAGAGCTTGGCACAATCCGGAAACGCTCATCTGAGAATCTCCTTCTTGACAATTAGGGCGCTCACGGAGGCACGGAGAGCTCCGGCGTCCATTAGCCTCCGCGCTGTCCGGCCACTCATGACAGCGGAGTCCGCCGTGTTTTGTTGGGGGTGGGGGGGGCGATTAGAGAAATCTACATGAAAAGGCAATTTCCACTCGTCTTTTCTCCCGCTCGCTCTCACACTTCAGCGGGATCAGACAGATCTAAGGAATGGCGCTCGGGTGCTAATGAAATTCGCTCTGCATCGTTTCAGATGTTAATCTTCACGTGGAAGTGACTCGTGTCTTTATTTACTCGTTTCTGGGTGACAAATGGCCAGAATTGGCAAAAAGAAGTGGGGGGAAAGAGAGCTTCATCTGTGCTGGAGTTAAGGAGCGGCGGTCCTCCTCCTCCACCAGCACCACCCGACTGGAGCGGCGCTGCGCTCGCCGGCCGCCGCTCCACCGTGATGTATTGGAGTTAATATCTTCCTGACATTTCTCAGGACAGATTTTCATCACGGGATTCATCTGGACTTTTGGGGCTGAGTGATAAATGAGTCGGGACATTCATTTTCCTCCTCTCTTGTTGCTTCCGTTGGAGGACGGGGGGGGGCGGGGGAACGCCGCCGCCGAGTGTGCCCGAGACGCCGTTAATGGAAGTGACGTTAATTTGACGGCGTGCGAAGTCACTCGCAGTTCATAAGAATGAAGCGAGCGCGGCATTAGCATTAGCACTAGCGCGCCAGATGCCGAGCGTTTCTGGGAGCCGGTGCTGCAGCCTGCCTTTCTGGGCCACGAGCACGCCGCCGCCAACCAGAAAGACCTCATTCCTAATGTGTGTGTGTGTGTGATGGTGCTGACACACTGAAACTCCCCTCCGCAGCCACGGACACCATCCAGCAGCATTCTCAAAATAGCTTGGAGCGGCCAGGCGGCGTTGAAGAGGAGAGTTTAGGGAGCAGGTCGAGACATAAAACCTGTTCGTCACTGCAGAGCAGATATAGCTTTGTCAACGTGACGGACTGCTGGCATGCCCTTGAGCAACACACACACACACACACACACACACGGTAACAAGTGTAGCCGGTGGAAAAGCTGAAGGCTATTTAGTCGCGGCCATTAACACTAATCAAAAACCACTTTACCTGATAAGAACTCCAGGGGTCGTCCGGCGGCGAGCGGCGGCTGCATCCCTCTCCGCCGGTATCGACGGCGCTGAAACGAGCTGCCACTGCAGCCGCCGCGAGGCTGATGGAGGGGGGGCGCCACGGGCTAATTCGTAGGGAGGAGAACCAGCGCCGACCCCGCCGGACTGGTCCGGGGACTCGTCTGACCCCCAACAGGTTAGAAGAGCCGACATGTAGAGATTCGCTGAACACACACACACACACACACACACACACACACACACAGTCCTGGAGAGTATGGATCGTCCATCGACCTCTCATGAAAGATGCAGCTATGCAGATGAGTGAGCGCAGGTCAAAGGGGGGGTTCAGGGTGGAGCAGCCCGGAAAACAGGAAACTCAGAACCCGTTTCTACAGAACCGCCTTCGTCATCGACCCTGCAGCGCTTCACGGTGCCCAGCCGGAGCCAAACCCGGACCAAGAAGGGACGGAAGACCAAGCTAGGCTCACTGAAATCTGAATCTTGAAAAAAAAAAGTCTATTTGTCCCAAAACTGTTGCGACTGATTGTTCTCTGGAAGTTTCCCCTCGATTTCCAGATTCTTCTTCTCATGTGTGATTTTATCTCAATAAAATACTTCAGTCATGCACAGGTGGCAAAAGTTCTCAAACGCTCTAGCATTAGCATTAGCATTAGCATTAGCATCGAGGATTCAACAAGATCAGGATTCAACTTGCATCATTCTCAGAAACTAGGTTATTTTCAAAATAAAGGTGCTGAACTTCATGTTATAGATTTCTTTTAAAACTTTCCAGAGGACTTGTTTGACACCCGGGTCGTCGGGCTTTGTCACCCGCAGCAGGAAGGCGCTCTGGCTCGTGGGCTCCGGGGTAATGTCGAGACGGTCATGTTGCAGAAACAGACAGCAGGAAATCCGCAGCGTCCTTCTGCAGGTTTCCGTCGCTTCATACATGCATAATTCAATTTAATTTTTTCCCGTTTTGCAGCTGTAAATATTCATGAGTGATAAGAGCTCAGGGCAAAACTTTCCCAAAAAAAAAAAAAAAACTTTGGGCGAGAACTCACTTCCTGCTACGTGTTTCCAGCGCTGTTTTTCTCAATATGGCGCCGCGGCCACGTCTCTTACGCTGAATGAAATAATGAAATCGCGGCTTGACACAAAGGCGGATGAAGGCATATTTGAACATTCAAAAGAGAGAGCGAGCGAGTGAGGGTGGAGGAAAGAGGGAGAGAACATTCCCAAAATTAATTTTCATCTCCTGGGTTCATGCATATTTAATGCAGAGCGCTTGAATATCACAGGGTAACAGTAGCCCGGCGTGCGCGGCGAGGCCCGGCCGCGCAGGAGGAAAATAAACGGCCCTGATCGTTGTCATGAGCAATAACTCTCTGCAGAGCCGCGAAACAAAATAGCCAGAAAGGCTTTGATGAAGGCAGGCGGGAGAGGAGGGGTGGAGGGAGACGGGAGGAAGCCGCAGCAGAGGTTAAACACTGCTGGAGGAGCAAGGCAGCATGGGATACCGACGTCTGAAGACTGAGTGACGGTAGCTGACGAGCCGGGCGGACGGCGTCCCAGGAGGGTCCCCTCCTCCTGTAGCCCCGCCCCTCGATGGGTAAATGCATGGCGGGACGCTAGCATAGCGCACTTTTCAGGGATGCAGCGCAACGGCGTGAATTTCTCGGCTGCAGCTTTTCCAAAAGCCGCCGGATTTACCTTCACGGGCGTCTCGGCGCTCGTCCGGCATTCGGCTCACGTGCGCCGGGGAAAAAAAAAAGATGAGGCATGAAACGGCGTCGTCATGCTGAACAGAATTTTAATTACCGACCCGCTCCTCCCTGTGCGCTCCCAACTGGTCTGAAATAACAGCGGGAAAAAAACCAGAGGAGGAAGAGGAGGAGGAAGAGGAAGACTCCTATCAGCCCCATTCAGCCATTTATTCTGTTTTCCTTTTTACTTTTTCTCATGGTTTAAACCGTCTTTAGCTACTTCAGTTGCTTCCCTTTTTGTTGTAATCTCACACCTTTAGTCGTTTTTAATAGCTTTTAATGAGATGTGTTATCTCTTTCTTCATGTTTTCTTGTGATTGGTTTTTACTGTGCTAGACAATTTTGCAGTTTTAGCAATTTTTTGATATTTATTTTGCCCCCTTATTATCCTGGTTCAACCTTTCAGAAAGTTGGATGATTTTTTTTTTTTTTTAACCTTTTAGCCATTTCACCGGTATCTGGTTAGCTATTTTAACTCTTTCTAACCATTTTTAGCTTTTGTAGTACTTTAGGCTGTTAGTGTTAGACTGATCTTATTTTCATTGTTCATTTAGCCGTTTGAGTTGATTTTATTTCTTTGGCTGTTACCTTCTACCTCCCAATTTTAGAAGCTATTTTGTTTTGTTTAGAAGTTTTGTTTTTTTTTTATTAAAAAATTTCCAGTAATTTCAGTTCTTTAGCGATGTTTTTAGCCATTTCAGCTGATAAGTTTTTTTCAGTCCTCCATTTAAACACCTTTCACACAATTCAGCAGTTTTAGTTTTTTTGCTTTTGGCCATTTTTCTAGTTTCTTTTGACTCTTTTAACCTTTTATTTTTATTATTTCTAGCACCTGACGTTATTTGTGCTGTTATTTTGTTAAGTTTTCTCATGAGTTTTATCCACATTAACTATTTCAGCGACTTCTGCATTTCTGTTTTCTTTTCAATGTGTTGTTGGTTCTCTTTGGTCCACCGTGAGAAAACTCTCCATAAATCCCAGTTAGGACGAGAGCAGATCAATCTTTCATATTCTCTCTCTCTCTCTCTCTCTCTCTCTCTCTCTCTCTCTCCGTTTACTCATTAACCATTTCAGCATTGATCGCCATTCCCGCGGCAGTTAACCCGTGTTTCACCAAGGCAGTAAAATGAAGGAGGGAGGGGTGTTAAATTCAGTCCGGGGCAATACAATTCATTAGGTGTAATTTGGCGAGTGTGTGTCTCGTAAATCACCCGGAGCCGGGCGCGAGCTCGGCGGTTACAGCGGGGCTCGGCCACCGTCCTGTAACCCTATCTGTAGGATCCTCTGCGTTCCCCGAACACGCCGCCGTTCTCACGCCGGCGTCGTGCGACGCCGCAAGGAGGGGGGGACGACGGAGCTGGTTAACGAGCTTGAAAAACGCACGCGCCGGCTGGAAAACGTACAAGTGGAGAGAGATCTGATCTCTGCACTGGCAGGGAGAGATGTAAATAAAGGACATGCATTGAATGTGATGTTTGGGGCGATGGGGGGGGTGATGGGGGGGGGGGGGGGGTCCTCTGGGGCAGATTGACGGGAGTGAAGTGGACTGCTTCCGTTCAAGCGGTCCCCCTCATGGACTGGTGGAGCGTGCTTCGTAAAGGCTGATGTCCAGACTCTCCTGGGATTAAGTCACCACTCTCCTGCCTCGTGTGTGTGTGTGTGTGTGTGTGTGTGTGTGTGTGTGTGTGTGTGTGTGTGTGTGTGTGTGTGTGTGGCATCATGGATCTCCACTCTTTGGCTTTGCATTGACCAGACTTGAAGTCTTGGCACCTGTGATGGTCCTGATAAAAGGTTTGCACACGCATTAAGCCAATAAAAGCCCTTGAAAACAGAGCCGCGATCTGTCAGTCAGGGTATAGGTGCACATGTGCGTCCTGGAGTGCACAAACCGCCCCGCCGCCGCCGCCGCCGCCGCCCCCTTCGCTGTCAGGTAACCCGCACTTTCATCTCCTTCAGGACTCGGCCATGTGTGAAGGAGGGACACGCTCAGCCGGCTGCTGGTAAAAGCTTTACGTGCTCGCCGTGTCACTGTGGATCTGTCGCCGCTCGTCTGCACCGAGCCAAATGGACGAGTGACAGTCGGCTCCTCTGAGAAGTCGGCGAGCGGCGACTCGAAACGCCGTCTCAGAGCTGAACGTCGCCGGTAGCTTCAATTATTTCATTCAGGCTTTCTGTCAAACAAAAAAATAAGTCCGTTTGTCTTTTAGTTTGACTCTAAATCCTGATCATAAAGCAGTCAAACCTTCCGTTAGCACAGATCACGCTCGCTACATCAGCTAGCATGTTCTGAACTGAACATGTTCTGAGAGGAACCATCTTTCAATGACGATGTTCAGTGAAGTTGTTTCACATCTGAGCCTCTGTAAAAAGAATAATCAGATGAGAATTTCTGCCAGTTTCCACTCCAGCTGCTAATGCTAATGCTAATGCTAATGCTAAGTCAAGAGCCCACATGTACCCATCGTCTCTGCTTGTTTTGACTAAGCTCTTGATCTGTGGGGCAGCTGGGGTTCAGCTGGGAGAGCAGAGCTGTGAGTACAATCGCACCCTGTCCACATATCAGTACAAGACACCTTGAGCAAGGCACTGGCACAGTTTCCACATTTATGGAAACTGTAAAAAGTTTCAGTTCAGTAGAGAAAAGAGGAAATATTAGATCAACTGTCCTACTAATAGTTTTTAAAGCTTTTGTTCCTCCTTCAAGAGACCTGATATTTTAACTGTTTGCATATGACCTTTAGTGCACAATACTGCCCCTGCAGGTCACCCGTGGTTTTAAACCATCCGCATCCTTTACTGCCCCGGTTACACTCTTAATCAAGGTTTGGCATAAAGCATGTCTGGGTCTGAATCTATACTGGTGAATAAGAACACTTTCTGTAAACTTGCTCCTCAGTTCTGTCCGTCGTGCTTTTAGCCCCTGATTGGCTTTCTTTGTTTTCTTCAGTGCAGTGAAGGTTTTACCAAATGCTGCTGTGCAGCTTTGTTTTTTTTTTGTTTTTTTTTGCTAAACGTTTGTTGTTTAATCCAGTCATAATGGAGGTTTTTCTGATGCTGTAGCAGTATTCTGTTGTAGTACAGTGACATCTAGTGGTCACATACAGTATATGCCAGTACATTTGCAAATGTATGGCAAGTAAACAACAAAATAGAACATACTACATTAATTCCAGAGGGGAATTCATATGAATATACCATTCAGACACAAAGCAATTCAAGAACTGAATGTAAATAGGAGAGGCATTAAGAAGAAAGAGGAATAAGTAAAGTCAAACAACTAAAGAACAGCGAGATTCATAGTTTGTATGGTAATTGTTGTGTGGATTGTTTGAGTTTGCACAAAAACAGTTTAATAATGTGACTTTAAATAAAAGCCTTGACTTATTTGCTGACTGAGCTAATAATGGAGCTTAATCTCATCCATCTCGTACGAGATTAAAACCTTTGTTTTCTTTGTGTCTAATTACCGAACGGCTCCGACGGCGCGGCGAGCGGCTCCGAGCTGATGTTTGTTGTGTTTATTTCAGCCGAGACGCTTCCAGCCGCTCTTTGTAGTGTCGGACTGAGGAGGAAAGACGACACGGTTCACTGTCAGCGGCGTCGGCGGGATGTCACCGTAACCTGCCGTACGTTTACGGCACTTATTCTACACTTCTAACGTCACCATGAATCCCTTTCCAGGAAACGCTCAATTATGCATAGAAATGAACAAAAAAAGAAATCAAAAAGCAGCCCTGTCTCGTCCGGACCTCCACGATGTCAGCTGACAGATTGGTTAAGCAGATTTGTGGGACACCTACAAAGCCTTGAAATCCAGAAAAGAGAATCTGTCAACTCACAAGGCTTTCATTGGTCCCACAGAGACAGGTCCTATGGTTTGCATCGGTGTGTGAATGGGATATTTTTTTCTTCTCCTTCTTCTTCTTGCAGTGAAGAAAGGGACTCACACACTCACACACACACACTCACACACACACTATCTGCAAGCAGAAAATAGAGTATCATCCTGAACTCGAGGAACACGATTCAAAGGAGCTTGTAATATTTTCGGCACTTCAAAATCTTTGATTTAATCTAGGAGTAACTCTTTTTATCCTGCGTTTCCATGGAAACGAGTGAAGTTGGGGCAGGGGGAGAGCGGGCTGATAAGGGGAAGGAAGGGTGGAGGAGGGAGGAGGAGGGGGAGTTTCATTTAGGAATTGAGGAGACGGGGATGAAGGGATGAGGATTAGCTGTCAGTGAAGAAAAGGTGTCTGTCCTCCCCTCTCTCTCTCTCTCTCTCTCTCTCTCTCTCTCCCTCCACAAACCCCTCCACCGTCACCTCCGTGTCCTTGACAAGCCGACTCACAAAGGTATTTATCGGCCTCCATTCCATTAATTACCATCCAATTAGCCGCTCCCACGGCGGAGCGGCTGCGGCGGTGTCAAGTCGGTTCACTCCGCCGGTCCTGACACCTTCATGTTCGCCGCGCTGCTCCTCCACCTCCCCGCGACGGCGAGCGCCTCAAAACTTTCCCACAAAGCATCCCTCAGCGCTCGCTGATGCGTCCATTAAAGCCGCATTCATCCCCCTCGCTGGCGCGGCGGACGCGCATTCAGACGATTTGTCACTGGAATAGCTATTTTGGCTAATTGGCGGGGCAGCTTAGCCTGGTGTATTTGATGTTTCTGGCCGGACGTCTTTCATGTCAGCGATACGGGCTTATTAATGCGCGGCCCCTTCACTCTTCATTCAAAAGCCTCTGAGGGGGAAAAAAAAAAAAAAGTTTGGGATGACTTTCTGCTGAGGAGGAGGAGGGAGGAGGGGGTGGAGGGGGTGGAGGGGCTGACAGACCCGGAGCCGGCCGGGCTAATTGGTTTGCTTTGAGAGCGGCCCACCGGGCTGTGGGCAAGGACGGCCAGCGCATGTGGCGTCCAGCGACTTGTTAGCGTGGAATTAGCCCGCCAGGCCGAATTAGCACGTGCTGCTGCGGCCAGCGGCCGTCACGCCGGCCGCCGCACTCCGAGGGGGATCTCGCCTCTGACAAGTGCAAAGCAAACACGCCGTGGCTTTCTCTCTCTTTTTTTTTTTTTTTTTTTTCCTCGTTGCTCAAAAGCTGAAGCGCGTGCACGTAGCGGCACGCACACACACACTCCAAACACCCAAACTCATTACGCCTATAGCCAGAAACTAAATACCCCAGGAGCTTTTATCTGTGTGCTTTGCATTCATAACAAATCAAATCCTACTTTCTCATAACGAGCCCCCTCAATCCCTCCCCCCCTCCAGCGCCCCCCCCCCCCCCCCTCCCCTCCCTCCACCCCCTCCCAGTCTTAACCCCTGTTAAAAAACACTCGTCCTCGCGGGGAACAGGCGTATTTTCTGGATGAATGCCGACAGTAAGCATGTTAATGTGTGTACAGGCGGGGTCCAAGACGTTGATGGTTGTGTACGTGAGTGTGTGTGTGTGTGTGTGTGTGTGTGTGTGTGTGTGTCCGGGCTTCAGAGGCTGAGTCTGCAGCGCATCATCCCACACACACCAAGCACGGCGCCCGGGGTTGTTGATGAGTTCTTTAGCCATGCTGTGCCCCCCCCCGCCCCCCTCAGCCCACCATCCTCCACTTGGACTGGAAGTATGCTGACAGAGCAGCTACTGGGCTGGACACACACACACACACACACACACACACACACAGGCTGTTCTTGTCTTTGATCAGATGGGTGTAGTACGGAATGTGACTTCAGGACAAATGAGTTCTTGATGTGTAAGGTGATTACATATGGGCGCGTATGGGTGTGTGTCAGTATATATGTGTGTGTGTGTGTGTGTGTGTGAGGGTGAGGGTGAGGTCAGTCAGCTTTTATTCCTGTCCGGGTCACAGTTTTCACTCAGTATAAGCTTTTTGCTGTCGATGTTTTTCGTGGCTGTCTTGAGGATGCCCGAGTCTCCACCTCTCTGTGTGGAGTTTGCATGTTCTCCCTGTACGACTGTGTTTCCTCACTCAGTCCAAAAACATCCATCCATCCACATCCCGTCTTTAAAACAAAGCAGGACAGAAGATGTATGGCTCAAAGTGTGTTTGACATTAATGTTTGGAAGCTGTGAGTTTAATCGGGCGGGCGGCCTTCGCGGCAGGAATATATCCCCCAGTAGAATCTGCAGCCGTGCTCCAGGACTAAATGTCAGCGTGAGTGATCTTATACGCTCATAAACTGACTGAAGGGATTAAAAGGTGGAAATGACAATGGCAGTGGAAACAAAAAGACCCATATTCCAGGAAAAGCGAAGTGCGGTGTCAGAGAATTCATACGCCCTGTACGATCGTTAGTGTGAAGGAAAATCCTGTTGTGTTGATATCAGATCTTCCTAAAAGGTAAATAAGCAACAAAGTTTTTTAAAAAAAGCCAAACGTAATCTATTTAAGGTTTTTCAAACACCAAACGTTTTGCTATTCACACTTCCATCAGGTCAGCGACCATCTGCAGTCACGTCTGTTTTTCTCTCTGTGGAATTCAAAGCTCACAAGTTAATCCAGAGGTTCAGCCTTCATTCGAAACAAAGTCCACAGAAAGACAGTGAAGCACATGAGGGGCGAGACGCCGATGAACCTCCGACCGGAGCAGGCAAGAACAGAGCAATTTACACCGAATCAGCCAGGTGACGAGTCGGCGATCACACACTCAGGCGAGAGACGTCAGGGTGGTAAAGAGGAACCAAACAGGAAGAGGTTCAGACACACTGAGGCACGTTTACACATATAAAAAAAACGTTTCCCCTTTATGTGTCAAAAAAACAGCAGTTTGCAACAGATAATTTTCAACAAAATGCTCTGTTTACACAAACCTAAGGAGAGGTGTAAGACAGCCAATCACAACCCAGGAAAACTGTAACACAGAACACACACATGGCACTGAAGATGCTTCTGTCCCATAACTGTTACTGTTTAATTCCAAATCTCAATTTTCTGGAGTTTTCAGAATCGTTTTCAGTGACTTACCGGTTCATTTATGTGTAAAGAAAAGGCACAAGACAGAATCTGAATCCCAACCGATTAGCTGGTCGTTTCTCTTATATCTAAAAAATGCTGGGGTCTACCATGTTGGACCACTAGATGTCACTGTATGACGGCAGAATGCTGCTACATTACCACAGGAAAACCTCCATTACGACTGGATTTACCTGAGAAAGCAATATTAGTGTTGGACATTGATTGTACAGGACTGATTTGTGAGAAAGCTGCAAAAACATGTTAAAACTTCCTTAGATTCCAATTTAATCGATTTATTTTTGACTGCCGATGAATGAATCCGACTGGATTCGTCTACAGTGTTTATGGTGTGTTGAGTTCCTTCCCTTTTGTTCCAAAATGTTCCTTCACATTGGTACTAAGAAAGTGGTTGGAGCAGATCTTCCGCTGTTGCTCTCCAGCTAACTTCAGTTCCGCAGCTGTCTGCTGCTTGTTGGGACGAATCAGGAGGGAACTCCTGCTCAGCCCATCCATCACACAGCAGCCTCACCATCCCTCATTCGGAAGCAGAACATGTGTGGGATTTCACAGAGACGCTCGGCGCCGGGGGGGCTTCTTCTTCCTCCTCACTGAACGTGGAGTCTTTTCAAGTGCCGGATGTCTTTTGTTCAAAGTTTGCAGGTAAGAAGCTTCGAGCTTTTACTCAATGCAAACTGCTGCCTCCCTTCAGAAGTTTTAGGTCGGACCGTTTCTTCTGCCCGAGCCAGAGAGAGACTAGTTACTGAAGCGTCGGTGCAGTCTCACATGGTCTGATCGTCTTGGATTAATGTGGTCAGCATTAGCATATCCCGGTGAGAAGGCTGCTGTAGAAGACCTGAACTCAACTCTACTGCGTGCTGCAAGAGCCAGGTTTGATGGAAATCAGCTAAAATCCCCAGTTTACTCGTGATTCAACGTGTTTTCATCTTCAGTTCCTCCAGAAAATCACAATCACTGATGCAAATTTGAGGAAACCCAAGACAGTCTGCAATGACTTGCATGTAATTCTCCTGCATTGTGATTTTTCTGCACTTGTTGACTCCATGTTATCACATCTCCCTCCAAACGTCACTGCAAAACATTCTGCAAACCGTCACTGAAAGGTTTTCATCCAGAAAGGCACGAAGTAGCTCGGTGTGGAGAGTGTGAATTAGACGTGACAGCGCTAAGCTAAGCTACCGCCACTTTTCCCATTAATGTCACCGTCAGTAACTGAGATGAGGTTATTTTCCAACCTGTTGGTCTCCAGGAGTAAATGTTGCTGAATTATACATTAGTTTGAAGTATTTTTGTTGTTACTATAATTTTTATTCTTTATATTTTACTGAAAAAATTCTACTCTGGCTTGCATTTTTTCTGCTATATTTCATAAAAGAGCTTCGAATTACATTGAAAATTTTTGAGAAATTTGGAAAAAATTAGGTTTCTTTCGCCTGTAATAATCACCAAAAAAAGCACCAACCCCCCAGCAGAACTTCCTGTAACACAGAATGTACTGAAATAGTCACAGCAAACAGCAGTTCACTAAAAAAATCAGTTGAATTGATTGTTATTGATTGGATCAATTGATTGGATTCCAGCTCACAGATCACTGTCGTCTGCGTACAGCTTTATCTTCTGAACAGATTTCTTTGCTTTATAACTTGCTGATCCACCCTCTCCTTTATCAATGCGTGTATCAGACACGAGCGCCTGAGCGACGTTTGACCCCACATCTTTTATTATTATTAGTCTGCAGACCAATCAGCAGGTGATGGAGCTCCGTGGTCCTTTTACCCACAATTCAACCTGAGATCAATTAAAATTAAAATATGAAGTGCATTTGATGATGAAAATCTACCAAATGCATGTCTGTTAATTAAAAAAAAAAAGCACGGAGATGCTCAGTGAGTCCACTTAATTTACTTAAGTAGCCAGGATTCACTGATGTGAGGGCAGAAGGGTCTCGGACGTGTTGACGACCTCCTGGGAGGGGGGGGGGTGACGGTTTTGTGGCCCCTGACAGTGATCACCACTCCTGATTTAGAGAGTGTGAACGCGGAATGTGTGTACCCAAGATTGGATCATTACAAGGTTTAAAGCATTGTGGCTGCTTGTGAAGAGTGAAATACAAAATGATAGCTAAATCCTGTCATTCCGCCTTTTGAGTGAACTTGTTTCTTCATGTTCATTTCACTATTTCTGCATTAAAAGTGCAAGATTATTTTTAATGACAACAAATGGTAGTTTTCAGTTAATTACACGGAAGAAAAACAAAGTTCTGACATGTTCAATGGGTTAAAAACAGTCATCAGAGGGAAATTAAATCAGGAAATGAGGTTTTTAATAAATCGAGCATCATGTGAAGCGTCCACCCTGGACTTCCTGCTGAACTACTTGCCGTCTAAACTCTTCCAGCTGAACACATTTGTTGCTGCGAGCGCGGCATTAGTGCAAAAAGCGCATTTGTCCGAGTCGCCTTGGTCTCAGAATAAGACGGCAAGTCCATTAGCCGTCCTCTAGATGTAAAGCCAGGCACGGTGGAAGGTGTGCAGCGGAAAAAACATGCTCTCAGAGGACTGATTACGGTGCTGACCTTTCATCTGATGGCTCACTAATTGAATCATGTAGTAAATAGATGATGGCGGTGGCAAGCGATGACGACAATAATGAAGAAAATGGCTTTTTCAGCCATTTTTTTTAAAACTGTGGGAGTGTAGAGGAGGTAATAGTAGTAATTGCAGTTTAAATGGAGGGCGCTGTAGGAAAAGTCAAAGACACGAGGATGACATGAATAATACAAGAAGCAGCGAGATAAAACCAGAAGCCCTGAGCTTGCACTAAAATAGAACTAACCTCGCAATTATTACTGACACAGAGTGAAAATGATCATTATGGGGACCATATACAGGCCGTTAGTAATTTAGAATGAGCTACCGAGCTCAAAGGTAATAGCGCTGGAGGCGAGCGGGACATGAATTTTTTAAAAGTTTTTCTACTGTTACAAAAAAAAAAAAAAAAGGAGAATATACCTCAAACAGGAATCAGACACATGAGGGGAGGTACAGAGAGAGCGGCGCCGCTCGGCTGCCGTTTGATGCCACACGGCGCCCAGAGCCAAGTGATTGACATAATCAGAATCATAATAATTGCCACGGAAATAACGCTGCCAATCAGGCAATCATGTTGGTGCGCCGGCTATGGTAATTGGGAAACATGGTGACTGACAGTATCAGTGTGAGCCGTCCTCCCCAACACCTGCTGAACTGCGACTGGCGCAACGCAGAGCCGGCCGAGTCGAGTCGAGTCACGCGAGGCTGAAGACGGGCCGGCGACAGGGAGGGCGGTGGCGCCCGAAACCGCTCTGTAGAGGTCTTCTCTGGCTCTGCGTTAAATGTTGCTGTTAATGTTGATGCTAAAACTGAGACTCTTCCCTCAGTTGACATGCATCGCTAAAATCGTTTTAAGCCTTTGAGTTCTCTGAAACACAGATGAAAGACGCTCAGAAGTGTCCTTGAACGCGGCTCCAACCTTGCCGAAATCTTGAATGACTGACACTTTGAACTGTCCTTGAATGCCTCTCGGATGCGTGCGCTGGCTTACCGCTCAACCAGCTTCCCTCTGCGAGGCGGTGAACGTTCCTCAGAGAAAAACCCGGATTTAACCCACGCCGGGCCGATCTGGGTCTGCCGGCACCTCCAGCACCTCTTCCCTTCATTTCACTATGAAGAATGTTTTTAATGTTAATCAGCAGAAACAGCCGGAGTCTGAAGAGGTTTGTTTGGTCTGGGAGCAGAAGGATGGGTGGAGGGAGGGAGGGAGGGAGGGATGGGAGGAGGGAGGCATGGATGGATGGATTGGGGAATGGATGATGGATAGATGGATGGGTTGATGGATGGAGGGACAAGGGAGGAAGGGAGGAATGCTGGATGGATGAATGGATGGGTCGAGGGGTGATGTATGTATGATGGATGGATGATGGATAGGTGATGTTGGATGATAGATGGATGGATGGACGGTTGATAAATGGAGGGATGGATGGATGGATAGATAGAGGGAGAGTGAGGGAGGGATGATGGTTAGATTGATGGATGGATGATAGATGATGGATAATGGTTTGATGATGGATGGAGGGTTGATGGATGTATAATGGTTGGATGATGGATGGTTGGATAACGGATGGATGATGGATGATGATTGAAGGGTTGGATGGAGGGATGAAGGGATGGATGGTTGGATGGACGGATGGATAGATGATGGATGTATGATGGATGGATGGGTTGATGGTTGGATGGAGGGAGGGATGGATGGATGGATGATGGAAGGATGGATGATGGATGGATGTATGATGGTTGGATGCATGGATGGATGGATGGGTTGATGGATGGATGGAGGGAGGGACGGATGATGGAAGGATGGATGGATGTATGATGGTTGGATAATGTATGGATGAAGGATATATGATGTTGGATAGCAGATGGATGGATGGACGGTTGATGAATGGACGGGTGGATGGATGGATAGATGGAGGGAGAGTGAGGGAGGGATGACGGATGGTGGATGGATGGATGATGGATGATGGTTCGATGATGGATGGATGATGAATGGATGGATGGAAAGATGATGGTTGGATGGAGGATGATGGATGGATGGATGTATAATGGTTGAATGGATAGATGGATGATGATGGATAGATGATGGATGGATGGAGGGATGAAGGGATGGACGGACGGATGGATGGATGGATTGATGGTTGAATGGATAGATGGATGATGGATGGATGGAGGGATGAAGAGATGGATGGTTGAATGGATGGATAGATGATGGATGGATGGAGGGATGAAGGGATGGATGATTTGATGGATGGAGGGATGAAACCCTCTCCACAGCAGAATGGAGGCTAAACGGAGGACAAACGGTGGATACAGTGATTAAATGAGTTCAGATCTCCAGACCCCAGAAAGTTCCTCCACGTTTCAAAAGTTCAGCCCAAACTGCAGAGTTTCAACTTCAAGACAAACCGGATTCTGGTGAACGGAGGTCGGGTCCTTGTAGCGATGAGGTCAAGGTTAACATCACTTCTCAATCCTTTTTGTTAGCACAGTTCTTCAGAAATGTCTTTTTTTTTTTTTTTTTAATTCACAGGGACTCAAGGATGAACTGATTCAACGGTGTGGAACAAGGTTCATGATCAGAGTGTCTTAAAAAGCTCCTCATCACGCAGTTTAGAAAACCGTCTATTTAAGGCCGGTTCTCGCTGCGAGGAGCCGTCAGAAAACAGCGAGGCTCACGGTGGAAATGATTCAATAAAGACATCATGAATATATATATCGTGATAATCTCCTCTCACCACAACATCCACTTAACACCTTTTATTACTTTCTTTAACAGTTCTCTGTGCAATTATTATATAAGTCTGGAAAAGCGTTTATGGAGAGAGTGTTGCCTTGTGGAGGCGGAAAGCCCCACAACGGAAATTCGACTTATTCAGTGAGATTAACAGCAGCGGTTAGCGACTGATCACGAACGCGTCTGTCGTCCGGAGCTGCGAACTGGGAAGGTTCCCAGCTGGGAGCCATTCCTTTTCCTTTTGCTTTTGCTTGTAGCTGTTGATAAGTGGACGGAGTCGGCGCAGAGAGTCGTTACCGAACCGAATACCTCTGTTACTCGGCTCCTCTCTCGAGGCACAAAGGTCAAAAGCATAAAAACTGACTTCACGCGAACTTTCCTGGCCATTTATTGAGGCTTTAAAGGCAGCAAACCTCTAATGAAACTGCTTTGGTGGCATTATGGCACATTTTAGTTGTGTTTGTGGTCTTTCTGATTGAACTCCAGTGTCCAGTGCGACTTGGCCGTGTGACCTGCAGCTCTGTTAATAATGTATTTCTCTATTTTCTGAATTAAATTACACACAGTGCTCCTTCTCCTTGCCTGCCCTCAGCACCGAGGGCCCGGCTGGAAATTGTCTCTCTCCAGCGGCGGGCGGCGGCGGCGGCGGCGGCGGCGGCGGCCTCAGGTTGACTCAACCTTAAGTTCACCCCGCTCGCGCGCCCCGGTCTCCTCGCCGCTCTAATCTCCCGGGCGCATTTTACTGCACACGGCTCGCTGTTTGTCTCGGGCTTCAACTCCCAACCCCGGGGCAGGCGGCAGTAATGGGCTATACAGGAAACAACACTGAGGCCGGGCCCGGCAGTGTGGATCCTAATGAGAACAGCAGCCAACACACACACACACACGCACACACACACACACACACACACACGGATTTCTTCCTGCAGCCACGGGGGAATTTGATTATTAAAAATGGTTCTTGTGCAGCAACATGCCAGTCACTTGATTCTCAGGGCTTTTATGTAAAGTGGTCCTTTCAGCCCACCCATCACAGAGGAATATTCAGTCGACAGCCCTGAGTGTCTAAATATAAACACACACACACACACACACACACACACACACACACACACACACACACACACACGTATGCTCTTTTATATTTTTTTTATGTCTAAATGAAAGTAAAGGTGTTGATACACTTGCTTCAGTGGATGACAGTAATCCAGTAATTAATGGCTGCACAGGAACACATTTGTAGTGCGTTTGAGGGGCGCTTACAGGCTCCGTGTGTGTGTGTGTGTAGCCCGCCGCCGCCGCCGCCGCCGTATAATCCGGCGGTACGGTTACTCTGCAGAAACACCGGCGCTGGCTACAAGATGCTATCACACATTTCAAACACTTCTCATATTCCGGGCAGGTACTTGTAACAAAATTTAAGTGGCTCCATCTGCTGTGACAGCCTTTATTGTGTGTGTGTGTGTGTGTGTGTGTGTGCGCGCGCCCACATGAGTGATTGAGTGTGTTCACCAGACTCTGTCATCGCATGCTTTCATGGCTTTGTGAGCTCTTGAAGAAACCCACATTTTTTTTTTTTCCAGTCAGCACTTTCAAACACACACATTCGTGCACACACGCTCACACCCGCGCTCCCACGTGCACGCTCCTGCTTTGTTTCGGTTTGGTCTCCTCCACCGGCGGCTGGCAGGCGGCTCCGCCGCCTCACCAGGACCACACACACTTTTTTTTTTCCCCTTTCCCTCTTTATTTCCTCAAACATGTTGCCTTTCTCTTTTTCCCATGTTGCCATGACGATTTGACACACACCGCTTGAAAATGCCCTTACTCCTGTTTTCCCCCGATGAGGAGAGAAGATCTGAAAGAGGTGTGTGGGTCTGTTTCTGCTCGCAGAGCCATCATTATTCCGCTCATGGTGACAGATTACAGCATGTCGGAGCCTGAATTATAACTACATTAGCCCCTTTTTCCTCCTTCATTTTTACTCCGCTTCAGACTTAATAGTAATAGAAATCACATTTCCTATTTAGGCTGTCAACTCTTCAAAGAAATGTGTCCACACTTGCATTTTTTTACCCTAATTCCTACTTTGCTCCACAAAACATGCTCAACAATTGAGAGGAAAAAAAAAAAGTTGAATTAAAATTAATTCTAACTTTGGTTTGGGGACGTTTTTCTAAATAGGACAGTCAAATTAGAAGAGGGGAAAAATACACCACAGACAATTCCTTGTTTTTTTTTGTCTTCAGTGATCAGTGGCCTAAATGTAATTTATGTGAATAATTACAGATAATCGTATTCAATTATGCACTTAATGCTAATATGAGTAATAATACAGTTTAATGAAGACAGCCTTGACAATTTATAATTTACCAAAGCAGGCTGCTTTGCTGCGTAATTGAAAATCTGCTTTGACTGCGAATGTGTGGAGAGTCTTTAATCCTCACTCGGTCCAATTCCCTGCTGTCGACGGCCCACTGGAAATCCAGGTGGCCTGCCCCGCATGAAGAGGGCGAGAACACGCCGGGGTGTTAGCATCATAAATATTGATGTTGTAATATAACCTGGACCCTGCTCGCGCACATTTCAGGCTCCATAAAGGTCAGATCATGTCACGCCATGAAACTGATTTATCTCCGTCGCCTCGTCACGCGCTCGGCACATCATCGTTTTACGGGACGGTCCGAACCCCGCGCCGCCGCATCGCGGTCCCTCCATCAGGTTCCCTTCGTTCAGTAACCGCCGGGCAGGCGGTTAATGCGGCGAGCGGCCATTGGTTGAAACGTGACCTTTGCTCAGGAGCGGCGGCGCCATTAACTAAAGGTCAAATCAGACGACACATTAACATCGTCCGCGGCCCCGCCGGCGCTGACGTGTAACCACAGGAGTACAGCCGGCGGCGGGGGGATCGATCCCAACCCGGCGTCCGCGTGGTTCACCTCAGTACCGACAGTGATGGGCTGCTCCCTCCGTACCTGCAGTACCAGCTCCAGGACAGGACAGACTCAGACCCTGGTTCAGATAACAGGTCTGGATTCTCTGTTCAGTCCCGCCTGATCATGGACTTCTGATCAGTGAACTTCTGATCTCAGCTCTGTTTGGCTAGCTTCCAGGTTAGCCGTATTGGATAGCTATACTCATTTTCAGCATTAGCAGTTGATGCTAGCAAAAGCAGGGAGCGTGTGAATTCCATAACCTAATGCTAACATCTTCCATCTTACTGCGTAATTTTTAGAACCCAAATATCAACATTACCGCTCTTTGTAAGAACTAGCTCACTGCTTCACTGTTGCTAACCGATGCTTCAGCCCGGAGTATTTCTTCATGGCCCGTGTTGTTTCCCCTTTACAGTCAGTCAACCAAGCGTGAGGGCAGTTCAGAAGAGCTGTCAGTGAGATGCTAATTCCAGCCAGTTCCGTCCGATCCGTTCCTGTTTTTAAATATTAACGTCTCACAGTCGAATTAATTATACTCATACGATTCCTGGAGTCCTGTGAAGTGTGTGTAGCTCTGTGTCTGCGAGCTTCCTGACCCCGAGGCCCAGTTAACACTCATGACATTGGCATGCCCGGCCTGGTGTGTATAATGGAGCGAAGGGACGACCTTTATGATGAATTAATAATTGATAGAGTAATTGGGCCGGCCTCTCGCTGGGCCGGAGGAGCCCAGAGGTTTTGCCCGGCGCCGCTCAAAGGGGGCCATTATTCTGCGCCGTGTGGCCGGCAAAGGGCAAACAGCAGATCAAATATTCACCGCGGAGAACACACACACAATTATCCCCGACTTAATGGGGGTTGACTTCACAAAGAGTCTTTGCGGGAGCAGCGGCGAACCGGCGCTGACCGGGGCGGCCGGCGGTCACCTTGGAGGGGTCGGTCAACACGAGAGGCAACAGTGGTGGAAATGATGTTCATCTGGCTCTGTCAACACAGGAGCAGGGGGGTGGAATATAAAAGGGGGGTGGGGGGCGGGGCGGGGCGGGGGGGGGGGTCACTGTAATTAGGCTGGAAATCACTGGGCTGGGTAGGCCGTGCTGGTGGAGAGGGTGGTGCCGTCCCCGTCGGGGTGTCGCTCCTCTTTGACGTGGGGATAAATGCGGGCTGCCATCTCCCGTTAAACGCCGCCGAGGCCCGCGCATCAACGTTTTGACGGCGCGGCTCCGCCGTCCATTAGGGCGCCATTATGTTAAAGATCTTCTATCTATTATTTGGTGCTTAGCTGCGCGTGCGGATGGCGGCGGGGTCAGGCTGTAATCGAAGCGTGCCGTTCGGTGGCTCTGAGTGCCTCCTAGGTTTTTGTAATTGGCCTTTTGAGCACTAATGGCGTGTCACCGCTGATGAGCGCCTCCGCTCTGAGGCCCGTCGGTGGCTGTGGGCTCGTCCGGGCAGGAAGCAGCGCCTCCCCGCTCGTTACGGGCTAGTTGGTATTCTCCTGGTAAAATGGAGCTTATGCCTATTTACTGGGAGAAAAGGGAGAGGAAGTGGGGAATCTGAAAGGAGAGGTGGGTTCAGAAGGTTGTTCCTGGCAGCGAGGGTGAGGCGCCCTGCCTGACTTATGGAAAACACTGCATATTAACCAGCTCGGGCTCGCTCACACACACTCAGTGAATACTGCATGTATAATGAATAATTCCTATTTGTGTTGGCTGCCGTGCCCCCCCCCCCCCCTGCCGGCCCCTCATGCATTATTTGTTGTGGTATTGTTTTCCAGCTGTGAGAGTACTCAACACTTCTCTGCAGACATCGGGACGTGGAGGAGTTTCTGCAGCTGTGCAGGAGGCGACTCAACTCGCCGGCTTTTTGTCTGCTTTATTTATATATTTATCACTTCTGCAGAGGAATAGACCCCTCCCCCTTCCCCTCCCTGTCTTTTGCATTAACACAAAAAAAAAAAAAAAACCTGGAACGATCGCTAAAAATGGATCGCTTTTTAACAAAAGTGTAACCAAAGCGCCTGGCGGCGGAGACGTGCGCTTTGAAGTGCGCTTCCCGCAGCTCAAAGCCGGCGAGGTGCAGCCCGTCACCTCGGCAGCGTTCGCACAACAACGTGACAGCCGCTTTTTAACACGCCGGCTGAGACGAGCGCCGACGAGTCCACCGTTTACCCGAAAAAATGGAAAAAAAAAAAGCATCTCTTTTCGTCCCAGTCCAGCCCCCTCCTCCTCCTCCTCCTCCTCCTCCTCCTCCTCTTCCTCCTCCTCCTCCTCCTCTTCCTCCTCCTCCTCCTCCTCCCTTCGTGGGACTGCAGTTGAAAGGCCCGCGGTGCGCCGTGCACAGCAGGTGTCCACAAACTGCACTCAGAGTCTGTTAAACAAACCCGAACTGCTCCACTGTCTCCGCCAACCAGGGATCAAACGGCAGAATGCTGACACATTAAGAAAATAACATGAAATGAAAGGAGAGATCAGGTGGAGCTGTGTGTGACTGTACGGGTTTGGAGCGACTGTCCCGCGCCGGATGGAGGGATGGAGGGATGGAGGGAGGCTCGTTAGCGATTCCAGACCGTCTCCGAGACGGAGCTCCGGGCAGGTGGGCCGCCGGCAGCCGTCTGGACCCCCGCTGTGATGAAAGGCGTCGGCATGTCACGCGCATTTGATTGGATGGCGTTTAGTTGCCGCGCCCTGGTTGGACGGGGCGCCGGTTAATTGTGAGCAGAGCCGTCCGGCGCGCTCGCCTCGCCCGCATACATCAGGGTGAAAGTGTGCGGGTGTGTAGCATATGGCGCCGGGGCAGTAAAGGAGATTTGTGTAGGCTGCTAGCGCTCGGCGGCGTCGGAACGACGCTCCCGGACGCCTCGGAGAGCGCCGCCCCCCCGCACGGCGCCGCTTCAGAGTCAAGTCGAAGAAGCAGAGAAGCGTGAGCGATCCCAAAACAAAATAATAAAAAGGAGAGCCCAGAGACAATCGACTAATCCGGCGCGAACCTGGGATCTGGGTCTTATTGACTTACTGTCAGTGTAATCCATATCATAACCATCTGCTCCAGCGCCGCGGAACACCAAGGGCATATTAGCCGTACGTCTCCGGTGAGGGTTTTAGCTGACAGTAGCCTGAAGGGCTCCGCTGAGTCATTTGGAGGAGTACCTGTAAAGCCACGCTACATGAATCCTAATTCTGCTATTGTGTCTTCCTGCCGAAAGCTCGATGCTTCCCCGGGTTAACACAGCCGCTCTCAGCAGGGGGCCGCCCCGCCCGCTCCGGTCTTCAGGGACCCGTGTTCTGACTTAGTGAGACTCCTGTTTGAAACGGTGCAGAATTATCTCTCATTAAAAGAACTGGTGAATTGTACGTTACTTCCATTACCGTTCAGTACAGGAGACTTACATTATTCTCAACAGTCAGAAACCAGATTACATTTTAGGTGCAATGTGCTTCATTTAGCTTAAACGATCCTGTTATGATCCACATACAGGCCAGTTCAATCTCAGGTATAAGTAAAACGAAGGCACAGCATTCCATAATGTAAAATATTTCCCTTTGTTTTTAAGACATTGTCGAGCATTCTACACGAAAATACAACAAAACAGTGACTTCCTGCTTCAAAGAAAACATCACTTCAGGTTTTCTATTTCAGTAGTATGTTGATCATAAAGAGAAAACAAAGCTTTTTGAACACCTCTTTCAGTAATTTCTGCACAATTTAGAGACTTTTTTATTCATACATTCATGTTTTGCACCTTCCAACTGATTTTCATCACACATAAACACATTTGGTTCTATTTTTATGTAACAGGGTTCATGAAAACACATTGTTTTTGTTTCAGAAAACTCTTGAGCCGTGACCCTCTGGAGACAAACCTTCTTACTGCCCGTCTGCTGAGCACGTGCACAACGACTGTTTACTGTGCTGGTGGAACTCAGGGCCGGCAGTAGTGTTCCAGAAAAGTTTCAGACAAACTGAAACTTCATTCATTCTATTAAAACAAACATTCTTCACTTGAATCTGTTGACATGAAGGAGACGTGGTGAATTGTATGATCAGTTCCAGAGCTGATTTCCGTTCAGTCTGAAAGCCTCTGACTCGCCTGGTGCGAGCTGAGTGTGTGTTTTCTCAGCTGTGTGTGGAGGTGGAGGTGGAGGTGGAGCTGGGCGGAGGGACGGCGTGCCGGGCTGACTGACTCACCTCTGCAGCGTGACTCAGGGCGTACATACCGTTCACGTTTAGCGCCTTCATTCACAGATCAGCTGAACATCCCGTCCAACATATTTCATCACACGTGAAGAAACATCAGCTGGATGTCAAATTCCAGAACGTCCACCATCGAACATACACCGACCAAAAATGACACGATGAATGACACATGAAAATCAAACTATTGAAATAATTATATTTAAGTCTTTTTTTCTGCTTTAAACTATCAAAACAGATCAATTCTGACCTGCACAGCGTGTACGGGTTCTCACTTCCCTCTTCCTCTTTCATATTTGCATGTTTTTGACCCGTACTTCACTCCATCGGCGCCGGCGTTCTTTAATAAAGTGACGGGTCGCCGGGGGGAGGCGGACTCAGCCGTCTGCACAGTTTGCACTTTACTCTCAGGACATTATCAGCTCTGCATCCATATCACCACTCTGATATTCTTGTGCTGTCCTTAGCTTGAAATCTTTCCAGAGTTGTGTGATTAGAGGCGGAGATGGTCAAGGTCGACTCGGGTCTTATGCAGATGATTAATGAACTTTTGTAACACGTGTGATAGTAAAACTGTTTTCTTTATTATGTGGTATAACATTGTAAATCCACAGTTCTCTGAGAGCTTACCGTGCAACAACACATAATAACCTCAGTGGGCCAAAATACACAGCGGTCGTTTTCTGTCAGCCTCCTGCAATAACCTGCTCTGTGTCCGGCGCCTCCCGGAGCCCGCCGCTTATCACTGCGCCCCGCCGAGTTCCCTCGCTCCTCTGTGACACGAGCGGCGACAATGAGCGGCCTAACAAGTTCACGCCGCCGCCGGCGTGTCCGTCGCCTCCCGCCGTGACCCGCCGTCAACCTCCGGACCCGCCGGATTTCACCTGCTTCCCGTCACTTTCATCATCCGCTCTCCAATGGGCGGGCGGCGGCGGCGGCGGCGGCGGGCAGCTAATCTGGCGTGTGTCGCCGAATGTGAGGTGGGCCGCCGGGACCACGGAGCGTGACAATGCAGGAAGCAGCACCGCAGGAGGGGTGTTGGACTGCTGCCCCCGCCCCCCCCCCACCACCCCCCCACCCCCACCCCCACCACCCTTTTCTTGTTACACGGCGTTATCCCAGGTCTGATCCCTGTTCTCAGTTTTAATATCTTCCTCTCCACCAGGTGAGTCTGGGAAAATGAAAACGCTACAAGCACACCGAGGAGCGTGTGTGTGTGAGTGTGTGAGTGTGTGAGTGTGTGTGTGTGTGTGTGCGGCGCGGATGTGCCTCAGCGGGCTGTAGTCTGATGAGTCAATACAGGCAGCACAATCTGGAGCTTTTAGCAGAAAACCAATATGCTGCCTTATCGACTCGTCTAAAGATAAAACAACGCCATATTTTGGTGGCTCGAGCATCCGAGACACCGTAAATAGCGGCGAGTCCGGGGAGGGAGGACGAAGAGAGAATTAGGGTGTAAAGAAGGAGAGGAGGAAGACGTTACGGCGCTTCTGCTGGCACTTTGAGGCCAAGGCTTCCTGGTGATTTATAGAGCGGCGTGCGGACGCCGCAGAGAGAGAGAGATTGTGGACGCTGTCTGTTTAAAGAGCCTCCTGCTGGCGTGTTTTTCTTCTTTCTGTTATTATTTTTGCAGCAGGTAGCTAATCCTATGCAAAGCCAGATAATAGAGGGCTTTCTGGGCGGGAGCGCCGTCGACCGGCCGCTGAATCCAAAGCAAACAGCTCACCTTGGCGTCACGAACACGCCGCCGCTCGGCTCAGGGCTCCGGCCTCGGAGGGGAATTAATTTGTTTCCTTTCAGGGGGGCGAGAGAGACGAGGAGCGGCCCGCCGAGTTAAAGAGGGATGATCATCGAGCTGTCCGCGAACATATGGAGAGGGACGCCGAGAGGCGCTGGCGATGAAGACGAAGCTGCTTTCCAGGACTCCCGTCATCGGGTTACCGAGACGGATGAGCGGCGAGCAGGAGACCCCCGCTCGAGGGGGGGGGTCCTCTTTGTTTTGAATCGTTATGAACTGGCTCCTTCAGCAGTCAACAAACCAACCCCCCCCCCCATCTGACTATCAATCTCCCCCACTGCTCCATAAATGCCAGGAGCCAATAATTAATGATAGATTGGCGGTTAATGAAAGCGGCGTAGAGGATGTTTGGCAATCAGACGGCGTGTTGGAGCTCTGACAGCCAAAGGCACATCAATTGCGCCCCGGAGACAAGCGAGCGTAATGGCCCCCGCCGTCAGAGCAATGACAGTTGTAGGTGAGGTTCGGGAGGAGGCGGGGGGCGGCGGCCCGCCGTCTCTCGGTCACCCGGCCTGACACGCAGCAGAAGGCGGCCCGCTCGCTCGCCGCTCGGCCCCGGAGCGTCCCCGTGACGACGCAGACAGCCGTTTAACCCCGGAGCCCTCCTCAGGCGCATCAGACGGGGACGGAGGGGGGGGCGGCGGGGGCGGGACCCGGGGGCCCGCACGCTCCTGACAAAATATTTAATTCCGACTTAAAAGGTTATTTCACAATAACACGCAGTCCCCCTCGCCGCTCTTCTCCCTCCCTTCCCCTCCACAGCTTTCAATTTATTTCCTTCAGACGCACGCTTGGCTGGCGACTGTAGTCGACTCCCTCTCTCACTCCGACTGCCGGCTTATTAAGTTTCCATGGCAACCTGCCACATCCACTTGTGTTTTATTCCAGCCTGTTGGGACCCCACAGGGTAAAGCTTTAAGCCGGAACACCGGGAAGCGATGGGTTTAGAGGGGGAAGAACAACCTGCGGCGGCGGCGGCGGCGAGGAGGGGGACTGTCGGGGAATTGCTCATCGCCCTCCGCTCCATTTAACCTGCGATGAGGCAGCGGAGCTGAAGCGCCGCTTTCCTGTGTCACCGTGTCTCCTCGGATCAGGCCCCGTACGAAAATGTATCGACGGAACCTGCAGGGAGCAAACCGGCGCCGCTTCACAGCAGAAACCAACGGTGCTCAGGAAGCTTTGCTTTCCTGATGCCGTTTTTGACCCCGGTCTGGAGAAAATGGATCAGCCCGGTTCAGTCCAGGTCGGTCAGGTCAGCTCAGAGGAAATTCATTGATCTCAGTCTTCTCTCCACGCATCGTTTTCAGGAATGAATAAAGAAACTGTCCTTTATTGACCCCAGTAAGGAAATGGGCTCTCTGCAGCCACGGCACAGCACCCTGGACGCAGCGGGGTCAAGGGTCATGTGCAAACCAGGGTCATTTCAGGTCACTGTCATGTAAACATCAAACTTTTCTGAAGCATAGACACAAAAACGAAGCGTTTTCTCTTGAAACGTTGCTTAGAGAGGCCTCGGTCAGTGGAGACCTGACCCCCCAGGATGACCCCAGAATGTGAGAATATCTCAGTGTTCTGAGTGGATAATAAAGTCTGTCCACTGTGTTGGTCCACTTGGGATCTATTTGGATCTGTGTCTGTTCCATAACGACTCATGATCAGAAGGTGAGTTCATAAATCCGTCCTCATCCAATCAGCTCCTCGCCTCGGTGCTGGTTCCTGTAGTGGAAAAACAAACCTGGCGTTCAAGGGAAACACGCCGGCCTCGGCTCTGACCAAACTGACCATCGCAGGAAGCTCTCGGGCTGAAAAGCAGCTCTGTTTGAAAAGCTTTCAGCCGGCCACAATAGATCTCCACGCCAATAAAGAAGCATTGTAACCCAATTCTTCAGAGCCTCTGTCATCGTGAGGCGCTCCAGCCCCCCCTCCTCATTAAAGCCCGTAACCTTAGAACGCCGACTGCTGAGCTAATACGCTCCGCCATTGATTAGATCATACATTTTCATTTCATTACTTAATTATCAATTCAACTCTGTGGGACCTCCTGAAAGCAAATAGATGTAATCTAACACGCTATAAGTTAATAATGCCAATTTGATTTCACAATTGGAAATTTTATATGCATAGTAAGTAGCTGTGTTAAGATTTTCAACCAAAAGAGATAATTAATTATTTCATATGCCAAATGAGAAATTGTCTTATCTTTAAATTACTCTTCAAGGTATTACCCCAGATTTGAAATTTCAGCTCTAATTTGATGCAGTTTTTTTCTCTCAAAGCGCCGGCGCCCACATTATAGTCTTCATTAAGCGTCAATTCTATGAAAGGCCGCAGATTTCATTAACATAGGCGCCACACAATCAAGGCCCCTTTGAAAACGCTTCCTCTTGTAACGCAGGCGGAGAGGATTTCACACAGAGCCGGCGCTCGTTTTGAGGCGTTTCAGCGAAGGATCGCTGCTGAACGCACTCCGACCCCAGCGCCGGAGGTCAAGTTCACAGGGAGCTGGCCGGAAAGGGCGACGAGGCCCCGGCTCCTTAGGAGCCAAACTTATGAAAACATTAAGCTTTACTCAGAAGGGATAATTAGAGACGATGAATACGTCTCTTTCTAATTGTTTATCCCTCAGCCAGCACGAAACCGTTAACAAACACAACGCTGGGCATTAACCACGACCTCGCCGCTCAGGCCGGAAGAGAAGAGACCGAAATGCGTGGGAGGGGAAGGCTGACGGAATAAAACACTGCTCGAGTAAGAATTCACTTTGAATTTTTATTTATTTGTTTTTTTTCCAGCCGCTCGGTGCAGCCGACGTGGGAGCGGAGAGGAAACGCTGCAGGGATCTGAGCCGGCCACTGATTTAAGACTGAAGGCCATTGGGGGGCAGATAGTACATCATGAATGGTTCCACTGTGTCTCAACCAAGAGCCGAACTCCCAACACACACACACACACACACACACACACACACACACACACTGGCACCCACTGCACACTCCACTGGTCCAATCTTTTCATTGCCTCGGTGTCACTATGGAAACCCCACCACCACCCCCGGCACCGCCGCCGCCGCCGCCGCCGCCGCCGCCTCCACACTGTCACTCCCACCACTGTCCTCCTCCTCAGTAATCCTCGGGGCTGCGAGGAAACGATACCGGAGCATGACTGAAAGGAACGGATTGTCGGGGTGGCTGGTGGAAGAAAAAAAGAAGAAGAAGAAGAAGAAGAAGAAGAAGAAACCTTTAAAGGACTCAGACAAGTGTGTCGTGCCTCCAGTTATCCGTGCACACACCTGCGCCCAGGTGCAGATAGGTGGCTGTGTGTGTGTGTGTGTGTGTGTGTGTGTGTGTGTGTGTGAGGAAACAGAATCGATACCGGCCGGCGTGGCACCGCCCCGATTAGCCGGGGTGTAAATCAGCGCATGCGAGGCGCTCGCTGCCCGCCGCCGGACTCCGGCACAAAGAGATGATTGAGCCGGCGAGGTGATCTCACCGCTCAGCCATCCCGTCTCCCGGTGAGCGCCGCGGCCTCGGTGCAACGCCGGCCTTGAGCAACAAAAAGCTGGTCCACTCTTTGATTCTCTCCTCTTTTCATCAGAGCATGTCTGAAAAGCTGCTCTGCTCTTGAATCCGATGAGGAGAACGTCTTCACTCACGAGATCCTGCCGTGGACGATGTTCAAACAGGTGAAGAACTTCTGCAAATTCATCATTTTGCAAGATGCAAAAGATGCGGCGTGTGATCGACGAAGAGGGGAGATAAACAGGAGGGGGCCGGGGAGCGACAGAACTCTGAAAGTGTAAGGGGGGAGTGAAGGGAGGGCAGGATGAGATGATATGTAGAGACGGATAAAGGAGGGGGGGCAGAGGTGGTGGTGGTGGTGGTGGTGGGGGGTAATAAGTCCCTCTTCCAATCTGGTGTTGTTGAGCAGGGCTACTAGCAGAGCACACATTCCATTAGGCTGTAAATATTGACTCAGCGGCGAACAACTGGTTTCTATTGCAGAGCAAACAAAGCTATTGTGTGCCTGGCAGCCCTGAAAGGCCTCTGTTTGCACATCACGCTCCGGGCTGATAAGTAGGCAGCCTCATTCACTGCGGGGGTCTGATACGTCTTCCTCTCTCTCTCTCTCTCTCCCTGCATTTCTTTATCTGTCTCCCACTCTTGGCCTCCAGCCACCCGGCCAACAACCTTGACTGTAATCCTCCTCCGCTCGCAGTCGCCGCATGTGAGCCTGAATTAATGGCGGGCGGCTCCGGTCTCAAACAATGGCGTCCCGGCATGTTACACAGCAATAACCGCTCCCGCCTGACAATCATCCACCGGCAGAGCGGGCGCGCTGTTTACCTGGAGGACTGTACCCGGCCCGGCTGTTTGCCTGCAGATTACATTCTGCGTTTACATGTCGACCCCTGAACCCGCGGTTTGCGATCCTGGGAGCGGACCGGGACTTATCACCTGCCCGGGACCGTAAGGGCCGGTTCACACCCTCTTCCTGTCTGCGTGAGGGGACGCCGGCGGCGGCGTTGTGCAACGTTTTGACCCAGGTGTGTGTCGGCGTGATGATCCATAGAATGAGACCGAGACAGGAAGGCCGTGCGTCAGCAGGCCCTGCGCCGGGGTGTTACATAATCTGGGCTGTTTCTCAGGAAGAGGCGCAGTTTGACCTTTGACATGGACTCTTATTCACCCTGCCAGGTGTGACTCAGACCGGGGCTGGAGGGGTTTGGTTCGATGCGTCACGATTGGCTGAGAATCTGCATCCAGTTCAAACACAACCAAGCAGCCCACCTGGAGTTCTCACATGCACGTAAACTAAACTACAGTAATCCAACAGTGGAGTCAAAATAACAAAGCTAAAGATAAAATTACGAAACACTGGATGTAGTATTAAAATAATAAAAAAAACATGGAGAACAGGCAAACTGAACAAAGAAATAAAACATTAACCTTTAGCTAAACTTACTAAATTAAGAACGTAACAAGACTCAGTAATAAAACTCTATCGGTTCAGAATAATCCCACAGTCTTTTTAATTAGATTTCTTGTTTGCAGACGCCAGTGTAACGTCTCTTTCATGCTTCGGCGCTAATAACCCACTAAATCACAGCACCGCGGTAAAAATGAGCAAACATGCAGAATCTGAAGCGTCTCCTGACGTCAACGCTCCCGACTGTGACGGTCGGACAGGAGACGAGGAAACGTGAGCCAGTCCAGTCACTCAGGTGAGACAGCAGGAAGTGTTTAGTGTCGGCCATGATTTTGAAATGGATTGTGCAACTTTTCAAAAGGAACAAAGATAACTGGTGACTGTTCACCGGATGGAGCTACCTCGGTCACCACGTTGCTCAATACTCAATAACTTATGACTGAAAAGTGTGTTTAACTTCTCAGTAACTTCTCAGTGTTCCTGCCGTTTCCATCTGAACTGTTTTGTGTTGTCATGTTGTCGTGTAAATGTGAACCGCTCCTGAAATGATGGGTTTTCATTTGAAATGTTGTCGTGTAATAAACGGCCCTGAGTTCCTCCCAGTGGAAATCTAGCAGTGAGCAGTGAGTGTGAACGTGTTCACGATGTCTCCATCTTTACAAATCACAAAAAAGAAAGTGGAATAGTTTTTTTTGTCTTTATTCTGCAAGAATAAAAATAAAAATAAAAGAGAAGCCTAACTGGACTTGTTGTTCAGAGATGCTAAATTAAAGGAAAGCCTGCAGGAGCCTGTTTGCTCCCTCGCTGGCCAGACGGGAAAACCCCGGTAAACCTTTCATTATAAGGGATCTTTGGGATAAAGAATCTGACCCCAGACGCTGAATCTGACTGCGGCGTGTGGAGGACGTCCACCGAGCTGCTGCGGCTCTGACTCGCCGTCCGGCAGCGGCGGCGAGGAGCAGAATGTAAAGCCTGAGCGGCTCCAGGCGCGACTCAGCGCCGTCGGAGGCTGTAACTCCACGCTGCGACATGAAAAACCTGACCTGCAGTCCCGCGGTGTTCCGTCCAGCCGCCCACGCACGTACGCACGCACGTACGCTGACTTCCTCCCTGAAGACGCTCCGGCGGTCCTGGGTGGAATGCCGGCGTTTCGCCGCTGCTTTGTAATTACGCCGCCTTTGTCGCCGTGCGCCGCTGCAGCAGATGTTCAGAGAGGAAGAGCCCAGGAAGGCGCCCGGCCTGTTTATCGCAATCTGCTGCGAGCCCTGTAATATCGAGCCGGGACGGAGCGCTTTAATACCGCCGCCGCACGCCCAAGAAAAACGGCAGTAAAAATGAAAGCCAGCCCATCAAAGCGCAATATGTCCAAGAGACAGCGCTGCAGAACTCTCCCCCACCCCCAAACCCCCCCCACCCCCACCACCCCCACCTCCACCTCCACCTCCACCTCCGGTGTCGTTCTCCCTCTGCGATCGTGTCTCCATCCTTACTTACATATTTACTTAATATTTGATCCACAACGTTGAAAACGCAAAAGTTTTGTGGTCTTCCAGAAGTAAAAACAGAACTTCCTGAAAGTGGCTCCCGCAGTGGAACGGCGCCAACTGCTGGCCCAGCGCTTCAGCGTTCCAGTGTAAACTCACTTCATTCTCAAAACGCCGTATAAACGCGAGGTTTTTCTGAAACAGAGACACGAAAACCAAAACAGGTGCAGGTAGTGACAGCCGGATAAAGCTGGAGCCAGTGGCTGGAGCCAGGTGGAGCCCCCCCCCCCCCCCCAGTGAGTCTAAACGCCGGGTTTCTGGAGGTGGGAAGATAAAATAACAGTAGTAAAAGAAAGCAGAGCAGCATGATTTGAATAATGTTCCTGTCAGCCCCCCTCCTCCTCCGCCGATCCCCCCCCTCGGTTCATCCTCTCGTCCCCCCCGGGAGGAATCTGCTGCGATTTACTGCAGCACACAGCATGCTCTACATGCACAAACCACACTCGCGCACACTCACACACACTCACTCACTCACACGCACACACGAGCGTGAGCCAGATCACCATCACGCCTGGTGAATTGAGCCAAAGCAGAATTTTTACTGGGTCGGATTTCAAAGTGAACATCGATTGAATTCCCCACTGCTTCCCTCTGTGATATAGTGTGTCCTCGCGCAGTGCGTTTGGAATGGAAATGGACGGTCCTGCACGGGGAGGAGACGATTTCAAAGGCCACTGCTGCTATTTTGTCTGAATATCAATGCTCCTCCCGTACAGCAGCACTGTATGGGTTTGATATCAGAGAACAAAGGTTAGAGCCCGGGGCGAGGTTTGATACCAGCCTGTATTCCCCGGTGCGGCCGAAGGGACATCTGCAAGATCTGTTCCCATCATTCCATGCTTCCTGCACCGCTGAAAGTTTCTCTTTTTTCCCTCGTTTCTTGTGCTCGGCGCATCAAGCAGACTTGTGTTGCTTCTATTTTTATGACCTCTGAAGTCTAATTTATATCTTTATGCAATCAAATGTAAACAGGACCCTTCGATCTTCATTTCATTTACTTTTATGCTCCTCTTGTTATCTTAAGAGCCTTATAAACTTCACATAAGTGTGAGGAGGAACAGAGAAAGTATCAACAAATCCCTGGCGGAGGATTAACAAGATAGTCATATAAAGTGGCATAAAACTGAACAGGCAAGCATTTGCATAAACTTTAATATGCTTTTAAAACTGCATCAACCAAGGTCTGTAAATTAATTTTATAGCTCAAGAACAACAAGAAAGTGTATAATTTGCCGATAATAAATGAGGCTGTTTGCTTTAGGGTCCGTCAGCCTCCTGAGCTTCAGACGGACTTTCCTCTCATTTCGAACACGTCTCGAAGGTGTTCTCAATGTTTCTGTGTTTGCTGGTCAGCTTTCTCACAAAACCCCCAAATTATCCATGCAGCTCCAGCTCCGCCTCGGCATGCACAGCCAACATAACGCAAAATGTGAAACAACCGCAGCAGAACCGAGCTGAGGGTCGGTTCATCTCCACAGAGAGCGGAACGCTTCAACCTTCAACCAGGATGAATACTTCACTTTATCATCTTATCTTTAAATAAATTAGGATAGCAGAGGTTGACTGCTATATCTCCTCCAGTGCAGCAGGTGGCAGTACGGAAAACACTACCGATAACGTGATGTTATGTTAGAGAGCCAGAAAAACAGCAGCCGTGGCTCATGAGGGTTTTTCCTCCTCAGTTTATTTTTGACCAGATCACAAGAAAATACCCTGAAAATGACCTTTTAATCCATTTGACTTCATGTCATTAAAATTGGCTCCATTCATGTAGTTCCAATACCTTCATCCCTCCACTTCCTGTCTTAGGCTCCGTTTACACAACGATTAAATGAAAATGGACGGTGCCCAGTACCGCCTGCGGCGGTGTTTCAGTCGGGGCTAGCAGTAACAAAATAACCTGAAAGGCCAGCACCAGAAACTCTGCTGGCCCGAGGGCGGTCTGTCAGTAACACGTCATGATCTGATTGGCTGATTGAACGATCACTCAGCGTCACACAACCCATTAGCAAGGCTGGAAATGAAACTACCACTGCCCCACTGACTGTGTACAAAAGATGGGCGGAGCTAATGTAATGGAGCTAATTATATTATATCATATTATATTGTTATATTATTCATATTGTTATTATGTTATTTATGTTAGTATATTCAGCCCCCTGCTGGAATTTCTCTGGAATTACAGCTGTACAGGACTTCCGCATTGGCTTAGTTTTTCAGCACCGCAGGTTGGCGCCTGGTCTGACTCCAGCAGAGGGGCGGAGCTGTGACGTGTTTGTAGGACATGAGAATTTTGAGCTCTACTGAGGATGGCCATTCGTTTTCTGGATGAAGTTGCAACCTGAACAAGTGATTGACTCCATGGGACATTTCAGAATGGCGTTTTTAATTATGAAGAGAAAAAAAAATCTCATTTTGACGCCTCTGACTGTACACCATCATGCACATACGCGTAGTAGCAGCATTTCATAAAGCTGCGTTTTCCAAGACTCTGAGGACCGTTTTCGTGTAAACGGACACCCAGAATACTCCTGAAGTTTTCCAGTTTCCATAAAAGATGCTGCAGAAAAAGCACCTTACATAAATTTGGATTAATTGTTGTCAGAAGGACGGCTAAAGACTCAAATAATACAGATTTGCTGAAATTCTCAGAATTCCTGAAGTGTTGTGCTAAAAAGATGAAGCTAGCATCTCTGACTGAACCTGTTTGCAGAGCCATTCTTTTAATCCGCTCTCCGCCGAGACGCGTGAGGATGAAGGGCTTCTGGGTAAAATGACCAACACCTGGCTGTGTGGCTGGAATCCTTCAGCATTCAGGAGAGAGCCCGGGGTCAGAAGGCCGCCTCCTCTCGCCGCGGCCAGGCCTTCCTCAGTATCTAATCAGCTGCCTTTTCTCTCTTTTCCAGCTTTCTCCCTCCTGACTGCCCTTTAAGAATCCCTCTGACGGCGCTGCCGGAGTGATTTCCAGCCGCTGATCTATGGGGTGAGACTGTACACAGCACCGTCTCCACTTCTCACCGATACCATCCAATCAGGCCGCGCAACAGATGCTTTATATAACCTTAACCTACATAAATCAAATCAAATCAGGTGAAATAGAAAGAGGGCGACAGGGAGAGTTTATGTAGCTGCCAGAAAACTAAAGACAGGGGCCATTATGGGGATATTGCCTAGTTAGAGGGAAAGGTCATAAAAGTTGCCAGGTGTGGAATCAAATCATCTGAGGAGACGTGAGGAGATTTAAGTGTCTGCTGAAGGAAAACACAGGCTGCGGCCGCCGCTTCCTGCCTCGCTCGCTCCGCCGCGGCCCTGGCTTTTTATCAGCCCATCACACGGATGAGCGCTGGAGTTTCTGGGGCGTCGTGCAAACTCACATATTTTACCTTCTGGCCCGCTGAAGGGAATGCTGATTCCTCTGAAGTCCTCCGTCTCGGAACCTAAAGAAAGGAGTTTGATTTGCTTGTTTTTCACCACCTCAACAGGTGATTCAGTCTTTTCTGAGTCTTCAGAGATCTGATGAAACATACTGAATATCACACTGCTAGAAATTACATAAGTCAGCGTCCCTCCATGCCTGTTATGTAATGTGTGGAAAGAAATGAGCTGCTTTAAATATCCCCCGTCGCCGTCGGCCGCGTGCAGATATAGACAGCGGCGTCGCCGTCCCCGACGCTGACCTGTGACCTTTACAGTAAACCAGGTGAAAGCAGGTCCCGTCAGTCTGACAGCTCAACATGACTCAGGGTTTAAATGTCACACCAGTTGCTATTAATAACTCCGTCGGTGTGGTTTCTCCAGGAGGAAGTCCTGAAAGACGGAGGTGTCTAACAACTGGTGAGTGTTTACTGAGCAAACTGAACATGGACGGTGGAACGAGGCGCTAGAAAACTGGCCTGTCTTGAGTTTTTTTTGTGTCACTGAAATGATACTAGTGTCGTCTCACAGGGAATCGGGTCGGGAAGGTCACCTGATCACTCTGGCATTACAAGTTTGCACCACCAGGTGGTGCATTGAGTCAGAAAGAGGAAGAATGAAGAGAGCGACTGAAGCTATGTGGTGTAAGAACCAAATCCACAATATTCACTGGAATACCTTAAGAAGCACCATGCGAGGAACACAAGTTTGAACCTTAAACAGATCCAAATCCACCAGACTGTCTGATTAAACTGGTTTTAATGAGTAATGTTGTTGATGTGACGGCAGTTTTCTTTATTTAGCCTTGTGAATGAAGAGAATATCTTTATGAGAGGAACCGTGTCAGGACAGATGGATCAGTAACCTCTGGGTCGGAGCGAATCGCGTTTAACCTGCGTTTAAAGAGTTAAGGATTAAGAAATGCAAGTGCATTTCAGCTCAGCGGGGCAAACTTTGATCAGCTGAAATATATGTTCAAAAAAAGGATAGCGAAAAGTGAAAGGAAACTTTATAGGGAAGCGGTATAAAACCTGGATGGATGCTGCAGTATTGTCCTCACGTGTTCCAGAAAGTCCCCGTCCTGCCACCAGCAGTATGTGTCTGTTATTACCCTGCTCCCGTTGCGCCGGCGTTAGCGTAACCACCGGTTCACGTTGCTCGCACACGACGCTCGCTTGACGTTCTGCTAATTAGAACTTCTCGTCGCCCTTTTCTCCGCCGGCTTCGATCTGTCTGCCTGGGAGCTAAAAGCAGAGCGGAGTTTGGAGGATCCTCTCGGATCGGCGCCCGTTTGCGGTCGGCGCTAATTAGACGGGCGTAGTTGATGCGCTGAGCTGAGCGGGCGTGGCATTTTCAAACCGCCGTCTGCAGGCGTGCGATGACGTGAGAGCTGTGGAGTTGTAAACACTGTGATGTTTCGCCGTCGTTACGGCGTGAAAGCAGCACTAGACCCTCCGGATCCAGTAAATACCCTCCTCCCTCGACGCTCCGCTCCCCAGACTGTAAATCTGCGGCGCGGCGGCCTGCGCGGCGGTGTCACGGGGGTCATCCGTCATCTGGCTGTCAGACTCTCAAACGCTCCCTCCTGAGCTGCAGCAGGCATCATGGCGGCGGCGGCGTTCAGGATGCGCCGTTTGGAGCGACAGCCGGTGCCGAAATGGCTGCAAAGTGCAGCGGGATTCTGGGAAAGCGATGTTGCTGCGGCGCATCCTCCATGTTTAACACGACAGTTCTGGTCAGCGGCGGAGAAGGAGGAGGAATCCGGTCTTTGTGTTCGCCGGCGCCGTGTGGGAGGAGAGAGCGGCCCATTACTATTCAAAGCCCTTTAAATGAATTTAAAAACAGTTACTTTAGTGCATTTGCAATTCAATCACCGTGTCTCGGATTAATGCAGAAAATGCCATTTGCATTCCCACTCTGAGCGGAGCGGAGCGCGGTGCGGCGCGGCGCGGCGGTGCGGCGGTACGGCGCCGCGACGCGCACGAGGATCACAAAAGCTGCTAATTTTACTGCATTATCATTTCTGATCGCACCACAATCTTCCAGGTGAACCTGCAAGCGGAACATATGTGTATGTTGTAAAGTGCATTGTGGGAAAAAAAAAAAAAAAAAAAAAACAGAAGCATGCAACACTGTACCGAGCAGCAGGGCGCACGGTTTGATGCCGCTCGGATCCCTCCTGCTGTTCGACACTTCCCTCTGAGGCTTGAGTGTGTTTTCATGATGCAACATGCTTGGCAGCTGGCGGAGCTGCAGAGCCCCGTCTGCTCGCAGAGGAAGACCCGGCGTAAGCCCCGCCGCTTCTGACTGGAATTCTGATCGTTTCAAATCTTTTTTTTGTCTCTTCCTTCCACACTTGTTTTCTCGCTCTCTCCTCCCTCTGCGCCGTCTCTGAGTAAAGTGGCAGAATAATGAGTTGCTGCTCCTCCCGCGGTGAGCCGCTCGCTCCGGCGGCCCGGGCGCCGCTTTGATATGGATTCAGTTTAAAATCAGCCGTCCCGGTTATTGTTGGGGTTTCCTTGAAAAGGTCACACTCTCATTAAAACCAATCAGCGCCGGAAGTTTTAAGATCACTTCTGCCCTTTCTGAGAAAAAGGGACGGTTTCCTCAGCCGCGGAGCAGATCGTCCTCTCTCAAATGAAACTCGGGCGGCGGAGAAGCGAGATTCTGACAGATCGGAGACGGCGAGGTGGACGATCCGTGTCTCACACCGTCTGATTCAGTTAGGCGGAGACAATGTCACACATGAACGGTGATTCTGGCTGACGGAAAACAAGGAAAGCCTTGCTTAGTCCAGCCCGGAGCCACAGAGATCTGCTTCACCGGGGTTCAAGGGTCAAGGGTCAGGGCTGATTCACTTCACACAGCAAGTCTTTTTATATCACTTTTACTACATTTATACAAAAATATGATTATTTCATGCTAATAAGATAAATGAATCAAGGAGTCCATGAAGAAGCAAAGGGTTTTTTGGGGGTTGTTTCTGCACGTTGCTGTTTATTCACTGGTAGCTTCTGATCAACAGTGACTCCATGTTTTGCGCTCATATCCTGAAACAGTGTAAGTACTACTTTGTGGGACTTCAAAAGGAGAATCGAATCCAGTCGAACTGAATCGTAACACACGGTGCCATGAAATTCAGAAAAAGACGAGACAGAACTGAGAGAACGGCGACCGTGCCAAGAGAAAACCGAAACCTTTCGTTGTGTTTCGGGTCTGTTTAGATGACAAGAGAACTGAAAATGCAAGTTTTTGAAAAAGCTCCCACTCCGTCTCCATGGAAACACAAACATTGTCATGTAAACGTTCAGACAGTACGTCCTTGAGTGGGTTCGGCCTCATAATGTTCCTCAGACTGTGTGGTTCTGCATCCTCCTGTTAATGCCTCTGTTCTTTAACTGATCGGAACGTTCTATGTAAAAACACTCCATACTGTTTTGAGAATGAATGGTGCTGTACAGTAAGTTGGGGGGGTAAACCTGTGGCCCGTGGCCTGAAACAGGCCCATCAGGGGGCTCGGTCGGACATCGCAAGGGTTGAAACCACAAATGAATACATGAATTTTGTTTTCTCATTGCAGTGTTTTGCTGTATTTTAGCATTCTGCTGTATTTTTACAGCATACAGTTGAACTGCAGCAGTTTTTTAAATTGAATGTCAATTAAATGTTGACATTTTCATCATTTAATTGTATTTTATTTGCACTAAAACTAAGAGAAATATTTGTCGTGGTTATTATTTATAGGTTTATATTCAATAAATGTAATAATTTGGCTCGGTTGAGATCACATAAAGATGTGATTTGTTGTTATTATACAGCCGTGATAAAAATCCACGCAGACGTACAGGAACATGGATTTCCACACGTCGGGACTGAAATGACATTTCCTTCAACGAGCTGCACATATTCAGTTTGTACCACCCAGGGGAGACACGTAATCCTCACTTCATTGATCTCACCGGTAAGTCTGCCGCTGCAGACTGAAGGCATTAAAACGCCGCGCCGGCGAGGGACGAGACTCAAACCGGTTTCCCCGCATTGTGCCACCGACTGTCACATTCCTCACAGCGCCGCAGCGACACTTCCTGCAGACAGACGGCAGGGTGGCAGCGGCGCTGCAGCTCGCCCAGGATCAGTAAATACAGTCTTCATGTTTCACCTGGGATTCAACAATAGTCTTTCAACATTAAGTCATTTTTTTTTATGTGAAAAATCTAAATTCATTGATTTATTGTTCAGTTCGTCTCCATACAAGCTTCTGCAGCTCAGATCAATTCAGAGTTCACTAATGAACTCTCCGGCTGTGCAGAGCAACTCTCCTCCGGTCCTGGTGCACAACAAAAGTTCCGTTTTCCGGAAGGTTTCCTAAAAGTTGAGTTTTCAGGATCTGGAAGCAGCTCAACAACAAAGATCAGACCGTGATCTCAGAACAATGTTGGGATCTTTATCGTCCCGTCAGTGCGAGGCGTGTTTACTCAGGAGCGAGCGGGGACTGGATGTACTTGGCAGGCGTTCACGACGTCTCGTGTGACGAGTTCAGCCCGGGTTACCTCCGTATAAAACAGCTAATGAATGCTTCACTCCGCTCTCAGAGCCGCCGGCGGTGTTTACACACGCACTCTGCAGAACGGGACGTTTCCCGGTGGCGGGGGCGGGGCAGGAAGCCGTGACTGTGGGACCGTATGCAAACTGGACTTCTGCAAAGTTTTGCACATTTCCTTTAAAATGCATGAAGCTGCTCCGGGAAGAACAAATCAGGTCCAGAAAGTCTTTATATATATATTTCTAAAATAAACGACCTTCCTCTCCAAACTGGGTCAAGGCCTCATTTACCCACAATGCATCTCATAATGAAGCCACGACTCTGATTACAGTTCCAGTCAAAACAGGATCAGGATAGTCACCTGTGTCCATTCAGAGAGGATCTATTGTCTACTGTGCTGTAATCATTGACGAGCCTGGTGTGAGTCAGATCTGCTCAGAGGTGACGGCAGGTGAAGTTTTACAGAGCAGGCAGAGCTCACAATGGGTCAATCACGTCCTATCTAATCAGAAAAGGCATAAAAGCGGAGGAGCTGGGGAGGTGCCAGATGGCCGAGCCGGCCCGCCCGTGAGGCTGGTCGCGGTGTGGCTTCGGTTCGGGTGTGTGGAGACGCCGGTACGCCCACGCGGCGCTCGGCCTGCCCGAGGGCCCGTCGCTCACACCTGAGATCATTAGAGGCGAAGTGATACCAGCTTCTGCTGCAAACGATGCCCGAGCCTGATCGAGCGTGAGTGTGTGGGGTGGACAGGAAGGCAGGTAGAGACCGGGCGCACAAACAACAAGCTAATTATGAAAATCAAGACGCATCTCTCCGCCGGCAGAAGAAGAAACGCAGGAGGAAGCCAACACGGGGAGATCTGATTAAAAGAACGGCGAGGCCGGGGAGCGGGCGGCGGTGTTTACAGTCGCTGCCTGAACTCGCTGAACTGAACCAGTAATCCCTCCGCTCCACTTCACGCCACCGTGAAAATAAATAACCATTATGCTCCTGATGGCCGTCATCATGGCCCGGGATCCACAGACGTCTGTAACAGCTTACACCGGAGTTATTCACCCCCACCCCCCCCCACAAAACACCTCTTCTTTCAGAGAGGGTTGATGAATGAGGCCGCTCCGTCGACTTTCCAAAATAAAAGCGTGGAGCAGCACGGGCGTGAGGAACTCCGTGTGAATGACTCGCTCTGGCCGCGGTCCAGACGGCTTCCTGCGGCTCAGCCAGTTAAAACACAGATAGCGGCGGCGCGGCGCATTGTTCCGGAGGGATCCGCCCCACAGCTGGGATTCGTACACGCAGTACAGAACACAGGGGAAATGAAACGGTAACCCTGACGGGGACGGGAGTGGAGGGGACGGGAGGCGAGGGGACGGCGGGCGGCGCAGGATTCAAGGAACTTAATAACCGGTCCTCACAAGATTAGACAAGCTGTGCTGGAGTGAAACCAGATACAATTACTGTCATGTTCAGGAAAAAGGAGAACAAGGTGGAGTGTTTGTTTCCCATTAAAGTGTCAGTAACCTGGATTCACCTTCAGAAAGAGGAAGATCCTCACTCCAGATCTCTGACATGCATCTGAGGCCAGTCTGTGACTTCCTGTCCTGTCAGCTCTGAGTCAGCATCTTAACCTGAAATCACACCAAAGGAAACAACACAGTCAGATCACGTGCTGGTTTTATTACGTCTGGATGTGAACACTGCAATAAAGAACTTTTCCTGACTTGTAGTACCACTTTTCACCACAAGGGCTTCGGTTCTCTCCGTTAGAACGAAGCAGCTGGAGACGGTTTACTTTCCTGCTGAAATGTTTTCATTATCAGGATTCATGGCAAGAAATAACAAGAGACTTAACTTTTATATGACTTTAAGGAGTTATTTTAAAAGCAACACCATATAAACTATTCAATAATGTGTGAAAACATCATCAATAAAACATTGATTTACTATTGATGTGTTTTTCCCCTTTTAGATCACAAGGCTGTGCTCAGGTCAGCTCTGTGACGGAAACAAGTTGTTTTAAAAGCTGTTTTCCAGTAAATGATCCTGATTGTGAAACTGAAAGGGATCAAATCAACAATAAAGGAAATCATTAACCCAGACCTGGACTGAGGTCGTGGTTTTATGGAGACTTCAGCTCACCGGTAAACACTCGAGGTAGAATTAAACTTTGATAAGCTGCAGATGTGAAGGGAAAACTGTGCTCAACAGCTAATGCTAGTTAGCATGTTTAGATATGATCGATAAGCGCGGTGGAGCGGAGCTGTTCACGTTCCAGTTTCCTCTCTTTCTCCACTTCACCCTCAAATCCTGGGAAACCTGCGCGTCAGCAGGACGACGGCAGGACGCAGGTATTCAGGAGGATCCTCATGCATTGTGGGGGTTTATCGCTCTGCAGCATCGAGGTGTAAATGCATCATGGGACGGGACACATGCTGCTTCCATAAAAGATCCATTCAGAGCCCCCCCCCCTTCCGCCCACCCAGTGGCAGCTCCTCGGCGAGCCCCCCAGAGATAAGCCTGTCCTTCATGCGCCGAGCCCAGATTACAGAACCGCCGGCGTCTCCTGGACATAAACAACGGCAGGCAGCAGGCTCCCGCCGCTCCTCGCCCCTGTAATCTTGTACGGTTCTCCGTATCTCTGTAATCCCATACGCCACGAGTGCGGTTAGAACAGCCCGGCTGCCGCGGCGGATCCGTGAATCCGGGGATCCTGACGAGCGTCGAGTCTCTCCGCAGAGATACGGCGTGAGGAGCCGACACCACGAGATGCTCCGCCGCTATCGGCTCTCCGAACCGCCTGCTGCAGATAAACAAAACGCTGTCCTCCAGCTCAGGAACTCAACAATTTATAATGTGAGGCGCTCACTCCGGCGGATATCTCAATGTTTTCCATCTGTAAACCTGACACTGAAGAAAGGAATTCTTTAATAAAGGAGGGACAAATCCTCCAAAAAACAAATAGGGGCCTCGCACAAACACCAGGAATCAAAGCTAAAGTCCAAACTTATTCACCGAACCAAACACAGATAATCAACCGGAGGGAGATAAAACAGGGCTTAGATACAGCAGAACAATAAACCCAGAAGATGAACCGACAAGTCTCAGGCCTGGCGGGGAAAACACAGAGACACACAGAGGGAAGATCAGGCCCAGCAGACAACAACCAGGGCAGAGGGGGGCATGAGGACGGAAACTGACACCAGAACAGCATCAAAGATCACGACGCGGTTTCCCTATGTATTCATTAGAATAAAGGCCATGCGCTTGGCTCACTCACCAGGTTTAACCAGTGAGAGAGCCCGTCTTTACCTTTTAATGGCCTTGTGTGTAAAGCGGGTGAAGCAAACCTCCAGGTATCATCATGTGTGGCGCTGCAGCCAAGCGGGACGTTTCAACATCTCCCATAAATGCGGGGCTTGTTGCTCTGTGGGGAAATAAGGCCTCCCACAAAACGCTCTCGCCCTGCGCTTTACTGTGTTTGCATCCTCCCTCCGCCGTTTCTGTTTCTGCACTTTGCTGTAAATAATGGCCGTAATCCAGGCCCCGGAATTACATCCATGTTATGCCGGTCGTTGGTCAAACCCCCAGAGGGTGTTCTGAGCGTAATGCCAGGCTCAGATTACACCACACTCCTGCTGAAAACACACACTCCGAGGTGGACACACACATCATCTCACGGTGGCAACTAAAAGTTTGCTGCTGTGCAGAAATGTGGCAACGAAACGTCTGGAGATTACAGAAACCTGCCAACAGACGACCTGATCCAGAAGGTTTGTTTTCTAAATCTTTAGCAATCTTCTCAGCAACTTTGCACAACATGCACTGAGCATGTGCAGAAGCAGGCTTTCTCATTCCGCCTGTTGGCGCATCGCCATGACAACAGCCTCTCGCTGTACAGCCGCACATCTGGAGCCACAACACCAGATAGCATCAGAGTCTGCCTCTCTCGGCCAACGTCAACAGGCTGCACTCGCCTCCAGGCTGCATGGAGACTTTGATTTGAGAACAAAAGGGAGGACGGGAGTGGAAGAGCGAGAGCCTGAACAGTCTGACGGCGTGACGGCGAAACGGCGAGGAGCCGTCCAGGAGGACGGACACGCCGCTGACCGGCTTCTGCTGGTTTATCTCCACACACTCTTCACACCGACACTGATTCTGCCTTCAACAACCTAATCACATCCAGTCAGACTCGAAACTGTCCAGATGTTTGGTTTTTTTTTTTTCAGCATTTGATCTGGATCGCATTACAGAGACGCTCGCCGTAAGAACACAAGCTTTATTCCATTATTCAACTGTTTACCCGGCCTGAGGACACTTCTCCTCAAGTAGACCTCTGTTCAAGAGGCTGCAGTCATTTTTCAAGATTAGAATGAATTACAGAAGGACTCATGAAGGCTGGATGTGTTTGGGATCCTGTCCCATCATGCTCCTGGTGGAAGATGTTTGGAATGGAAATAGAAGCAGCGTTTAAGGAGGAATGACCAAAAAACAGAACTATTAGGAACTGTTAAAGTCTCATCCGCATCCACGTTTCAATTAAACTTTATTTTCTTTATACAGAAAAGCTGAAGGAGGCGGTCCAGACTCAGGGATGGAGACCGCTGCTCTCCTGGTTGGACGTCAGACAGAGACACCCGACTGTGAATTCAGCAGCTTCGAGTCTGCAGCGTGTGGATTTATGGCCGTCTGTTTGTCCTGGATTGACTCTGCCGACTCCTGAAACGCTGAAGCTTTCAACCGCCTCACTTCAACCAGAAACTCTCTGCTTCCTGGTCTCTGCTGCTGGAAACTCTCACAGGTTTCACACCAGCTCAGAAATGATTCAGCCGGACCCCGTTTACCCAACGTTTCCATTGTTTTTTTGCGTTTTTGTTGAAGATTCCTGTGTGTAAACCGCACTGCTGCTCACTCCTCACTCTGTTTTCTCCGTGGTGATAATCCAGACGCAGATGTGAGTGAGATCCAGCTGACGGATCCGCCGGGTGACGTCAGCCCCGTCACAAGCGCTAATTTCACACATTAAACCCTGCACTGGTTTTTTTTTTTTTCCTGCAGAGCTTGTCTTTGCATGTTGCAGCAGCGTGCATTCAATCCTCCTGGTGGAAAACCTCCTCCTCCTCCTCCTCCTCCTCCTCCTCCTCCTCCTCCTCCTCCTCCTCCTTGTTCAGCTCGTCCTCAGATAACTGCCTCCAGCGGAAGATGTCCTGTCGGCACCTGGCACCCAGGGGAAGGCAGGCCCGCTATTCCCCGCCTCACACACACACACACACACACACACACGCACTAGTGTAGTGTAGCTGCATGCACACAGCCATTGTGTGTGTGTGTGTGTGTGTGTGTGTGTGTGTGTGCTGCATTTTTATTGTGTGCCTGTGAGCTGGTGTTGTCTGTCAATCTCCCCCTGGTCCCAGTCTGCTCTGGCTGGCTTTATTGAAGCAACAGACAGCGTGGGCACACACACACAAACACACACACACACACACACACACACACACACACACACACACACACACACACACACACACACACACGGAGCTGGGAGCAGCCCTGATCCCCGGCTGATAGAGACAGACAGAGACTTGGTGAAGTTGAGAGAACAGCCCGGGGTTGTCTGCAGACCGGGGGGAATACGCCCCCGAGTCACAAAAATACTGGAGCAGGAGCCAAAACACTGCTCAGCCCCCCCCGCCTCCACCTCCCCCACCCCCCCACCTCCCCCCCTCTCTGCCATTCAGCTCCGTCTACCTGTCTGTCACTCAGCCCATCGACTGCTTAATCATTCCAGCTTTGTTATTTTTGTTTAGTTTTTTTTTTTTTTTTGCATTTATTTTGCAATTTGCATTTTTTTCCCAACCTTTCTCTATTTTCTTGTCTTCTCACCCACCGACTCCGTCAGTTGTTCCCCTCTATTCATCAGCGCCATCAATCTTGTATGGAGAAAAGCCATGCATCAGCAGTGTAATTTTGTAATCAGCACAGTGAGGAATACAAATCAGATCGGAAGCAGGGCCGTAATGCACGCAATCCATCAGGATGAAAGTGTTACAGACAAATGATAAACACGCATTTTTGAGGTGATTAATAGTCTGAATAACAGATTGATCCCTCTGTGTACTCACAGATGTGGAGTTTATTTCCCTTTCTTTTTTTTTTTTTTTCCTATTGTGCTGGAGCACGTCGATAGACTTGCGAGGAAAAGCTCGCCGACTATAAAGTCATATTTCCCTTCTGCTGAGCGAAATCGATTTAAAAATACCTCCAGTTTGGGAATAAGTGCCGCAGGACTGATGCTCCTTTCTGTTCCCACTGTAGCGCCGCGGGCGTTACAATATGCGTCTGATTGGGACATTTCATTTTTGTTTACGCCATTTATTTGCTTTATTGCTCTCTGTTGGCGGCTATTAGGATTCCGAACGGCGCCGCAGAACTCATCGCTCTCTCAAACACCTCCACTCACTCGCAGCGACACCTACGGTGGCCGCCACTCGACGGGGACAATGCGCGCGCCGGCTAATTAGCGTAGCATCCAGTAAACTGGTGATATATCACACTGCTAAACACGGCCGTGATTATACAGCCCTGGCATTTGCTTCGGGTCGGCTTTTGTTGGGCTCGAGTGTGACGCTGATTAGTCTTCATACCGCGGCGTTCCCCGCTGGTGAGCATCCCCAAAATGCCAGAGGAAAGTGGGGCGAGGGGTGTGTGTGTGTGTGTGTGTGTGTGTGTGTTTGTGTGGAAGCACCTGGAAAATCCAGCATTGATCCGCGGGTATTGATCGCCAGTCGTATGATGGTCATTTTGTGCAGCGGGGAGAAAAATCCCTCTGATTGGTGTTTGGCCGTCCATCCTCACCTCTGCTCAGCCGGACGGAGCGATCGACGCCACCGGACCCGCCGGACGGCGCTTCCCGGCCGTCCCGGCGAGAGATTGATGAGGCTCTTCAGGTAGATACAAAGCTAAGTGTCTTGTTTATTAATGTGCTGTGATTGGATCCATTAGCTGCCTTGTGTAAACTAATCACCGCATAATGTGTGTTGTCATTTCAGCCTAACTGCTGATAATGTATTCCTCCCCCGTCTTTGCAAATGCTGTTATTTTCTAATAGACTCGTAGAAATAATGTGGCGTCAGGAGTCAGGATTTTCCCCTCCTGGGCAGTAAACCTGTTCCACGTTCACATTGATCGCGGAATCCGCTGCGTGTGCCGGCGCGCCGTTATCTGATGTGAACAGTTAGAGATTCAGTGGACGAATCAGTGACGAAGAAGAAGAAGAGGAGGAGGAGGAGGAGGAGGAGGAAGCCCAGCTCCTGTGTTGAACTCCACCTGCTGGGGCCGGGATTCTGCTGGCTCCAAACCAAACTGGGTCAAATCTGACTGCAGACAACCTCTCCCCTCCACGCCTTGACATCCAGAGACACTCCGGCTCAGCGGCGGCACCGGGGACGCAGATTATTGACTCCTAATAGCAGATCTAATGGCGTCGCTCTCTCAAAAGAAGGAGAGAAAAAAGGAGCCTGGCACAAACCATAACAGTATCATCACCACGCTGGCTGACATCCAGCTTCCCATCCTCCGGGATCAATTTCTTCAAAGCGTAATGTATCTCTTTTATTCTCCATCTCAGATGCAGAGTTGGTGATCTCAAGGTGCGCGCCGACACTTTGAAGTGCAAAAGAGTGGAGGAGCGAGATGGAAGATTCGCCGGCCGGGTTTCTCCCCCCGCTGAGACGCTCTGACCTGGAGTGAACGGAGAGAAAATGAGCAAATTGAAAATAAGTTGAAGCGCCGCTCCATGTACATACTGGAAAATAAATCTTAAGAAAGTACCTGTCACAATCCATTTGCAACGCCGGCGGATTTTAAAGAGTTATCTCCGGCTTTTTTTTAAACCGGCACACCTTCTGCACACAAACACCGCGTCGGCTTTATTTACTGACTTCATTCACTTCCTGTGATCTCTGAACTGCTCCGGCAAACTTTTTGAGAGAGAGACCCACTTTAGCGTACAGCGAGAGTCTGATTTAACACGTTACGTTCAGTAAACTGCTCTCAGTTCGTTCGTTTTGTTCTTTGTGCGTAACTTGTCGAGGGTTGCAGAGCTGCTGTCTCTCGGACATTTGTTTATAAGACTGCTGAGGTATTTTTACATGTGGAAGAACAGTAAGATCCTGGTCCCATTTATGTGACGTTTCGGGTGAAATAGATCGTTTTTGTTTCAGAAAGCATGAGCTAGCATGAGCTAGCATGAGTTAGCATGAGTTAGCATGAGTTAGCACATCAGGCCACTGCTGGGTGAAATGTTGCGTTTCCAGTTCCTCCGAGCGCCGCTGTCGTCTAAGTGGACAAAGAAAGTTTTCAGTTTTGAACGTAATGAAAGAGAGGAAGTGAGTCGGGAGGCGGGAGTAATCGTCAGTAACGACGCCGGTCTCAATCTCCGTGCGCTCGGCGTGCTGCGGCGCCGCGGAGCGCTGTGTGTTCACGGCGTTGCCTCCGCGGTCTCTGCAGTGACAGGTGCTCATTGCATCTCCAAACAGAAAAAAATAAAAGAGGAGCGTATTCACCAGACGCCAGACAGCCACCGCCGGTCTGGGCTATAAATAACGCTGCGGCCTGTTCTGTCTTTATTTCTGTTTTGTGTTTTGGAGCAGGTTCACGCCGAGACGTCTGCCAGTCGCACGGGAACTCCACTTCACAGGGCCGGGAGAAGAAACGGTGTCACACTGCTTCCTGTCTTTTTTTAGCGTTTTTAGCATGTCTGTGAGCGCGCCGCACGCTAACGGACAGGTCTGCACGTCGGATCAGGAGTTTGTTTTGGCGGGTGGAGGCTGGAGATATGAATGTAAAGGAGGCGGAGGGGCGCCGCGGTCACACACAGGGGTTAATAGCCAGTTAATGAGGCCAAACACATGTGACCCTTTGATTTGCTTCACACACTCTCAGCCGGATTGGAAAATGAGAGAGAGAGAGAGAAAAAGGATGGAGCGTGGCAACAAATACTGATATGATCAGAGGCAGAATAAACGTGAGTGTTTTGCTCCTTGGCCCGCTCCATTGTCCCGGCAGTTAGCGCACCTGCAGCCGCTTCCTTCCTGCAGAGGTGATTACTGCCGCAGGTTCCCAGGATTCACAGAGAGAGGAAAACGCCGAGGGGACGGGCAGGAAGGGGCTCGGAGGGGGACGGAGCGCCGTGCCGAAATGCCAAAGCCGGTTTCTGCGCTCTGTAAAGCCGGCTCGGGTGTAAAGCGATTCCGGATTAGCCCCATACATGATTTAATGACACATTCTCCATTGGTTCAGCCCAGCGGAGCACAAAGCGGCGTGGGGAAGGAGGCGGTTCAAATCTCCAGCAGATGGAAGCAGACAAATGGCCTCAAAACAGATACTGATGGGAAAAAAATAAAGGTGGAAATAGGAGAATTGGATGGATTAGAAGTCAGAGGATGGAGCCGGAGAGGAGCCCGGAATAGGACGAGTGCCAGGAAAGGAGGAGGGCTAAATATATGAACTCCCTGCGGTTTCATCACAACAATGAAACCACAGCTGAAAGCTGCTCACACTTTCAGGACAGAGAAATACGGCCTCCTGCCGGAATACGGCTTTAAATTTGTACTTCTGCAGCAACATAACTTCCCAAACCGCAAGAAAGTGACCCGACGAGCCTGTTTTTACAATCCTCCTCCAATCACACGCAGAGGGCGACGACCCGGAGGAGTCGCTTTATCGATCACAGAGCTGATTTCTGTCTCGCTGGTTTTACACATCCCCGGTTAATCTGGGCTGCTTTACGTTTACTTTGAACTGCAGCGAGACACGGTTGCTCTTCTTCCTCGGGCGGCTGAAAAGCCTGACACATGAAGTGGAGCTGGAGTTGCCTGCTCTCGCTGTACTTCCTACATTTTCCCGAAAACAGAAGCCTGTTGTGTTCTGGGCGTCTGTTTAGACAATGAGGTGGAACTTTTTGAAACGAGCAGAGACGGAACTGGAGACTGAGGACTTGGTGTTGCTTCTCGTCTGACCAGTGAAGTAACCTTGAAGAAGCAGCGGTTTAGAGGAGAAGCTTTGAATTTCAGAACCGTCCGGCTCTTCACGGAGCAACACTTCACCCACCCCGACAGCCTCGTCCAGCTTTGCATTCATTTCCACTGCACCCCAAATAAGCAGGGCGTCTTTCTTTTCTTTTTTTTTTGGACTCCCACCATAATATTTACCTCCTCTGCCGTGGAGACTTCTCCTCTCAGCGCCGCTCGGCGTCTCGTGTAACGAACTATATTTAAATTGCGGCTGTTTGTAGTCGTCCTTGTGGCCGCCGTGGCACTTGAGGAAAGAAAAGCTCCCTCAAGAGGATGCAGATGAGGGAAAGAACTCCTTTATTTCTTGTGAACTTGGAGTGGTATTCAGCGCTTTTCAGAAATGACCTTCAGCGATTTTGTTTTCAAGTAAGCTGAAGTGTCTTGGGACTTGATTGCAAGCAAAATAACACGACTTTATGTAAGGCGGTCGGCAACATGGCGAATTCGGAGGAAAAAAAAATAAATAAAAAGAAGGGAGGAAAGGCAGATTAGGGAGGAGAATAGAAGCGCTGAAGGTTGGGGAGAATTCTCGGTAATGAGGGGAGTTTTTGTCGGTTTCCTACCTGCTCTGGAGAAGTTCCCCGTTTCAGCCAGATTGCCACAAATTAGCCACCGAAGGCTCCCGTAATTAATTTATCAAAGACCTCTCATGCACACGTGGGGGTGCACGGGCTCCCGAGCTGTGGCTTTTTGGTTGTGGAGGAGGGGGAGGGGTTGGGGGGGGGGGGGGGGGGGGGGGGGGGGTGCTTTGGTTATGAAAGTGTGTTTTTGATTGGGTTCCACATCCTCTGAAGCTGCAAACAGCCCCATCAGTCCCCGCTCCGCTACAGGCTCTGTGTTGTTTCTCTTTCTTCTTGACTATACAACAGTGGTGGGGGGGTGGGGGGGGGGGGGGGGGGGGGGGGGGCTGCTAATTTCCAGTTGTTAGCTTATTGGTATTTGTCGCAGAAAGGGCAAAAGAGAGAGAAACGTGTCAAGACGTGAAGCTTTTGCGAGACGTTTGACATTTTGACCGGCGCTGCGTGGCTGGAAGTGGCTGTCACATGTCCTGTGGTAGGTACAGGAGGGGGGGGGGGGGGGTCCTCGGGCTGTAATCAAATCACTAAACCATGACCATAATAAACACAAAGGGGGAAGTGGAAAACAGTACGGGCAATTAGGTGGGCATTTCCCGGTGCGGTGTGTTTCCAGAATAATCCGCCTGCCGTCTCCCGACGCTCCACTTTCTCCCCGTTGTTCAGTTTGAGAGCTCTTTGTGTGGCTGCCTATTAGCGCTTAATTGAGAGAGGCCCGGGATAAGCTGTGGAAGAATGCGAGTACTGTCCGAGCCGTGGCGTGGCCCCAGCGCCGGGCGGAGGGGGGGGCGGAGGGGGGGGGCGAGCGAGGGGACCCAGATTCAGCGCCGCTTCCTGCAGCATTGTGTTCCTCCTTGCTCTCCGTGCGTCACTGTAAAGTCCACCAAACTGCATTCCTAATCTGTGTGTGACGAGCGGAGGGAGATTGTTTGCTGTTCGTCTTCTGCCCCCCCCCACCCCCCCCTTCCTCGCTCGCTCCTCGCAGCGCCGCCACGTCTTTGTTCCCGTCCCCCGGCGGCTTGTTCACTCACTTTTCCGTTTGACGTTCATTTGTAACAACTTCAAAAAAACACGCTGGCACAGAATATACAGACAGATGTTCGCGATGAAATATTTATCCCCTAAATTGTAACCTGGATTCCCGGCTTGCCTCACGAGCTTCGCCAACGCGTCTATTATTAATGATGAATGGGCTTTGTTGATTTGTAAAATAGCTGTACGAGAACTTTTCTGATTCCTCTCCCTCTCTCGTCTTTTTCTAAATGTTATTTATTTGGGTGTGAGCGCGGAGCAGATGATGCGCGATGAGCGATGAGGGCCCAGAAAACAGCAAGCTCAGGTCTGTTTTCGCCCGATGAATCTTCATCTGAAATCCATCTTTATCTGCTCCCTGACGCTGATGGCTGGCCGTTTAAAGACGTCTGCCGAGACGGAGCCGGCAGCGTTCGAGCCCCGGCCGCCGTCCAGGTTCCTCCCACTGCTTTGACACATAAATAAAAGAGAATAATAATGTCGAGCGGCTGCCTGAGCGGCATGCTAATACGGGCTGAATGTGCCCTTTAACCAATGCACCATATCAAAAGGTGGAAAATATGATCCTGAGAGGCGGCTAACAGTCCGTGGAAAGCTGTAATCCTGCACTGCTGGGACTCCCGCCGCCGTATTTTATCTGCAGCTAAATAAAACCATTACCCTCTAATGTCCATATCTAAAGCAAGCAAGCCCGGTGAATTCAGCAGAATCAATCTGCGCTTCAGCAATAAAAATCTCCGGCGAAAGTCTGCGCCGGGCACATAAAACTCCGCGCGCTTTGTTTTGATGACCGTTTGCTTTCCGAGCGGAGAAACCTCCAGACTTTCAGCGGCGGGCGAGACGGAGACGCGGTGGGAAATTCAGAGGCTGAGATTAATTGGCATGCAAGCGGAGTAACTGTCCACAGTCTGCCGATCACAGGGCCAGCCGAGCATGACAAGTACGGCCTATCTCCGACTTTTCATTAGGCGGCGGACGGGGGCCAGCCACAAGCTTTATGCTAAACAGGGTTGATACGGCTGTCTCCGTCTCCCAAAGACCTTTACACCCTCCAAACAAAACAACAGGATGTGTACCCACGAAAACAAACAGCGTCGGGGAGGAAGAGGAAGACGCCGCTCGCATGAAGTCTGTCATGCAAATGGAGAGGCGGCGAGCGGAAGAAGCAAAGTACGGCGTCAGAGGTGGACTTGATGGAGGAATCAGTGAGCGAGTGTCCGTCCGTGATTAACTAGGCCTTCATCCTGGAAGCGAGCCTGCTCGCTTTTCAAAATGTACATTTCATTTATTGGGATCCATTAACGGCGGCGTGTTGGCAGAGCGGTGATTTGTGTATGCAACGGCGGCAAACTAATTAAAATATAAACTAGGCTGTTGTTTCTCCGGTATGTTCCATCCATGACTGGAAAACAAACGGCAGATAAATGGGCTCAGAATACCTTGGAGTGTTTAGAGTCTCTCTCCTTTTTTAAATTCATGCCAAAAGTGCTTCTCTGGCACGTTGTCATTTTCCACACAGTTGAACGAGCTGAGGAAGTTTTGAGCTCCATGTCAGTGTGAGAGGGGAACGAGTTCTCCCGCATTTACATACCGCGGAGGCATTTCGGACCTCGACTGCAGCCCGGACAGCCGTTCCCCCCGCGGAGCGCCGCGTTACCGCGCACGCTAACCAGCAGCCAGCAGCAAATCAAAAGTTCCTTAAAAAAATAGACTGTTGCTTTAATCTGTTTAATGGCAGTTAGTGTTCTTGAATTCTGCAGAAATGAGTGAAACAAAGAAACGGATTCTCTTTTCCCACACAGACAGCAGCGGTGAAGTGGACAGGAGTGACTACAGCTTTCACCGGCGGCTCACCTGAGCCGCTTCACGGAAATCAGCTCATCACCGGGGGTTTTCCAGAGGAGGGGGAGGAGGAGGAGGAGGAGGAGGAGGTGTCATCACCTCCACCGCTCCAAGCCTCCTGAAGGATGCCGCTGATTGCGGACTGAGAGCGGGCCTGAAGAGCGCCATTAGCGGCGCAGCGACGCTGGATTACCGTCATTGAGAGCCCGGCTGGCTGACAATGACTGGAGTGGGCCCGGAGCCAGAGAGCAAGGCGGCTCGGAGCGCGGCGAGCCGAGGACACTCCGCTTCCTCCATGGGAAAGCGTGATTTTGATGGCGGCTCCTCCTCGCGTTTGCCCTTCTTGTTTCGCCCCCCCTCTTCTCGGCGCGGCCGCATTCACAGCCGGCGAGTGTTAATAATGTGCCAAACAATTATGTCACAGTGTTTGGCCTCCCATGTGAGAAAGTTACCCCCCCCCCCCCCCCCGCTGTGTTACAGTATGCAAATAGGGGAGGAAAAGAGAGTCTGAGAACTGGATGTGATGGAGCAGAGCCAGGCTGAGCGGAGAGCGGCGGTGTGAATTAGAGCAGTGCTGCATGGGAAATCAACTCAGGATAAAGGGCGGCGGAGGGGAGAGTCTGTGGAATTCCTGGAGCTGAGGAACATAAACCCACGTGAAGGTGCATCTCATCTCTGTGGGGATAAAAAAAAGAGTTTCTGATAGAAAACTAGAAACATCAGAGTGAGTTGACTGTGGGAAATGTGCTCTCTGCCCATTTCCTGTTTCCTTTGGCGGGAAACACAGCAGTCGCCGTTGCAGCAAAAAGCTGGAGGAAAAGAGCCAAAAAACAAAGTGAATTTCAAAGAAGCACATTTAATGACATTGCCTAAACATGCATCATTGATTTTCTTTTTTTGTTCCAGAGCTTTCATCTTTCCGCCATAAATCAGCGACCGGTTATTTACGTGGCGGCTGAGCGATCGTACGGTCGGCGGCGGGGTCAAAGCGTCCTCCGCGCTCCATAAATTATGCGTCCGGCGCATGTTTAATCACACGGAGCACAAGACCGGCGAGCAAACGCCGGCCCGACCTTCTCATAATTAAAATGCAAAGTAACCTGTTGGCCGTCTGCTGCGCTTATTGGACGTGACGCGGCGCTCACACACACACACACACACACACACACACACACACACACACACACTGTGGGAACCGGCGGAGGTGAAGCGCCTCCTGCACTGTAAGAAGAGACAGACTTGTTTTCCTCCTCTCGCCGACAGCAGCTCATTCCCTCCAGTTTTAATCTGCGTACAGACATTATCCATACATGCACAGGGAGAACATGCAAACTGCATGCAGCCATCGATGTCTTCTCCATGTGAGGCGACAGTGCAGTCCACTGCACCACTGCGCAGCCCTGTGAACTCACCACACGCCTAGGGATTGCATTTTTCCATCTTATTCACCAGAAGTGACATGAGATCGAACATTTCTCTTGGAATCAAGTCGGGAGGAAAAACCAGCAAATTCCTCCTCTAAAAATATCTTATCACCGCAGTGGTAAATCCTTCTCTCATCAAAAGGTCATCAAGTAAGAGAAAAACATGCAAAATCCCCAAAATAGGAGATGTGAGGATTGCTGACTGAGGAGGCGAGCGGCGTCCCGGAGAGGAGCCGCCATGAGCCCCAAAGTCGCTCCAGGGTTATGGAGCCTTTTAGCATTCCTGCGCGTCGCCTCCGAAGCGGCGGCATCAGCATGCGCCGCAGACGGCCGCCGCAGCCCGGCTCGTTTAGATTTTACTACAGGACCCCTTTGACCTGCCGAATAAGCTGGAAAAACAAAACAATCACTCCAATAATTGGGGGACAGATGTCTTTTTCCTCGGGGAGCGGCAATTAATCTTTGAAATATGGCGGATAACGTGTCTGCTGAAAATAGAAAGTGCGTGCCCTTTCTCCCCGCGCACACATTCTGCCATTTACTCTCTTTTTTTTTCCCCCAACAGTGCTGCGAGCACCATTTGCATATATGGAGGGTACATTAAATGGCAATAAAGCGCCTCAATTTCTCCTCTAATATGGATGTAATGCTGCAACATGATGCCAGCAATTTAAAATGACAATAAAGCCTTCCCACAGTTTATTAAAAGTTCAGAGAGTTTAGCCTCTGCAAATGGAAACAACCACCTTCAACTACACCCGTTTAGCATGTACATCAACCTCTGCCTCCGACACCCGCAGCAACGTCTGCTTTTTTAATTCTGCTCGTTTTTTTTATCTCCTCTTCCTCCCCTCGTCGTCAGACACCACAGTGTTTCCCATCCTCTCCACACTTTTCTTCTTCTTCCAGTTGATAATTAATTAGTGTGACCAAAAATTAATTAGGGTCTAGTGCAAAGAAATGCTGGTGTGCATTGCAAAATTAATTCCTGAGATGGAGGTGGAGAGAGAGGAGGATTAATATTCCGCAGGAGCGTTCCCTCTTCCTCCGTAGCCTCGGGTTTTAATGGGAGATGATGAAGTGAAATGTAAATATCAAACGCATAAAAACCTTATGATTGACTTAACATGGCTCCATTTACATACCTGTGATAAAGAGAGGGAGAGGCAGAATGCAATTATTTAATAAAGTTGACTTTTGAGACTGTTTGCTCAGTGGTAATGCCGTTGGTACTGAGTGAGAAGTTAAAGCAGCGATTACTGTCTCAAGTCCGCAGTGTCAGGAAGCACGGTTATCTCAAGTACAGTTTATCTCTGGAAGAGGCTTTCACAATAGATTCTTTAGATTTGTTGGTATCTTTAGGGAATATTATCAGGAAACACTCCATTAACTTCCGCCTTTATGCAGATGACACACCAATCTCACGGGCATGAAAGTCTGGATGTAACGTTCTGATTCTGAGAGAGAAATGATCTAAATGTATCTGGAAGTGTGGATTTCCACTGGGCTTAGCCGAACGGCTCCTGACCTGGGACCAGGAACTCCTGTGAAGAGAGTGTCAAAATGCGACTGGAACCCGTGAAAGAGTGTCGGAGGAGACGGTGGAATCCAGAACAGACCTGAGAACCTTCGCCTCCTGGTCTGAACGTCTTCTGGCTTCACTCAGCAAGATGCCGGCTCTATTAGGGAGAGGTTCCAGCTCTCACCTCGAACGTCAAGGATTCAAATCCCGTCCCTTTTGTATGGAGTTTGCATGTGTACCCCGAGCATGGCTGAGTTTTCTCTAAGTTTTCTTCCACAGTCCAAAAAACAAGCATTTGACCCTGAAATTGGCTCTTTGTACCAGTCTGTCTCTGTATGTTTGCCCTGTGATGGTCTGTAGACGTTCGCTGTTATGGGTTCATTGATACGACACTTCTTCCACCGATTTAATAGAGAAGCTCTTGTCCCTGTCCCAGCCGTCTCTACAGAGTGGTTATTTTCCCCCGAATGATTCCCAGTATTAAATCTGAATGGATGAATAAGACTGTCCTCTTCCTGAGTTCAGTATCTGCTCTGCCTCACCTTTCATAATCCCTCATTTCAGGCTTGTTGCCTTTAATTTAGCCTGGAGCAGAACTACTAAGTGCTTTAACATCCCACAGTGTTATTTTTAACCCGAAGAGGACACTTTGTTCCTTAACTTGGCTATCATCACGTATAAACCCTGTGCTGCATGCAGACACTCGCAAAGGATGAACCAACATAAACTACTGTTAGTCGATTCGTTCTTCCTGAACCAGTAAAAGCTCATTATCGCTCAATAAGACGAGCCTGAAGCATTGATCAGGAGAGATGAATAGGAGATGCTCTGCTATTATAAAGCATTTTCTTCAGTTTTCCACTGCTACTCAGGGAGAAAAAAGTGTCACAGCCGATTCCTGAATGAGGGCTAAACACAGACCGGTATGTCCATCCCTAAAATACAGCTGTAATTTTTAGAGGCTCAGTATTTCACTCATAGGTTAAAGTGACAAAACTACTGATGAATGTTGAATTAGTTATTGAGTAAAACCGATTGATTACATCTTTGGAGAGCCGGACACACTCTGCACCAGCTCATGATAAGCACAAACGGAAAAATGGATGGTGGGGAAAAAAAAAAAAAAAAAAATCGGTACGCTTGATTTTTCTGGATTTCCAAGCCGGAGCTGAAATGGACGTTTATGGATTCAAAGAAGGGAAGGCGGCCGACGCGGTGCGACCTCATCTTTTCACACAGTAATTGCAATTCGACCAAAGCGGAATGCATAACAGTACAAGTCTGAGGCGAAAATATTCACAAAGTGTGAAATTAAAATACATCTTGTCACGAGGCTATCGCCATCTCTCCGCCGCCGCCGCCGCCTTTCTTCTCCTCCCTGGCAGGCGCAGCGCGCCGTCAGGAGGCAGTTGTCATGGAGATTAATGCAAATGCACGCTGTTAACCTGTGGAAGAGAGGAGAGGGACTTTTCAAAGCATCTCGGGCCTTGACTCCAACTAACAAGTGTCTGCGCTGCGAGCTAGAAAACCACGGGAGGAATTGGAAATCACACCTGCCTCCACGAAAGCCGCAGATTAAAATCCCCTCGCTCGGCGAGCGGCGTCACGCCGCCGGCTGAAGCCGGGGCGAGCGGTGACCAGGCAGTTATTTCGGTTGCAACATAGCAACAAGTAGATGAGAAGCGCGACGGGTCCTTAACGACCGGGTTCATTAGAGAGCCTGGAGCCGCCGAGCGCCGCCGCGTCGCTCTGACAGAACGGCGACCCGCCAGGAATGCCGTAATGAGAGCGGGAAAGGGCAGGGACCGAGGCACGGCCACGCCGGGGACCATTACGAGGGACCGCGCTCTCGCCCGTCCTCACCTCGTCTTGACCGCTCGACCCCGGGCTCCGGAGGCCAGCGCTGTCGTTTGGGCCCGCCCCCCCTTCTCCAGCCGGACTGACACAAGCCAGAGACTCCCAGACTGAATCTAATTACAGAGACACTCATGACGGCGACCCGCTCTGACCCGGATCTGTATTCAGATGGACTCATTTACCTCGTGTGCCGCCTTGTGAAGACCGGGCGCTGAACCCGGAGCCTCCGCCGTCACTCAGCCGCACGGCGTCTCCGTCGGAGGACTCGCTCACGGACATGTCTATTTACCAGCTGAGCGCTTCGAGGGTTTCACTTATTATTTGATTTGAAGTGATTCATACACCATCTGGCTTTCAGGGCTCTAATAGACCTGTGTGACTTTATCAGGAGAGTCTCGGCGAGACGACACGAGGACAGAAACACGCCGCTGTCACTGAAAGGTGTTTCAAACACAAGAAGACGAGACGGGTTTGGTTTCTGTTCTTGGAAGTCAAAGTCCATCAGTAGATGTTGTTATGTTCAGGCTCACATTCAATAAAATAGAATACATGACAGTCAAAATGATGAATTATTATCTTATAAAATATTAGTATTAGATAAAATAAGACGAGCTAAAGAGGAAGATGAAGCATTACGAACATTTCATACTTCTGTTTTCCTCTCAAAGAAATATTTTGTAGTGTTTTAACTGGAGTGTCTTGTTTTTTCTCAGTTTTAATTGTCTGATTGTACATTTTTGTAACTGAAACGGTATGAAATATAAATCTAAATGAATTCAGTGACACACAGTGATTGTGTTGCCACTCACCTGTCAGCACAGCTCAGTTTAATGACTGCTGATACGTTAAATATGATTTTCAGAGACTTTAAACTGAAGGTTCAGGCTGAACGGGAGCAGGACTGATTCGTTTGTCTCTTTTTTTAAAACAAATGTTCATCTTTTCTTTTTGAAATCAAAAAGAACAGGAAGAGACTTTATTGGAGCATTTAATCAGAAGTTTGTGATCATTATCATTCTCTATTTCTGCTGATAATGATCAGCAGTCAGTAGGTCAGCTCTGACACAATATAATCAAAAGTATGATTATCCATGAGAGAAGAAGAGAGGAGCAGCCAGCTGGAGAGGAGGAAAGTGTTCTGATTTGAAATGCAAAGCAGCTCCTGACACAAACAGTCTTGTGTCAACCAAACTTCTTCGCCAAAGTCCACAGGCGGCGGATCCGCGGGGCGACCAGGCTGACAGATTGCGACACCGCCACCGGAGCGTATCTGGCGAGCCCCGGAGCCCCCTCCCAGTGGTCTCTCCTGTCTTCCTCGGCGTTTTGGCTGCAGCTCGGCGTCGCGCCGGGGAAGCGCCCCGGGGCGGCGGGTCTGCAGGAGAACCGGTATCAGCGGCGGCGGAGCCACGTCGGGTGGAGTCCATTACAGGGGTCTGCTGGGGCCGGCGGGACGGAGGAGGCCTGGGCGGCGACACACAGCTGCTGCCCCCCCCCCCCCCCCCAGGGGTAAAACACGTGTCAGCCACTCCCTACCTGCCCCCCCGGAGCTAAACCCTCTCCTGTGAGCGAACGCCTCCATCCACCAAGCGGCATGTAGAAACCAGGGAGGCAGGGCTGCTGCCTTGTCGGCGCTGCAGTCTGAACATATGGCGATTTCCTGGAGACAAGCTGCACCAGCGGTTCATGCTATATTCATTAAAGTCCCAGAAGAACAGATCCGTTTGTTCTTTTCTTGAACGGCGCGGCTGCACAGACGCCTGTGATTCCATGAAACGGGATTTCACACTTCTGGACAGCCGCGCTTTCTTTCATGCTGACAGCGACGGGAGGAAAACATCAGATACGTCCGTCACACTGCGAATCCACGCCGGAGCGCTGGATGTCACCGCCGCAACAGTTACACCACGTTTCAACCATTTGGCTCTGTTCTCCTGAAAACAATCCAAAAACAGGGACCTGAATCAAACAAACGGGAAGTAAGCTTGATGTTTGGGTGTTAGAGGAGGAAAAAAACAGTTTTTAAGTCAAGGTTGCCTTTTGGGGTCTGTTTACACGACGACGCTGAAAACACAACTTTTTGAAAACAGTTCTCAAAGTGGCACTTTTTAAAAACTCAGTGCAAACAGGGATAATGCAGCTTTCTGAATGCTTCTCTCCGGCTCATGAGCACTGCGGCAGTAGTAAAGCGTTCTTCTGCACATCCAGATGCACAACATTTAACCATCCTGCACTCAAAGTACACATCAAACTCACACAAGTTCAAAAAAAAGAAAATGCAGCTGAACCAAGCAAGGCTATTTATAGAAGATAGTCAGTGAAATAAAAGAATACATCTGTGAAACGTGACGGTTTCAACTCTGAAAAGGAAGAAGAAGTTCTTTGATGAGCGCCAGTGAAGGTTAATCCAGTGTCAAGAGCATGTCTGTTCAGGAGGATCTTTATAACGGCTCGAGTCTTAATCCTTTCACCCAGATCTTATGAAACCGCGGCTACTTGTTGGCGTGACGTTCAGGAACGGCGAGTTCTCCCCACAAGGTCACTGTGGGAGTCACCCTCCAGCTTCACCCACTCATCTGTGACAGGCTGAAAGAGACGCAGCTCTTCACAGCTTCACTTTCTGGTTAATGCAAAAATAAACATGTAATCTGGCACATTTTGTCTGCGCGGTGTTCTCAGATCCTCTCTCGGTTCTTCCGCTAATTGCAACATGGTAATTAGGTGTAGACTCTAATTTATGGTGGGGGTGTGTTCAAGCAGATCTGAATTATTTAAAGGGGGGAGATGGAGACGCTGGGAGGCACACCGGGGTTTGATACCAGCAGCGACAGCGGGGATCGCAACGGGAATGACGACGCAAGTCAGGCGTCAATGATGATGATGGTGGTGGTGATGATGATGATGATGATGATGGGGCCGGTGATGATGGTGATTACTGTACAGTGGTGACGACTGTGGCTCTCCAAAACCAGCAACATAAAGGAGGGTCAGCGACCTCTGATTTCAGTCCTATTTCCTCTACAAGCCCAGGCCTAATAGACTCCATTAACAGAGAGAGAGAGAGAGAGAGAGAGAGAGAGAGAGAGAGGGAGAGAGAGAGAGAGAGAGAGAGAGAGAGAGAGAAAGCCCTGACGCTGGAGTAAAGTCTGCATATGTGATGACTTGCAGTCTGGCTGGCTGAATGAACCAGGCTCACAGCCTGATAACCTCCTCTTTCCTTATTATTTCCCCTCATTTAACTCACTGTGTGCCTCCATCACAGTCCATTTTCCTGTGTGTGTGTGTGTGTGTGTGTGTGTGTGTGTCAGAGAGAGTCCCAGGCGAGGCAATCTCTCACTCCTGCAGCACGTCTGTTATTTCACAGCAATTTTGGATAATGATTTATTTTACTATCCACAATTGGAAGGCCTTCCGCTTGAAAGGGAATGATAAAACAGTAATCCCGCTGCAATTACGTGGTGAGAGATAGTCACATTCATTGAGATTCACCGATACAGCTGACATGGACCTAAGAAAGCTTTGAAATGACTGTGACGAGCACGCTCCTCCTCCTCCTCCTCCCCCAGTGCCACAGTGAAGCACAAGAAACCTTCAAAACACAATAGAAATACTTGATATTTTGTTGTTAGGCCGATTAAGAAGAATTTATTCCTGCTGGTGTCTCTCTTGTGGAAAGCTGTGTATTGTGTGAGCCGTAAGCTCACACTTCTGATCTGGAGGCTGGATTCTGGAGGCTTGGTCTGGACTCAGTCTCAACAAACAGAAAACTGATGTTCACTGTCTTTGGGATCAATGAAAACTCACTGTCAACCCTCAATGGCCAGGAATCACACAATATTCCATAACTGAATGGAAGATAAAAGCCTCCATCTACTGTAGACGTTTGTCGAGGCGCAGAATGAAAGGTGAAGTACGTAGGGCGTGACGGCTCGACGACGTCATGGAGTCAAGAAGCTCCAGATGACGGTGAAGTAGATGTGGTCTTTATTAGAGAAATCCTGGTAAATAGCAGATCTCTGGTGATCTGGACGCCGTTGTGCAGGAAGCGTCTTTCAGTTCTGTCAACTTTTTATTCTTAGCAGGAGCGTTACTCGTTTAATCTTCATTTTCAGAGGTTACACTGTGCAGTGAGCGGGAGCTGGGACTGTTCTTTTGGCAGAAGCGTGGGCAGACTTTTCTCAGAGAGCGTGCAGGGTCGTATTCTCCTCCTCACGCATAAAGTACGTGTTTGATTCCAGCCGGGCTCGGCGGCGCAGTAAACGGTGGCACCGTCTCGCTCGTGCCAGGTACGCTCGCACAAGTCCTGCCTCCGTTTCTGGGTTTTATTAACGCGTTCGTCGGTGACTCCGCTCCAATCTCCGGGCCTAAACTGCAGTTCCTGGTTATAATTCAAGCCTGTCATGATATTCTGACAGAAAGAGCCCGAGGAGGGCAACGCTTTGGCTTCGGCTCACCACAAACATTTCAGTCTCTATTCAACTGATTTAAAGGCACAGGGGGTTTCAGATCCATTGAGGAGAACCTACAGCGGCCACAAAACTCACAAGAAAGCAGAATATTTCTGTTGTCAGTGTAGAAGTGAAAGAGCAGTACGGAAAACAACAAGCGGACTCACACCAGGAGTAGATAATGTCTGGCTTCAACCATCTCAACATGCTTTCCATGATCAGTCACACACACACACAGCTGCACCGCCGGAGTGTTTGCACACCGCTAAGAAACTGCACGGACCAGCAGAAATGGGGATTAAAAGCTCTATCGTCAATCCATCCGGCTTCGGGCGAATCGCACACACTCACACTCACACTCACACAAAGGGCCAAGTTTAGGCGCCGTTCACACCACAACGGGAGCGACTCACTGAAAGTGCAACAGTATGAAAACCGCTCCCAAAGTGCAACTTTTTGAAAATGCTCCAATCTGCTCTTCCGGAGGACTCTGATTAAACTGCATTATTGCCATTCTGTGTTCTCGCCACCACAGATCAGACGTGAGACGTCTCGAACTGACGGACTGTTTCCAGTAGTCCTCGGAGGTTGCGTCTCAGTTACAGTATCGACGTGGGAGCAAACGAGGAGGACACGCTCTCTGGACACGTCCGAGGACACCAGCAGCCTCAGCGCCACATTTACGAGAAACTCTAGCCTTGACGGTCCACGAGAGGAGGATCCAGCTGTGTTGTGGGGCTCGGACTCCGCCTTCAAAGTCCGGCACCCCGAACGTGAGGCTGAGGGATTTCCTGGACGGGCGGCGTGGGTGGGCCGACCCGTCTCGCTCCGCCGCGTCTCTTTAGCCTCCATTATCCACGGCGGGAAGACGTGGAGTTGACAAATCAAGCAGGACAGCAGTTTTGGGAGATCAAGGCTCGTTGCAGTATTTTGAGGCAAAAACAACACTTCAGCACTCCGAAGCTGCGAGGCGCCACAGCCAGCTTAATTAGCAGGCCTGCTTCAGAGAACCAGAGGGCTCTCACTGCAAATCAGAGGTGCTAATAAGTTCCCTGCCCATCCGAGGTCAACACCACAAGCTGAGCCGAGAAGAAGAAGAACGGCCATGTTTTTTTTTTCTCCCCCTTTCTCTCCCTCTCATCTTATTTTCATGTTGGTTTGTGAGTTAAACTCGGCTCTTTGGTTTATCCACTGCTGTTTTGTATCATTATCTGTGTCAAGTAGAGTAATTATCTAACAAATGTATAAAAGCGGCTCTCTAATTAAATGCCATGGGCTGCAAGAGATGGAGATAAATTATTTATACGGCTTTGATGAGAGCTAGCTAGCTCTAAGGAGAGAGCAGTCAGTCGTTCTCAGCACTGCAATCGCTGAAACTTTTTTTTTTCTGGGTGGAGCGGAGAGGGAATCCAAACCGCCACGGGGGGCGTCAGGTTTCTGTGATCTTCCAAAGATGCGATTTGCTCATTGGAGAAGAGGATTTACATGCTCATATTGACAAGCGAGGAAGACTTTAGGCCAGCCAGTGTTTGGGAAATGGATAAAGACTGACAGATTAAGGCTGTTTCAAGTCAAAAAGGTAAAGTTCTGCTGCGTTCTGGATGCTGTTAGGAGTCACTGCAAACTCCATCTAGAACCGCCAGGATCACAAGTCAATAGTTCTCCTGCACAAGCCGATGGACATAAATAATAGAGGATTAGTGTTCACGCTTTTGACTGCAACAGCATTTCTCCAATAAGGGAACATTTACTCCACCATCATCTGCATAAGGAGAGACATTTCGTTCTTACACCTGATACTGAGGCATCGTTTACAGCATCTGAAGTGAGAACAACATTTCTGTATGTGTGTTTCAGGAAAGTTTCATGCTTTGAAAACTGTTTTTTTTTTTTAATGCAAATGGCAGAAATGCTAAAAACGGCGTGGTTAGCATGGTGGGCTTCTTGTTGGTGCTGTTGGTTTTAACTTAACTACTAGCCTGATAAACGCACTACAGGCTTTTGCGGTTTTCATGCGTACGACCATCGATTTCAAAGCACGAAACGCTTCTTGAACAGACGTTTACAGCGGATCGTTGTCAAGGTTCAAAGCTGCAAGCCTCCCACAGACGGCACAAAGAAAGCTCCGACGATAACCAGCCAAACTGAGGAAGAACCAACAAATGAGACCACAGAAGCAAGCCAAAGTCAGATAAGAATTTCTTATTATTCCAATAAAAAATACATTCATACAGAAATATAACAATTTTGCAAAACAATTTCAAATAAAAATTTCATAAAGCATAAACATAACAATTTTACAAAAGTTCTTTTTTTTCCCCGTTTTTTTTCATACAAAGATTCAGTTTTGAGAACAAAGAGCTGTGTGTGTCAGAAGAGCTGTGTGTACGTGGGATGAAGAGATGATGGAAGCGCGAGCAAAGGAAAAACAAAAACTACCAGGCTGAATCAAGGCTCAATTATCTCTGGGAATCGCGCCGCTCGCCGCCGGCCTCGGTTTGTACCCGTCCCGCCCCCCCCCCCGCACGCCTGTCATCCGAAATCCATACGTCCCAGAATGGAGGCCGAAAATGACTTTAATAGGAGTTTTTCATTGGCGAATTTCCACGGACGCTTGACGTGACGTAGCCCCCCCGCCCCCCCCCCCCCTCGCCGGCTCCTGTGGTTTCTATAATACTGTTGCAGCTTGGCTAAAACAACGCTCCCCAGACAGGTCAATAAGCAACCTACACCGTCAGCAGTCTGTGACAGATTCCATGCCAACAAAGCCTTTAGCAATTCATTACCGAGAGGCAGTACAAGGCGAGGCCTGTCCGACTGCAGCCTGTTAATTACAATAAATCTTTAGCGTTTTCTCCGGAATGGCGAGGAGGGAGGGGGGTGACAGCGGGGGACGGGCACAAGAAGGCGCTTCCAGACATCTGTGAACCTCATGAGATGGACTCCAGTACATACTACACAGTAGTCAACATCTTCAATAAATGAAATTAAGTGCTCTAAACGTACAGCGCGTTTCTTTACATCTTCCAATTGAGTCAATTTGGTGCTGCGAGTCAAAAATGAAGTAAAAAACAAAAAAGGCAGTCGAATAAGGTTTGAACCACACGGTCAAGCGCCGGATATTTCCCTTCAGGAGGAGGTGCGACTTGTAATTGAGCCTTGATGGAGCTTGTGGAATCACCCAGACGGCGAGTGTGACGTCCCGGGGGAGCCGGAAAGCGGCGCTCCCCGCCCGGCACCGTCACTTGCATAAGGCACCATTTCAGGCCAACAGTGCATTACTAGATAGAAAACCAAAGTGTGTGAAGGGGCCGGTCCTGGAGGAGGAGCGGCGGCGTGACGAAGCGGCGGGTGAGATCTCCAGCCGGGATGACGCGCAAACCCATGATGTTTTTGTAAAAATTGAAATAAAAAAAGGAGGAAATCATCAAGGCTTTATGTACAATATTGTAACATTTAACCGTTCGCATTTTAGCTGCACTTTTATTGAAACTATTTGCAGTCCTGACTACAGTGGAAACAGGAGAGAAAAATGAACAAACCCTAGAACCATGCAACACCTGTCTATGATACTGAAGTTATAGGATAGTTGTGTTATACCTCTAAGCACACAGCTTATACAATTGGACTACAAATGAGCTTTGTAGCTTGTAAAAAAATAATAAACCAGGCTACATAACACATTGCACATTTAGTAGCTGCACCAAAAAACACCAAAACAAGCTCCGGTCATACAGTGACTGAGGGAGGGAGGGGAGGGGAGGGGGGCGAGGAGGGGCGGGCAGTTTAGCTCCCTGGGCAGTGACACCAGAAGGAGACGCATGACGAAAAAACCCAACCGAAAACCCCCAAACCCGAGGCCTCCGACCCCCCCGTCCTCACACCGCCCCCGCCCCCAGAAACCCATTCAGTCCACGGCGACGGCGGCGTCGGCGCCGGCCCGGCACCCCTCCCCCTCCCCTGCCGGTCTGCGGCGGGCCGGGCCGCCACCCTCACTCACTCGTTCACAGTGCACACATGCTCGCCTCAGACAGGTTTGTAAAGTACCAGTGTATCAGCTGTCCGGGAGATGTTCCCAAAACATCATGCACCACACACACGCCCCACGCACTCTCTGCCGTCCTCTCCTTTTTTTTTTTTCTTTTTTCTTTTTTTGTTTTTATGTGTGTGTGTGTGTGTGTGTGTCACAAGTCTTTCTCGTTCAAAAACATCCTCATCCACGATTTCGTCCTCTTGTTGCAACAGACAACCTTCAGAGCGCCTTTCTCCAAAGAGAGGTCCCGGAGGCACTGGGTTTCAGTATGGTGCAAAACGGCATGCTTTGGCTGGAACACACTCCCACCACTCCGCCCTGGGACAGTTCAACCAAGAGACGGGCGCGAGCGAGACGGCGGCCTCTTTTTTTTCTCCTCTTTAAAAAAAGAAAAAGAAAAAGAAAAAAAAAAAAGAAAAAGAAAAGAAACCTTTTCCCCTCTGCGGCGTTGCTTGGCTGGTGCTCGTCCTGCTCTAGATGTGTCTCTTCATGTGAAGAGCCAGATGATCAGACCTGGAGAAACACCTGAGGAGGAGGAGGAGGAGGAGGAAGAGGAGGAGGAGGAGGCGGTCAGTGACGGAGGGAAACCAGGGAAACCAAAAAAACCAAGATAAGGATACTCTAAAACACAGAAACAAAAACACAACACTACGAAGGACCTGGGTTCGTCATAAACTTCAATACTGGGGTCAAATTACAGGCACCTGATGCTGGAGTCAAATCTACATTTCAGGAAAGTATCATGTTATATTAGAGATGCTGGTGTCAAACTACAAGCAACAATGACATCATTGCATGACATCACAGAAAAAAAATGTAAAAATAAATCTAAATTTAAATTACAAGTACTGGAAGTGGTTTTTGGTTTAGGAATATTTGGTCACACTTGATGCTGGAGTCAAATTACAAACATCTGAAGCAGGAGTCAAGAGAGATTGGGGATAAACTACAAGTGACTGATGCTGGCGTGAAACTACAGGCGATTGACGTGGCAGGTAATTGATGCTGGTGTAAAATTACACATTTTTGAAGCAGGTGTCAAGTCATATTGAAGATGCTGGTGTAAAATTACAGGCAACTGACGCTGGTGTCGAATGATAATTCGTTGGTGCAACATGTTGAAATAAATTCTGTCCAATTACAAAATAACTGGTTTAAAGACAGAAAGAATAAAGAAGCTTTCACGTTAGTTTGGCTGCATCATCGTAAGAAATATGTTGAGTCACGAACAGCTGAGCTGAATAAAATCAAACCATCAGATTCCTGCTGAGTCCAATCAGTTAAAAATCAAACATCAGCAGGCTGTTCGAGTCAGTCCAGCTCCGATCTCTGGCTTTCTGAATGAAACGCGTCATGCGGGAGGAGCCCGATCCCCATGGTGGCGGCGGCGTTCCCGGCGGACGGCGGCGGCGGCGCTCACCTGTCACAGTGACTGCATTTGAATGGCTTTGCCCCGGTGTGCTTCCTGAAGTGTCTGGTCAACTCGTCGCTCCGTGCAAAACGCCACTCGCAGCCCTCCCACGAACACCTGTACGGCTTCTCACCTGCAGGGGGGGGGCGGGAGAATGGTCAGCTCATGACCACACACACACACAGTCACACTCACACACACACACACACACACAGACAGGAAGGCACTGTGTTCTGGCTCCGGGCGTCCAGGCGACCGGTCGGCCCTGCGCTGTTGTTATTTAAATAAATCGTAATCAATCAGCCCCGGGGCAGTGTGTGTGTGTGTGTGTGTGTGTGTGTGTGTGTGTGTGTGTGTGTGTGTGTGTGTGTGTGGGGGGGGGGGGGGGGGGGGGGGGGGGGGGGGGGGGGGCGTGACGACAGGTTGTAGTCCGCCTGTCCGCCCGCCGTTTGTTTTCCACCTGAACCCAGCTCCTGAATGTGTGGAATGTCTGGAAACAACAGCGACACGTGCAGCTTCACGCTGCCGATCTGAAACGAAGCCCCTCCCAGCTGCTGCCCCCGGGGCTGCCCCCCCCCGGGCCCATTCACCCCTTTCCCATGGTGAAACTCAATCTGTTTTGAAGTCCTTTTACCCCCCCCTCCCCCCCTCCTCCCCCTCTCTGGCTCAGTCAGTCACATTCCTGACTCGTTAGGTCACCGCTGAGGTATCCAGCCATGCAGCGCTAACGCTCCAGCTGAGGACATCGTGCAATGCGGGGCTTTAATTACATTACACAACGGCCAGACGACGCCATTACGGCGGGATTGGCGGCGTTTCCGGTGCTGAAGATGGAGGTGTGTGTGTGTGTGTGTGTGTGTGTGTGTGTGTGTGTCTCACCTGTGTGAGTGCGCTGGTGTGCTTTGAGGTGGGAGCTCTTCGTGTAAACCTTGCGACACCCGTTGAAGTGACACCTGTGTACCCGCCTCCTGCCGTCCGGGGACGCGTCCCCGCAGATCAGTCCCGTCTTTTCCGAGCCCTTCGCCGCCGCGCCGCCGCCGCTCCTGATCTTCACGGGCAGGTGCAGCTCGGCGTGCGCGGCGACCCAGCCGCTCATGGCGCCGCCGGCCTCCGAGGTGGCCTCCGGGGAGGACGGCGGCGTGCTGATGACAGACGGGCTAAAAGGTCCAGAGCCAACCAGGACGGAGCCCAGGGGGTTGGAGGTAAAGCTGTGCGTGGGCGAGAGCTCCTCAGAACTGTCCGAGGCCTCGCTGCTGGCGTCCGAGTTCACGCTGCTGCTGTCCAGCAGCTGGCTGTCCTGATTGTCCTCCTCGTGGGCCGAGGGCAGCTTGGGGTCGGACTCGGCCTTGGCCTTGTCCCCGCAGGCCAGGATCAGCTTGCTCCAGAGGTCCTCCTGGCCGTCGAACTTGAGGTCGGTGGTGGAGACGTAAGGCTCGCTCTGCAGATAGCGCTCCAGCTCCAGGCATGTCTGGCAGAGGGGAGAGAAGCGCAGTGAGCGGCGGCTGAATTACAAGCCGGAGCGGCCCCGAAGAGACACCCGCAAAGCTGCCGCTGAGAGGGAAATCCTTTTAAATCATGCATGTGCACGCTCCCAGTAAGCTCCGGGTGGTGTAATATTTGTGGAATGCTTACAGCGGGGAGCACGGACCGGGAAACTCCTGCTTTTTCATAATGAGGAGGGAAACAAGAACCGGATCTGCAGAACGATGTGAATAAACACATGTGGATGGATGCAGAAGCACCGATCGGCCCCTCACGAAACGTGCGCTGTCATTTGGCCACTCCACGGTGACTCACTGCACGAACGCCGCTGTCCTTTTAAGGAAGGCAGCACAACTTCCCCTCCTGCTCCACAACACCAGGGGGGCCATTCAGCTGCTTTTCCTCATGCGTACCACTGTCATGCAATCACATCCTTCCTCCTCACTGTCACACACTACAGCGGATAGACACACACACACACACACACACACACACTGACAGCACACATGGAGAATAAATACTTCTCCTGCAGGCTTCTGCAGCCTGATGTTCCCCAGCTGTGCTGCTGTCTCCTCCAGCCAGCAGGAATGAGCTGACATGTTGTGGATTCAAATGCAAACAGAGGGTGAACTCGCAAAGTGAATGATTTAACAGGGAAGAGGTTTTTCTTTTTTCTTTTTTTCGGTTGATTTGAATGATCGTGCATGAGTCGCGCTTCCTCAGCAGGGAAATGACTCCCCGTCTCCTCCTCCAGCTGTCAGACTGACACACTGATCCACTTCAGCCAAACTTCACGATGAATGGACGCCCGTGTTTCTAAGGCTAATGTTTTGGAAAAGTTGCGTGGAAAAAGGGAGGAAGTTGATATTCACCTGCTGCCAGTACTCCTCCAGAGACGGTAAGGCGGAGAAATAGCCCGTGTCGTGAACTATCTGAAGTTCCTGAAAGATGCTGCACATGGGTAGAACATCCATGTCTGGTCTCTTCTGCAGAGGCTGGTCGCTGTGTGGAATTTATTAGCTGCACTTTGAGATCGAGAAGGAATAATGATTAAAAAAAAAAAAAAAAAAAAAGAATAGAGCCAGCCGGGGGGGAGAAGAGCGGGGAGAAGGGAGCGAGTTCCCGAGCGGCGCCGAGCGGGGAGCCGAGTGTGGAGCCGCGGCGACGCAGAGCAGAGTCCGGTATCCTCCTTCAGCCAGCAGCAGCAGTTCCCCCTCCTCTCCCGTCTCCGCTCTCTCTCTCTCTCTCTCTCTCTCGCTCTCTCTCTTGCTCTCTCTCTCCTCTCTCTGGTTCGAGGTATTTGCAAACACTGCACCGGACTGGACGGGGAACAACTGCGCTCTGCAAACTTCCCTATTCAAACCTCGACGCCTGCCCCCCCTTCGACTCCCCGGCCCCGCCCCCCGCTCGCCTCGCAGCCAATCAGCGTCGGGGACCGCAAATGATATCACGGCCGACCAATCAGGGCCGCCCACTCGCTTAATTTGGCTCATTCTCGCCTCCTATTGGCCCGTTCGTCTCCCAGTGGCTGTCCGCTGATTGGCCGGTTATTTATAGGCATGTATATAACCCGCCGCTGCGCTCGCGATCTTTTTCTGTCTTGTTTCAGCCACAGACAGCGCATGTGAGCCGAAACGCTTCTCCCCTCTCTCTCACTCTCGGTTTGTGTGTCTAACTTTGTCACCAGCAGCACTCTGCGCCGCGGCCGTAACCCTGGTGATGCGCGCGTGTTGACATCGCGCAGGAAAAAGTTGCGCTGGGTGAAGACGTGTCGCGGGACGCGGTGACTCACGCCTCCTGGCAGGATGTCATCATGTTATCAGAGCTCACGACACGGGCTGGACGGGAAGTGTGTGTCCGCACTTCTCCATACGTCCCTTCATGCTGCTTTATCCAGCGTAGGGGTGAAACACACACACACACGCACACACGCACATACACACACACACACACAGTGCATTTTAGGGTCAAAACTTTATAAACTGTGGAAAGAACATGGAAACCTCAACACACACTAAACCCCACGATGAAGCAGAAGTTTGAACCATTGAGTTCATCTGATTCAGTCTCTGAGAATGTTTTGCATTTCACATGTTTGACTCATGATTTCAAATTAAATCTGTTTCCAGATCAGAATCTTCCAATGGACGTGTTTACATGAATCATCTTCATTCATTCAGTCACATCCAAAACCACGAGACATTGAGGGCCACCGCTGAGAGCCTCAAACGCTCAGGGAGAACATGATAACTCCCCACTCGAGCCGTCAACATGAACCATTGAGTTGTGGAATTGTTATCTACAGTATTCAAACTTGTTTTTATTTATCAGAACTTTTAAAAAGAGGTGTTTCCATGGAGTGTTTTCTTTCTGATGAATCGAGTATGATTTTGTGTGTCCATATTCACTTCTTCATGTAAATGCGGGTTTGGCGTTACATGTAAAGCGTGTTTAAACCGTGCGGGAGAACGCCCATGTACCGCTCCACACAGGGAAGACCGGCCTGGACTCAAACCACCAGCCTTCTCTCTATGGGTGAGAGTGCTTCCCACTACACCACTGGGCACCCCTCACTTTCCCACCATGACTGAATTCATAGAAACTCAGAGTTCAGAGTTATGACTGCGAGGCAGAGAAGATCAAAGTTGTACTCTGCCCTCAGCACAGCTCTGACAACTGCAGCCTGTTATTAGTAAAAAAAAAAAGATTTTTTTAAAATACCTCATTTGCACTTAAAAGAGCATAAATTAGAATTAATATTCAACAGTAGCTCCCCAAAGTTAAAGAGTTTGTTTTACCCCAATTTAATTATTATGATACATGAGAAAATCTTGTATAAATTAAAGCTGAATTATTCCCATGATCGTTTCCGATCAGAATCCACATGAGTTATTTTGGGAGAGATTTCACCTCGTGTGCCTGGAGAGTACTTTCCCAACTAAAACTAGAGATTCGGCCCACTTCAGTGGACGTTAATTTGAACAGCGACTGCTGACGTTCTGTTGACTGTGGATGAAGCCGGGTGACTTCTGCTCCTCGCCGCGGCGCTCCTCTTTTAATAGCCTCAGAATTCCTGCTGGGAATTCGGCTCTCATCCTCGCTCTCACTCAGAGGGGAAGTTATTAGATTTTAGTAGGCGGGGGTCAAAGATGAAGGTCACGGTGACCTCTCACATTTCCATTACTGCCACATCTCCCGGACGCCTTGATCTCATTTTGCTGGAGTCTGGAGTGCGGTCCGCTCCGGCGCCCCGGCATCGGCCACTTCCACTTCCTGTTTGTGTTGTTTCTGCAAACGCAATCGATCACAAAAGCTTATTTCCAATACTATTAATTGCAATCCTTGGAGAGGTGTAATATGTTGATGTGTTTAGTAGAATGTAGAGGTATGTAGAACTTGTTTTGATTTCGTTCTCTCAGTGTGAGAATAACCTGAAGTTTCACAGCGTGGAGACGATCCGTCCCGCCGTCTGACGACACCCGGCTGTCCTCCCTCGCTTCATTCCAGCAGCATTCCGTCACGCGTTTGGCAGCGCGGCTACGTCACCCTCCGCCCCATTCTTATCATTTCCTCCGTGCAGAAGCGCTCGCGTGCCACGCTGCCACCCCTTCCTGTGGCTGTTGCGTAAGTTGTGGCGTTGCTGGGCAACCCGGCACGCCGCGGCCTCATGAGATAAACAACGCTTCCACACAGGAGCTGCATTGTCTGCTGAGCGGCGGTGTTGTTCCTGCTGCAGACGACCGAGCGCCCTCTGTGCTGCTGGTCCGCAGCATCTGATCCGATCGTACGGCGGCGGGACGGGTCGAGGAGCCCGGCGCTGGACTCGGCGGCGGTGCTGAGGAATTCCTCCCTGCTCTCATCCTCCTGATGGGGCCATTCATTACACCCCTCCAGGACTCGCTGGACGCCTCGAGAGCGAGAAAGTCCATTCAGGAGTGTGTTTCAGACTTGTTCTGTCAGCAGGTGAAATGTCAACCGGTTCGCCGCGACGCTCATCATTCATGCATCGGCCGAGACTCCGGGGCTCGCGGAGCGCGGCGCGGTCCCGCCGGAGCATTAGCTGCTCGGCGGTAATCACCCCCTTCAGAAGAACTCTGAGATGAGGCATTTAGAGAATGCGCGGGGTCCTGCATGGCAGCTTTTATCTGGGAAGGCCAGGTCCGCAGCTTTATCATCGTTATGTAATCCCGGCCCGGCCGGTAGCCGCAGGAAGGAGCAATTACAGGACGACCCATTTTAATACATCACTGTCAGCCCAATCAGTGAGTCGTTGGAAGGGGTTTTTCTGGGCAACCGGGGTGCGGCGCAGACCCGCCGAGATTATGGGTAAGAGATGAGAGGATTCAGTGAGACGAGCAGAAAGACAACCTTTTGTGTTTTAGTTGTTTTTTCGGGGATAACGTGGTTGGAATGGGTTGAGGTTTGAACAGGTCAAAACGTCTGTGGACTCATATGGTCTTCTCTCACTTTTATTGCTCACAACCAGAGATTGAGGCAGTTTCAAGTGAAAACACAACTTTTTGGAAATGCTGTTACGTTATTCTGCTTAAGAACAGTGTTTCCTCCAGAGTGTCATGACTCCCAAGACTCCAGACTCCCCTGCTCCTGGTTCCAGTCCATATCCTCCTGGACTTGGTAGCTGTAGAGTTGACAGTCACCATAATAACAGTCTGACTCGGTGGTCTGTCCAACACCCAACCAGAGAAACTGATTTACAAAAAAAACCTTGAAAAGATAATAAAGGAGCACTGTGTGCTGCTGCATCAAATAGGATCATCCTGCATTTTAAGTGGAACAATTTGTGAAACAAAAAGTTTATTTAATGTATGTGTCAGTCAGTACTCAGTTTTGATCATATCGGACAAATTGGACAAGAATTCCTGATGTTCTTCACATTATGAGATTATATAGTTAAGGCCTTTTCAGATTGAGAAAAAAAGAATATCCTCAAGTCATTCTGTTGTAAAACCAAAGCACTTGGAGCCTTTTTGAGTTCTGAGGTGAACAAAGTCAGCTGATGAGGACGGAGCTGAGCTGAAGGAGCAGTTTTACCATCTGTGTGTTTATAAGAGGCTCAAAAAGACCAAATTTCAAATTGTGGTCAAGATTGAAAACCACCGATTTGCACAAGTTTACCAAACAAACCCTCATGATTTTACCATTTACTCCATCAAACAAACAGTCTTTTAAAGCCGTAGGAAACATTTGCATGTTGTTCACAATCTGAACACTGTAATTCATATTATTTCTTCTGTGAATTTACAATCTACTATTCATTTTGCCAAGAAAAAGAGGGAATTAAAAAAAATGCACTATTTGGGAGGCCTCTAATAAACAAACTGCAAGAAAAATGGTAGATAATAGGAATGAATGTGGCGCATAAACATGTTAATTTACTGTATTTCACTGTCAGTGTCTCAGAAACGATGCCAGCACAAATTAATGGCCCAGCGATGTTTAAGCAGACGCGGCTGGCTCTGAAATAAATTCATTATTTGCCTGCTTACTATCAGAAGGCCAGTTAGTAATGAGGTACGGCTCCATTGATAGAGATGCATTGCTCTCCGCCGGGGCCACTGAAAATTTGTTCAAGCTTAAATAAAATGAGAATAAAAGTAATTGATTGGAAATCAATGCACATACATCATTCACTCTTTTGTTAAAAGGAGGAATGGAAGGAAAGGGAGAGGGGAGGGGGAGGTGGTGGTGGAGGGTGGGGGTGGGGTGGGGGGGGGGCTCCTGGAAAATCGATATTCATTCGAATCATAAATCAGAATTGAGTCAGCGCTTGCGGGGAGGGGAGATAATCATTGGCCTGGTTTTGGATTACACACTCCACGCCGCACAGACTTGTCCAGCCTGCAAATGCACCCAGCTTTGTTCCAGTCTACACACCCCCCCACCCCCCACCCCCCCCAGCCTCGGCGGCGGCGGCGAGATCCTCTCATTGAAATGCGCTGGCGGCTTTGGCGTGACGCGGGTCTGTCAGTCCACGTCTGGGGACAGATCAACATGTGTGCACAACGGGTCGCGAGGTGTCAGCCCCATCAGGCCGTCAGCCCCCCCCCCCAACCGCCATGCCTCCCAGTAGCTCTTGACCTTGAGGATGAGAAGTGTTCCCCGCCGCCCTCGTGCATGCATGCATGCGTGTGTGTGTGTGTGTGTGTGTGTGTGTGTGTGTGTGTGTGTGTGTGTGTGTGTGTGTGTGCGGACATGCACGGGACGCGGCGATCAGTCAGGACGCTCCTGCGATGCCCGGTGATGGAAGGCTGAGAATTGGTTTGTGCGCTCGCATTCAGAACAGGCCGATCTATCAGTTTGCTGATACACTGAGGTGGGAATCGATACGGCCCACCTCCTGTATGATGGAGGTGCTTCCCTGATCCCAGCCGCGCTCAAACGTGGCGCCAAATAGATTTTCCTTTGTTTTTGGGGCGCGAGGCGAGGCGAGGCGAGGCGGGGCGAGGCGGGTCGTCCGGAGCGTTTGAGGATTTCATTACTGGCCTCTGTTTGTTTACTAATAGGAGATGCTGCATTTTAATTCCATATTAATCAACGCTGACCTTTAAAATACATCAATTTAAGTATGCCGAGGTTAGCTCAATGGCTAATTTGCATCAACGGTTCCAGCTTAATTAAAAAAAAAAAAAAAAATCCCCAATTCATCAAAAATGTTTTAGGCTGCACACACTGTCATGAAGTATTTCAAAAGTTTAATTCACAGAAAAAAATTAAGTTTATACACAACCTTTCTTTCATTTATTCCCTTTTTTCTTGAATAAGAACATGTTTTCTTTAATCTTTGTGGGCTTTCATGTGTCCTCTTGACTCCAGTTTTTTCAGCCAGAAGGGTTTTTGTGAAATATTTCCATGTAATGAATTCTGCAGTCCAACAAGCTGGACTCCTTCACCGTTTTCAACGATCCCCCGTTAATCCCTGACATCCGAAGGAGTTCCAGGATTTACCAAAACAGTTACGACCGCAAACCTTTGAGGATGAACATTAAAAATGATAATCAGTCTTAAAGTATCCATAAATCTGTTGTTCAGAGGAATCTCTGGATCTTTATGTTGACTGAGAAACCGGAGCAGGATCTGGGAGGCGCTCGACAGGAAGAGCCCAGTCCGGCTCATCTTCCCGCCGAGGCTCCGTTGCTTCCACATATGTCGCGCCATGCTGCTGCGCTCCGTGGGTCTGTGGCGACAGCCGGCGTCTTCCACACCGTGGTCCGCTGGAGCCGAACCCCGAGGAGCCGGACACCCAGAGACCGATCCAGACGGATCCAGAAGGCCGGCCGGCTCCTGAAGGTGGAGCCTGACAATCTGCTGGCAGTCACGCAGCGGAGGATGCTGTCACGGCTCCATAAATCACGGAGAGCGTCACCCAACCCCTACAAAGAGCCGCGAGAAGCCATGCAGGCCAGCGGGTTCCCAGTGTGAGCGCCACAGAAGGTCCTTCCTTCCTGACGCTGTCAGCCGGTCTCTGTGAGCGCTCTGCAGTTTTACAGTGTTGAACAACTGCTCCTCAACTATCTCCCTGCAGGGATTCATAAAAAAAACCAAACAAAAAAAAAAAAACCTGATAGACTGAAGAATGCTTATTGTGGAAGAGAAACAATGACTCCATGGTCCAGAAACAGGTTTGATTCAGCAGAACATTCTCAGCTTTAAGCAGAAAATTGGCGAGCCAGCTGCAGTCTTTATGTACAGCGAGTGTGTGTAGTGTGTGTCGGTGGTGTTTGGTCAACAGCTAATTAGCAGCGACCGTGGCGAGTGTGTGTTGCAGCTCGCAGGTTATCGGAGGAGTGAATAGCAGCAGAGCGGGCTTCCTACCATCGGCTCGCCCCCGGGAGTTTCTCCCGTCATCAGAAACAATCGGTCTCCTGCGACATTTCTGGCAAAACAAACATGGCGAGGGGAGCATGTGCCCCCTTCACGCCGCGCGTCATTCACGTTCCGCCGAAAAACACATTGTGCCAGCCAGAGACTTCAAGCGCCGCTTTGTTGGAACGTTGCGGTCACACACGGGGACAGATTCAGCGCTAGATCTTAAAAGTGCTGGAAAATCTGCAGGACGGTTCAATGGTCATTGTTTCTCTCAGGGTGGTGCATTCAGGGCCCGCAAGTTGTTTTTCCCCTCCGGCGATGCCAGCCCCGCACTAAAGGCTGCTGCCATTATACAGGGCGGAGGAATGTCAAGCATTTTATTATTTTCTGCCAACCTCTGTGGGAACCGGCGCTCTCTGGCTCTTTCGGGGGGTGGCATTTATCGAGGCCACGGCACACACACACACACACACACACACACACACACACGCAGGCCCAACCTGCTGATTAGCGAGCTGGGATGTATTCATGGTACACTTCGGGGTGTGGGAGAGTGGGAGGGAGCGGCGGCGATGGCGGTGCGATCGGGTTACCATGACCGTGAGCGCGCCGGCCTGTTTTCTCACCCTGCTATTCACCTATCACCCAGTTCTGAAGACAGAATTCCTCCTGCGTGGCCAAGAGTTACACTGACTCATAGTTTCGCAGCCACTGTTGCAGAAAACCTCGGCTGTAATCTCTTCCTGTAGCGAGGAGCTGACGCTCGTCATACTTGGCATGAATCCTGCTTCGTGTCTTTAGTTTTGATTAAAAACTGTCGTTATTTGTCCCGAACAGCAGCGCCATCCACAATAAGTAACGCTCACATGAACAAAGGCTGCTTTCAGCTTTTACGGAACTGCAAGGTCACAGATTCACTCTTTTTAAGGAAAAGTGAATCATTTTTATGATGTTAGCAGAAGCACAACCTGACTGTAAAGCTGTTTTCTCTGGTAAACCCGAACTTTCTGGGAAAATGTCAGAATTCTGGGAAGATCTCATCATTTCTGATTACCTGTGTCATTAGTTAACCTTGATTTTATACGAATAAACATGTCATTCTCAGAGTGACGCTCAACTGAAGGCCAGAAAACAACATAGATAAATGGTTTTCATTTAGTGTTTACACAGTGACATTTTGAAAATGATGTAGTTTTCATGTTGGCCACTAGTTGGTGCTGTTGATTGTTTATTGTTTTTAATCGGAAACAAATGCGATGAAGAAAACAAGCCAACTGATCGCTTGGTCTAAGCAATCAAAATTAAACTTCAGTGCAGCTAAAAACCACAGGAAACACACATGAACGTGTTAATTCCTGCTTTCTTATGTTTTTTTGCTACACTGATACCGCTAAATAAGCTATAAAAGGAAAGAGAAGCTCACACCACAAGTGACGTCTAAAAGATAACGGTGTTGTGATCCTGACTGTGAGGCAAAGTAGCCGCAGGATCAGTATCAATCATCAAAACATCAGCTACCAGCTACCTGCTAACCGCCAGCTGAGCCACGCTGACTCAGGAGTTCATCCTAAACACTGCAAATTTAACGTTTTGTAATGTAACCATTGTAAAAATATGGTTGTTTACTTCTAAAAAGAAGCACCTGCTTTTAATTTGAAGGGACATTCCTCTTATATTTGCTGGAGCAGACGACTCTTGACGTTCTGTCCAGTAACGTGGACGGTGCTCGTCGGTTTTGTTCCGATCTGAACCGTGCTGTCTGAGTTCACCGGGTCTCCCTGTGAGCCACTGACCTGGGGGTCTTTGTCCCCAGGCCGCCGTGGGCCGACTCCGCCGCCGGCTTATCGCGCTCACCCGATCTGAAATCTGTCACTTGCCGCCTCAGATCTGGGTCGCAGATCAGTTTCGAGTGACGCCACCCGACGCCGCTCCTCTTCCTCCTGATGACAGATTTGAAAATAAGTCGCAAGAAATGCTTTTGTGAGCACGTTCAGGCTCAGAAAGTGGGACTTTTTTTTATCCTTTTCCTCCCCCCGCACTGGGCTCGGGCTGCAGTGAAAAAGTGTGTTTGGAGTGAACCTGTGTGTGTGAGTAAGCCTGGGGTCATCACATGAATGCTCAAGCAGGAAGAGATTCATTAGAGCAAAGTTTAGGGCTGTGAAGGATGAACTTTGGAAAATCTTTAGCGTGAGGGGCCTCCTTTATCATGATTGTGTTTTTGTCAGGTGAGGCTGATCAGGAGGAGCTAATGCAGAGTGTGAACTTTCGGCGTCCGCTGCCGTATAGGAAACACATCAGCGCCGCTGCACCTTCTGCTAAGGTCGTGACTTTTAAAGGTTGACTCCAAACAGCGGCGGTGTTGACTCAGCGCCCGTCTGTACATTAGGACACAGATAGCGGGCCGGCTGACGGCCTGCTGTTGCCAAAGTAACAGATCCTGCCCAGCATGACCTCACCGGGCCGCCCAACGCCGCTGAACGCCGCTGAACTTTGAACAGTTATGTCATTTATTTGATCTGTGTGTCATCGGCATTTCCTTTCACCAGTTCCTCCCCTCGGCCGCCCCAACCCCCCCCCCCCCCCCCCTCGGTCCCGAGACTTCATGTGTTTTCTTTCCCTATCAAAAGGAAATCCTATCCCGAAACCCCTTGTTTCCCTCCGTAACCTTTCATGCCATCGCTTTTGTTGCGGCCCATTGTGAGTTTTCTTTAGCATTACCACGTTTGACCCTTTCTAAATCCATTTTCCCAAGCTTTACATAATGGATATGCTCTGAGTGAACACTTGAGTGAACTCTTTGATCTAATGCGACGCTCAGTGTAGGTTTCACTTCGCATTCGGACTAACAATAACACAGCTAATTGCTCTAAAGCTAAAAGAACAGAGAGAAAGGAGAAGTATGCGTGGTGTGGTGTGACAAAGCCAGATGGACTGACTGATTCTGCAGCAGTTTGTAGATCCTGGTGCGGTTTGAGCAGTAATCAGATGATGATCAGCAGTGTCAGACTTCCCCCCCTCCCTTCAGCAGATACCTTTGCCCAGCTGAGAGTGACTCACATCTCATGACTGCTTTCCAATGAACCTCGTTGTTCCAAGCAGCGGTTTCCGGGAAGCCGGCGGTGAATTATACCATCACACCACCGCCGGCTCCAGGGAGCAGGGCTGACATAAACAAATATACCGGGCGCAAACTGTACATACTAATGGCCTGACTTGTCAAGGAGACGCTGATGCAGAATGGCGTTCGACGCGCTTCCTCACTAAACCTGCACGAGGCGAGTCTTTTCAAGATGGAGAAAGCAGATAATGAGTTAGCTCTGATCCCGCTCTGCGTACTGGCTCTGACACTGGGAGGACTAAAAATACATCTGCAGGTAGAGCGACTACTGATAACTCGCACTGCTGCTGTCCTGCAGCTCCTCAGAGCGGCTCTATCCTGCTGACTGACGACATGGGAAAACTTTATAAATTACAGTCAAAAAACATTAAGAATGGATTGAAACGGGCAGTTCGATGCCATATCCAGAGTTCACTTCTTTACTTGTTGGCCTTTTCTATGTGAAGACAATTGGAAGATGATCCACTGGACCAACCCAGCCTCAGTCTCAGCAGAAAGAAGCAAAGTAAGAAAACCCTGGAGGAGATTCATGTGATGTTTGTCAGTGAAACAGTTTTGAAGACTGTCTGTGTTGCATTTGGCCCACTTTCTTTCATCGTTCTGTGTCTTCATATCACGTCCACACAGAAAGTCCCACGTCTGGACTGGAACTGTGGATCCTCTTGAGACCAGAGTCCAAACCACAACCTGCGTGATGTTTCCAAGGAGCCCAAATAGAAATGTCTCTGAGCTGTGAAGGAAAACTGGAAAAAATGTAGTTAAATGTTCAAATGTCATGCTTTCTATTCTGCTTTGGAATTTAGTTGCATCCATTTGTATAGGAACTTACTGAACTTTGGTCTAATTATGTGTAAATTAGGAGTGACTTTATTCTGGTCGTTCTGTTGATGCTCGTCTGTCGTGATGATGCAATATTCCAAAATGGCGGCCCACAATTCGACTCGTAGTTTCATTTAATGGGAGCTTTAGAAGAAATGGATACAATGAAAGGAGCGGATGGACGGGAGAGGAACAATGAGGACATTTTCAATGCTGTAGCGTCAAAGTTAATCCAGAAAGAAAGAAGAAAAAAATCTCTGCCAAAATGCTCTGCTTCCCCCTGGTAGATGTCCTGTCCAATCAGAACGCTTCACAGGCCCCACGGTTAGAGAGGATGTAATCCTTCATTTTTCCCATGTAAACAGTAAGCTCAGGAATATATTTCAGAAGTGTTTCGTTCGGAATAAACCAATTCCGAATTAAAATCATCCATTTAACCCCCGTGACTGTGGCGTCTCAGCTGAAACAGTCTGATCCTCAGTGAATGAAGCAGAAACAACAGTTATTCAGCCAAATAAAGTCAATGTTGTCCTTGTAATTTTACTATTTGCGAGGTCAGCCCGCAGGCCACATGCTTGACCCCTGATGTGGACTGCTGGTTGATGTCGTGGTTAGTTAACCCCCCAACCCACACACACACACACACACACACACACACGCACACACACCCTCGTGCTTTTCTGTTCAGCCTCGGCAATAAAGCAGCTTCATGAAGCCGGACAAAGGAATCGGATACGGTGATGTCAAAGCGCTTTAATCAGGTTAAAATACATGCACAGGAACCCTAAAGGCCGGCTGTAACGTGACTCTGGGTGTGTTCACTCTCTGATCTGATTCAACAGAAACAAACCGCGGTGTGCCGTTGGTCTCTTGGCGCAGTTCATTTATGGAAGTGCGAACGCTGCCAGCCGAACCCCGCTGTGCGCCAAACAAGGAGGGCGAGGCCGCCTCCTCCAGGGGTCTCCTCCAAACCGGCGCCGCTGCAGTGTGAAGTGTGAACCCAGCATGGACCAAAGCTGTCTGGGCTAACCAGATGTGACGGATGCCAGAGCTGCCGTCTCCTCGCAGCGGCTCGCCACTGCTGTGTGCCGCAGAGGAACAGCTGCCACGGCTCCCGCTCCTTTATTCACGTTAGAAGCTCTCAGTCAGTCCTCAGCTGGTAGAAATGCCACCATGATAATCCCACAAGAACATTTAGCCCAGCTTACAGCGTGCTAGTGAAAAGTATAGACAGAAAGTCTGAACTATAACGGAGCCCAATATGCTGTTTGTTTACATCTTCAGGGATGGTGTTGAAGACGACTGGCCTAAATTGGCGTGTTTTCTCTCTCTTTACTTTTCTGGTTTATGTAAAACACAGCGCAGATGTCAGCACAGCAGTGTCCGGGGTATTGAGATGATACACATTTACAAAACACAAAGCTGAAAAGTTGCGAAGACATTAGAAGCGAACATGTTTAACCCCAACACGCTTTTTTCTTTTGCAATTACTCGACCAAGTTCACTCAAGGTTTTCAAGTCTTTTGTTGTGTTTTGGGCATTTGGGCCGTTTATACAACAACACCACTTGGAGTCACTGGAAATGCAACTTTTTGAAAACTGATCCCAAGGTGACGAGCAGCAGTGCAGACTAGTGGTCTGACATGAGAACTGCGTAGTTTTCAGCATGTTGTTCCCGTATAAACAGACATCGTCTTCAATATTTTGTTGTTTAAATGTAGTAAACCTGTAAAAACAGGTCTTTGCATTAAGCTAGCAGTGTAGGTTTGGATATAGCTGCTTATGCTAACGTCTTATTGGGAATTCTGAAGCCGCAAGGTTGAGAAATGAAACTCCTGCTAATATAAAGTGGTTTAAATGAAAGCCTTTCCACTCCGGCCCCTCTGCTGCCCCAGCCAGCACTGAGTGACTCGGCTGTTCCGCTGCTCAGCATGTTGACGCTAATAACAAGGAATGTGTTAACTGGTCTCAGCCGCGAGCAGCGCCGCGGCGGGACAGCGACCGCGAGGCGGCAAGGTGACACCGCGAGACGGACAGACCGGCCGGCAGACGAGATCAGACAGGTAAACAGACGGACAAACAGGGCCGGGGCAATGCCCCAGAGAGCGGCGACGCCAGCCAGCGAGGGCGGGTTTTAACGTTACCGGAGATCCCGACGCAGACGCAGCGCCCCGCTCACCTCAAACAGCCCGGCTGTAATCACTGCAGGCAGAGCCGCCTTCCCTTGGGGGGGAAACACGAGGTGGCGAGGCGGGTGGAGGCTCAGCACCACGTCTGCCCCAACACACCCTGATAGCTGGGGCTCAATAAACAACAGCAGCGGCAACAACAACCCAAATACACCGTGACAGCGCGCACGGTACCTGAGCGAGTCTCTAATTGATCATTCTCAGCCGGAGACTTCCCAGTCCTGGCTCGGATTCGGCGAGCGCACTCACGGTTTAGCACGGCGGCTATTCTTAGAGGTGAGTCGTACTGGAGGAAACCTTATTCACAGCAAACGCGCCGTCCACATTCAGAGACAGACGCTGCTTTTCTATCTAATGATGAGCCGTCACGCTGGACTTATTTCTGGAGCGGGGCTTTAAACTGTCACTTAACGCTGACATGTGGTCAAAGCGCGTCCGACACGCGCCCGCGGCCGCCTGACCTATTGTGAGAATTAATTAACAGCCGCGGCAGATTTTAGCACAGTTATTTGGGACTTTCTGTACGTAGGTGTGATATGTGGGTCAGTGGGGAGCGAGGCGGCCGGGCGTCGTGTCATCTCACGCTATCGGCCGGCGACAGGCGCTGGGAGCAGCCCCGGCGAGCGCGCTGATCCCGTCCCGGCCTGCTGACCAGCGCAGTTAACATTCCCTCCCTTTACAGCCGCCTAATCCGGCCCTGTAACAATGCGCCGGCTTTCCAAACCGGGGATCAAATTCTCCCGGTCGACGCTGCATTGGCCCCGGCTGGCCCCCGGGCCCCGTGCCCACCCACCGAGCCGCCGCCGGGCAGAAATTCACACACTCACACCCCGGCTTCACGCCGCGGCCGCAGCTGCAGCCGCACGCGACGGCGGGCTAAGAAGAGCTCGCCTCCGTTTCCGACCTTTGAGAAATAACTCAAACCAGCTGAAACGCGCGGCCTTTAACTGGCATTGTGCTTCCTTGACATTGTTTGAGGTGAGCGGGCCGTGCTTGTGCAGAGGCGACTGGATCAAACCCGCAGAGAAAAGACGGGGAATAACCGGACACATCCTGACATGCAATTAGGCCACACGGCACTTTGGGAGCATTGCAATTAGCGAGTGTCATTTTCAAGTTTTATTCTCCTTTGTGGAGTCCCCGTCCTCCAGCCGGCGCTGCGAGCGTGATGCTCAGGCTATCACAAGGTCAGATAGGAGAGATACCCCGCGCCGCCGTCACAGCCTCTCAGCTGTACGCGGTAATTACTGGTGTCCTTGATGTTTGATGTGAAATGGGGACGGTAACCTTTAGTGTTTGCCTGTTAGCCCCCCTTTCCTCCTCCTCTCAGCCTCTTCCGATTGCTGCCGCCTCCTTCGCCTCCGCTCCCTCCCGTGATGGAAAACAGGAGGCTCTCTTCGGAGGGAAATGTGCGGCGTGCCGGAGTGCCAGCTGGTGCCCTGGGATTGGTTAAACACTGACCGGCCAAATGGCGCCCTGTCACCGCCCGTGAGGCGGCGTGACGGCGTTTGATGGGAGCTGCTGTCCAGAAAGGTACAGGCGAAAGGGCGAAGGGCAAAGGCGAGCGTCCGCCTCAGACGTCTGCACTCTGTCAGCGTTTGGAGGATAATTAATACATTTATTAGAGCTAATGTACTTCAAAGAGCTGTCAGCTCTGGGATGTTGAATTTTGATGCGAACTCGAAGGGCCCATCAATCAAAAGTGGCGTCGGAGGTTTTAAGCTCACGAAATTACTGAAAAAGCACATCCAGCGCTTCTCCTGTGGTGAAAATTCAACGTCTCTGAATCTGAATATGAAAACAGAGCGAAACTCAAAAGCCTCTTTTTCACATTCAGTTCTGACAGATCCAAAAACCAACCCGAGATCCGCCCGGGTCTGCTGAATTCAAATGACGCTTCAGTTCCTTTAACGAATGAATGAATGAATGAATAAGGAAGTGCTGTCGTAAGTGGAAGACTGCTGGATGGTTTTTATTCCATGAAAATAACGACTATTCGAATAAAAACCAGCCTGACTGGAGCAAACAGGTGATGGTCATCCGGTCGTCCTCCATCTCCCTCTGAATGGATTCCAATGATTCCAGGTTTGTAACTCCGATGGCATCAGGATGGAGAGACTACTTTTAAAAAGTCTGGCTGTAAACTTCCTGTCGTTGAGTGTCTGGGCCGGCTCCTGGAGTTCGGTGTTGTTTTCGCTCCTGCAGAAGCCTGATAACAAGCCAATCATTTGAATCAGGTGTGCTGGAGCATGGAGGCGTCTGACGGCACTCCCGGGTCACGGCTGAGAAGCGCCGGCGCGTACGACCACCCTGCCTCGCCGCTTGTGTTCTGCTTTAATTGCTCAGGCCTTCTCAGCTCCAGACGATAACCGTAACGCTAATTAAAGGCAGCCTGACGCTTCAGAAGTAAACTCCGCAGTCCTGAGTCAACCGTGAATATGAAGTATGTTTATCTTTGTGCTTATGCATATGCGCCGCAAATACCAGGTCAAAGGTCAGCGCCAAGGTGTCCGAGGGCAGCGGGGTCGCTGACATGAACAGCGGCCGGTTGGCAGCAGCCTCAGCCGTCATGGCGGAAAAGCAGACAAAGCCTGGCTCCGAGTGACTCCTCTGACAGCCTTCGAGCTGAACTTTAACTTTCCTTATTGAGGAAAGGAGGAAAGACTTCTCCGCTGCTTCCACCCATCTGTCTTCCACACTGCTATCTCTTACTGTATAACTGTTATTTTTACTTTTATCTGATGCCTTTTCATTTTTACAGCCCTCCGCCCCCATGTGGTCCAGAGCATCCCTCCTCCTGCTTTCGGTTGCTTCAATATGCTCCAGTGAGTCCGAACAGATCCACACAAACGCTGAAAAATAACATAATTTGTTAAAAAAAAAAAGTTTTATTGGAGATGCAAATTTACAAACCGTTATACATCCATAGAACAAAACCATTCCAGCCTCTGCGGGGGGCGGCGATCTCTTCCACTGGAAACCATTAAAGAGAAGAAGAACCCATACGGGGGTTTGGTGTACACTTTCAATAATTACGACCAGTCGGCTGAACATACAGCCCGAGCGCAGTGTGAAGTTGTGGGATTTACGGATGATTAGACTTTCTAATGCGAGCTGGCACGACGAGCACATTTAGGAGGGAACACACACGGTTGGCTCTGAATGGGAATCCGAGGCCTGCGCGTCGGATGCAGCGAAACGAGCTTTCAGGAGCGAGATGCTGCTCATCACGCCGTACAGTCGGATTCAAACCTCAGCAAAAAAAAGTCCGTTTTTAATGGCGGGGGAGGCCCTCACCTCGGGCCCACCACGCCTCCCCGCCTCAACCTGTGAAGACGGCGAAGAGAAGCGCCACCAGGACAGAAAGCATCCCATAAAAGCACTGACCTGCAGTGCGGTTTGTTGGGTAATGAAACATTCTTGGGAGGATTTGCCGACTGGACTTGTGATTACTCGCTCGTATGGAAGCTTTTACGCCGCAGCCGGAGACTGCGACACAGCCCGTAGCTACTAATTAGACCGACAACGGTCCCACCGCCGGCTTCTGATGAGCCGCTTTAATTGGCCGGGGTAACAATTCCAAAGAAGCCTCGTGGCCATTAGTCCGAGCCACACCTGTGAAGGAGGAACCCTCCGTCTGCCGCCTCCACATAAACTCGCATCGCGCACGGCGGAATCCACTCCAGACCCGCGTTAATGAGCGAGCCGCGGCGTTTTGCTGGGACGCATCTGTGATATCGAGTCAGCATGTTGTGTAACATGCTAGAAACACAGAAGCCCCGGCGCGAGCGCGTCCAGGTGCTAGCGCGGCGTGCCGCGGCACGCCGGGTGTTTTGACAGGCGGGCGGCGGCGGCGGCGCACATCTCTCTCCAGCCCCGACGTCGAGCGTGGCGCGCCTCCCGACACTCCTTCCTCCCCGCTGAGCAGCGCGGGGCTTATATAACCCGGCCTCGCCCTCCGCCGGTGTGCGTGTGTGTGTGTGTGTGTGTGTGTGTGCCTGCTGTTTATGTTCACTCCTCGCTGTTTTTCTTGGAGGTCCCGATCGGAGAGGAAGCAGTTGTGGAAAAAAAGGGGGCGAGGCGCTCGTGCGCAAACATGCACAAAAGCACCTGCATATCTGAGATGCCTGGCAGGAATTATCATCGTAGTCCACTGTAAACACACACACACACACACACACACACACTCATGCTGATCTCCGTGCACACGCTTCACAAACGCTGAAGAGCTTCTTGCTTTATCGTCTGCAAACAAAAAGTGGCAGCCAGGAAACACTCTCCAGGGACTGACTGGGATGAAATGTGCCAGCGGGCCTCGGTTGTTACTTGTCACTGAAAGACAGGAGGAAAAAAAAAAAAAGCCAAAAAAGGAAGTAAAAAAAAAAAAAAAACAAGTCTCCTTTCTTTCGCTGGGTTTGTGTTGAAACGCGTTGAGCCAACGTAAACACAGCGCTCTGGGAATATCTCCTGCAATGAGAGAAAATACAGAAACGGCATCAATAAAAGTATCACAACTCCACCGCAAGAGGCGACAGCACTGCCATTACCATCGGTTTGGGAATTCAGCAGTAAAATGATAATGGCTTTCCATTACAGCCGCGGCAATAAAGACATTTGCGGCGACATTATCTGCACCTATTGATATTTTTCGTCGTTACTTCTGCAGCTAATTTTGAGTCAGCCGTTCTATAGGGTCGCTATTGATCCGGCGAGGGAGCCGGAGTGGTGGGCTGCGATACGGGGGGCGAGGGGCGGGGCTTGAATGTGCCACGGCGCCCGAGGTCAGCGGAGCCGTTCGGCCGTGATCTCCATCTCCAGCCCGTGGTCCACCTGCGCACGCCCCGGCTCGATGGGAGCCTTTCTTACTCTCCGATAAACTCCTGACCTCCGAGAATCTCCCCTTCCTTGCGCAAACACGCCGACCTTGGCTCGCCGTTCCCGAGCTGGGGAAGGGGCGGGGGGTGATCCCGGCTGAGATAGCAGACCGGGGGAAAAAGTTTGATGAAGCCGACCTGCTGGATTCTGTTCTAATGGCTCTATTTTCAGAATCCAGGTCGACGCCTCTTGTTCTGGAATCGCATCCTTCGCTCCCCGAACCTGAAGCAGGAGCTGCAGGTGAGCGCCGAGCGGCGCCGGGGCACGCCGCCGAGCATGTGCCGCCGAGCGCCGGGTATTATTTATGGAGTCTTGTTACGCAGCCTCATTGTTGATGCTCGCTCCGGGCACCTGCATGCATTTTCATGACGCGCTCGTCTCCCCGTCCTTTCATCAGCCGTCGTTAGCGTCGGGTTGTGACCGATGTTCCTGAAATCTCGCTGCACCGACCGAAATCCCCTCAGAGGGGCTTTATTTTTTTTATTTTTTTTTAAACTTCAATAAAAGGAGAGCCTGGAGGAGAAGGGTGGAGGGGTGGGGGGAGGGGGGGGGGGGGTGGGGGGCTTCAGGGGAAGTGATTGCCACCTGCCACTTCATTCAACTGCATTTTAATCTGGGGGTGTCTGGAGGAATCTCGTTCCCGCAAATGACTTGGCGGAGGAGTGTCGGCGCCGGCGGAGGGGAGCGGAGATCCGAGCCGCAGATACCTGGTAACAAATCACCTGGATATGAACTATTCGCCTTCTAATGGGAATCCATATTCATCTTCCTCTCCAGAAGCTCTCCTGTGGGGATGCAGATGTGCGGCTGCTTTTATATCTCCTCCTTATCCACTTCCCCATCCGTGTAGCCTAATCAAACCCCCCACACATTTTAGGGCCCTGCGCCATCCGCTCACTCATATTGGATTTCCACGGCGCCACCGCCGAGTTTATGGACCATCTTTGGGATTATTAATGACACGGCACAGAGTTACACATATGAATATGGAGATCGGTGGCATTGTGCATACGTTTTCCTATACAATCCGATTGATCTAAATCTCCGATGTCTCTTTTGACTGATGGCGCCACCCTCCCGCTCCCTGCGCTGTTCTTAATAATGTTCCCCTCCCGCTCCCATTATCTGCGTATTTAAAACCCAGGGCCCTCTTAAAAGGCAGGCGTGAATGATAAAGTCTGCTCCGCCGCGACTCCTCTCACCACTTCAGTTCAATCTGCGGCTCAGATAAACGGGTCAACTTCATGCTACACGGGATCGAATTTAAACGCTAACGGGTTTAGTTCTGGTGGTCCTTCTGCCGATGTACAGAATTTGCGTTTTATTCGGGCGTCTCGAAGGGCACCTTCACGCCCCGTGCTATTTCCAGGAGCGGAGCTGCACGCGTGCGATACCAGGGCCAGATATGTAGGATGAATTATTACAGTAAAGGCATCTTATTTATTAACCGGCCCCTGGAAGTTGGGCGCTTGCCAACTGTTGCTGCTCCGTGCGAGGACCCATCATCGGCACGGTCGAAGGGCAGATAAATACTCTTTGGCCGCTTTCACGGGCGGAGATAATATACAGCCACACAGTCTGAATTTACATTAGCGGAGAATTAGTAGTGTGAAGACGGCTGAGACCCTGATCTGGGTCCATATCAGTCTGAGGAGATCATTTCTTCAGGAAAACTTTAAGTTCCATTTAGTTTATGCATGTCGATGAGCGTAGTCGTGTCACGACAAGTTGGGCTTGTTTTTCTTTTTTTAAATAAAGATCTGAAATGCCCTTGCAGGCCCGGTCAAACACGAGGAAGTAGAAAACATCACGAACGATGCATCGGGCAGCATGAAGTAGAATATAAAGCAAAGTTACTGGGTTCATCTTCTGGATGGAGAAACTTTTTCTGGTCATTTAGACACACGGGACACAGAGACAGAAACAGGAAATGCTTCAATAAGATTCATACATAAAGTGAGCTCAAAATGCAAACACAACCCTGGCAGCAGCCATCCCTTTCTGAGAATAAACATACAAACAGGAAGTTGTATCATAGGAAGTATGGAGGGTTTAGCTGTCTTTTTTTTTTCTACTGCACACCACAAACTTGATTTTTTTAAATTAACATAACTTCTGCAAACCATTGTAACTACTAAGCTCTTGAAAAACTGATGAACTGCAACAGGATGGCAAACAAGAGCCAGCACACGCTTTCTCTTGTTTCTAATGTCTGGAATTACAGTGGTCTGTTTGCCAGCTTTACTGTAATGTTTTGGCTCAATGCAGCCACATCTTTATTAACTTTATATCAATGATTTCTAGAGTGAGATTCTGAGGGAGCGTTTGTTTCTGCTAATCTGCACATTAGTCGTTTAACAATTGGTGTAATGTGAAGAATAGTTCAGGAAGACACGTCGATTTCTGAACAAACACCTGGACTGTATCTGCTGGAAGTTTCAGCCACTAGCAGCCTTCTTTATTTCTGCTTCATTAGATTTGAATATGGGAAGCATGAAAAGGAAATATATAGAAATTGCAGTGATAATAATCGCAGTGCAAAACAACCATGAAGGGGAAAATGTGTATTTTGGGAGGAGTGGGGACTTTTATACCCATTCAGCATTTATCAAACTGTCTGTGAAGAGAAGTTTCCTGCTGTCTGTATTATCTGTGCCTGTTATATCCTGGTTCATTAGCAATTTCTGAGCAGAAATCATGAAAAGGAGTCACCATCTGCAGGATGCAAGCCAAGCTTCTGTACACAGAGACACTATACATTATGGTCCTCAGGGTTTTTCTGGTGCATTGTGGGCATTCAGAGGAGATTTTGGAAGAGGAAAAGCTGACCCAAACTGGGAACTGAGAGTCAACATATCAGTTTCCTCTGTCCTCTCTTCACCCCGGCTTTATGAAGCGCTGCGGTATTCATTCAGCGGAGCATCTGAGGACAGATAGAAACTTAGTGGGTAAAATAAACCCGGCGGGCGGAGCCAGGCGGCCACACCCCCACCGCCGAGGTACAGTCATAAACACCCGCACGTTTGTTGTACCAGTCCTTATATGGCAGACAGATCCAGTTGTTTGCTTCCTGTTTTCTGGCTCAAACAGCGGAGAGACGCCGCTTCCTGCTCTGCTGCGCCACCAGACTGCAAACCGCAGTATTAGTCCCGTTCAGCATTGATATAAACCAGAAGGCTGACGTGAGGAGCTCCTCTCTGATATCAGGGGGAAGGACAGAGCCGTGTTTTACATTTCCATCACTTCAGCACCTGAAAACATGTAATCCAGCCGGCGGGGGCTGGGGAAAGCCTTGGCCTGGCCGACCCGCTGAGTGAGTTATTCATGCACGCCTCACCAGTCCTGCAGATAACCAGCTGATCGTGCATTGATTTTTAATGTGATTTTTAATATTGATTTTTCATGCTGGGCAGGATGTATCAGTGTAAACGTGAGAGCTTCCAGACTCACGAGGCTTTAATCTACTTTAACCATGTGTTTCCACCTGAAACGTCGTGGTGTAAACAGAACCTGAGCGCCATACCAGATGGACTTTTCCTCGCTTTCTCCGACCGGAGTGCAGCGGAGAGTTGACTCGGTGTCACAATCTGTCCTCCTGCTGGAGCTGAGCGGAGATAAGTTGAGTCCTGCTGCCAGCTCCGCTGATATCAGAAGACAAACAGCTGGAGGAAACTCCAGGGAGCGAGGAGCGAGGAGGAGGAGGATGTTCTGCACCTTCATCCTCCTGAAGCGCCGCTGTACGGCTGTGTTACTGAGTGTCGTATTCTTTCATTAACGGTTCCAGCTCTGCCTGGGCCTCCTCTTTCTCCCCGGGGAAAAAAGAGGAAGAAAAGCAGGTCATTTGAATGAAGCATGAGGAGGCAGGAGAGGTGTTGTTGTGCGCGCGGCGCCGACCTGCTGGTAATGAGTGTCATCTGCACATGCTCCGGAGCGCTCTGTAATATCAGCTGATAGTCATGTTTGTTCAGGGCTGTTATCCCGGGTTGAGGAACCGCTCGGGGTAAACAAGAGGAAACAGAGCTTCTACACATGAGGCCGGCCTCCTCTGCAAATGACATCAAATTGCTTTCTGTTTTTTTCCTGCCTCTCTCCCTCTTTCCGCGGGTTTTACAGTGAAGTGATGGTTCATCATCTTCTGCAGCGAAGCGCCGGGCTGCGGCAGGAGCACAGCTCCCAGATAAATGCGCTGTATTCAGCATGCGAGCAGAGCTTTTCACTCAGGGGTGTTTCTCTTTTTTTTTATTTTTTATTTGCGAGCAGCGATTTCATCTGGCGGTCTTCACACCAGTTTCAGAAATCCAATAAAGATGACTGACTACATTTTATCACTGTGGGATTTATCTTTTAGGAAGATTTACAAGTCCAGCCTGATAATGTGGAAAAGAGCAGGAACATGAGGAACCGGAGAGACAGTGGGATTCACCGGCGAGCCGAACCAACCGGCAGGGCTGCTGGTTTGAATTACCGCCGACATGGAAATGTTTGTTTGTCTTTGTTTGTCCCTGAGATGAACCGACAGCCTGGCAGCGGCTCCTTGGCCCTCCGTGACTCAGGAAAAGCCCGTTTCACCCCCGACCTTTGTCATTATCCGCCGGGCGGCTCGCGGGGCACACAATCAGGGGATCAAGGCCGGCCGGGAGAAATCCTGTCCCCAGACATAAAAAAGGATGCACGCCGTGATCTCTTCCCCCTCATTGCCAGGAATTCAATTTCACTCAGCTAACATCTGCCAGAGATAAGTGAAACATAAACAATGTCACTCACACACAGAGAGGCAGCGCTCAGGGTTTTTTCCTCCTTTCTTTTTCCTGGATAGACACAGCGGTACGGACACATCCTTTAATTACAACCGTGACATTTGTTCCCAACATTCCTCTCTCGGAAATGCGCCCGTCTCGAGGGGCTTCGGTTCAGTGTTAAATAAAAGCTTTTCAAACTTAAAATTCAAAAGGAGACACAATCTTGCTGGTTATATTCAAACATTTCGGGATAAAGAATTTTATATATATATTAAAAAAAAAAAAAGAAAAATGAAAAAAAAAAAAAAATCAATCTCTCTGAACAAAGATGTCCAATTTCCTGCTCCAGAGGTGTCAAGGCCACATTGTCATTCCGAGCCCTCCTCCACCCGCGGGTCGGCGCCGCTGCGGTGTTTGCTCCACGCCGCTGTATCCGAGCTGAAGGCTCCATTATGGCTGAGATGACGCAGAGAGACGGCGGTCCGGGCCTGCGCCGGCGTGCCACGAAGCTGAACCTCTCTGCTGCTTTATACCCATCTTAACATTCTGGAGGGGGTCCGTCTGGCAGGGGTCGGCTCGGAGCGCAGGGCTGCTTCTCTGGCTGTGGAAAGCGGCAGCTCTGTTTTGCTCATCATCCATATTTATACAGTTTGCTCATTTTTTCCTTCGCCGCTGGAGCTGCAAAAACTGATCAAAATTTCCTAATTAGCTCCACTTAAAGGAGATAAATCATCGTCTGGTGTTCCACAGCTTTAGGGACTCTGTGAGGAAAAAAAATGCTCCAATCGGCTCAATAAAGTTGCTTCAAATCAACAAAAACAGAGGCCTGATGACAGGCTGCCACCGTAGCTGAACTACTGAACTCACATCAGGAACTTCATCTGGTGTAAAATCAAACATGTTGATCATCACATGATCTGCAGGAGATGAAATGAATCCTCTCTTGGTGTGCGCTACTGAGAAGTCCTGAAACCAGTTTACATTTCCACATTCTCAGTCTCTGGCCCTGTTCCACGCAGAGTCAAGTGTATTTGTATCAGTTTAAGTTTGTTATGGGAATACCATTCCTTACATGAAAAAAAAAAAAAGAAGAAAGAAAACGCACATTTGTGGCTTCCAAAGTGGATAAATGTAAGAAACAATCCCTCAGATGTCATCAACTGTCTTCAACACACCAACATGTCTTCTGTTCTGATTCTGGTATATTTCTGCACGACTAAAATACTTGTTGTATGTGATATTAGCATTTTAGATGATTATCTGCCTGGTTTACTGGTGCCCCAGAGAGGAAACACAATCATGCTTGATTATTTGTGGATGACTAGACAGTATTCGACTCATTAGTTTAAAAATGATCTCACTGTGTAACAAATCAGAATCCTATGAAACAACACAAGGTTTCCCCCAGAGTTCCTTTTGGGGGTCTTTTTTCAAAGTTATTATTTATAAGTGGCAAGTGAAAGTAATTCATTGTGAAGAAATGGCTTTATGCTGATGACACTCTGCTCTATCACCAGGACAGAAATCCATCCCTGACAAACTGTCACATCCGAATGCTTGGAAAACAAGTTCATGATCCTCCTGGCTGTAAATGCAATAAAAGAGAACCTAGCGTTCATTCAACACACATGGAAAAACTTCACAAACTTGTTTTTATTACTGAGAAGAACCTTCTCGACCTTCTGAATGACCCTTCATGAACTGATAGCTTCTTTATGTAGCAGCGTTTGTACAGATTAGGGGGGGGGAAAACCACCTTCCTACTGCTTTTCCCAGGTGTTTCCTGTGTTATCTCGGATGTGATTCATTGCTTTTTGACCTTGGTTTACTGGAGTTATCTCACTCAGAGTGGGAAGAATGACCCACCATACATACAGTAGTGCTAACTGTTCATATATAAACTACGACTGCAGCCCTTTGCTTTAGTAAAAGCTGCTTTTGCACCATGAAGCCTGAAATAAGAGACAAATCGAGGAAAAAAAAAACAATAAAGTGAAATTTCCTCTCTGCATAGCTGCATCTTCACCTGCTCTGACCCTGTAATCACGGTTGCACAGTTTCCACTCTGAGACGCTCGTCTGCTTCGCCACGAAGCGCCGCGACTGTCGCAACAGTTTCACCACCGTCATCCATAAAGCGCAGATGTGCTCTACCTTTGTGCGGCTCTCCTGCTGGCCTGCCTTAAGATTTATTGCTTATTGAAGTATGTAAGGAACACATAATGCAATAACCTTATGCTGATAGAATAATATAATTTTGTCCTCACTGCCTCAAAGGAAAACGGAGCCCACTATTATCACTAAGTATTCTCTGGAGGAGGGGTGGCGGGGGGACGAAACAGAGACCCTGACGGCAGTGTTTGTGTTCCCTGTGTGCCAGCTGCATTTAGAAACACGCCACAGAATCAGTATTCATGCAGACTTTGGTTATTTGGTGTGCAGACCTCATTATATTAGCATACCAGGAGGTAAATGACAAATAAATGCAGCACTCATCGCCGTCTCTATTTCTGCTTGACAATGCATGTTCTGCATGAATGAATATTGATGCACAGCTTTCCCTGGATGCTTCATTTTCAAGTTAACATGCCACCCCCCCCCCTCCCTCCTTATTTTGGGGAGAGGGCTGGAGAGAAGAGAGAGAGGCAGCAGCAAGGAGACTTGTAAGTGGCGCACATTGTTAGCATTGAAAGCGCTTCCTGCTGGTAGTCAATAAACAGGATGCTTGCTGTGTCATCCCAGACGTTTGAAGACAGCTGCCGTATGGCAAAGAGAAACAGCTTGGAGTCTGCCACTTTGAGCCCAAATCTATTTCTGGGACTTATCCGCAGGTTTTTTTTTCCCCCTTTCTTTCTTTTCTTTTTTTTTTTTTTAGAGGAGGGGTGAAATTGATGTAAAAAAGCAGAGCTCCTCCACCCCTCCCTTTCCTCACCATCCAGCTCCCACCGCCACCCCCTCCGCTCCGCTAAGCTCCTTCCCCGTGCAGCGAGCTTCACACACCTGCTTTTTGTTCGACACAAAGCTGATTACACTTTTCAGCGAAGCCATTCCTTGAAAAAACGGAAAAAAAAGGCGATGTCAGGTAACTATGCAAATTACTGAAGGAGCGGCGCCGAGGAATGGTTAAAGGAAGAGTTTGACATTCTGGAAAACACACTTTCCATGCTAAAGATGGAGAGGAAAATGTTCAGCTCTGCCCAAATATGGAGCCAAGAATTTCCATGTGATGTGGCGTTTTTGTCAGATTCAGACCATTTTTACAATCCTTGATTCAGTTTGAGTCATGAGGCGGTTCTGGATTCACCGGATGGTTAAATCAGTCGTAGCCCAGCTTTCTCTCATGCTAAGCTAACCCGGCTAGCTCAGGCTAATCAGCGGAGCGGTGAGAATTTCAGCTCCAAAGAGAATTTCTTTTTTCAGACACATCAAACTCTGCTCTGAAACGCCGCCACATCCCAGGATCCCATCTGATCTCTTCATCCCCGTGCTTTAGCTGAGCCTGGTTCTGGCCCTGTGCCCCCCCCCCCCCCAGAGCGTCCCAGTGGTTCTGGTCCGCGGCCGGCCCAGCCGGTGGATAACCCCGCCGCCTCATCCCCTCCCCCGGGACCGGCTCACATCCTTCCTGCTCCGTCCGCCGCTCTTTGCCATTCTCCTCGTATCTCCGCTCAGCTCCCCCCCCCCCCCGCTATTTAAATCCCCCAGCACTCAGAAACAGGAAGCAGCACCTGCCGTGTTACCTCACTTCCTGTTGTCACAATGGCTGTTTCTCTCTGCGGTGGAGGAAGCGTGGAGCGTCGGGGTTCTGGCTCCGGTCCAGGCTCCCACCGCCCAGCGACAGGTCCCGTCTGGACATTTAATCCGGCCGTTTCTCCGACAACCTTGGCCACGGCGTTCTCCGTGTTCTCCCTGACCCGAGCCACCCTCTGAGCGAGTTCCTGGCATAAATCACACCTTGCCCTGCCTCCCCCGGCCTCCTCACTCGGAGTCTTATCAATTCATCCATTACGTGCTTTGGGGCCTGTCATCTTTACAGCGGCATAAACGAGACAGCGCGTCGGCCTGACCTCTTATTTAGGACAGAAAAATGGATGTTGTTCGCCTCCAAAGGATGTTAGGCTGCATTAACTTCAATTGCCACATTTTTCTGTCACAACCCATTTCCCTGCCTTTCTTGCCATTGCACAGCTTAGGAAATATTCTTATTGTTTATCGCTGCAGTGACTCTATTGAGTTAGGTAACTCAAAACAGGATGTTTCACTGTGCAATTACCGCTCACAAGGAATGATGGAGGAACAAACACGAGCTGAAGCCGGTCCTGTTTTCCACGAGGTGGAAGTCCATTGTTTTCGACTCTCTAGTTATTCTCTGCTGGGCGGGCTTCCTGTGCAGTCGGCCGGCGGACGTGGCGAGATGTCAGCTCGCCCGGCGTCTCGTGCGGCCCGTTCCCGAAGCCCTGCCCTCCAATCCTCAAAGACGCCACAAATATGAGAGCTTTTTTTATTAACCGTGACTATAAAGCCACAAAATGTTCCTATGTTCACTAACCATGTCTCATTAGCTTCTCTTAAAACGTCCACTCGTGGCAACTAAAGCGAGATTAAAGTTTTATGATCATAATCAAAGCTCCTGGTCAAGGACGGAGTGTGATTAGGGTTGAAGTTATCACCTTAAATCACCAGGGTGAACTTAAAGCGGGGACTCGTGTCTTCCTCTGCAGACTGCAGAGCTGGAAGTTTCCACTCTTCATTTATCCAGGAAAACTCGGAACGCCTCAGACTACGGACAGATTAGCTTCACCAAGAGGCTCAGTTAGATCCGTCTGAACCGATCCGGCGTCTAAACGCTCGATGTTTACGACAGTTTGGTGGAAAACAGTCTGTGACGTCTCATTATTTGTTGGAGTAGAAGGTCTGCCCCCAGCCTTTGAGCAGTGTGAACCCACACAGGTGAGGGGGATTGTGGGTATCAGCTCTTCCTCTCTGGGTAATGAGCTGGGAACTCTCTCTGGTTTGGGTCTGACTCCAAACGGCCTCAGATTAGATTAGCTCCAACTTTATTGATCTCTTTGAGGCAGACCATCAGGTGAAATAAAGCTCCAGCAGCCACACGGCAGGAGTTCGTTCCCTATTTTTAATTACATCTTTCAATATCTGTCAATCTTAGTCTAATCTTGATTTAAAGTGAATATGAGCACAGCGCTGTAGTTTACAGTTCTCAGCTGCAAAACAGGAAGGAAAGGGTTAACTCAAAGGCGAGTGTGAATATAAAGTTACAGGCAAATGTGCACTGGAACTTTAAGTGTCATTATTCGGAATAAAGTGGAGTAAAATATAATTATGTGGGATTAGTGAGAGAATCCTGTTTATAACTGGATTATAAGCCTGACTGTCGGTGAGCAGGGCGGAGCGTCCGGGACACACTCAGCTTCAGGACACGTCAGTCCAACAGACGTAACCAAACAAGCTCAAGCTGCTCTGAATGAGTGATGAATTAAATGTATAAATCAGCAGAAAATGAAAAAAAAAAAATATTGCATTTAACTTTTTAAGGCAATGAAACGTCAGTATTTGAGTTTGGAAGTTGAGTAAATTTAAATCGCCACTTAAAACAGAGGGTTCGTTCTTCAGGCCATCGGTGTGTCCACCGCTCTGATCCACGTTTCACCCGCCGTTAAACGGCTCCACGGCGAAATCAGTGCAGCGTTTTCATCTGAAGCTCATCCTCACAGTAGTTTCCGTCATAAAAGAAGTTAGAAGAGCTCTCCGTGCTTGTCGTGTTTTGACGATCAGCCTTGAGATGTTTCTTTTTGGAAAAACAGTTTCTACTTCAGCCGCAATGAATCCGAAATGTTTCACCAACACGTTGTTTACCCCTCCGTTTCTCACTGACTGAAACATTTGGAAACGAAAACTTGGAACCGTTTCTGAAAAACAGGTGTAGTGGATGGAATAGTCATTATAGAGATTTACTGAAGACACGTAGTCTTAAACACTCAGGTATGAAAGTAAAAGATCTTTTACTGTTTTATTACTTTATTTGCAGGTGATTACACTCTGGCGGCCGTCGTGTTGCCGTCGGCAGTTTTGCTCTGATTGTTTGTTGCATGTTGAAAAACCTGAAGTTTCTGAGCTGCAGCAAAAACATTACTGAAAGGGAAACGTCTGCAGCTTCCCTCTGCTGACACACTTTCCCCAAAAGAGCCGCTGGACACTGTGTGTGTGTGTGTGTGTGTGTGTGTGTGTGTGTGTGTGTTACTCCTGCTTACACCCCGTCATAAAAACCAGCTATCATTGATACAGTGGATGGCTCCCAGTCGATACCTTCCCACTGATTTAAATGAGTGTGTGAAACTGTTAATAGAACATCTCGGGGCTCGGGGGCTGAGCGTATCGATCCCATACCATGTTTTCACTGGCTGCAGATAGAGAGTATTGATAGACTGAGTATGGATTCCCTGTATTAGACTCCGCGTGAATGTGGAGATTCTCGCCATTGAACCGAGATCGGATCATTGTCGGCGAGTGTTTGAGTGAATATATTGCTTTGTGCAGCTTTTCTTTCTTTTTTACCACTTTGAGGTTTAAGGGAAAAGATGCTACACCAGCTTGTCGGAGCAAACCGGATCGGTAAGAGCGGCCGACGTCAGATATCCATGATGAATGGGCTTCAGGTGGGATTGATTCGTCCGAGACGTCCGTGACAGACAAAATGTTTCATTATGTCAATCAATAGCAGCGTCTGGCCTGGAAGCGCGGCTTCATTATGAGCGGGGAGTTAATCTAACATTTCATCTGCGGTACGTGACGGGGTTTACGAGGGTTCAAGGATCGCAGCCGCTCTGCGGAGTCGCCCTCTGCGACGCCGCTCACGCCGTTGCCGGGAAACCGGAGCGGCGAGGCCGACAACAGGAAATGATTTCGCGGCCTCTTCCCTCGGACCGGGGAGCGGGGCTGACGTGCCGCGGCGCACGGCGAGGCAGATCCAGCACGAGCTGCACAGTCTCACATCTACAAACTGGGGAATAATCTTAAACAGGCACCGCAGATCAGAAACACAGTCCAGTACGTCTGTCAGTCTGAGTTATTTAAATGGATTTCTCTATGAGAAACTTTCTAACCCTCTCTACTGCACTCACTGAAACATTCCAGACCGAAGCTCATTGCTCGAGCTAATTTTTACCCAAGACGTTATAAAGTCACTCCTGTAAGAGTGAACTCTGCTATGTTCCTGTTATACATCAACAAATGTACAGAGCAGAACAAAAACACATATTTCATGATTTACAGTCAGATATGATGTCTGGACTGATAGCTTTGTTTTTCTTTGGCAGGTTATAAAAATATGATGCTCCGTGATGTTTGCATTTTTAACCGTGGTCCACAGTTTAGCATTAAAATGATGATACTCTCTGAACCCAATGAACCTTTCCTTTCATACTTCAGGAAACCTCTTTAATTTGGAGTCGGAGCTGCAGGAGGCAGTTCTCACTGTCGCTTTTGAAGGCAGAAACTCTTTGAGTGAAAGAGTAACAAGGTGTAGCAGCTGAGAACACACTTTATCTGCAATGAAAGACCATAAAGACACTCCTATCATAGCACCGCACTTCTGTAGTTAAAGGTTATTTATGCAACAGCTTGAATTATATGAATCATATCCCAGTGTTTTGTGTGTGTGTGTGTGTGTGTGTGTGTGTGTGTGTGTGTGTGTGTGTGCGTGACTACTGTACTAGATTGCACAGATTGGGTAAGAATGTGACGTTAGGTTAACCACGGCGTTGCTTTATCCTCCGCTGTACGTGGAGAACAGTGTTTCCTGTAGTGACGGCTTCACACACTCCGTCCTTCCTGTTTTTGTGCAAATGCACGGGTGAAGAGGATCTTTGAAGGCGCCGTGCGTCGTCCTCTGGGATCCGCTCAGCGGGTCGTCCCTCTGAAGGACTCCCCAGGTGAAGCTGGTCGGAGAGCCGCAGTCCCCCGTGCTGAGACGAGGGAAACAAACGTCTTTGTTGTAAGAAAGTCGCAAGCTAAAAAACAAGGAGAACCTCGAGTTAACCCTTAAAGAATCGTATTGGTGTGGAAGCCAGTTGGATTGTGTAAAACTATGGAATATAGAATATGGACCAGGACATTGTTTTCAAAGTGTTGCCATGTAAACATGAAACTATTCTGAAACAAAAACAGAAAAAAAAAAACAGCCATAAACGCTTCACGTCACACACACACACACACACACACAGACAGACCTAAAAACACCTGATCGCTGGTTCTACGTGACACTGAGACGGCCGGTGGCTGCATGGGCATAAATATGAGTGACTGCTTCCTGTTGAAACAGAACGCTGCCTGACGTGCGGCGGCGGCGGCGGCGTGCTGCGAGTGCCTCCGCCACTGATCTGCACTGCTTTCATTAGAGGCAGCGTGCGCGGCGTGATGGTTGCCAGGTCGAAGCCAGAGGAGTTCATCTGCTGAGATAAGAGTGAACCATCGCAGAGCCGCCCGGGGCAGCCTCCCTGACATCCCGCGCCTGCCTGATAAAGCTGGGAGGAACGAACCATCTTGTACCCATCCCCTCCGCTGAGCTCCCCTCACTGATTCCACTTGAAAAAAAAAAAAAAAAAAAAAACAGACCAAAAACAAGTCGGCGTTCGGGCTGAGATTTCTGCACTGAGGTGTCAAAAGCACATCTGTGGTTTCCGGGGGTTTTGATCCAGAGTGATTGTGTCTGGGTATGAATATTCAGAGGTAGACGGCGTCGGCTGATGTAACGAGGCCGGTCGTCCCCCGGCGTCACGCAGCCCGTCTCTTCCATTAACGTCTTGATCGCAGCCCAGCGGTACCTGTCAGGGGTTAAAAGAAAGACTTCACTGTCTGCTCCCTCAGTAATTTGTAGCGTTTTTGGTCCGGTGGGGGGGTGAGGGGGGGGGGGCGGACGCCTGGCTCTTCTCAGGAGAGCCTCTCAAAAGCCAAGGGCCGCCTTCCCAGAAAACATGGCTGGAATTTGGCTCCGGGGCAGATGGGTATCCTCTGGACGGGAGGAGGGCGGAATGTGTTCTCCGTGGGAGGGAAGCTACGCGTTGATGGGAGGAGGTGTCGCTCCGGAGACGCTGCCCGCCGCCCCCCGCCGCCCCCCACCGCTCCTCGCCGCTCCTCCGGTCCATCCTGACAGAGCTGAGGAAAGCAAGCCTCTCAAAGCTGAGTGGAAATCCAGGGTGATCGGAATCGTACTCGCTTCAAGCGTACTGTGCATTTCTGACTTATGTAACTGTGCCCAACATCCACAGGTGTGTTTATTCATTGTGTATTCTGAGTAACAGAAATAAGCCATGCTCGGTTGATTCGATATCAGCCTGGAGAAGGACGCTTCCAGGGCGTACTGAAGGAGGTTGATCCGCTGTGGCTCAAAGTGCTCCTTTGTTTCACTTTTCCCTGAAGTCTTCATTTTGATTCCAATCTATTTCCAAGAAGGGATTCCAGGGAATCCAGAGGTCCGCCCGTCCTCTCTTCAGGTCAGCACCGGGGATCGGCTTCATAAATAATTTGGAGTTCTCTGGTCAGACGTACGGCGGGTCAAACAACCTGCAGGACGACCTTACGAAGTGTAAAAACTACAGAAGAGGAAAAAGTTGAGTCATTTCTGTTTTCCAAAGCAGCTAAATATGTATAGATTGTTATATACTGACATGTTTTAGAGTGGTTCGACCCACTCTACATCAAATTTGACTGAAAGGAGTTTGACCTCCCTGCTACAGCTGGAATCATGAAAACAAAAGGCTTTTATCAGCTTGTCATGGCTTTTGAACATAAGCAGGTCCCTGTTCGTAATATTGGCTGATTAATGGAGCGTCTCACCGTGTTTCACCTTCAGGCATGTGTCTGTGTTTAATCAGGAGGTGGAACCCTTCCAAACCTTCCAAAAATGTCAAACACAGACCAGTCCCACTGCTGTAAACGTCCATTTGGACAGACTGAAGGGGTTGTTTCCCGGTGCGAACACTGTACAGTGAAGATTATGTTCTTTCTTTCCTTTAATCCAGCTTCAAAATGTTTTGAGAGATCTAATTGATGGAATTGATCCATTTCAATCAGTGACAACTATTCAGTGAAAACATTGCCGATACGTGCAGTATAGCAGCGTTTTCAAAAAGTTGTGTTTTCCCCTGTTTACACGGAGGCCCTGTGTGCCGCATACAGTACACACCCAGCGACTCAGACTTCATAAAGAATGAAAATTACATAAAGCAGACATTATAAAGAAGAAGCAGAACACAGTCTCAGTTTGATGCGAGACACATCCAGCCCTCCTGTCTGCCCGCCGTCTGCACGTGCTTTGATGGAGCAGCACTTGACCTGATTACAGCTTCTCTGAAACCACTGTTTGTCGTACACGGAGTGACAGAGAACAGAACTGAACTAGTGGAAAGTACATTCAGCTCTTTTCAAGTCCTTTAATTTTCCCGTCAAATGATTTTAACAGTGTTTCTAATTAGAACTGGAGTACCACAAGGCTCACGTCTTGCTCCACTTTCGTTCTCCCTCCACACCTTGTTCCACTGCTTTGGATGTATGTAACCTCTTTAATACACCGTTCTGGCTCCTGTACTCAGCAGCTTGTCACTGTCAGAGGCTTCGCCCCGCTGTAACACCCCCTCGCAGCCTGTCTTTCTACCAGAAGTCATCCTAATTACTTTTTAAAGCACCGTACGAGGGCTCGGCTCGCGGAAACACGCATTTCATGTTTATTTCACCGGCAACAGCGGTTTGCTCAGAATAAACAGAAGAGGTGCTTGGCAGGGAGCACAAACATTAATAAACAGCACGGCTGAGAGAAGACAGAGGAATAAGCACATCTCGATAAAACAGCCTAACGCGAGCTGACAGAGCCGGAGCCGCTCGGCTTGACTGGCAGGTGGTTCTTCAAGTGTACGAGCCCCGTGCTTTCTTTTAAAGCAATTAGTGCCTAATTAAAAAAAGAAAAAGAGGATCAAGGCAGATCTAATCCTTAAAGCTTCAGCTACAAACATGCGATATTGTCAGGTAGTAAGCCTCACTATTGAGCGTCAGCTCTCATATTAGAGGAGCCGGAGTGTTTACCGGACTTTGCTGAGCCTCTTTTACATCCTCCAGGGAGAATAGTCTCATCCCATTAACTCACCCAAGGTTGGCTGGGATTTTCATCTCCAAAGATATGCATTTCTAAACATTGTATAAGCATTGTGCATTATTCATTGGGCTTATTAGACGAGGTGGACTTTGGCTTATTGCAAATCAGAGGAACAAATATTAACCCATAACATTAGCATGCGAATGAGTAAGCTTCTCAGTGAATGACTTACAAGGACCGGTTTCACACAACATGCCCCAAAGGTAAGCGCCGCTCCACACCTAGCACAAACAATATACGCTGAATTAAAATTGTATGACAGCCCGGCCTATACTCTAAGTCCAATTTTGTTTGTACTTAGACAATAGTCTATATATATTGCAGTGAGTGCCGGTGGCGTTGGCCACATTCCACATGGAAAATAACGTGATTAATCTCGCTAATAAGACACGGCGAGCCATATTGCTGCCGTGCAGGAAGGAGCATGTGAAGAAACCCTGTGTGCGGCGTTCACATGTCTGCTCGTGCTGCCCTGCTTCTGACGTCTCTTAGCATCAATTCATTGACGAAAATCAATGATCCTCCAGGACGGAGCCGTCTCGCCGTGGCCCGAGGTTTTGTTTGTGGAGATCGTAGCCTAATGAGGTGCTGGTGCTGCGATTCCCCCCCCCCCCCCCCCCCCCCCCCCCACCCCCACAGACTTCAATCCCACCCCAGACCCCCACCCACCCACCCACCCACCCAGCCGGCTGGTCCTGCTCTCAACATGCCCCGATGCAGATGTCTCCCGCACCACACACTCATTAGCCACAGGGTGCAAGCCCAGCCTGCGCTCACTTCCCTCCACACATTCATTATGAAACACAAGTACGGGAATTATTCAAAGCCAAAGTTAAGGAGCGAAAAAAAAAGAGAAAAGCTGGAGTGAAACTCTGCCGCTGAGCGCATGCTGGACCGAACCGGACTGCAGCTGTTTATACAGCCAAGTAAACATTTTAATAGATCTCCGCTGAATGGTCTTTCTGGAAAATAATAAAAAAACAAACTTGCTTAACATTCAGAGGCGGGATCCCTCCTGCATGTCAGCGGCGGAGCGCATGCATCCGGCGGATCTTCACACTAAAGCAGTGTGTACGTCTCGGGCTCATTTGTGTCAATCACTCCGGAGCTGGCGGCGTCTCCGCCGTCCGCGTCCATCACGACGCTGGATGGGAATCGTCAGACTGCAGTCTCAGTGTGAAGCCACTTGTCATCTCCGCGACGCACGCCGCTCAACTTTACTTGACCTGGTTGCATCACTCCGCTGCCTCTCATCCCACTGCGTTTGTCATAATTACATTATTGGAGGAGTGTGTGTGTGCGTATGTGTGAAATAAAGCGGAAGGAGGCTCCAGGAGTGTGTTTTGATCCCGGGCCGAGTGTTTTCTAATTACTGTCTGGTAGAGGAACTCCTACCGGGGCTGCTGGTTGAACATCTCCAGGCATCAGAGTCTGCAGACGAACAGAAGAGATTCCATCAAAGACTCTTTCTCCCACTTTTATCTTCCCGGGCTGAACAAGGTGCCTCGGCTTTCACATGCAAACAGGCAAATTGGCCACTTCCTGCACAGTTTAAAGTCATTACTCAAGTTTTTCAGCACTTTTGGAAATGCAGGTACTCTGACTTTAAAGCAGGGAGTTTTGTGATCTGCTGGATCTGCAGCTCGCTATAATCAGCTGCTCAGACATTTTCTGAATGTCTCAACTCTTCTTGATTTCTTTACTCTTTACTTTTAACTCCAAAATACTGACGACTTCTCACACCTTTTAGCAACTTTTACAGCAGTTTGCACCATCGGGTTTCTTCTCTAATCCTTTCCTTCATGGCAGTCATTAAAAAGATATAAATAGCACAAATCAAAATGTGGGATTGAGAAATCCAGAATGAGTAAAAATATTCAGATTGCAGCAGGAAAGAGAAATATCTAGAGAACTTTTTTTCATCAATGCTTTGATTATATTTTAGAACAAGTACCTTCCAGGAAAGTGTCTGGATTTCTGCTTCCTGGAAGGAAAAACATTGGATTTTCTTAAAAAGCGTTGTGTGTTCAGACTTATCAGTGTTTCTCGCTGACTCATTTTGAACTTGATCCAAGATCCACACTTTGGAAAAGTTGAAAGGATAAAATAAATACAGCTGGATACAGAGAGATGAGTTTGATTTTAAACCAGGCACATTCATGGAGTGTTTAGCTGTTTGTTGTTGTCCTGTAACTCTGCTTTTTTCTTCCCACATGTTAACTTGAGTCCACAACTTCCAGCCTCTGTTAAAGCTCCACACAGGACAGCATGATGCACTTTCACTAGTTTTCAACATCTCACACAGCAACAAACAGATAAAAATGGATCTCTTTGCACAGAAATCAGACCACAGACTCTCATTTCAGCTCGAGGTTTGATCCATGGTTAAAGGTTGTGTTGCTCGGGCCTCCTCCTCCTCATGGTCTGCAGTGTCTGTGAAGTACAAATCAAGAACAGGCAACAGAAGTGGAAGCTGGAGAATAAAGTCAGCCTTCTAATTTAACCGGAGTCAAACCGGGAGACCTTTCCGATCCTCTTCCAGCAGACTGCAGACGATAAAAACCTCCCTGAAGGGTCGTCGCAGCCCCAAAACAACGTTCAGTCACCGAGAGCAGAACCGTCCCACCAAGACGGCGGAGACTTCGTTTATGGTCCATTTGGCTAAAAAGGTTCTGACTTTAATGAGCGGAGAACATCTGGACGAGGTGAACGTTCAGTCAGTCAAAAATAAGAAAAGAGACGTGAACTCAGGCTGTTAGCGCAACGTTACTCCTTTAATCAGCCGAATGTTTCTGGGTGCATTCATTTATTGTCACAAGATTTTTGCAGCTTCAATGGAATCTGTTCTGCTCGGTTGTCGTGACACTAAAACAATTCAAATAAAGAAATTACTCTCTATTTGTTCAGTTCTATAAGAAAATTCCCCTAACCATGCTGAGCCAGAAAATCAATCTGGTAATTTGACTCCAGCATCACTTGATTTGAATATAGAAGCACAGCCATTAGACGGCTGATTAGTTTTTTTTTTTCAGATTTTTGAGTGTTCAGAGAAGAAATAATCCAGAGTAACAAATGATAGAGCTTTATTTGGAGAGGTTACACTTCCATCCATCCATCCATCCATCCATCCATCCATCCATCCATCATCCATCCATCCCTGGGAGGCTTCCAGGACTCGTCCTCATCAGATTAACTTCAACTGGCTTCTCTCATCATGGAGTTCAACTTTGAGCTCGTATTAAATGTTCAAGGTATTTCAGCAGCTGTAAGATGAGCGTTGTGTGTTATATTGCATATTTAAAGGGATTTATCATGAAGGTTTGATCGACCGATCGACCTGAAGCTGAAATGGAGATGAATGAAATGCTGGAGACTCTGGGTTAATAATGAAAGCAGGGATATTTCTGGCATTTCCAGCTCGTGCTCCAACACGCTGTTGGATCTGGACCTGTTAAACCGACATGCGGCTCTGATGTTCAGAGTGTGATTCCAGCCGTAACGATGCCTTTTCCTCCGCTGACGCTCCGACACGGTGTAAAGGTCACGGCTCCCTCGCTCCCCGGGGGTCCCTGCTCCACCGGGCCGGGCCTCGTCAGGCGGGGAGGTCGGGGAGTTCATCATCTTCACAGTCTTCGTGTGTGATGAATCTGTAAGACGTCCGGCCGCGGCCCCTCCAGCCTCGGAGGCCGTTCACTCACGAGCGCCGAGCCTCACCGTGTTTTAAATCCAACGCAACGCCGGCTCGGAAAAACTCCGCTGTAATGAAACGATCAGGACGCCCCGGCGGCGCTCCGATCCGGCTGATATGAAGTTTTTCCGCGGCTCACGCTGGAAGCCGGCAGCCTCCCTCCAGCCAGACAGGTCAGTAATGAGAAAAACTTGTTTTACTCCAAAAACACGTCTCTCCCGGCTGGCGGGAGACGCACTTTGTTTGGCTTTTATGTTCAGTTCCTAAGTGGGTCAGTCGTGGTAATAGGCCGCTCCGTCCTCCGCCGTCTGGTAATTCGGAACATTGATTGAACTCAGCCTCAACTCGGAGTTAACCTGCGCAGAGAGGCAGAAGACACGGTATCACTCAGGAGGAAAGAGGGAGAAACGGGCCGAGGGATCGAAGGCAGGGAAGATGTTCTCGTATGCCTGACTAGGCTGTGAAAGGAACATGTATTTCCAAATATAGAGACGTGACCCGAGGACGTGGTATTTCAGCGGAGGCATTTCACCGTATGAGAGGGAGCTGAGACGCAACTAACCGTTAAATATCCACAGGACTCATGCTTTTTGTTTGGCCAAAGAAGCAGGAACTGTTTCCTATTGGACATGTTTACCTGAGGTCTGTGAGTGTGTAACCAGCATTAGCAATAATATATTTATATTTATATAGACTCACCTTGTTAGACAGAAGTACTTATTAATGCAAATCTGTAATCGGCTCAGCCAATAAGAAGCAATGAAATGTCTTCAGGGTTACAGACATGGTCAAGATGAGCGGCTGCAGCTGAAATCGAGCGTGACAGAAGGGAGGAAACACGATTTCAGTTACTTTGAACGCCGCGTGGCTGAACAGTTCTCAAAGAACGGTCCGGCAGACATAACAAATCCACAGCGATCCGGATCGCGCTGCGAGACAGCGGCGCAACGGGCGCTCCCATCTGAGGTTCATCTCCTCTGCTTTGATTCCCGCTGCTCCTCTTCTTCTCCACTTTATTAATCAATCTTCGTGAAGAGGCGGTGCTCTGCCAGCTTCTTCTGACTGTTCAGATTCAAATCCTTCTGGTTGCAGATTTTAAAAAATGACTTTCAGCGAACTCCAGCAGAGCTTGTTTAGTGAACACACTCGCTGCTGACAGCCCAGGTGAACAGCGACTGTATTACTGGACAGGAAGTCACTGTTTTAAACTGGTGATACAAATTATATCAAGAATAACAACCAATAGCTTGCATATCAATTCCATCTGTGTCCAGTAGATGTCACTGTTTGACATCAGAATGCTGCATTAACACCATAAACCGCTGTTATTCCTGCATTTAACGGCTGAGAGGGGTTTAAAAGAGTATTATTTCTTCTTTATGATACATTTTCTGTTAAATGTGACTTATAGTCTGGAAAATGCGGTAAATTCAAACTTTACAATCACAACCACAGCTTGAATTACCGGAACAGTTATCAGTATCGCGATTCTACCGCTTTTTGCAGACGTAGCTGTGTTCTGTGTCTGACTGTAACCGGCGCTCGCCTCGGTGTTTCAGCTCTGCTGGTTTAACCCCCTGAGAAATTAAACTCACACTTCCTCTCCGCAGTGCCTGCAATATCGTCCTGTTCGGGTATTGTATCGTTCACACTGCCGTTCTGATACCAATAATCCAGTTTTTATAATCAATGACCCCCGCAGGACGTGTGACGGATGGCGACGCTGCGCGAACGCAGCCCAACATTAATGATCCAAATTTACTATACCAGCCCGCGCCGTATTGTTTGTCCTTGCCACATTTTCTGCACATCTATTTCCTGTGGAACGCCATTCATCATTCCTCAGTCAAACATGCTTCATGTGAGCACACATAATGCGCTCGTAAAAAGACGGACGCCGCGCCGCATAAGAAGCAGTAGATAATAGCCCTTTTCGGACTTGAGGGTATTTGTCACTTCTGTTTGTACACCAAATAGCAGAGTACATCAGCAAGGACAACCGCGGTTTACACCAGCCGCTGGCAGGCGTCCAGGCGGAGAGTAATAACGGGGAGACGGGGAGAAAAACGCCGCCGCCTTACATCATCGGCGGCGCTGCGGCCTGACAGCAGACTGATGGACTGGAGATGTGACACCTTGGACTTCTAAAGGGGCTCGGATCGCCCGGCGGACCGTTTCGCCGGCTGCTTGGAGAGCTTGGCTCTCCACCGTCTTCTGCTGCCGGGAAGCGACTCTGGCTCCAGCATGCAGATAAAAAAACACATTTTCATGTTCGGGAGCAGAAACCTGCTGAACAGTGTCTTTGGTTTCTCCTCCACTTCCAGGATCGTTTCTGTACGCCGGGACTGTCCTGCGCTCTGTTTCCAGCTCCCTGAGGTCAACAGACACCCTGATAGATCCACACCGCCGCTCTCTCATGTGAGTCCTGCCCCCCCGCCTCTTTCTGACAGCGCTGAGCCAGATGGCATTTCTCAACACAAATGAACTCCGCCGCCGAAACACGGCGCCGAGGAAACAGTGACGGTCCGAGTGCGGCGTCTCTGAATAAATCATGGGCTGCAGAACAAAAGCTTCCAGCAGTTTGATCAACAGAGCTCATTTAAATCTCTTTTTAATACGCTAAGAACCTGCAAAATGCATCAACCTGGCCGCATTAAACTCAGCTTAACATTTACTACAACGGGGGAGGCTTGTCTGAAGGAGCTCTTAATTCCTCATTTATTCTGAGGAGAAGGACACTCTCCGAGGTGCACAGAGTTAATCTCTATTAGCCGCTGACAGAGTGGCTTTGTGGTTACATTAATCTGGCAGATTTCTTGACTTCGGACTAGTCGTGCAGGTAGGAACAGCCTCACATCCATCCTGTCTGCGTTTCCAAGTGGTGGAACGTGCAGCGCAGCACAAAGAAAGACCTGGAGAGCCCATGGAGGATCACTCCGTCACTGTTATCCAGCTCCAGATCGTGACTGGAGATAATCCCCAAACCGCTGCAGTGGTCAGTCAAACACTTTGATCACGACTGGAAAACTTCTGGTTTTGGCTGATTTCAAACTAAAGTTCTTCAACAAGTCAAAAGACTGCTTTTTAATTTCTAATGAAATTAAGGCTTGATATGTGACAACAGATGTGAAACGAGGGTTGAGGAGGTCTCATTTAATAACCCTTGATCTGTACAACAATCCATTTCCTCTGAGAACACAGTAAAGTCTACCACCATGGCTGGGACCAGAGATTATGGTGCTCCAGACATTAAAAACACATAATGTATGTAAAAAAAGAAGAATAAATATATATAATCTGCATGATCCGATTCGAAGTTAAGATATAATTGATACATCCACCTCGGTTATCCAGCTTATCTCTCCTCCACTGTAGTAGTATAGAGTTTACTGATCATCAACCTAGCTTCGTCTCATCAGGTTTAAAAGACTCTTTACATTCATCATGTTAGCATCAGGAAACATCTCCACGCCAATACGTCACATATGGTCCTAAAAGTGTGTCAGTGTATCCTTGTTTTCTTCGATGCATCCAATTACAGACCCTGTGTTTCGCCCTGCATGGGCTGAATCGGGGCTGCAGGCTTCAGATCAGACGAACAGAAGTCGAAATGCGCAGCTGAGACGCAGGTGAAAGTTTGGCATTAATGAGATTTATAGAACTGGCCTTCATCTTTTGAAAAGTGCCTATCACATCGGCTTTGCTTCTGTTTAATCAGCTCTTTCCTGACAAAGGTCATCAGGAAGCATCCGAACGCGGACCGCACGTATTAGCCGGTTTGTGATCGGAAAGGCCTCATCCTAAACATTTCGCCTTGGGTTTTTGCGAGGGTAGCCATTAACCTTTTCAAAAATCGAATCTGGCTTTGACAAACTGCGGCCTGGCACGACGCGCTCCGTCCCTGAGCGTGGATTAACGGAACGGGAGCCTTTCATCAAGCGGGATGAAAATCAGAGATAGCTTAGAGAGACGGTCTGAGGTGAAGCGTATCTGGGTCAGGTCCAGTCTGCCAGACGGTTTGGGTCTCTTATTGAGCTCCCTCTCTCTCTCTCTCTCTCTCTCTCTCGCTCGCTCTGATTTGCGTCCATCCAGCAGATCCTTTCTCTCATATTGACCGCATGCATTACAGGGCTCGGGGAACGTGGCTACGAGAGTCGCTCATTAGAAGTTTGGGTTTCTGTGAACATTATGGGAGGAGGTGCAGTATTGATCGCGGCAAGAAAGCTAACTGGAAAACACTTCCCTTCGGAGCCCACTCAAGCTCATTTGGGAGGGATGCTGCTGGCAAGTGGGAGACTATTCCACATCTGGTTATTGGACCCGGGGCGGCAGTGAGTACAGTATGTTTCTCCTGCAATCAGGAGACACGGGGAAATCTATATGTGGTAATTACAAATTCATGCCACCACTGTGAAATTGAACACTTGGCGTCATTATAAAGTAATGGGCGCATTAGAGGGAAGTTCGCAGCAATGATTTCCCCCTCGTATGAGTATCATCAGCAGCGATCCACACAAATGCAATATTATCCTGTCAGATTACACAATAGATGCTATTACAGGAGAACGCACCGCTGGAATTTATTTGTTCTTTAAGGAAAAATAAAGTGGAGCGCGGCTCAAAAACTGAAAGGCGGCACCAGAAGACGGTTCGGTCGGTTCAAAGTAAATCCTTTACTTTGCTTACCAAGCTCATCTGAAAGCCATTACTTCAAGAAGGCTTTTTATATCTCTTCCACAATAGCCAATTTGTTCATGAGAATGTAAAATATGCTATGACTCACATCCATTCTCTCCATCTGTAATGTAATTACTTCACATGCTGTAACTCCCACTATGGTTCCATAAATATTCATGCAAATCCAACAATTCATAGGAGGCACATCGTCACCATGTGTGCTTTATGGCAAAAAAGAAGTCGTCTCCCAGACTCTGTGTTTGACGCGGGACTAGAATGGCTGCACTGCTCCTCGCTGCTGACAGGGGAAGACAATGGATATAGGTCATGAGGAATGAAGTCCACTTAAAAAGTGCTCATCATACAGGAAGGCGCAGTCATTATTTCTCACAGCGGCTCAGTAATGGGCGCACGCAGATGCCGAGATGAAAGGCCAGCGCCTGCTTTCATAGTCATCTCTCAGAGACCATTTTTACAAATGTTACCCGGCCTATTTTGCCATCATCGACGGCCTTTAATCAATGCGTAAAGATTGTAGCGACTCTGCGCTGGCGGCCCTGTATGAGAGGAGGCTCTGTTTTCATTCGTCACTGAAGATATATCGGCGCAGACTTTGTTTCCCCGAACATCAAAAGCGCCTCCGATCCCTCCATCACTTTCCGGATAGAAATGCAGATAAACACGCAGCCTTTTCCACAATGCAACTAAATGACGATTCCCGCGTCTCGGTGGAGATGTCACCGCTCAATTATCAGTCCGACTCCACACCGGGAAGCTGCCCCCCCCCCCCCCCCCCCAGCGCGCCGTTAAAAAGGCTGCTTGTAATTCACCTCGTATATTAAGGCGTTTAGAGCCAATTGAACTTGAGACAATCCCTTCATAATTACGCCCGGCGCGCTGGCGGCCGGTCCTCGGTGTCCTCTGCAGCGCGGAATTAGAATTTGGGTTCAGTCATCTGGAAATGAGGGAGGAGGGAGGTGACTGGACGGTATTTGCTGTGGCCATGCTCGATGAAGCTGCTAATTGTCCTTGGCCATGTAACGCAAACCGACATGTCCCATCCTTTTCCCCTTCTTCCTTTTATTTTTTTTCCCAGCGTCCCCGCTGCGCTGGCTCTTTATTCTCCCAAACCACCTCCACCATGAGACACCGCTCATGAAAAGGAGCAAAGAGTACCCTAATGGAGTTTTTTTGTGACGGACTTGAGGAGAAATTAAATACTGTCCTCTCCATGTGCCACACATGACTGATTTATTTTATCACTCTGACCTCTTTTCTCTTCATCTAAACACAATCCTTGTCCATTAACAGTGTGAAGAAGGTAAAAATAAGTGTCAATGACCCTTTCAGCAAGGCCACGAAGCACTCCGCCGAGTTTAGATTCAGGGTACTTAAGAGAGAACCATTGACTCCTTAAAATCCAATCAATCACGTCTCTTATGGCTTTTCTGTTTGAAAGAATAACTCCAAAGTGGGTAACCGAATTTCCCATATCACCCACTGCACTTAACTCTGTGTGTCAAACAAAGGGTTTGATAAGTTTTCAACAAACCTCCAGTAAGAGAGAAAAGTCTGAGTAGCTCAAGGACAGTTAGCTAGCTGCTAGCTTGATGTGCTTCTATATCCTGCTAACACTGACTGAGGTTTAGACTGAAGACGAGGAAGTCGATGTGAAGGATGTGTCCCTGTTTACCTGACAGGGTTTTGGTGCAAATGGAAAACTTGTTTCGGGTTTCAAAGTCACTAAAAATGGGAACTCTCCGACTCCGGTTGCATGTGAACGGAGAAAAATGGAGTTTTCTTGAAGCGCTGCTGCTGCTCATGCACACCACGGCCGTAGTAAATAACCAAAACCTTTTCCTCCACAGTACTGTATACTGTCCAAACTGTACAGTGCACGCAGCCTAGCTAAGGTATTGGCACTATGCAGTAAATTCAGTTTCGCACCTGCCAAGGAGAACCAGAATAAGAGTGTCTCTTGGATCTGCCGCAGCTTTGCCACCAGGGCTGGTCTTCACTGTGGCCTTCCAGAGAACCTGACCCTGGAGGTCCGGCCCACGGCCTCCAGCAGAGGCGACCCGGGGTCACCGAGGAGGAGAACTCCGGCATCAGAGAGAACCCGAGCAACAAACTCCCAGCAAACTTCTAAGAAAAAAAAAAAGAACGAGCTGGAATTTCCAAAGTGATGATGCATCGCCGGAATAAGCTATAAGTTGTGAACCTGAAATGTCGCTCTCTCTCAAACATGCATTTCTTCTCCCAGCTGGTCATAACTTCAGAAAATCACTCCGATATCGAACTAATTTTAGTCCGAGCTTAATCTCTCGCTCGCCTCTGAGACCCCTGAGTGATGCCTGGCCGGCTCATTTGAAAGAATTCTCGCAGTATTTTGGCTGCAGTCGGCGATTAATGCTCATGTATGGATTGCCACTTTAGCATTGACATGCACTAATGCACGGCGTGGAGGAAACGTATAAATCTGACCGAATCACTGGCGCCCTTCATTTTTCAGGCTAATGGCTGCAGCATTAACAGCTGCTAGTCGCTGTCTTATAGTCATTTATTACCACCCATGTTATCCTAGTCTGCCATTTTACTACCATACCACCATAAATCAGGGGGGCAAGAAGGAGGCCGGCGCCCCCGTTCCCGCCTGCTTCTCCAGAGAAATATGGAGCGGCGTGAAGACAGGCAGTGGGTGCATATAACATCAGAAAAGGAGCATTTTTAGAGTCTGTTCTAACTTCTGCTCTCTGCCTCGGAGTCCAGCGCTCTGCGCTGCACAGTGGTCGGAGCGGAATGACTCTATTACCGCGGCCGCATCGCCGCCACAGCGCGACACGGTCGGTCAGGCCGGACAGGCTCAGAGATTTAATATAAGAGCGGCTTTTTTTGGACTGTGAGCGGCGTGAGAGTAAAAAGGAGTAAAATGACATTTCTAACTATAACAGTAGCGTTTCCTTTCAGTGCCTGGAAACACTGGGGGGTGTATAAATGTTTTGGCCACAAGCAGCGGGGGCCAATATATCCCTGCCTGGCCCGCTCGCTCCTGTGTGGCATGGCACTGCATTTAATTTACTGGTGGCTCCGCTAAATGTACCGAGGGAGGCTCTCCATAATTCATGAAGAAAGAGAAAGGGAGGAGGGGGGAGAGAAAAAAAGCCATGATGAATCTACGGTCGCTATTCATGTATCCGCCCGCTCTCATGTACTTTCAGCTGAATGTTAATGGGCACGGACAAAAGAGGAGAGGAGGGACGCGCAGATAGAGATCTGAGGTTAAAACAATACGCTGAAATGCCGCCATGCTGTTTAGGTAGACGAGGAAGGAGAGAAAACGAGACTCCAAGAGAAAAACCTCTGCTCCGACGCTGCATTAATCATTAGCCGCTCAGTTCCCGACGATTCTCTTATCGCCATAATTAAGCAATTAACAGTTCCTGGTGCCAGTTATCCGGACGGGACGCACCAGGAAAATAACGACAGTAAATCACTCAGGTGTGGGAGGGTTTGAGGCGAAATCAGAGAGGAAAGGCAGGGATAGAAACGTGCACGGCGAAGGCCACGGCCAGACCGTCTCACTCCGACGTACGCCAACACAAACTAATCTGAGAGATGAAAAACGACCACGGGCGCTTTCACACACTCCACATGCCGGCACATGCGCCCGTGCATGCACACACACACACACACACACACACACACACACACACACACACACACACACAACACCCCCCCGTTGCATAAACCTGACCTGTAAATCAAGACATGACAGGATGGAATTCATCACAGATCTCGCCACTTTTCGGTTCCTCATGGGACTGCGCGGAACCGGTGATGTATGGCGGCGGTTTCACCTGACGCTCACGACCAAGTAATGGAGGTAACGACCAGATCGGGATCAAGCGGAACTCACATCTGAATGCAGTTTTCTGAGGAAACACACACATCCTTCAAGTGCGCCGTCGAGCTGTGTGATTTGTAAGGTGAACTGACTGGACTGACTGCGAGTCTCAGACGAGGCTTTCCAGTCAAACTGGTGAGATTTTACTGCATTCTGGCTGCTCGTTCACATGAAAACGGCGCTAAGAGTCAGTGGAAGTGGTTTTTGGAGGGCAGCTTTTAGAAAATGTGTGCAAAAATAATTCAACTTGAATGAATCTTTGGGCGGTTTGATCTGTTTTTTTAAATTATCGGGATTCTCCAGTAAAGTTTATACTGACAAAAGCACCTGGTTCAGGTGTGGAGACGTTTCTTTCTTCCACCAGATACTGACTGGTTTTATTACATAAACACAAGTAGAGTAGTAGAGTAATGAAAATGCGCAAACAATGTAGTTTTCAGTCTGGGCCTCAATGTTCTTGACGTGGTTAAGTACAAGGTTTTTGTCAAGGTTGAGGAGTGCAGTGTTTTAAACAGCTTCAGATCTACAGCTACAACTCCTGTATTTGGCACCGTTAGCATGCTAGCATAGCATCCGTTAGCTACTCGACTGCTGCCAGCAAAAGAATTAACATTTACTACCACAGAAACACACACAAAAATACCGAAAACTGGTACCGTTGAGTACCGATACCGATTCCCAGGTACCAGCATTTGGCACCGTATCGGAGGAAACTGGAAAAGCAGAAGAAAACTAAGATTTGACTAAAACCCTGTTTTACCGATGAGTGTACTTGAGACCAGACTTGATCAAGTCTTGACCTTTACTCAGTCTTGGCCTTGTTAAACCTTAGTCTTGACTCGGTCTTGGGTTAGGTGGTCTTGACAAGAAGACTAACACCGAATCAACGACACAAGTTTACCTTAGAGAGTGAATCTAGTTTGATGACCGTGTGGTTTGGCCTCATAGATCCAGTCTTCGCCCGTTGCCTGATGGGATCGCCTCATTTCTCAGAAGCCGAGTGAACAGTTTTCACTCCGGTGTCTTTCACTGTCTTCCCCCGACAGGAAATGTTCAGAACAATCAGAACCAGGCAGTGCAGGGAGAGCTGATTCCACCTGACTGACAAACTCTTTATTCTGCATGCGCTGTCGGTCCGGGTGTCCGAGTCACCTCAAGAAGCTCGACCTTCACTCGCCCGGCTTCCATAAACAGCGGCTTCTCGGAAAAAAAATAAAATTGAATCCCGCGTTCGTCCTCTGTCCATGTAAGGCGGCGTCCACCTGGTGCCAGCTCAGTTTATCGTAATTTATTGGACGCGATCTTACACGCATCTATAAAAGTTAACAGGCTGACTGTTAAACTCCCGGCCTGGATGTTTATAAGCGCTCTCTGTCTGCTCGGATTGCGCCGGCAGCGGCAGACGGAGGACGGAGGACGGAGGACGGCCGCTGAAAGGGGCCGGCGGTCCATCGCTCATCCTCCGACTCCAATGAATACATCTTTTCTTTGATCTGCTAAAGTTGTTTATAATGATTCTCTATTAGTGGCGCGGTCATTACCCTTTCCCGTGGGAGTGATGCGCCCCCACCTTTTAACACACCCACACACACACACACACACACACACACTCACATTAGAGCTCCCATCCAGGCTATTCATTCCCATCACCGGCTGAATGTGTGGCAGATTAAAAACAGAAAGTGGACGGTCTCCCAGCCTCCATACATCACGCCGTCCTCACTGCTGGTTTTTCTCCTGCTGTAGAGGAGCAGTGAAAACCGCCGAGTCTCTGTGCTGGGTTTAGCTTCTCCGCTCAGTTTTTTTCTATTTTTTCTCCTTAAAGGAAGAGATAGGCGGGTGGGGGTCTGTCAGAGTGGGATGGTTAATCCAGGACGGTAGCGGGCTGGTCTGGACGCCGCCGTGTCGCCCTCTGATTCGGAGGCCTTGTTCCAATCTGGCTCCAATCAGCGTGTTGAGTTTCTGCTGATTTTCTCGCCTCAGATGAGTGATCGCCGGGAGACAGCCGGACATGTGCTGCCAAGCCCGGATCACGTGCCTTCTGAAAAATCACACAATCTCACACTGAAATGACCAACTGTGCGTGTGTGTGTTAGTGTGTGTGTGTGTGTCCTGCCAAGCCGCTATGGTAAACCAAAAAAGTACTGGCCGGCCTCCAGTCTGAAAGCCCTTTAATGCTCCATCTGCGGGGGGAAAACACGCCGGTGTGCACGGCGCACCTCCACGCCGGTACCTCCACGTGCACGCCCGCCCGCGCACGCGCGCTTTCAAGCGACGCAGCGGCGCGGCATTATGCTGTTTGCGTTTGATGTGGGCGACTGAAGAATCGTCTCATAACCCGGCATAAAGTCGCCGCGGTGGGAAGAACAACCTGCTGCTCCTATTGAAGTGCGCTCGTCAATGGCGACCCGCCGGATCAAAACAACCGCGGAGCAACCCCTGTGGCTCGCACACCTTTTGTCGCTCGCTTTAGAAGACACATTGTTAGACATTCAAAAGGGACACGGAGGAGGTTATAACTTTGTCAGAGAATATTTCCAACTGACAAAAGATGAGAGATCTTCCCGCTCCCCCGGTGGCGGCGGGTAAAAGTGTGCGAGAGCCGGGGTAACCTTGGCGGCTGGCGATGCGCTGACCCGGGTCACTCTGTCTGATGTATGATGCAGCATCTCGGGGCACACGGCACATTTATTAGACTGTGTAATGATAAAAAGATAGTGGGGGGAAATGGATGGCGGCGGAATTGGAGCCCACACATGGAGCCGGGGCCGCTCGCCGCCGTCTCCCGGCGGTAATATCATAAAGCAGGCGAGGGGAGACGCTCCCCGGGAATACAAATGCTGCCTTTAAGTTGGAAACGTGTGGCCTGAGATGTGCCACCGTATTGAAGGGGGGAAGATTTAGCTCTTTAGCCGATTAATCTCTGTCATCGCCTTGGCATTGTGGAGAAGCAATTTAGATGGTAAATACAGTTTGTGTTCCATAGATCATCTGGTTGGTGCTTTGGCATGCTTAAGTTTGACTGCACATTTAGGGGCTAAGGAGGATTTATGCTAAATAAATGTTCTTAAGTGTCATTGAGGGGTTTTTTTTTGTGGGTAGAGAGGGGATCTTACCACGCATTTGAATTTCATCACCTGTGGGAAAAGTTGAAGTTGTGGCACAAAATGTTTTAATGCGTATTCGGGAGGATTAATGTGCTGCAGAACATCAATATTTACCACGCAGTCCCTCTGAAGGAGGAATGCTGAAAAACCTATCAAAGTTTGCTGGAAATGAACAAAAAAAAAAGACTATTTCATTTTATTAAAAGCTGATGATGAATCTAAACAAATGAGAGCCGTGTTAATTAAGAAATCTAAACCATTATGGTGGGAAAGTCCTTCAGATCGGTCAGATTTACACGAGTGACGCTGGAGGGTTGGAGGAAATGGAAAACAAACTTCATTTTGGAGAGAACCCCTCCCTGGACTTCATCGCCATCATTTCATCAAGTGAAACTTTTTGTGAAATATCAGTAAAATCAAAGAGTGTGTGATAAGACGTGGCATTAAGAAGCATTCCTGAGGCTCCAGTCAGTTCATCGAACTGTTCTGGAGGTGTAGCGTTAACAAGAAGCAGAGCTCAGACAAGTGGACCTGGGATCGAGGGTTCAAATCCCATGAGCAAGGCCTCTGACACACAGCAGCTCGCCGCCGCTGCACGCTGGCAGCCCTCCACCCCGAGTCTGTTTGGCTAACTGCGAAGAGGATGTGTTAAAAGCAGAGGAATGATCAATATGAAGAGCGATCAATGGAGAATATAACAGCAGAACAGACGCCTCCAGACCCGGTGGAGGCAAACAAACAGTTCAGCCTCGTTATGCAGACTCCATTCAGGAAGTACGCGCAGCAGCAGCACCAGCAGTGGGTTTTAATTATGACTTATTTTTTCAGCGCTCATTGTGAAAAAGACCCCATTTTCTTTAATTGTCTTAATTAAACCCACAGCACCTCTGGCCTCTGCGCCGTCAGTTGCAGGAATGATTCAGCTCCTCGAGGATCCTGCGGCTTCGTCGTCGCTGCGATCTGAAGGAAGCATTGTTTGTGTCGGAAACGGCCTCGTTTGTGGCGCTTTATTGTTTTTTTGTTTGGTAAAACTGAGACATTTGGCGTGAGCTGCAGGTCAGTGAGTTTTAAAAGGAAGTGAATAACCTGCTGTGGTAATTAAACCGACACTAAGGAACTTTTCAACCTTAATACAACATTTTAATATCTTTTGTGATGATACATCGACTTACAACTAGTTGAATGACCCCTCTGTCACAGGCTGAGGGCGTCAGTATTGCTTTCACTTGGACTAAGCAGCTGTGAGGAGGGTGGTAGGAACCCTGCACACTGAAAAACTCCAAATGTGCGGACTGCTTTACGGCATGCGTCACATCATCATATAACATTGTTTAGCCACCATCAGATTCATTACCTCGTCGCTATCCGTCCTTCACACAGCCACTGGAAACAAATGAAGGCGAGTTGAGTCCGACAGCACGCCACCGGGAGCAGCATTTTACGACGTCACGCGCTAGGCCTCATGGGAACTGTAGTATTCGGTCAGGCAAAACACTACCGCTTTTGTCCACTGGCGCCGCCAAAATCAACGAAAAGTGAAAGTTCCTTAGTGTTGCTTTAACATTCAGGAGTTGAAGTCTGCATGTTCTGCCTGTGTATAGGAGTCTTCCCTCCAGCTTACTGGGTTCCTTCTTTTCACTACTGGAAGATGCTCTAAGTTATTTCTGAACTCCAGATGGCGTGTGCTGTACGTGGATAAATGGGCAGATGACTGGAGGGACGGATGCAGATCTCTGCTCAGACAATGGGCCTGTGTACAGTCTGTTTCCTCCATGTGAGCAAACCGATGTGCTGCAGCTTATTAATGCCCAAAATGAATCTAATTGAATGTTAGTGCCTGAATGCAGTGTGAAAACGATCGCAGCAGATTAGAGATCTTTCTGCCACAAGTTCAATGAGAGACGCAGAGAACTTGACAAATGCAAAACTGAATCTTGACGATCCCCCCTGCTGTGCGACATTTGACGTGCAGAGGTGAATCTTTGTGAAAGCGGTTTGGATCTGATCAGCTCCAGATGAAGCTTCCCTTCAGCCGTTTACCTCTGCCTGCTCCGACTGTCAGACCTTCAGCATATGTCTTCACCGCCTTGGCAGCATCGGACTGGGAGGACTCTTCTCCGAGCTCCGACGCCCCGTCTGGCTTTCCTCACATCTGACTTTTAATGAGCAGAAAGGCTTCTGGAGTCCGTCCAGACCGGGAGACGTATACGGACGAGATAATCCGCTCCCCGGACTGCAGTGTGTGAGATCTACTGCCTTAATATCTCTGTTTGAAACCATAAAGTGTTCCTCTTTACAAGTCCCGGGAAGACCGTGAGGCGGCCGCTGCACTGCGCCGGCCGGCTGACAGAAGTGGCTTGATGTGGAACGCATGTTTCATATTCAGCAGTCAATGGGCTGAGTAGTGAATTATGCTACAGTCTGGCAGCGGAGCACGCAGATTGTCCCCTCTGTGTGCATAACAAATGCAAAACAATTTTACATACGGTATTCATATGACATCTGGAGCTAATGGAAAAGATATAAAACACAGCTCTGGTCTGAGTGATGGAATTTTAAATTGTATTCTACACATGGATGCCTCCCCGGGTGACCGTTGGGCCCGAGACGCTCCTTTATGGTAAACAGCGAGACGTGCAGGGTTTTTGCAGCCAAGCTGTCACAGAAATAGTGAAAATGGAGAAGATGCAGAAGTCTCAGAGCCTTTCTTTGTTTGTTTTGCTTCTTCCCTCCCTCTCCCGGAGCGTGTCTACCACACACACTCCGCCCGGGGAGGCTGATGTCATCCTCAGACGATACACACTTTGACCTCACGTCCCGGCAGTCGGATGAAACCCGCGCGGAGCGCAGCCTCCTGTAATTGACAGCGGAGCGGCTTTGAAATGCTGATTAAGCACAACCTGCCCCAGCAGCCCCATCCCCCTCCACCCACAACCCCAGACTGAAGGTTCTGCATGCGGAGGAGGAGGAGGAGGAGGAGGAGGGCTTCTGACACCGGGAGAACATCCTTAAAAGGAGCTCTCGGTGATGGAGCTCCACCATCGGCAGGCATCAGGATCCACTTCTCCGGAGCTGCCGGTGGAAGGGAGGCGGAGGGGGATGTGAACGGCGTTCATTAGAGCATCAGCGCTTCATTAAAACCTCCTTTCTGGGTTAATATTTCCTGGGTAGCGGCGTGCGGAGTCTGCCACGTCGCCCCCTGCTCCTCCAGCCGCCGCCGCCGCGCCCGCCGCTATCTGCGCTTCGTTACGCCAGCAGATAGGGCTTCACGGCCAGATTAGCATCGCGTTTGGAATTAAAATTTTAGGGCTCATTAATTTTTAAATCAGCCTTTTACACACCAGCGTATGTTAACACGGTTTGTATCATTTACAAATTTTGTACATTTTCTACATCAATCGCACAACACGGACATAAATCCAGGACTGCTCGGAGGAACGCCGTAATTATCTCATTAGGAGGCGGCAACAGTGATATATTTAATGGCTGGATGTGAGACGCCGAGCAGACGCCGTCTCCTCCTGCCAATAACCGTGCAAGGTCAACGCTCAAAGGGTCATTTGTCCCGCCCCCCCCACCCCGCCCCGCCCCCCCCCTCCTGATGAGAAATATTGACCAAGTAGCTGAGAAGAACCAGGAAAGTGAGACAGCGTAACTTTTTCACTCTGACACATCAGCGGGCCGAGCGGGAGGGTGGATTAGAGGACTTGATGCGGGGGAGAGGGCTATCGCTCAGGATGAGGGATGGCGAGGTCACGTGGGGGCCGGCGGCGAGCGCCGGCGGCGGACTGGAGCGCGCCGCTGGTCGAGAGGAGCGACGGCTTCACCGCCGGCTCGCCGCCGCGGTCCGCCCGTCCCCCGGGACCGGAGAGACCCTCCAACATAACTCAGCCCTTTGACCTTTCGACCCTGAGTGAGGCCTTTTCCAGCCGTGATGGATGACTTTTATCGCGCCGATCTGATGATTTATAGAGCGCTGCAAATATTTACTGTTTTTTTTTTTCTTCCATCTGACTCGCGGGTTTTGATTGAACCCCCTCGTCTCACTCACATGTTCATCCTTCCTTATCAATTAGCATCTTTCCAGAAGACGGCGCGGCTGCAGACGGATATGGTAATCATGACAGAGGCTCTGCCGCCGCCTGACATCCCTTCACTGGGGTAATTCTTCACTTTTTTAATATCCATGTGTCAGAATGTGTGTTTAATGGCTTCCCGGGGGCCATAGGGCTCAAATGTATTTTGTGTCTAAGTGCTGTATCCTCAGCGTTACGGGAAACTCCCGCGCCGAGGTAACCTCTCCATTAGGGATATGAAACGCTGTCCATATCCGTCTCCGTTTCTGACCCAAACCCTCCCCGATTCCATCGCAGCGCTTGTTTCCAGTCAGCCTGGCAGGAATCCCTTCTCTCTCTTCTCATAAAGTCGCAGCTCCTTGAATTAATCATGCGATAGTTTGGAGGAGGCTCGCTCTCCAGGTTGGAATCTGCTGGGCTAAACGATCAACTGTGAAAGAAATAACTACACTTCAATCAGCCTCAACAGCTGCTCAGCCGGCACAGCGCTCAACTTTTAACAGCTGCTTATAAGCCAAGGGCCATTTCTCTGCAGAGGGAACTTTCTCTGCTGATACTTTTATTCCTGAAATGTAAATGAACTGGTAGTACATGTCCTCCTTTTTGATGCAAAAGCACTTTTTTTATGCCCATGCCTGATGACAATCAGAGGCTTTTAAATTCATTAAACACAAGAAACGAGCACCGGGACCACGACAGTATCAGGGACTCAGACACGATAACTTTCCTTCCCGGATAACTGGATCTTCTTTGATAAGTGAAGGAGTTAACTCTGGTTAAGCCTCTGATTCTCACTTATACACCAAACTAAACACACAGAATGTGATTCACAATGCCAGACGGGTTGTTTATGGTAGCAGATACTGGAGATACAGAAACTGCAGTTAGAGAGATGAGAAGCGTTTCTTCAGCTGGCCCCCCATGGCTTTTAGCTTGTCTCTGTGTTGGGCTGTTTCTCAGGTCGTGAAATCCTTCCTGTATCTGTTTCCAGCGTCCACAGCTCATCTGCTGTATCGTATTTATACTGTAAGCCAGAGCTCTGTCCAGTCAGACCCACAGGCAACCAAACCTCAACAAGCTGAGCTCCACAGCTCTGCACTCCACCCCGGGAAGGAAACACCAGCAGGGACGACCCAGAAGACCTGGGGAGCCTGAGACCCTGGAAGACTCCTGGGGATCCGTCCAGAAGAGTGACGACCCTCTGCTGCTGCTCCACACGTCTGATGACATTCATGGTTTGACTGACTGATGATCCGACAGCGCTTAGCGGATCGATGGCTTGATCAATTATCCCTCCTGTCCATGAGCCAGAGGACCCGAGCCGTGTGATGAAAGACCCAGAAAGTCTCCTGATCAGTCAGACTTGAGACAAAGCAGAAATTAAAGGCTTGCTCTCTGCTGGAATCAGTCAGACTTCCTGGAAACGGCGAAGCCCGAACGCCGAGACTGAGGTGTTGTTCGCAATGTTGTTGTCAATCATCTCCGGTGTTTGGAGTGTGAGATGCTCCCCCCCTCCGTCTCCCGCCGTCAGCACCCAGCGGCGCTTTATCTGCACATTTCTCTTCCTGCGCTCGTCGGCGGGGCGCTGGGCGCCGCTCCACGCTGAGATTACAGCGTGTAAACGCGGCGCGCGGATGAGAAATGTACAGATAGCGTGTGTTCACACACAATTCATTTCTTCAGCTGAATCCGTACAGGAGACGAGCTCTGGCTTCACGCTGCACTCTGCACTTCGGTCGGATCGTCTGCGGTCTCGCCACACACACAGGAAGTGCACCGGCGCCCGCTCTGCATGACACGTGCTTCAGACTGTTACCCAACATCAGCGTCGGGCGTAGCGGCCGGGGCACCGTCTCCATGGCAACATCACAAGCCCCTCTGATTGTTTATTGCCTCTGATGATGACTGTCGCCTGGCAATGCAGGGAACGACGGCGAGTCTCGTTCGGTGTCAGAAAACGGAAGTTAGAAAAACCTTCATGATGTAACTCAGTATCTGTCACTCATTACTGGATTACACCGAGACCCAGCGGTCTGTCTTATTCAAACCGTTTAACTGTTTAACAGCATACTGAAGACGACAGAGCTGGAGAGCTGTTCATATTTCACCGTATTTTGCTTCTGGAGACATAACGTTGGGTTTACTGAGGTTCAACCTGTTTGGAATCTTTTAAATATATCAATGAAATAGTTCTTAAAAATTGTTTGCATTCAAACAAAGAAAAGCAGTCTAACTGGTATAAATATCCAAAGGTTATCTTACTGTCTGAACAGATCCGCCTGAACCAATCCACCTCTCAATAACTATTTTGTCTACTAAAAAAAAAAATCTTATTATGCAAACATGCACATAAAGAGCTGTTGCACAGCAGATAGATACTTGTGCAGCCAGAATAAATGCCTTTGCTGAAGTGCACAATTCTCCTACTACATCTGTGCACATACAATGAGCATCAACAACTTAATAAAACAGCAATATTATTTAGGAAAAGAGGAACATTTTACTCACCAAAATCCCGATTATTTGAAAACAAAATACATCCTCCTTTCCTTCCTCAAAAAGAGTTCAACTGCTCTGTCATATAGATTATCCGTGCGTTTCAGTTCCATAAAGCCAGGGTTGAAAGTCCAGCTGCCCTGTGGGATTTCTGGAGTAAGTTTTATTTCTCTTCAGGTCTTCTTCTTCTTCTTCTTTGGAATAATTGAGGTAGGCGACCAACAACTTAGGTGCATACCGCCCCCTACTGTATCTCTTGGTGAATGTAAATCAGAAGGCCTGGATCTGCTGTTGTTAGTGTAGCTAGCTAGAAGGCGCTGAGTCGCCAACTCGAAATCTGATTGGTTGAAGCAACTGTCTGTTTGACGCTTCACTTTACTTCACTGCGCCATCAGGAACGGACAGTGAAGGCCTCGGGCAGATTTCTTTGACCCTAGCAACAGATGATGCCTGAAATCTGATTGGTTAAATGATTTAATATGAAAAAAACATGTCTGGAAGCAGCGCAACCACGGGAAAACTATGAAAGGAACCGGAACATACCGTTTGGAATCATTTATTAATTATTTAAGAACAAAATATAATTTACATCAGTCTGTAATTCAGATACTTTTTAGGCCAGCAGAGAAGGCTTTGCAGGCCCTGACGGCCCACCACTGATGTTTTCTGTGTAAACGAGAAACTTTTCTGAAACTGAAACATCCTGGGTTCTTCCTGCAGAAACTGCAGAATAAATGAAAAGTCTTCAACGCGTAGGGCTGAGTTTCTGTGGCGTGCGCTGCTTCCTGGCGCTCTGGTGATTGTTCGAGGGTTGTTTGGAGAGAGATTCGTATCATATGCTGCTATCAGAGACGTGGTGCTGACGGGCCGCTGTTGGGTCTGCTGTGATCCAGTTAGTGTCAGACGATCCGCCCCGCGCTCCTCTCTCCTGGAACACGGTTTGATGCTCGCCGCTGCAGCTCTGTCAGCCCCCTGCCTGTTGACGCCGTTGATCTGAGAAACAGCCGCAGAAAAGAAAAAGCTGAGAATAACTGGACAGACTTCCAGCCGCGCTCGCTTGCTTCTGCTTCTAACTGTAAAGTCGCTCCTCGAAGCACCGTCGCTCTCACCTGCACAGGTAACCCGCTGCACGCGCGGGCCGAGTGGAAAATTCCAGCCGGTGAGAGTGTGAGGGTGAAGTAGGCCGACGCGTTACGTAACGAGGCGGCAGGTTAGAACAGTGCAGGAGGCTCCTGCGGATAAGCGACCCAGAAATATCAGCCGCAGGTCCACGGCTCGCGCTGACGTTACGCACACTTCTCACTTTCACACTCCGCCGCCGCCGCCGCCGGGAACCAGAAACATCTGAATTTCAGGCGCAGCCAAACGTGTTTTTCAAATCATACATCATGTAGGTGTCTTCCTGCAGACAGGTGGCGGAGGAAGAGCTGCGAGCGTTACACTTCCTCTGCGACTCCGGGAGAATTTCAGGCCAGTTTTCACACACCAACTTCTGCGAGCGCGATGCAGATTGGCATTAATACGTCTGAACCTTTGCAAACATTTTCCATCACATGAAATGTGTTAAAGTGAGAAGCCGGTGAAGAAACGGCGACTTTCACCAGGATGAATAATCTGAAACATAGAAAGTGGGAGACGTCTGCTGCTGCATGTAGAGACACGAGGGCCTCGACAGACATTCCTGCTCCACACATGATCGGATGTTTTATGACTTTTACAACCTTTTCAAGGTATGAAAAATACTTTGCTGCCAGTCGGTTGAAACTTCCTGAAACATCCACTTTTCAGGGAGTTTTCTGGAGACATGCATGTTTCTCAAAGTTATCGGCCAGGTTTTCAGATATTCGCCTTGTGTAAAGAATACAGTCAAAAACTCCAGAATGTGACATTCAGGTCGCTAATGCTGCATGATTTCAGGTAAACATTTGATCGTGTTGTTTAGTTTTGCAGTAATATTATACTTATGTCTTTGTGTTTTGGAAGTTTTCTTCTGAATAACAGTGCTCTTTCTCTTGCCTCTAAATGTCATGAGCTGTGTTTTTCCAGCTCACCAGCAGCACTGGAGCTTGTTTTTGTGCTCTTGAGATCTTTTGCTACACAAATTTTAGAATTTTCGATAAATTGCAATTCAGATGTCTCTTTCAATTCAGTCTTAATCTTTTACGAAAGCAAACGTTCGTGTTTTGTCTTTAGAGCCTTCTTGGACTAGAAAAATGAAACCAAGGCCCCTTTAAAAAATACATTTAAAAGGAAAACATCGTTTTAGCATTTTTCGTTCAGAAAAGTTTAATGCAGCAACGTTTAAAAAAACGATGAACTTATCATGCCAGGCCATGAGCTGGCGCTCTAACCCTCATGTACCCTGGAACGGAGTACTCCACTCACTCCAGTCACGTCTTTCTGTGTTTGTTGAGAGTCGGGGCCGAGCTCTCTCTCGTCAGCAGCCCCGCCTCGCTCAGCGCCGCCCGGCCACGGGCATGAGAACTGAAAAGAGGGATAAGTGTAATTTTACAGAGAGAGAAATAATGCATAATAGCTGCGGGCCGGCTGGAATTAATTTAAATTTCGCAGAAAACATCAGTGAATCACTTCCGAAACTTTCGCTCTCTGCCGGCTGTGATGTTTACCGTCTTGACTTGTTTTCGATTATACGCTCACACAAAAGGTTTTTTTTCTCCTTTCTTCTCTTTTTTTTTCTTCTTCTCCTCCCTTATTTGCCACCGTTGGCAGAGAGGAAGAGACAAGGAGAGGCGGTGGGAAGAAAACGGAATAATTAGACAGATCAGAGGAAGAGATCCTTTGCTAGAGGTCATGCGGCTGATAAACGATAGGCTCGCCTGCGATGCATGTTAAGTGAGTATCGGTGTAATTATCCAGGCTGCGGCGCCCGCTGAATGTGTGTAATGTCACGGCCTTTCTTCCCTCTCCCCCCTCAGGCGCTTTCTTTCCTTGTCAGACGCTTCACAGACAGGGAGTGAAGGTCACTTGACCAGAAGGAAGAAAGGTCAGGGGAGGGACGGCGGGGGGGGGGGCGGGGCCGGCGACGGCCCGATCAGCCCGCCGCCACCGAACGGCCAATTTAATTAAGATTAAGAGTGACATTTTCCCTTCCCATCTCTGCTTTCCCGGATCCCAGTCTGCGAGGTTCTGATTATCCAGTTTTTCTGAGAGAATAGGTACTTCAATCAAATGAGGATGGAGCCCCCCCCCCCCCCCCCCCCCCCCCCCCAAGGGGATTCATGAAGGTTTAAGGCTTATTTTCACCATACTGCCTTTTTTTTTTTTTTTAAAGAAAAAGAAAAAAAGCTGAAACTTTCTGGAAAATCACTTACCAAAAATTCTCTTTTTACCTAATCTAGGAGGTTGACTGGTTCCTGTAACAAGGCGCTTTCAGAAATGCAGAGATATCTTCATTAAAACATCAAAACCCTCCTCCAGGATCCAGACAGACCTCCTTCCTCTAAATTGAGAGGAGCCGCTGCCCTGACAATCTGTGCTTGCTTTGCAGATTCTCCGGAGCCGACGGGGGACCCGGCGCAATAAAAAGAAGCCCTTCCTGAAGGTTTGGCGGTGTGTTTCTGTGGGCGACACGCAGGGAGATCAAGGGAGCGGGAGAACTGACTGGGCAGGCCTGGAGCCGCCTCTCTCTCCGGGGACTCCTCGCTTTAATCACAGCGCAGCCCAGCAAAGTGATCGTGAACTCCACATGCCTTTGGTCTCCCTCTCCTTTCTGTCTTCATCTCTGTCTCTCACATTCTGCTGTTTTCCTCCTCTGTCCTCCCTCCTCCTCCCCCTCCTCTCCCTCTTCTCCCCTCCTGGATTTCCTTGTAAAGTCTAAACTGCAGTCCGCATGCATTTCTCCCTGTACTGCACCACAAAGCGAACGCATGCAGCAGCAGAGAGGTGCTAATCGTGCAGAAGAGGCGGCTGGAGAGCAGGGGAGGCTGCTTCCAGCCGCTCTAATTGAGGCCCGGACACTTCCCTGATCAGTGAGCCTCCAGAGGCCGGCTGCCATAAAAGCAGAGCTGGGAGCGGTCATTACAGCTCGGGGAAACATACGGTGTCAGGTAGCTTCAGACTCAACTGTCCGGTGGCACATTGACGGAACGCCGGCCGGGGCCGCGGGGAGCTGACCATTACCAGGGATCCTGGAGGTGAGCTGCACGGCGGCGGGCCTCAGACAGGCGTGTCATTTACAGCCGTCCGCCGTCGCCACTCTGTTTTATTGAGACGGCAGAAATGTGACGACCTGCGGTCAGAAAACAACAACATGCCACCACACATCTGCAGCGTTTCCAGCTGGTGTCAAAATAAGAGGCTTCATTAAAAAGAAATGTCACATGTCACGCCCCGAGAACTTCATCATTTATTCATTTGGTTTCTGAGGACGGTGATTCAGTAGCATGTTGTCAGAATTATCACCAACAGTTGGTGAACAAGTTCCAAAAACCTACTTTACTGGTGTTGTGGGGTCACCAGCTGTGCAGACAGTCTGGTTTTTAAGATTAATTCTGCTGCATTTCGTGACCAGATTCATGTCAAACCTTTCACTCATTCTGTCACTTTAACTGAAACCAGAATGTCTCCTCCCATCCGTCTCTGCTCTCCAGTCCTTGGACTCGTCCACAAATGCTCAAATTCATACCTGTGACTTCACAAGACGAGGTTTTGTCACGCTTTGGCGGCTTGTTTACCTGAAAATGATCCACTCTGGAAGCAGTTTTCAGACTTTCAGACACCCAGAACTGTACTTAGCAGTATGTCAAACAGCTTTTCCAGGTCATGAGAGGAGATCGACAGTCAGAAAGGAGGATTACAGACTCTGGAATTCAACCTGCGCTTCTCCAGCACACGCACTACTATTTACTACAACATCATCTGCATCAGTGGAGACACAATTCTTAAACAGCCCAGACACACACTCCTTCTTCTCCTTCTTCTCCAGCTGATTTCCAGTGGTGCCCGCCACTGGACTAACTGCCAAATGCATTGTATGTATGCAGGGGAACTGTTAATGAATCATGTGTAAACAACTGGTTCCAACCGTCTGAGTATAAATGACACTTTAGAGAGGTAAAGAGGTGATTCTCAGTCTTCTGAGGGATCAACAAGTTGACTATTGTGGGTGATTTTTGTTGATCTTGGCCACAGACGGCAGAAATACCATCGAGCTGAGCGTCCAGTTGGTCTTGAAGCTGGGTTGTGATTTGGGGTGCTGAAATGGTTTAACACCTGAGTTAAAGACATTTACCACTGGTGTCACCAGTAAATGATGGATAATGTAATGATCTGCATGAGCAACATATCTTGAACAAAAAATTGCCAAGTTCAGAGTCTTTTAGACCTTTTGAAATGACATTTTAACCACTTCCTTCTTTGTATAACCAGCTACTTCCAACAACTACATATTGTCTATTTGCAATTTAAGAATTTCTCAGTTATTTTTGAACATATATAACCTGAAGCTACCATTATTATTCAGTTATTTTTTCTTTTGATACTCAAAACATATTGATTAGTGCAACTTCAAACTGGTGAGCAGATATTTTCTCGCTACATTTTGCTGATGTGTGGTTTATTTGGCTGTTTTCGTTTTCCCTTCAGGCTTCTTCTTTGCAACCATCATCACTTTTTTTTTTAGTTTGTAAGATGAAATTTTTAAAATAAGCCCAAAATTGCATCTTTGGAGAAACTGTTCATGCGGAATCACACGGCGTGATCGAAGTGTCACCGAGTTCTGTGGTCTGAAAACCAAACGTGCACATCTCCAGCTGTATTTCAGCGCTCGGACGCCAGGTCTTCCTGCTGCAGCCGCATTCCTGTCAGATCTGGCCTTCTGGCTTCCGACAGCATCTCCAGATTCCCCGAATGCTTCTTTAGACAGAACAGTGTGAGTGAGAGGAAGAGCTATGTTCATTCTGCTCCGACGCTGCAGTATTTTGTTAGAGTGCACATAAAGGCACGTCCATAATGCTCTTTTATTGCTGCGAGCGAGGAGCGGGGGACTATTAGCATTTTAGCAGCGCCTAGCCTTCCTGTACTGTAATATAATGCTCGGCACTAAAACTGTCAGGAGGTCCTTATCAAGTCACTGATGTCTCTGTTGCTTGGCAGGCGTCAAAAAACAAATGACGGTTGAGGCGGCATCTCGGTTTTGAAACTCATTTCCTCTTGCGTGTGTGTGTGTGTGTGTGTGTGTAAGTGCGGGAGGGAGGGTTAGAGCAATGTTATTGAAGTAACCATGGTGATTCAATTTCAGTACCCCCCCCCCCCCCCCCCCCCCCCCACTTCCCTCTGCCTCATTTCCTCGCTAGAACAAAAAAGCAAATATTTCTGAGAGGAATTCCCTGGGTTGAGCGAGCTGCGCCGGGTTTCTCCAACTGATCTGAGCGAGGTTTTGGGTGAGCGCGCTTCCCCCGCTGGGGATCCCTGCTCAGATATGCATCCTCACAGATCTGCTGAGCAGAGAACTCGCACAAAACAATGTTAATTTCTCAGAATTCTAAGTATTTTTGTGAAGAAGAAAAAGAAGAAGAAGAAGAAGAAGAAGAAAAAGGGGGAGATTCAGCGGGCTGGAAATCGGTGGAATGCAAAAACGAAGACTTAGGTGGAAAGAAGGCATTAGATTACATTTCCAGGCAACGGCAGCCTCTTCCAGGGCAGCCGCTGGGTTTGCCATGTAAATGTCAAATCCTGTGTGTTCCTTGTGCTCCAGTCAAAAGGTAACTGATTAGCATAAAAATTTACAGCCCTGCCAAGCGAAAATGTCACTTGGGTAGGAGTGGATCTATTGGCCCAATTAGGAAGTGTTGGGTGACATTGTGCACTTTGTTTATTTGAAGTTCAAACAGGAAAGCTATTTTCTGCTCCGAATCTCCTCCCACCATCTACACAGGATCCGCTGAGCTTTGGTTTTGCTCCCAGAAATAGAGGAGCCAGCAGCCGAGAGAGGAATTCTGCTATTCCCCAGACAAAGCGAGGCCACAGGGGCATCTCCATGTTGACATCGAACAATCTGATAGCAGCAATTTGTCTCTCTCTCATCATCCTAAACCTCCCCGAGTGGACCGGCAGCCGCAAGACAAGCGGCGCTCGATGTGTGAGCTTGTTAGGAGGGTGTTTTTATTTCTTTTTCCACACTCGCCTATCCATGAAACGCACCCACACACACACACACACACACACACACACACACACACAGACTGGCTTCCTCTCCAGTTTGAAGCTCAGCTCTTCCTCTCCTGACTGTCTCACAGTCGCCATCTGCCATGTTGGAGATCTGCCCTCGGTGCTGCGAGCTGCGGGCCGAGCGGGGAGCTGTATATATAGCTCTCCATATTTCACCTCTGCAGGAGCGGGGTTTTGTAATCTGGCTGGGCTGTTAATCAGAATTCGCAAATCTTTAATAATTGAGCGAGCTTCTCGGAGCAGCGTGGCACGTCGGCCCGGTGGAAGGAAAACACGGCGCCGAGGCTGCGCGGCCCCGTTTCGTGGTTTTCCTGAGCCCGTGCCTGCGCGGCGCGGTAATTAGAGCCGCCACATGTTTGGGGCGGACGGGGGTTTTACCAGAGAGCGGCGATGGGGGAAGCCCGCGGCCGTGCCAGCTCGAGGGGCAGGGCTGACGGGAACCGGCGGGGCTTCGCAGCCGTCACCGGAGGCCGGGGAGGGAATCCCTTCCTGTTTCTGTCAGCCTGCTGCCATGGCGACCTGCTGTTTACTGGCGGGGCTGGCGAGCTGCACGGCAACAGGCGGCTGACGGGCTCACGTGGTCATGCCTATTTTTAAGCTCCGACCGTGGACGTGTGGAAAGACACGCCTGATTACGCGACTGACCGGGCAGCTGCTAAATAACAACAGTTCAAACGGAAGAAATGAGGAAAGAAGCGACTGTCAACTTTCCCCTCCTGAGATCCGCTCATTTCTCTCCGTCTCGCGTTACATTAGTAGATTTAAACAATTTCCATCTTTGCCTTGGCGCTGAAAGCTTGTGATTCGTGAAAGTGGAGCACCAGCTTTCTCTGAAACACAAATTAATCTTCCCGCTCAGATATTATGCATGCTTTTTGTCTCACAAAACCCGAAATAATGAGAGAGATTCCTGGAGCCGGTGAAGAGGACCACCGGATAGTAAAGCTCTGCAGAGCTCAATTAGGAGTCATCTCTATCATTAACTCAACACATAAACTATTAATGGTCTCCAGCCATTTTTCATGATAAGGCTCCCCACATTTGAAAAATTCTCATTAGGGCTTAAATTAGGGAGCTCTGGTAGATCAAAATTGGTCTTATCTGCTTTTTAAAATTCGAAAATAAAGATTTAATGAAATCTCTCTCTCTCTATTTTACGTTTTTTTTTTTTTTTTTGGTGGCGGCACACTTTTATTCAGCTAATTCTGCCTCGGGAAGCACACATTCAGTCGACTCAGCCTCATATTAGGTATATTTTCCTGCAGGGGCTCATGACGTTAGCCTCTGGGTCAAACCAGGTGAGACGTCCCCCCGCCAACATTCACCTGCAGGGTGCAGCATGCTCGATCCCCGGGAACTGGGGTAATCCTGTTTACATGGAGTCTGAACTTTTTCAAAAAGTTCCACCTCAGGGGCCATTTTCTAAACATTGGTCTGAATTTGTGTTGGAAACTTGGTTCTTTGAGTCATTAAACAGAGCTCCAGACTTTGTTGTGTTTCATTAAAGTGACATTCTTCTAATTGGACTGAGGACAAACTCGACTGGACAAGCTGGTTAGCTTATTAACTGCCCCACCGAGGGCGCCGCAGAAGAGATGACACTGTGACTTCCTCTTTTAATGATCTACTTTTAAAAAGGTTTCCATGAAACAGCTTCACACAGAGGGCCATTTGAAGCAGGGAGGTAATTCTTTATGCAGATGATGCTACGTTGAAATACACCAATTTCAAACATGCGATCTGAGCTGAATTTAGCCACAAACAAACATTGTTATTGTTGGCTGTTAAACATCGGAACATTTATGGTGCAAATTATAAGTTCTATTGCATAGAGAGTGTATTTTTTTCCTGAAAACGGTGTTGGTGTTCACCTGCTGTTACTTTCCAGGTAGAAGTTTTCTGCATTCAAAGCTCCTCACCTCCTCCTCTGAGATGTCAGCTCTACTCCCACCATGTGTCCATTGACACATCATTTACCACAGAATACACAATGACTTCACACTCCACACACACTCCACACACACACACACCCCAGTGTTTTTTTTCCCACCATGAAACCGTTGCAGATGGGACTTATAGAATAACACCACTCGTCTCCTGCATGGGGAAAAGAAAAAAATCCCTGAATTTTAAACAGCTCCATAGGTAAGAAAATGACAGGCATGTAAAAATTAATATTACATTTCCATGACTTCCTATGCTGTTTAAAAAGTAATGAGACTGAATAAAAAAGCACTCAAGTTAATAGCCTTGAAATATTGTGCCCCTGACATTTCATCCGCACTTCCAGGAAGCAGACACTGCTCACATTGTTGCCAATATCGTCCGCCTTTTACATAATGCTCGTGTCCATTTGATAACTTAATTGTTCCCTGCATTAGGAGGAAGCTTTCAAACGTTTTCGGGCAAAAAAAAAAAAATCGCTCAAGGATGACAGGGAAGGTTGAGGAGTTTGGATGGAGGGAGGCAGAGCGTCTGGATGTGAGGAGGAGCTCCGCGGAGAATGCAGATCAGTGTGTGTGTGTGTGTGTGTGTGTGTGTGTGTGTGTGTGTGTGTGTGTGCTCCCTCACACGGCCTCCTCCACCGCGCTGGGTGTGACCTGTGGAGGAGTGCGAGCGGGGATATCCCCCCATGGTTTTCGCAGCGCTCTGACTCGTTGCCAGGCACATTTGTTATGATTATTTTCTTGCAGGGAGAACACGCCGTCCTGTTAGAGGAAGGATACACCTTCCTCTCCTGGACCGCCGTGACCCTTCACCTGGTACCGAGGGTCACTGCAGCTCACGCAGGAATGCTTCAAAAGCAGGAAACATTACAGAATGGGTTCAACTCTTAAGTAAAGAAATCTAAGCCTCCTTGTTAAGTCGCTGGGATTCTGGAGCCGGTGTTTGAACAGATGTCTTGAATTTGAATTAGATGCAAAAAGCAGAGTCGATGATCTTACCTGATTACATTTACAGCTGCTATTAATGTCTCTTATCCACTTCAAGATCTCTGCTCAGCTCAAGTTATAGCTTCCTCTCTTTATAGGAGTCTTAAGAAAGAACAAAAACATATTTTCAGGCATTTGTTACTGAGGACGTGACCTTGAACGCATCCTGATGGAAATATTTACAGCCAACGACTGTGTCGATCCAAAAATGTAGATTTTATCTATCAAACAGCACCGAGGTCCTGTTACCCGGAGCAGACGCTGGCTGCAGGATGTCACATTGACCGTGCATTATGTCCTGGCAGCGCGATTGAACCAGACCACGGCGCACCAGCAGCCGCTTCATGTGGTTTGGCTGAAAAGACCACAATACGTTCGATTCAGCGCAGGGCTGAACCTTCATGTGGTCAAGGCTCATCTGACTCTCTCCTCGTTTAAAAGGCACTGAAAGGCCTGAAGGGAATCATCTGAGGTTCCCATCACTTCCAGCCAATGGAGCGCGCCTCTGCTGTGACGGTACTGTTTGGAAATCCATGAGTTCCCGTCGAAGATCTAAGAAACGTGAAAGTGTGAGAGTCTGCTTCTATTCAGCTCGGTGGTGTTTTGTTTCAGGGCTTCTACACAGAACGCTTCTCTTCTTTGAGCATTATGCTTCTCCTATCAGCCACTGGTCTGGAAAACAACAGCATCATGTGGCAAACATCACTGCCACATCCGGGCAATAAAGGAAGTGCTGCAGGTCTTAAGGAGCTTTGCATCGGGACCATCGGAGGTGGGGAAGCCTCCGATTCCTGCTCAGTGGCCGGAAAGCTCGCCAAGAATGTGGTAGAAAGTTCTGACGAGGACGCTGGGTAATATTTTATCCATCTGAGTGCAGGAGAAAGAGATAGGAGACCAGATAGTGTTGTTATGAATAACTGAGAAATGGCCTCCAGCTACAGGGAGCTTTCTTCGAGTGCAGTGGGAGGAATCCAGCCGCACACTGCAGCTCGCTCGCCGTCGACTCACACTGAGGTCCGTGTCCTTCTCCAGCACAGCCGGCGCTCCAGCGGGCTTTCCAACCTTGTTAGCTATAAACCAAAAGGCACTGCGGAAGCTAAATCGGTCTCATTCTATATTGGTGACAGTCCTCTACATCTACAGAAAGCCTCATTTAAATTTACTGCCTGCAAACAGTCATCATCTCCTGAGCCTTTGGACCGGGAGGCTCTCAAACCTTTACTGTAGCAACACAAACACACCGTAGGCCGCCGCGCCGTAATTGGGAACATCTGGATGTCATTTCGGTCCTTTCAGCGCCGCAATCATGAACGCCATAACGTCTTATTTGGCCATTTGCGACAGTGCACACCGCCTGCACAAACAACAACAACAAATTCCTGAAATAAACATCCCTCACTGCCGGTTCAAGGCGAGATGGCACGCGTGACGGAACGCGGCGGCCGACACCTCTGCCGTCTCTCGTCGACACCCGCAAATGACGTAACCACAACGCCACAGACAGGGACGCTGTCAGCACGGCGCACATTCTTCCACCTTGGGCGACGTCTGAAACTGCAAAATTGGGGATAAAAGCTAGTTTGGAGTGAAGTTTGTGAAAAAAGAAAAAAAAAAAGAAAGCCTGCATCACCTGCAGGTCTTGAACCGGGGCCACCTTCGTCAGGATTAAATTGCATCTGACAGGTGGGAAGGCCCAGAAAAGCAATACAGCGGGGATTAGAAAATGAAAATAAATGAGCTTTTAAAGCCTAATGAAGGATTTAACCTAAATGAAGCACAGGTGGCGGGTAATAGGTGCTGCTTCCACAACTACAGCGGCTTTGAAAGAGTTTGCTACGCCCCCCGATACCCCCCCTCCCCCCGCCCCCCGCCCCCTCCAGCTCGTGGCCTTGCCTTTGGTATTTACTCACGCTGGTGTTTTTTTTTCCAGAGGTCGCCGTGTCAGTGGGGGCTTCGCTGATGGGAACGTGCCGCTCCGCCGTGTTTTGATTGGCTGTGGAGAACATGGGAAAAAGCAGCCCGGGCATCCTCTGCGGTCCCGCTCGGCGCAGAGGATCCCCGCCGCCGCCGCCGCTCGCCCCCCCCTGCACCCGGACACGCGGGGAAATAATGATGTCAGAAAAGATGGGGCTCGACCTTTGCAGCCTCGTTTCATGGGAAGAACTTTAAACCAAAGTGACAAAGTATCCTCCCGGGTACGAGGAATTTCAGCGCTGATATCCATTACGATCAGGGTTCACGAACCGCCGCGTTATCTGGCGAACACGGCCTTAGAACGCAGAAAGGAGTAAATAGATCAGTATTTATCTGCACCGAACAATAGCTTCAAATCCTCTTTAGATAGATTAAATGGAGCACCAAAGGCTGCGTGGGAAATACTGGGCTTATTTTCTGATTAAACAGCTACATGATCAAAATTATCCAGATCAAAAGAAACACCCAGAGTTAAAACTGAATAAAAAATTACTCGGTGGAATTAATTTATTTTCTATTTTCTCTGTTAACATGTTTTACTTTGCATTTGGCGTTCGGCGGCTTCGGCTCCCACAAATTGGCTTTCCCCTCCTTTTCTTTCCACTTTACTTTGTACATTTGTAATCAGATATTAGCTGCCCATGTTTCAGATATTAGTCAAGCTGTGCGGAAAGTTCCCCTGACAATCTAAAGCCTTTGTTTTCTCTCTAACTTCCCCGTATAGAAAGAGTTAGTCATTTTCCAGATTGAATGGCGCGCGTGCGCGCGCGCGCACACACACACACACACACACACACACACACACACACACACACACACACACACACACACACACACACACTGACTGCAGCTTCTGGTTGTTGTGTAACTATAGTGACAGTCTGAAGCTTGAAAAACTCTCCACACACACGGGAAAAAATAAATGCAATCTGAGCGGCTCTCTGGAGCTGCGGTGGAAATAGCACTGCTGCATTATAAATGAGCGAAACAATAATTACTACATGCTGTATACTGTATATTTGTAATGTAATTGGTTCCAATTTATCACTGGAAAAACCCTCACTTCCACTTTTTCTGTTTAGTGAGGAGTAAAGGATCCACCAAATCAATTATTTAAGAACCGCCCCGTAATGAGGCACAGAAAATAAACTGGCCAATAAAGCGCCCGGGAAGGTTTGAGGGTCAAAACTGGGAGATTTAAAGTGGAATCTATAACTTAAACATTTTAAAAAGCCAGTTTTTAACGTTGTGGAGTAAATTCAGGAGTTTTCCTGCTGTTGCAGGAGGTTTTGACTCCATGTCTGCGCTACATGTTGTCTCTATATGTTATATCTCTGTGTTGTGGCTCCACGGAGAGAACATGTCCGCTCAATCTGGGGGCCAGCGTCTTGCTCAAGGACACTTCAACACATGGACAGATGAGGGATTGAACCCTCTACCAACTGAGGCATAGCTGCATGTTCTTTTCCACTAGGAACAGTGGCTAACGCTAGCAAAACGTGGTTAACGCTAGCAAAACGAATGCTAGCTGGCCGACGTGCTAGCTGTAGACTGGCAGACAGTCAGGCCTGTTTCCCTTTGATGGTGTTTTACACGACAAAGATGACTCCAGATGCATTTTATGATCTATCGTCTTCACGTTGACAGATGATCAGTGTGTGATGAAGAAGTTATCAATACGAACGAACTGAATCCACTGAATCTGGACAACATTTGAGCCGCTTCGGGTTTCACGGTTTGTGGAGTCATCCTCGCTCCTCCCAGGTCGAAGCACATCAGTGTGGTATGTGGGAGTATCCCCTCGCTCGCAGCGCCTGCTTCCTGTCTGCGTGACGGATAAAGTCACGGAGAAATCAGCTGTCACTCAGCAGGAATGCAGGATTTCACACACAGTCGCTCTGAGCTTCCTGACAGATTTATACAGGTGAGGGGAAGACGACACAAACAGGAAGAGAGGATATGAAGGTGCTCACGTGTTTCTGCGAACTCTAGGAGTTCATTATTAACCAACTGAAGTTAGAATTAATGATCACGAATCTTTGGTTAATCTGCAACAGGATATATCCCAGCTTCACTCTCTGCTCTGGTCAGTGGATAATCTGAAGCGTCTTAAGGGTTTTGGTCCTGATTCAAGTTTCTAAGTAGCCTTGTGGTCAAGTGGAAGCTCCTGTTTACACCATCAGACAATAGAGCCGCCGGGCTTCAATGGAGAGGAAAATCAAATGAAACTCAAGTAAACTCAGGAAAGCAACACAACAGTGATTGAAGATCAACAGTCGAGGGTGAGATTGAACACAATGGATAAACTAAACGTGCAGAGGTAAACACTGGGAAGTGTAGAAACTCAGGCAGGAAGAGACGATTACAACCAAAAACAAATAAAGCTGTGCCTCATCGGTTTTTAAAACATGGAGCGGAACTGGAGCAGATTAAAGTGGACAAAAGACATTAAACACTTTTTAAAGGCCAACAACTCGTTGCAGGATAAAGAGGCAACGACCATGAAGAGATCCCACAGGGAGAACATGCAAACACCAGACAGAAAAGTCCTCCTCCGTCATGGAGTGAGCAGAAATCCAACGCACATGAAAAGTGAATTTTAATGTCAGTGACTGAAAACACATGATGAGGTCTGAGGAACACCTCAAGGCTCGCGACGCTCAGATGATCCAGTTTCAGCGAGACGGCGCTGAATATTACATGTCTTTTGGGACTGTTTTCCTGGACAAATCCTCCTCGGAAAGCTCGTACTCTGCAGCGAACGAACACCTCGTTCTGAGGTGGGGTTGTAAAGAACCGTCTGGCAGAGTGATTGATATCTGTGGCGAGACGCGCCGCGGAAGTGAGGCGTGCGCAAAGTCGCTCCGTCAATCCGAGCAGACTGCCTGCTGAATTGTATTAAAGTATAATAACGTGATGATGAATTTATGACATGAATTTAACGGGGAAAAAACCGAGACGTTAAAAAAAAAAAAAAAAAAAAGTGGAGGGTTTTAGCAGAAAGTTCTGCGAGTGAATATCTGAAATGTGCTTTTCCACATTTCTCTGCAGAGAGAGCAGAATTCAGACGGCGCTCTTCCTGCTTCTCACTTCTCCTCCTTCAAGACAAAGTAGTGCATGAAAAATGAGTTTGGAGCAAACGAGTGAAACCATAACAAACCGCACGAGCGCCGCGCAGCGCCGCAGCCCGCTTCCTCCCCCAGCGGCTTTATCAGGGGTGTGGCGCCGCCCGCCCGGTCCAGCTGCCGCATACTGAGCCCGTGAATAATAAAATAAATTGTGTTTGAGGAGGCTTACATTAAAGATTAGTCACTCATGAATCATGAATAGGAGGGGAGAGGAGGCTCCTCCACGCTCGCCGCTCTTCGGTGGCGTCGCTCCAGCTCCATGAACCAGACCTGCCCGGGGCTCGAACCCAGCGCCTCCGCTCCTGACTCACTGGACAGCTCCACTGCACACCGGGGCCGGACGGAGCTGCACCCTGCTGCACCCTGCTGCTGCTGCAAGGATCTCCCAGCATGCAACTGGCTTGGCTTCAAATTGGCGTGTTGTGGGGTCAAATATAAGGCTCAGGGACCAAAACCGGCCCGCAAGAGACCCAAATTGAGACATCAGTGATGCTACATGAAGGCTAGCTAACTAGCATTAGCCTCGGGGCCATGCTGTCAGGGTGAGTTTGTGAAAACATGCAGAACGAAACTGTTTTTTTGGACATTTTGACGTATTTTACAACAGAAAGTTTCATTAAATTTGGCTTTATTTTGACATTTGCAGTCTTTTTCCATCATAATTGTTAAGTTTTCGGAAAATATCAACAACCACAACCAAAGAAAGCAAACTCAGCTGCATGCGGCCCCTCATAGCCTCCAACCTACCGAAGAAGTTTGCTTCTTCCATTAAATCTTAGATCAAAGTGTTGTTTACTGATATACATCTTCTCGTTCATCCTTACAGAAGTGTGTTGCTCGCTTTTATAAAGATAAACTTCAACCCTTTACCTTCAGCTTCGGCTCACTGTCTAAAGTCTCTGCAGCAGCCCAGACTGAAAGGGTCAGCGAGACGCTGAAATGCATCCATTAAAGCGCTGAACACCGAGCGGCGTTGGATCCTACGCTGACTTCATCCAAAGGATGGCCCGGTGGTCAGCGCTAATCAATGCAGAGACTCTTAAAATATATAGTTAAGGCACAAAAACATTCATGCGGGAAACACGGTGACTCACACCGGAAAGTCAACAACGTATTAAAAGTGCTTTCAGCCACAAAATAATATGACGTACTAAAAAAAGGGTTTTATGGTGGAAGTAAAAAAAAAATAAAAAAAAAGGAAGGGAGAAGCAGAAGCATCATGTGTCAGAGGAAAAGTTTCTGCAACACGGTGAAAGTCTGAGAAAGATCGACCGGCATCATGTTATGTAAGCTCGATTTCCAATGTTTTCTCTGTCGAAAGTGGTGAAAACCTGATGTTACTCGTCTGTGGGGCTCAGTTTACACAGGAAATACAGAAATGAGTCACTCAGTCGTACTGAGAGACGCGTCCAGTCTTCACCGCAGGCCCTGCTGTTTATAGGCTGCAGGAAATCCTGAGTGGCAATTATGGGTTCATCCACTCCGGAGTCACAGCGCAACATTTAGCAAGGCTGGAACTCTAAAACTAACGACGTAATGAGGGTTTTTTAGGAAAGCTCAATGGCAAAACAGACATTAAGAATGTCAGATCAGGTGAAGACTGGTTGAGAGTCGGGGGCTGGGTTGAACCTCCACCCCCAACACACACACACCCACACACACACCTCCACCCCAGCCTGTCCTCGGCTGGAGATCTGTGGGCGTCGGGCTGAGCGCCACACAGGGACCCTCAGCTCATGAAAGTGTGGACAGATGGATTAAAGCATTGTGGGATATGTCAATTTAATGGGATTTCTTGGCAATAAAGGGAGAATATGAGCAGCTTTGGCCTTGAAATCATGAGGGTCAGCCGTCAGTCACAGGTGTGTTTCAGAATGATCGACTGGAAATGGCTCCGAGCGGGAAAGAGGCCGGTCTGACGCTACGGCGTGCACGCACACACAAAAACAATGGCACGGCGTCTCGCGGTGAGGATTATTGAGTACACGCAGTCCCTGCCACACACTCATAATCCATTCCCCCATATTTCCTTCAATCTCATGCTTATCGAGTGACATTTGGGAGTGGAATCGCTCCGGTGCAGACCTGCTCAGGTGAGCCTGCGCCCCGTCCCAACGCCGGGCCCCGTGGGCCGGAAGCGGGGAGACTTTCACCTTATCCCCCATCGATCCGGCCGGCTCAGCACTGTCATTTATTCGCAGGGTGATATAAGTGGGACTGATTAGAACAAGGCGCCTGATTGATTCGCGCGCACATGCTGCGCGACAAGCAGGAGAAAATCAGAGGCGGTGGGGAGGGAGGACATTCATCTGAGGTTTGTCCGGCTCCGTCACGCCAGAAAACATTATCCGGCCCGCGTGCGTGTGTGTGTGTGTGTGAGTTACTGCAGGATGTGCTTTAAATCAACTCCAAAAGCTTCGAGTAGGGAAAAAGCAAACAAATGCAATTTGCATTCCAATTTGTTTACACAAAAAAAAGGAAGCCCTCCACAGAGTCAGATGATAAGATAAATGATGGTGTGTGCCTTTTGTAAAGCACTCCCTCCATCCAAAGCCCCGTGATTGATTTGAGGCGGACGTTGACCCTGGCACTGAAGCACCATTATAAACATCTCCGATGTCCTTGTTTGTGCATTATGTCTGGCTGAGTAACTCTAATAAGCATCTTTCACTTGTTGTGTTAGTGGGATGAACGGCGTCGGATCTGCCCTCCAATCTGCGGATTGATTAAAAGAGCGGGCCTGAATAAAGAGCTTAGAGCCGCTCCTGCTTCACGTGGCGGCCGTGTTTCTTTATCTGTCACCCCTGAGAGCGCTCGCCGCGTTGGAAGTGGATAAATAAACGATAAATCCGGCGCTAATTCGCTCGCCCTCAGAGCCGACTTAAACAAGAGTGTTTGCTTCATTTCCAGCCCGAAACTAAATTCCATTTCTGATGATTCATCCTCTCAGCCTGTCGACGCCCGTCGGACTCAGCAGAAATTCATTAGACTTCTGATTTTCCTGTGAAAGCAGCTCAGCTGGATGTTGTTTAATTACCCAGAGTTCAGCAGCGAGTCAACACCCATCCGCTCTAACCACCGGGTCGCCGGGACGCAGACTCGTGCCCCCAATTCCCTTAAAAGCCAGGCTTGTTCTCGTTAACGTCTCCTCCGGCCGAACATGACGACTTCCCCCCTCGTCCCCGTTCAAAGGGCGTCCTCGCCGCCTTACGGCCTCCTTAATGAAAAAGGCGCAGGAAGGGAAACATCCGGGAAGGTTTCACGAGGAGCTTCCCTCTCATGTCTCCGGACGCCAGCGGCCCGTCTGCCTGCGCCGTCCGCCGGCTAACTGCCCCTTCATCCCTCCATCCTGGACTGTAAATGCCACAGTGATATTTTCTCACTGCAAATCTCCCGCTCTGCGGCGGAGCCACGGTTTGACCCCGGCGGCCCGCCTCGTCCTCCCAGCAGCAGACGCTATCGTCGCTAAATATCTGCTAAGAAGCGGTGATGCAGCGAGACAGCTGGAAGTTATGAGGCTGTTTATCTGACGGACCTTCTTATCGCAGCTCAATATAAAAGCTACTAATCATTTCTCACGGCCTGCAGTACAGCAGCGCCGCACAAACCTAAAGGCTCTCAATTAGAATGGAGGCCAGTTGGATTTCAGGTTGCGGCCCGACTTTGTAATTAAGCCTAGTGGGACAGATCTGGAGCACGAACGGCGCTCATCGCTTCTTTTAATTGATCACCCTTCTCGCGTGCGTCTGGGGGAGTCGTCTAGACAACAATCCAGTCGAGACAGGAATCATTCCGGTCGCAGAGCGCTGGGTTTGATCTCCGCGGTGTTTTCTCACAGTTCTGACTTCCTCTGCAGTTTGAAGGCACGCCGCTGACGCTAAGCAAAATTCCATAAGCAAAACTCCTATTAGCATGTGTGAAAGTGTGTTTATTGCCGGCGCACTCCGCCGTCTCCCGTGTTTACAGCAGGGCTGCTTTATTTATCAGGGAGGCCTTCATCATGAGTCAGTCCGCCGGCACTCTGCAGAGAACCAGCAGAACTAATCAGCAGTCCATCACGCAGCTAACTGAGCCGCTGAAATATGCAACGAAACAAAAGTCCGGACTCTAAATAATGCTGTGGAAACTCACAGCCGCTGCTGTTTCTAACACAGTAAGTACAGATCCCCATAAATGTCTCATAAGGCAAACTGACGGAGTGGTCAGGCTCCAGGCCCCAGCTGACCTCTGGTTCTCCCCGGCGCCGTGCACCATGCCTGGATTAAAGTCACTGATAGTGGTGATTAGCTGGTGTTAACTCAACTCAGCTTAAACGTCTTCGGTGGAAACGACACGGAGGTGTTGAGGTCCACGAGTGGCGCCCGCAGGAATAGATGACGATCAGGGAGTTTTCTAATGCTCCGAAAGTTGCAGCTGGTTCTTATTATTATGTGTTTGAATGCACACTGTCAATTAGTCAGTACTCTTTTTAAAGTTGGATCAATTCTGCTTGTACATGCATGATAAATATCAATGATGAAACTAATCCCCGATGGGGAATCGGGGCTAAAGCCCTGACATGGCTTCTTCCAGCGGTAACAAATCTCACATAATAGCAGTATTAAACTCATTTAGTGAGTTTTTAACAATGAAAAGCAGAAATATAAAACAACATGAAGGTAACATCATATCTGTACACACATTGCCTGAACTGGTGGTGAACACGCCCCTCACAGTGGCTCGGGGCTTCTCTGGGTTTGTCTCCAGATTTAAGACTTATTTGGCGTTAAAACCACATATTGATAGAGAACAGGCAAAAACATGATTTAAGGCTACTTGACTAGCAAAATGTGTTCGATGTTTTCTCACTTACTTGGCCTCAGTGAGTGTTATCAGTGTCTGTATTAAGCTAACAGTTCGTTAGCTTTGCGGGCGAGGCTCACTGAATTACAGATCCAGCTTTATAAGCTAGTCGCAGATGCTAACGTAGCCTGCGGTGACCGGTGACTTCAATTAGAGAAACACATAATAGGAAATCATTTTCAATTTTTGTTTTCCAATTTCCACATCAGAAACGGGACTTCACTCGTTTCCCTCTTTTTCTTTTTTTCTACCAACATCAAAATGGAAATTGGATCTTTTCCTATTTTTAGTTTTTGTAAATGAAAATGAAACTCGAGTGGCTGGAAGGTAAACGGACCAGGCCATAGTTTGGGGCTGTTGTTTGTTGATTTTGAAATGAAACCACAGTCTAAATCTACACATTGCCTCGTTTTCTTTTCTTTGGTTCCAACTCGTGACGGTTCTGACATTCAACCATTTCTCTGAGTAGCTGCACACGTCCTGAAACGAAAGTGACAGGATCCGATCTGACAGGAAAACAGCGGTGAGCGGAGATTCCAAAATGTTTTCAAGCTGAACACATTCAGTTGTATTTGCTTGTGCTGGAGAAAAAAAGCATACAAGTAAACTCAGACAATTGAAATTCTGCTGTTTTCGACATCCAATTCTCAACAAAGCAAAGAGAGAGAGAGAGAGAGGGAGAGAGACCTGCAGTGTGGGTAATATTGCTGTGTTTCCACCAAATTCAAGGTCTCCTCCATCAGTCCTCATTCTGCCTCTCTCGCCGTAACAAAAGCACTTAGTCTGCATCTTCTCTCAGCCATTGATCTTGAATGTCCTTCTCTCAGTGGAGACTTGGCTTGTCCCTGGTCTCTCCTGCTGGTCCACCTCGCTCTCCCTTCTCCCTCTGTCGGTCCCCGCCTCGCTCGTCCCCTCCGCATGCATATTAACGAAACGCGCCTGCGAGCCGTTCGTCCTAATGCGGGAGGAAGTTGCGGCTCGACCGGCCTCCTCATGACTTATTCAGGGTAATGTGCGACAGTGACGCTCTAACGGCGGCGCCCCCCGAACAAATGGCGGGCTTGTAGTGTCCACCCAGAGTCTGATTAATACACGGCGGCGATCGATGGAGGTGGCTCGACCCCCAGGGTGATCTGTGGGGGGGGGGGGGCAGACGTACATAATGGACCATATGTTTGACCAGCTGAACGTATGTGTGTGTGTGTGTGTGTGTGTGTGTGTGTCTGTGTCTGTGTTTGCGGTTTCCTGAGCAACTCCTGATGAATAAATAGGCAGGAGTTAAGTGTCTCGCTCAAGGACGATCTCACGGGTCATATATACATCAGCAGACATTATAGCGCTCCCCTCAGCCGCCGCCGAGAAGCTGTTTCCTTATTTATACATTCATAAAGGCATCCAGTATTCACACTGGACTCTTGATGACCCTTGTTTTTGCGAGTCCTTGATCGGCGCTGCGTGTCTCACCGCTTCCCCGGCAAACAGTTTTCCTCTTAACCACACTGACCCCGTGAAAAGCGACACACACACACACGGGCGCAGCAGTCTGGTGGCGAGCCAGGGCACGGACGCAAAAGCCATCGATAAAACTACGGAGACGCGGCGAGACGTCCCTCCGTCTTTAACAACGGCCCCCCGCTCCTCTTCTCAGCAAACTCCCAAACGATGACGAGCAATTAACCTGCATCGTTAGTTTGAGAGGAAGTTCGTTCAAACAAACCACAGGGCAGAACTTTAAGGAGGCTTTGCATTATTGATCTAACGCCAGCGCCGGAAGCGGCGCCTGTCATTGGGGAGTTGACGCAGGCTGCAGCGAATTACTGTAATGGCTATCTGTGCCATCTGAAAATCAGCGATCATTGTTAACCACTAATGGCCTGTAACATACTGTTAGTCTGCCTGCTAATGCATTGCAGATTAGCTGGATTTGGTTTCCTCCTCTTCATCTGTTTCCCAGGAAACGCATCTGAAGGGCATCGCCTCCATGTGGATCACCGTTTTGTCTTCTGCGTTCTGTCTCTGGGGTTTCCTGTTGTGTAACTTTATTCCACTAATCTCAACACTTCAACCCTTTATTGATCAGCCACGGATATCATGAGGAATCTATTGATGTCTTGATTGGATCCGGGTCGGTTCTAGAAATCTGAATCAATTGAAAAAATCAATCCAGTCAATTTTTTTTTTTTTTTTTTGTCTTTTTGCAAACACGAACTGAGCACACAGCATGCAAACAGTCTCCAAGTACGGAAATACATGAGAGATCATCTTAAAGAAGTGTCCACTGGTAGTTTAACTAACTGCAACTCAGACTGATCAGCAGTTCTCTATATTATAAAAAATAATAAAAAGAGCATGAGTGAATTTCTGTAGATGACCAGTTTCACACTTTGTGTTTTGTGTTGAATGCAAAAACTGGACGAAACATCACAAACTACAGGCGTCTGTGTAAAAGAACATCTTGTCACTGACACTGCTTTAACATGCGCAGTGACTTCGATTCAGCATGTTTAATTTTAATATATTAAAATACAAAATCAAATAGCAGGGCGAGACATGAAGATATGGTGGGAATGAAAAGTTTTAAGCTTTTTGATCAGGGAATCAATCAATTTTTTGTAATTTCAGCCTCAGTAATGTGACGTTTGTTTATTTCACATTATGTAACTTCCACATATTGTTGATGCTGGTTGCTCATCAGATTTCATTTCTCATTTAAAGAATCTGTTAACAGCTGTTTGGATCCTTCTGCCAATGAGAGATCATCTGATTTATCTGCTCAGTCTTTATATCGTTTACTCTGATCATTTCAATATTAAAGTGATATGGAAGACTATTTAAAGTCCTATTTTGAGTCTATTATAAAACAAAGACACTGAATTTCACATCTTCATTTCACAGTAGACGATAATTCTCCCTCAGTGTTTTCACAAAGCTTTGATTATCTGATTGTTTCCTTCTGATCAGATCAGAAAAGTGATGTGTAACTTCTGTTTATTTCCTCTGGTTTTTAATGAAGAAAAGCTCGAACTACATTTTACTGAACAGTCATAAATGTCAGTTGAATTGAGGTGAATGTGAAACCATGAAATCCTCCTCTAACAGTGTTTTCATTAAACGGTTAATGGCCTCGCTCTCTGCTTATTTGTTTTTATGATCATCTCTTCATTTTTCCTATTAAACATAATCTTTTCTCATATAGTACAGTTACAATGTAGGTAAAACAGCAACCTCCAGGACCAGGGCTGGAAACCGCCGGGTACCGTAGAAGAAGAAGAAGAAGAAGATCAACAAAGAAACAAACAAACAAACCATTCCACGTGTTTCGGACAGAGCTGACATGTCTGAGATCTGCTGCCAGCCACACGAATAACCTCACCCTGTCATTCCCATCCAGACAGAAATCTTTCCTCAGTGGAGGAAAGAGATCCATCAGAATAACTCGACAGTGATCTACAGGGAATCTTCGCTTTGACTTGACGACTGGACACAAACCTGGCAGGACGTTTTACAGTCCGCCGCCCTCGTTTGGACCTGATCAATACGACTTATAGATCATATTTATACACAAAAGATGTGGCTGAGAGGTAAAACTACCTGTAGAGGTGTGCTTCATTCTAAAACTGTCAAACATTCTGTATACTTGCTATACGTGTATTTGCAGCTATGTCGTTTTTGTGCACTAGGGGGCAGTGGTGAGTGAGTGAATTTCATAGTAAGAGCTGTTTACTGTTCAATCTGCCATCTTTCTTATTGGACTGGAAAGAGACGAAATACTGGATTTCAGAGCCAGAATGTGAACAGTTTCACAGAAATGCAGCTGGACAAGCTGGGGCTAGCTGGTTAGCATGCTAGCTTTAGCACTGGCATGTCATCATCTACTGTTTTTTTGTTTTTAATTATCCTATTTTTTAGGTGTCAGTGAAAATTTTTTATTTGTATTGGAGTGAATTTTATTGTTATTTTACACGCTTAAGTTCAAACAGGAAAAAAAGTGTATTGTTGTTGACGTCATGTTTGTTTTGTCTAAGCTAAGCTAATCACTTCCTTCGTGAACCAGAGGTCAAAACCTCGGCTCCTCCTTAAGAACAGACAAAACATCCTTCAGTCTGGAACATTAAAACACCTCTTTCCTGCAGACGGTGTCTGTCCTTTCAGGAAGTTTTGCTGATTTTTACTAAGTTCTTTGATATTTGGAGACGTAGTTGATCAGGATTTGGAGTGAGGAGGTGGATTCTGTTGGTTTTTAGGGTGGAGCAGCTTCTCTCACACTAACATGAGGGACTCGTGTCGGCCAGCGGCGCCTGTAGCGAGGATGTGCTGCTGGAAGCAGAGCCGTCTGGTCGATGTTTAGCATTATGCGCTAAAATCTGACACAGCCCAGCATGTTCGCACTCAGGTTTTCTTCTTCCCTGCAGGTACAACGCCGTGTTCTGGGCTGAACGCTCCTGCTGGATCACTGCGGTGGTCGAAGAGCTGCATATGAACACTCCAGCGAAATTCCAACAGAACCACCGACAGACCATCACGACAGGCTGAGATTAACTCCAGATTGGGTCTGTCAGTCTGTAAGAAGATGAAATCTTCCATTATTGAAGGGTTTTACTTTACGAGACGTATCATTTCTTGTGTTTCTCTTCCAGTCGTGTGATTTACTGTTTGGCTGCAGGTGAGCTGCGATGCCGCCGCGGCGCCTATAGACCCGACCCGTCCGTGTACGTTCAATAAATAAATGATTGGTGAAGTCTTGAAACCCCTTCTCACATAAATTGCTCATGACGCCTATATCATTTTTACGATCAAAACCCGGCTAATAAGCGCGGCTTTTTCACGCTCTTCATCAGATTGTGAAGGAGATACAATAAAAATATTATCTTCGCCCATACCTCATATGTATTATTAACTACCGGAGAGGAGATTCTCTCATATCTCATTACCCATAAAAAAGGCCCGTATAACGGTGAGTTTAATATAACACCCTTGCTCATTGCTGTGGAAAGAGTCGTGTTCTTTTTAATAGAGCCGGGAGTGATACCGTGTTTTTCTCCGCTTGAGAAATGTGGATTTCGAGCGGCTCAGACGTGTCGGTCGAAGTTTTTGTGTCTTTCCCGGCGCCTCCGCTGCCCACACGGCCGTCTGGCGGAGGCGCGTCCGCCCCGAGCGGGGGCGGGGCGCCATCCCGCGCTTCGTTAGAAATGTTCTACACGTGCCGCGCCAAAGTGATATGTAAGCAAAAAAGAAACCCAATTGAGAACATGCTGCTTTGCCACGGCACTGCTCGCTGCTCCGCCGCGCCACAAGCATGCCTCATTACCTTCAAAGAGCATTTTCAAACAGCAGTTTGGGAGCTTTGCCAACATCGCTTTTCCTTTTTTTTTTTCTTTTTCCCAGGGAAATTTTCAAAACAATTTGGTTTTGCCATCTTTATTTTGTGATTTAAGCTTTGAATAATTAATGACCTCCCCGCTTCGCCTCATCGAGGAAACGATTCCCCCCCCCCCCCCCCCCCCCCCACCCCCCCACCCCTCCCTCCACCCGGCCTACTGTCAGCGGCAAAGAGAGCCACAATAAATATAAAGATATCATTTCACACAGGTGTAATGTTCAAGCGTGAGGACTGCAAGTAATTACCAATAAAGGGCGAGTCATTAGCCCCGAGTGGTCGCGAGCGCCAGGAACAACATATTGAGTGTCATCGACTGGATTAATCAATTTTACAGCCTTTGCTTGCTTTTTATTTGGTTTTTGCAGGTAGGACAGTTTAGCATCCCCGAGCTGCAGGAAAGAGAGGAGCATTCAGCACATTCTCCGGACGCATAAAGCTTCGGGGGTTATGTCTTTCCAGGAGGGGCGGGGGAACGGCGAGCCCAGTTTAAAGACAAACGTGCTCGACCACATGTAACTCAATTTGCTTAAATATCCTGCGACTTGGCTGCGTTATCGGCCGGCTCAGGACTCAAGTTATTTATTTATTTTCTTCCTCCTCTGCGCCGAAGCAGAGATGCAATTATAGATGCTCTGTTGTATGTAGAGGATGTGTTTGCGTTTCCACGCATGCATGCTCACTCGCAGCGGGTGGACAGGCTGGATTCGGTCGGGTGGACACCGACCCCCCGCCGCCTCGTGACTGATAGCTGTCCTGCAGGCAGCGCTCACCTGGCCCCCCCCTCCCCAGACCCCTCACCTCTCCCACCTCACTGTAAAACCTCTGTCTTGCCTTTTTGCGTTTTATTTCCTGGGCCGACTTCAAACGGAACCCGGAATGCGGCGTCTTAAAATACGTGAACTCGTTAGAGACGGCGGCCGCCGTCCAAACGTCCCACTTGTGCCTGAGTACAGACCCCCCCCCCGATCCAGGACTTTTCCGACATGGCTTTGCGATGAATAATAAAGTGGGATCATCGTTCCGCCGCTGCCAAAGCAGACGGCGAGCTTTCCAGGCAGACATGACATGAACCGCAGTAACACCGGTGCAGGGGAAGCTTTTGTTCCATAACCTTCCACTGCAGGTCTCCCGGGGAGTTCCTCCTGCTCGCAGAAGAGACTTTTTCCAATGGCGAAACATATTTTCCCCGTTGTGATGCTGAGTGTATCTGAAGGTCTGAGCCATAAAATTCAATGAGGTGCAGATGAAGGGCCTTGAATGACACAGTGAGCTACGAGTTTGTCCAGTTGGAAAACATCCGTTACGAAGCTAAGGACCTCGCTGACAGACAGGTTCATGAGAATCCGTGGCTTTGGTTGGCTCTGATGGGGGGAAAAAAAAGTAAAAAACAAAACACTAAGGTTGTACAATACGTGAATATATTTGACCAATCAGAGTGATTTTGTGGATAAAAGATTCTGTGTCAGTGCAATATTTCAACATTACATCTCACCTGGAACCAAAGAACAAAGGTCTGATGAGTATATGTCCAAGAAACTGTTGAAGTGACAACCTTCGTATGAATAACAGACATTCCAGTGAATCAACAATATTTCTCCAGACTCTTCACTGACTGAGACCCTGCAGGAGAACTGTACAGCTGAGTGATGAGAAACCAGGTGAAAAAGTTAAACATGCACCAATTCTCCCGCATGTACAGCTTAAAGCAAACATGCTAACCCTGCATCAGCTTGAACAGAGAACGAGGCAGACTGCAGCCTTCAAACGAGAGAAAGCAAAGAAAACCAGACGTTTACAAAACCCAACTGTTGCAAAAGCCCCTGAAGTGGCCTTCAAACATCAGAGCCTTTCTTCAGTGGGAGTTTTTATTCCAACCGTTAGGAGTTGAACCACCGTCCGCCACCGTCTTCCTGCTGCAGTTGCTCCTCGGTGTCGGCGGGTCGGCAGATGCCGCCGCTCTCCGCGCACAGATGTGTTTATCTGTTTTTGTCTGGCATTCCACGTCGAGTGTCGGGGGTCAAACGTAGCGACCCGGTCTGCCGTGGAGTCGCCGCCACTGACGCACCAGAATCTGATAGAAGTGGACCCCCCCCCCCCCCCCCCCCCCCCCCCCCCCTCCTCCCGGGCTCGCTCTGTCTCTGCCCCTCTCTCTCCTGCAGAGATAAAGAGAGCTGACTGGGATCCCCAGGGGCCGAATCAAAGAAGACCCCTCGGCGGCCGGCCGGAGGGGGGGGCGGCGGGCGAGGGCCGCTTCCAGGTTCAAAGGCCTTTATCACCTCTGGAAGCTGACCACAGCCAGCTGCCGTGGACGCGCTGCTTTGATTGTCTCCTCGTCCTCTTGTCTCTGGCAGCTCTTATCCGCCATGCTAACGGCTGCTAGCTTTGATAGTGTCGACGGGAAGCAGCCGAGCCTCGCTCAGACGGACGTACACACACTCTGAATAGTGTCCTCCATTGCGGGCGCAGTGTTCGATGCCCTTCTTTGAATCGTTATAAAACTCGTCTCCCATTTTTTTTTTTTTCCTCCTCTGGTTTGTTTTTTGGTTTTCGTCAGTGTGACTGAGACGCCGGTGCAAATCAAGCTAATGACAGCGGACGGCGATGCCAGCCAATTTATTCCCTGACAGCGGATCACACTGCGGCGGGGGAGAGCGTTGAGGGGATGTTGGAGGAGGGCAGCGAGCCTCATTGGCTTTCCTGTGATGTCCTCCACCGCTTTGAAGATGTCCTCCAGCTCCATTCACCTTTGAATTCTTATCACGGCCCAATAGATCAGTAGTGAAATATACCCTCAAAAGTTATGAATTCATGAATTTTACACAGGAATATCTTTCACCAAGTCCATATCACCAAGGGGAAAGTTCCCTCGCTCAGAGGCAAAGTTGCAGCGTGAAATAAAAAAAAAGAAAACTGCAGAGATAGTGGCATTGATATTCCACGCTAACGCCGGCGTCATGTTGCCTGGAATTAACTTCATGTAAGGGAGGGTTTGTGCTTATTTCATATAAAGGTCACCTTTTTATGAGTCCGATCAAGGCTGAGATCATGTATTCGTCTCGGAATAAATAGAAGGCAGCCGGTCGTCTTCTCCCCGTCGGCGTCGGAGGACCGTAAATCTGAGAGTGTGCTGAATGACCGAAAAACAAGCGGCCGTGATTCTCGGTCCTCGGAGACTCCTGCTGGAAATGAGACTTTGTTATTAGTGATGGCTGCACTGTGTCAACACGGCTGAGGCATGTGCTGGAGTGGGAGTGAGCCTGAGCCGCCGCTGCCGCCGCCGCCGCCGCCGCTCTGCTGGGCGTCTTATAAGGACTCCAGCGGTGTGTAAGATCAGGTGTGTGTGCGCCGGGGCGATGCACTCATGTAAAGACATCTCAAACAGCATGTGAGACGTGCAGATAGAGAGCTGAGGTTTCCTTCGCTCCGCCGGTACCCCTGAATGCAGCGTGCTCGGCGCCGTCCGGGTTAACCAGTGACAGCGTGCTGTAAAAGAGTGATTTAGCCCTCCGTCGTCCCGGACTGGGGACGGACGGGGGACGCGGGGGACGGGGGGGACGCGCCAGCCTCCAGTCTCCCCGGGCCGATTGTCCTGCAGGTTGTTTGGGACGGGGAAGCAGCTGAGCTGGAAGTGCGAGACGCGTATTGACAATGGGAACGACACGGCGAGCCCGACGCGCTCGGCGCGGCATCCTCCCGCCTTATCGGGCCGCATCTGTTTCCTGGAGCGGCGGCCGACCGCGGACGCTCGGCCACATGCTCGTCTTCCCCCATGAGTCACTGAGAGCCGGCTCCTCTCATTTATCTCTCCTCACTCCAACAACCATAAACACTTCAAGGATGTTCGCCGTGTCCTCGATAGCCCAGCGTAACAATGGCGCGTCCTAACGCGGACGGCGAGCGGATGTTCGATCCCGGAGCCACGACTTCAACGGTTTGTTACTCGTTCGAGCGCACTTGATGTTTATTTGGAATTCATCCAGCGTGACGTGATGTGCTTCATTCCCAGGGAAGGGCTGGACCGAGGGGCTCCCCGCTTCCTGCCTTTAATTCATCACTTTGACCTTTTTCCTTCGAATACAGGAATACCTTTCCAATAGTGGAAGAAGCGTTTTGACAGTGCCTTAAAATTTAAATAGATTTTAAAAATGATTGTAAAACATAAACTACAGTCAAAAATGATATTAAACACAAATAAGACTGATTTTATTAGAAAAACAATGCTACTTTTGGCTGTTTTTGTGCATTTTGATGATCAAAAATAGGAATACTGGATGACGAAGCCTTCATTTTTATCTAACCTTTTTCTTTTACCACATTATCAGCAAGTTATTTTATTTTTTTGCTCTAATACATGTATAATCGGTAATATAAGTACTTTTTGGCACATGTTTTTGGTGTCCATTATATTTAGTCTTTGTGATTGTAGCTCTACTCTACTTAATTGTTCATGTAGTGAATATTTGCAGTTTACATGCCTTTAAAACCTGCGGAGTTCCTCATGGATCAGTGATAGGATCCATCTGATTTTCCCTTTGATTTCAAACTTAGGTAAATAAATACTGCAGGTCATGTAAACGGTCAAACCATGAGTTCCTCCTCAGACACAGCTGAGTTTGAACTTTATGAGCTGATAAACAAGCGAACCGGATCTGAACTCAGTGAAATCGCAGTTTGATAAGAACTGATTGATAACCTTGAAATGAACCGAACTCCTGCTTCAACAGGTGGTGGAACCGCAGCACACATTTATTCTGAGGACTTCCTGTCTGGATTCCATATTTCAGAAGCACTTAAACTTAAACAGCAGTACACTCAGTCCAGCAGGCGGTGTGTGTGTGTGTGTGTGTGTGTGTGTGTGTGTGTGTGTGTGTGTGTGTGTGTTTGGAGGAAACAGGCTCGTTAAAATGTGAGAACATGAGTTAACCTCACTTAAAAGCAACGTTTGAATGATGATTGTGAACAACAGTGTCTTCCAGCAGTCTGTCTGATGGTCTCCATCTGCCCAGTGTTTCTCTCTCAGGTGGTGTTCAGCATGAGGAGGATTAGAGAGGAGGTCCTCCACCTCCTCCACCTCCTCCACCTCCTCCACCTCCTCCACCTCCTCCACATGCTTCATGCTATCTGTGAGACTGGGGACGGCTCTGGAGGAAATCATATGGCTGGATTGTTTCCTGCAGTTAAATCACAACACGACTGAAGTTCCTCCAGAGGTTTCTGAACTGGAAGTCTGGAAACGGCCACGTCTTTTATTCCTCCTTCAACAGTTATTTTATTAATGCACGAGAATCAATGCGGCACGACGGAAAAGATCGTCCGTGTTAAATCCAAACTCTGTTCCTTCTGAGTCTGCAGGTCCACCTCTAACATTCGTAGCTGTTTCGACTCAGACAAAAAGCCTTTATTTTCTTTTTTCAAACTCGCCCCGCATGTGCAGCGGCGCTCGCCACGGTCTGAAGTGTAAAATCAGTGGTTCCCCGCTGTAATCCTGCTAATTGCTCTTCAGCCGTTACATAATTCGGCTGAACAGTTTATCATTGACTCAGGGATTCTGCCGTCTCGGCTCCTGGATTATGCAACCGCCTCCTTCTGGGAAGAACATTCAGCATCTATTGAGTATTGTAAACCTGGGCTCAGAAAACAGCTTGTGTATTGTTATTTTCTTTATCGACGAGGCTTCTCTTTATTTGTTTTGTCTTCTGTTTCGAGGCGCAGAAAGGCCCAGTCAACAGTAGTTAATTACATGATACAGGGAAAAGTTTCGAGTTTCTTGAACTTTTAGAAGCAAAAACAAGAATCACAAGATGATCTCAGACGTGGCTGTTTGCAAATATATGCATACAAAGTCAAGTTTTCCACGTTGTAGTGATTCTGAAACGAGTTTTTAAACATCTGCTCTGACATCTGTCTGGCTGCTGAGCCAGTCCGCGCATTTCTGCTGTTATTTCGGCCCAAATACACGATAAAGAGGGTGAGAGTGTTGGCTCCCGCAGCGGCGGATCAACTCAAACCCTCATTAGAGCCGCTCGCTCCGACCTCTGCTTGCGAGGGCTTTTTGTGTTTTTTTTTTTTTTTAGGGATGGAATAAAGAAGTAAACAGCGAAACAACGCCAAGGACAGAGACGGAGCGCGGCGCGAGGAGAGGGCGGTCATTTGTAACATTGTGCCGGGAGCGTTTTAAACTGGAGGTGGAGATGTAGAGCCGGGTTCTGCGCCCAGCGTGGACGCTCGGCGGGATGTAAATGAGACCTTGATTGCATTAGTAACCATTTTCTCTCTCTGACGCGCGGCACATACAGATGTTAAGGATCTGTACGCCGCCCCATCGCCCCCACCCTCCCCCGGAACTGCCCTGCTGGGGTTAAAGCGCAGTGAACGAGTGCAGCTGGGAGAGATTTCCCCCTCCCTCCCTCCCTCCGCCTCTGCACCGCTTCAGCTTTACTCATTTTTTCTCCCTCGTCCAACACAATGGGACGGCCTGCCCTCACCTGACCCCGACACACACACACACACACTCACACACACGCACACACTCGGGTCCAGGGCGTAAAAGGTTATGGCCGACGTTTGTTACCGTAACCCAGCTGGACTCGTTAGCCGGAGTTCTGATCCACATCCACACAAACGTCTTCAAAACAAGAACATCCGAAACGGGTCGGAGACACGAAGCGTAACTTTCTGTCCATCTGGAAAACTGTTTAAAACTGAGACTGAAACAGAAAACAGCCCGACGTTGGTTATAGATAAAACATTACTGTCAGGACAGGAGCAGATGAACCTGAGCTCTTTATTTGGTTCTCTTTTATTCTGAGGAAATGCGTGTAAAGGTCACTGATTTTCTACTTCCAGTCAGGAATAGTTCAGGTTCTGTTTACATGACAACAAATACGGGAGTCTATTTTTGATGAACAGCATCATAAACATTAAACAAACATTATTTTCTTTTGTCTGTTCCCGTATCTTTTCCATACTGATTCACTCGTTATATTGTGTTTAATATTGCAGTTATATCAGCTGATAAATCACAATTCAGTGTTCTAAATACACAGCGCTGCCTCCAGGGCGTCACTTCCTGACAGTGTTCCCCCCTCCCTGACCCCCCGCTGAAATAAAATCAGCTTGTTTTCGCCTTCATCCTTCAGCTTGCTGCGCTGCCGTCGCGCTAACCGCCCCGATGAGACTTTCCTTGAGCAATCAGCGAAACGGGGCGGCCGTCTCCGAAGTGCCATCAAGAGGCCGCCGGGCATATGCATGCTCCCCCCGCCCCCCCCACCGCCCCACCTCCACCTCTTCACCCACCCATCTGTCTGCAGAAGCATCGCGGCGCCGCAGAGCCGAGGACAGATCAATGGCGAGGGATTGAGCCCTTCGCAGCCGTCGCTGCGGCGTTTCCGGCGTGATGTACGGCGCGGGCCGGGCCCGGCGCCGCTCCGTAAACACACCTTTTTGCTTTATTTGTTCTGAACCTCCTGCCCGGCCGCTGCTTTTGGCAGTTACTGTCTCACACGGGAGAGCGGGATGATTCATTCCCGTGGCTTTAATGTTGCAGTCCATAAAGCGGCGGCGCTGCCGGGTGTCGGCCCGGAGACATCCGGCCCCTGAGCGATGGGCCATTCGCAGGAAAAATATTATGTTCCCTCATGGCGCCGCGCGTCGTTATATTAGCGGCTCGGCAAATTGAACATTAGACGGCGGCTCAGCTGTCACCGACCACCGCGAGAATGAGAGTTACCAGTTTGGTCAATTCCGCCGTGCACTTAAGTCCCGCCCGCCGCCACTTCAGCTCTGGAACCTGATTCCAGCGCTCCATCCGACCCAGCATCGCCGCTAATACGACAATTACACACTCGCTCGCCACAAGCCCTCTCAGCTAATGACGGGAGATGGCGGTTAATCGCATCCTCGCGCGGGGATCAGGGCGGAGCCGGAGCCTCGCCGTAACCTGCCGGCGCAATCACGGCGTTCAGGACACTTCAGCGAAAAGGCGAGACGAGCCGCCGCTGAGAACCGCGGCAGTTCACAGGTCAAACGCAGGGCGGCGGACTTGCTCAAGGGCTCTTCCTCTTACGTTCCGCCCACTCAGAACCGGGCTCGTTCTCGTCGGCGTCCTTAACTGGCTCGGAGCGTTTCCATTGGCCAGGGCGCCGCATGTGGTTTATCCATATGGAACGACGGAGGAACACATGTTCGCCAGGGCGCCCAGTTCACAGGATCAGCTGTCCTCCGTGACCAACATCTGCTCGCCTGACGGCGCCCCGGGCGGCACTCCAGCCAGACCGACAGATTCGGAGCACACACACAGCGTGCGGGGCACACACACAGCGTGCGGGGCACACACAGCGCGCAACAAACATCCACGGGCCATATGGCCGTCCAGGCGCTGCACACATGCCGCTTTTTTCTTCCATAATTGCATATAAAAGTAAAGTGGCAGGAAAAAGGTGCTCTTAAGTCCAGATCGTCTTCAAGTCACAAAACCCTTCATGCCGCGCTTAATCGCATTGCGCATCCATAACAGCTTTTAGACCAGTTAATTATTTCCAAATCTTAAACAAATACATAAGGTACAGCCAGAAATTGGATTTCAATGTGCAAGTCAGGCCTCTGGAGGCCGACGCCGCTGCTGCTCTGTATCCATTTTTACTGAGTGTAATCAAATGAGTGATAATGCTGGCTGTGTCTTCTCCGAGATGAGGGGAAATGCAGCATCTTAGAAAGATAAGAAATCAGTTCCTGCTTTTTCTTTCCCCTTTTTGTTTTGATTGGATTACATCTGGGGAGGGTAATCCTTCATAGTGCTCGCTCTGGGAGTCCGTGCAGACCAGAAAATAAATGTAGAAGTGAGGAAGGCGGGAGGAGGAGGAGAGAGAAGGATTTGGAGATTTGAATCCCAAGACGAGCTGAGAAAATCTCAGATGGGGAAGTGAATTAGTGAGTCCACCCTGAGTCCCTCAGTAATGGCTGATGAAGTGTGGCGCAGCGCAGCGCTTCGCGTGGAGGCTGTTTGAGCCAACTCCCCGGTGGAAATTTATCACCTTTAAGGACCATTAGCACATCAACACATCTGGGAACTCTTCTATTATGAAAGAAAAGCACAGCTTCATCAGGCAGGCTCACAGGAGCCGGGCCATGGAGATGAAGAGCGTCTGTCCTGCTTAATATGTGAAGAAACTCAGAGGGACCGTTTGGCAATTGGGTCTGGTTAATTAAAAAATAATGGAAAGAGCTCAACAGGAAAAACACAGCCACGTTTCAAGTGGAAAGGTGTCATTTTAAAAGATTTTTTTATCGTGTCCATGTTCAAAGACAGCGTTCGTATTGCCGCACGAATGCGAAACTTTTCTGAAACGCTGAAGTCACCAAAATGAAAACGCTGTCTGGACAGACGGCCAAGATGCAATGCAGTGACTGTTAAAGGTGCTGTAGGCAGGATTCGGCATCTCCGCCATCTTGCTTAGGGTTACCTAAGCAAGATGGCGATTTGACCCATCTATGATGGCGATTTGAAACCCAGCACAGCCAATCCTGTCCTGTTTTCTCTGACATCACGCCCTTACGCAAGTTAAGCCCCTCCCACAAGAACGTGCAACAAACGCCCCTCGACCAATCACGGTTAGAGCCTCAGGGGCTCTTCTGATTGGTCAAAGATACCTGGAGCTGTCGAGATTCCTTTTCAGCTCAGAACAGAGACAGATGGAAACGCTGCGCCCTCGCGGTAGTGCAGTTATGCTACACTCCTGAAGGATTATCAATGGATACTCTAACATTTAATCCAAAGAAAACACAGAAAAATTAGCATTGACTAGCAAAATCCTGCCCACAGCAGCTTTAACTCTAAAACCGGCAAGACAGGGATGTCAACATGCATAACAGACAGTGCATATCAGAACTGCAGTAAATAGTGAGAAAAAGCCCAGAAAGAATTGAGTCGTTCCACTTCTGATGAGAAGTGCAGATGCATGTGTGATGGAAGTTGTTAATGATGAAGAAAAGTGGCACATCCCGGCCACTGCCGGTGTAAATGACGAGCAGGAGAAAGAACACTGTGTTTCTGGAAAGAACAAATCCGCTCCTGTGCCTTTCTTGCAAAGCACATCATTGCATTTCACATATTTTCCATATGTCGTGCAGCTCTGCTCTCTTCCCGCAGAAACTTCCCAACAGTTATGAGCAACGCCACTTGAAAAGAGATTCTGGCTGAAAACAGCGACACGTTTCGAATTCCTGACGTGACTGTAAAGACTTCTTTCCAGTGTCAGAGTCTGCAGGGGCGTGTTTTTGGTTGAATGGGTAAATGAAATGACATTTAGAAACACAGTCAGAGGAGTTTCCTGGTGTCATTTCTCACATGAAGGTCGGAATAGCTGGAAGTATTAAAAAATATTAAATAGTTGTAGAAGACGGTTGGATAGCTGCAGAAGGATTTAATAACAGCGATAAAGCAGTATGCTCATTTTTCTTCTTTCTTTCTGAGGTAAAATTATAATCATTAATTCCACAACAAGACGTGTGAATCTTGGCGGACAGTGAAACGGACAAACCTCCAGACAGAGGCTGGAATAATAATTAAAATAATTTCTTTTGATTTGAGAGCCAAACATGGCCTGATCATGGATAAATACACCAAAACAAACTGAGAACTCAAACTGAAATGGCGGGTTTTACGCTCGTCTCAGTATCAGAGTGTCTAGAGGCGCAAAGCACAAATTCTCAGCCAGTTTAAAAAGAGAGTTTTATTTCTATCAAATCTGCAGTCGATAGGCAGCAGTGAGAAGGTCTCAGGAATAAAGACTGAAAATGTTTTTATTAAGCAGTCATTGTTAAGTTATTGTGCTAAATGTTTAGTGCTGGATGATTAGGTCTAATTGCAACAATAAAGCCAAAATTCAACGTCTCGGGATTATGGGAAAACTTCTTTCATTCTTTCATTTGTTTATTTCATTCTTTGAAATGAATGAAAAGGAGCAGAATTTAATAAATCTTATAATGTCTGCCCCTACCAACATAAAATAATTGACGAAACAACAGTTTACGTCAAGGTTTGCTTATAGACACAACCACTTCACAAGATATTTACAAAATCAAAGTATTATAATTTCTCGTTATACAGCAGGATCATATCTTTTTAATAATTCTTCTTTTAAACATTTCTTGAAACTATAAATGGACGGAGACATTTTAATTTTACAGTCAAGATTATTCCATAGACTGACTCCTTGGATTGTGATGCATCTTTTTTTTGCTTTGGTTCTTGACTCTGGTAATGAAAAGACTTCCGCTGCTTGTAATTCATATTGACTTTCTCTCTTTTTACATATGTCTTGCCAATGATCTGGTAATATTTCTCGTTTTAAGGAGATTGAGTTCTACCAATTCATTGAATTTTAAACATTTCAATTGTTTAAATATTGGATTTGTGTGATCCCTGTATCCACTTCCATTTACCACACGAATGGCTGTTTGTGTCAGGAAAAGAGGTTCAATATAAGTTTTACAGGCACTTCCCCATATTTCAATTCAATAGGTCAGATATCGAACAATCAATGAGTTGTACAATAGAAACAGTGATTTTTTTGACCTTATGCAACACGGCAATGGTTTGTGAAACCTTTGTTTTAACATGTTCTATATGAGATTTAAATGTTCGATGTTCATCGATCAAAACACCTAAAAACTTGATTTCATTTGCCCTTTCGATTGCAGTACCCTGTACAGTCAATGTTGTGTCAACATCTTTGCTCCTACAACTAAAAATCATATATTTTGTTTTACTAATATCTAAAGACAGTTTGTTAGCGTTGAACCATCTCATAATATTCTCAAACTCATTCTCTACAAATGCGTAATACTTCATTTACATTTTCACCAGTATAAAACAAAGTGGTGTCATCCGCAAACAAGATACATTTTAGTGAACTGGAAACAGTCACGATATCGTTCACATAGAGCAGGAAGAGTGTTGACTTGGAACTGTCTGGAAGAAAAGACCAGAGCCAGGAATCAAACCGGGCTCCTCTCACGGTGAGGCTGACCAGCAGCTACAGCTTTGATTCGCTGATAAGTTTTTGACCGTCTCGGGTCCGCTCGGCCGGTGTGTGAGCGTCGGCTCGGTGATTGGCCTGTCCGGGCGGCACGGCGGCGGCGGCGGCCCGAGGTCTGAGCGGCGCTGAGAGCAGCTGTCTGGGTGACGGATCGACCTCTGGGGACGTGAGTCTGACTCCGACCGCTGCGCCGGACGCCGAGGGAATGAAGGACATGAGCCGCCGCTGACAGACCGTCGTCTTCCTCGTCTGCTGCAAACCAGACGAGCATCACTTTCTCCTGACGCCCGACAGGCCGCAGTGGGCGGCGGTTAAAACGTGGCGAAGGAGCGTTTTCTTCACGTCTTCTTCAGCTTCAAACAAGTCAAAATGAGCAAATACGGGAACATTATTTATTTTAAAGTTGTGCCAAGGTTGGAAATTATATTTTCTTAGCAATAAAAAGAGAAGCACTTCTTCACATGCTTCCTAATCTGACATCAAATCAGAATTTCTCCTCCCCCACAAAGCGTTCCTGCTTTCTGCACTTTCCTGTCAAGAAACAAACGCTTGTCAACGAGGCACATCTTTCTTCTGTAGTGGTCCTCAGATAATAGGCCAGATTTGCAGAGACTGAGAACTTGTTTACATTCTTTGAGCCCTTGTCACAAAGTGCAGAGCCGCCCGGGGTGAAATGAGTCATTGACTCCTTTCGGGTCACGTCAGGTATGCCTGCGCCGCGAGCGCCTTGGTATGCAGCCTGTGCAGACCTGCCTCGCCGCTCGCTCCCTGCGCTCGCGCTGGAATTAATACACGCTCACATTCTCCACACATCATCATTACTTCGCAACACAAACATTTAATCCCGGCGCAACGCCGACCCGAGCAAATTATCCCGGGTCTCGTTCCATCAGCCCCTAAACGAGACGATATTGAATTAGATTATGCCGGAAAATGAGGTGTTCACGCCAATTGAAAGCAATCAAGGTGGTGGAATCGAAGGATAATGAAAGCCTCTCCAGCTAATCCCAGCCTTCAGAGGGCTCTTTGACTAATGGCGGCCGTTTGTCAGGTGAATAACGATGACACCCGCCGACAATAAGGACGAGCCGTGAGCTACAGTGGAGAGGTTAACGGTTCGGCGGCGCTCTGGCTCAAAGGTCTATTGACCAATATTTACCTAGTGCATGTCTGCTCACACTGATCGCTGCTACTAATCCAATTTTATGTATGGATTTCTGCCAAGGTCGCCTGACAAGGGTGTGAGAGCGCGAGTTATCCAGGGTAATCAAAATCCCAGCAGCAGGTAAGCAAGTAAATAATCAGTGTCGAACATGTAGTCTGCTGCGGCGGTGCGCTTCGGCCCGCATTAGGCCAAACAAGGCTCAGGAGTAATCACTGGCTCAGGCTTTTCTGGGCTCAGAGTGACAGCTCCCCTAAATATGGAATAAATTAGCTCCATCTTTCCATTCATATAAATCTCATCTGGTGTCGCTGGAGGCTCGGCTCAGTGCGCCCGGTGTTTCCACCCAGACCGGAGGATCTGAGCAGCTCGTCCAGATATTAACACGATCCCTGTCGTCTGCATGAAAACTTTCGTCGTTTGTGTTTCTACTGATTGAATCCAAAGCTGTTAGATGTATTTCAGTCTGTTCCAGATGATTCCAGAAAGGCAGACTCTGGACGGTACGTTTAATCAAATGTTCCTTCGGCTGGATTCTTCTACGAACACGGTTAGAATCCAGCAGTTCAGCTCTGTTATGTAAGACGAGCACACTACAGACACTGCTGCTGGCTGGACTCGGGGTGGGGGGGTGGGGTGGGGGGGGTCTGGCGGCCCACTGACCGATAGCATCTGGCCCACAGAGGCAGCTGCTTCTCGTCTGCCGTCGGGCCAGGAGCTCGGGGTGTGAATCCAGTTCTCCTCCAAGTCACTGCGGTGGCACGAAGAGAGGCGTTCCTACAAACCCACCGAACGGAGAGAATCCACAGAGAGAGGCTCGTCCATCCCTTCACTGCCATCCACTCCGAAGGCCCTCCGCCCGCCTCCACATCTGGCTCCTCTGAGAGGAATCTGCCACAGCCATCTCAGCCATGTCAGGAATTTACTCCAAATTATTGTTTTGTTCTTCTGCTCCTGAGTGTGTTACATTATACATACGTGTGTGTGTGTGTGTGTGTGTGTGTGTGTGAATGCATGGCTGCAGGCGAGGGAGTAGTGAGGGAGTTCCCCCACATCTGTTCACCATAAGCGCTTGTTGACAGCAGCTCTCCTCTCTTCTCTCTGCCTCGCTCTCCCTCTTCTGCCGCCGCTGCTCCTCGAACGCAGCGCCGGCCTGGTGTTTCCTCCACGGCCGCTCTGGAAGGAGAGGTCAGGCTCGCCGCCGTCGATAAGACCTCTATAAGGCACCGGCCGGCGGGGGAATATGATGTGCTTCTTTTATTAAACTTCTTCCATCCAATATTTCTCATCTGCGTGTGAATAATTCTCTTTTAAAAGAAAAATGCACGCAGCAGATTAATCCTCATTCTGATCTGATTACCAACACAACAACAACAAAGCTGCTGCAGCTCAAAGCCACATTTTTAATAAATAAGTCTGAAAATGTATGATTCATTTCCTCAGCAGCACCAGGGAGTGTGTGTTAGTGTGTGTTGCTGTGTGTGTCTACATGTTTTAGCCACGTAGCTGATAAGAAGCGATTGCACACGGTCCACTAAGTAGTTATCTGAAGTTAAGACTGGAGTGTTTCTGTAGCAGGATTGAAAGCCACCCAAGCCTGTAATTGGGAAAAGGGCCATTTGGACCGTCCGGCTTGTCCATTTGTTTTTAAAAGGGGAAGAGCGATCGATGAGCAGCATTAAGGCGATCTGTGAGAGATCTAAATGGTTCCACGGGCCTCCAATCTTTACTTCCTGCTCCAGAGATACGGGCCTTTAACGATTGGTCCGGGCCCGGAGATAGAACGAGAGGCCGGGGAGGCGGCCAATCAGATGGGACCAATATCAGGCGACACCTTCCTATTGACCCCGCTGTTCCTGCCTTGTTTAAAGACGCTCTGAGTTAAGATCTGGCATCGGGGTCAGTCGCACACAAACAAATCAACAACAAGCAGGTAGCTGACTCGCACCGCTGCCTGTTCCCGCCGTGATTGCGCCGCTAATTACCTCTGGTGTAATGACTTTTAGTGGAAAGGCGTAATTGAAGTGCTCTGCTTCCATTATAGTCTTCCGGGTGATTTTTTTTTTTTCTGGCACGACAATCCTCTTGCCGGATTGAACGGCTTCACATCTGTGTTCTGGCTGACATGCCGGCAGCTCCGCCGCGGCCTGGAAGCGTATCGATCCATCTCGCCGGGTATTGACAGGCTGCCGTGCAGACCGGTGGGTGGCAGCCGCTCCGCAGGAAAATGAAATATCAGCCTCCCAGAGTTCACCAAAAAACAAGCCGCGCGTGATTCTTTAGAATTAATTTCCGCGCGGCGTTCTTCTGGAAGCTGGATGCACACCTGCTCCGGCGACGGCGGCGCAAACTGCTGGAGCCGCGCAAATGGGTCCTCCGAGGACGCCGCCGTCTCTCCGCTCTCCACCCGACTGTGAAGTTCTCCAACAGCTGCTAGACAATAAAAAAGTGAGTGCAGTGGGGCCGCGATCGCAAACGCGTTCCAGAGGTTTTATGGAGGGAGGAAAAATAATCGTACGGCGAGCGACCCGCTCCGTTTATGGACTCACCTCCTCGAGTTCACCCGGACTCATCGGGATTTATGAAAATGTGTTCATATGTTCTCCTCTTAAAATGCTCAGATTAATGTGACGACATCAGGACGAATCAACAGGGGTTTAAAACTGAATGATATGTTAAGATCAGAAGGAGACAGCAGCTCTGCAGCTCTTCCATTGATATGAAGTCTTTATTGTGAAAATGTCTTTGAATAGACTCAGCAGATATCTTTACAAAAAATGTTTCTAAAAAATGAATAAATTCAATTATTTGACACATTTTTGAGTGCCGGTTACAGAAAATTGTCTAAAATGCCAGAGAAGAAGCGGTGATAATGAGGTGTCAGCCTGGTAATTGGCTGTTTTGTTGCATGTCTGTGTGGTTATATGAAGAAATCTGCTGAAATTGGTCTTTGCCTGATAAAATATGGCACTTTTAACAACAAAAGCTTAAAAAAAAAAAGTGATTTGCTGGGCTTCACTTTGCGGAAAGTTATATTTTTCAAAAGTACAGGGTTTAGCCCGTTCGCACTCTCAGTGCTTCAGCCTCGCTACAGAAACACAGCCGCCGCTACATCTTTAATAGCCAGAGGTGTTTCTTTCACTGCACTGGAAATCTATCAGAAATCTCTCTGCTGCCCCGTGGCTGAGCGAAGGCAGGCTTTATGTAAAGACGGAGTAAATTAAATATACATTAAGAGTTCTTTTTTTAAAACGAGAGCGCTTCCCATCCTGTTGCCAGGCTGTATCTCAGTGTTTGAACTGAAGCTGCTGCCCTGCAGAGAAAACGCTTCATCCACTTCATCCGGTCACGACCTGAAGTTCAGGACGACCGGTGAGGGATTTCGCGAAGACCGGCTGGTAAACAGAGCGCTGCGGCTCAGCTCCCGACTTCCTCCTCTTCGCTTCAGAGCGAGGAGCTCAGCGACTGCAACGTCCAACTGAGGAGCAGGAGAGGAACCAGCCGGAGACGTTCAGGCATCTGTTTACATGACAACGTTTCAAAAGTTTCAGATTTAAATGGAAACACTTCGAAAACGATTGAAATGCTGAAACTGATGTATTCAGCATTCCGGGCCACTAGTTGGTGCTGTTGTTTGCTTTTGTCATAAAACCGCGGGAAGCAATACACTCTAACATCAACAATGGAGAACGCAGGCATTCACAAGGACAGAACGCCAAGTCGGATTGTTATTACGGTGACTGTCAAACTCTAGAACTGCCAGAACCAGGAGAATCTGGACCAGAACCAGGAGCAGGAGAACCTGGACTGGGAGTCAAGACAGTCTGGAGGAAAGCATTGCTCTGACTGTCCACCTACTGAGTATGTGCAGAAAAACTTTCTACAGCGCATCCACAGCAGGATCCACGGGAGATTTCCTCAATAAAACCTGAAGGACACAACAGAAGCATCTCTGTTTCCTCCACATGTTCTCGTTGTTTGGGTAAACGGAACACTCCCTTCACCCTTCAGCAAAACTAACTGAACCTCTGAAGCGGCGGCGAGCGTCCAGCAGAGATCCACTCTCTCTCCACAATCCACTTACTGTTCGGTTTTCAAACCTTTGGCGGAGCCCGGCTCCCCCCCAGAGCCTCACACAGCTTCTCACACCAGCAGCATTACATCTGAAAATCTGAAAACCGACATCGAAGCGTAACATTGGCGGATTTTCCGTCTGAGAACCTCGGCTGACCTTATCTGCTCTGCCAATTAGAGCAGCACATGTGGCTCCAGTAGCGCCGGCGCTGGCCGGGCTCCCGGGAGAAACAGGAGAAACAGCAGCGCTCCTTCAACAGTCGTTACAGAAAGTTGGAGCGAAGCGGGAACGAAGGGAAACGGACCTGAATCATAAGTTACCCTCACAAAGAGAAATATCGTTTTGAATTTGCGTTAGTTTCAGTTTGAATTCTCCAGGATTTGCATGAGGCCAGACGGAGCCTGCTCTCGGTGTTCGTGGCCTTTTGCTATTCAGCCTCTCGGCCATCGCTCGTCTCTCCAGGAGTCCCTCTCTCCGAGTCTCTTTGTTCTTCGTCAAAGTGCTCGTCTTCCAGCGCCGCCGCCGCCTCTTTGATGTGAGCCGGGGAGACGGCAGTGAGTTCTCACCTGTCAGCTCTCATGGCTCCCCGAAGGTTGACTTTGAGACGGTGTCTGTTAATTTAGGATTGATCGCAACAACAGGAGCCACACTTTCCACACACACACACACACACACACACACACACACACACACACACACACACTCCGGCTTCCAGCGGGGAAAAGTGGCGCGTTTTTCTTGACAGGTCGGGCCGGCGCTTTGCGCCGAAGTGCGGCCGTTTCTCATGGCGGACGAGGCAGTTTGATGTGAGCGCGGAAGCCATTTGTTCGGTTTTCATTTCTCTGCGGCGTAGTGGGATGTCGGGGGAGCGAGGGAGGGATGGAGGGAATGCCTAAACGCTCGTATCGGCGGAGCGGGGGACTTATTGGGGAGAACGGTGCTTCCTGTCTGAATCACACACTGAGGCGTAACAGCTGAAGAATGATAAACACCTCCACCGCCGGCTGCCGCCTTACCGTGCGACTGGCTCTCCTCTGGCTCTGCGCTCTGTGCTTAAAAGGACCTCAGACCTCATGAAAAGCAGTAGTGTTTTTTCGTTCATAATGAGGAATTTGGCAAACGAACCACACTGAGGCTCGTTTGACCTCGGGTCTACTTACAGGCAGCAGAGGCAGAGATGTTTCAATGCATTTGATGCATTCAGGCTTGTTGTTTGAGCACAGATGAAGCTGAACGTCCCTGAAATCTCTTATGCCTCAGAACTCCAGCCAAAGTGGAGGTTTGGAAAAACTCCATCTTCATGTTTGCATGCAGGCTGGAAGGTACAGAGTTTAACGTGACTGGACGAAGCAGCGGTGGCTCACAGGTTTCCAGGATTCTGACTGGCAGGGCGTCACACTGCTGTCTGCAGGTTTCACCTCTTCACAGCAGCTTCCACACCAAGGTTTTGACCAATGACCAATTTCTAAAGTAATGCAAGAAGCTTCAGTGTGATCTAAAATCTTGATGACGATTGTGGGGAAAGTCTTCAGGATGAAGATGCTTCCTGTCCTGTAAACAGGAGTTCACTGGTAGAGTGAGCACTGGCACAGCAGCAGCAGCTAATGCTAAATCTACCAAACAACTACAAACGAAAGAAGCTTTTCAGATGTTAATGGATGAAGAATGTAGCAAGGCCACTAATGACTTGTTCTAATCGTTTATTTCCACACGTCGTTGCTCCTGTCACCGTCTGCAGCGCCCGGTGAAGCATTTTGTGGGAACATCCTTGAAATGTGATTTGCTGAGGGCAGAACAGGACGAGTGAAGATGGGCGCGGCGATCTGATTGGCCTGCAGGGAGAAGCGGCACAAACACTGGGTGGAAAAAAAAAAAAAAAATCTGCAAACTCAGAGCCGAGGAACGCCCGATCCCCAGGCCGCCTCACAGCCATCATTGATCAGGAGACGGAATCTTCTCGGAGCCGAGAATTCTCCAAATAAAGTGAATGTGAGCGAGGGGGAAGAGAGCGAGAGCGAGCGAGAGAATAGAGAGCTGGTGGGAAAAAGAGGGGAGACCATTAGAGGAGGAGAAGCCCCCCACGGATGCTGCTGTCAGCGGTGGGAACCCAGATGAAAGCGCTGCAGCCAGATAGCGGCGCTCTTTGATGGCGCCTTTGTGTGATAAACATCGCGCCATGCCAGCCACGCCGGGCGCCGGGCGCCGGGCGCCGGGCCGGCGGTGGAGGTGAAGGGCTTTGAGCGGCCTTCCAGCTCCGCTCGGGACCGGAGAGCGTTTCTGGCAATGCCAGAGAGCTGTCGGACACACACACACACACACACACACACACACACAGATTGCTCTCGCTTCCCCTCTCACTGTCTCTTTCTCTCCCCGTTCTTTCGCTCTTTCATTGCACCCCCCTCCGACCCTGGAGATTTTTATTTTATATATATATATATATATTTTTTTTTTTTTAACATTTTTTGGAGCTGCTCGTTAAAGATGCAGCCCTGGTTCTGCGGGCTCCTGCTGCGGAGACCGGGTCCTATTTGAACCAATAATCATCAAGTGTTGAAAATTAAAAAGTGTGCGGGGAAGGCGCGCAGGTTCTCCTCGTCCTCCGCCCGTGTTGTAATAGTAATACCGCTGCTGAATATTTCATGCGTGCCGCTGCTTTGAAACGCTGCAGGTTTGCGGTGTTCGGTGTAACGAGGGGGGGGGGGGGGGGGGGGGGGGTTTCAGGGAATTCTGCCAATGCTGCTCCACAGATCCTCCTCTCTTTCTCTTCTGTGCACAAACCTGTGCAAGCCTCTCGCTATTTTTTTTTTTCCCTCCTGCTCTCACCTTCAGCTCGTGCACCGACTCCAACAAAGCCACACGGCGATTTTTGATTCGGTGAAAAAAGAGAACAGGATTACTGCGCTCCCAGTGTCGCTGTGAAGCTGGAGGAGGGAAGAGCTGTCGGGGGGTGGGGGGGGGGGGGATACCATGCATGTGTGGGAAGTGGTTTTTGGCAAGGTTTGAAATTAATGAACTCAACATGTGCTGTAAGCCGAGGATCATCAGAAAGAAAAGTGCAGACAAAGGCAGAGGCCACAGATGGAGGAACCACAAGGACTGCGAGACGGGAGCTGCGGAGGAAACTTTAGTTCAGACGGAGTTAAAGACATGTTCGGCTCGGGCGGCACGCCGGCTTCGAGAGGCTTCTGATTTGAAAACCCTCCCAGCAGCTGCGTGGAGGACGGCGTCCAGACCTGCAGCACGGTCCGCTTCCTCCACCGTCAGCGGCGCGCGACACGCGGGAGGGTTCGACACATGGCGGTGACACCTTCCAGCCGCCGCGCTGCGCCTCGCCTCGCGTCTCCTCGGCGGCGCATATTTCACGCAGATGGCCGGTTTATGAATATGTGGCCCGGGGTTCATGATGCGTGGTGGAGCGGCGATTAATGAGTCTCCGCAGGATAAACACACACAAATTTTACTGGCCCCGCGGAGGAGGGGGTGTGTGAAGGAGGCGGGCGCTCGCCGGAACATCCTGCCTCCTGGAGGTCACGTCAGGGTAACGCGCCAGAGCGCGGCGGAGCCGGCGTGTCGAACCTGCCGCCTGGAAAGGCTCCAGAAAGAGAGAAACCTTCACCGTCCTTCCGTTCATTCGCGCCGTTTGATGTAGTGAAACTCTTGTTACAACAATTCGGGTGATGTCTGAAAGTCTGCGCCGGGATTGCGTCGCCGCCTTTAAAGCAGCGCCGCGGCTCCGGAGAGTCTTTAATTGGAGAGCCTGCGTTACACATGCAATGACTTTTACTTGACATTTGGTTAACTCCTTATTAAGGAGGGATTTCAACTGCAGAGAACAAAAAAACGGCTTTTCTCTATTGAAAATACAGATGGTCTCAATTACACCGTGAGTCATATTAGTGATAAAATGCCACAGATGTCTGCAGAGGAGAGAAAAAAAAAGGTGGATAACTACACACAGATCCAGAGGATATCAGAGGTTATTGCACTTTGAAACCAAAGCTGCCTGCATGACGTGTAATGATACAAACACACCATAATTACTGCTGATTGGATTTGGGGAGAAAGTTGAGTTTGAGGGAAATCTGCCTCCACGCCACAATCAAGGTCTTCTCAAGACGGCGGGAAGCAGTGAGTGAGATATCACCAGGAGTGTCAAAGTGTGGAGGGCCTGTCAGCGCCCGTGAAGCGTGTCCAACATTGTCATCGGCGCTCGCCCGTCTGCCTGTGGAGAACATCCGCCGCTGACAAGAGGTGAGCGCCGGCTCGTCTCCGCAGCGGTTTTGGATCACTACTCTCAATCAAAGCCGGGAGAGGAGGCGCCGCATAATGTGACAGAGCCCGTCTCCGTCTCGGAGGACGGCTGAGCCGGGGCGGCCCCCTGTCAGAAACCTGCCCGCCGGCCCAGACGCCCACAGATCCAGCCGGCCACAGAAACACACCCAGGAAAGTTACACGACAAACAAGAGCGCGGCGAAAGATTCCCGGGAAAAAGTGTGATGAACACAGGAGGAGGACGAGGATGCAGGAAAGCTGTAAAATATCCAGCTTATACGAACGCTATCAGCGCGCGATAAGGCTGCACTTTTCATTAAACGGCCCCCGCGGACCGGCTAAATGTATCTGCAAATAATGCCAGTCAGATTTAATGATATTACGAGCCATTAAAGAGGAGGAAAAGCAGCGGCTGATCCTATCAGCTCCGTGTTTCACATTGATTGCCATATCTGATATCTTGTTTCATATCTTTGCCCATCTAATGCACTAACAGCTGTGGAAATCGGAGCTGATGTGCGTTGTTAACTGTGTTTATTGTGGTTGTGTAATTACAAACTGTATAATGCGCAATCTAATTTATTAGATTAGTGAAAGGATTGTAAATCAGTAATTGGGAGACGGGTGTTTGCTGTGCTGTTGTAAACAGTGCCATCTAGTGCGCTGCCGCTGGGCCGGGCCTGGAGGAGCCCGGGCAGGCGTGAAGGAGACGCTGCACAGCTGGCTGGGCCGCATGGCGGACGTGCAGCGTGTCAGGAGACGGCGTGCGACTGAACTCCGGAGTCAGCAGGTCAGGGGAGCCGCCGAGAAACCGTCCAGCGCCAGACGCCCATCAATCTCCTCCAGCGAGAGCGAAGAGCGTCTGCATGTTGTGATCGGTCCAGACCTGAAAACAATGCTTGTTCATGGAAGAGACTGCTGGAGTTTGGAGAGCTGGACGATCGTACACGAGATTCCCATAAAGAGAAACGCTTTTATTGAGATGCAGATCCGCCCGGGAGCAGGCGGCGGCGGCGGCGGGGTCGTCCGAGGATACGCTCCGGCTGGAGGACGGCCACCGCTTGGAAACTTTCACTCATGTCACCGCAGCACATTCCTCAGCTTTTACACCACGGAAAAGAAAGCAACAAACTCTGTGTGTGTGTGTCCCGGGACACACACACACACACACACACACAGAGTCTCAAAATAACCTCCAACCCAGACTGGACTCTCCTCGAGCTATTTCTTATTCTGTCGTGGCAAAATATCAAGGAAAATATTAGTCAAAACTGGCCGCTTGTGTGTAAATGAGATCAGCTTGGATTAGAAGCTGCGGATTCTATCTGAGGCCTCGTGAACCGCAAGATTTCCAGCCGCAGCCGAGAGCCAGCAGAGGCCCAGATGTGCGGCGCAGAGCCGGGGCAACTTTGAATGTGATTTCCTCTGCTAAGCCTGGAGTGTAGGTAAAGGCATTACAGGCGATCAAACCTCTTAGCCCTCCTACTTGTGGGATTTGATGTGCATTACTGACAGAGAGAAATGGCCTGCCTGAAACACAATATCTCACTTCGGTGGAAGACGGAGCGGAGAGGGGGAGTGGGGAGGAAGCAGGGAGCGGGATATTGGCTGACAATAACAAATACACACTCAGTGGAGGACGGACTTTCAGCCCCGTCCGCCGGCAGCTGAGGAAACGCTGGGGGAAAGTTCAACAGATTAGAAAAAAAAAAAGTTGGAATTTTATTAAGACTCACATCCAAAAAAATGGTGTTTCAAGAGTAAACTTATAAAGCAGATCTTCACACGTGTCAACACCTGAATGCTGTGTGAGCGTGTGTGTTTGTGTGTGTGTACATCAAACCAGTCTGAAGCTTTACTCAGTGGTAAAAACACAAGTTATTAAATTCATGCTTTTCTAATTGAACTAAACACATCTGTGAAACAAGGAGCCAAAGAAACAGTAAATGTAAAATATCCAGCTACATGTAATGAAGAAAATACAGATGGCTGCAGTTAAAGCTCAAACTGCAATAACTGATTTGTGAATTAGCAAAAAAAAAGTACGTACAGAATGACATTATAACTCAGTTTAGAATAGAACGAAATGAGAATTTCAATGGTTCCATATGTCTTCTTTCTTTTTGGAACAGGAAATGTTTGACTGAAATAAAAGGTAAATTGTTAAATTGAGCATCTCAGATCAAGATTTGAAACGTTTCTCTCAAAGCCAAGATCCCGCGATCATTCAGGACGGTAATACCAATGTCAACCACTAGGTGGTGTGATGGGGCTCCAAACAGGACTCAGTAAATATCTGGATTTGTCGACAATATTTAAAAATAAAGGCTATTTCTCTAAAAGAGACAATGTTTGGAAATAGTTTAAACATATTTTAAGATCAAGATAAAGTCAATTAATTTTATTTACCCTGAGAAGACTTAATGCCTTTTATCCGTCGCCTTTAACACTTCTCTGGGAGGTAAATGCACACTGTCGGGGCCACTGGTACGTTTTGGTTTGGTGTTTGGTTCTAAACATGTGGTGTATTTCTGATACTGAGCAAAAACATTTTGATATCAGTGACGTTCAGCTGATCGGGGTCTCCGTCCATCGACCTGTCCATGCCCTTCGCTGTGTTTCGGAGGGGATTCCTGTCACTGTGAAACAACGGATTCAGCCGATGGTTCATCAGATATGAGGAGGAAGAGGAACCCGGAGCTGCTTTCAGCTCAGAGAAGTCCAATTAGCTGCTGAGTCACCTGCTGCCAGCTCCCGCTCTGAAAACATGCTGGATTCTTTCAGTCTGCGCCGCTGTCTATTGATATATTTCTAAAGAGCCTTAAATACAAAGTAAATGAAAAAATGATGTAACTCTCTTGCCCGACATGCTCGGAGGCAGAAAGGGAAAAAGGTGAAATCAAACTATATTGAGGCGGCTCTTCCATAATGGACTCTTTCACCTCTCTGCATTCAGCCCTACCTCGGCTTATCGCCGCCCTCGCCCGCGATATAATTGAGCTTTTCAGAGCGGCGGCACATTAAAAGGCCCACATATGGATACGCGTGTGAAAACGACGACAATTTGAGGCTTTTATTAACGGAGTGGCTCGAATTTCTGGGAGCTGAGTGAAGTTAGTGGGGCTGAGAGGAGGCAGATGTTCCTCCGGCCTCGTGGAGGACATGAGCTGCCCGGGAGATGGATCTTTACACACACACACACACACACACACACACACACACACACACACACACACACACACACACACACAGTGGACACACTTCCTCCCTCCCAGTGAACCTTCCTGCTCCCTGACCACCACTTCCTCTTCCTTCCTGTGTGTGTGTGTGTGTGTGTGTGTGTGTGTGTGTGTGCTCGTACACACTGTAGATTAGTGTCATGCTCCACTCAATTGTCGTGTAGAGTGTGTGTGTGTGTGTGTGTGTGTGTGTGTGTGTGTTTGTGAGACACGGTGGACAGATGTTCATCCGGCCAGCTGATGGAGGAAGCCCGGCGAGCAGAGGGCGACTCCCCGTGACCGCGGCCCCGAGCCGGTGTGGCTGAGGACGGATGCAGTGGGCGGGGCCGGGGGGGGTATGGGGGGGTTCATGGGGGGGGAGCCTCCAGCTGAGATCAGAGTGTCAAAACAGCCCAGATCCGTCCTGAAGGTTAATCTATGTGTCGGTGCGGCGCTCGCTGTCGGTGTCGATACAGATCCAAGCAGACCCGTCAAAACCTGTCACATTCATCAGACGGCGCCGATCTGCAGGGACTCTCTCACACACACACACACACACACACACACTGCAGAGCTCGTTATTTTTTTTTAGGGAAGAGCCCCTCCCACACCCCCCCAAAAAAATCCCCAAAATATTAAAATTGACACTGTACCAACTATGCATATAAATATTGCAATTTCACCTGGAGATGTTTTTATCTACCGAACATGTCAAAGCTCTGTCATACTATCTTACACACACACACACACACACACACACACACACACACACACACACACACACACATACACACACACACACAGCTTGCCATCAGCTCTATCTCGCACCCTCTGGTAATTTTTGGAGCCATCTGGGAGAAGGGCAGAGGAGCTTAAAGAAATGATGGGCTGTATTTACTGTGTCCTTGATGGCGGTGAGCTGGTTGGTAACATGTGGCTTCAGGTCGACAGTCAAGGAAAAACACACAGGTTTATTAAAAATGTAGACGACATGTAGGATCAAAGTGTGTTTGAATTTTTATCATTTATTCTGCTCTAAGAAGGCAGTGATTAACTGTGATTAACTTTTTTTGCATATATATGAAAGAAATGTTGCCACAGTGACGTGAAATGTAGTTGAATTGTAAATTATATAAAACTTCTCAGAAAAGATTGTTCACTGAAAGCAGGAAAAAGCTGTGGGTAAGTTAAATTTTTAATAAAAGCTTTTTTTCTGATTCAACTTAATCTCCATTACCACAAACAAAGCCATACAAATGTGCATTTAATGACATTTTTCATTGTTTGTTTTTGTTTAATTTTCCTGGGAACTCTGGGAAAAGGTGTCCCCCTGAACCCCCGGCAGCCCTCTGACGCCCCCAAGGGAAGGTCGAGCCTACAAGTTACAAACTTTAAAGCATTCATGTATTTAAACTTTAATGAGCAGCAGATAAAACTAAAGTCCACTTCCATAAAATGATCATGACAATATGCATTTTTTAATTGATGTTTCTCTTTTCTGCAGTCATAAAGGATGTGAGCGTCTCTATATTTATTTCAAAGACATCCTCTTTATTGTTTTTTTTCTACTGAAGAAACTTATTCATATTTGGCATTTGGTGACATTATTTTCAAATGAAGGCGATATTGTGCTTCTTGACTTCTCTGGTTGGGTTATATTGGGAACTTCCTTCACTAGCTGGAGAGCTTTTTCATTTCAGGCGGTATTATTGTGTTTGTTCGCCTCGTTTTAATTAAGCTTCAGATCATTCTGCGCACATCGCCCGTGGAGCGAGCCGTCTGAAGCTTCAGAGTTCAAACCGTCGGCCGTCGTTACGCTTTCTTCTTCCACCCGGGCTTGTTTTCCTGCATCACCTCTAATAGCAAACATGTAATTAAGTGGGAGAGTGACGTGATCTTTGCCTGCCGGAGGCCCTCCTCCCCCCCGACCCCGGGGTCGGAGGTTAATGGCGTCATTAGCATGCCGGCCGGGCCGCTCCTTCCCGGCAGAGCTGCTCGCTGGCTGACTAAGCCGGGGACTTAACGCCGCTCCAGCCTGCCAGCAGAGAGAGTGTGTGTGTGTGTGTGTGTGTGTGTGTGTGTGTGTGTGTGTGTGTGTGTGTGTGTGTGTGTGTGTGTGTGTGTGTGTGTGTGTGTGTGTGTGTGTGTGTGTGTGTGTGTGAGGGATGAGGGCTGATGGCTGTGTGATCATCTTGAAAGTGTCACAGGATACTGGCACGGTGAGTCAGGAGCTGAGGAGGAAGAGGAGGAGGAGGAGGAGGAGGAGGAGGAAGAGGAGGAGGAGGAGGAGGAGGAGGAGGGGGGGGGGGGGGGGGGGCTGGACCTGTGAGTCAGACGGAGTGACCGCTGGACAAACGCAAAGATCAGCTGACAACACAACGCTTCAGGTGAAGCAGAAAACTTCAGCTGCACTCATTTCAACATTATAACATGATAGAACAGCATCAATGGATTTTTTTAAACAATTTGTTATAAATAAATATGTTATTTATCTCTTTACATATCTTTAGTTGTCCAAACAACATCCTTGCTCTTTCCATAACTTTGTCCAAATACTGTAAGCTAATGATGCAGAGTTAAGGGGAGTTTTAAAGGTTTTCTCAGCATGAGAAATGAAGCTGGTCATCAGAACAGTCACATCTGAGGCTGTTCGGTAACAAAATTAGCTAAAATATGTTATATTGCTTTATAATCTTGTAAATGTGAGAGTTTGTCATGATTTCTGATCTTGGATCAGCCTCAGATTCATTGGTAAACAATTCCAAAATAAAGTTTTTGTGCTTTTATGGTGTAATGAGTTGAATGTTTGAAAAGGTCAGCGAGGTCAAAGCTGATCGTTGGATGAATCTGACTTCAGTTTTCCTTTTGCCTTTTTTTTAAATCAGAGGACTGTCCTTACAAGAACACACACAGCCGAATAGACAGTTTCCGTGGCGGTTTTCAGGCCGGCGGCGGTTTAAATAAACGGTGATCAGCAGTCGAAGCAGCTTTGGAGGGACTCTCCACTGACTCAGTGTTATTCTGGTCTGGAGAGTCGTGGAAACACTCGTCCACAGAATCCAATTCCCTGTTATTTCCTCAGACCTGGACTACTTTTGGTTTTGTATGTGTGTGTGTGTGTGTGTGTGTGTGTGTGTGTGTTTATTCCAGGGGAGCAGAGGGAAGCAGTTATGTAAGCCGCTGCCTCGTGGTTCTCCGTCCTCAGGGAAACAAATATCTCCCTCGCTTTAATTTCATTTTCACTTTTTCCGGCGATCTCCGCTCCGAGTCAGACGAGCGGGGCCGACCACGCCGCCGGACGCCAGCGCCAACACCCAAGATTTATATCCTGGGCATGAGAAGCAGCTCCGGCGGGTCCATAAATCCCCGTCGTCCCTGACAACCTGAAGCGGAGAGCGACCGCCCGTCATCTTACCCTTCTGATGGCATTCAGCTCCCAGCATGGCGGACAGGTGGAGCCAGGGAGCGGACCAAGTGCCAGGAGCTGATGCATTGCCCCCCTCCCACCCCCACCACCCCCCTGCTTTGACATGTTTCTGCAGAAAGAACCGGAGCAATGACTCAGGAGATTGTGTTCTTTCCCCTTCAGGTGACTCTGTGGGCCATGTCAACACAGTAACCGGTGCGGCGGGGGCGGCGGGGGCGGCGGGGGCGGCGGGGGAAGTGATTTTCCATACGGGTGAGTCGCTCTTCAGGCTCGGACCGAGACTCCGGGCAGCGGAGTGCGAGCTGAGCCGCTCACAGCAGGGTGCCAGTTCTGGCACACGGCGGGGTTTTCACACCGCTGCGCCGGCACGCCGCGCTGACCCAAATATAACCCGCCCGCCCGCTCTGACGGGGGCGCCGGGGCCTCCGATCCCTCCTCACGCAGACAGCGTGACAGGGAGGGCCGGAGCCGAGCGTTCACTGCGACCACGTCTCCTCAGATGTTCAGGCGTCTTTCTGTTTATTGGCTAAAAGTTAGCAAAGTCAACAGGATTGATGTCTCCGTCTCCTCTCTCCATTACATTACATTTTTGGCTTTGGTCATTATCGTTCCATAACGTTACGTCCTCCTCCTTCCTGGCAGTGTTTACACCTCCGCCAACCCGGCCAAACTGATTACGTGGGATTGCTTTCTGTTTGCCAGTCTTGCTGGTTAGTCCTAAAAGCCCTCGCTCTCTCTCGCTCTCTCTCTCTCTCTCTCTCTCTCTCTCGCTGTCTGGATGTGAAACACTTTCAGTTCACACAAACAATAACCCATAAATTAAAGCACTTATTGCTTTGCTGAGGTGAGTAGAGATACATCAGCATATCTGTTGGACTGAAAGCACCGAAAGAGGCATCCACATCCATAAGTTCAACGCCGATAGATCAGGGTGGTCAAACATAAGGCCTGTGGGCCAAATGAAAGATAGTTAGCATACTAGCATTAGCCTCAAAGCCATGTTCTCAGGGTGAGTTTGCAAAAGCATTAATTTTTGGACATTTGACTATATTTTGCCCAACAAAGACTCATTGAAATCGGCTTTCTTTTGAGCTTTAGAGCTTTTTCCATTGTAATTTTGGGAAAATATCAACATTCTCACCATTTTGTATTTTTGTATCTCGAAATAAATTCATTCAGTCATTCATGTATGCTCAGTGCCAAAAAAAAAAAAAAAAAAACCCTTTAATGTTTGAATTTAAAGGTTATTATGGCTCGATTTTTCCAGTCTGGATAATTCAAGATGAAACTCGGCTCTATGTAGCCCCTGAACTAAAACGTGTTTGACACCCCTGCCGTGTGTGGATGGATTAAAACGAGCCCAATGTCCAGAGAGTGAATTCATGAAGGAAGGGGAAGCCGAACCTCTCAGTATTTCCTCTTAACATCCCCTCAGCAAAGCAGCCGAAGCCCGAGACGCTGTGGAGAAGCGGAGACATGCAGCAGTAATTAGGTACGCTGCGCTCTGAGGACTTCCTGCCCCGCAGAGAGACGCCGTAAATGTCCCAAAGACGGTGTATTCATTAAGACCCTCGCTGCTGTAATCACTCGCAACCCCGGTGGCGGTGGATCAGATGTCTCCGCAGCCCTGGCGCTCCGCGGCTCACAGCTTTAAGTGAGAATGAAGGGATGAGACACGCCGGGCTTCATTCTGCAGGAGTGTCCGAACACGAGTCCCTGCTGAACGGGGCTGGTCCGGACCCGTCCTGATGCCCGGGGCTGGACCGGACCCGTCCTGATGCCCGGGGCTGGACCGGACCCGTCCTGATGCCCGGGGCTGGTCTGGACCCGTCCTGATGCCCGGGGCTGGTCCGGACCCGTCCTGATGCCCGGGGCTGGACCGGACCTGTCCTGATGCCCGGGGCCGGTCCGGACCCGTCCTGACCCCCGGGGCCGGTCCGGACCCGTCCTGACCCCCGGGGCCGGTCCGGACCCGTCCTGACGCCCGGGGCCGGTCCGGACCCGTCCTGACGCCCGGGGCCGGTCCGGACCCGTCCTGACGCCCGGGGCCGGTCCGGACCCGTCCTGACGCCCGGGGCCGGTCCGGACCCGTCCTGACTCCCGGGGCCGGTCCGGACCCGTCCTGATGCCCGGGGCCGGTCTGGACCCGTCCTGATGCCCGGGGCTGGTCTGGACCCGTCCTGATGCCCGGGGCTGGACCGGACCCGTCCTGATGCCCGGGCCCGGCCCGCCCTCGCTTTAATTGAACTCGCCGCTCACCGTGGGTTTTTCTGTGCCGACTCCCCGGAGAGGAAATCACCCTGATGCTGAAAGGAAATTGCAGCGCCGCAGATGTGTGGGCCTGCATACCAAAGCGCCCTCGCCGTGGCGTACCTGTAAATAACAACCATTCGCTGCCTGTCAGCTGCTTTGCATTTCACAATTACAAAGCGGCCCAATACTAAAAGCTCCCCAGTTATCTTAAAACAGAAGGTGGGGAGGCGACGTAGCGTAGCTTAAACGCTCCTGTACTAATTGATTCAAGGCATGTGGCGAGGGGAAGGAAAGAGACACACGTCTGAGAGAACAATTGCTTAAAAGACAGCAGCATATGTGGTCTTTAGATTTATGTGCAGTGAAATAGAGAGAGGAGGAATAAAGTGGCACTCTGCCGTTTGCCTGTCAGGCAATTGCTTATGGCTAATGATACCACGTGAAGGGATGCTGGGGGAAGTGCCGCAGAGTGTTTGTGTGTGTATATGCATGAGGTGGGGAAGTGTTTGGGTATGCTTTCAAAGGAGCGGGACGATTTGCATTGGATTGATGCGCAGCGCATGGCGGCGCCAGCAGGAGCGATGCACTCCAGTTGTTGGAGCCATGTCTCAGCCCTTTGTATGTGGGCTTCGGTGGCGGCCCCGATCGCTCAGGCTCTCTCAGCCCTCCGCCACGAAGTCAAGAAAATGTTTTTTTCCTCCTTTATTTGATCCATCAAACATTTGATCCAGGCTGAAGCTCGATGGAGATCAGAGCCAATGAAGAACTTTTAGAGAAGGGCTCATCTGACTGCAATGGTTTCATTAAAAAAGAAGAAAACTGTGCTAACTGACGGCCTGGTGTGTTGACCACATCCTTCTCAGCATCTGTTATCAAAATGTTGGTGTGTAAAAGCAAGACTTTTCTGAAATGATGCCTTTTGACATGAACGAAAACCCTGAAAACCACAGAGTCCAGTTCTGACAGGCGCAGTGCAAACCACTACAGCACCGTGCACGGTGCCAACAAAACCCAACAAAATAAGAAAAGATGTGGAATGGTGTTTTTATTCTCAGTCACTTTATGATCATGGATGTTTCACTTTGACAACGGGAGCGAAAACCTTCACCTCCTTTTTCAAACTTCATAATTTATTGGATCCACTTTGACTTGATCAGGCAGACTCATATAAATTCCCACATTTTTCACATTTACTTAATTTGAAAAAAATTTAGTTCCACTGTAACCATTTATTTCAGCTCCAGACCTTTTTTTAATCTAAGGCACCTTCAGCCTTTCGTCTGATTTCCTGAGAAGTCTTTAGATCTCATCCAGTAACACCAACACCGCCCTGCTGTAGATGATCCTCTAGTATTCGTACATTTAAGATTTTTTTTCTTTCCTATAACATTGCTTCTTGCTCCTAATTTACCCCTCATGTATCCGGTTCCTGCTCTTTTTACTTTATCTAAATAGATGCCAATCAGCAGGTGGGCATCTGTTGCAGCACAACTTTTTATTCTCATTTTCTCAGATTAAAATCCAATGAATTACACCAAGTCATGAATGTAGGTCGACGTCTTCTATTTTCTCAACAAAAACATGTAATTCCTCAATATTTCACATGATCAAATATTAACTAGCTGATGGTCTGAGGAAAACAAACGCTGGCTGAAGTGAATCCTGGCCAGCGCTGCTCCCGCCCCATGACCACGCTGTCTTCTGTCTCGTCCATGCTGGATCTGCCCCCCCCCCCCAGCGCCGACAGCAGCAGAAGGGCATCCTCTGCCTCCCAGATTTACTTTGTTTCCTCGACTTTGGCCGACCCTGCAGCAGCCCGGCTGCCCGGGAAGCAGGCGGCTCCTGTAAATTAGGTTAAGGTACTGTGTGAAACACTGGTTCATTCCATAATGCTGCATCGACATTGGCAGCTGCCAATAAAATCCCTGACATCCTCATCATCATCCGGAGTGGAATGAACAGGCCTGTCAGCCTGCGCAGAGGGGGGGTGGGGGCTGGAGGGGGCACAGGAAGACAACGAGTCAGGAAGCCATACAGCTAACATGTGATGCTCACAGTCAGCCCGATGCGAGCGGCGCCCGTCACATGAAGTGTTACATATTCCCCGTCCGTCTCCCCGCTCGCTGCTGACCCCTCTCCTTTAACCCCGGGCTCCGGATCTGCGGAATAGTTTTACATATCGAGCCGACCTGTCCATCTGACATGACCCCGGGGCGCGGCTGGGAGACTCGGCCCCGGCTTAACCAAATCTCACGCCGCCCGGCCGAAAAAAAGAAGAAAAAAAAAATCACTCTCCAGGTGAAATGATTTTTTTTCACCCACTTTTCTCTCCCCACCTACTCCCATCACAGGTGAATTCCACGGCTTTTAAAGGGACGCTTTGAATTCGGCGGCGGCTCCGGCGAGAACAATCAGCGAACATGGCTGGCTGATTATGCACGGTCGGTGTGGGGGACATTCTCATTCATGTATGCATCTCAGCATGCACCACTCTTCGTATTCATCTTATGAATCAGCCGCACACTTCGCCGCAGACTTCTGAGGGGAGTCACGGGGGCGCCGAGCACCGCTACATGTCCATAATGTATTGCCACATGAGCCGTGTGCCATGTAATTTTCCATTTCATGTGTTCCTCTCACGCCCGTGTATGCACTGCAGAGCTGTGGAGGCTGGAGACGCCACATCCAGGATGGATATGATGGAGTTAACCGGCAGCAGGAGTCAAAACGACCCACAACACCTATTTTATTCCTGCTTTCCAAAATAAGAATCCATATTAGAAGGGACAGCCTTCAGCTATGTGCCTTACATGAATCTTTTCTCCAACATCACACACTTAATATTTGTATTATCCAGTAGAACCTTTATTCAAGCACTCACTGATTATATTTCTCTACTATAAAACCTTAAAATCAATATAAAGAAGCAGTAATGTCAGTTATGCAACTGAACTGTTTGCACTGAATTCAAACTGAACAAAATCACATAAATTTTAAGATTTCTTCAAATATTTACAAAAGAAACCCACTAAATATCACTTGATGTGTGTGTCTGTGGTTATAGAAGATACTGTCATTTACTCCAGTTTCCTGTGTTTGAGCACAATGTAATATTGTTGTTGTTGTTGTTGTAGTTTTGTTTGGTTTTTTTTTTAGGATAAATATATCAGTCGAGTGATGAACCAGGTATGGAAGATACAAACGCAAAGCTAATAATTAATGAGCCAAACGGCACCACTTCAAAAACAACACCTCTCAACAGTCACATGCATTTCCCTATTTTATTCATTTTTAGCATTGTTAGTCGAGAAGAAAACGTAAAAACAAGCAAATATGATTATTTGCATGATAAAGGGGCCATTAGGGCTGTTGGATGGATGGATAGATGGATGGATTATCTGATGGATGGATGTTGGGTGGATGTTGGGTGGATGAATGAATGATGATGGATGGATGGATGGATGGATGGATGGATGGATGGATGGATGGATGCTGGGTAGATGAATGAACGATGATGGATGGATGGATTGTTGGCTGATGGACGATGGATTGTTGGATGGATTGATGTTGGACTGTTGGATGGATGATGGATGATTGATGGATGTTGGATGGATTGATGGATGTGGACAGATGGATGGATGGATGGATGGATGGATGATGGAAGGGGGGATAGATGGATGTTGGATTCCTAGGTGGATGATGGATTGTTGGATGGATGGATGGATGATGGATGGATGGTCTTTGCAGTGTTTTGAGGTTTTTCCCTACATCTGCTGAGTAAACATGTCTGAGCTCGTTTGGAGTTTATTGATATAAAGGTTTTCAGTGGGATTTCAGTGGGAGTTTAGCTGCTTCAGTCACTGACGGACTAAATGAATGGTGATCACAATATGTCATTAAATCAATTCAACTCAGATAAGAAAAAGTGAAATATGTCAGTTGTGATGAGTGATTTTACTGTGTTGATGGAGTGAGAAAAGTTGAAGAGTTTTATTAACAAAAAGCTTTTCTGAGCATCCAGGTAGAGGAAAAAGATGCAACACCTGGACCGGCACACCTGGAAGGAGCTAAACGGTCTAATCAGCCCTGTTTGTGCTCCTGAGAGCGTTAGAGGTCAGAGGTGCCGGTCAGGCAAGGACGACAGCCGAGAGAGCAAGACAGAAAAGGACGTGATCTACGGGAGAATTCATCTTCCCACGTTGACCGATGACACACTTCTTATTGTTTAAGCATGTTTTGGAGAGTTTGACTCTTAACGTCTCATCATGACTACAAAAATCCCTGTGATTAAACCAAAGCTTGGACAGTAACTACAACCGGAATTCCACAGAGAATGGGACAGTGTGTGAAATGGACATTATACTGACCAATCACAACACAGCACAGACAACTAGTCAGTTGTTCAAAGTGAGAGATTAGATCATTTTCTGCTCTTCATGTAATTAAATATATTAACTGTGTTATTTACAATCATTATCATCATCCTATTCATTACCAAAACCAAGTCTGAGTCTGAATCTTTTCAACATCATTGTGAAATAACTTCATAAATCAAAATCATCCCCATTACAGCAGCTTCCACTTAAAGCAGAAGAAACATTCTGTTCCCGGTTATTCAGAGAGCAGGACAAAGAGTTGCATTCATGTTCCGACCCTCCACATCTACAATAACCAGGGTGCAATTTGTCTCGGCACTGTAAGGGAGACGTTTCCTTTTCAGCAGGGAATGAGAAAGAAATGATTAGAATCAGTCATAATGAATAAATACAGTTCAAAACTGTAATTTTCTTTATTGATAGAAACTGTAGAAAAGACTAAACCTGGAACACAGACTGAGACACCGGAGAGCTAGAAACTCAGATATTTTTTAGCTTTTTTGTTCGTGACTGTGTTGGTCATTTTATCTTTTTAAACTGTTTTTAAAAAATTGATTACAATCTTTTCAAAAAGAGTCTGCTGTGCAAATAACTAAATAAGATCCAAAAACATATTCCGAGTTTTGACCACATTTACGCGACGTTTTCCAGTGACGATGGGAAACTTCAGCTGCATTGTAGTTTCCAAAACAGCTCCCGAGGTGGAACTTTTTGAAAGCATTCATCCTCCATCACTGTGTAAATTGAGGGGAGGGTTGATACTGTGCATGCAAATAGTGAATAGTTGTTGTGCTCATGCAAAAAAAAAACAACGCCAACTAGTGGAGCAACATGAAAAGTATGTTGTTTTCAGCATATTTGCAAACTCTGAACGTGAGTGTAGAAATATGTGTTGAGAACCACTGCAGAACGGCTGAGGAGCCTCACGTGGCTCTTCAGCCCCACGATGCAGCACTCTAGCATCGCGGATCTGCTCTATCCGGAACCAGTCATAACTGTACCCGCTGACATCTGAACCGCCATGTGACCGAGTCCCAGAAACCAGCGAACACAGGAGGGAATGTCTGTCACATGGCGCTGGGAGGTCCCGCTCAGTCAGGGAATCATAATGTATTTAGCATCAGCTGAAATGACTTTGCAGATCCTGACACAGATAGTCCAAACAGCAAGGAACGTATTAAATCCTCCGGCTCACAGACTAAAAATAGAGCCTCGGCGGAGGAAGCCGGACTCAACTCCTCCGGCTGCACCGGAGCAACGCAGTCTGTACTCGGGAGGTCAGAAGTTAATGAAATTCCTGTGTTCAGTTAAATAGTCATTTAGGTAATATACTGTGCTCCATACAAACCGGCCATAAATCATCCTAATTTAATAAATGTAGGAATAATGATGAGACGTCCAGCGAGGACATTTACTCGCAGACCTCATCCCACTTTAATCGCGGCGGTGTAAAACAGAAAGCCGTCAGATAGCATTTAACCGGAGATGCATCACGGGCCGTTGGGTCTCGTTCCACCTGAAGATCGTCGCCGTGCGCCTCTCAGTTCAGCGCTACGACAAATTCCCAAATAAACCAGAACATCAAATCCGTGAGATGCCAGGCTTTCTTTTTTTGTTTTGTTTTTTTCCTTCCCTGAATATTCAAGTCATTTTTCCCTCCAAACTGCCAAGTATCAATTTGGACACATTAGCACATAGCATGCATTAGCCAAGACATATATTTTACCAGCGACGCTGTGCTTTCAGTAGGAGGCATAATGAAGTGTGAAGGAGAAAATCTGGCGTACAAAGCCCATGTGAATAGCATTTTTTGTTGTTTTAAGCCTGAATGGACGCTGCTGTGGAGAATTTGTCATCCTTTCAAGAAATATCCCTGCTTTTTTTGTTTGATTTTTAAAGTTTATCAGAGAAAAATGGACGTTTTGGAGCTTGTTGTTGTTTTTTTTTTTGCTGCAGCTGAATAGATGCTGGAAGATCTTCCTGGATACATTTTCCTCATCTTTGCCAGAGATTGTTTATTTTTTTTAATTCATTTTTATCAAGTCTTAACCACAAGGTGCATTCATGTACTAGCCTCTCTGCTTCTGCCCCCTAAGTGTTTCATTACGATCTAGTGCCCCCTAATGGCCGCGGGGCCTCGGTGCCTCTGATGAGATGAGAGGATTTCTGCCCAGGGAGGACAGGAGCAGCAGATCAGTCGTTCGGCGATACTTTAATGGGTATCCTCCTTCAGCGAGAGGCTCCTCTCTAAACTGGAAGCAGCTCCATTTATGCCCCTCTGAAGCAGACCCCCCCCCCCCCCCCCCCCACCCCCCCCACCCCCCCCCCCCCCCCCCCCACCCTCCTCCTCCCATCACAAAAAGCCCATTTGGCAGAAGCAACAACAAGAATCACTACTGCAAGCAGGAGCAGCCGGGGAAACATCCAGCATGAAGACAAATCAATGAAATCCATTTGACTTTCAAGCCTCAAAATGCCGAAATGCCAGAGTACAAAAAAGGAGAGAGAGAGAGAGAGAGAGAGAGAGAGAGAGAGAGAGAGAGAGAGAGCGGCGTTTCTCAGTGCCCTATCAAAAAGCCGCTAATTCTTTGTGACATTTCCTGGCAATTTCCTGCACTATGTAAATGTCTTCCAGCAATCTGATTCAAACAAATGTCACGAGTTAAACAACAACAACTGGACACACTTTTTTTTTTTGTTTTGTTTTGTTTTTTTGTCATTTTTTATCTTGTCTCACTGAAATCAATCTAATGGATGAGTAAGCACCGAGAACATTGAATGCTTACTTTTTTGCTGTTGTTGGGTTGAGTGTGTGTTTGGCCTTGTTCTTCTATACTTGTGCAGACTCTAACTTTATTGCACAAGAAGCTTTGCAGAGACAAGCAGGCAGTTTGTGAGTAAAGATGTTTAGAGCCGAGGCTGAGGAGAGAGAGGGGGGTGAAGGACAGTCAGAGGGGGTAGAGCGGGTAAAACAGCATTACTGCTGCACTTTGCATTGTGGGCTTTGGTAGTTTTTATGTAGTAATCAGGGTTCGAACTGAGGTGTCCACTCTCTGTCTGAAGACCGAACTCCACGTGTCTCCATCAGGATTCAGGGCCCGGTGTGTAGAAAGGCTGGGAAACGCCGGCGCCGCAGTAAACAGCTCTGCACGTGACTGAGCAGCTGGACAGTAACGACAATGGCGGCCTCTAAAGTCCAGATCCTCCTGGGTCTTGGTAGGAGACCGTCACCAACATTATTTTCAGTGTTTCTGTAAAAAATTACATCTTTCTGGAAATGAAAATGCAAAACTGACAGGACTTGAATGTGTCCTCGGAAGTAAGGGAAACATAATGAGTGTGTGTGTGTGTTCTTGTTTTTGTGCACTCCTCAGGACATCGGCCTGGTTGCAGACTGACCCATGGGGACTTGTGTGTTTTGCTTATAAGGATCTGACTCAGATTGTTGGTGAGTATATTTACATTAAGACAGCAGGAAATGGACATGAGTCAGTGTGACGGCGCCTCGACCAGGAAGCAGAGTGTTCCTTCCCAGCATTAATGTCCGATGTTCTGCCCAGTCGAGGTGGTATTACATCCTGTCTGCACGTTGTTGCACCAAACCCTCCTAACGGCCCGTCATGGCGCGAAGCGGCCTTTGTGAGCGGCGTCGCTCCTCTCCACACGAGCCGCTGTGAAAGTTCAAAGCCGAGGCTGGGAGCAGCGTGAGGCCCGCTCCGCTCCAGCGCAGCCTGTCCACTCGCATGGCTGTTGGAGCACATCAATTTAGCTGGGCTCAGATCTGAGGCCGGGCGGAAAAACTGCTCTGCCCGTGAGGGGCGGCGGGGGCGGCGGGGGAGGGGGTGACAGGAAAGAGATCCGTGTGCAGGAACGTGGCAGTCGCCGTCCAGCGACGTGCCAACTCCTGCTCACAGTCCTGAACGGCGTCCAGACCTCTGAGCTTCAGTCGGCCACCGACGGCCAAGTCCACACGGAACCTTCTGGAGCTCTGCTGCTCCGCCGTGAATGGCAGCGCTCTGGCAACGCCGCCGCCCCCGAGAGCTAATTAATCCTGCAATCTGACAAAACTGACACCGGCCACGGCTAACCTTTCCAAATCAGGGAACACGAGCAGTGAGCGAGGGAAGCGTCGGCGGGGGACGTGCGGCATCCTGGAGCGCCGCTCGGTTCTGACGCTGACAGAGCGTGAGCGACCCGACCGACCACGGCCCACAACACTCACCACCGCATCAGGACGGGGTTCACAGGGACCCGGTGCTGATCCAGTGCTGTTGTGTGTGGAAGTGATGCACTGCTTCACTGCACTCTGCTGCTGCTGCTGCTGCTGCTGCTGCTGCTGGGCTTTATCTGACTGGCACTGCCACCTAGTGGAGGACCTCTGCAGTGCCGCAGCCACTCAGTGTCCAGCAGTGTTCTTGAAATGTATGCAGTGATTTTTTTCTCTAATGAGCTTTTAAAACATCACATCTTTTCCTAATTATGTGAGCTTTGGGGAAATCACTCAGAACTGATGATACTGCCGCTCTGGGTCTCAGTAAGACAAGCCGTAAAAAGGAGGGAGGTCAGGTCTAATGAATTTTTATACTTTCTGTCTGTTTCTTGTGTTAAAATTATAATTATCTGTGAGTCTATGATCTGCCATTAATTTGGAGTTACTTTGAGGGTTAAAACTTGCCTTGGAGGTGAACTGAACCTCCTGTTTAGTTGTCTGACAGACTTTTGGTGTAACGACCACCACAGTGCCGACATCCATGCATCCTGCCTGTCTCATCCGGAGCCCAGGCGGCTGCAGCCTGCGGAAACTGAAACAAAGACCAGTCCTGCATGTCTGTCCAGTCGTCTGTTAATCTGCTCTCTCTGGTCCGGGGTTGTGAGACGCCGGAGCCAATCCTAGCTGAGTGTTGGCAGAGCCAGAGGACGCCCTGGACCGGCTGACCACGGGGCAAACACACACACACACACACACACACACACACACACACACACACACACACACACACACACACACACACACAAACACACACACACAGTCTCACCTTCAGGCAATTTAGAGACAGTAATTAACCTCAGATGCATTCAGCCACCATGAGGCTAACCTCCAGCTGGTTTATCAGTATTTATGATGAAAATGTCTATATTATCAGAAAAAAAAACAATTAATACCGACAATGAATAAAATTTAAAAATGAAGAAAATTGTAATGAAACCTCCTGATGGAAAATGGAGCAAAATGTATGAACGACCTGCCTCTGCAGGACTTTCCAGATTCGATTTCAGCCTCAGATTCCAAACACCATCCGTCCCGTGAGCTCTCAGCCACTGCAGCTCCGTTAGCAGCAAAGGCTTCAGTCCACTTCAACAGCTGTTGGTTTTTCTGTCAAATATTCCGCCTTTCAGAAACAGAAGCGATGTAAAGTCATCATGACCTTGACTTTAAACTGACAGAATCTCATCCTCAGGAGGAAACGTCTATCTGTCAAACTCCTGAAGACGTCAGAGCCTTTCGTCTTGAGGCAGCATCACCTTGACGGAGCACTTTTGCTAAATATGAAGTCGTTCTGAGGCGATGGTTTGAATGAGCCTGCAGAATATTTATTATGACGATAATTAAAAAACCACAACCCCAAAATATTCATCACAGCAGCAACATTAGAGCCGAACATTTAATAAAGAGCTTAATGTAGAAAACTGCTTTCATAATGTTCCAGCCTCAAAAGTTGTCAAGTAATCATCTCTGGTGTTTACCAAGAAGCGTTTTCCTCTCCGAGCTCAGCGTGACGCTGCGCCGGGAACCCAGAAAGTCATGCATGTGTGAAATAGCAATTGCTTCGGCGCCGATGTGCAGCGCCGCGCCCGGGGAGTGAAGGTTTTTTAATATTCTCCCATCTCGGGAGACTGTTGCTTAATATTTTCGGCTTGGTGTTGGGCAGCGCTCGAAGAGGCGTGACCCGCTCGTTGCCTGATGAATTATCTAATTTCACCCTCCTAAAATCTGAACGCGGCCCCAGAAGTTCCCCGCCGGGCCCGAGGGTGTAGCGGGGCTGCGTGGAGGTTCATGGCGCGTCGAGCTGTGAGTCTGAGGCGACCTGCCTCGGGTGACGCCGGTCCCTCCAGCCGCCTCGCCGCCGCCGCCGCCCATAACGGCCTCGTGACGGCGTTTACGGACGTTTGTTGGGCCGTTAAACTGCTCTCTGTGGATTATGGGGTCGCGCCGCTCCAGACCGAGGCCCGAGCCTCACGGATCACGGCGTGCGCCCCGAGCGCCGCGCGCTCCGAACCTCACTTTATTAAGCACACAAACACAAGGAGGCTCACTTCAGATCTTTATCGGCCTCATGGCAGCCAGTCCACTGATCCTTCCCTCACTAATTAATTTTTATTCGCATCTTCAATTGACTTTATTTTTACTTTTATGCGCCCTCCATTTATGATGTCAGACAGAGCATTATCTTTAATTAGCAGAGATTATTAACATCATACCCGCCATAAAGGCGAGGAGCTCAAAGGAAATTTAACTTTTTTTTTTTTTCTTTCCTCCCGTCTTATGAAATCTCATCAGTGGTGCATCGGTATTAGATGTGTGGGAGATACAAAGAAGATGAAAACAAACAATTATCAGCCTCAACAAAACACAGATTAGACAGCGCAAATTGCATTTCGGTGGTTGTGCGGTCCGGATTTAACTCCGAGGCCAATTTGATTATGAAAGTACGATAACAAATCCACAGACTTAAGATGATTAGTGTAGATCTTTGTAGCGAAAAGGAAATAAATAAATAAATGGATATGGTGTAGAACTCTGATTTTTATTTATTTAACTGGCAAATTTAAGTTCCGAAGCTGCTTTTTGTTGTTTGACTTTGTGATATTGAAGAGACGTTCAGTCAAACTTATAAACGTCAGTTTGTTGGGATGTTCTTCCATTAGAGAAACGCTTTAATGTGACAGTAGCTATGTAGTCCCTCATTTGAGCACTCGGTGGCAGTAATGGGTCGCCGGTGCTTCAAAGTTTCAACTGTTGTGAGACAGTTTGGTAATATTCTATTGAACCGTCTGAAAACACGTCCAGAGCACCTGAAACTTGTTTGAAGAGCTTTAAGGAACATGCCATTCAACCTTCAAGAACTTCTGGATAAATATTGAGCTGAAACAGAGAGAATCTTCTGATAAAAGCGTATCGACACCCTTACATCGATCTACGTTTTGCTGTCAAACACTCTGGAAATATCAACACACTCCTCAGTTCAGCTGTTGATCCAGCTGTTGCTTGTTCCTTCAGATGTCTGTTTGATCTGAATCCAGATCGTCGTACCTTTATCACCAACCTTTCACGCCACGTTCCCCGCAGCGCCGCGTTCAGCCGCCAATGAATGTCAGGACGTCTACAGAACGATTCCATTAGAGGGAAAGTTCTGCCACATTTAGAGAGCGAAGCAGACCGCAGAGGGGGGGGCAAACTGAGAGAACAAAACTGAAGGCAGGGGAACAACAGGAGTGTGTGTGTGTGTGTGTGTGTGTGTGTGTGGGGGGGGGGGGGGGGGTCGCTCAGACAGCCATGTCAGGGAGACTCGCACTAATGATCTCTCAGTATTTCTGTCTCAGCAGGTGGAGGGAAACATGTCAGCGAGCAAGGCGGCAATCAGAGAGTACCTAGCAACCACACACACACACACACACACACACACACACACAGCCAGCCGACACTCGTTCCGCTCTGATCAGCGGCGGGGAAGCGATGGCCCTCTCTCACCGTCCTCATGCATGTGATTAACCTGGACCCCGCGGACTCCCGGCCCCGCCGGTGCTCGGGCTGCATCGTCCCGGCTTTCCATTAGACCCCGCGGCTCCTCCGGGCTGCACTGACAGCCACTGAGAAGCTCATTATCCGCCGGGGGAGACGAACGCCGGCAGACACGGAGACGGCGGCGCTCCAGCAAATTGCCAGGGAGCTGGTTTCAGCGCCGCGTGGAGCCGAAGGGCGGCGGCGGCTGCAAAGAGGGGGTGGCGAGGCTGCAGGTTGGAGGGCAGAATGTGCCATGACAGCAGCTCTGTCAGTGTGTGTGTGTGTGTGTGTGTGTGTGTGTGTGTGTGTGTGTGTCAGAGAACCCGGGCCTGTTGCAGCGCTGCCTCGCCGCTGAGGGTAATTAGTGGCTGTGGAGCAGGACGGAGGCAGGAGGGGCAGAGGGGGACGCTGGGTGGTGAAGCCAGCCCAACACGCTGGAAACGATGTTCCAGTTTGAAAACTAAAGCAAGATTTTGTCTCCCAGAAAGCAGCAGAGCGGGATCCGGCCACAGGTCCGCCAGCCTGTTCCAACAAAACCCCGACAGTGGCTTCAATCATTTATGGGGTTTTTAAACCACATTTTCTGATTTCTACACTGAAGCATAACTGAACAAACCGACAGAACGTCTCTGTTAACGACAGCGATGCTGCAGATGGACAATGTTTCAGACGAAAGCCGATGAATGAAGCTAAACTTTTCTGAAACATCCACACCAGAACAGCTCATGTAAGGTTTAAGAGGCGCTGTGTTTGCATGTTTATCTTCCACCACTTCATCACATCAGTGATGACTCTAAAAGGACCGCCGCATGTTGAAAACATTAAACTGGAACTCATCTGAATTGCAGGCAGCTTCATCCTGCACCCCCCCCCTTAAGGATCCAGCTGGAACTGGACTGAATATCAGTAATCCGGCTGATGTGGCTCAGGATGGCGTTACAGTCTTTACACTGACGGATTTGTCACACGCTCACTCTGACATGATAAACCTATTAGTCCAAACTGACAGAGGAGCTGCAGAATGACAGCAGCAGCCTGCCGACGTGCCGCGGCGGTGGACGGAAACAGACAAGCAAACAAGCAGGAGGTAACAGAACGCCGTCGTAAGGTAAGGTACTTTCTTTGTCATTATACAGTGAATGTACGACATTCTTCCTCTGCATTTAACCCATCCTTCGATGCTGCTGAAGCAGGGAGCGCCCGGGGACCGTCTCCAGGTGTAGAGCCAGGCTAATGGTCAGAATCACCTGACTGGAGGATTGACCTGCAGTGCGTGTTATCAGCTGATGGGGGAAACCCATCCCGGAGGAAACCCATCCAGACATGGGGCGGAACATGCAAACTCCACACAGAAAGGCCCACACGGTCCAGGGCTCGAACCCGCGAGCTTCTTGCTGTGAGGCAAGAGCGCTAACCACTCAACCAGCATCGTCTTGCTGTGAAGGGAAGAGATGGAGACAGCAGCTCCAGTCGGAGCAGAGCTCTCTTCTCTCCCATCCAGGGATACATGACTGACTGAGGGACAGATGGGGATTTTATTCGCTGCAGTAAAGCTTGAATGCATAGTTTTAGCCCGTCTTTCACGAGTCCTTGAATGCATCTTCATTATCTCGGGTTGCAGTGCTGACGGCTCAGTGCCGCTTCATCACCTTCAACATGGCCGCCGCAGTGTTCTCCAGCAGAACTGATTCAGGGTATCTTCACAAACTGCTCCGATCTCACAGGAGAGGACCGGCTCGGCTGGGATCCGGGTCAGACTCTCCACTTCCTCTCAAACCAAAACCCTCACGTTTAAGTTTAAAAAGAAACTTCAATTCACATGTTATATCACAGTATATCAGCACAAAAAGTGCCACAAATATAAAACAGTTAAAGCGATACTTCAACATTTTGGCAAATTGGCCCATCTAGGGCAATTCGGTAGTCATTTAGAACAGCATACTTACTTTTTTTGTGAGGGCGAGCTGTTGTTTATTCAGCGGTGGGTCTGAGGAGAGCCTCACGGCGGACATAATGGAAGTGGACGGTACAGTTGCTTCCCTCGTCAAACTCATCAAATACACAATCCAACAACCCCAAAACACACTTTGGTAGACACGTCATAATCCGCACATTCACTACGCTATTTGCCAAAATGTTGAAGTATCGCTTTAAAGGTACAGTGGACGATGCTTTTAGCCTATGAATTCCGGGATGCGAATCTCAGCTATTGGTCCTCCAACATGTCAATCACGCTGGAGAAATGCTTGCGTAACACCATCAAGCGCGCTCGTTCCCATTATCTGCGCATTCAGAGTGTTTATGTAGCCATGGGCCTCTGAGCCAGTACCTACCGATGGCGAGTCTGACATAATGAAACTGGAACTGTTTCGGAAAACAAGCTTTATGAGCGAGGCCGATCGCAGAAACTGTAAACAGAGCCGTGCACGACCGGGGAAGATGAGCTCGCGCTCGCACGCTCACGACAATTGATAACCGTTCCTTCGTTAGGAACAGTAGAGCAGGCAGGACAGTCTGGCGCATGCGCGTTTTTCAAAAAGCGAGTAACAGACATTTGGTTTCGACTTTTGAGAAAATCGTCCACTATACCTTTAAATAATGTACAAAAGCACGTGCACACTGTGTTCTTCTATATTTTTAACATTTTAAATACTTAAATTAAAATAAATGATCATACTGAACCAAACAGAAGTGTTGAAGGATTACCGGCAGTTGCAGACTCCAGTGTGGAGCGGCGTGAATTAAATACCGGGCAGGAGGACGGCGACACTTCCAGGTCAACCCCTGCTTTATCTGTTTGTTCCAGCATTTTCCTCAGACTTCACCGCGCAGCGATCCTGGATGGGTCCGGACGGCGGCCGCCATGCTGTTTCTCCTGGAGGACGGCGGCTGGAGGCCCGGCCTCGCCTGCAGCAGGCTTCTGGATGGGCCATGAGAAACCACCTCCACCAGACGGACGTAAATTCAGACACAGTGTGTGTGTGTGTGTGTGTGTGTGTGTGTGTAGTTTCATTACAGAAATGAAACTACAGCTCCTATTAGTGGCGTGGAGTGTTAACGACATGGTTTTCAATGTTTCTGTTTCCATGTGAACGGAAATGTAGTAATGAAACGTTCTGGTGAAAGAAGCAGCAGGTTGAAGAGTCACCTGAACAGTTTAGTGGATCTGGATCCTGCTGCTTCCAGCACGGCCCACTGCATCCTGGGAAAGATCCTCCACTGCATGTGATTCATGCACATGCAAGCACAGAGCCAAGGCAGCAAAGACGAAATTCCTCTCTCACACACACACACACACACACACACACACACACACACACACACACACACACACACACACACACACACACACACACACACACACACACGGACCCAGACACTCTGCTATCTCCATTAGGGCGCTGTCCCTGCAGAGCCGTTTTCCTGCTGCTGGACCCGGATCAGGGCTGATCCCCCCCAGACCTGCAGGCTGGAGGCAACAAGTCCTCTCAGGTTCCCCGTCTGCCCCCTCCGTGGAGGCGGGTGGAGGAGGACCGCGCTCGAGTCGCGTGGGAAAGAATCAACGAGCTTTCAGCTTCACAGAGGACAGAGAGTTTCAGAAAAATAGTGTTTTCAGCAGCGTTGTCATGTGAACAGACACCAACATCTTGTAAACAGGTTCAGAAACCGAACACGCTTATTCAACTTGCATGATGTTGTTATTTAAAAATCTTACTAAAAATCTCTCCTATTTCTATTTGATCAATATGATTGAGACTATTATTGTATCCCGTGTTCCTCACAAGCTCAATCAGTTGGAAACTTGGCCTCAGGACTTTATAAACATTGTTTTTAAAGGTGTTGTTTGAATTATCATTCTTGTCGTCTACAGCAGTTTGCTCTCATGTTCAGTCGTGTTTGGCAGATGTCTCAGAAATATGCCATTAGAAATAGAAGACTGGCCTCATATTTGATGAATCAGTCACTCAGCGGACTGAGTCCGTGCAGTGGTGCAGTGGTCAGCTCTCCCAGCTCACATTTAGATCATGCCTGGTTCAAATCTGCGCCTATGGTTACAAGAAAACTTGATTAAAAGGGAATTTTAGAGGACAAATATTAACAGTAAAACAATATCTAAATGACAAAAATGGAACAAAACTGATGAGTTAAACTGTGGAATACAATAATTTCACTTATAAAGAGGATAAAACAGTTTAAGAGAAGTGGTTAGTGAACAATAATGAGTTGCTCAATAGTCCTGCAGTGGATGATTCTTCCATCTGGCCACTAGGTGATAGCAAAACCTCACAGCTGGGCTGCTGCAGGCTGCTTCCAGCATGTAAATCCAGCGTTACCCCAGTATCACCACAGTTCACTGAACTCTGCAGAGAAATATTTGGAAAGTATCGTGTTCTCATACTGGTAATGCCAGTTATTACAGTGTTTATGAGCAGATACCTCTACCAGCTGGGGGTGGAAAAAAGTTGGTCAACCGCAAAGAAAATGTAGGTAATGTGAGTTTAGGCAGCTCTGAGCTGCTGAGGACGAAAATACCGTCGGCCGCAGCTATTGGGGGAAATTACCCTTCTGCGTTTTCTCTAAATGTGAATCACGGCCGTCCGCTGCCAAGAGCTACACATCTCCTCCGCCCGCTTCGCCGTTCTCTCAAACCATCTGTGGAAAATTCAGTTACTTGCCATTTGGAGGAAGGATACACACACACGCACATAAACACACACACACACACACACACACACAGAGAAAGTAGGCCGGCGTATCGCATGTTGCCTGTAAGTGACAGATGAGAGCGGGGATGCCGACAGCAGGGCGGCTGTCAGCGCTGTGACTGAACAGAATACGGTCCGGCCTGATCCTAGATAAGCACAGGGTGTATGTGTGTGTGTGCACCGTGCACCGCTCGGCCCACACACACACACACATGTAAACGCAGAGCCACTTCAGCAGGCTGGCACATCGCTGTTCCTGTGGAGCGCCGAGGGAATCTGAGTTCGCCGTCTCCATGTAAAGCTGTCCTGACATGAGACTCCTGCAGGATTAGCTGTATCTGCCGTGCTGTGTGTGTTTTTGGCGGTCTTCCTCCGAACCCTCCGCTCTGTCATCCATTCGCAGTAATTGCGCAGCATTATCCACGTAGGAAAGAGTTCAGGTTCAAATGTAATGAAAACAAGCTGCTCATTTGCATTGGAAGCACCGAGTCCCACGAAGCCGACGTCTCACGAGGTAGAAGTTTTGAAAAACGAGGTCAAAGATGCAGAAGCCTGCAGGAAGACTGCTCGAATTGTAAATACACCAAAGAACACACAACCTGCAATTTTTCAATAACAACGACTTCTGTTTCTAATTCCTCCGCCGGCGGCTGCCCAGAATGATCAGCAGACGACAACATGGAAGCTCGACGTGTTATCCTCAGCAGAAATGGAATTACCATGAGAGTTTATGGAAACACACACGGAATTCTGCAGAAACTGTGCTCTGAGAAGCGTTGGCTGACGTTATTCTGAACTGTAAAATGTGAATGTCTTCACGATTAAATTCAATCAGGTTTTTTTTTATATTTAGCACCAAGAACAACAGTCTTTTCTAACACCTTTTACAGAGAGGAAACGTGTTCTCTCCACGGAACTGTGGGAAATTGTCATATTTATATATAATCTTAGTATTGATTTTCTGGGTCGGCCGTTTGGAGATCATGTTATTGAGGATGAGTTTGACTCCTCTGCTTCACCAGACAACAAAAATTGTTCTTTTGGAGTTCAGAAGAGAAAATGAGAGCAGTCTGGTTACTGGATACATCAGTGACTTAATAATAAAAATCTGGTTTATTTTCAACCTCCTAGGTCTTTACCCCGTGTATTAACATAACAAAGCTTGAATTATTGCATGACAAATCGTTCCTGTTCGGTGAAACATGCTGAATTTCATCCAGATGTCTGCTTGTTCTTATGCTCACGTGAAGATCTCACTGCCGGTTTGGAGCAAACAATAATATAACCATGGCTGATCATGTCATACTTTGGGAATATTTCAGTGTAATCAAAGCCATAATGTCATAACTTGAGTAATAACATGTTATGATAAAGCACAAAAAAAATTTTTTAACAAACATAATGTGATAGGGCTGCATTTCTTCAACATAAAAGCCTTTGTGTCAGGTTTTGCTGATGTGATTGGATTGGATCGTTGTTATTTTCATTCAGTGAGGAAACACTCTACAAACAATGGTGTCAAACATAAGGTTCGTGGAAAAAAAACAGCCCACAAGAAGCTTCAAAGTGGCCCCCCAATCAACCGAGCAAATGGTAAAGACTTGAATCTGAGGCGTGGAGTGTTTCCTGTCAGCCCCCCGTCCACGCCGACCTCCTCCCTCTGAACCACAGCGTCGCTCCGATCACTGCTTCAAACCCTGAAACCAAATGTAAACCCCTGTTTCTGGTTCTGGGAAGTCTTTTGAGGAAAGGCGGTGTGTTTTCTGCCGTTGGGCAGCGGGAGCGTCAGTGAGGTCGGCCGCTGACGCTGAGCGATAAGATCTGGCGCTGGACTTGGCTTCCATGCTGCTGGACGGGGTTTCCTCCTCTTCACGGAGCTGGCTCCGAGCACGGCCCGCCGTGGCGCTGACAGGAGGAACAGGGCCGTGCGTGGCAATAAAGGACGATAAATGGTGGTTTATTTCACCTTGGCATGTTTCCTACGCGACTCATGCCAACGTTACAGTAAACAGTTTACATCCCCAGCACGGACGGCGGCCTTTAATCTAATCCTCCGCAATGTTCTGTTACTATTTATAAAGCTGACTGTTCCTGTGGGCACAAAGATTTATCTGATTAACAATCATGACTTAAGGAAAGTAAATTCAATTTAAAACGCGGTGATGCAACTTTACGTGGCCACATTAAGCCTCATGAAACCACAAGGCGATCTTTTCAATTTGAATCAACGGGGAAAAATAACATTTCAGACAAGGTTTTCAAAATTCTTCCGTGGAAAAGTGAAACTTTTCAGACTGTTTAGTGGTAAATCTCTCTGAATGAAGCATCCTATTCAGCTGAATAAATCATGACAGTAACACACCAAGTGTTTCAGCCACAATAACACACCTGCTTCAGCATCATTTGCTCGTGTCAGGGCCTGGTGTGTGTTCTTACCATCACACACTCTGCAGGTCCTGAGTTTCCCGTCAGGCCGGAGGATCGGGGACGGGTGGTAGCCCTTCTGCTCCTGACAGGCCGAGGTGGTATTTTATTATTTCAGTTCATTCTGTGTTTTCTGGCTCTATAATTACTCCCTGCATGCCGCTGAGCTCGGCCCCCCCCTTCCTTTTCTCTTTTCAAATTACATGTCTGACCCTCTCTCGGGGATAGGATTTCCCTCGCCATGTATTTTAACCTGCTCTATTTTAAACTCTCGCTCTGTTATTATTTTTCATTTTGGGTTTCCTTTAATCACCGTCCTGTGATCTTGCTCTTGGTATTTTGTCTGGAACCGATCGAGAGCTGAAATGTTGAGAATCTGGTGCAGAAGCTGCACCAGATTCTTTGAGTGCGTCGAAACAGCTCGCTCGGTTTCCTTACGGCTGAACGCTCATAAAACTCCACACAGTCCGCCGTTCCTCCATTCTGGACCGGCTCTCTTGGCCGAGACTCCAAACGATGGAACCGTCGGACCGCCTGAGGAGTTCCTCCTCTAATTTTAAACCAAAACATCATATTATTGGACGGCCGCCTGCCTCAAAGAGCGGCGGCGGGAGAAAGGAGCGACCGGCCTTTTGTTTACGTGAGCGTTTGCAGGCGCGATTCCCACAAACGTGGACGGGAGCCCTTTGTAAGCCGGGCCTGAGCGCAGCGGCTGTCCGCCCGCCAATCCAAACACGACCGGCGGCCGGCGGCGAGCCGCGCCGCCAGCGCTAATTCCGGCCCCGGCTCTGGCGAGGAGCGGGACGGGGTTGGCGGTTCGAGACCGCGCCGCTGCCTTCTCCTGCGTGCAGGAGGGACGCCAACCGCACACATGGAGACTCACTTTACGCCACACACAGTGACACACACAGTGACACACACAGGAACGCAGGAGAAGGTTTTCAACGAGAACAGGATTGTTTGCTGTCTTGTCTCAGATGAGCTAAAGCTGTACAGCAATAACAGAGTCAAGGCAGGTGTGTGTGTCTCAGAAGAGGAAGTCCTGGGTAACACTAGGGGGAGCCAAGCCACAGCAAGACGTCCTCACAAACACGCTTTAAAAAAAGAAAAAAAAGAAAAAAGTAATCAGTGAATGAAAGTTTTGCTCCTGTGTGAAGTAAAGCCTCTCATGAAAGGACACTTTCTGTCCGTCTCTCTTGTTAGAGACGCCACTGATGTGTGACTCCGTCCTCGTCCGTCAGAGCGCCGTCCTCTCCCGCGCCGCCTTGTTGTTAAAGTTGGAGGTAAAGTCGGGTAATGGAGGCGGCGTTCATTAAGCCCGGTGGAGTGAGCCGGGGACAGGCTAATGAGAGAGGCGCCTTTGACACACCGAGGCCGGCTGGCTGGGTGATAATTGGCCCGGCCGAAAGAAAAAAAAACAAAACCAAAAAAAAAACAAAAGAAGCACCAGAAGGAGTTAACGGCGGACAGGAGCTCCGGAGCGTCCAGCTTTCCCCACTTAGCTGTGTTTCACTGTGTTTTCCACAGATTTCGCGGTTGAGTGGCCACACATAAATTGATACAAATCCATAATCCAGATTAGAGCCGTCCCTCCCGCCCGCTTCCCCCTGCCAGCAGCATGGTCAGTATTGATCCCAGCCTGAATAATTGAGAAGCTTAAGCTAAGCAAGCATGTGAGGGAAATGGTACTGAATAGTACATCCCAAAATTGGGCATCAAATGTGAAGTGCACAGAGCCGCAGAGCAAGGCAACAATAAATTAGGCCTTGTAGTTCACTGAATGGGCTTTGGAGGAAGTCTTGAAGTTGGAACAGAAAGTTTTCTGTGGATCAGAGAGGAAACGCTGCTGCAGGAAACCCGTCTGACGCTCTCCGGCTGCGGAGGGCTCAGCCCTGCGTGTTTGTCGTTATCAAATATTTAAAAAGCAGCCTAATGCGATGCACAGGACCGCTCGCTCGGCTCGCTTTCCCAGGCCCCCGCCCTCTGCAGCTCCTGCAGGGACTTATTAAAATCCATATTTTTCCACCAGACCATGTAAAAGATTTAAGAAACGGGGAGCACCTGGAGGAGGAGGCTGCGGAGAGAAAACACAGCGTTCGCATTGTGTCTCCATCCCGCCGCCGACACGACGGGCCGCCGTCACGACTTCCTGGCCGCGGGCACGACATGAATCCCAGCTGCCGCCGAGCGCCGCCGAGCCTCACGTGGGCTCCTGATGCCAGAAACATCTGCTGAAACCCGACGCGGCATGTAGCAGCCGGCGCATTAAAGCGGTGGAAAGATCCACTGTGGGTACAGAACAGGAATTCGCTGTGCTGTAGATTTTATTTCTTCCAAAGTCCAGAATGACTCAGCTCTGAAGGTCACTTTTTTGTCAAATTCTTTACTCTATATGAACTTTTCTTATTTCTGCCGCAGCGGGGATTTTCACCTGCAAAACAGTTCACATATTATGAAATAAAGGCCTCATTTCTTCCAACTCTGCACTAAAACCAGGATGATGTGAACTGTACCACAAGAAAACTGCATAATTAACATTTATTTAACAATTTGAGCAACGACCCCAGTGGCCATTTGAGGGTAATACACCTGAACACCCGGGAACCGCTGGAAACACTTCAGTTTGAAACAAAAACTCAACAGGAAAACAGTAGAATGAACCTAAATGTGGAATAAACGGTTTTCTGAATTAACGTCCCATGTCCCAATGTCTCCCCCCTCGCCGCACTCCGGGCCGTCCCGGCGTTCGTGACTTGACATTTTCAGACGGTGCTCTGGAACGCTGCCGCCGCAGACTTAACGCGACGCCTCGGTTCTCAGCAGAACGCCTGCTTCTCGGGTGTCTCTCCCTCCGTCTCCGTCCTCCGGCTCCACATGTCTCAGCGGAGAGGACGGGCGTGGGACGGGCCCGGCAGCTGAGGGGAAACACGAGCCGCTGGTTTGTGGACTGTCCGCTGCTGAAGATGTCAGAGAGAGACCGTCCTCAGACTCCAGCAGATGGGAGAGGAGGGTCTTTTCTGTTTATTTCTCTCCCGCATTGCATAACTTCCACTTGTGTGACAGGAAGCCAGCGGCTCGGCTCGGCTCTTCCACCAATGCAGCGAAACACAGATGTGTTGAGGATGGAGTGAATTCAATTTTAAAAAAAAACTGATGATGGTTACAGAGTCCAGTTTTAAAGACAGTTGCTGTTTCACTCAACTGTTTTAGTGTGACAGGAAGCTTCACACCCAAAAGAGATAATTTTGTACATTTTCAATCAAACAAAGCTCATAAAACATGCAGGTGGAGCTCATGAAGTTCCACTGTCATAGAAGACTTTTTGACAGTGATGCTACATGTTAAACATGATTACAGTCTGATTTAGGCCTGAGCTTTCGGTGCATCATTCATACTCCATCCATAAACAACAGGTCACGGTTTGCCGTACCACCAATCACCTCCATCAGCCTCTATGTGGCAGAACGAGGGGAAGGACTCAGACTGAGAGGGCTGTGACTGGTCTGAGACGTCAGATGATGGGGGAGTGCAGTATGTTAACATCAACGCTGAGGCTGAGCTTTTCATTGTTTCACTGGCCTTTAACAAGAACTGATTTAAAGTCTGTCTAAAGTTTTAGGCAGAATGTATTTTTCCTTTTTTGAGGAAACTGAATAATTAAAAACCTTAATTGAAGTGTTGTAGCTGTTTTTGCCGTTTTTATTTTTTTCACTTGAGCCGTCCATCGCCTCCAGCTCTACCTTTAGCTGTTAGGATGTTTCTCCTCATCTGCAATAATCCACGTCTTCTTGTCAACGAAGGGTTAAATGATTTCATCCCTTCAGCGGAATGGAGTGTTTCTGTTCCAGCTCTCTGAAGGTAACGACAACACGGCGGTGCAGACAGAAGGGCGTTTAGCAGCGAAACAGGCGGGAGAGCTGTAGATCACAATCTAAAGCTGAAGGCCAGCGGCGATCGGACTCACATTGATCAGATGAAGTCCAGCTCGCTTTCAAAAGGATGCTAATTTTTGCTCTTTGTTTTCTGGAAATCTTTCCGAACACATTATGCACAAATAGATAATCTATGTAATTAATGCAGATTTAAACAAAATAGGTGTGTGTAAATGTACTAAAGGAAACAGAGAAAAGCATGACGTGCAGCAGACTGCTGCTCTCTGTCGTTTCTGTTCTGATCAGGAATGATGATTTGTGGAAAAACAGAGAGTGAAGTGGATTCCTGGCTGATTACCTGTCCTCAGGTCGTGTTTCAGTTTCTGCGCAGATGGAAAATAATGTCCGTTCAGCGTTTTGGTCATTTGTTATTCCTTTCCGTGGAAACCGGCGAGGTGGGGAAAGCGAAACAAGGACGGGCCTGTGTGTGTGTGTGTGTGTGTGTGTATGTGTGTGTGTGTGTGTGTGTGTGTTGCCGTCCTGACCCCGGTCGAGACAGCTGAGGACTGGCAGACGGCGCTCTCCGCCTCGCTCCACTGACTCCCGTCGCCTCGCTGCAGGTGATGGAGGCCGACAGCCGCCTCCCGGCTGACACAAACTGGGCATGCTGGGCATCGCAGGGCGTGTGTGAGGGGGAAACGTCATGATTTCACTCTTCCCTGGACAGAAACACAAACGTGGCGTTGTTGCGGAATTAAAGATGTTAAAAGAAACCATAACCCTTGTGGTCGGTGGGGAAGTTTCTCCTGGAGACAGACTGTGGGTTTAAGGAGGGTCAGGTCTGTCGGGCTTCGAGCCTTTGGAGCTTCAAGCCTCCTAAATAAAGTTAACGCTCCTGGTAAAATTCTCAAAAGTCAAACACTGAAACCGATGAACCAACCGGCTGCTGGCTAATACGATCCTGTTGGAATGTCTCACTGCACCATTCCTCAGAGCTATCTGGTGGAGGAAGTCCTGTCTGCCCCGTCCGTCTCACTTTGGGAACTTCCAAACGTCCCAGAAACATTTCCAACAGCCTCAGACTGACTGGGGTCAAGCTGACATGGCCCCGAGCCTGCATCAGTCCACAGCCTTCACTCCACTGGGCTGGATCCAAGTCCGGCTCGCCACATTCAGCCTGCTCTGAGAGGCCTCCTCCCTGGACAAACGCGAACATGAACTCATTTATGACGCCTCATGACGTCCAAATGGACGGAGAACCCCCGACCAGCAGCCAGAGAGCTGTCTCTGCAGGGGAGGCTTCACTGCTTCCCACAAACGAAGGAGGTAACTCCGGGTCGGAGACACGAGCAGGAGCATGCCCGCTGTTTTCTTAACCATTCATGGAGCCGTGCATCATAAATCCCTGCACCTGCCAATCTGAGTGTCAACGCCGAGTCCAAAAGCCCCTTCAAGAAACACCAGGAGAAATGATCTAAGCTGTGGCACGACTGCACCGAGTGTTTCGGATCCGACGGCGTGGTACACCCTCCAGGACCTGTGCAGCTGCTTTGACCTCATCTGTGTGTTTCAGCTGCTGAAAGGCCAAAAGCAGCAGCATGCATTTAGACCGAATATGAGGTGAAAATCCACACAGGCGCATGGGGAACATGCAAACCTCCTGCAGAGTCTGGAACTGAACCTCTGTCTTCTTGTGCTGAGGCAAACAATTCTTCCCCCTTCCCTCGTATTGAACAATGTTCACTGTAACACGGTCTCTGGATCACAGATGTATAAATAAACAGGATTACTGACTTTGACTGAATTCTCCACTAACGCTCTCGACGAGGACGCTGCCTTTGTTTTCCCGGCGTCTTCAGCGCTGGCTAAGTGTTTCAGGGGAGAGGTCATTCTGGAAGGTTCTCTCACTGTCAACGTGTTTTAATGGCTGAAAACGTTCCTCCTCTCCGTGCGCCTTTGATTTAACCCGCTCGCCGTTCTCCTCCTCCTCGGGGTAGATTTCTGCTCGGCGATATCCGGTTGCATCGCTCGCTCCCCCAAACTAAAGCCCCAGCTGCCTGTGTGAGGAAAGAGCCCTAATTGTCTGCTCCATCTCATATAGAACGCCGTCTAGACTGCCGGTTAGTTATAGATAATGACAGGGTCTCACCTGGAGCCTGTGGCTTCGCTGTGTGGAGAACACCACTCAGTCTGCCATAAATCAGCCGGCTCGGCTCCAAGCCCCATGCAGCATCACAGTTTCAGTCGTTAGTTTCTCAGCAGAGGAAAAAAAAAAAATGCTTAATTGAATTCTTCCTCGTGCAGCAACTTCATCAAGACACTTCCATGCATGTGCACTAATAAAGCCTGTGTTCCCGCCGGCGTGTGTTTATTTCCCATCGGCGCAGCGCGTGGTTCGACACCAGGGAGGGTTTGTTCGCCGCTGACATAAAGAGGAACCCCAGGTTTTGTTTTCATTGCTGATTGCAAATAGTGAGAGCAGGGAGCGCTGATTTAAATTCACGCGGCGAGGAGGACGTATGGGGAGTGTCGAGTCTCGGTCTGGAGTCGGCAGCGAGTGGAAATACTGATCACAGGCAACTTTTTCACAAGTTATTGCACACTGGATAATTGCATCTGCATTTCCCATTCAATTACCGGCTTGCAGACAAAAACTGTATCCAAGCATGAGTCAACAATATGGAAATTGTGCGATTACGGAGCCCTTAATCATTCAAAACAGCGCCTGCAATTATTCCAGAGGAAATAGGCAGGAAATGGACCATGGCCTCCTGCAGCTCGCCCCCTCCCTCCCCCCGCCCGACGCCGGCTCCGCTGGAAGACGCCGGGACTTTAATTGCAGGCAGGCTTGTGTTTACCGTGCAGTGACACCGCCCGCCACCGAACCTGTTTGTTTTTGACTATGGATGACTTTGGAGGAGAATAAATCATCCCTGTGCTGCCGCATCATAAAACCCACTCAAAGGAGGTGTCAAGTTGAAAGGGACCTGCATCCCGCGGAACAGTAAACCCTCTTTGCACCGTTTTTTGGCAGCTTGCCTTTGAAGAGCGAGGCTTTTAGACCCTTTGCTAACGCATTAGCACATAATTGTTTCCCCCTCACTTTTCGAAATGTAAAAATTTCCACCCTTGTGCATTAATTGTGGCCATTCCAGAGTCACGAAATGATAATGCCGGGCGCCGCGCTATTTCCCACTGAGTGCCTCATTATACGACGGGAAACTCTTGTGACGGACGATTATGAAGAGTCGGAGAGAGAGAGCCAGGCACCATGAGGACCGCTGAGGTCCACTGTGTCCTCCGGGGGGGAGGGGGGGCTCCCGGGACCGGCTCGCAGTGTGAAGTGCTCCCAGGGGTCCGTGGGATAGCCGAGAGGGGAAATGTAATAACTCAACGGCGGGGAGAGGCTGCCAATTACAGTCAGCTCAGGATAGGAGAGCGGGATCAGACGCACTGAAAACGCCGGCGTTTCTAGACTCCCCGGGGGAAGAGCCTCCGTCAGTCCTCTGGAAACACGAGCAGCGATGTGGGAATCCAAGCAGCACCGTGATTGAGAGTGATAGCGGCGAGCTAAAGGATACAGCTAAACATGGGCATCCATGGAGATGTTGTCTTAAGATTAAATGTACACATATGTCAGGGATCTCCTCCTTCTCTTAGCACTTACACGATGTTTGGATTGACCCGTGAAGTATTTCTTCTCATAACATAAACTGGATGACCCCGAAAGTCTCCGCATTCCTCACACCACAGATAAGCAGCTTAGCATGAGACAAGCTAAATAAACCCTTCTTTCATATTCTGCCTCCATTAACTGATTATAACTTGTTATGTTGTTTTCCAGTAAATCTCAGGAGGAGCTCAGAATTCGGACAGAGCTCGAACAGCGTGAGGCGGGACGGCGGTCGGCCCCAGCTCCGGCGAGCTGCGCTGCCATTGGTTCAGACGAAACGCAGCTCGCCGCAGTCAGTCAAAGGTTATTTAAAGTTGAAAACTGAAGGCGATGTATTGCCGGAGGGGAAAAGAAAAGTATTTCAAAGAACAACAGAGATGCTGTCGCCAGTGAAACGATGAGTCAGGTTGTGGATTTGTGTAACAAGTTGAAGGAGAAGCTCCAGGAGTGTGAAAACAACACGAGTGGAATGAAACAGCTGATAAGAGTTCACACAAAGAATGAAAGAAAAACCCCGAGTGAGAGGTCCTGAAGACGTCAGTCCGTCAGGAGGTGAGGCTCAGGACAGGAGGGGTGGTGAAGTTCCTGCAGACATCCTTGGACCTGCTCCACCTGCGCTCAGCCTCCAGCAGGAAAACACAAACAGCAGGGTGAAATATTGCCTCGGACGCAAGACAAGAGCGATCGGATCACTCTTGGATCGCTCCGGGGAAATGTGTAATATACATAATCAGTGTTTCACAAACAGCAGCACATGCGTGAACAGCAGCGTCACCTCGGTGTTATTTAGGCACTCGCAGAAACATCTGGCAGCATCACACCCCACATCTGGTGTTTTTCAGTGACTCATACTTTCAAATCTATAAAAATTAAGAAGCCAAAAGCAAAATCCTTTAACTACTGTGAGTCAAAACAGGAAAATCCATGAGAATGAAAGATCTTTTCTGATCATTATTTCCTTTTCATAACTAATCTGAAGGACTAAAGAATGGAATCCCACATTGAGCTCATGGACAAAGTGCTTCGGCTGTTCATATATTCCGTCTGATTTCCTCAGACGTGCCGCCGTCAGCATGCGTCCTACAGTCCTCCGCGTGGTGACCAGCGTATTTTCCTGCGGCGGCGACAGGCTTGCTGACGAAGTGAGTCGGAGCCGGGACATCCTGACGGCCCACTGTGGCAGCAGATTCTTTGGGAGGCCCGTTCGGAGGATTAGGAGGCGCTGGGCCGCGAACCCGTGACCTCTGCTGTTTGTTTACCTTTTCCTGCTTTAGGTCACTGTGACTTACTACTGTATTGTTGTGTCAACATCCCATGTTCCATTTGGATCCGTTCATGCAAGTGCTGCCCCCGAAAGAGGCGCGGGCGAAGCGGCTGACGGAGGGGGCGTGGAGAGGGTCGCATTTTAAGATATCATATGGTCACAGGGAGAGCTTGGATTACATTGTGACACCCCCACCCCCCCTCCTCCACCCCCTCCCCCACCCCCACCCTTCACTACACACATTTTCCCCCTGCACTGTGAGCACAATTATTAGACTATCTGCATTGTTGATGATTAATTTTATTTCTTAGTTGCAAAATTTCTAAGATATTGTCTTTACTTCAGTTTGCACAATTATTTGACAAGAACTGGCGCACTGTCTGACACCACCTAAAATGCTCAAATCCAATAAGAACTCGTGCTAAAATGATAATTTGATTAAATTGTTGTGTAAGAGTGTTGTCATTTCTCCCTACAGCGGTTCCACAGACAGGATGAACTGTTGTAAATCAGGGGTGTGAAACATAAGGCCCAACAAACCGTCCGCTCAAAGCCACGCTGCCAGGGGCTGTCTGTAAAATCACCCATCATGCAACAGTTACAGGAGAAGTGTTTCACTTTATGCTGCACCAGAAGGTTTCTCTAAGGGCGAATCTCAATACACCCCCTACCCCTACTTTTAAGCCCTACCCCTACATTTATTTATATTTATTTGAGATTGTTGCTATTTTCCAGAGAAAATGTTTGTGTTTGTGAAAATATCAACATTTTCATCACATATTCTCTGCACCACGTCAAAGAAAAGCTTTTAAATGTAATTTTAAAGGTCATCATGGCTGTTTTCCCAGTCCGACCTTCTGCTAAAAATAAGAAGGCACGTTTTGACTTTGCACACGTGGGAAATTGTCAACATGTACAGAGAAAGGTGCTCTGGTCAGATGAGACTAAAATTGAGCTTTTTGTCCATCAAGGAAAACGGTATGTCCGGCGCACACCCAACACATCCCATCACCCCAAGAACACCATCCCCACAGTGAAGCATGGCGGTGGCAGCATCATGCTGTGGGGATGCTTTTCAGCAGCAGGCACTGGGAAACTGGTCCGAATCGAGGGAAAGATGGATGGTGCTAAATACAGAAATATTCTTGAGCAAAACATCTGTCGGTGATCTGAGGACGGAGGGTCAGCTTCCAGCAGGGCGATGACCCCGAGCATCCTGCTAAAGCAACACTGGAGGGGCTTAAGGAGAAAAATGTAAATGTGTTGGAATGGCCGAGTCAAAGTCCAGACCTCAATCCAATTGAGAATCTGTGGTCAGACTTAAAGGATAAGTTTGGTTTAAACAGTTTTCACGTTGTTTATAGAACGAAGTTGAACAATATCCTCACCCAGAATAGTTTTCTGATCCATTAAGTGGTTCGGGAGAAATATAGATTCAAAGTCGAGCTGCAGACATCCGTATACTGTTAGCCAATGGGGCATGTGTGGCACCGGCTCCCAAAATGGCTTTAGTCATCCAAAAACTCATTAGTTTCACCAATATTTCCTCCACAACAGCCCGGTGTCGCAAAATACATGCTGTTGCAATTTTACAGAAGTGACTGTGAAGTGACTGTGGCCACACGGTGGTGCGGTGGTCAGTGCTCGTGGGTTCAAATACCGGCCGGGGCTCAGGCCTTTCTGTTCGGTTCTCTCCCGGTACTCCGGCTTCCTCCCACGGTCCAAAAACATGCCTGTCAGGTAAATTGGTCACCCTCAATTGCCCCTAGGTATGAATGTGTGCGTGAATGGTTGTACGTCTGTGTATATGTCATGGATGTAAACTGAAGTACATTCACCAAGAGACACAGCAGGTGGCGCTGTGCACCTAAAATGTTGGTCGCCACCTGCTCCAAGGAAGAAGAAGAAGATGTTTGATCTTCTTCTTCATTTATTTTATTTTTTTTTTGTTTTATTTAAACCCTTCTGGGTGAGTATATTGTTCTACTTCGTCCTATAAACAACGTGAAAACGGTTTAAACAGAACTTATCCTTTAAAGATTGCTGTTCATAAGCGCAAACCATCAAACCTGAAGGAGCTGGAGCTGTTCTCCCTTGAAGAATGGACAAAAATCCCAGTGGTAAGATGAGGTGAACTCGTAGAGACTTATCAGAAATGACTTGCAGCTGTAATCGCTGCAAAGCGTGGCTCTATAAAGTACTGACGTTGGGGGGGTGAATACTTGTGCACAATGTTTTCTGTTATTTTGTCTCATTTGATGTTTGCTTCACAATAAAAAAAAAAAACATCACGTCTTCACAGTTGTGGCATGTTCTGTAAATGAAATGATGCAAACCGTTAAACAATCCATTTTAATTCCAGGCTGTGGGGTAACAAAACACGAAACACATCAAGGGGGGTGAATACCTTTGCGAGGCACTGTAATATGAAGTCAGGCTGCTTGTGGCCCCGGCTGTGTCCCCGAGTTCGATTCCCTCGACGTCGCCAACAGAACTCAAGCTTGTGATTTAGAACTAATCTGCCCTTATAATTGCCATTAGTGTCCGTGACTATAATAATAATAATGATAGGAAAGCCTCTTCCTGCTGGTGCAGCCAATCCGAGGCCTCCTTGCGCCCCCCACAGGAAGCTTGGCCCCACGCTATAAAAACACATCACATGTGCTTCGAATGCACGGCCAGAGAAAGTTTGAATCCCATTCATCGCATTTCTCCATTTTCTTTCTCTGTGCTTTAACTTTTGATGAAGTGCACGGAGAGAATTTCCACTCCTTTATTTATTTATTTCCCTCCTCTTGACACCGGCGGTCCACACAGCCGCTTCCTAAATTGTTGGCTGTTCATTACCGGCGCACGCTGTGGACAAAGCTGCGCCCGTTATCCCCGGCTCTAACTGGATTTCAGAAACGCTCGCTCGTTCACGACTAATTAACTCCTCGGTGCAGTGCAGAGGAGTGCAGAGCAGAACGCTTCTGACTGTCTCAGTCTGGAGTAAACAAGACCCCGGCGGGAAAAAGGGTCTTGTCTTGGCTGGCTGGCTGGCCCATTTTAATAAATCGATGCGCTAATCATCGAGTGCCCCGGTCGCGCTTCCAGTCCTTCTCCCTTTGAGGTTAATTTAATTAGGTTCCGATGCTGAAAAGCCTCTGACTTGCACACAGAAGTGCAAGGTGTAATTGATTTTCTTCCCTCTGCCTGATATTGTCTGCTTTTAGGTGGAAACGACGCACAGGGCGAAGGGAATTTAATGACAAAAACAGTCAACAAAGAGCTCATTTCTGTGGCTTAGGGGAAGTTTAGTTTATGATACAACCGAGGTCTAATGAAGGGAGATTAATCCTTTACAAATAGGTTGAGTGTATTTATAAGGCCCTCCTGCTTTTGTGTGGGTTTGTTTGTGTGTAGTTTTTCCCCAATTTGGCAAAAGCATTGTTAAAAAGTAAGAAGACGAACTGACTGTGTCTACAAAACATGTAAAACTCGAAGCACCGCCGGGATTTCTGACATTTAGTCCCCATTGTGACACCATAACAGACATTTACTTTAATATATGCAGCTCTGCATGTAAAGCTCTCATTAGCACAATACCGTATTTCAGCCGTGACGATGTTGACATGGTCTAAACGCTTCTGGTTTGCCCACTGAAGCTCTGGCCCGATCGTTATTGACGGACTGCCAGGAGGCTTTGGGCACCTGATCATTAGGCTAAATGAATCCCAGAAATCATCTTAAAGTGTGGCTGTAACTATAGGCCTGGACGGACAGCGCTATAAGACACGCAGTTTAGCATATCCAGCTAATGAGCTGGCCATCGACGGTACCGCCGCACTTTACAAAGAAAACAACCAACTTCATTATTTGGCAGGAATAGAAATTTCTTCCCCAGTTTGGTGAATCAGCAGCATCACCGAGGATGTCAAGCATCTCTCAGTGCAACCGTAACTCTGAAATCAACCTTCAGTTCAAATCCAGGTTTGAATCCAGACTGTCCAGATCGTCGCCTACCTCCATCCATGCTCGGCTGTTATTGGCTCCGTGCAGAAGAAGGTTTGATTGGTGTAAAATCTCGTATTTATGTTCATCTTCCCATATGAAACAGCATATGAAAATGTCCGTCCTCTCTAAAGCTACGAAGCAAACTGACAGGAAACAATCCAAATAAAGCATAAACTGTTTTCCGATTTTCTAGTTTTATATTCAGATCTGTTGATGACAGCTGGGTTCTGGCTGCCTTTGTTTGGAACCATAAGTGATAGTTACGCTGGCAAACTGTCCATCGCTGCAAATTCAGCTGTGCTGAGAGGAAAAGTTTGAAAATGAAAGCAGGAACTTGGTTGAGTTGGAGTTTTATGTGTGGAAACAGGCACATCTGGGAGCAGCGGCTCACCACAGCATCATTACCAACCAAGGCTTCTATCAACCAGACCCCAGACCAGAGTCCGCCTTCAGTCCAGCCTCCTGACTCTTCAGCCTCTCAGCAATTTGTTCTCATCAGAAAACGACCTTCAGCGCCTCTGAGGCGAGCCCAAACTCGCAGGCAGCAAACTGGGCTGGTGGAGAGCTCCAGCAGGTCCTCGGGCCTGTTCCGCTCTCATCTGGACCCGATCCCCGGAAGCCCCGGCCCGGGTCCAGTGAGCCAGCTGCTCCACACATCCTGCGTGCCCTCACTCATCCGTCAACACGGAAACCAGCGCTCTGAAAATCATGTGAATTGTATTGACATCCGGGATCCACAGGCCTCAGATTGTCTTTCCTCTGGACGTCCAGCGGAGAGGAGAGCGTCTCCGCGCTGCCAGGCTGAGTTCTCGTCCTCTGGAAGAGCTTCGTGTCTCCTCGAGGGGAAACGCTCGCCGCCCGTCAGTAAACGGACCGATTCGTTCTCCTGCTGTAAGCCACAGCGCCGGACTCTGACCCCGCCCCGCCGTCCCGCCGCCCTCCGGCTGCCAGGAGGGTGAGGCCGCTGACGCTGATCAGGTCTGCGCTGCAGTCCTTGGGTCAAGGCCGCGCTGGTTATTTTGTGTCAGAAAGCCTCTCCAAACCTTTAAACTCATCATTTATTTAAGGGCCTCTTGTTTGCCTTGTCAAGCCGCGGCCTTGCTTCTGGTGCCAGCGCGTGCCCCGGTCTGCATTTTTGCATCTCACAAGGCTAACCTGTATTAATATTTCAAATGAGGAAAGCAAGCGGGCCCTGCTCCGCGCTGTGATTGGCAGTTGAGGTGATGCAGCGTTGAGGGATTATTGATGCATTGTTACGGGGGTTCGGTTTTGGGCTGGCGTGAAATAAAAAATGGAATGAAAGCAGAAAACATTTGCCCATCTATTTTGCAGAGTTTAATTGAATAATTCGTATTTGGGCTGTGAAGCTTCGGGCTGATTCCAAGTGGCACAGATGTCCCATGAATAAAACATGGACTCCGTGAGCAAATATTAGCACTCCCAGTTCTGATTATTTTCCTGTTAGTGTTTGGCAGTGTCGAGCACACGCTGCTGCTGTCGCTGTGCGATTGTGACTGTAATTGGTCACGTTAAAAACATACAAGCTGCGACACATGACTTAAACTGAGGGGGGTTCCAAGAAATCCATGAAGATTAGCTGGGGGTTTTCACGAAACATTGTCATCTATTCCTCATCTGGAGTCCATTCGGTCTTTCTGTAATCACTTCCAAATCACCGCACGCTGATTCCGTCCACTTGCATAGAAATCTAAGAGAGCAGGACAGAAAATGAGACGCCACAGTGAGAATACCGTTTAGATGCTACTGAGGATTTGGAAAAGTTCCAACAACTTCAGAACCGTGTCTTTTAATAGAACTACCATGGGCAAGACATACTCTCCTCCAGGACAATGTTATTCCAGAACACATTCAGTGGACTCTGAATTCATTCTGCCACAGCCTGCAGGCCAGGCAGTTAGCATTAGCAGCAGCGGTCAGGAGTGTTGCATCTATTCATCTGGTCTTCCAGCTCTATATATCAGGAGTGGAGACCGTACCAACACTCATGCACAATTTACAGTCAATTTACATAGATCTGGAGAAGAATTCAATATTTTGGTTGTTCATTTGGTGGTGAAACTGAAAAACGCTTCAGCATTTCAACTCAAGTGGTCCAGGAAGAGGAGCAGACACACAGAACAGGGTATTATTCCGGGCATTGTCCCTGAGACGTGAATGTAGGACGGTGTTGTAGTATTCAAAACACATCCTGATGTTTGTCTTGGGGAGGCCTTGGCCCCTTACCGTCTTGTCTTGTCTTGGTCTTGTTTTGGTTCTCATTTTTTTATTTGAAACAATTTGACATTTTATTTCATGTATTTTAATTGTGGCCTCATGAGATGTGATTATATTTCCTCACTTCTTCTCCCTTTATGAGAACTGATCTTAAAGGAATACTCCGAAGATTTTGGACCCACGCCCTATCCCGATCATTTACAGAGTGAGATAAGCTCATAAATACCTTTTTTGTGTCCGTTAGTCCAGTGCCTGGCTAACAGCTGTTAGCATCGTAGTTAGCTTAGCTCAACTAGGGCAGGTGAAGTGGAGACAGAGCCAGACTGAGAAAGTGGACAAAATCCTCCTTCCAGTGGTCCAGGGGACGGCGTATTAGCACGTGAAGTAAATCCGAATGGTTATAAAACATTTTAAAAGATGTGTTTTCTTTTCAATCCGTTAAAATAATGGTTTGATCCACACAGATCTGCACATGCGCAGTGCTCCGCGGAGGGATATACCGGAGCACAGCAGTAGAAGCATAGACTCAGCCGCTGTGCGCCTGGTATATCCTTCCGCAGCGCACTATGCTTGTGCAGGTCTGTGTGGATCAAAATGCTATTTTAAGGGATTGAAAAGAAAACACGTCTTTTAAAAAGTTTTATAACCATTCTGATTTACTTCACGTGCTAATACACCGTCCCCCGGACTGCTGTGAGGAGTATTTTGTCCACTTTCTCAGTCTGGCTCTGTCTCCTCTTCACCTGCCGTAGTTGAGCTAAGCTAACTACGATGCTAACAGCTGTTAGCCAGGCACTGGATGTACGGACACAAAAAAGGTATTTATGTGCTTATCTCACTTTGTAAATGATAGGGATAGGGCGTGGGTCCAAAATCTTCAGAGTATTCTTTTAATGTAATGTTTTGTCCAAAGGTTTGGTCTACTTTCTACTGTTTCTAATGTATCAAGCACATTCTGTCGGATAAAAAGTAAATAGTTAATAATGTTCAAATACAAAGTAATGGTAATTATTTCTGTCGGGGTTTCTTTTGTTTTTGTTCCATATCTTTAGTCTCATTTCAGTATTTTGTGTTCATTATAAACACAACCTCAGTATTAAATTATGGTTAATGATTAAACAATTCAGTCCTTCAGGTGAATAATATTATGACGATAAGGCTGGTGTCAAATTACAGACATAGGACTCAGTCTGCAGTAAGGGGTCTTTTAGAGTGAGGCTTTTGAATGAAAAGGTTTTGTTTCCTCAAACAGAGTATTATTTCAAATATTAAGAAAAAAACAAAACAAAACAGGACAAACCATTCATGTGTGTTTTTCCACCCGGAGAGAACGGCGGTCTGCGCTGCGTCCCTGATCGTGTTGTGGCTGTTTGTTTTGCCACGAGTCTTTTCCCCTGAATGGAGCACTTTGTGAACCCCCCCTAGCTAGGTGGTCCCGTCGCATGACAAACTCTGTATATTGTGTTTTCCAAGAGGCCATGAGGAGCGGCGTCCCGGCGGACGCCGCGGTGAGCGAGTCTGTTCGCACGTCGGCTGACGAGCCGGGAGGGACGACGGAAAGAAAACATCCCTCGACTTCACCGCTTCAATCTGCATTCCTTTCACTCGCTCTCTCCCTTAAACGCTCCGTCTTCAACAGCTTAACCAAATTAATCAATCAGTATGATCTTCTGAAGGAAGTGCATGGAGCTGATATCATGATAACGACACGTGTGACATGTTGTGGAGTTTAAATGCAAGACAGCATCAGATATTAACACCCTGGGAGTTTCATTAAACTTTACGACTGTAACTTCCTGTAACTCGGTGATACTTAATGCAATAATCCAAAAAATGCTAATTAATCCACATTATGCGTCCATGAAAACTCTTCTTCTTCCATACAGCGAGCGCTGTGAGGACATGCTGGGTCCCGGCTCCGTCCGTCTCCTCCGACAGAGACGGACGGGCCGACTGGGTCCCGGGTCTGGAGCGGGGATCCTGTGAGTGGTCCTGACTAATGAGGGTCAGCGCAGGTCACAGGTCGCTGGGCGGAGCTCCTCCGTCTGCCTCGCAGGCCGACGTCCCGCTCTGATCGTGGAAACGTGAAAACCGGCACAACAAAGGAGCGCCGGAGCCTCCCGACGCTCCGACGGAGGAAACAAACAAATCAGAAAATGAATTTATTAATGAGAAACAAAATTCGCCATGTAATATTTATCTCTGATAGCTGAGAACTAATTGAAGCCATCTTTATCTCTCTCCCTCAAGTAATTGTGCTTTTGAACCGCGGCAAATTCAATCAGCTCCCCACTGACTCCGACGAGCCCGAACACTCCGCTCTGGATCAGCGAGGCTAAAAAAAAAATCAAAAGTTTCATCACTTTTTTTCCATTAAGTGGAGAGCACCCGGAGGTGTCCTTCACCTTCCTGGCAGTGTAAATGTCCTCCTTCATGTTCTCAACGGGAGGCCTTCCTCTTCCTCCCGGCCCGCCGCCGCTCTGCCTCCTCGTCTCCCGTGACGACGGCGATGGGAGCCGAGCGGCGGCTCCACATAAAACATGGATTAAATTACCCTCTGCGCCGCGGCGGTGTTTCCCCACGCTGTGTTGTCTTTATCACACTGATGTTTACATTCATTAGCACTTGTCTGAAATGTGTCACAATCCACAATCCCCCCCACCCCGTCCCCATCCCCCCCCTCCCCATCCCGCCGCTCCCCGTCCCGCCGCTCCCCATCCCCCCCCCTCCCCATCCCGCCGCTCCCCGTCCCGCCGCTCCCATGCGCCAAACCCTCTTGATATCTGGCCGACTCTGGAGAGCAACCAGATGCTATCGAGGGAGGAAAACGTTTTGTCTGCCCTCCATTAGCTAAGCCCAGAGCGCGGTCAAGGAAGTACAGATGTCCTTCTGTTCGGCAACCCAACATGCTGGCTGCTTACTACGAGTGGTGTTGGGGGGGGGGGGGGGGTCAAAGTTCAGGCGGATGGATGGATCAAACACGAGATCAGTGGAGGAGGATGAGGTTTGTGTCTCGATCGTCTCTCATATGTGGATGAAAATCAATGATTACTTTAAATGAGTAACATCTTGTTACAAATCTGGTTATTTGGGGCCAAACCGGGATTTTTCCTGATAGTTAAGTTCTTGTAAATGAACAAAACACAAACTAACATTCCTGGAGGGAGTGGATGTTCAACCGTCTCCCTGTTGTGAGGCGTCGGTGAGCCTGTCGAGTCAATCGATAAACTGTGATGAGGAGAAGAGCTGACTCATACAAATAGACTGAATTTTGCAAAAAAAAAAAAGAAAAAGTCATTTTGTGAGAAAAAAGTTGACAGAAAAGAAAAGTTTCTTCACATTTCTCAAAATATCTTGGTAGGAAAGTTGATCTAACACCCAACCAAACAGTTTGCTAACATCTGCTTCAGCATCGCGTCACTAATGATCCTCGGATTGTTATTTCACTTTGGAATAATTTATCATCACCGCATTCACTCTTCTCTCTCACACACACACACGCGCACACACACACACACACACACACACACACACACACCTCCCCGGGTCCATTCCAGGCATGCCGTGGCCGTCGCTGCATTCGATCAGACAGATGGAGTCATTAAGCCCATCTGACACGAGCACTGGCCTCCATGATAAGAGTCAGCGCCGGGCCCGGTGCGGAGCGACGCCGGGGCCTCCCTGATGAAGGGGCCGCCTGACGGGGGCTCGCAGGCCGCGGGCCCGGGCCGGGGTCGCTCCACGCCAAGCCTTGTTACGGCCCCATCAGCGAAATGCCGGCTGTCAGGCCGCGCATTGAGACGGAGCAGCGCTCCCGGAGCGCCCGCCGCCGCCCAGCACCAACTTTCTGGCTCGGTGGTCACGATCAAACCCGTCTGTCCGGGCCTGCGGCGATGCCTTGTGTCACTCCATTAAACAGAATGCATTACTGGTTTCACGCCACGTTAAGGAGGTGACAGGGAAAGTCAACTTGACCTTGAATGCTCCAGCGCCTGTAATTCCTCCTCAGATGTGTTAATCAACAAACTCATCAGATAGCTCCACCGCCTGCTTTTTAGTGGAATAAAATGACACAAAGTTAATGAGGGTTCGCCGGCCGACAAGTCAGGAGTCGCTTCTAATGACGGCTGAAAGGTGTTTGCGCCTGGCGTTACCTGTGGAGCAGCTTCATCACTTTTGTCAGAACAAATACAGAAATCTGTTAGTGTACGCAATGACATGGAGGTCAGTGAAAACATTCCTCATCTGCAGCACCCAATGAAAAGGCTTTTTAAAAATCAATCAGTTGGTGAAAATGGCATTCTGGGAAAAAATAAAATGCAGGATGGAGACAAGTGTCACTTTAACGTGTGACTTTAGAGGCTGGAAAAGGGTTTTGGCGAGAACGTCTGCGCTGCTTCTTGGTTTCACTTCCACCTCCGTACGGGACGTTCGGTGACAGCGTGACTCTGACGGGGGTGAAGTGGGGGACCGAGTGGACGGATCGAGTGGACGGACTTCATCACCATAATAAAACCTCATCTGAAAGGAAAATAATCAAGCGCCCGCTGGATCTCAAAGAGCAATATTTGGTTTGGGCCCGGTGTGTTTCAGCTGCAGAGCGGTCGGCCAGCGGCTCTGCCCCAAAATCTACTCTCAATTTTAATAGTGAAGAGTTTCAAACAATGAAAGAAATAATTCCAATAAAAGACATTTGAACAATCAACAAAGACAAAAAGTGGGTGAGCTGATCTGAGCTGATCAATAGTCAGTCAGAACTGATCCGAAAGTCTCTGAAATTTAGTCTTTTCGCTTTTGTTTTTGCTGTTAACCTCTAAAAATGTGGTTTAACAGTGTGGAGTTAATCAGGATAAGCTGAGGAAGTCGTCTGCGGTGTGTTTTCACTCCAAATAGACAGATTCTGAGCACCTTTAAACATTTCCCGGAGCTCTAGAAGATGTGTTGTTGGTGCTAGTGCAGCAGAATGACAACAGCCAACCAAAACAAACTATACGTATGACTGTAACTGCTAATTTTCCCAAAAGATGTTTGGAGCTAATAATGTATCCATGAAGACATGGTGATTCACGATTTGTGGTTATTCTGATTCAACATGCGACAGAAAATGTGCCATGTTGGGCATGTTGTACTGCAGAACGCCGCAATTCCAGTTAATTTCAGACATGAAGCCATTTGGGGGAAAAAAGCAAAAAATCATTATAAGTGTCAGTACAGTGACTGACTAGCTTTTAATAAACCTCCACACGTCAATTGGAAATGCCGGTTTGTATATACTGTAATTCAGCCGTGGTTGAGGTGGAGTTGAACCATTTGGAATATTGCAGCACCGCCGCTGATTTATATTCCTGCAGGACGGCTGAGCTGGATCCAAGTTTGTCAATAATGATTTGAAGCTGAAGAGCAGCTGTGTGCAGACAGCACCGATCCCCGAGGAGCTCAGAGCAGAAACCCGCCGCTGGACTCCAGGAGTGATGTTCAGACTGTCATCTGGACCGAGGAGGGTCTGCATCTGCACTGATAATGACACACACACACACACACACACACACACACACACACACACACACACACACACACACACACACACACACACACACACACACACACACACACACACACACACCCGGTCAAGACAACTGAAGACAACCTTCAAACCATCAGAGCAGTTCTGTTAAAGCGTGCTGGAGGATTTATTCTTTCAGGAGAGATTCTAAGTATCATGACAACAATATAATCTGGACTAAATATCATCATTTATATGATGCTAATGTCATTTTGTTCTCCTCTTTTTCATATCTGAGATCAGTTTTCCTCTCAAACTGTTTTCCTGAAGCTTCATTAGATCCAAAACATGTGGATATTTCTATCATGATTGCGAATAAGAAAAGAAGTTTACTTGTTCAATGTCTGCCAGGAAGACAAAGGGCAGTTTGCAGGACAATCTGATTTGGGAGTGAAAATGAAATAAAAAATGACGTGGCACATTTGTCCAGTTATATTCAAGTGCATCAGTCTTTTCGTGCAGCTGCAGGAAAAGCAGTTATTAATAGCAGTGTGAGCATGCACAGAAAATCTCAAGCTGCCCCAGGTTTTACTCCTTTTTTTTAACTACAAAAGGTTCTCAATCAAAGTGTCCGGTTCTCAAAGTGAAGGCAGCAGCTGGACAACGAACCTGGATTTATAGCATGAAGTCCTTCATAAATCTGACGGGGATTATGATTGTGACACAGCAAGACGGATGTTTAATGTTTTGTGCGATCTGCTGCTTCTCAGCATGTTAATCGCTGCGCTGCCAGAAATTCAACTCGTCCAGTTTGTAAAAAAGTGAACCGAGACTCAGACTCCCTTCCTGGACTGGTCGGTCAGAAGATATGATGCTGCTGAACTGCTTCAACTCCTGTCCTTCTCGTGCACTCTCCTCCTCCCAGCATCCATCAGCGCGGGATTCTTCATTTGTACGAAGCCGTGAATTTCTGCATCGTGAAGACTCACCTCACTGACAGTGTCGTCCATCCAGTGGTAAACGTGAGGCCGGCTGAATGAGTACGATATTTGAAATAAAACAAACAGTGTTTTTTGTGTCCTGCTCCATTATTTGGGTTCATTGGGAGGGTAATGACGAAGTGAGGAACTTCACTGAGTAATGAGGACACAAGATGAAAATATGAGCAACTAAAAATAACCCTCTCCGCGCAAAAATAACCTATTCCCTGTCGGAGAGTCTGTTTCTGTGTGCAACCTGGAAAATAAAGGTCTGTTTTTGGAAACAACACGACGGATCAGTTCCTTTCCTTGAGACGAAGAAATCAGTCGTGTTCTGAGGGACGAGGCTCCTCAGCCACTCTACATTTACAGCCAGCAGACAGACTCTCAGCTCGAATCGATCTGAAACCAGAAGCATAGATTCTCAGTCAGGCTTCGGTTCTGGCAGTGTGTCTGCTGTTTTACTGTCAGTCTGCTTCCCTCACAGATCATCTGTTCGTACAGGAGAAGCCGGCGAAAGGCGGAATCCAGACGAGGGCCATAAAGAGTCGACGGCAGACTTGGATGAAGAGACGGAACAAAACGAGCAGATCAGGTGAGACGTGACGGGAATGAGACCAGCTGGCAGTGAAAACACAGCAGGGAGGAGGGACGGCGAGGAGGGACGGCGAGGAGGGACGGCGAGGGGACACAGGTGGACGCAAGGCGAAGGAGGAACCAGAAACCATAAAACCCACAGCCAGAGCGAGGAACCGGGAACCCAGGCCTCGTTTAAATTCCGGGTTCCAGCTGAGAACGGATCATTTCAGAAAAGCAGGACGTTTACATGGCAGCGCTTCCAGAACGGTGTTTGTTTCCGGATGCTGCAGCGAGCATGTTTGGCCACAAGTTGGCGCTGTAGTTTGTTTCTGTAATGAAAATAACCAACAAAACCCATGGCCTGATCACACATTCATGACATACCATCTTATTCCTCTCTGTATTTTACATTTAGTGATCTCCATGTGTCATTTCCAATATATTTTGTTTTCATGACCCAAAGTTAAAAGTAAACACTGAAGTAAATATTTCCCACATTTTGGCAAATGAAATGCAAAGCAAATTGAAATGGCTTCTGTGGTGAGGGGTTCTTGAAGGTTTAATGGGATTCTGGAGCCACACATATCCCACAATGCATGATTTCAGTGCCTTGGGTGACCGTTGCTCTGCAGGAGACGGGGTGTGGAGGTTGGTCTCTGGTCCAGCCGATCCTAACCAGGTCAAGCATCCGGGCTCGTTCACAAGTAGAACACATGATTATCTGCAACCTAGTTACTGCCAGCCACCGGGTGAAGAGCTATTTCTGCCGCCTGGCTCCCAGGCTGCATCCAGAGGAGCGAGGAGGGTTCCACCATCGCCCCGACGCGCTGAACGCAGATCTGTTTTTTTCAGTGTCCTGATGAAAGACACGTGATTCATACGATCTGCGTCCGCCCCGGACGGGCTCCGGTAACCGTACCTTCAACACATGTTTTTGCTGAGGAGTTGAAAGATGGCACTCCCAGGGCCAGAACTGAGGAGACATTACTCTGATTTACTCCTCCCCTCAAATCCGCCGCGACTGTTTTATGCATAAAGGCTCCGGCGGCGAGGGTTAAAACCCAGAGTTATAAGAGAGGAAACACAGAGAAGCCCCGGCATTGTTTATTTTCACAGGAACATTCCACAAGTTGACAGCTATTCCCTTGTCTGGAGAGCCGAATCGCGCTGCAGTTTTCCAGACTCCAGACACCGTGTGTGAACTCCCACCAAGACTCGTCTGGGACAATGAAGGATTCACGCTTCCAGGGCGCTGATAGGAGCGAACGTTGACCAGGACGGAGATAGAGCTGCAAAACGCTCTGGGAAGATTCACTGTCGAGGTGAGACGAGTTACAGCGAAGCTCCGTCCTGGCAGCCAGATGGAGTCGGCCGGCTTGAGGTCTATATTTGAATTCCAGGCCGAGCAGTCCACGTGGCCGTCGCGGCAGAAATGTCAGGGTAACCAGATCGTCACGCCTCCATTAACGGCCGGGAAAGAGATCCGCCCGCCGGCACCCAGAATAGGAACCCTGAAGTAGCAGACATGTTCGGAGAGGTCAGGCTTCGGTTGCAGGGAAGGTGTTTGACAGAGTTCACACCCAAGTTCCACAGCAGGCCCGATCCAGAGAGCCGGGCGCCGTCCAGCAGGCGTGCTCCATGTCCTGTATTCCCCAGACTCATGGTAGGCATGTCAACTGTCAACAACCAGTGGTCACTGATGGAATGTAACAGTATTTTATGATACTTTAGGTCCAATTTACACAAGTACTTGAAGGAAAAAATCTGTTGCAGCGTTTTCTCTTGTGTTCAGTGGCTCAGTCGCCCAAAATGCAACAAGATTTCTCTTCTCCGCTGAGAAGCTTGAACTTCTCTAATGAGTCCAGCGAACTGGAAGAGGTCGGGGAACTCAAACACAGGAAAGGACTCCAAATTTTATTGTTTTCCAAAAAAAGCGGGACGACAACAAATCAAGGGAATTTCTCCAAAAGGAGAAAGTCTGAGCGGAGCCAGAAGCGATAAACTCCAGTTGGAAAGCGAGGCGAGCCAAACAGAGTAGATAAACACCCTCCCTTCACCGGAGGAGCTCAGAGGAGCAGATCTGGTGCAGAAGGAGCTCCTTCGGTCCCTCCTGCTGGCAGGAGGCTTCCTCCACAGATTGATGAATGAGACCACAGAGAAGGCTGCAGAAAGCTCTCAACTTTTGAATTCGGTGTATTTTTGCATAGATGAATATACTGTGTAAGAAAGGTAAACATGGCAGCTCTGTATAGATTACTGTTGTGTTATCATCCAAATTAGACTCATCATGGGACGGTCAGGGTTTAGGCTCATATTCTCATCTAACTAGTACTGATCCTTTTCTAAATTTGCGGTTAGCACCTTCTCTCACAAAGTCGGTGTGGAGAATTCAGCCTTCAGCTTGCATGATTTCACCGAGCGGGAGGGAAAAAAAGAAACATTTAAATATATCCTCCAATTTAAAGTTACTTTTGAGACAATTTAAGGTGAGCAGGGATGTGCTCTCGCTGGCTAAGTACTGATGCAAGCGTGATGCAAGGGAGAGAACAGCGGCGGCTCACATGGAGGAAGTTGGCAGTGAGTTAAGTCTCTGAGGTTGAGGGGGTCAAACCGTTAATCCGCGTCTCCCTGCGGCCCGAGTGTTTTTACAGGATGGAGCTGTACCCCGGGCGCTCTGACTAATAATCATGAGGGACATAAATACGGTGACCCCTGCGCTCTCCACGTCTGCTGTGTGTTTCGGCGAAGCCGCCGCCCCGGCCGCCATCTGGAAACTCGAGCAGCGCATTGTTGATTTATGTTTGCTATCAACAGACTCCCCCGGCTCGGGGCCGAAGGAGCGCCGGCGGAGGAGCGCCGCCACCGGCCCGCCGCTCAGCAGCGTCCTGCCAACAGGAGGCGGAGGCGCAGAAACAAAGGCGAGCTGGTCGGAAATGTTTTCTCTTTCAGAGTGTCTCACCCCTCCCGGTGATCGCAAACGAGACGGCGAGAGGGAGAGAATGAGGGCGAGCTGCTGAAAGCCATGAATGAAGCTGAGCGAGCCCCAGGTGCGGGGCGTCCCCCGCTGACGCCTTTTCACCAGCGCTCTGTTCATTTGTCTGCTTGATGGAGTGTCTGGACGGCGAACTGGACGGCTGCCCGGTCGCTGGACCGGCTCCTGAGCGGGACGTCGCACTCGCCTCGCAGGAGAACGATGCTACGCTCTCTTCGCTCTGCTCGGCGTTTGGTCTCCCGTAACGAAACCCGGCTGTGTTTCCCAAACGTCCGGTGAATGCACTGCCTTGGTCTGGCCAAACCCCCCCTCCACCCCCCCTCCACCGCCACCGGGGGCCGCCGCTGGCACAGACACGCCGTCCTCCGTCTGAATCTTCTGTCTGAAAGAGGCTTGCTGGGCTGGAGCTGTCTCCTCTCATTGTTTGGTGAGGAGTGCTGTGTGTGTGAGTGTGTGTGAGTGTGTGTGTGTGTGTGTGTCTGTCGCCCGCCCGTCCCGGCCCGTCCAGCTGACGACGTCTCCAGCAGAGCGCGGCCGCTGCCACCTCCATTTACAGTGCCCGTGCACGTCTGCGCCGGTTAGCGGGCCTCCATTGACGGTCCTGTTCAGCTCCGAGCAGCGGGGGTCAATTAATGAGCGGCCCCTGACCATCAGATCCCAATTATGGCTTTCAGAGCCCCGCGCCGCGCGCCCCTCCAATACCCGGCTCCATTTGCCTGATAATTGTGTAATTAGACTTTGTATCAATAATTGAAGCGCCGGCCGGCGGGGGACGGCCATTATTCTCCTGTTTGCCTCGTTTGCCAAATTGTAGCAACATTTTGCTAATGATGGATTTAGGCATGCACCTATTGTAGCTTTCTGAATTATTCATCAGACCTACAAAAGGCCTGTAATATCATTAACATTACTTTTTACCGCCCATTGGCGACGCCGTATGAAACAGCAACACTTGACACGGCTGTTTTCTAATCCTCTCTTTTATTCAGTGTTTTTTAAAAACCATGAGTGCAAGATTTCTGCCACATGGAGACATGATCTCACCTGAAGCATCCTGCAGTTTCTTTAAATGTTGCAGCTTTCCATTAATCTGCGAGGCTAGATGTGGCATGTTTAAATTGGTGTATGAATACAGCCTCCACCTTTCACATGATGAAAATGATACGGACTTGGTTTATTTCCAAAGTCCAAAAAACATTCATCTGAGATCGTTTGGTGACTTTAAATCGCCTGTAGATGTGAATCTGATCCGGATTAGCATACGGAGGCGGTTCCACCTCGTCAAGGCCTGCAGAGCCTGGAGCCGTCGGACTTCCAGAGGATCTGAGCTCATGTGTCTGAAACCTGAAGAGTCCCAATGAGAGAAGCTTTTGATATGAGGACATCCGACACTTAAAATCAGTAAAACACAGCAGATAACCATCTTTTCCGATCCCGGTTCAAACTCAGTTTAGCTGGATTTTAGCCGTGTGTTCTGGAAGGTGATTAATGACTTCCTTGAACTGCTTTGAGGCGTTTCCTACCTGGAGGATCTGTTCACACATCTTCAGCTTCAGAGCGTCGCTCGTCTGATGACACACCGGTGAACCAACACACACAACACCTTCATAACTGAAGCCCACTTTCTACTCTCCACAGGAGACTATTATCCCAGAAGAGACTGAAAGCCGTCATCCTGCTGTGGTTGTCATGTTTGAAATGATCTGCCTCTAATGTGTCCAATAAGAACAACACTTTCCTTTCCTGTCTGTGGTTTTCAAAGCAATCTCAGCGTTGCATGTGAGCAAAAACCTCACCTTCGTTCACAGAGTTAACAGCAGTCCGGGACTGAACTCTGCCTCTGGGTGTTTTTGCATGACAAGCTGTTTTTAATGGATCTGGTATTGCGGCGAGGCTCTCGTGCTGCTCCTCCCCGGTAACAGATATGGGTTATAGCGTTCACGCACATACAAAAAGGTACACACAAAACAGCCTGTTGCTCTTTTGAAAGGACCTCGGGGGCAGCCGAGCGATAAGCACTTCCTCCCGACACAATGGCTGATTTTCTGTGGCACTCTCCCTCACCCGGATCCCGTGACAGCCAGCCCCAATCAGCGTGTCAATAACCCCACGCCTCTGCCCTTGTTTCCCCTCTGTCCCATAAATGTTTGACAAGACAGCCTTATTAAGGCAGAGGAATGTTATTTTTCACTTTCCACACTTCCTCAGGTACATCGTCTTGTCACCGTCCCTTCAATAAATAATGTCTTGTAGCGCCAGCTCCCGAGCAGCGCAGCCTCATGACATAAATATGAACACACCTTTGACTTGACGCGGCGTAATGAGACATTTGACAGCTCTGACAGTCGTCACGCCGCTGCAGTCTTGCCTATAGTTTGGCATTTTATGCTCGCCAATCAAAAAAAAAAAAAAAAAAATCTTAAACAGTCATGCCGGGGAAGCGAATCCCTGGAATCAGCACCGGAAATTTCACCACAACTGTCCATGACAAATGGCAATGTGGTCCGCCGAGCTTATCTCCGGAGCGCGAGAGACTCAGACGAGAGCCGAGACGTAGAGAGTAATTAATTCTAATTGGGGTGTTTCAGCAGGACGAGGGAAGCACTGAGTAAATGCTGCTCTGGAGCAATGTTTTTGATGGAGCCGGAGCCCCATATGCTGTACTCAGGAGCACATCTGTGCCCGGCGCCCAGGAAGAAATCCCCTGGCAGGGAGCACTTCAATGCCGCGAGGCGAGCAGGGAGAGACGGCGAGACGTTATTATGCCAGCCGCCAACAAATATCCATCCTAATTACTCCACAATTGTATTAAACTAGCTATTATGTAGCAATTAAATTTGTTTAAGCCGCAGCTCCAGTTACAGGTTTCAGCGTGACTAATTAAAAAGAAGGGAGCAGGAAAACCCCAGGCAGAAGCTTTCCCTAAGCTGGAGCTGCGGCTCCCCCGTCATGACTGTATTTAAAGTGTCAATCAAGCCAGAGTCAGAGGCGAGTCATTCAGGCAGCCTTTCTGATTCAACCTATTCACTCCCATAAGCCCTTTATCTCCTCCGTCTCTGTATAGTTCCAATTACCCCAAAGTGCCATGCATTTTTGTTAAACAGAAAGTGAGAGCAGGCCTCGCTAACAAGTTCCCTCGGCCTACCCCGGAGTCTTTCTGCAAGTTTCAGTACCTTCATGTTGGTCCTGAAACCAGGAGCAGACGGCACTGGAAGTCCTCTGCAGTGAGCCTTGGACCGAGTCCAGCAGCAGCGAGCGTGTCTCTGCCTCCCCGCTCAGGCCATTAGAGGTGAGAAGACAACCCATGGCCGCGCCGCACAATAATGAGCCGTGAAATGAAAGGCAAATTAATTGGAGCCCAATAAAGAAAAGATTAACAGAGATGGATTATTCAGTCTTGTTTGGCTGTTTTCAGGAGATTTTTACTTGGTTTTTTTTTATGTTAAATTACCATAATTTATCACAGTCACGCTGCACTCATGGCTCATGCTGCACTTTTACTTTCCCAAAGTACTCGTTGGTCACCACACCTGCACCAGTCACTGGGAAACTGCACTACTCTGACATGATACATCCTTTATAATAATCACTGTGACCTTTGACCCGGGGGTTCTCCAGCGTGTGGGAGGATGGGACTCCCTCGTCGGCCTTAAACCGCAGCGTGTCCCATCAAGTGTCCGGCCACATGTATTCACCCCAAGTGGTAATTTATAGTTTGTTCCTTCATTTTAACAAAGCTTTTCAGATCCAGACGTCCAGAAACGATGGGAGGCATTACTCATCCGCTGTCAGCTCTTTAATCCTCGTCTGTATACAAACCCAAGAGTCTGACTCAGCAACAGAAATGTGTGTTTCAACAAACTAATTATGAGTTTATCTTTTAACATATTTGTGTCTGTAATGATTTATTTTAAAAGAGGACAAAATAAAGGTCCAGATTTTTCCTGTGAGAACAACTGAATTAGGCCAAGTTCCTTCTGGTGTTTACGCTGGAAACGGCATCATTTCCATTCGTTGCCTTGTTTGGATGAAGCTCTGCGAAGGTTCATGAACATATTGGAGTTTTACAGCATTGACTGAAAAAGAAGGAAAGAAAAAAAAAGAATAACTGCATAAACTTGAGGATGATTGGTCATGAAGTGAAAGCTGAGAGGAAAAGAGGAGAAACAGTAGAAACTCAGGAAAGAGCATCAGAAATCACCTCGCGATAAAGAAAACATTTTAAAGCCGTGGGGGGGCAGGTGAGGAAATGCATCTCAGATTCTTTACAAACTTCTTTCTAAACAGTATTTTAGACTTCCTTTATTAAAAACCAAATGAAACCAGGAGCACAGTGGAGAACTTCAGATTCAAGCCCCATTTCTATAACAATAACTTTCAGGCATAAACTGAAAACTTTCCTTGTGTTTTGAGGTCTGCTGGTGCTCGGAGCCCCTGAAAATGCAACTTTTTGAAAACCGCTCCCAAGGTGGAACTTTCTGAAAACACTCTGTGTCGATGGAAACAGTGGAAAACTTGTCTGAAACTCCTCTACTGGTCATGTCCACCAGGAAACAGCAGCTCTGCTCATGCTCAGTGGACGGACAGTGAGAACAATGGTTTACCCTGCAGTGTCAAGACTCCCAGTCCAGGTTCTCCTGGTCCTGTAAATAATTCACAATGAAAGAGCAGATGAACAGCTTGGAGCAGGAAAACTCACTGGGAGGCGGGCTTTAGCAGCATTCCACCAATCACTGATTGACATTATGAATGACATAAAATCAAACCAGCCAGCTCCGGTTAAAGGTTGCTGCTCTGAACAAAGTTTGCTGTCTGGTTTATAAAGAAACTGTATGTTAACACTCAGAATATTGGCTGAAACTGAAGAACGATGAAGTGTCCCACCGAAGAACTTGTATTTTCCGTCCCTGAGCGTCTTCAGGTTCACGCTGCCAAACAGATGCGAGCCGCTGCGTTCCAGACCGTGTCTGAGTGAAGACGTATGAAGACGTACCTGCTCTGTGCTCTCTCCGGCCTTCAGTCCTCCACACTTCACCGAGACGCGAGTTAGCGCCGGGTGTGAGCGCTGGAGGAACACACTCCTCTGAGCGTGGGTGTGCTGCAGTGTGCAGCCAGGTGTGGAGCAGCGGAGTCCAGCTGCAGACTGTCAGCGCTCATCTCACACTGACGCTCTGCAGGCCTTTGAGGATCTCAGGAGTTCCCACACTGACCCGGACTGCAGCACACTTCACTCCCCCCACCGCCGATTCACTCCTACTGTCAGAGAATAAATCACTTTTTACTGCAGACAAGCACAAGAATGAGCTCTAACCTTCAGCCGCTTACAAACAGAGCACTGATACAAGTGTTTATTAATGTCAGAAAAACATATGTGCCACACATGTCCGTGCCGACGGCGTTAACAGGAGTGACTACGTCTCATCGCCGGCTGCAGACCCTCGTCCACTCTTTCCTCTCTTTGTCCTCGCGTGGTTTCGCTCCCAATTTCCAACTTTGTTTTTGTGTTTTTGGCTAAGGGAGCGAAATATGCGAGGAGCGTCTCTTAATCTTAAGAGGAGCTGGGTTTGTCTGCAGCCTGCAGTGAGAGTGACAGCGAGGAAGTGCCAGAGCCGAGAGGAATTTGTCAGGGAGAAGGGGAGACGTCAATCAGCACAAGTTCAACAACAATTTCAAGCCGCAGCGGAAGAAATACATTTCAAATAGATCCTGTAATTTGCTCTATTTGCTGGCTAGTTTGGAAGAGAACTCGTCATGTTTAAAACATTCTTTTAATCACCAAAATGGTAATTAAGCTGCATAATTTCTTCTTCTAATTTACCAGTTGTTTTTAATTTGAATTCTCCGCAGTGAGGAAGTTTCAGCGTTCCGGGCTGGAAACGAGACGGGGTTTAGAAGCTGGAATCGGATGTCAAACACAGTCATGGCAGGACGATAATGTCTCATGTTAACCTCGGAGGTCAGTACGACTTAACTCCTGAAGGGGATTATTGTGGCTCGCCGAAGTTTCATGTCAAGATGCGAAATTCACACTGGGATTAGAAGTAAATACCTTTGCCTGCTGCTGCTGATGGACACGGCTCGCTAATGCAGCCGCCGTCTCTCTCTCTCTCTCTCTCCCTCTCTCTCTCTCCCTTCTGTTTTCGGTATTGATCGCCTGCTGCCTCTTAAATTATGCATCCTGCAGCTCGGCTCCCAGGCGGGTTTGTCAAAGGCAGGAGACACGTGTAGCCGGGCAGTGTGGCTGCCAGCGTCAGGAATCCATACAGGTCGCGGCGGTGTCACCCCGTCAGGTTTAATCAGGCCGGCAGGGCCGCTCCCCCGACACGCCGGGTCCGGTTCAATACCGCCGCACGCCGCTGACAGAGACTCATTATCATCAGTGTGTGAGTCGCGCCGGGCTGGAGGACGAGACGGGCCTGCTCCACGCCGGGTTCCCCTGATGGGTCTATCGGAGGCATGAGCGGGTTTCACACTGGCTGTAACGATGCACGGCGTTACAGCACCGCGGGTGGGTCGCTCGACGAGGATTGTTAATGTCTGGTGTCTTTTACCTCAACTGCATGCTGGGATCGACCCCAGCCACATCTCTGGGTGTTTGTTTACACGACAGCACTTCTTGTTGGAGTCCATGAAAGCAGTTTTTTAAAATGCTCCGTCTTTGTCTCCATGGAAACGAGGGAAAACACAACTTTTCTGAAACGCTGTTTAAGAGTCTGTGGCCATTGTTAAAGGGATACTTCAACATTTTGGCAAATTGGCCCATTCAGTGCAATTCCTTAGTCATTTCGAGCAGCATACTTACTTTTTTGTGAGGGCGAGCTGTTGTTTATCCAGAGGTGAGTCGGGGAAGGTTTTCGGGACGGACACAATGGAAGTGAATGGTATTTTTGTTCCCCCTCGTCAAACTCATCAAATAGACAATCCAACAACCCCAAAACACCTTGGTGGACACGTTATAATCCGCACATTCACTACGCTGTGAAATATTAATGCAAAATTACCAGATTGAGTTGTTTATGCGAAGATTGCTAAAACGGAACTACTTACTAACTACTAGGCGTAGTGATCTCAAAAGAAAAAGTAGTTCCCAGTATTTGCTTCAGTGTCGTAACGCTACAATATTTTTTGTAGGTGTTCCACAGCGTAGTGAATGTGTGGATAATAACGTGTCCACCAAAGTGTTTTGGGGTTGTTGGATTGTGTATTTGATGAGTTTGACAAGGGGGAACAAAAATACCATCCACTTCCATTGTGTCCGTCCCGAAAACCTTCCCCGACTCGCCTCTGAATAAACAACAGCTCGCCCTCACAAAAAAAGTAAGTATACTGTTCGAAATGACTAAGGAATTGCGCTAAATGGGCCAATTTGCCAAAATGTTGAAGTATCGCTTTAATGTTTAGAGTTTATTGTTTCCTGTATGTTTGTGTTTTATGATAAAAAACCTTTTTTTTCACTGCTTTGGTTCTCTGGTCTTTGTGTTATTTGCTGTAATGTGATACGTACGTGTGAGCGTTGCTGGAGGAATTGATGATATTTGTTGTTTTTAATGAAATAACCAGTGTTGTGTGAGTTACTTAAAATCAATAAAAGTCAAACAGGGTTCAAGAATCTGATGGAAAATGGAATCAGGTCAGCTGGACTTGGTCTGATGTGAGACATCTGGATTCTCGTCCAGGTCGAACCCGGCCGGCCGGACGGCGTTTCCACAGCGACGCCTCCGACCAGGACGGGTGAGGAAGCGTTTGGCCCTGCAGTCTGAGCGGCGGGTCGTGACATTAGGCTCATCGGATGCGGGGCGGATCAGGTGACTCGCTGGGCGTCTTCCCACGGAAGGGCGAGTCTCGGAAAGCCGCGCCGCCCCGAGAGCTGCAGTCGGAAACACAGCGGGTCAAAGGAGCAGATCCGGCCTTCTGTTCTCCTCGCCGGCATTGTGAAGCTCGCACAAGGCCCGGTGTGACTTTTTTCACTCCGTCAATGAAAGGCGGCCTGGTTTTACGTCCGGCTGACCTGCTAAGAGCAGGCGTGTCTCGGATCCGGTTTCACGCTCTCTTCTTCCCCCATCGCACACCTCCCAGCTGACGAGCCACGTCCGGGAGGAGATCAACAAAAGCAAAGGAGCCGAATTCATCTGGATCTTCAGCTCTGTGGGAACGTCACCTCTGGGATTCGCTGTTTTCACTCTCACTTAACCGTTTCCGGTGAGTCTGTAACAGTATATGGACGAGGTTTCCTGATCTCTTCCTGTAAAGAGATATCAGCTGAGGAAATCACCATTTCAAGCCTTTTGTGAAGCCAAATGAGGGTTGCTTTACAGGCCCGGAGGATTACTGTGCTCAGATGAGACCTGTCAACACATGAGAAAAGAAAAACCGATCAGTCAGTCTGATTCCTGTCCCAGCCGGGCCGCTGGAGAGGCGGTAGCCACGTCTCGCTGTTGTGATGCTTTATGTGAGCAGAAACAATCCAGAGACACAACATCCTCCAACGCCAGGCGACTCTGTGACCCGGCGTGCAAACGCCTCAAAAATAAACCTTCAGACGAGCAGAGAAAGACCGGGAGTGTTTGTTCAGACTCTTATCTGGAGCTGTACGTTTCCTCTGGGGCTGAGCAACGTGAGCTGGATGGTTTATGTTTGGGCCTGTAGGACGCTTTACGGAGCACATCTCGCTTCCCCTGCCGACTCCCGAGGCGAGGCGAGGCGAGGCGAGGCGCCCCGCACCGTACAGCCGGCAGACGGTTACTTTATCCTGACGCTTTGTTTCTGAAGTCTGAAGCTCTTTTCCTGACAAGTCATTCTTTCTAATGAAGATTCTTCAGTCATTCATTTAATAAAAGCAGAACTTTGATTTATTGCCATGAAAAATAAATCGTTTCAAGGGTCAGAGTGTGATCCCAGAGTGAGACAGAAATTAAGTGAAAAATTGAAAATCAGCCCAATGAAAGGTAATAAATAGCAAGACAGATTCTGCACCAGTAAATCAGTTCCATGAATGAAATGTGTTAGATGCATTTCAACAACAGCGTCTGTCAGGATTCCAGTATTGTCGAGGCTCCGTCTCTTTACGAGCCGTGAAGCTTGAAGTCATCGGGACTGTTTGCTTTGGCAGCCAGTAAAAATACACACAAGGGTGTTTTTTCCCATTATTCATGCGACTTTAAGAGGTAAACAGGCCCAGTAAAACTTTCAAATAGCTGTAAAAAAAATAAAAAAGAGAGAAGAAAGGGCGGCTCGATTACCTCCGGCGCTCCCAGCGGACGCTCTCAGATGTAAACATCTCCACTTCGTGACAGCAGTAACGTCATTGTTAGAGCGCCGTGGAAGTCAACCTCCACTTACACCGAGGATGGTCAAATTAGCGGACCGGTAAACATTTAGATCGGCGGTACGAAGCGTGGCTGGGAAGAGCTGGAACGCGGCCATCCCCCCGTCCACGCCGCGGTGCAGGTAGTGAGTAATCCTCTAGTCGCCGCTTCTGGGTCTGCTGTTACCGCTTGGCTGAAACCCGCTGCAGAACAAGCCGCTCTCCCGTTACAAAAGCCCGGCTCAATAAGCGTCCAGGCCGTATCGGCGCTGGATTCAATTTCCTCAGATCTTGAAAACGGCGCCGTAAAAGCAGCTGAAATTTACAGCTTTGCCCCCTCAGGTTTTCTTAAAGGGAGATTCCCTCGTGTTGGTTCTTTGACTCCTGCCAGAAATACTGCTTTGCGCTCTTCATTGGGCCTGTGGGAGGATATGGAAACGTTACAGTAAGAAGTTTAGAAGCGGTGTAATTGGAGTTGGGCCGGAGAGAGAGCGAGAACCCCCAACCCCCCACCCCCGCCGCCGCCTCGCCCGCCACCCTGCTTAATGGGAGCAGGCTTTAGTCAAGAGCAGCTCACGTGAGCGCGCCCGCTCTGGCGTACAGTGAACATGTTCCAGAAATAAGATACGGCCATCGCTGCTCTGCATCCACCAAGCTGATGCAGTGCTCTTAAAATCTGTGGATGCACAAGTTTGTTTGCAGCATTCTACTGGTTGATTCTTTGTATTTTCATCAATCCATCATCTCCTGCAAGACGTCGTCTCAGGGGTCAAACAGAGACACACTCACATTCATTCATGTGAGAAAGCTGTTCTCACTGTGAGGCAGAAAGGCAAACCACTACACCGACTGCTACCGATGATCAGGAACACTGAGCGGCGAGTTCCTTCGTCTGGCAGAGCGAGGCGCTGACAGCCGCCTCTTCAGCCTTCGTGTCATTTGTTTCACTCACTCCGGCTCTCGAGCCTCATCGCGAAGAAGACGAACGACATAAAGCTGAGAATGCAGAAGCTCCGGCTGCCTCTCCCTCCGCTCGCGCCGCCACCGATCCTGATGCAACACCCTGCAAAGTAAACTCCTGCAGCAGATCATTACAGCGTGAGGCATGATGGGAGCGCAGCCTCAGCCGCTCCTGGCCCGACGCCGTCTGTCCCTTCCACTCTGCTTCAGTCGGAGTTCAGTTCTTCGGCTGGATCGGCGGAGGAAGGTTGGCTCTGACGAGCCGTCTGCCAGACCAATTAGCCACGCCAAGAGTGGAATCGGCGGGGATGGCCGTCAGCAGGTCGAGTCGTGTGTGTCTAGATACCATCGGGAGCCGAGAGGGGAGGAACGGCACCAGAGGAGCGAGATCGCAAACCGTCAGTCAGCGGCAACGGGAGTCAGGACGCCACACTCCAGCAGTCCGTTCTGCTCTGGAGTCAGAAACAGACCAGTCCTTTGGGTATTTGTACTGTTTTGGAGTCAGGCCTCAGTTAAGTTATTTCTTTAAATGTGAAAGGAAAACCTGCCGCAGAGACAGACCGGGAAGCTGTGATTGGTCCTCATAAAGAACGGACCAATCAGGAGAAGGTTCAGTAACACCAACGCACCTTCGACAGAGCCTCCAGTCTCTGGTAGAGGTCGAGGAAATATGACACTACACGGAACCTGAAACCACCAAAACCTTGTCCCATGAACAGCAAGTCTGAAGATAAAGCAGTGGAAACCTGTAGATTATGGAAACTGGGTGTGTAAAGTGTGTTAACTGCTGACATCTGGCTGATGTCTCACTCCGTGGCCGTGTGCAGGGAGCGCTCCGGCAGGACGCCCACCAGCGTCTGTCTTTACCGGGTCTGCTCGGCGGCGTCCCGTTCGGGGAGCCGTTTCTCCGCCGGTGACTCTCCTTTCCGGTCGTTTTGTGGGAACGGCGGCGCTGCGCGGCGACCGGTTCCTGGCTGCTGTTATTCCCCGCGACCGCCACCCGGGACATTAGTCAGAGTTTTGGACGCTTGTGAAGCGTTAAAACGCCGCGTTGGTTCCTCTCTGTGTTCTCAATCAGTCCTGTGAGGAATTAGATGCATGAAAAAGTGATTTATTCACTCAATACCAGTCGATTTGTAATGAACAGCGTCTCAAGGCCGTGATTAAAGCGAACGCGCCCATCGATCGGCTCTTCCACTGCGTCTCTATTGTGTCAGCCGGTCCTTTTCATTCGGTCGATATGTTCCTATGTTTTATGCATAAACGAAGCCATCAGGTATCGTCGGGCCGTCACAGCCACACCTGAATGGAGACCGCTCTCTCAGCGCTACTCTTTATTTTGGCTGAATCTCCAGCAGCGGTAATTTACAGGCCGGCTGATAAAACATGCAGAACCACCATTAGCCTTTCAGCGGAGCTTCCAGTCAGCCTCCAAGCAGCATGCCAAACGTCCACCGCCATCATTTATTAACGGCCGCTGCCGACAATGAGAACCGGCCTCTTTAAACTTTCACGACGGCTCTTTCTTGTGTGGCCTTGCAGGGTTGTTGGAGGTATTTTAGGAAGCATGTGTCCGCGCTATTTACCTCCAAGTGAAACATCAGGATCCATGCCGCTCTGCGGAGACCGCCGGGGTAAAACCCAGATTGAACCCGTTAATTCTTCATGTGCCTGATATGAAAGCTGCAGATGCATCTTAATATGGTTTTTAAAAAACTTTTCTGAGACGCTGCTACCGTGAAGGACTGGAGAAACTCGTGGTTCTGCACATGCATGCATCACAATATAGAAAATAAAGCTAAATTAGAAGAGGATTGTTTTAATTTCCTCTCAGGAAATGCTCCATATTTTCCCCCAGTATCTCCAAAAACTTGATTGATGAACGTGTCTTTCTAATCATTCTGTTTTATCTCAATGGTGTCCAGAGAAATAATTCATTTGTTTGCTGTGTGTATTTTTCTCTGTATTATTGACATTATGAGGACAAAACTGCGTCGTCTCCCCTCTGGGAGGTAAAACCTTCAGCCTGTGGACTCTTAATTCAGTCTAATGTGGAGGTCAGGGTTCAACAAGTAGCAGATACAGCGAGGTTCAGCCTCTGGGGGGTTAATGCAGGCCGATGTAACGGCCTCCCACGTGATGAAAAAACACACTTTTTAGTTTGGTTACAACATAAATCTGTTCATACAGTCAGAAAACACAAGTTCAGACTGTGTGAGGCTGTTTCAGGTTCAGAGTGAGGTTAGCTTTATGAATCTGGAGTTTCCTCATGTTCGTTGTGGTGTTCAGTCCCTCACACGTTCATGTTTGTTTCGCTCACTTTCTCCTCTGCACAGAAGACAAAGTGGAAATTAAACAAATATCCTCACATTTTCTGCATTTCCTGGTGAAATGCAGCAAAGCGTCTGAAAACCCTGGATCTTCCGCCGTGTGAGATTAGGGCTGAATTTCCTTTGGTTGAGTTGTCCAGCAGTGTGTTGGTGTGTTTGTGTACATTGTGGTTTATAAACCGGCTTTTATTCCGTTTAATTGGCTGGTGGCCGTTAAATAATCTCTTCTTTCTTCGAGCAGATTGGATTGTTTCAGTGAAATGATTGGAAACAGGAGGATGTTTTATAACTGTGGGAATCTGGCTGGATGGTTAACGACATGGCGGCGTGACGGCGAGCTTCACGGAGGAAAACCCTCCACCGAAACGCCTCAAACGTCTCACTTTATATCTGTTTACACTGATTTGTTTATAAGACAACAATAAACCCAGGCTCATAATGAAGAGTTATGTATCTGACAGTGTGTGTGTGTGTGTGTGTGTCTTCCCAGCCATGAACTCAATCCATCAGGCTTGTCTTCGGCGCTGATAAGCGTTGGAGAACACCCTCGGCGACATTTATCATCTGTGTTTGCAACATTTGTGCTTTAAAATCTTGACAGTGATTTCAGGGGCAAACACACACACACACACACACACACACACACACACACGCACCGTGTGTGTGTGTGTGTGTTTGCCCGTGCAGGCAGGACTCCGGTGTGCTCCGTCCTCTGGAGGCTTTACAGCTGATTTACAGTCTTTTTGACCCCATTAGGCCCATGAGCACCTTTGTATCCACAGCTCCAGGGAAAGTGTGTGTGTTAGTGTGTGTGTGTTGCTGTGTATATGTGTGTGTGTATGTGTTGCAGAGAGATATAAGGAATTAAAGGGAGCAGGGGAAGGGGCTGCTGCTGGGATGATACGGGAGGCTTCCAAGGCCACAGCAGAGCCGCGTTCTGAGCGTTGCATCAGGGCCATGTTTATTTCATAAACACTCTCCCCAGCTGTCAGTCTGGGAGAGCTCACACACACACACACACACACACACACACACACACACACACTCCGTCTCCCCCCTCAGCTCCCCACCGGGGTAAATAAGCAGCAGCACACCTGCACAGCCGCTGTCCTCACATGAAATGGAAACGCCGGCGAGTTGAAGCCGAGGTTACGCTCAGATGATGCATTTCTGAATCACAAATTCCAGGTTAAAAGTCTGTTTTTCGCCACCTCTGACTCATAATTCCCTCCTTTCAGAATGCGGCGGTGTTATTGGAGCCGCGGAGGTCGGCGACGGCGTCCGCACGAGGGGTCAGGGAGGCGCATCGGCCCCCAATATAGCAGCGAAGCATCAGTCAGCAGGGCGATCCTTCACCCCGCTCTCCTCGCCGTCTGGCGATGAGAGACGTGTGACGGCGGCGGATATGGGGGTCGAGCCGGGGCCCCTCGTCCCCGGGGTCCCGTCGCACTCTGCACTCATGTGGAAAAACTCCCCGAAAACAAACGCAGTGGATCTTCAGCCCCGGGCCAGAAAACACACCCACTCTGCATCTCCTGCTTTCATTCATACCCGTGTGTGTGTGTGTGTGTGTGTGTGTGTGTGTGTGTGTGTGTGTGTGTGTGTGTGTGTGCCTGCTGGTCTTATGTAAATAGAGCTGTCAGCCACTTGTTATGGCCGGGCTGGGAGTCATCAGGAGGCCCGGGCATCCTCGGGGTCCCGGGCCTCCATGTGATTCATGGCTGGCCGGGGGGACGGAGGGGGAGGACGGACCGGGACGGACTGGGACGGACCGGGACGGACCGGGGTGGGGCAGGACGGGGCAGGACGGGGCAGGACGAGGCAGGACGGGAGTTCAAGTCTGCGCAAATACAAACAGTGAAGAAGAAAAAGGGGTTAATGGAACAGAGGGAGGCGGGGCGGAGGAGGAGTCAGGAGGATGCAGGGGAAGACTCCTCCTCCTCCTCCTCTTCCTCCTCCTCCTCCTCCTCCTCTTCCTCCTCCTCCTCCTCCTCTTCCTCCTCCTCTCAGTCACTGTCACTTCAGTCATCATGGCGTCTCCTTCCTGCACTCCTGGCCTCATTATTTTCTCTCCCTCTCCCTCCCTCTCCCTCTCCCTCTCCCTCTCTCTCCCTTTTCCTCGCCGCATTGATTGGCATGAACCAATTTCTAAAACTTTAATTTCCACTAAACCCCAAGGAACACATCGCCTCCAACTGTTCTCCTGTTTGACTCGGAGTCAGCGCAGCGAGGACTCGTAATGATACCCAGGAATGGAAACCATCGCCGCGTCTGAATATTATAAACATTAGCTGGAGGTGGGTTTGGGCTCCGCTGCTCAACATCTGCTTTAATTGCTACGTTGCTGAATTTTTACTTTCTGGGACCTAAATTATGAACCGCCAGACCCGGAGGATTAATAAATGATGAACTGCTGGGTTAAAACAATTGAGTATCACCACTTCTACACAGGCAGTATCCTCGGGCAGCCGCGGCGCTGCTGGTAACTTTCATCAGTTTCCCGATTAAATCAGTTTGGTGGTGTGTGTGTGTGTGTGTGTGTGTGTGTGTGTGTGTGTGTGTGTGTGTGTGTGTTACAGGTTGTGTTGTATCACCAGGTTTGCCTCAAACGTACCAATAAGACTGATATCTCACTGATTGAAAACGTTTTGAAAACGATGCCCGTTTACATGGAAACACTGAAAACGATGTAGAGACCAACAGGCTAGCAGGATGGTACCGAACAGCTGTAACATCAGCTGCTGCTGCGTCTTTAGGAACTTTTAAGCACTTTTACCTTGTAAATGTTTAGGAGAAGAAAAAAAAACACCGATATTCATGATGTTCTTGGCTTCCTTTCCCACCGCTAATCAGAAAACGCATAATTACACTCCGATTGTTTAGTGTTTTGAATATGACCTTCAAGCTGGCGCTGCGAGCAGGAGGAGAATGTACGTTCCCGCCTTGACCTTGACTCATTATCATTTCCACGCGGCGGCTCTGATGGCTATCAGCGCTTCGCCGCCGCCTCTGTGAATATTCAGCTCGGCCAAAACAGCCGGTTTTATCAGCGCCGAGACAGAACCAAGTCTGAAAAAGTCGCTCAGAGAAACTCTGCTGTTTCTCATTATTCCCATGATGGCGTCAAGCTTCATGACGTGACAGTGTGTGTGTGTGTGTGTGTGTGTGTGTGTGTGTGTGTGTGTGTGTGTGTGTGTGTGTTGGTGGAGATACCAGATACCGCTTAAATTGATTCTTCTGCCAGTCGATGCTGAAACGAAGATGGCGATAATCTCTCAGAGAGCTTTTTTTTTTTTTTGGTAATTTTTCTTGACGGCGTGCGACCGGCGCTCATTGATTGGAACACAGAGAGCACATTACGTCTGAGCCGCCGCGACACGGCAGTTCAAAGAGCGCGGCCGTTATCGGGCGCCTGCTGAAGCGTCGCCGGGCTGATAGCTGCCTCAGATTCCCCGCTGCCGTCCCACCTCGGCGGAAGCCGCGATTCTGCATGGAGATGTCAGACAGAGCCTTGAAGAAGTTTTGCTGATGTGATAAAAAAAACCAAAAAAATAAAACAAGGCCTCGAGGGGGAAATTCACAACATTAATAATCACATTAGAATATGAGTGTTACATGTCAGCAGAGTATTTGGAGACGTGCGGCTGGGTGTTTTTATTTGTTTTCCTCTTGTGAAGACTCCTCGCCGCCTTGACTACTTCCACCGTCTCCTTCAGATCAGCCTTATACCGTAGTGGAATAAATTTAGATTAATTGCGGCCCCGGTGCCAGCCGAAGCCGCGCTCCGCTCCGCTCCGGCTCGGCTCGGCTCGGCGGCGGCGGAGGAATCATCTGCCACCGCCGATCCCTTGTCATTGCACCGCAGAAGCCTTGCCCGCTAAAACTGAGGTAATTAAATCTCCCCGCTCTCATTAAAAATACAGCTGTCTGCCGGCGAGAGCTCGGCAAATGTAAATTTTCATTTCATGGTGCTGAGAGGCAGCGAGGGAGGCAGTTCTCCGGCAGGAGAGCTGCTCCCTTCAAATAACTCTCCTTTTGTTTCCTGCAGAATTACACAGGGAAACGGCCCGTGTGTTATATAATTTGCGGATTAGGTGCAGTCATGGGTCTCCGGGTGGCTGCTGCAAACACTGAGGCCATTCAGGTATCTTTTCTTTCCCCTCTCTCTCTCTCTCTCTCTCTCTCTCTCTCTCTGTCTCTCTCTCTCTCTCTCTGAGCAGAGGTATACGGCGGGATTGAGAGATGTTAACTGATTTTTAATTGGCTTTTCCTATTAAAAAGCTCAGATGCTCTTCCAAGATTAACACCGGGGAACTTCAGTGAGGTGAGCCACCGGTTGACATGCTGCGCACATTTCCTCTCCATTAAGAAGAAGAATGGTTTCTGCTGATTTATAAAGATTGGACTAAATTAAATAGCGAGCGCCCCGCGGAAGTGTGATGCACGGAGCGAGTGAGGGACTCGACTTCAGCTATGGATCCTGTCAGCTGTTACTGGAAACCTAAACAACGGACAATTCCTAATGTACACCAGAGCTGGGAGTTTTTATGCTTTATGCATCGTTCTTATATTTAAAAGTACTTAATTTTTCTGTCTGTTATCAAACACAGAAGCCAGGAAGTCTTCACAGCCTTCAGCTTCTTGAACATCAGCTAAAATGTTAAGTACATCGTTATCATTGTTTCTTTCATTTCTGTAAAGACGAACATCATTTTCGAATCTTCTCTGGATCAAAAACCCAAAATCCTCGTAGTTCACAGCGGAACCGGCCTCACTCTGCAGGCGTAGCGTCTCCTGAAGCCAACGAGAACTTTCCCCTCACTGTTGTGTTTGCTGCTGTTAGCGCTCTCTTTCTTATTGATTACACTGGAAACACTCCAGATGAAATGCAGCAACTGAAAACAAGTTTTATTTGCCGGTCTGAAGGAGACTGTCCTCCTCTCAAACACATGAAAACAGCCGGCGCTCGTGCTTCCCGGGCCGGGATCTCCTGTGGGCCGTCGAATAGCAATAACTCTTCTACCGGACGCAAACGCTGCGGAACCTTCTGCCGTGTAGTCCCACTGAAGGCATCAGGAGTTTTATAAAAGGAGTTTTTAACGAATAAAAAGTTAAAAGAAGGACACAATCAGACCCATCTGACTGTGATGCATTACGATGAGGAGGAAAGAGAAACTGGAGGGAAGTCACTGTCTCCAGCTGGAAGCCTCTCGCCCTGGCCTGCTTCTACATGGTCACTTCTTCTCAATCTGATGGAATTCTTTCCAGCTGAGTAACTGAATAAAGAGATCAGATTAAAGTGGCTCCATTGGCTCTAAGAATAGAGTCTCATTCTGTCCATGGATCAGTCCCATGATGCTCCAGACTGTGACGCTGGCTGTTTAACATCATGTTCCTGATGAAGCTGTTGACTCAAATAAATGAGCGTTTTTTTCAAAAGAAACTCCAAATCCACCAGGTGTGCTTTGCCATTTCTCCATAAACCCTGTGTGTGAAGTGCTCTGATGTTACATAAGACCCTGGCAGTCACTCTGGTGTGTGATTTACTCTAACGGGATCCTAAACAGGATTACACCACGTCCTCCAACCCTATCGTTTTAACCCGATAGAGCCAGTGGAATCACGTTGGAATCAGAATCTCACTCTGGGGCTGGTCAGAAACCCTGGTCCGGCAGGAACAGGTCAGAAGCTTCAATCTGGTGATGAACTGGGAATAGAGAACCATGGTTTGGATTGATGGCTGGTTGCACCACAGATCTGACTTTGACAAACTTTGTTAAGACCTGATATCTCCTCCAAGAACTCAGAAACCCACTTGAGGTTGCGGCATCACGTCTCGCTCCGACTCTGACGGCCGGTTTGACTGTGATATCAGTAAAATTCACCTGACTGATAAAATGCAACACTGAGGTTCTGTGGAAGTATTTGCTCGGCCCGGAGACGGTTTCAGAGTGCATGGAAAATTCCAGGAGCGGCACAGGAAAAAAAAAAAAAAAAAACATGCAGGGATGCAGTGAATGACAGTTACGCATAGGCAACAGTACAGTCGGGACCTTTTTCCCCACAAGTGCCTCAGTTTATAAGGGAAGAAGATTATTACTGCATGAAGCCACTGTGGTCAAATAAGGAGATTTCATTGCCTATCGCAGGCATTGAGTCAGAAACGGAGATGCTTGGGGTTGCTGAGCTCTTGCGGTACATTTTTGAGATTTCATTTCACTTTCATGGCAGGGGCATGAGGTCTGAAGATGTGCCTTCCCCTCCTGTCAATCATCCCGGCAAAAACACCAGAGCAGATCTATAATTCAACTACAGGGGAGCTCATACAATTCATGGGGGCTGCTGTTTTCTTCCCTCTCCCCACGAACCCCTCCTCTTTTTGGCTTCTTTCCTCCTCAGTCTTGAACCCTGCTACATTTGCTCTTTAATTCCACAGCCGGGGCTCACACATGATATCCTGACCACCCAGCTCCACCGCTGCTCACAGCAGAGTGGCGTCGGCTGCTGCAACACAAGTCACTCATCTAACAACACAAAGGACAGATGAGGAATATGTCCTCGTTCGGCTTTCGTCAAGTGATAAAGTCACTAATGATGTTCCGAAAACATCATATCACTCCAGATACGGTGAACAGAGTTCTCTATACATGTAGAGTAAGATGTAAAGATGGAGAAGATCAGCACAGTTTCTCAGGTAATGTCAGCATTTAGTGCAGAACAGGAAGTGAAGCGGTGCGTTCTGTCAGCAGCTCAACGGCATCAGCGTTTGGAAAAATATATGAGCATATGGAACAGTGAGATTGATGAACATTAATTTGGATTAAATCAAAGTATATAAGTCAGTAAAAAAGCTTCAAGACATTAAAATGACGAAGCTAGGTGTGGTGTGTTACGTTTGTCACCTTTGAGCTGCGTATTCTTTTGAAAACAGAGGGAGTTGCTGTTAAATGGCTGAAGAGCTGCAGGGTGAAGCAGCCTGGCCTGGAACTGAAGCCTTCCTGGAGTCGGTCTGTCTTTATTCACGCCGTTAACGGCTTCCCCGATGAAGAGACGCAGCCTGGATGGAGAACAGCCGGGGCACGAGCCCTGATCCCTGTGGTATCCCGTTTCCTCAGACATGTAGAAGAGGAAGACGAAGGCATCAAACACGAGAAGGTGCTTCATCCGAAAGGGAACATAAAAGGTTTTACCACCATTTACCAAAAGACCAAAACACTCCGGAAGACCCGACATTAGAAACCTACCTTTAAAGCGACGGCCCGTGTTTTCCTTGCGGGTACGTACAAGCTGGTTCAGATTCATTTCATCTGAGAGCGGCTTTGTTAGATGTGGTTCTCAAACACTCTCAACTCCTGTTTTACGTGTGTCTCCTGTAAAGCGGCGGCGCTGGACCCTGCATCCGTCCGTCCACGGAATGTGCTTTTTGCCCTTCAATTACCATTGTCAGAGCGCGGCGATATCTAGATGCTCCGCGCTGCGCCGAGGCGCCGGAGAATCGCACCAGCATCAGTGTTTGATGATGGAGCACTTTGATTAATCAGCAGAGACTGGCGGGGAGACTCCCTGGCAGTAAAGAGTAACGGGGGGGGGGGGGGGGGGGGGGGGCGTCTTGAAAGGCAAGTGGTTTCACTTCAATGCCTCCGACTTCCGACTAAAAAGAAGGCAGGAAAAGGACAATCAGCACTTTATCAGACCTGGCTTCCGCTCGGCGAGCAGGTGCCAGGTGTTCGGAGCGGCAGAGCGCTGTGGACGTGACGCCCGGGAGCCGACCCCGCTGAACCGCGCTCAGAGGGGGGCGATGGGGGCGAGTCCTTTGAAGGCCCCGGCAGCCTGCTGCCGTCCGTCGGAGGCTCGCAGGGAGCTTTTAATAACGGCCTCCTCATTCAAACGGCTCGCCATATTGAGCGTGTTTCGCTGAGCTCAGCGCAAAACTCAGAAAAACACCATCCGGCATCAGGGCCGGTTCCAATCTGCCACAACTGTGGAAGCTCGTCGCTCTGCAAGGTGGACGTTCTTCAACATGTGGAGGCCCGGTTTAGGTTTTTTTTTTTTTCCATTCCTGTGCACTTTTCAAAGAAAAACATCTCCAGTGTTTGAACGAGCGAAAACAAGCGGCTGTACTTTGGCAAACCACGTAATCTGGGAGCGTATTTATCCAAACACAGTCCCGTCCAGCGCCGGCCCGCTGCGGCTCCGCGACGGTTTCTGCATCATCCACCTCCAGCCCTACAATAACACCGGGAGCCCGGCGGCTATTTTCAGATTTCCCAGATTTCCTCGCAGGGATACAACACTTAGCGGTGGAGCTCAGCCTCCCCCGCTCAGCTGTGTTTGTTTGTGCAGGTAACATCTGGCCCCGCTCTGCTGTCTGATCGCTAACATTAGACACGCAACGTACAGCAAGTTTACAGTTTTTTACCGGCCGCCAATCGCAGCCTGCGGGAGAAAGAACGCAGCTGATGAATGACTCATGACAGAAACCCAAACTGCTTGCAGTATAATCAGATTTTTGTTGTTTATCCTCAATCATTAGTTCGAAGCTGCACTGGAACCAAGCAGACGGAGGCAGACCGGCTAAATGAGACGTGAGAAATTCCATCAAATCCAATCAAAACTTAAAAACTACAAACTTTAGCTTTGTAGTTTGTAGAACACCTTTAACATGAACAGATTAGTCCTGTTTTTCCTTGTCTTCCCTTCAAAATTCTATACTAGGAGATATAATCAAAAGAGCTGTTTCGCTCATTTAAACCAAAAAAATCCCATACAGAATGACGAAAACAGCTTCTGACATTGGATCATCTTCATCAGCGATTTTGTCTCTTTTGTTGTTTCAGCAGTTTTTAATTGTTTTAGAAGTTTTATTCATTTTAGCTTTTTAAACTCTTTAGCTTGGATTACTTTTTTTCTTTTAGTCTGTTTTAACAGTTTTGATCATTTTCAACTTCATTTGAGTCTTAAATTTTCTCAGCTTTTCACTTTTTTGTCCATTTATCTGATTTTACCATCAGAGTTACCATCAGAGCCATTTTAGTGGCTTCGGCTGGACTTTTTATGAAAATTTATGTTTAAATTTCTGTTGTGAAGTTGTTGCAGTAACAGCCTTTGTTTTGGGATCTTTTAGCTTTTATAGATGTTCTAATCAAATTATTTCATTCATTCTGCTTGTCAGTTCAGTGTTGTTTTATGTCTTTTAGCTCTTTTTTGTGTGTATTTAAACCTTTAAACTGTTTTATCCAACTCGTACTTTCATTACAACTTGTTCATTGTTTGTTAGATTTCCTCAAAATGTTAAACACAGGCTCAAAGTAAAACTGCATCATTGGTAGTAAAAATATTTCAGTCCATCCACGATGAACAAAACTCCATTTTCCCCAGAAACCTTCATTAGTTTAGAGTCGCCGCCAACCATCCAGTCTGTGTTTCTGGTCTTGGTGAAATCCCACACCTCCACAGGGAGAACATGCAGCGCCGACACAGAGCACAGCTCTGTTTTCTCTTCCAGCTCGGCCCCCGATCGGCCCCGGCCGGACGGCCGCTGTGTAACCGGAACCCACCCGGGGCATTACTGGACTCACAGCGATTCGCAGTAATAGCTGTGATTTCACTCTGCGCTCGCTAAATATAATCCAGGGTAAATTCGGTGCTGTAATTTGACAGGGAATAATAATTTAGGCCGGTTTTACATGTCAAAGTCAATTTGTGAGACGCAGAATGTTCTAGTCTGTGTATAATCTGGTACCAGGGTTTGCACCATCATTTTCAACTCGAGGAGGAAAAAAAACCCCTAGGAAACAAAACAGGACCAAGCAGAGGAAAACAGCCCATGGCAACAGCCTATCTGGAGCTTTATTCTTCAGGTCTTCCAGCCATTTTCAACTCTTTATCATTTTAATTGCTAACGGTGCAGCTGTGAACCTGCAGGACCAGCAGAGGACAAAGTCCTGTTTCCCAGTTGGAAGTTGGATGTATTTAATACCAAACTCTGGACAATCCTGATATTCTAACCTGGGACCTGACTCAGCCTATTGATTGGTGATTTGAAATTAGTAATAATAAACCAAACTGTACTCAAAATACTCCACATCATCCAGCAGGTGATCTGATGAGAACGATGTGCTGTTATTAATTTGACGTGCAGATGTTTTCTCAGTAGATTTTTCTTTAGGTTTCGTTGAAAGCAGAAGAGAGTTGATGTTTTTGTACGTTTTAAACCTCGTTTCGGACTCAGAGAGTCTTGCTGCTCCTTCGCTGTTGCTTAGTTGTGGCTTCTGTTTCAAGGCCAACTTCAGCCGAAGTGTTGTGGACTTAAACCGAGTTGCCATGTCAGAGAGGCGGGAACAAAGACGCTTTAAAGGTTTTTTTAATTGTTATTATTCGTACACTTGATGAAATCAGGGGAGTGGCCGGCTCTGCCCGCTCCGTGGGGCGGGAGGGGGGCGCTAGGTGCTTTCTCACCACGAGAACCTGAAACGGGAGCTGGTGGCTCTGTCAAGGCTCCATCACCCAGGTGTGCCAACAAAAGCCCCGACAGATCCAACCAGTGACCCCTGGGAGAGGTCATGTAAGACTCCAATCTAAATTCCTGTCTGACAAAACCCTTAAAAAGCAGCCTGAATGGGCTGTCCATCCACAATGCGGCACCCCGAAAGAAAAAAAAAAAAAGGGCCATTCAGCCAGCTTTAGTGGAGACATTTGGAATGTCTCACTCGCTGGGGAAAGGTGGGGCTGAAGTGGGCTAAAGTTTCACAAAAAATTAGCTTTAGGTAGCTAACTAGCTTCGCTAACTGGCTTTGCATGGTTGGTGCTGGCAGGAAAAGCCCCGGGGGAGGGGTATTACTCCGGCTCGGGTTCGGTATCAGCGAGGCGCAGGCCTGCCCGGCCCGGCCCGGCCCGGCCCGGCCCGGCCCGCCTCCAGCACTCCTCCAGCAGGACGGGGAGCTTCGCCAGGAGGTGTTTCAGGGGCTTGAGCCCTTTCAGCCGCTGACAACCATGGCTGTGCAAATGCAGAGCAGTGACCTTGGCAGCAGCTCTTATCCCGCCGGAGGAGGAGGAGGAGGAGGAGGAGGAGGAGGAGGAAGGGGGGGAGGGGGTGCTGCTCCCCATCAACACACTCGCCACTTCAAATAAAAAGCTTAAAATTAGAAAAGATTCAAAGATAACAGCATCCCACAAGGCATCATTACCCTCTGAGCGAAACAAAAGGAAAAGATGGAGAGTTTTGACGGGATCTTCCGTCACGGAGCTGCCAAATCCTCGGCGGAGCTCCGTCACGGAGCCGCTCTGGAAACGGACCGGTACACCTTACTGGAGGCCGGTATCCTCGCACGCCTCCTTTGTGGGTGTTGAGTAACACTCTGAATAAAGGAGGGGAAGAAGCGGAGCGCCGACAGTGTCTCTCTGTTTCCCCGGCAGAATTGAGTTGCTCTGGCATGAGCAGACAGCGCTCTCCCTCCCTCCCTCCCTCCCTCTCTCCCTCTCTCCCTCTCTCCCTCCCTCTCTCTATTGACTCTGTGGATAATCTTGACTCCCCAGAAAAATCCTTAAGCAGCTGGCCACAAACCCTGTGCTTGAATGCACATGCATACAATATCTCCTCCCTCCCAACCCCCGGGGCTGTTTTTCCCCCTCTCTTTTTCCTTCCTCCTCTTCTTCTTCTTCTTCTTCCTCAGTTCTCTGGTGAGATGCCGAGCCAACATGTCTGGAAAAAAAAGGAAAGAGCAGAGAGAAGAAGCCAGGATTTGTTGGTCGGGTCTGAGAGCCGGTGCCAAAATCAACAGCGCTGCTCTCTCCTCGGGGGAAACCTGCAGCAAATTGGACTGGAGCTGGGTTTCTGGTTCTGGGCCCGGCGCGAGGCCGTGGCGGGCTTCCTCTGCCGGGCCGCGCTCCGACACCGGAGGAGGCTTCTGTCCATTTCTGTCCTTAAAAAAACAACAGCGAGGCCACAAGTGAGGCGGTGCAGACTGTACCCAGTTCAAATGGATTGATTTCCTGTGCAAACAGGTAGGCCATCAGAGAGCCGGTGTGGGGTATGTATTAGTGGTTTCCTTCTCTCTGGCACACAGTCTGGCCGCAGAAACTAAAAACGACACTTTTACCGGCTGGATTTCTAACTCTGGCTCTGGCAGGGAAGGAATTATAGCTCAGTAATTCAGGGTCGCTGGGTCCTGGAGCCGGTCCCAGAGAGATAATGTCCACTTTCAACAACAGCTGCTACAGGGAAAACGCAACTTTTTGTGTTTTCGATTCGGAAAAGTTTTGGAGAACGATCAAACAATGAAAACGACGTCGTCAGCATGCCAGGCGGAGAACAATACACTCTAAACATGAACGATGGAGAACATCTGCTGAGCGTGTGCAGGATAACTGTTTACTTCCACCATGGTCCTCATGACCAGCTGCAGCGTTTCAGAAAAGTTGCATCTCCGCCTGTTTTCACCGAGTCAGAGTGTTTTTGAAAAGTTCCACCTCGGGAGCCATTTTCAGAAAGCTGTGTTTTCAGAGACTCTGAGCACAGCTGTGTAAACAAACACCGAACGGTGACTTAAAGACACTGTGGTGTAAACAGAGCCCGGGGCTGGTTGCACCGGGGAGGTCGGCGGTCCGTTTCAGATCTAATCCAGAGGAAGGCGCCCTCTATGGGCGATTTCGGCTCATCAGCCAGCTCTGATATACGGTTTTGACAGATGAGTGCCGTAAATCTCCTAAAAATAATGACTGGACCTCGACGTTTGAGTGTCTGTTCTCAGACTGTGGACCCACCAGGAACAGGACGGTTCAGCTGGGCTCAGGTTGGACGATCGGTGTGCGTGAGACCATGTTTTCCTCCAAAAAGTAAAAACTATGAGTGCTGTCTGAAGGTTTTCATCTGGATCAATCATTCATTCCTGAATGTCAATAGATCTGTTGCTACGCTGAGGTTTTTCTTGGCCAAAAGCGAGCTGGGTTACTCTGTGAGAGGTTTCGGTCTGAGCTCCACGGCAGCCTCTCACAGGAGGGCCTGGCTGGGATTCAGACCCATGACCTTCTGACTGTGACGTGACGGGGCTGACCGCCACACCGCCATGCGGCCCTGGCGGAGACGCTCAAACCCTAAATGATGAATGAAGAGCCAGAGCAGGGTGGCGTTCGCTGTCAGCTCCCATCTGACTCCCTACAACAGGTTGCATTGTGGGATATCAGAGAAGGTGGCGGGCGATCTCACATCCAGCCCATCCTTTGTATCATTACACCTCCTCACATCAAACCCGGCCGGACGGCTGCAGATGACACCTTGTTTGAAGAGTCTGACGTTTGATGTGTTTGATGCAGGAGGAATAGAAAGTAACACCTCGGCTGTTTGAAGTGCGGCCGGCGGAGGGAGCCGGGCCGTTCCCATCAACTGACGTTTCATTATTTCACCCAGGAAGGAGCCGGAGTGATCGGAAAATCAAACGCATGTTGATCTTAAGAATGAATTGTGTCCGATTCGTTCCTCATTCACGTGTTTTTAAAGCTTCCTGAAGGGTCGGCACAGGTGGTGCAGTGGTTAGCACAGCGAGAATATCCTCAGTTTGATTCTGGACCGTCTCTGCGATGAGTTGAAATATTCTCTGTGGGAACATGGGGGCTGTATCCAGGAACTCGAGTTTCTGTTGAAAGTTTAAAAACATCCATATCAGGTGAAAAGGTGATTCTGGGGCTGTGTTTCTGTTTCAGCTAAAACTGAATCATTTTTTAATTTTTGTTTCAGAAAACTTTCTCATTTACACGTCAGTGTTTTGAAAACGATGTCATTAACATGTTGAACCACTAGTAGGCACTGTTGGTGGTTTTGAATGTGGATCTACTGAGCATGAGCAGAAGACCTGCTCTGCTAAATCTCAAAAGCTTTTCAAATCTATTTGTCTTGTTTATCAAAATATCTCATCGCACCTGTTTTAAGATGAATTCAGCTCACGAGATGAATGGATTTGCTTTAAGATCATACCAAGACGATTTTCTCCAATTTCACTGATTTCAAGGTACTTTTATCTTAAATTGTTGTCTGTGTGTATTTTAGTTGTAGCAGTGGAGATTGAGATTTTGATCTATTTGCATTCCTGGTACGTTTCTGAGCCGAAGCTTCTTGATGAGTGAAATAATAACAGTTAAAGGGACATATGTCCTTGTTCCAGGAAGCCTTCGCTGACGGTTGTTTTGCTGAAGGACATTAAAAGCTGCCTCACGGCTGCAGCGCTCGCATTTCAACCGTCCGACCAAAACCAAAGCCGACCTCACCATCTCTCCCGTCATAATTACCGTGACCACTAGAGGTCCCACTAAATATAAACGCAGGCTGTTTGAATAGCCTTTCACAACAGACCGCTGCCGCTGATCTGGGTTTGAGGACGGATCGCTGGGTTTTCAGTCGCTCTTGGACCAGAAAGCTGCAGACAGCTGATAAAATATGCTGGAAATAGCATCACGACACACGGATTAGCCAGGGAAAAACTCAAAATGCGTCCCACCAGAGTAAAGCAGGCAAACGTGTCACATCTGAGATGCATCTGTAGCTAACGTCGCATTTTCACCTGTGCTGCGGTCGAGTAGGCGCCTCACGCCGGCGAACGTTTTGTTCTTTTTTTTTTTTTGTTCATTTCTGTGGCTTTGTGGACGCTGAGGCTCCCTACATTAACAAGTCGCCAGGGGAAATGTTAGTTTCTTGCTGGTGAAACGTGATCTGAGTGGCGGTGGGGGTGGTGGGGGGGGGCAGTGGTCCTGTCAGGCTGAGGTGGCTGCTTATCTCCTGTCCTGAGGCTTCCTGATCCCAGCGAGAGGAAGGCCGGCTCCAGCTCTCAGGAACATCACCTCAGAGCACATTCCTCATCCTTATGTAAGACATTCCATTGTTTCCAGTGAAGAAATAGGATTATTTGCCTTCCTATACGACGGAAGTGTGACGGCACATGAGGCTTTCACTGCTTCTGCCTGAAGTCGGAGGCTTTCTTTCCTTTTGTTTTAACCCGACACACATTTAAAATACGGTCGCCTGTTTTGTGGGGAACATTCTGTATTTGGAAGCAGCTTTTTTCCCCCCTACATCCTGACTCCGCGGTGCTTTCTCCCCTTCTTCCTGCTTCAAAGCGCAGGTATCCTCGGCCCCCCGGGGCCCGGTGATTGAAAGCTCAGAGGGAAGGACCAGGTGCCAAAGTCTTATAAAGAATGCAACAGAGAATACATATATTATTAAGATGACATTCTAATGCCACTGGTCTGTCGGCACAAACGCGGCTCAGAAATGAGTTATTTAGGCGTTTCACAGGTGAAATGTCGAGCAAGAGGAAGAAAAGCGGCTGTGGTAAATTCATTAACTTCACTGCAGATGGAAATCACTGATCTGGAAAAAGCCCGGCTTCTTCTTTCTGGCCAAAGACGGCATGACACACTTCTGACAAGCCCGTCGTGTTAGGGAAGGAGAGAGAAACCCGCCCTCCTCCTCTTTAATGGTCTTCATCTCTATAGATTAGGTGTGACCACTTCAAATATTTCGGTAATCTCGGCGTGGAAGACTGGTGCGATTCGCCCTCCACTGGGAGGCTTCCAGATGTCAGAGCACCAAGCGATTAGCATGGCCCCGACATTAAGAGGAGGGGAAAACCGGGGTACAAACATATTCATAAGCCTCCCTCCCCGCAGGCCCGCGGCCACCCCGCTGCTGCCGCAATCCGCTCCGTGCACGGCTGGAGAAATCGGTTTCCTCCGCCTCTGTGCCATCTCAGCCACTGTCCCCGCTCATAATCAACTCATATCGGAGTGCCTCTGCAGCTCGACGGACTCCCACAGCGCCGCGGGCCGCGAGCTGAAGTGACACAACTCACATGAAAAGTAAAGCATCTCCTCTGGCAGACCAGCTGAAAAAACCCAAACTGAATATATTTACTGTTTTTGAAATGATTACAGAAATGGAAAAAAAAAAAAGAAAAACTTTAAAATAAATCCTTCAGATATTTCCTTTCTCCTTGGAATAATTTCTGAGGAAGTGTTTGCAGAGGTGTCATTTAGCCCGTTTGCGCGCCGGGCCGCGAGTGCAGCGGCACAAAATGAATTTGTCATCAGGTTTGAAGCTTTTTTTAGCAGGCTATCCTGGAGCCAGCCCAGGTCCTTGAAGTGAGGGGAGGCTTTCCCGCTGCATCCCAGCAGGTCTGAGGATTAAATTCACGGCTGCCGTCAAAGTCTGTGACGGGCCTTCAAGAGAGCGCGGCGCTCCTCCGCCTCCTCCAGAGGACGGCGGACACCACCACTGGTTTTTTTTGTTTTTTTCTTTATTGGCAGCTGTGGAACAAGAGGAGCCTCAGTGAGCCGGCTTAATGCCACTCCAGACGCTGCCAACGCCGCCATCCCTGCTGAACGCCGCTCCGAGAACGTCTCACTCAGAAACACAGTCCCTCCATTTAGGCTGGATAGCTCTTAAACGTTAAAATGACAACACAAAGCTTTAATGTGATTCTGAGGAAATGTTTAATTTTCATTACAGAAACACAGATAATAATCGACACATCATGTAATAAAATGATCCCCGAACACCTCAACGACGCCTCAGCCGCCATGAGGATGAGGAGAATTCACCGTTCCTCATCCTACCGTCTTCAGAGCCGCCGCTCTCAGCTGGAAGTTTCTCCGGCTTGCTCTCAGGTCAGGATTGAGGATTCAGGTCAGACGTTTTAATTCCAGGTTTCTCATGCGCTGCACAACGTTTCGACTCAGCACATTTCGCCGTACAGCTGCCGGATGACGGGGGAACCCGTGCGTCACGCCACGTGAATAATCAAGATCTCCGATGCCAAAAGCAGTTTGACTGTCTGATCGGATGTATGGAATGGAAGAAGGGTCGAGTTCCCGCTGTGTTAAGAAACCAGCTGTTCATCCTGCCTCACTTTCCTCTGTTCTCCAGAGAGGGAAACGGTCTTTGGACAGAAGACTCTATCGCCGTCTCACCGCTCGCCGCTCTCACTGACTGACATCCAGGAAGCAGGCTGTCGATGCAAAGCTCTATTTAATGGGCTCTTTGGATTTTCTGTGCATGTTAATGTCAACTGGACTCGGTCGCAGATCCTCGAGACGCCTTGTTCCTCTTCCAGTTGATTCGACTGCGTTGAGGGACCTGGAAGGGACCCGGTGGCGGCGGCGGCTGGGTGTGCAGGTTTCAGATGACACTGAGAAAAAGCCAACAACGTTAAGCCTGCAAATCCAAAGCAAAACTTTGATCTGTTGTCAGTAATGGGATAGCACACCCTCAAAGCCGCATCTATGAGCTCTGTGATCTCAGGATTTGAATTCATTTGTACTCATTACAGTTCATAACACGTCCTGGAAGGTTATGTTATTGAGAAAATTAAAAATAATGCTGCCATACAACAAAGAAATAAAGCTTTTCTCATTGCAAGTGTTCAATCACCGACAGATGTCTCAGGAAAAGAGGAAGAAGAACTCACTTAATGCAAAATTCTTCAGTGGTTTGGTCTGTAATTAGATATAAGAGTTAAGGATTTTGACTGAATTACAATTTTCCATCCAACAGGCCTTCTACGTAACGCAGCGATGACAGAATCAAAGAGAAACCTTGAGAGCAACAAATGAGCAGCCAACCTCTCACCTTGGGTTCTTGACAGCTGTTCTGAGGCGGACTCTGTCGAGGCGAGCGTGCACGCCGTGTGTGCAGCGCCGCTCCAATTATGTGTAACTACAAGGATAACTGCTGGGAGACCGCTCGCCTCGGCCTGCTTCAGAGCTCGGCCTGGCCCTGGAAGCAAACCTTGGGAAAGTGTTTGTGGGAGGGTTAATGAATTTAGATCAGTGTTTGCTGCAAACACAGCCTCGCCATCCATCTCGGCGGCCTTGAAGTCGGTGGGCTCGAGGTTAGAATCGGGTCTTCGCCGAGACAATGGGGCTGATTAGGATGGCAAACACCGCAGACTGAGGAGAACTGTCTCGCCGCCAGAAAGCGGCTAAACGCTAAAGCAGCGGTCCGCGGTGATAAAGCCGTGAGTCGCCGGCAGGACGGAGAACACTCCAGGACCTGAAGGCAAACGGACTCTTACACAACTTAATAAGCAGAGATTCTCTGTTTTCTAGAATATACTCTCTTGACGTCGCTTTTAGCCTCAGTTTATTCTTGAAGTTTGAGCTGTAAAACGTTTCCTCTTGCATCAAACACTGAGATTCCACTAAAATGCAATTATCTGAGATTCCTTCATTAAGTATGCAGTATGAAATATGTCCACTATCGGGGACATGTTTCCTCGTCTCGTGTCCGCTCTGCTGGGTTTTCGGTCCTGCAGTGTTTCAGCCAGCCCAGTCTTCGGTGGGTTGTTGGTCCTGCCTCTCAGGACGAACCACTTCCGACCGGCCGGATCTCTTCCTCTCCTCTCAGCCCCGCTGCTGCCGTCCTTTACTGCCAGATTACGTCTTCATTGATGTCTCCATCTCTCCGTCTTCTCAGAGCTGTCACTGTTTCCCCGGTGTTTGGCTTCACCTGCTCCTCGGTTTCCACCTCCGTCTGTTTCCTCTGTTTCTTCGCCTGTTTAGTTTTTCTGTCTGAATCATTTTGTTCCAGCAGCAAATGTTTAGTTTTTTTGGAATCTTCTCTTACTGGAATGATCGTTGTCATTTCACCGGTTACAGAACAGGACTGTGGAAACAAGAGCAGCCATTCTGCTTCCTGGATGTCACGGTATCCTCTGTCTGATGTAGTGACTTTAGTATCTGTAATATCCTCATCAAATGGAAAGAAACCTGAAGTTTCATCTGTGAAGACAGTCCTCTCCCTTTAAACCTGGATGTAGGAAGATCTGATTCAACACTTTTCAAGATTATTTGGTTATTCTGGAACAATTCCTGGTAGCATGATCTTCCATCAGACTTTACATAAGATTTAAAGATAATTCTATTAATACTGGTGATTTTTTTGAGATGTGGGATTTGTTTAAAACATGCATCAGGCCCAGTTTACATAACAATACCAGTTATGACTGATTATTGATGAACTATGGATTGAATGCATGCATGAATTTCAAAGCGCCCTGGGAAGCTAAGAATAAATTGCAATTTGTGGGAAAAATAAAGTATGTGACTTTGAACTGGAACACTTACTTTTTCTGTTTTCACTTGAGCACCTTGTCGTGTAAACGGGGCCTAAATGTGGCGCCATGGACTCAGGACATGTTGGACATGAAGTTATGAAGTAAATCAAACTGAATTTGATGGACATTCATGAAGCCAGAGTGTGAGAGAACACAGAAAATATAGTAAAATCTGCTGATAAAAGTGTCGGGGGGCCAGCTACAGAGATGCCTCTCAACACAACAATGTCCGAAACATTCCTGATAGTAAAGTGAATGTTTTCATATTTCTTACATTATATTGTGCATTATGCATCAGTTCCTCCCAGTATTCTGCATGATGTGGACAACATGCCTGATAATCTATATTCATGGAAACAAAACCGTAAAATTGATGATCTGTGTCATTTTCAGACATCTTTAATCATCTTTCAGGCTTGGTGTGTGTGTGTGTGTGTGTGTGTGTGTGTGCAATATCAAGTTATACAAGCAAACCTTTAGTCGATCAGTCCCATTGTTCTGTTTTAAGAGCGAGCTAGAAGTCTGGAAAAGCTTTCCTGATATCATAAGCGGTATGAGTACAGACATGATGAATACTTTAACATCGGAGGATCACAATAAAAGTTGACACAGCATCTCGGCGAGAGCAGCTGATGTGGATATGATCTCTTGGTTAGAATGTTAAAGGCAGGCGGAGCGGCCGCCCCGGGGCTGCAGCGCCGGCTGCCACTGAGCTGGGAGTTGGTTTTCACACGCACTCCAGCTGTACTGGGGCATTGATGCAAGAAATGAGCAAGACAGCGACTGACGTCTTGATACCGTGAACTCAGCCCGTTATTGGAAACACATTGCGGAGCGCAAGTCGTCCGCGGAGCTGAAACCCGTCGCTGACAGCTCGCATTTCGCCGCCGCTCCAGGGAGGATCTGAAAACGTATCCTTCTGTGAACACAACCAAATGCAATAAATCACAGATACATACATGACTGTTTTGGGGCCGCATCTCTAATATTTCCCTCCACTCTCAGACGCCTCTGTGCATCTCAAGCAGACCTAGTTGTCATGCACGGGTCCGTCCGTGCCGGCTGCAGATCCGCCGCCCATTTACACCGGGATAAATAGCATTTCCCGGGGAATCGGCCGCCGCTTATTGGAGATGCAAGTTTGAGCGGGGATGGCAATTTGTGCCCATCATGAAACACTAATTTATAATGACACCCCTGGAAACGGTGCTGCTCGTTTCATTTGCAATGCTAACTCGCCTCTGGACCCGGCAAACGTGGCTCAACCGGCGGAGACGGAGGGGGCTAATTGCGCAGAGGTGGCCGGTAGCAACATGAGAGCCCGTAATTGGAGGACACGCTCGGCGTTGGTGAAAAGCCATTTGCATATCACTTCCACTGTCTCTGAGAGCTGACGGAACATTATTAGCCGGAACACTCGCGGTGTCCATGGTAAGCTCTTACTGCATTTATTTACCTTCTGTCTGTTGATCCTTCCAGATCACGTTGTCAAATTCTCAGGGTTTTTTGGTGTTTTTTTCCTCCAAGACATATTGCAATGGAAAAAAAAATAAAAAAATCTAGTTTTTCCTCAAAGGTTGAGTTTTCACAAGACTTGTAACTTGGGTAGTAAAATGTCCTAAACCCTCCTCCTTCATGCGTGCCATGCTCATCATGTTCCCCTTCCAGCGCCTGAAGACAAGGGCGATACTGACGATGGCGTCCATGCAGGTGCAAACAGAAAAAGCCTTCCTGAGCAAACTGTTTATATATCTGAGAGAAGAATTTCTCTGCCCTTTATTTGATCTAAGCTGGACTCATAGAAAGAGAAAGTGTTTCCTCCGCTGAGGCGGGACTGATGTTTGAGAACATCTGGGAGGCGGCGACACGTTCATGAGTCCGAGGCCCGAATCCAGAGAAAAATCCGTCTCAGTCCAAACAAATTCAGCTATTTCTGCCACGTAATAGCTGCGATCTGGTTGAAGGTGCTGGTGACAAAAATGCTGACTGAAGAAAAGAGAAGAGGCCAAACTGAGCCACATGAAGCCGATGTGTCGGGTGTTTACATGTGTCTGGGTCGTCTGCTCTGCAGCGGTGAGTCACTCTCTGGCCGAAGCCCTGGGATCGAGGACGGTGGTGTTAGAAGGAAAACCATCACTGATTATGTGCGATCGCGACCTGAACGCTCACTGCGGCGGCCAAAAGGAGCAGCCTCATTACCCGGCTCTTCGGGTTTGGCCGGCCGGTGCGAGCGGCCCCCCGTTCGGGTCCCGACGAGGCTTGTTAGGGGAGACAATACGCCCAGGAGCGGCGCGGCGGTCCAAGCCTCCTCCCCGCCGAACAATGAGCCTGTTGTGCTTTCCTCAGTGGCGAGGAGAAGTCCTGGGAGACGGCGGAGGCAGCTGTGCTGGGATCCTGGGACCAGGCCTCGGACTCGGGGAGGAGGAGTTCAGCGCAGGGTTGCTGTTTTTGTGTATTTTTTGGGGAGGGGGTGTGAGGTTATGGAGTGTAGAGGGCCTGTGTGTTGTGGGAACCCCCGATCTCCCCCCCCTCCTCCTCTCGGTTCAAACCCCCCTCCCCCCTCCGATCTTTTCTGACTCCAGAAAAAGGCCAAAGTGACAGAAAGGCCATTTGCAATGCAGATCATGTCCAGGAGGAAGGAAAAAAGAAGCCGGGAATCAATGGTCCTGTATCAATCTGCTGACTGCTAATGTCCTCCACATTCTGATTCTTGACCCCTTCCCTGCCATCCCCCAGACAAACCGCCATTGTCCCCGCCCTCCGCCCCCCCGGCCCCCGGCCCGGCCCCACCTTTCAGCCTCCGCTCCATTGCTCGGCCTGAGACGCCACATTAGGCGAGGAAAATCCACAACTCGAGCTTTCTTTGAGGAGAGGCGCAGTAAGTGTCATTTAAAAATGTGTTTAGCAGGTTTGGGGTTTCTCCACAATAATGGGAAAGGAGCAGGGGAGGGGGTGGGTGGAACAGCCGGGGGAAACAGTCAGTTTGGCGAACACAACATTTAACCCTTGTGGTCATTGTCATAATATCCCAATTTGTGTCGGCGATGTGGTCGGAGCGACACGGTCCATCAGGAGGAGAAAGGGCAGAGTGTCAGGTGACGGCGGCCGTGACAAAGAGCAGGAAGCGAGGAAACGCCGCCGCCGCCGCGCCGCGCCGCTCCCACCTGAGCCCACGCCTCATTATTTCTACGTGGAGCTGGAGCAGCGACTTCATCAGCCCGCCAAATAAACAGCAATTAACAAATCAGAGCGTCGCCTCCGTGTTTCATCTGGAGGCAGCGCCGGCATCACAGACGCCGGACACCTCGGAAATCTCCGCCGTCATTACCCCGCTCAGACATGCTTCATGTGATTACATATCATCTCACACATGACGAGCATAATGAGGAAGCTGGTTTGTTTTTTTACGGCTTCTCAGCGTGACACTTTTCATTTCATCTTGGTAGATGGTGAAAATTTCATCTTAGGTCAGTTTGATTTGCTCAGGTTCTGTATAAAATCTGATGAATGATATGCAAATAGTGAGAATTGCAGGTCAGCTATGAATAACGGGCAAACAGCAGTGTTGAAATGAGGGTGTTGGGAGAAGGGTTTAATCTGCAGGACAACGTCTCAACAACCAGTTCAGGAAAATTCAGACTTTACAGAAACCTTGACAACAGTGTAGTGAGCATGCCCGGCCACTGGCTGGCGCTGTGGTTTGTTTATGGAATGAAACTACACATGCTGCAGAGAAAAAAAACCCCTCTAAACTAGTGGAGTCAATCATTAAATTTTTTCAACTAATTGATCACAGATCGTAATTAATTGTGATTAATCCGATCGTTTATGAAGTTGTTATCAACACAAAAAAAAATCACTAATTTGATGCTCAAAAACAGTTTACTCTGAATCTTTCAACTGAAGTGGAAACAGTTTCATACGGAAAAATACAAATGGGGGATTTGAACCATCCAACATTTACATGTTGAGATGCTTAAAGGAAAGTCAGTCTTTTTGTCTATTATGGCTAAAAACAGTCATTAAATTAACATAAATAACAAAAGTGCAACAACGACACCAGTGCCTGAGTTCTGAGTTCTCTGTATTTCTTTTCTTTGAGCCAATAGCTGACTCTGATACCATTTCTGCAATTAATCGTAATTACAACAAAGTAATCTTATGACGACTTTACATTAATTATTCTCGATCCATGTGACTAAAACTGACAATCCATCTCTAAACTGCTGGACTGTTAATATGGTGACTGTTAGCTCTGAACATACATATCCAGGAGAATCCGGACTGGAAGTCATGGCACAATAAATAAAAAACAAAGTAGGAGATGATTTGTGATCATACTACATGATAAGATCTCCAGGCTGTGGATCCAGAGTGATTCCCTCCCACTGCATGAACTGCAGCTAATGGCTGAGCTGCTTTACTCCTCCGAGCTTCTCTCGCTGTCCGATATTCCATATTCATGAATGAAGCCTGTTATTTTGTGTGTCTATCAGAATCAGTCCTGAGCTAGCAGATCAGCTTCCAGTGTTTTAATCTGCTGAGAATGTTTGCAGATCATCACTCGCCTATTTCCTGATGTGTCCAAATGCTAACGAGCACGCAGTCGCTCTCAGACAAACTCACAATTAGCTTGGACCTGCGACTCTCAGAAAGCGTCCCAGCTTTTCTCTCCATTAGTGATTTGGTTTGAAGCGGCAAACCGCTTCCAAGCCCTTGACCTCAGACGGGGGGAGGGCGGGCGGCGGGAACGCTAACGGGGGAGCAAATTGGCCGAGATGCGATTCCGAAGCCAAAAGTTCAGCGGGTGCAGAGCGGCCGGCCTCCGTCCATTCATTACGCGGCGGGACCGAGGCGGGGGGGTCGTCCTGTGGCACGGCGGCTCTCATTTGGAGGCTGAAGAGCTGGAAAAGGACCACATATGGATGCGCTGACCCCTCAACCCGCCGGGGGACCGGCTGGAGACTCCAGATCATCGTATGGCCTGGAGGTAATGAGAGAACCAGAACCGCCGTGCGGATGACATTCTGTTTACTGTGAACGGCTCATCGGTATTCTCCCTGCGTTCACGGCAAAAATACAAAAAAACTAAGAGCAGGAAGTAGGCTGTGTGTGTTACAGGAACATGCTCCGCTCATCACCGCGGCGTTTTCATCTGCTTTTTACGGCGCCGCTGCAGCCCACGGTGCATATGCATGACTCCAGGCCCGGCGCTGTACAGTGGATTAGCTCCCACTGAATGCTGTGATTTGAAAGCCAGTCTGTCAGCTTCTGCCTGTCCATGAGAAGCCTGTTCAGTCCTGCTGCCTGCTGTTTATTTATGAGCAGCTCCGGGCCCAGCGTTTTTAATCATTCATGAAACTTCGACGGGCCGCAAAAGAAGTCAACACCATGCTGGAGATCCTTATCCCGACCGCCGCGGCTGGAAAAATATCCAATTTTCTGCAAGACTGTGCAACAAAAATAAAATATAAAAACACAGGAGGAATTTGAAGGAAATCCATGAGTGACACCCCAGCGCTTGGTGTTTGCTGCCATTATTCTGCTCTTAAAAACAAACAAGGATCATTAATGAGTGGGCAAGCCCGGCGTCTGACCGATAACCCCCATTATTAATCTATTCAGCTTGACCCGGCGTTGTTTCCTCTTGAAGATAACACATCAAATTACACAATCCCCAGTGAATGCAGCAACGATACGCTCCGTTCTCATTAGTCAGAGAAAATAAATTACCGAGCGGAGCGAGCCGCGCCGGAGCGCTCGACGGCGAAGCTCCGACCTGGAACACAGTCCTGTCAGAGTTGAAAAGTTCAGATTGAAATTGTTGACATATTTACCGTGGGACAGCAGACACGACGACTCGATTACCAGGAAATAATCCGGTCTGGGTTCAAACTAATGTGTGTGACCTCGGTGCAGACGTCTGAAGTCTGCAGAAAGTTCTCCTCAAGCAGAGGGAAAAACCGAGGAGCTGCGAGAAATGGGTGTTTGTTTGTTAAGGGGAGGAATGTTAAGTGTGTGTGTGTGTGTGTGTGTGTGTGTGTGTGTGTGTGTGTGTGCCGGGGGTCACGGGGTCAGCTAAGCCCTCCTGGGTCAGTTTGAACTGTGTGGAGATCATAAACCAGCTCAATTAGCCTCTATTAAGACACTAGCAAACACTCGGTAAATCAGCTTTGCGGGGACGGCTCGCGTCACGTCGGCGTTCCGACCGAAATCCTGCTCACAGCAAATCACGACGGAGAGGCGGCGCCTTCGCCGGGCTGTTTTCTCCTCCAGATTTAGATTCTGACTCGGTGCTGCTTTGTGATTTAAAGGTCTGATGTTAAAAATCTGTAAATTCACAAAAAGAAAATAACATCTCAGAGCCTTGTTTAGATATATACTCACTCTGCATGCTGGTATCTAGAGTGAAATCCTTCAGTGAGAGTAAAACACGTCCGGATAATCACAATGCAACTTGTCAGATTGACTTTGGCAGCATCGCTGAGACGTGAGAATCCACCAGTCCAAACAGAGAAACACCAGTAAACCACGGTTCTCTGCCAGACCGACTGAACAGGGCTGTAATGAGTGTACAAACATGTTCTCATTGTAATCACACGTTTTCCATTTGGGAATCCATGTTTTGCTTGTCCGCCGGCCTGCAGGTGAATACCTCCTGCAGCATCTGAGCAGACATGCAGCAGTGTGTGTTCGTGTGTGTATGTGTCCCTGCTTGTGCGCGATGTAATCACCGGCAAATTCTTCAGCCTTGTTTCCGCCGCTCGATGACAAGATTTGACAAATGCCGAGGCGCAGCTGCAGCCGCGCTCGGAAATATTTGCGCGGCGGCCGTGCCAGCATCCGGGGACCCGACCTGTGAGGACGGCCGCAATGCATGCTGGGACCGGAACATCTGTGTTTGTGGAGGAAGCGGTCCTGAAGGAGAGATGAGGCCCGGCGCTCGCCATTTCCAAAGGTTAGCCAATTTGCCTTAAACCAAATGGAGGCGACTCGCTGCGCCGGATTCCAGAACGGCGAGAAAAAAAAGAAAAAAAAAAAGCTAAATGAGCATAAATTAAGCAGGAGCCGGAGTCGTGAGCGCCGATAAATTATTGAGCGCCGAAGCTTTGAGAGACCTTGATGAAACAGTTTGACCTCGAAACAAAGACGGGATGAAATATAACATTTGGGAAAGTTTCCATTTACATGAGAAGAGTTGGTGAAAGTCAGCGTGCGCGGCGGCGTGGAAGCCTCGGCCGCCTTGATCTCCGCCAGACAACAAGCGCCCAACAGGAGAAAAGATGGATTGGGGACTCGGAGGGTCACCACTGTTTGTGTGTTTGCTTTTGGTGTTTGCAGAGAAGGCCTCTTTTTTTCCTCTTTTCTTCTTCTCTTTTTTTTTTTACGATGCCATCTGCGCCACAGCAAGAAAGGCTCGCATTGTCCGTGTGTGCAAGCCCCTTGTGAATAATCACTGTGTTGAGGCGTTAATGACAATACCATTTGAACTTCCCACACTGCTTTCTCTTTCATGGTTTCAAAAGTTTTCTGGTCTGTGCGCCAAGGAAAACAAGAGCGCAGTGGACGCTTTCTGGCCCAGCAATTAAGTGAGCCGAGCCTGGCGGCTTGCGGTGGAGGCTGAACGCCGGCCGGGACGGAGACGGCGCGGAACGGGACTGAACCCCTGCTTGGACGGTTCCAGGTCGTGTTCTGAGGGTCCGATCGCGGCGCTCTGAGCCGTGACCTCTCCGTTAGCTTCAGAAATGAGAGGGACGACAGAGAGAGCGGAGCCTTTTCAGCCCAGAGACGAACGTCCGGGGTCGGCTGAATTCCAGTCCTCACGCCGAAATCTCAGAAGCCATTTCCCATCTCGCAGTGTCTCCGGGACACGGTATAATCTATAGAGCATTTTCTGGCACATGAACACTCGGCGGAGCCTGTTCGACGCTGCGACGGATCGTTATCCTCACAGAGATTGATTTACAGTGTCGGCTGGCCGACCGGCCGCCACCGACACTTACAGACGGCCCTGTGCTGCAACGATTAGACGGTAAAGGACAAGGACACGGAGAAGAAAGGATACGGTCAGGAAACCTGGGGAGGTCAAGCACGTCTCCCCGTGTGAACTTTTCCACGCCGCGAGTCTGCAGCTGCCAGTTAATCAGCTCAGTTTGTGCTGCCGTGGCGGCGTAGCTGTTATTGTTGTTGTTGTTGTTGTTGTTGCTGTTTCTGAGCATGCCCAGAGGAAGCGTTCTCCTGAGCAGCTTGGGAAGAAGGGGTCCTTCTCTTTCTGCGGGCTGGATGCAGGCAGCTCATTAGCCGCCTCTCTGCTCATCCCTAAACAGCTTGGTTTGCATATTGAAGCAAATGGAAAGTGAAGGTATCGGAGGCAGGAGAGGGATGATGGGATTCCGACTCACCTCGTGATTGGCATTTTTTTTTTTTTTCCTGCCGGGGCCTCCTGGTTGGAGACGGAGGAGCGAAACCGGCTCTAAAAATACGCGTCTGCCTGCAGGATTGCACTGAAACGCTCCCTCTGCTGATTTTGCAGTTGCCGTATGAATCTTCCCTCCTGTTTAAAACACGGCTCCTGCCGACGCTGCCGGTGTTTTGGAAGCATTTACCACCGTGAGAGAGAACAATCGGACCGTTACACAACGCCGGCAAAGCTAATGAGATGCTGATGCAAGTCTGAGGCCACACTGAAGAGTAGATGAGCGCGGCGACGCTCCGTCCTTCAGCTGATAATGATCAACCGCCACAATGTAGAGCAAATTACTGGGTTTGCCTTGTTAAATGGAGTTACATAAGCTGCGTGATTAAGGAACAGCGAGGAAGGGCTGTGAACGACAAAGACTCTCCAGGCAGCAGGCTCCATCCAGAAGACGACTCTGACAGTCATGTTGCTCCCACGCATGAATAATCAGTCCCACAGGTCAGGGTTCGGCCCGACCTTTACCCTGATGCCACCTCCTGTCCCGGACCGCTCCAGCAGCTCCTCCTCTGTGAGGACGGAGATGCAGACCGAATCGTACTCAGAAACCTTTGCTTTCTTGCATAAATCATCCAGATGTTTGATTTTCCCCCCTGACCTTGGCAGAAATGTCTGAAAACATGAAATCTGACATCTGACTAATGATCTTTCGTAATATCTCACATTCCTCTCAGGTCAGCTCATCGTTCTCGTATTAACAGACTGGTTGTAAATAAGACAGGCTGCAGCAGGACATGCAGAATATTGACGTTTCTCTCAGTTTGTAGCAGATATTAGTCAGCCTGCAGGTGACTGCCAGCTCTGTCTTTACTTATTCACATTATTGACATGTTTTTCTTTGATTTCATCACAAACCTGAATAAAGCTGGGGCTTCTGGGAGTCTTGGCTGAGTTTAGATTTTTCAAATGAGACTAATTCTTCGCCATTAAGCTCCATTTGGCTAACAGTTATGAATTTGATCACATTCTTACGACATCCCGGTGCAGGTGCATCCTGGACTCCAGGTTCAGCTCCGTAAAGCCTCTTCTGAGACGTGTTGGCTAAAGAGAACCTGAGGCCAGGGGACGTCCAGCCAAGGCTCAGTCAGTCAGCAGGAGAGGAGGGATCATCTAACAGAAGATAAATCACAGACCTGCTCAGGAAACAGGCCACTTAACCAGCTAAACAAGGGAGCAAACGAGCCATAGAATGAACAGGCAAGCATGTGCTGAGCTCAATATGAGCATGTTTGAAGAGATAACTCAGTTTGGAATGCCTTCTTAAATTATTTTGCTTAGAAAATCAAATCAATAATAAGATCAATTACTAGATGTATAATCCAACTTTCTCCAAACAGCATTGATGTCTGAAGACTCAAATCCAAAACAAAGAACAAAAACCAGAGAGCGGCTCACAGGGTTTGATGTGAAGTTCCTCTTTATGTCAGTCAAACGGCTTCCTGAGACATCTGACCTGCACAAATACACACTTCTGGCTGGTTTGGAGCGGCCGGGTGACGATTCCGTCGAGTGCTGCTGGGGAGGCAGATGTTGAGCGGCAGTAAATTAGCGTGAGGCTCCATCCGAGGCGGGGAGCGAGCGCAGGGGAGGAAATGAGCCCGGAGGATCTCCCGGGTCGCAGCTGGTCTTCAGCCGGCCGGCGTGGAGGTGATGGAATTCCAGGCCTGGAAAAAAGTAATAACTCCACGACGGCTGTGAATGTATGGATCCTTCAGAGCGCCGGCGGATCTTTCCAAAGTAAACAAGGTCACTGTGGCTGCTTTGTCCATTTTTCTGGGAAGCTTTCAAAGAAAATGCTCTGATGTAAATTACGTTCCATGTTAAAAGGGTTTTTTTTTTTCCACATGAGGGGTGTTGATTTGGCGTGGGAGCGCTCTACCTGTGTGAGTCGAAGTCCATTTCAACAGATTTTAATTTGTGTCAATATTTGGATTGAAAAGAGGCTTTGGAGAACATGCTGGCCGTTTAGTCACCAGCCGCCCCACTTCAGACCTCGTCTCACTAAACCAACACTTCCAATCACAGCCTGTCTGGAATCATGGAGGTCATTTACAGCGCCTGCTTTTCTGTCACGTTTTCAGGCCTTTATGTTTCACAAAATGAAGAAATGTGACGACTTTTGAAGTAAATCATGCGAGAAAGTTGTCAAAGATGTTCTTCAGCGTCTACACCGGCGGCGCACCGATGTAAAGCCGTCGCCGCGCTGAAGAAAACAAAACAAAATAAAAAAAACCTGGAGCTGGTGTGAGGAAGTTTGTGTGCTAACTTTGCTATTGACACGCAAACACACACAACACGCCGCACGGGCGACGTGACGGGATCCGCTCCGGCTGACGGGAATGCCGGTTTCCTTCTCCGGGGTTTCCACGGCGGATGCGGGGAAGGCGGAGAGGGAAGGGAGGCGTCGGCGGCTGGTTAATTAGCGGCGGGTTCTGAAGGCCTCGGCGTCCCGCCCGTCCCGGGCTGGCAGGTTGGCAGCACCTGATTAGCAGGGAAGACGCTCTACTTCCCCAAAATAAGGAGGAGAGAAACTCCCTCTGCCGCTCTCTCCTTCATCCACACACACACACACACACACACTCACTCACACACACGCCGGCCTCGTGTTTTTCCTCGTCTTCACCTGACAAATTGTATTCCTGCAGCGAGAAGCTCAGACCCCGAACAGCGAATCCGTGCGTCTGAAGCTGGTCTTTGAACCGGAAATGCCGAGGAGATCATTAGACGCACAACGCCGCCGTCTGACACGAAGCGTGCTCCGTTTGAAAGCCTCCAAATGACTTCCTGGAACGATGATGGACGCAGATGCAGAGGCCGGATGGAGGAACACACACGCTCTGGTCGTCCTGGACCAGTGTGTGTGCAGACGGCGTGCTTATGGCCAGACAGCGGTGTTCGCAGCAGAGGGCGAACCCCTCAATCACCGGGTGACAGCGTCTCAGTGAAAGGCTGGAATTATGGCGGCGTTACCGTCTCGCCGATCCATTCAGAGAAACGCCGCGGCTGACAGCAGGTCGCAGAGAAGCTTCCTCTGAAATCACAACGCAGCATGTCGTGTGAAAACAGGCTGCGTCCAGTTTCCTCTCAGAAGGACGGTCTGAAAACGTCCCCGAACGTCTGAAAAGAAGCCAAAAGTCAGGAGACTGGAGTATTTGTTGGTAAAATTATGATTCCAAAGCAGCAGAGTGGATTGCATGGTGTAAATTCTAATTATGAGTAAAATTACATGTGTGGAATAATTGTTTTAAAACCTACAAATCTTCCAAAATGCAAAACAACAGAAACTTGACTCTCTGTAAACCCTCATTTCCTCCCCTGGATTCAGATTTAGTTTGATAGAATCGTACATTTGCGTCAGTCCGTCTGTGATTATCCAGCCGTCAGTCTCTAAACCTCTCACCGCTTGGCCGAGGGTCCACCGGTGGGGTCTCCAGGTCCCGCCGGAGTCTGTGATTTCAGGATATTTGTGTTTGCAGGCCGTGTTGTTATCCCCCTGCTGCCCTCGGTGTCAGGACCACCATGGGAAGTCCGTCCCCGCGGGAAATACCGGCGATCAGCACATCATCTGATCAGCACATCAGAAGCTGGAGTCCCGCTCTAAACCCCCAGCGAGCCTGGAACTGTGGATCTTTATTTTAAACTCCTGGAAATGAGCATTTCTTGGTTTGGACAGAAATCTGGGGTCAAGTCTCATCAAATTTCATCAAGTCTGTTTCAACAAAAACACTCCAGAGGAGTCAGGACTACGAGAGCGCCGCAGGAGAAACTCGCTGACCTCTGACCTCTTTGATAGGGAGCCTTCCAGAATATAAAAATTAGTAAAAGACACACGAACATGTTTTTAATTTCAGCTTAAAATGCTGGATAGGAAGCGAAGTGTGGCGCCCAGCCGCCGTGCAGGCCGCCAGATGGGGACGGCAGACCCGGGGTCGGTCCGGGTTACCAGGACCTCCCCGGGTTCAGCTAATGGACATCTGTCGCGGTCCCACCGCAGCAGGGCCGGCCGCCGTCAGGGGCCGCAATGAAATATGTATGAAACAAGAATGTTTAGCGCCGCGCTCGCCGCTGCTAATCAATGATTCGATCCACAGGCGCCCGATGTGGACTACATTTATTATACATTATCTTCTCATGCAGCCGGCTTCACGCGCTCTGATTCCACCTCCAGCCGCGGCGCATTGAAATGAGGCGAACGCTGAAATTGTGTTTAAAATTTAAAGTGGTCCCGACGCCCCGAGCTGCTCGTCCCCCCCTCCCCTCGCTGTCGTGAGCGCCGGATCGGCGTTTTCCTCCCGCCTGCGCCGAAACAACGGCGCAGCCGGCGCCTCCTCAGACAACAGCAAACATATTTGTGGCACAAAGTAATGTCAATTAGGCTCTTCTTTCTAATTAGGCGAGAGAAAAGGGGGGAGACGGAGGGGAGCGGGGGTCCGGCGCGGCGAGCCAGGGCTAAGCGACCTGAACAGGAGTTAGCGGCGGCAGCCAAGGGCGAAGCTGGCTAATGCAAACCAAATCCTGTACCTGGGGAGCGCAGCCTATTCAGGCTAATCCTCCAGCCTGGAGGCTGCTGCTTTAATGGGGGCACTGTGGACCTCGTCATTGTCCTCCACCGCGGCACGCCTGCCCCGCCGAGCGGCGGCGTGCGCCCTCCTCCCACCCCGCTTCCTGAATATTCATCCCCGGCGAGCTCGGAGGAGGCACAGCCGCCTGCAAACTTTGCCTGCTTCCAAAAAGTTGACGAAACGCTATTTTTAAAGACAACAACTCGCAGCCCACAAAAAGAAACAAAGTGCATTTCACATGCGAGCTTGTAAAGCAGCCCGAGACGCTTTGACTCCAGGTTAGCGCCGACGACGCCAAAACCCCCGAATATAAATAGACCGAAGGGAAGCGGGATCCGCCGGATTGCAGGGGATGTATTATCAAACGCACCTTTCTCCGCAGGCCTGTCATTGGGCTGCAGCTACCGAGGGAGAACAGCAGCTGTCAGCCGCAGCCCTTTACATATCTATCCTCCCAATACATCTCATTGGATTCCATTCATTTCACCTGAGGCGGTTTTGTCAATCCCCCCCCTCAGATTCTTCCATCGTGTGTATCTGTGTGTGTGTGTGTGTGTAGGTTCACACACCTGCATTCTGTTTGTAAGTTTTTATCCATTCTTTGTAGCTGTGTGCATGAGGGTGTGTGTCGGCGCAAAAAGAAATGTATTTCCACACATGTTTACCGCGCTGCCACGGGAGCCCGCGGTGCGCCGGGGGCTGCAGGGGTCTCACAGCAGGGGGCGGGGCCTGTGAAGGGCTGCTTCAGTGGAACACACTGATTATCTGTACCATTAATTCACACCTCCTTGACCTTGCTGATGGAGCCACACACTCGTTCGAGAGTGTGTGTGTGCGTGTGTGTGTGTGTGTGTGTGTGTGTGCAGCAGAGGCCGGCGGCTCACGCATCCGGATGCAGGACAAACCGACACACAGCAGCGAAACAGCTCGACCTGAGACAATGTTCAAAAGCTGCCTTCAACATGTGATTAAACCCAACCTCCAGACGAGCCTGGTGATCACTGGCTCTTTAAACTTGATGCTTCGAGTTAAAACAACTCAGTGAGACAAACAAAGAGCTCCACACCATTTCAGCTCCTGAGTGAACATAAACCTTCTAATTCCGGTTTCATCTCACTCTCAACAAAATCCATCCCGTTTGTTAGTTTCCCGTCATTTTCATCGAGCAGCATGTTGATTTGGGAGGATGGGAGGAGGATGGGGAGGGGGGCGGGGGGGGTTGTGCTTTGAGGAGGAGTGGAAGTAATCACTCTAAATGTAAATTAAGATTTGCTAAATGTAAGTGATGTTCCATCCCAGGTCTTTTGTGAGGTACAGCCTCTCCGGGACGCCCCGTCCACCGCCGCCGCGGCGGGAACGCAGAGGTCGCTCTCACAATTAACCCCCCCTCGCTCGTTTAGCGGCGGGCGGACGGGCGGAGGAGGGACATCAGCTCTTAATGCGCCGAGCTGCTCACTGCAGGAACGACGCTCTTCCCGCTTCTCATTTGGGGGTAATGTCACTGGAGTCTCGCCTCACATCGTGCTGTAAATTCAAAGTTGGGGCGGAGACGGCGAGCGCCGTCGCTGATCGGCTCCAGAGTGGCGTCCGCCTCTGACGGCCCGGCAGGGCGAGACGTGGCGGGTTCAGAGGTTAATGTCAGTGTTTCGGTTTGTTCCCTTCACTCTGGTTCCTGCCCCTCCGCCTCTAACCTGCGAGACGAGCGTCGAGCGGCCGGCGGGCGTCCCTTCCTTCCCTCCGCTGCGTCTCGCGGCGTGGCGGCGGCCGGCGGCCCGGCGGGCGATGAGAACGCGCTCTCCGGGCCTAATTGAAAGTGGAGCTGTCATGTTCCACATGTAATTATTCCAGTCTGCCAGGCTTCGGTTCGCCTGTCAGCTACCTGCCTGCTGCTGCTGCTGGGTGTGTGTGTGTGTGTGTGTGTGTGTGTGTGTGTCGGCCTGGCTGTGGAGTTTCACTGGAGGGGTGCATAAAAAGCAGTGATCTTCCAATTTGTCTCTGCTGCTCATCCTTTCTATCTTTGACTCTCTCTCTGCCGGCGCCCTCCAGTCAGCTTCTGTCTCCACCATTCCTGCTTCAGGAAGACACATCGGAGGAAGGAGAAGAAAAAAGAGGAGGAAGAAGAAGGAGAGAACGGAGGCGGGGAGGGGAAGAGTGAGCGACAGTAAATGTAGGCCCTCCGCAGATAGCCCGGCCGCTAAACATAGCCCGCTTGGTTCAACAGCGACTTCAGTTTGAGGAACCTCAGAGTATTTTGTTCCTCCACGTGGCAATTAGGATGTCAAATCAAACTTGGGAAGGCAAACGGCGGAGCGAGCCTCCTCGCTGCTATTTCCAGACTCCACGTCTCTGTCTCAAGCTTCTCCCCCTCAGCTCCTCGCTCTCCTGCTCACACACACACACACACACACACACACACGCAGTGTTATGGAAATCCCGGGTTCCTGACCCAGCGGTCCGAGCAGCCATAAATCGAGCTGTTTCAGCGGAGGCCTGACCCTTGACCCCGCCAACGCCAGGCCTGTCCTTACTGTCAGTCAAGCCTTTCTCTGCCGCTGACCTCTCAGCATTCACCCAGACAGCAACAGGGCCGACGCCGCGGCCGTCCTGCCCAATCACACGCCTCCTTCTTCTTCTTCCTCCTGCTGCAGTTCACACCCTGACAGCAGGACGAGCTCGTCTCTCCAGGACAACCCTCGTCTTCCCGGCTGACGGAGGTCCGAGACTTCCTGAAAAACACTGACGTTCTGCAGATCCTGACGTTCTGAGTCCAGTACGAACGTTCCCTTCATGCATGCTTGTTTCAGAAAGGTTTTGCGTTGATATACTGTATGGTAACTTTTCGAAAATAAAGGCAGAAAAACTGAAAACGATGCAGTTAGCCTGACGGGCCACTAGTTGGTGCGGTTGATTGTTTTTGTACTGAAACCACACACTCACACACACAGACACACACACGCACACACTGCAGAGAACAATACACTCTAAACAGCTCCAATGGAGGACTCACACATTCCTATGGACAGAACACCGAGCTGGACTGGACTGTCAACTCTAAAACTATTAAGTCCAGGAGGATCTGGACTGGGACCAGGACCAGGAGGATCTGGACTGGAACCAGGACCAGGAGGATCTGGACTGGAACCAGGACCAGGAGGATCTGGACTGGGACCAGGACCAGGAGGATCTGGACTGGGAGTCATGACACTCTGGAGGAAAGCATTGTTCTTATTGTTCGTCTACTGAGCATGAGCAGAACGGCCATGATGTTCATGCACAGTTGCAGCATTTCCTGAAAAGTTGCGTTTTTCCTCAACTTCCACGGAGTTCTAAAAACTTCCAAAAAGTTGCACCGTTTCATCAACTCGTCTTCTTTCTGTCAAGTTCCACCTGCTGAGTTTGTTCAGTAACACTTCTTATACAGTTGCTATCAAATGGTTACAACTCTAAAGTTGCGTAGCTGATCATTTCTGATAAAAATCAGCTGGTTTCCATGTTATTAATGACACACCGCTCCGTTTACACCGACTCCAGCTTTCCTGATTTTTATCATGATTGTATTCATTTCGTGCTGCTCTCCAAGAACAGTGAACATTCTGCTTTCAGCTCACGCCCGGCTGAACGTCACCTAACGCAACCGATTCCATTTGTCAAACTCTCTGTTGTCTTTAGTTCGGCGCACATCGTGACACTGGCGTCGGTCCGTGACCGATGCGAGCGCGCTCGGCAGATCGGCATCAAAGCCTGGAGGAGCTTCCTGGAGGGAGGCACACCTCTCTGCTTTACGAGGGTTTCAAACAGCACGGCCACATGAAGGCGGCGCCCGCTTTATTCCGCCGACGGCTCGCTCTCCTCCTCGCTCTCTCTTTTACAGTGGCGCGCTGTAAACGATCATTTCTGTGATCCCATTCAGATGATTTAATGACAGAGCAATAGGCGAAATGACGGCTTCTGAAAACACTTTGTGAATCAGCAGCCGCAGCCTTCACGTTCCTGGCAGTGTGTGTGTGTGTGTGTGTGTGTGTGTGTGTGTGTGTGACTGCATGAAGGTGTTTGGCCCTGTGCCAACATGGGTCAGCGTGCGCTAAACAAGATAAAAGGCGGCTTTCTGAGAAGCCCGCTAAGTGGAACGTGGAGCCTGCTGTTCGTCTGAGAGGAGGCCGGTTCGAGGCCGGAGACGACGCTGAGGAATTTGGGGCTGAGCGGGGCAGGGCCACCGGGGGACACAGGACTCGCTCCGGGTCACTGCTTTCGAGGTCAGCCCCCCCACCTCCACCTCCACCTCCACCTCCACCAGCAGCTCTGTTCTCTTCCCTCTGTGCTCCTCGTTCAATCTACAGTTTATCATCAATATTCCTGAGCAACACAAACCAATCCAGCTTTAAACATGAGAATCAGCCGTTTCTAACTACTGTTTCCAGGATTTATAAAGTGTTTCACTCAGGATGTTGATTGGTTTGATAATTAGTCATGGTCGGTAAAGTTTTGTTTTTGTTTTTTTTGGCCAGAAGACACTTTTGATTCTTAGAAACTTTCCTCATCAACCTTCTCTGGGTCTCACTTTCTGATCTTCCAAATCATTGAAGAGTTTTCTTTCATGAAGTGACTGAACACAAACTTTTGATCGGCTCCTTTGTGAGGAAAGCACCAAACATAATGACCTGTGTTCTTCAGCAGTTTTAATCTTCCTGGACGAAATGTCAGATGGGAGTAAAGTTACAGCTCTGTAATCACTGGCTTTACAGGGTCATCAATGCAGGGCTGTAACAGTTCATTAAAAAGGCCGTAAACACTCCAAAGAGGGTCTAAAAGCTACTTAAACTTGAAGGGAAACTAACAAAGTCCCACACACTCTCAGCAAAATGCCACCCATGGTCCTTCCTCCGCCCGCTGCTTCGGGTCTTGATGGGTTTTTGGAATCCGGACTCTGGTTTCACCGGGGTCAGGATCGGGGTTCGAACACGCTCCTCTCTGTGTGCCGGGCGGTGCACTCCACTGACGTCGGGGCGGCTGCTGTTGGAGGATATTATCCATCCAGCAGCAGCCTCCTCCCAGCGCGATGACAAGCTCCAGAGAAATCCCTCCACAGCTGGAGGCTGGGAGGCCCCAGACCGCCCCGCCACCCCCCCCATGTACAGTGTAGAGCCCCCCTCCCTCCCTCCCTCCCTCCCCTCTCACCTTTCCCTTTTCTTTTTAACTCGCTGCGTTTGGGCCCTCCCCTCTCTCCGGCTCTCGAAAGTCTTAAAGAGTTCATTTGAAGTCTGTTTTCACAGCAGGGCCGACGCAAATCGTTCACTGAGTTAAAAATACAGCAGGGTTCAGCCCCGCGCAGCGCCGTCCTTGTTAGAAAAGACTTTTCTGACCTTGTGTATGATGGAATATGAAACAGGTTGGACTTGATGGTTTCAATATCTTACACACATAAAGCAAACTCTACAAAAATAATGAAGTTATCAAGTTTGTAAAAGAAGCCCAGACGAAGCTGAGCACCACTGTCATAAACAGCCCACAACACGACGACAGCTTCCTGTCCAGGACCGGGGTATAATCTCTCTACAATTTACATTTTCAGCTGTTAGGTGCAAATTTTTAATGAAAATAAATAAATGCTGAGCCATGTTCGCCTTCTTATATTTGCTTTTGGGATTAACAACAACAACAAAGAAGAAACAGCTGACTGATTACCATCAGCGGTTTTGTTCTTGGATATCAGAAAGACATGACAGCCGTCGCTCATCTAAACCAGTTTAAACCTCCAGATTAATTGGATGTAAGTAACTCAGAGAATAAACTCTTCAGAGGCTATGAAACTCTGGTATTTCCCTAAAAATGCTGCGACACTGAACTTTTCCACACACTGGCTGGTGATGTGTGCCATGAGAGCAGCAGTTTCCTCCGCCGTCTTACGTTGTGTTTTAATGAAATGGAAACATTAGTCAGGGCTCCGAAGCCCTTTCATTCCAGGCGCCTTGGAGTGCCGAAACTGAGCAGAACAAAAGTCACTTCTTCCCTGTGAATAAGCCTCAGATCTGGGCCAGCCGCTGCCCGGGCCGCCGCTCCCCGGGCTCACTTAAGGAAAAGCCTGTAAAAACCATGACTGATTTACATCCCCGCTCGCCCGGGCTTCCGCACGGCGGCGCCGCCGACTCCCCGCGCCCCCGCCCACCCCATCCCGCCACGGGGGCTTCGGTGGGTCTGCGAGAGTCCAGGAACCGAGAGAGAGAGAGAGAGAGAGAGAGAGAGAGAGAGGGGCTGAGACAGAATGGGACTGGAGAAAAGAAAGAGGGAGAGAAAAGAGAGCAAAAAACTGAGAGGGAGGGGGGTGCGGGAGGTCAGGAGGGCAGCGCGGGGCGCTCCCAATCAGCGCTGTGTAAACAGGCCTCCTCCTGGAGTGGACAGGTTGCAGGGGGGGGGGTCCTCCACGGGCCACTGGGGCTGTCAGCAGAGCAGATAACTGATGGCAGGAATGTGGCATTTGTTCTTAAAAAAAGAAGGGGGGAGAGGGAGGGAGAAAAGGAGGAGGAGGAGGAGGAGGAGGAGGAGGAGTTCAACTAGTGGCAGAAAGCGGGGGCCGCCAATTAACATCTACTTGATGCATTCATCCAGCCGGGGCCTCTGGCTCCTTAAGCCCTGCAGCTGCAGCGGCGCTGGCAGCTCCCCGGCTCCGCCGCCTCGACCCGCCCAGCGACTCGGGCCGGACGGCCGAACAGTCACACACTCCGGTCATCACTCTGCCCACTCGCCGGACGAAACGTCTGAAACTGTGAGGAAGTCTCCAGTTTTCAAGCAAACAAGCGCCTGAGCTCCACATGCCTAATCTGTTAGTCCAGCATCGCGGCAAATCAGCCGGCGTCCTGTCAGCCTCGGTCCGAGTGGATGCTCCCCATTTACATAAAGATTGAGGTTTAGAAGATTGACGCCAATTTAGGAGTTAAGCTGCACCGATGGGATTAATGTGATCCTCCGTGGCGTCCTGTCTGCGTGTGTCCCGGCTGCCAGGAGACGGCCATTCATCTCCCTCTTGATCCTGAACAGTTATTAGCCTGTCCTCCTGCGGGGAGCGCACGGAATCGGGATGGGAGTCCGCTGACCTCGCGTCTGCGCTCGGAGGAGGCGGGAGGAGGGGGAGCGCCGCTTCCCCTCAGAGCGGCGCTCTCCTCAAACGGAGCCATGATCCCCGTCTCTGACCCTCCCTCTCCCACCACCCGTGGCGGTGGCCTTTGAGGCCAAGTGAGGTGTAAACAAATCCAATATACACCACATTGTACGGCACCCCGAGGGTCCCAATGAAGTTACTCTGGAGGTACAAATCACTCCGGGTCACGGTTTGCTTGCTTTTTCTTGCTCTATTTCCCAGAGGCTCGCGGCTGCCCGCGCCGCCGCCGCCGCCCAGCCACCCGCCGCCGCCTTCACGCAGGTTTATTTACACTCGCACGTCCTGGATTGATTGAATGGGCCCCATTTTGGGATCGTACCACCGCGGGCCTGCTTAGCGTCGGAGCCGGAGACCACCGTGCAGACTGGGAACGTCCATATGTTCTGCTCCCTAAATCACACAACCGTCCGACTCCACAGCGAGGATGTCGGACCTTAAGCTCCCGCCATATATCAGCGCCATCGCCAGCTCCGGATGATGGCGAGAATCGCGCTCCATGTTAGATCAAAATCTGATCTCTCTGGCTGTTAGTTAGCTAGAACAGCATTTAGCATGCCGGCAAAAAACCCCAAACTGCCATATTTTGGATCCCTCAATAGTTGGGACAGCGCCAAGTTCATTACTGTGCTGTTTTATTTCCTTTTAACGATGCTGTAGGAACCAAATCAGCTCCAAAAGCTCTTTTACCATGAAGCCTAGCTGTTTTAACACGAAACAGAAAGTCGACTTCGAAGGATTTTTTTTGTTGTCGCTTTTCTGAAATGCTCCATTTATTTCTAACCTCTCCACTCTTTGTCAAACGCCGCACACAAGTCATGTTGTTTTTAGCATGAGGGGAGGCATCATTAGCAGTGATAGCTGCTGTTTACTGAACAAACGCAGACAATCTGAAGGAAAAACATGCCGCAAATTATTGAAGTGACAAGCTGTCTTTGGGAATAACAGGCCATTAACAGCTCTTTGTAATCTTAGAAATATTTTTTTCTTTTTTTCGTATTTCCAATGCACCTTCATTGGATTTAGAACCGTTTTTTGGGGGAGGAAAAAAAAGGGTGAAATCTTCTTTCCGTTCCTTTACTTTTCAAAGACGTGCAGCTGAACTCCGTGTTGTGTAAACAGCGAGGAGCAAACAGCGCCGTGGGTCAGCGGGGCCGATCCGCTTCCTGGAGAACACCCTTCCCTCGGCCTGGCGGACGGTCAGCAGGTCGCCGCGGGGTCAGCCTCCGGGCGTGGCCTGCACCTTACAGTGGCGCAGAGGTGCAAAGGAATGTGAGTCAGTCCTGGCCGGCTCCAGCCGGACAGCGAGGACGGACGCCGACGTTCACAGGTCAAACAGCCTCCAACGACCGAAGCGATTAGCTTTCAAGACGCTGCCGACAGTAATCTGCTTCGGTATCACGGTGCGGTTTTGCGTGCATTGAAGGAACCACAAAGGCGGTTTCGGTAGCGCCGGACACCAACAAAAGCCCCTTTGTGTCTGCTTGTGTCACGATGAGCTGCGGTAGGAGTCCTCACTCGCACTGAGAACCTGTCGGGGGTGGAGGGGGTGGAGGGGGGGGCAGCGGCAGCTCGCTCGCTGTGTACATGCTTCTGCCTGCATCTGAACACATGAATGGGAGATTGTGTTCCGGGCCAATGAATCAATTCACACAATATGACGCAGTGCAGTTGTTGAGACGGCGGTTGCTCCAGATGAGGATCGCTTAAGTTCACTTTGCGGCTAATTGGAAGCGACACGTCTGCGAGGGAAGTGACGACCCGGCTAATGTGAGCAGCAATGCAGTCCGACTCGTCAGCGTGGACAGACGGCGTGGAGTCGAGCTGGTGGTTGTTCCCTTCCAGCTGCGTGTTGCATGTCTTCACTGGACCCGTTTTCTTTTCAACACGCTCCTAGAAGTGTGGTGAACTGAAGCGTCGCCATTGTTTCCAAAAAATTACCCCATAAAGGTGGTAGAAGATTGATTTTCAATTTAATTATGATTATCAATCAATCAATCAATCAATTTATTTTTGTATAGCCCAGTATCACAACAACAGTTGCCTCAGAGGGCTTCAAGATGTTACATTTGTCGGTAAAAGTAAAAACAGTGAATAATTATATATCTTATCAGTTTAAATATTCCAAACCTAAGTAATTTCACTCCTGTACATGCGTGATATCCTTTGATTAGAACGGTCCAAACATTGACAGCATGTTGAAGGAAACCCCACAATGCACCAAGCTCGCCTTTACCTTGATGGTGATGACACATCTCCTGAGTTTAGTGATCACGAGCGCTGGTTTGGACTGATTGACTGCCGAACTGTACTACTTTGAGAAGGTTTTATTAGAGATGTGCTGCTAAACTTACTTTAAATGAAGCCTTGAAGAGGCTTTGCTAGCTTGTAGCTAACATTTGCAAACTCTCAGATAGGAGAGATCATTTCAGATGTGCAGATACTCTCCAGCCAGATCATTCACTGCCTTTTCAGAGATGACCTGCTGTGAAAGTCACTCTTGTTCTGTCGATTCGTTGCCGAGCGGATGATGGAATTCCCTGAAGTTCGCGTGCTTCGCACCCGTTGGTTTGACTCGTCGGCTTTCAGGCTCCAGCTATCAGGAGGAGATTTAATTAAGCAAGTCTTGGGAGAATAATACTCAGCACACAATTAAGCAACACTGTGTAACTACTTTTCCCAGACGGAGCCGGGCTGCGGGAGGAGAGGTGGGTCTGCGCCGCACGTCCCCGGGCTAGCTAGCTAGCAAGCCGCTGCAATTACAGCGCCGGCTCACAGCATCAGGTATTTTAAATATAATGGGTATGGCCTGGTTTCCATTCGCCCCAGATAAAGTTCTCTTTCTGCTCTCCTTAATTAGACAAAAACAGCTCCCTCCTCTCATTGCGAGACTTAGCATGTCGGCTTTCCACAACTTTCACCGAGGCTGCGAGCGGATGGAGCGCTCAGACTGGGATCGCACACTCCAGAAGACAGTGCAACACCTGCGCCTTTAATACTGATCAAAGTTGCGGATTTTAACAAGCAGGGACCACATACAGGTATGACAAAAGGGGCCTTCACGCAGCAACAGATGCAGCTTCCTTCATTATCTATCAGCGCATGCCAGGATGCAGATGTGTGAAAGGCTGTCAGACGCTTCAGCACTCTCCACAAACCAATTAAACCAAATTGACAGCACACACACACACACACACACACACACATTGCATGGGATTATTCCACAAGCGATACTGTCTTTGTTTGGGTTATTCACAAAGTCTGTTTGCTTTTTGTGTCTGTAAGCCATTAATATTAACTATGGCAGGAGAAGACTGTGTGTGTCGGAGCTTTGCTGCGGTTTGTTCGCTATCTGTAAAACACAGACCAGAGAGGCAAGGCAACGCTTCTCACTCAAATATTACACTTCATTCTTTCGTTCCTCTTTAAACGGCAAACCCGCAGTGTCCTCACTCATCACAGAGTGATGATATTTGAATGCATTCAAAAGAATAACATAAGGAGACGTTTAGCACGGCGCCCGCTCGGTCCACAGATGACTGAATCAAGCGCTCCTACTGGAGGCATGCATTTTTAAATGTGCGTCAATGCTCATTGGTTTTTCACGGCGCTCACACAACCACTGGGGTGTGAATTAACTTTCCAAATTAGAGTGGATTTTTTTGGTGAATACTGTGTGCAGTACAAGTATTAAGTATGCCGTTGGATCTCCTGGCAGACGGAGCCTGAAGAGATTCTGTTTCCACGAGCTCAACCTCGTGTTTAAAGAAAATTCAATGAAAAGGACCATCGCTTATGGAGTCCAAACAGCCTTCAACACATTATGGATTAAGCAGAATCTGATATAAATCTACTGTTAAGGTTAACAAAAAGGCATGGATCCATAATCAGAAAGACAATGAGAAGGTTTGGATTCCTTCTAGGATTGGCAAAAAACACTGAAAAGTCCCTGACCTTTTAATAATATTTATGACTGGATAAAAGAATCCAGTGGCAGTAGTCAAGTTTTGCAGAGTCCCAGCAGACAAATCCCCGAGCATCTGCACACAAAGTGAGACGGCCTTCTACCTCTCAGACGTCAGATTTCAGCTGCGGTCAGCTGTGTTTTCAGTCTGCTGCTGCTGCTGCTGCTAATAAGACTATTTCAGCCTTCTACCTGCAACTGATGGCTGAGATGCACTCCTCAATAATGCATTAGACAGGCAGGTTTGCACCCCTGGGTCCTCCCCTCCCCCCCTCCCCTCCTCTGCACATACTGTACAGCCCTGTACAGTGGTGCTGTTGCCTCTGCAGCCTGACTCAAAGGTGAGTAAGGCCTATTGATTTGTGGACAGAAAGCACCACTTCTCATCTTCTCTGGGCCCCGGCTGCAGAATGGATTGGGGTGAAGAGGATGGTGGTGGTGGTACACAAAAAACACACACACACACACACACACACACACACAGAAACACATCGGGGAGATGGAGAGAGCAGAGGAACGAGGGGGAGGTGGGAGAGAGAGGAGCAAACTGGAAAAACAAGAGAGGCACCGGCGCTTTGTTAGTCTTTCAGCTGCGGTGACATCACTGCACACACACACACACACACACCAGGACGGAGTGGGGGGGGGGGGGTGGAGGAAGGAAGGAGGGGGCGGGCGGAGGAGGAGCTGAGGCTGGGACAGAAGTGACCGTTGCTCTGAGAGGAAACTTCCCGAGTCCTCTCGGCCTCCCGGGGCAGAATTCTGCTCTGAGAAAACCTGGCGGCCGCTCGGACTCTGAAGCGTCTCATCAGGGCGGCTCGGAGAGAAAAGTCGTGTCGGCGGGAGAGTCTGCACTTTCTTCAGCCCTCTTCTGTGTTTCTGCAACTTGGAATATCCGCCGTTGCAGTGCAGTGACTGTTCACACTTCTGTCGTTTTGTTGATTGGTGTAAATGAGACTTTCTGGAAACCCTGGAGCGCAGTACTGCTACCGCATCTGCACCGCGGTCTCACTAAACAGTCATTCTGCCATGTTTACAGTGTACTGTTTCATTACTAAAACAACCAACATCGCCAACTAGTGGCCTGGCATGCTAACTGCATCCTACTCAGCTGTGCTGTGTAAACAGAAACTTTCCTGAAACAAAAACACAAAAATGATGCATTTTCACTTGAAACGTGTAAACAGCCCCAGTGAAAAACTACGAGGATGAGGATGAGATTAAACATATGCAGCAGATAGATTGAGGAAAGAAGAAAGAAAAATTCTAATCAGCAGCTGTAAAAAAAAGTTTATTTCCTCAATTAAAACACATTATAGAGAAGAAACTTATGAGGTTGAAGCAAAATGAACCAAAACAATAATAAATCACCAAACTAGCTAATTCAGAAATGCAGGATTTTAAGGAATGAAGGAATCAGGTAACAGAGTTGCAGGTACGTGGAGACTCGGGGGTGTTTTTGTGCAGGTTATCTGGAGCTGAGGAATGTCTGCAGACGCACCGAGCCCGTCCCGTCAGCCCGATCCGAGAGCAGAGCTGACGGCCTGGTTAGATGCTCTGATAAACAGTCGCCGAGCTGAAGTTAACCAGAGCGGAGCCGAGATAAAGAGCATTGTGTGGCTGCGTGTCTCCGTCCAGCGGCGAGCGGACCCTCCACTGATAACCGCACAATGCCCCCCCCCCTCCCGCGCAACAAGGCCTCCCTCAGCCAGATGGCAAATTAGTGCCAATTGTTCAAAAACAATGCGGACGGCTGATGACAGACGCTCGGGGCGCTCGGCGGCGCGGCGGCGGGTCGTTCTGTCACTTTAATAGGAATTCATATACAAGTCTTCAAGTTTGTTTTAGTCACGGTTTAGTGTGACGAGTCTGGATCTGGATTAAGAAATCTTCTCTTTTCCAGCAGACGATGTTAAAGGGTTAAAGCAGCGGCGGCCTCAGAGCGGAGCAGAATCAACAGATGAAGGCTTAACTTAGCGTTTTATTCCTCTGCGGGTTTTCACCACCTCTGAGAAGCTGATTTCGACATCCCCGGGGTTCGCGTCAGGTTCCGCCTCTTTCTGAGAAGCTCTCGCAGCGGAATGAGGCGATACGTGTCGTTTCAGGCTCGCTCTCCAGGTTCAAGCCCTTATCGACGCCGGCGAGTGACACGGCGTTGACACGCCGGACAATCCCACATCTGGACAGGTCCAGAAAGCAGCTGGCAGCGGTGGACCTCGGTGATGGATCACAGCATTAGCTCTGCGGCCGCTGGCTCTGAGCGAGTAACGTTGGGGAATTACTAATGTCCCAGAGAAAGTTTCCAAACTCTCCTCTGAGCCGTTCAGCGAATTAAAATGTAAAAGTGTAAGTGTTTGGACTGCGCGTTTGTTAGAATTGCGTCCAGCGTGGAGATGAGGTAGTGGTGTTCGTGAGTATATTTAGAGACGGAGGGGGGAAAAAATAAGAGAGCTCAGCTGAAAACCGCAGAACGAAGAGGCCACAGCTTCTGTTCAAACAAGCATAACAAACCCAGACTTATTTTAGCCTCGCTGGTGGCGAGCGATCCGGAGGACACACACTTCTGAGTGGACAGCTGCGGTATTCACCACAACCACAATCCATTACCATTAGATCATAAATCAAAAAATAAAAAGACAGTGCCAAGAATAGCAGCCATAAAACAGAAAAAGATCGGCCCATTACAACGTGGCTCGCTCCGAGGGTATGCAATTAGCTCCTGTTTTATATGGCGTGCCGCTCATTCACCAGAACCAAGGGGAGGAAACATTTAAGAAGCAAAACAGGAGAGGGAGGCAATCAGCGGGGACTGATCACAGAGGACTGATGAGGACGGTTATTATTCTTTTACTCTGCCTGCCAGAGACGTTTAATGCCTCAGCCGTGCGTTTATGAAACTCCTGTTTTTATACGTGAGTCACCGTCCTGGGCAGGTTTTAAGATGTGAGGGGAAAAGTGCAACATGGAGCAGCCTTGGCTTTGTTTCCTGTTGCATTCACCAATGCAACAAGACCACCGAGCAACCTGAGCTAAAAGCAGATGATCCAGTTCGTGCAGGATCGCTGGAACCCATTCCAGCCAATAAAGGACCGCTTTAAGATCAAATGCATTCAGCAGAGTAACCCTTTCTCCCTGTGCGGTTACGCTAGCAGGTTTGTAATCAGAGCCAAGCACAACAAAAGCTTTAGTGGCATTCATTCAGTCATTCAGTTACATCAAATTAACTTTCTCACTCTCAGGGTGTCAGAGGGAGTTTAGCCAGAGGTGGAATAACCAGTCCCAACTGGTTATGCATTGTTCTCCTCATCCGCGACACCATCGCTCTGGCACTGGCAGTTAGCTTTTCCGTGCACTGCGGTCGGCTATAAATCAATCTCTGACTTGTTTTCATTGTTACTTCACTGGAGGATTCTGTCAAGCACACTGTTTTATCTTCTGCAGCTTTAAGGACTTAATAATGTTTAAAAACGGCAGAAGATGATTTATATATATTGCACTGTATTTTTCTGTCTATATATCTAGAAAAATTAAACTAAAAACTCTACTCCCAATCAGTCACTGAAAAGACGGAAGTGGTTCATTATCAAGGGAAATTTGAGCAGATTTGTGTCAATATTTTGAAATTATCAGAAGAAAATACTGATTTTGGTGAAACTGCTGCACAGTAAAGAAGCTAAGATGTTGACTGAAAGTGTTCCTCGTGTGATAGTTTACTCTGTTTTTTAGAGTTCAACTATTCCAGTAATGTATTTGAACAAGATAAGAGGAGAAAAGGAGGGATGAAGCTCATCGGCAGTGATCCTGGTGTGTTTCAGGTAACATGGAGATCCAGACTCTTTCTGCTGGTTCTGCTCTGAAAGGTGTGGCTAAATCTGAAAAACATACAAATGTTGCATCATTAGGAGTCGTCATCTGGAGAAAAGCTTTCCACTGAAGTCCGATCAATGAGGGATAAACAAGGACAGAAAGAAAAGCCTTATTTACCCAGTTCCAGAAATACCACGGGGCAACGTCTCCGGTGTTTTTCAGCCGGGCGCACCGCGGGGGGCGACGCATCTCGCAGGAGAAAACACGGGCTGCGTCTTCTCACATCGGCCGGACGGAGCCACTCGCCGCCTGAGAAATATCAATTCACCTTCTCTTTCATGTGAATCGGAAAAAAAAATGCCCCAATTAAACAGCAACACCATAAATCAAAACAGCTGCTGGTGACGGCGCGAGGCTTTCAAAGACGCTCTGAACCGCTTTGAACGGCTCCCTCTTCTCTCCGCATCGCCCCCTTTTTCAGCGGTGATTTACAGCCGGCGACTCCATATAAAAGTTGATGAATGGAGAGGCAGCGGAGAGAGCGTCCTGTGAGGAGAGCTCACCTCCGGGGGAACGGAGGGGCGACGCGTTCAGGCACGTCAACTTGAAAGCAGGTGAGCAGGAGCCCCTCAGCACATCCTGCCACTCCAGTTCCTGCCATTTGTTCTCCGTCTCTGGGATAAGAACCGGGCTGAAAGCGCAGGATGTCGGCCGCGGACGGCTCGCCTCGTTCGGGACGCGTTTGTCTGCAATTACCGTCTGACTTCCGGCCCGGGGGAAGCCGTGACGGCGTCCCTGCTCCGTCTCCTCCAGCCTGGCGGTTTCACCTGTGGAGCAGAGCAGAGCCTCCAGACTCTCTCCGTCCTTCTCCCTCCAATCATCATTTGGAAATATACCCCACAATTAAGTCATTTTTCAGGAATTTGTCTCGGCGGCGGTGAAACGCTGGATGGAGCCGCTCTGATCGGGCCGTTCACCCGAGCGCCGGACAGCGTATTCACTCCCGACTTCCTCCCAAAGTGTCATTCGCCATGGCGGCGAGCGGGCGGAGGAGATGATGAAGGCCGCCACCTCCTCGTACCTGGACCTCCAGCACGCCCAGCAACGTGCACGTGCACGTGCATGCTCTCCAAGCCCCGCGTCCGCTCGCGTTCCTGTTGGCATTAACTCCACCCCCGTCTGTCTGGCAGAGTCTCGCTTTAAGTGGAAAAACACAAACGTCAACAGTGGAACCGTTTTCTCACTTCTCTTTCACTCACTCTCAATCTCTAAACCAGACTCAGTGCTAATTTCAACAATGTTTAATCCAGGTGTGTCTTGCTGCAGCAGTCTAAACAAGACACACCTGGATTAATCAGTTTGGCCAATAATGCAAGACAGGAAATGAATGTGCACAGCTACTTTCAGGAAGTAGTGAAGCTGTGAAAATACCCCATTGCAATCAATTACAGGCTTGCAGAGTGTATCTTTAGCCACTAGTGGGTGCTGTTGTAGCTCAGCAAATGAAGGGAATTCAACTCGTTTTCATGTTTTTACTGCTTAAAAGTTGTACAACTATGGTATTGATGAAGAGACAGATGACTGTGACTGAAGCTATTGTCTTCTGAAAACATTAAAATGCTAAGTGTCGCAACGAGCCTCTAAAAATAAATGTCTGCACACATTAAAGATGGATGTAGCGCCCCTTCAAGCTGAAATCACTGCACATCACCCCTCAGTCGTTTCCACTGTTTAAAAGTCTGTATTGTTGCTTGAATTCCTCCAGAGTCTCGTTACAGTCTGCTTCTTCATTCTTTTGCTGACTCGCTCCGTGTTGTTGGTGTTTTCTTGCTTTTCAAGTTAACACATGGAAATTTGGCGCTAAACCTATTAGCATTACACGAATAAGCCCGAGCTAATCCCACGGTGACCTGACTTCCTCCTGCTGCGAAGGCAGAACTGCACTCTGGTACACTTTCCTGCAACTTTTGCATTGATTGAGGCGATCAAATAAACATGAAGGTAAAAATTAAGAAAGCTTAAACTGAATCTCGACGTGTCGTCCACATCGAACAGAAAAGGCTATTTTATTCGACTGGTTATGGCATTTGAGGTTTTGGAGCAGTTTGTTGAAGTTTCCTTGAATATCCACATTCAAAAGAGAAAATACTGTTTTTTTAAGTCTTTGTGCTTAAGAGAAAGTAGTTTTGCCTCTCAGCGCTTGCTGCCGCCGCAGAACATGAATCCGTCCCCCCAGAAGCTGAGAGACCGTCCCCTCACTGAAAAACAAGCCCCCGATAAAAGAGCGAGCCGGCGGCCTGGCAGGAAGAGATACAAGATACCGTCCTCAACACACAGAAGTCAGCCTCTGCGCTCCATCTGTCGCCGACACGAACCTGCCGTCTCCTCCGCCTCGGCTCGTCTTGGCACCTTCCTCCGTTTGTCTGAGCGACGACGTCTTGGCTGACGAGTCTAAAGAGCAGTTCGAGAGTCCTCTCTGCGGCGTTCGCTGCGCACAAGGAACTCTGAGAGGACACTTGACAAAGACGGAGACTGGCGTTTAGAGCCGTGGCGGTCTGGCCGTCAGCTACAGTTATGATGGACTGCTTCGTCAGGTTGCTAGAAATTAAGTGTTTTTGTTCTTCAGCAGTAAACATCAATGAATCCCAGAAATATCACATGAATCCACATCTTCTGTTTCAGCAGCACAGGTTTCCTACACCTGAAACCAATCCGTTATTAAGGCACAATATAAACTTTAGAAAATACATAAATAAAGTTCAAGTTTCCATGAAGGATTTCGGTGTGTGAAATGAGACGGCGTGGAGTTGCAGTTGAGTGAACGCTGCATTCATCTAGAGAGCGTTTTTCTCCCAGTCGGTCTCTGCTTTCAGGTTTCTCCCTCCTGACGAAGTGGAGGAAAGCATTCCTCCAGCTCCACCGTGCAGCTGCAGTCCAACATTAACAAAGCCCTCCGAAGCATATATCACCCTGCCATGAAATCCAATCTTTCCCAGAGGTTCAGAAAACAAACCATATCCCTGCGACCGGGACCGGGAGTAGCATCTGTCAATAAAGCATAAATGAAGGGCTTGATTATACAGCTGGCTGGCCGGCAGCCATCGCTCCGAAGACAGGAGAGGAGGAAGAGTGGAGGACGAGAAGAAGACGAGGAGCCGGCGGTTGGTTGTTTTCCTTCGGCCGGCCCGTCCTCGCCCGTGCTACGAGGCAGCTGCAGACGCACCAGTCAAAACAAACCCGGGATGCCAAGGGCTACTCTGCTTTCTGCACACACCTCAGCTCCACCTACACACACAAACAGCGACCTGGCCGCTTCACTCCGGTCCTCCGGACACCCACCCTCCTCCTGCCGAGTCCGACACCAGCAATCTGTTCATGAACTTCAGAGCGGATGGATCCAGCAGGACGATTCCTTAAAAAATAACCTGCCTTGTGTTTCTGAAAGTCACCGAGGGCCGATCCGGGTCTGCAGTCTGAGAGGAGAGCCTCGGCCAGACGTGATGCACGAAGCAGAGCTGCAAACACAGAAATATACACTCATGACAGGTAGGGATTCATGCCCAAATGGCTTTTTTCCTTGTTAAAGAGGAGCCAGATCGTGTGTGTGTGTGTGTGTGTGTGTGTGTGTGTGTGTGTGTGTGTGTGTGTGTGTGTGTGTGTGTGTCCGAGCTGCACGGAGCGCTCCAACATCCCACCTAGCAAAATAAACCGGTCCATTAAAAAACAACACACAGAGTCTCACTCAGGACCTACACCTAAACTTTTCCAGTGCTGCCCCCCCCCCCCTCCCCTCCCTCCCTCACTCCCCCCCCTCCCTCACCCACCCTTTCTCCCCGCCTCCTTTCTTCTTTTTCACATGCTTTTACAGTGAGGTACGCTGAAAGCTCTCTTTGTTGCCACGGTCTGTGGCGTCTGAATGGTACCAAACAAGCGCCCAAGTGCACCGAGCCCCCAAGACGGCCGGCTGAATAGAATTCTTCCCCTGACTTCTCCCTGGCCGAGCGACAATGAGTGGGACCACTCCTTTCTAGTCAAGCCCGCACTAATGGCTAAGACAATATTTGCAGGAATGAGGGGGATTTAATTTGCATTCAGGCTGTCTCCGCTCCTTTTCACGGGACTCCGGGCCCGTTGGGTTCAACTGCGCCGCGGCCTCTGAAAGTACGCTTTCTGCCGATTTCACTTTGATTTCTCTTTTTTTTTTTTTCCAAACCCGCCACCACCGAGCTCCCCCCGCCGAGCCCCCTGTCTTTTTGGGAGAGTCTTTCAAGCAGCATTGGCTGCCCTGTCCGGGTGTCGAAATCAAAAGGGAGGCGAAGGAAAGCAGAGGGCGCTCCGCTCCTGAACAGGTGGAGCCACGAGACGCTGAGCTTACTGTAGCTCCAGCCTCCAGATTATCCTCAGGTGAAGCACATCAGCTCCCCCTCATCCTGAAGGGTCCACATTAAAGAGCCAACTCCAAACATGGAGATATGACGGGCTCCGGGATTAGTCGGCGTTTTCCTTTTTTCCTCTCCTTTATCTCAAACCGATATTCCAAAAGCTATTGTTGCAGGTTCAAAATTAGCTCCGGGCTACAAAAATAATTCCTCGGCCGGCGCCCGATTAAATAAAGTAATTAGCAGAGTCGCTTTAAAAGGGAGGGAGGGGTGGGGGGGGGCGCTTTAGATTACAAAAGAAAAATACAACAGGCAAAAACAGGCCCTAATGCTGACTGACAGCGGAGAGAGTGGCGAGATGTCGTAAAACACCAAACTGTGTTTTTCCTCCAGGCTTTTTGAAGTCCTTTAAAGCAGGTTCCACACACACACACACACACACACACACACACACACACACACATTAAAAAGCTACGCACACAGTGCTAATTATCACGGCCACGTTTTTTTTTTTCCTCCCCCTATTTGATGCTGAAAATGAAAATGTTCCTGAGAATTGTTACCATAGAAATCGGCTTCCTAAATGCCCGTCGCATCAATTGCAGCTGTATGACGGACTTTTTTTGTTTCCCCGGCTGGCGAGAGGCGCAGCGCGGCGTGCTAACAAAAGGATGGCGGAGTCAATTTGGGTATTAAAATGAGAGAACCTGGAATTCATCCACGAGCCGTCCGTCCTCACACACACAGAGACACACACACACACACACACACACACACAGGCAGATCATTTGCATACTTAAAGATGACAGTGAAATCTATATTGTGGGATTCTGGCCTATGAAGCAGTGATCTGCTGTGTGTTTACTTGGCTCCCTGCGAGTGGAAGCAACAAATGAGCACCTATGCCAAGAATAAACTGGCTCTAATGTGACTTCATGCGTTTCTATGTATGCACAGAAAACCTGTCAACCTCCACTCTGTTTAATTTGATTTTAAAGATAGATTAAAAAAAAAAAGATTTAAATGCAGATCGAGACATAAAATGCCGCACAGGACCAGAAGCAGAGCTTCCTCCGTCGACACGCAGGCAGACTTAAGTCGTGTTTTCAGTGACTCTGAGCACCAATGTCGAGTAAATGAACACCCAAAATATAACAAAAGTCTTCGGTTTTCTCTTGAGTGGTTGTAAACAGGGCCGAGACACTCCTGCAGCTGTGTTCCAGCATGGTGATGCTTGGAGCTAAATGCCAAATTAAGCATACAAAAATGCTCAAATGCTGACGTGACCATTGTTTTTGTGCACATAGGAAATGATTTCTCTGTTTCAGCATTAGCATCGAAGCCACGCCTGTCAAATTTCTGATTCTTCACACTTCACCTCTGTTGTCCTCTGAGTTGCTTTAGCTGCTTCCCTGAAGCAGACATCAAGTGTTTTTCTAATATGAGCCTCATTACAGCACAAATATCTATTGGTTTTAAGGATATTCCAAATTTTAGCCCCAAATATTTGCTTTTTTTTCTTTGTTTTACTAAATATAGATCTCATAAGGGTTTTATTCAGTGATGCATTTCAGCTTCAGCACATGCATCATGTTTACAGTGTGAGAGCCAGTTTTTATTTCAGAAGCAGACTTCCTGTTATGTCTGTCAGCTGGGATCAGATCCAGATCCTGAGTCGGATAAACTGTTGTTGAAGATGAATTAATGCAAACTCATTCTGGTTTTCTGCCTGTTTTTGGTTGAAACCATTATATAGATGCTACTGCAGATAAAAATCTGTCTGCTCGTAACTGCTCGTGACTTCGGATCAGACAACTAGCTTCTGCATTCTGCATGACAGCGGTACGACTTTTTGAAAATGCTCCAACAGTTGCTTCATTACAAAAAAAAAAAAAACAACAGCACGGAAGAACTTCCTGTTTGTACGAGGCTAACTGCTTGAACTGTCGTTTCACAGTATGCTAAGCTAAGCTAAGCTAAACATTTCCAGTCTGCAGCCTTGTTGAGGAGTAATCTCCTTCTCTAAGAAGGCTGAGCTTGTCCCCAGATGTCGATTATTTTATCTTCAACAAGTTTTCACGGAATCCAGAGAAGTAGAAACATGTGATCCTGGATTCAGCGGCGCTGCTGGAAGATCAGACGCGTTGTTAGCACACAAACGGCGTCGGCTTGACTGTAATTTGTCCTCTGAGGTTGCGATACCGACGTCGTTCCCACCTTTAAAGCGCAGACAGCCGTTGTTTTAAAGACGCCTTTCAGCGGGAAAGAGAGACGTAGCCTCTGTCGGGAGGTTTGTGCCGCTGGGAACTTTGAGATGGTAAACAGACGTTTGACAGAGCGGAGCGGTTTGTGTTCGCCTATTCTCTTTGAGATGTCTGAGCGCCGCTCCACGTGGGGAGCTTCAGTCTGGAACGTCATAAATATTCAGCTGGCAAAATGAATAATAACAGAGGGGCAGCGGCAGAGAGAGGGACCCGTCCTCCGGCTGAGCCTCGCGCCCTTCGACGTGACGGAGTGGCGGCCGGTCGTCCGTGTCGTAAAGCCACGGTTTCGTTCCAGGCTTTCCGTCGTCATGTCACCCGTGACTCACCTGCTCCGAGGAATTTTTCAGGCGTTAGACTCTGAATCATCGGGCCACGGAAAGGTGTGTGAAGCCGAGACGCTTCCTCGCTCGCTTCCCGTCGTCAATCACTCCCGATTCACAAACTTTTCACGGAAAGAAGCCGCCAGGCGGACGGGGTAAACTTTCGATCCCCGGTGCTTAACAACCGGCAAACTCTGGTAAATAGTAGAGCCACCTCTCTTTTTTTCCCCTCCATCTGTTCCCACGTCGGCCTGCAGGGTCAGCAGAGGGGAGGAAAAAACCAAAAGAGAAGCATCTGCTGTCAAATCAAGTGTGGTTGTCAAAAATCTTACCACACACACACTTTCCCTGCTCGCCTCCTCCAAGTAATGAAAAAAAATCATGTTCGACTTGCTGGAAAAACAAGACGAGGTCGAGAGCGAGCTGGAGAGTTGGGGGGGGGGGGCGAAGTTTTGAAATCGGCGTCGGTGCGTGAGAGGTGGAGGAGGCGCTGAACCTGTGCCAGGTCTGAGATGGGGAAGTGGGGGCAGCTCCAGCCTCCATCGCCCGCGGCCATATTGACTCCAGCCAGGCTGCTGGCTGTGATATGACTGCAGGCTATGTGTGGGCCCCGGCTGCCCGCCTGCCTGCCTGTTTGGAATCCGCGTGGATCGGCGGGGGAGGCGGAGGGGGAGGCGGTGGTGAGTCGGCTGAGAGAAAACCCTGCCAGTGTGTTTTCCACGGGGCGAATTCGCCGCGCTCCCATCCACCAAATTAGCGAGATGAAGTCGGGACGTTAACGATCCTGACAGCCTGTCTGTCTGCGGCGCGCCGTCTTCGGAGACGTCTCGCTCTCGTCCTCGCGGCAGGAATCCCAATGAGTCCGCCGGTGAGTGCGGCTCCAGACGCCGTTTCATCCAGAAGATACAAACCTTAACCGCCATACCCGTTCCGGTAACCACGGCGAGCCAGCGCAGAAAACCACAGCCTCCCCTTCAGGTTTCCACATTCCTGCGTCTGGATGGAGGCGCTGGAGCCTCGCCACATGTGGAATAGTGCTGCGCTAAAGCTGCACTTCAGAGTGACAGGTGTCCACCCTCGCCGCTGTAAAACTCTGCGATCTCGCTACAGCGGCGCGTTTGATTTACGACTCGGCTCCGAGGACTTGCTCAACACTTTTACAGCTTTCAAATTCAGAGGTGAGTTATGGAGACAGCAGAGCCGGCGTCTGTCTCTCCTTCCTCCCCTGCCTCCGGTTAGAGGCCACGTGCCCCCTCACACCGGCTCCAGGTGAACGTGGAGGGCTGCTAGCGGTGCGAAGTTTGGCCTCAGACTGAGGACGTGTGGACAGGTGACAGCAGAGCGTCGCCGCCGCTGCTGGAGTTTCAGCCACGAGGCCTGTTCAGGAGTCGCTCTGCAGCTCTGATGGAATCACGCAGAGTAAACACAGATTGCCGAGCTCCTTGGAGGATTTTGCTCGGTGCAAATTGGCCTAAATTTCCTGAATGACGTTTACGGAGTCGCGGCTCGCCGGCCGTGGAGTCCGGTGTGTTTCCTGACCCGTCCGGAGGTCTGTGACCTGCTGCTCCGTACTGCGCTCAGTGAAGCAACGTTCCTGGCTTCATAGCCACAGCGATGGAGGGATTGCTTCTGTGAGGCATTCGCAGTGCGGCTGAAAACCCAGGCTGCTCTAACTTGAACATCCTTTGGCAGAACAGCCTGAACCCAACCGGTCTCTCAGCGGCTGATCCAATCCGCACAGCAATCAAGAGGAATTTGTGCGTCGACTGTGATATTATCCGTTCATGGTGTCTGACCTGGAGGCCGACTCCTGCTGTGGGGAAAAGTGGGTGTGTCACGAGCATTTCAGCTCACTTGAGTCATGTTTTCTGCGTCTGTTTACACAGCGACCTTTTGGAAAATGCAGAAACGGGCAAAAATAACCCTTTGTGGACCATGTCCATACGTCTGAAACGGCCGGTTCCCCAGTGCAAAAGCTTTGTGACTTCATTGTGTTTGTGCTGCTAATAGCTAATAGCCCTCGGTAGCATGGCGCAATGCTAGCATAGCTTTAGCAAACTTCAGCAAACTGCTTCTCAATAAAAGGAAATCATAGATTTTAATGCTGGACCATAAAATAGTGGCGGCTTGTCAACGGCTAATGCTAAAGCTCTGTTAGAATAGCTCACATGCTGTCTGCAGCATGGTGTTTCTACGGCAGTTTCCTGACTTCAGAGAGACTCACATGCACTCCAGACTCGTGCACACTGCCTAAACAGAGACCGACTGCACAGCATGCGCCGTTACACTGCAGCAGCGCGCACCACGAAAGACAAAGACGTCTGAATTATGTTTAGGTGGTGAGAAGTTGTTATAACTACTTTGCATCAGAAGAGTTTCATAAAAACATTCTAGGATTTTCAGAGATTAATATCATAATAACTTGTGTGTGAGGGGATTTTTGCTCGTTATAAATTTTTTGGAGATTTCTCAAAGAAAAAAAAAGGAAAGAATCCAGTGGCGTCTGTAATATTTTAAGCATCTTTCTGCAGTAAAGTGTGAATTTCAGTCTGTGGGCCACGTTTCTAAAGTGTCATGAGAGGCCGCCGGGTCCATTGTGAGCGGGTGAGTGAAGGTTTTTGGGGTGGTCTCGCCCTCTGAGACAACACCTCGCCCCCCCGGACATTGTCCCGGTTTTGTAAGAACTTCTCGCTGAATTAGGCCGTCGCAGACCCCTCTGCTCCGTCAGGCGGCCATGAATAGAGCCCCATTGTGGCTCCCCATAATGCAACACTCTCATTATCACCTGATTGCAGGAGTCCGGCTGGCTGGCGGGAGCGCGGCGAGCGAGGCGGCTGAAGCGCGGGGAGGGACGGGCGCCGCCGGGGAGCGAGTGCGCGGCAGCGGCCGGAGTCAGCGCAGGTTACCTCTGAAAACCCTTTCTATCAGCTTCCAATTAGATGTAATTGGATTGCCGGTCACCCCTTAAATTAGCTCGCCTAATAAGGTTTCCTGCTATCAGTGCGGCTGTGTGGAAAATAATGAATAAATGCTGCATTTGAGGCGCGAAGCTCTGTTGTCTCACAGTCGGAGGAGCTCCACCGAAATACCAATTAGGCAGAAGCCCGGGCATCAGAGTCAACGGGAAAGAAAGAGACGCCGACGAGGCGAAGGAGGGAGGGAGGCAGCGAGACGCAGACACCACTGAAGGTAAAGGAAGGGAACATTTGTCTTCCGGAGGTTTAATATTTAACAAAGCGTGCGGTTAAAAAGTAACACGGCGCTCAGACATTGACGTTCCCATTAATCTTTAACCAGCCGAGTGGCGCGCTCGCACGCCGCCGCGCTCTCTGGAATCCGTTTTGCATATAGAGTCAGGATGCAACATGAAAGCGGCCCGTTTAAAAAATGCATCACGCGTCCAAACGGACGGTACAGTTCATCAGGAAGCGCAGGCAGCCGCTGTTCCGAGGGACGCCCCCCCCCCCCCCCCCCCCCCCCCCACCTCCGCCGCCGCCGCCCGGACGCTTGACCTGATGAACCCGGAGGCGCTCGGCCGACCTCGGCCCCGTCCCCGCTGAGGCGTCTTGTTTTTGTGTCCTGACACGGTCCGGTAAAATGCCTCAAGCAGATGCGATGAGATACCGGAGCGCCGCCATCCAGCGGGAGCCGCCGAGAGGCAGATCACCTCGGGCCGGACGCCGCTCGCCCCGCCACGCCCCGCGTCGCTCAGGAAAATCCAATGCATGTTTAATTTTATTGGACGTTTTCCAGTTTCCTCTCTGGTTCCTCCTCAGAATTCTATGCAGCAATCATTCAGAGAAAGAGAAAAATAGTCATGCATTTACGGACCATTGTGCGGCGGACACGGAGGCTTAGAGCGCCGCTCGCTCGCCGCGGCCCCCGGAGCCCGCCGGGACGTGCCGTGCAAGCGCAACCTTTTCAATCAAATCAAATCTCCATGCACCGCGGCGGGAAACTTTGGCCTCGGCCACGGAGGGAGAGCGTCTTATCCCGATAATTGCATTGGAACAGAGAGATTGCGTCGCCACGGGGCCGAAACGCTCCCATCGCTGAAACTGCCGGGATGAGCCCGGCGAGCCGGCCGCCGTCCGACCGCGTTTGATCCTCACGAAGAGGGGAGGGAAACCACGACGCGCTGAAATCCCATCCGAGCCATCGCGGCCGCGGAGCCGGAGGAACATGTGTACGAACCGACGCTCAGCGAGGCCCCGCTTTAATCTCAGCTCAATCCCGCGTCGAGGCTCCGGAACCCGCCGAGGATAGAGAGGAGTTCTCTTTCTGGGAATGTGCGTTCGCTTTTCAGCAACCGTTCCACCTTATAGGAAGATGAATGAAAAAACCGAACATCGATCGTTTGTATGGATCTTTGATAAAACCCTGCAGCAGTTTACCGGTTCTGCATACGTTCCATGGAGATGACTGAAACCATATTAACACAACGTTTCAAGTAAAAACTCTTCCATTTAGCGTTTTCGTTTCAGAAAAGTTTCATGTTTACATGGAAATGTTCTGAAAACAAGGGTTCAGTGGCTCGGTGGTGACTGCATTGTTTTCAGCGTTTCAGCCGTTTCCATGTAAACTGACGTAAATTTTCAAAATGTTTCCGCGAAAATGCAAAACTTGTCTCTAAAAAGTGGAACTTGAGTTTGACTTTTGGGGGCAGATTTAAAGAAATTCCGCGCTGCTGTTGCTTCATCTCTCAGCATTTCGAAAGCAACTGGCCGTGACGTGTTGGAGCTGTCTGTACAGAGAGCAGGTCGTGTTTTAAAGTTCCTCAAAAGCTGTGAATCAGTGGAGATTTCACAATGGCTTAATGAAGAACTGGGCCTGGACAGGATGTGAACGATGGACGTGTCCGGCTGACGAGGGTGACGCTCCTGCTGTCCTCAGCATGTCTCCATTCACCACTTATCACTTGGTTCTGACATGTAATAATAAATGTGTGTGTAGTTTAAGTCTGCACTGCTGCCAAACGACTCTCTTCCATTAAAATTCCACACAAATATTCTGTTTTTATCTTTCTTATGTAAACTAATTGATTTGCGTCCCTGTTACTGATCTGTTTATCTCTTTCACTGTGATGAATAACTGTCACAATCATCACGACTGGACTATTCTCCTTTTATTTACTGGAAACACTTCCATCAAAACGATATCATGACCTCTGTTTCAAGTGTTTTGAATGGAAGAATCCAAAATCCATTTAATCTGAACTCCAGCCCTGGATTTGCATTGCAGACAGTTATATTTGTATATAGATCTTTCACTTGTATTTATCTGTTTCCCACCATTCTCGTGATTTATATCCTCTTCCGTCTAATTTCTCTGTGTTGTGGAGGCGACGGATCAGTGAGGTTGATTAGTCTTTGCTGATTACGCCTCATTATCTTTCTTGGCAATTTGAAAAAAGCGTTTAAATTTATTCTTGTAATTATGAAAACAGTCGTACATCAAACATGCTGCACACTTCAGATATTATAATCATTTGAAGCATCTTAGAAGCTTTCTTCAAGATATATTTTGTTTTAAAGTGAATGAATAAGCACTTTTAGCCAATGTCTTTCGAGCAGAGGTGTCAAACATAAGGCCCGCGGCCCTCAAGAGACTCCAAAACCACCAAGGAAATACAGTAATAACGCGTGCTGAAGGCGGGCTTCTCTCTGGAGATCCAGTGGGAGTTCTGTCTGACAGTCCGTCTTCCTGGTGGGTTTCTCTGGGAGTTTTGACGAAGCGTCTCCGTCCTCGTCCGTCTCCGTCCCTCCTGTCCAGCTGTGTGGATCCGGGCTCTGTGCTCCGTCTTCCAGCTGTTCTCGGGTCTCCCTCCTCAGTGTGTGTTTGGTCGTTGCTGTGTTGCTTCTCTCCAGCTCCGCTTCCTCCTTCCTGCCGTGTTTCAGCCTCCTCACTCGTGTCCAGAGGACAATCATTTATCTTCATCTGGTCTTCATTTCAGCGAAACAGCTTCGCAGGTTTTCTTTTTAAAAAGACTTTTACTTTTTTCACTGTTTGAGCAGAATTAGTGTGAAAAATCATTTTTCTCCGTCAGATCGCAGAGTAATCCAGGAAGTACTGGACCGGCTCCCTTCTGATCAAAACACCCGGCATTCTGTCCAGGTTGGATTTATTCTCAAAGTTTCACATCAGATCAGACGTTTATTCCAACATTCGTGCCCACGTTGAAAGAAAACAGTGGTGTTATATAACTTGTTATGTCCAGATATTCACACTTTGTGTAACCTTGGGTTTCCACACTAAATTATAATCCAGATATTTATTTTTCATAACTGAACTTCTCCCTTTTCATTGCTGACTTTGTTTCCTGATTGTTGGTTCATCTTTAAATTTCCCCTGATTGGGATTTGAGAATGTTTGGCAGTCTAGAAAGAATTTGACATTCCTGACACTGGCTATTAAATGAGGGTTAAACTATGACTTTAACATCAGAAACACACTCAGAAAAGACAAAATACCATTTTAGTCAAGTTGTGGCTTCAGCAACCACCATATTTTCCAGACTATCGGTCACAGTGGTTTGTAATTCTTGAGCTTGTCATGTGAATTACAACAAGAAATGGTTTATTTATTAGAATATGCTGGTACATATGGGGAGTACCAAAGAAAACCTCAGTTTCTGTTGCATTTTACTGATAGTGCAAACAAAATGTATCAACAAAAAAAAAAAGCAATGTTTAACTGAAGCTTATAAATCTGCAGCTGATTAAATACCTGTCTGAGTCTGAGAAAGCTGTGAGGGACTGAAGAAAACCAGAGAAGTTCTGGAATCTGGAACAAAGAGGTCTGATGCTGCAGTTATGTCTGAATCTGCTTCTTCTGCTTGTCAGGACGCATTATTGTATCTTATAGTCTGGATATTAAGACGATGTCAATATAAAATGATTCAAATTCAGCATCTCTCATCTTATTTGTGAATAAATTAATTCTGGCAACACGGATGTTCTCACATGCTCTTTCTGGACCTCAGACCAGGTTCCTTACATCGCCTCCTTTCGCCTCCTGGTCTGACGGTGCTGCCGGTTGAGGCGCGGCGGCCGCAGGCTGTGGGAACCTGGAACTCTGGACAAACTAGAACCTGCACAGATCAGGTGAGACCCGACACCTGGCCCGCCGCAGAGGCCCGGGAACCCTGCGGTCTTTGACCCTGATGTCACTTCCTGCCGGCTGTGGAGGTCAAACGACCCGTGCTTCCCATGTAAACGTGGAGCGGCGGCCCAAACCGCCACTTCCCTGTGTGTATCTTTGGGCTTCCTGAGCTGCTTCCCTTCCTGTCATGCCTCACTTTCCCACATAAACACTCGACGGGGGAGAAGCAAAACACTGCGGCTCAGCGGCGGTTAATATCTCCATTCACGTAAGCGAAAAACCCACATCTCCTGTCAGTCTGAGCGCCGTGTGGAGCGCCGCACGCCGCCGATCCCTGCCTCGGTGTCAGATTAGGAGCCGGGCGTTCATGAATATCCCGCCGGTTACCCTCGCTTCACAACGTCAGTCTCCGCTTGGCTCGGAGCCAGTACAGTAGGGGGAAATAGAGTAAATACGGACGGGCCTTGCAGATGCTAATGTACTTAGCGTTAGCGGTAAACAAAATGAGATTACTGGGGAGGGAAGGCAAACTCCGAATTTGATTTACTCAGGCTTAGCGTAAACAGCTTGTCAAACCGCTGCTCTGCTGCTGTGAAAGGCTGCAGAATGTGGATTTGACTAACAAGCACAGTAAGTGTTTCTTGCTATTCATGAAAATTACCAAGGCGATTGTCACTGTAATTGGAAGCGAGCGCGAAAGAAGAATATGCAGCGGCGCTTTTCCCCAAAAATATTGTTTACTGCGTTTGTTTCCCTCCTCCTTCAAATCATTGTTGTGCTTTTGAGTGATAGGGGATTATGGGAAACGGACTTAAGGAGATCTGCTCGGTTATTAGAATAATGGAATCTGCATAATGCCAAATGGGAAGTGAGTTTCCGAGCACATGGGAACGCACAGCGCGGCGAGAGATCACCTAAATGTGTCCACAGTGTCCACGTGTCTCTGCAACATTAACATAATCCACAGAATAATCCAGCGGCGGCGGCGGCGGCGGTGCAGGCCTCTCCATAACGAAGCAGATAACGAGCCCAAGACACCACTCCTTATGGGAATAAAACTCAGCTAAATGAGATGGAACCAGGCTTAGTGCACTTATTATGTGATAAATAGGATTTTCCAAGTTAGAATTTTCTGCCATTTTTTTTTTTTTTTTTTTTTTTTTTTTTTTACCCGTTCTGATGACTACAGCAGTCACATTATTCCTCGCCTCACGCTGCGGGGAGAAACTTTTCACTGTCTCACCAAATCAAAAAAAAAAAAAAAAAAAAAAGACAGGCTAATTGCATGTCAATAATTCAATGCTTAATTTTAATGACCAGGAGAGTTCATTCACTCTGCGCCGAGGCAGAAGACGATGTGATTAATGGGATGAAAGATGGAGCCAGCGGAGGCGAGAGGGGAGGGGGGGGCAGGAGGGGGGGATAATGCTGAGGGTCTTCTATTCTCTTTCTTTCTCCACCTTTCCCTGATGGCAGATGAGGTCTGGCAGACTCCTGAGTCAACAGATCGGAGGAGGAGGAGGAGGAGGAGGAGCGAGGGGAGGAGTGACGGAGGAGGGGAGTGTCTCTGGAACAGCAGCCGATCTGGAGTCGTCCACGGACCCGTTTTCACCCGGAAACGCTAAACTGCCATTGTGTTATGGCGTCTGTTTTAACCACAGCGGCGCACTGAGCCACTGAAAATGCTCAAAATGCTACTCCTATTCCCGGTCCATATTCTCCTGGACATCTTCCATGATCGTGTTCAAAACGTTGCCTTGACAAGGCGAAACTTTTCTGAGGCAAAAACCCCAAAAGATTTAATTTGAACATGAAACTCCATTTAAACAGAGTCTAAAGTTATTATATTCACACAAAGCCGACTGACAGCTGTTTAAAGGGAGTTTAAACGTTTGTGCCTGAGCAGGCAGGAAATCCACTGCTGGTCTTCCAGAGGAGGACGGGACCTTTGTTTGTGCTGAAAGCTCTCAGTATTACATGCACATTGTTATGTTTAGGAGTAGAAGATCTGTCCCCGAAGGTTTGGTCCACACCCACCCTGGAGGAAGATGAAGGCGGCCAGACCACTCCTCACAATGGGAGCACTTCCTCCGGGCCTAATGGCCTCTGAGCCGCAGCTTTTGTCCCCTGATTAGCCGGCCCATTCAGGGCTCAGCCCCCTAATTGCACGGCCTGTTTAGCTACCCGGCATTACAGTAAGAATTAATGAGACACAATGATTGCACCCAGGAAATCTCCCGTCCCGGCCACCTCCGATCTGCAGGGGGACCTCGCAGAATAAAACCTCCTTGAGCTGAGAATTCAACCTACTGTCAAAAAAAAAAGGAAAAAAAAAAAATGTGTAGCACACGGATTCCTCTCCCCCTCCATCTCCCCTCGCAGGAGAAGAAATACATGTATTTATTCGAAGCAATCTCATAATTAGGCCCTAGAGTGAATGAGCGAGTGAGGGAGAGTGGTGGAGGAGCTGGGAGGAGGAGAGAGGAGAGGGAGATGTGGGGGTGGGAGAGAACCAGGCTTTCAATAGCTAAAAAAGGGCCCACAGATACAAAAGGCAGAAGAATGACGGCAGGAGTGAAACCTGCTCAGAGAGACGAGGAGCAGGGAGATGGGAAAGATGGCCGGGGGGGAGGGGAGGAGCGAGGGGGGGGCGGGAGGGACGGGGAGTCGTATTCAAACCAGCGTTTTAGCCACAGGTAACGTTTCATCAGCGTGGCTTTGTGGGAAGCAGCCCGGTCTCCGGCCCACAGTGACACTTTAAAGGAGCTTTGAGATGCTCCTGTGGCCTCTGGAGTCCCCTTCAGCTGGGAGCCGGCGGCCCAGACTCCTCTGGATCTGTGGATGTGTGAGGGCCGGACGCCCCTTTCTGCTGTATCGGCTCAGGTCTGTGGGAAATAATCAGCACAGACTCAAAACTTCCGGCATCAGTGGATCCTTCAGGCAGAAAGTCACTGCAGAAAGGCTTAAACTCACATTTTAAATCAGCAGCCAGTATTTTGCCATGAGTGTGGAATAGCGCTATACCCTCTCCTCTAGAGAAGTCGACTTCCATAGGCTCCGTTCTGACATCTTAATTAAAATCTGGAAGCCGGGACGGAGACTCACTTCAGGCTTTAAACGGTCTGAATTGATTTACTTCTTGTAGAATCGTTTGGAATACTTCTTCATTAGCTCTGATGCTAACACCAACATGAAAACACAAAGCTAACGCTGGGTCACTATTAGATCGGCGAGGCTGGATTTCATGTTTGCTTTGGTTCGCTTGGCTCAGGTCGCCCACTCAAAAGAGATGTCGACTTTTTATCACACACCTCAACTACTTCAATGGAAATAAAGCAGTTCATGCAGTTCAGTGATTTACTGACGGAGCACCTCGCCGCAATCCCAGAGGCTGGAGGAGAGAATCTTCCAGTAAACAGCAGAGAACCAGAAACACAACATCTCTTTATGACATTCCGAGTGCTGCTGTGAACATCCACTGTGTTCGCAGCATGAATAACACACACAGCAGCTTCAATCTTCCAGTCATCTTGTTGACATGGTTGGGCGATCTTCCAGCGTACACAGGAACCTCCGACCACGGAGATATTCGTGGAGTTTATAAGCACCTGAAACCGTTTGCAGAATTTACACGATCATTTCTAAACATTTACAAATAAATGGAGCAGCAGAGGAGGTAGAAAACCAATCCAACCACTGCTTCTCGTTACAGACTGGAATTCATGTCCAGAGCATGCAGTCTTCATTTGGTAAATGCTTTATTTCACACCAGCATCATCTTAATAGCCAGCATGCTGGCAAAAGTCAGGCTTGGAAACTGAGTGAACCAAGTAGAGCTTTGACCGTTTTCAGAGACAGGTGTCGTTTAATCAACAGTGTTCTCAAGGAACCATCGACACATCTGCACCACAGAGGATTACAGTATTTGTGGGGCTCACTCATTTGGATGTAGCGTACATTTACTGCCGTATACCACACCATCGTCTGCATACATGGAGACACATCTCTTCCGCCATTGTTTTCCCCCTCGCCGTCCCTGCTGAGGTCCTTATCGAGGAAGAGTGGAACAGTTAATTTCTGAATTTGCCTGCATCAACAGGATCACCACTTTCATGGGGAATATATTCAACACAAGCAGAGCCGTTTCAGGAATGCTCGGCGGAGCTTTCAGAGCTTCGCCTTTACTCACCTGTCAGTCTGATTTTCCTTTTCTTTCTCCGACTGAAACAACAACACAGACGTCTCGCCCCCCCACCACGAGCGCTCGCTCCGGCCGGGTCCGGTGCCATTGACTGCAAACGCTAGCACATTAGCCTCAGTGTTATCTGCTGTGGGAGCCTGGCTGTCTCGGGCCGGCTCAGAGCGCTTCACCTGAATGGCCTTTGTTTCCCCGTGACCCCCCTTAGAGCAGGTCGCAGCCCGAAGCCATTCCGCCCTGGATCAGGCCCTCCTCAGGTTTCCCCCGCTCTCAGGAAGACAGAAGACAAAAAAAAGAAGAGAAGAAGAGCCAGAGAGAAATGTGAAAAAAAAGAAAGCGGAAGGTCAGGGGCTCAGGTGAGCTTAGCGTGTAGCCTGTCAATCAGACATCATACGGCACGGCTCAGGGGAGGCTCTGCCTCCCCCTCCACCGGCCCCTCTTCACCCTCGGCTGCTCCGCTCACCTTCATGTCTTTCATGGCACATAATGAACCCAGATTCATCCGGAGTTCCACTTTCTCCCTTTTTCCCTCTCCACTCGGCAGATATTTCGACAGTGAGAACTTAATACCGCACCTCGGTGGACTCCAGGCACAGAGCGCCGCTGAAAACGCGTTCCAAGCCACATCCTGCACGTCTGTCTTCTTGTCAGGACATTTTCCGACTTTAATTCTGCACATTCACCAATCAATCAGCCGATCAGTCCGTCATTACGAGCACGTCCCCGGCCGTCGTGCTGATTCTCCCTGAGTGCACCAGCAGCTCATCAGCCCCAGGAGCGCGCTGGCGATGTCTGGAGATGGCGATCTTAATGGTGTCATCGGCTGATAAAGACGCCCCGAGTCCACATGCAGCGAGGGGAGATAAGATCAGCAGCGGCGGCAGAGTGAAGCGTGATTACACCAGGCCTCACCTGACTCCCGCAGTCAGCGAAAGTAAAACAAAGTGCCCTCCGAGGAGCTCCGCTCAGTCCACTAACCTCGTTTCTGCGGCACCATGATTCGAATTGATCCAATTAGGGGCTGCTGGAGCGGCGGCGCCCGTAACGTCAGAGGTGGAGAGTGTCGGGAGCGAGCGCTCATCTGGCCGAGCTGCTGCGCACTGAACGTTCGGGTCGGGAGCGAAAACATTACATCAAACAGAAACAACACATTAAGCCGAGGTGACTCATATTCTGCAAGCAGAGGTCACAGGGAGGGGGTCAGCCTGCTACAGTAAACCCGACATATGGCAGCGCTCATGTTGCAGCCATATGGCGATTCGGCAGGAGGGTCACGTGGTTTTTTTCATAAAAGTTGCACTTCAGACAGCAGCATTTTGAAAATGATGAAGAAACGATGTAGTGTGCATATCTAAGCTGCTCCCCTTCGTCCTTTCGTCCCTCTCAGTGCCTCCTGTATGAGCGTAATGTGGTCCAGATGACTGTGTGGCGATACACACTTTACTGGAGAAGTGCTGTATAATTTGGAATCCTAGAAACTTCCATTGTTATTGTTGTCCATCATCGTCCACATGTGCTAAACCTCTGGTGACAGCGTTGCACAGGAGTGCTTTTTGACAGCGTTTCGCTCTTGAAGCTGTTCTCCGTGTTTCCCAATGCTGCCGCCGTGGCCAGAACGCAACAACTCTGGAAACACTGCCACGTAACCCCGGGCTCGCTTCAAGTTCTGGCGGTGGTTCAGAGTCCAAACAACTGTTTTGATAGTTTTATTAGTCACTCGAGCATGTTGTGATTCTTGTGAGTGATTACTGCAACAGAAAAGCAGATCTTGTATCTTTTCTTTTTTTTTCTAACAGAGTGGGAAAAGTGTGTTTTTGTTTGTTTCTTGGAGGGGGGGCATTTTTAGTATTGTTCAAGTTTTGCGGTTGCATGAAACATTTTGGAAACAATTTCTGTTGACATGGAAATAGCTGAACTGCTGAAGCGATGCAGTTAACATGCCAGGCCATGAGTTGGCGCTGTTTGGTTTAATGATACACTATTTGAGTGCACAGACGTCTGTAGGCCGCCATTGTTGTTCTGTACAGAAGAACCAGCCTTTCCTGCCAGGAACTCTGCAGGGAGCTGATCGAGATGTCAGTACTTGATGAAGAGGAGTCTTGTTTTTCTATTGAAGTAAACATGAGGACTGAGTTTTTCCCCCTTTTGCAATTCTAACAGCTTCCACTCTCTTTGGAAGGCTTTCAGATAAATGTTGGAGTGTTTTTCTGTGGGAATGTTTGCTTGGTCTGTCAGGTCTGGCAGAGCCAAAGCCACAACAGAACCAGAAGAGCAGCTTCTGGGAGTTAACAGTTTGGATTTCCAACTGCGAAGGAAAGGCTGGAGCTGCAGGGCTGACAGGACCAGGAAGACATGGTGGAAGCAGAGCAGTGTCCAAAATGTCTTCCATGTGCTGAAGAACTCTGAATCAAACACCTGAACTCATATATTGATTTTAGAAGTGATCCATTAAAGTTCTTGGCGTTTGACATTCAGAATGTCAGGCCATGAATCATAGACGAATCAAGCCAACTGAACTCCAAACTTTACATGTTTTCATTAAACCGGCGCTGCTCTTTTCATGATGAGATACAGGAAAGTTTCGACTGGCAGCGAAGTGAAGATCCAGCGGCGGCGTTCTCCCCCGAACCCTTCCACTCTCCGCTTATTGACGTCGACACACCTGACGCCTCGGGTGGGAGACAACGCTGAGTGTTTGTGACACCGCCTGAGCATCTTACGTGGAGAGCCGTGTTGTTCGTTATACCACATATTAATTATTTAGTGAGAAATGAAGTGCCTGTCAGAGTGTGTCTGGAGGGGGCGGGTGAAGCTTGTCGAGATGAGGAGGCGATCGTCTCCTCGGAGAGATGGAGGGGCTGGAAGCTGGGAGCTGATAAGGTCATCAGTGTCCCACTATCTGGCCTCGGGGAGCCTGATTTTTCTCCGGCTGACACACTTTTAAACAAACACCACCCACCCGAGAGTCTCTCCGCGGCCCCCAGCTCGGCGCAGATGTTTGCCAGAGAGCTCTAAAAAATCTCCACGCCAGGAACGATTCCCCAAATCAAATCTGTCTGTCAGCGTCTGGTGTGAGCGCGGCGCGAAGGCCAGATTAATACTGTAAATACAGCCGCTGTTTACATAAATAAACATGTCCTCATCAGACTGCTAATGAGCAGGACGGGACGCCCGGGCGCGCTCACTCGGGGCAGCGCTCTGCCTCTGATGTGCGCAGTGCGAGCGGGCGAGCGAGGGGGGGGGGGGGTTTGATCGGAGCCGGCCAAGAACGAGCGGCGAACTCCACAAGGTCGTTTTTGTACGGTCCACATCTGCTCCCTCCCCGCTTCTCCGGCCCTCACCTTCTGGAGGCCGCCTCCCGCCTCCCGCCTCCCGCCTCCCTACCTCCGCTCGCTGCCTCCTCCCGGCCGCCGGTCATCCTCGCCCTCGCCATCTGTTCCGCGGCGCGACGCACACGGAGACGGAGGGAGGAGAGGGGAACATGAAGGCTGCCGAGCGCATGCTGCTGCTCGCACGCCGCTGGACGCATTTCACACAACCTCATCAACACAATGAGCGCATTTCCCAGCATGTCAAACCATTTGACTCCTGGATCCCCACCAGAACAGATCCAGTCCAAACAGGACTTCACTGCAGACCTGCTACTATACGTCCACGTGCACACTTTAAATACTGAATAACAGTGACCGAACGTCATGAATGACGTTTCCACGCACTGCAGTGATGCTCCAGCCTTTCCACGGCCGCCGTCGGAGTGATTAATACCTGGAAGGAGAGGTCAAAGGAGCACAGGTGGAGGTGGAGCATCAATCGCGCGGAGGAGAGGTAATTAGCAGCGCTCGCTCGCTCCCTTCCGTCCCCGTGGAGATGAAGGCGGAGACCCCGCGACCTCCCGTGACCTCCCGTGACCCCACTTCAGCCCTGAAGCTGCCAGGTCGCCACGCCCGCGCTGCCCCACCTGGGGGGCTCCAGACACACCCACACCATGTGTGTGTGTGTGTGTGTGTGTGTGTGTGTGTGTGTGTGTGCAGGCTCGCTTACCGTTCTGGACCCAGCGAACAAGCCGCACGCTGTTCTACAAGCGGGGAGATAAATCTGACGGGCGTGTCGGGTATCAGAGCAAATGCAGATATCTGGTGGCCGAGACGTCCAAACAATGGCACAGCAACACACACACACACACACACACACACCTGGCCGGGGGACAGCAGCCGGCAGCAGGGAGAGCGGCGAGCGCCTCCTCGTTCAGGAAATGTTGTTTTTTAATCAGATGAGCGAGCGAGGGGAAGATAGGCTTTTCCAGGAATTTGAAGCAACCGTCCCACAGATGTTTGTGGCATTATGTAATGGATTCACGGCACTGCTCGGACACATACACCCTTCATGTTTATATCAGAGCGGCCAGTCTAAACAGAAGGGCCTTTACGTTAGCGTGCTGCGGTGTGATCAGCAGCACTGGGCTGGTTTAGGCTGAAATTCTTCTTATTGGAAGAGAAATTAAAATACAGAAAGTGCAACAGAGGACAACAGAAGCCACTTTGTTCAGACAAGACTCGACTGTGTCCTGTGTCCCACTTCACAGTCGTCTTCTTCACGCCCACAGAGGGTGTCCAGCGGCCGCCTGCCGCCCAGCAGGGGGCTGATTGGAAGGCCGGCTCTGTTTGTTAAGGTAATGGGGTCTAGGTGAGCTAATTCACAGGGTACGCGCTGCCTGCTCTGGGGGGGGCGGGGGGCTCGGAGGAGGGGACGACACTCCTCCAAAATCCCCTCGGCCCTCCGCCGGCTCCTCCAGCTCCACCTGAAAGTGATTACCAGGCCAGCCGTGAGCAAACAGGCCCCATATGGAGGGCCTATAGTGGGGCGAGGCGGCGGCCCGGGAGTCCTCCTCCACCGAGGCCTGAGCAAACACAGCTAATGAAGTCTGAACAAGCGGCCCGGGTTCGCGCCAGGCCGCTAAATGCCACCGAGGCCCTCGGAATTGTGTCCGGCAGATTGGCTAAATCTCCTCCAAGCTCTCTTTCACGAGATAAAGTCGCATTAGCATATCTGCGTCCCGGCATCTCCGCCGTAAGTCCGGGATCTGGCGAGCAGTCACACTTGATGAGCGGCCTTTCTTTGACGGCGCCACTTCATTCTGACGGCTTTAAACCAGACGGTCTCCACAGGATGGTGGATTTTATTCATGGGTGGTGGAGTGTTTGTTCTGGAGAGACATTTTCCTGCAGACAGGACGGAGTGAACCGTCATCCCGGTCGCTGTCTCCTGCCCCGGTCTGCCCCCCCCCCCAACCTGAACCTCAGCCCCCTTCTTTATTATGTGTCCTTCTTCACACGTCTTGAGTTCCTGGGTTTATTATTGGCAAAATATCCATCCATCCTGCGCACAAACACACGCTCACATACCTCCGCGGCGCTGGAGGAGCCGCCACTCGTGTTCGCTAATCAAAAGCAAACAGCCATTAGCAGAGAGCTCCTCTCCGGTTATCTGGCGCTGTCAGGTCGCTTAATGAGTCTGCGCTCTGCTAGCGCTCAGTCCTGACCCGGTTCAGAGAGCGATAAGGTCCTGGCTGCGCTCCAAACACAATAACCCCACCACACCCCGGCCCGGCACACACACACACACACACACACACACACGTACACACACTGAGAGCAGCGCCTCACACTCCGCAGGAACCGTGTGCGAGGACAAAATGTCTATTCACAAACACGTCTCTGCTGTCGGCGCGGCGCAGATCGAGTTTCCAGCAGATGTGCCGATCACATGTCTGACCTCCAGAGTCCCGCTCCCTCCCCCGGCCCGGGAATGATCCGCCGCGGCTACGGCCGTCCTGCGCCGATTCGATATCGATTACACACCTGTAGAGGAGAGAAAACACAATCAAAGAGCAAATTATCTGCTGCAGCGACGCAGAAGGAAGCCTGAGCGACACTGGGTTCAGCTTCTGAGGGAGAACGATCGGCTTCCCTCAATATGATCCACAAGGATTCCAATGGAGGAAACTGTGTTTGGATGCAAGAGGCACCTGGGAAATGCAGCAGATCAGGGGGTCAAACATGAGGCTCCAGTCTGGCTCTCCACCACCAAGCAAACTGTAAACATTTCAAAGAAAACACTGATTTTTGAACAAATATCTTAAGAGTAGAGTAATGCAGCTGCTGTTAGAAGGTTTCTGCACATTTCACTGTTTCACTCCAGAAGGTTTCATTAAAGTTGCTTTTCACTGAAATTCAGTCATAATTGTTTGGTTTTTGCAAAAATATGGACATTTTCATCACATATACTGTGTGTCACATCAAAAAATAAACCTTGAAGTGTAAATTAAAAGGTTATTCTGGCTCTGTTTCACCGGTCCGGCCCACTCAAGGTGAGACTGGACTGACTGTTTGACCCTCAGAGCTAACTTAACCTAAAACCACTTCCTGGTTTGTCACATCAGCTGAGTGCTTTGTGTGAACTGAGTGAAGGCGTAGACTTCCCTGTCCAGAGTGTTTTATGTGGGAAAATGTTCCTCCTCCTTCTGCCTTAAAGTGGAAAATAACCGTTTCAGTCCTACTGGAGGAACGAGGAAAGGAACAATGACGCAAAGTGAATGTTGAGGTTTTGGCAGTGAAGGTCACAGATCAGTCCACCCATCGGACCGGTGGACGGCGAGAGGGAGGAGTCCGCCCTGCAGAGAATTTTTATCATGAACTATTATTGCATTATGATCTTTATCTTCATCTCAAAGGTCGCTGCTTTATTTCCTGCTTTTGAGCAGACTTTAACCTCCAACCTGGAAAATCACACAAACAATGGCCAACCCAGAAATATGTCAGCTCACAAATAATGAAGAAGGAATCGGGATGAACGACATGAGAGAGCGGATTTAGACTCACTTCTGAGTTGGAGAATTATCTTCTAAATCTCCACTTTCAGGCAAAGCATACAGAAATACAAAACACAAAAATGTAATGATGCATCAGCAGCAGAAATAGACAGACTTGCTTATATATAACTACAAACGGACCATAAATAGACCAGATTTATATTAAACTCTGAATAAATACTGCAGCATCTGAGCTGAAAATCCAAGCCAAGTACTTCAAATCTGTTCTTCTATTAATTTATTTAGTTTAATTCAAACACAGAGAGGATGCACGTGGACTGTATGTGGATCTATAATGGACTTCAGAGAACGCTGGGTGAAAGCGTGAAGCTGAACAAATGGAGGAGTTACAGCTTTCTGAACATTAAAAAAAAATTAAAAATAACAGAGGCTACATTGAGATTACTGTCACATCAGAGGCAGATTCCCGGACACGCTGATAGGAGCTCTGTCTCTGTCTCACTCGCATTGTGCCGCTTGGTCTTTGGGCTGCGCGCAATTACGCCCCCCGCAGAGCTCCGTGGCAGCGCTAAACGAAACATTAGCACCTCATTTAAAAAATAAAACAGCTTCTCACAAGGACAGACAGCTCCCTGGGAAGCCTTATCGTGCGCAAATTAGCCCATTTACCAAACTGGCCCTCATCTCTCTCTCTGGAACAATCATCTGGAAGGAGACGCATCCTCTGTCTGTGTGTGTGTGTGTGTGTGTGTGTGTGTGTGTGTGTGTGTGTGTGTGTGTGTGTGTGTGTGTGTGTGTGTGTGTGTGTGTGTGTGTGTAAAACCTGAAATAAACCTACACACAGGTTGAAATCCCGTCGTGTTTCTTTTTAAGGCTGTGAACATTTATTACTGTGTTAATACAGTTTTATCATCCATCCCTTCACAGACGCACTAAAGGCGCACACTGCGCGCGCTGGAAGGCATCACTTCATCCCAGCGCGTGTTTGAAGCGCGGTGGAGATAATGCAATGTGCGCCGGAGCGCATCCGCATCTCCATCCTGCGCTCCGGAGCCGCAGATAGTGGCAGGACCGGAGCAGCGGTGAGGTTTTAAACACAACATTCGGGGTGAAGCCCTGACTGACGGGAGGAAGCCCCGCCCCTGCCGCCGTCTGATTGGCGGACGCGGCTCCGGAGGCGTCTCCAGCCAGACTCTGGTATATATCGGCCGCGCTCCGTCTGGAAGCGGATGATTTGTATGGGAACGAGGACTGAGGTGGGACGAGCCGACTGAATGTAGTCGCTGTGTGTGGAAGAAAGAAAGGAGGCCCACATTTCTCCCTCCGTCTGCGGCGATCGGACAGCAGCGCCTCGGGTTTTTTCTTTCTTTCTTTCTTTCTTTCGTTCTTTCTTTCTTTCCATCGGATCCGTTCCTGAGCGCCGTGCGGGGATCCGGAGAGGAGCGCATCGGAGGAGAGGCTGGATTCTCCTCTCAGCCATCTTGACTGGCGCTCGCCCCCCTGGAGGCTGTTTTCTCTCCTCCTCGGCTCAGAGTAAACACGGCGGGCGCACCGCTTGCAACTCCGCGCGCGAGGAGCGACATGGGCTCGATACGCGGCGTGTGACCGGAGCGGAGGCCGTTTGCGAGCGGGGCTGAAGAAGAGCCGGAGACATGGACCTGTTTGGGATCTACCTGCTCCTCTCAGTCGCTCTCCTTCCCCGATCCAGCTGCACCACGGCCAAGGAGATCACCTGCCAGGAGATCGCCGTGCCGCTGTGCAAAGGGATCGGCTACAACTACACCTACATGCCCAACCAGTTCAACCACGACACGCAGGACGAGGCAGGGCTGGAGGTGCACCAGTTCTGGCCTCTGGTGGAGATCCAGTGCTCCCCGGACCTCAAGTTCTTCCTGTGCAGCATGTACACCCCGATCTGCCTGGAGGACTACAAGAAGCCGCTTCCCCCGTGCCGGAGCGTGTGCGAGCGCGCCCGGGCCGGCTGCGCGCCGCTCATGCGGCAGTACGGCTTCCCGTGGCCGGACCGGATGAAGTGCGACCTGCTGCCGGTGCAGGGGAACCCGGACACGCTGTGCATGGACTACAACCGGACCGACTCCACCACCGTGTCCCCGGTGCTGTCCAAACCCACCAACCACCCCGGGAGGAGTTACAACCCGCCCAAAGCCAAGCCCGGCAGACCCGGCGTGCCCGGGAAGCACGTCCCGGCCGCCGCGCCGTGCGAGCCGGGCTGCAAGTGTCTGGAGCCCATGGTGCCTGTGAACACCGACCGCCACCCGCTGTACAACCGGGTCAAGACCGGGCAGATCCCCAACTGTGCCATGCCGTGCCACAACCCCTTCTTTACGCACGACGAGCGCGCCTTCACCGCCTTCTGGATCGGGCTCTGGTCCGTGCTGTGCTTCGTGTCCACCTTCGCCACCGTGGCCACGTTCCTCATCGACATGGAGCGCTTCAAGTACCCGGAGAGACCCATCATCTTCCTGTCCGCCTGCTACATGTTCGTGTCGGTGGGCTACATCGTGCGCCTGATCGCCGGGCACGAGAAGGTGGCGTGCAGCCGCGACTTCGACACGGAGCACATCCACTACGAGACCACCGGGCCCGCGCTCTGCACCGTGGTCTTCCTGCTCATCTACTTCTTCGGCATGGCCAGCTCCATCTGGTGGGTCATCCTGTCGCTCACCTGGTTCCTGGCGGCGGGGATGAAGTGGGGGAACGAGGCGATCGCGAGCTACTCGCAGTACTTCCACCTGGCCGCCTGGCTCATCCCCAGCATGAAGTCCATCGCGGTGCTCGCGCTCAGCTCCGTGGACGGCGACTCGGTGGCCGGCATCTGCTACGTGGGGAACCAGAACCTGGACAACCTGCGGGGCTTCGTGCTGGCCCCGCTGGTCATTTACCTCTTCATCGGCACCATGTTCCTCCTGGCCGGGTTCGTGTCGCTGTTCCGGATCCGCAGCGTCATCAAGCAGGGCGGCACCAAGACGGACAAGCTGGAGAAGCTGATGATCCGGATCGGCATCTTCACGGTGCTCTACACGGTGCCGGCCACCATCATCGTCGCGTGCTACTTCTACGAGCAGCACAACAGGACGGGCTGGGAGGTTACGCACACCTGCGCCAACTGCCTGCTGGAGCGCGAGCGCAGCAGTCCGGACTATGCAGTTTTCATGCTGAAGTACTTCATGTGCCTTCTGGTGGGCATCACCTCCGGGGTGTGGATCTGGTCCGGGAAGACCCTGGACTCGTGGAGGACGTTCTGCACCCGCTGCTGCTGGGGCAGCAAGGGCACGAGCGGCTCCATGTACAGCGACGTGAGCACGGGACTGACGTGGAGGTCGGGCACGGCCAGCTCCGTGTCCTGCCCCAAGCAGATGCCGCTGTCCCAGGTTTGATGGGAGGGGAGGGGGGCAGGTCCAGTCCGGCTCAGACCGGGGCTCCTCTGGGCATTACTTCTTAAAGCTTCACACAAAGAGCATTTGGGGGGATTTTCTATGACCACGTTGTCAACACAGTGCCAGAAAATGTACAATTCAATCACATCAAAGATGGTTTAAATTAAGCCTTAATAGAGCCCAAGTATTTTCTACGGGTCATTGTTTTTTTCTTTGTAATTTCAAATGTATTTATATAAAAGTTGTGTATAAAAACATGTACATTTGTGTATAAAAGAAAAAAGTTTATAAGATAAGTGTAAATTTGTACAAAGTGTAGATGTCTCCATTTTTGGTGAGAAAGCAAAATATGAACTTTATTTTGACAATAAAACCTTTGATAAATCTGCAGGTCCTGTGTGGAGTTTGGCAGTTTCCTTCTCTTTGTGGTCAAGTTGAGGATGGCAGCTTTTTCTTCTGCCTCTGAAAGGGACGGCCTTTCCAACCATCAGAGAGCAGTAATTAGAGGCAGGGGTTGAGTTGGAGCATCTCCATAATTGTTAAAGTCCTCTTCACATGCCTGCCGAGGCCTGCTTTCTTAATTTGGTTTAAAAAAAAGGGGGTGAATGGGGGGTATAAATGCAGGGAACGGACCCTTTTCATCTGCACAAAACTTTGATCTCTCTTTTTTTGTGCGCAGGCCAGGATAAAGGTGGTGTGTATTTGGAGTGTGTGTCTGATGTGCCAAGGTTCCCCCTAAACGTCCCCATTTGGACGCTTTGATGGACGTCCTACAGTTGAAAGAGCGTTTTGGAAGGCGGCGTGGAGAGGAGGGGTGTGGGGTGGGGGGGGGGGGGGGGGGGGGGACCTGCCAGAGCCCCCACGTCTTGTGTTTGGGTTTTTTTTTTTTCTTTTTTCCAGCAGGGCCTGAATTGAAACATCTTCTCCCCTCGGCTCAAGCTGTGTCGGCGAGTGCGCGGGCCTGGACATGAATGATGCTGAAAGCCCCACAGGTGGTCTGTCCGCATGATCTCACGTCTCTTTGGAGCGGCCCTAATGGAGGTGTCCCTCCCCGCCTCTCTTCTGCTACTAATGTATCTGCTGTGGTCCCAATTAACCCGGCGCTGGCATCAGATGACACACAGGGACCCGGCGAGGCCCTTTGATTCGCCGGTCAATGCTGACAGGTCGCTTTGTTCCTGTCTCACATCTTAGCGCTCGCAGTGCGCACGTGAAGGCCCGAAAGGCCTCTGTCAGGCATCTGCTGGGGCTGAAGCTGGGAAAATGTGGATTTCGGCTTCTCTGCGTCCATCATGTAGAAGTGTTGTCTTTTTTTTGTCTTTTCTTGTTAATCTGGTGAAGAAGTGCTGCTTCCATCCTGTTTCCTTCAGTCATGTCTGCTCTTCCCTCTCTCAGCCTGTTTTTCCTGCTGTTTACCCCAAAAACCTCAACAGACCCCAACTGCTGCTCCTGTCAGGCCACTGTACCAGGTCTGCAGCAGGATCACTGACCTGCAGCGCCACCTAGTGGCGGAAGCAGCGCTGCACAGCATCATAGTTTCACAACAGTTTGAACAGGAAGTATAAAGACATCACTACATGTCAATTATACAGTTAAATCACACATTTTACAGTTTTAACTCACTAAATTCTCTTTTTCTCACTGAATTTTTGCGTTTACACATCTTCAATTACTCCCGTCCTACAATACAATGTGTTAGTTATTGAAAATGTGCACTAAATGTGACTTACAGAGCTTATTTGGTGTATATAAAAGCAGAGTTTTCCTCATTTCTAAATATTTATATTGAAGCATCAATCAGGTGCTCTTATATCTCAAGTAAATGGGTTAGATGTTACTGTGTTAAAGATAATTCAATCAATGGCACAAAAATAACAATGACTTCTCTTAGTGTTTCCTTCAGTATTGTTAGTTTAGAAAAGGAGTGTCTACATCTGGCCCGTGGGCCAAAACTGGTCTAAATCCAGGCTTTAATCCGGCCTGCCAAACCACCGAGCTAAATGTGAGAGTTTCAAAGAAAAGATGATGAATTTCTTCAGAGTAGAAGACGCTGAGAGCTGAGATGAGACATGAGTGATGCTGCCATTAAACATTATGATCCGTTAACAGAGAGTCTTGATATTCAGAACAATAAAATAAAATCTGCTTTTATATTCACATTAAATTTCACTCATTTCCCTGGGAAATGAGAGTCTTTAAAACCCAACATTAGATGCACCACAGACACTTTACACTGGGAGGCTCAGAACCGCATGAAATGAAAATCTAATACTGACAAAGAGATTTGGTCTTTTAATTCCAAAGAAAGAAACTAATCAGAGGCCACATTTTATCTCCTCACTTCTGCTGAAATATGACTGAGATGCTGCGTCTTTCATGCGTCCAAATCAGTTTCTTGAAGAGTTCTTCATCAGTTCTGAGACAATCATAAGTCTGTTTTCTACAAGTATCTTCTCTCTGTGTGTTTTTAATCTTAATGCACGAGGACACAGCAGCTCCAGTCCGTCTTAAATCAGCCCAGCTCTCCTCAGACGTTCCTCCAGTCCGGGGAACCTGCAGGTTAAAGCCTCCTCCTGTGAGACTCTGAGGATCCACAGCCGGTTCTCATTCCCCCTCAGATGGACGGCCGCAGTAAAAGCCTGCAGAGTTCCAGGATGCTTCCTGATGGCGGCCTCGGTTCAGATGAGCGGAGCTCCCGACCTCCAGCCCCGCTCTCTGGGTCCCGGCTGGCCGCTTCAGACGCCAGATGTTGGGAAATAAAAGGCCCCGTCAGGGTTTCTCAGGGACGGGGAGGGGTTGCATTTCTCCTATTAAAGTGGAAGAAGGAAAGTGAAGATGCTCCAAGCCCTCTTCTTCCCTCCGCTCTGGTTTCAGGTGGAGAAGGTCAAAGGTTAAAACTCAGCCTATGTGTGGTGCAGTTTGTAAACAGTGAAGCTTTATCAGCACAAGTGGCCCACGCCCAGCTGGCACCTCCACAAGGCCCCCACTGCCATCCAATCCCTGGACCCCCCACCTCCACACACACACACACACACACACACACACACACACGCGCGCGCGCGGAGCAGGACACAGAACACTGTGTTCCCTCAGTGCCTCGCTGATTGACTGACATGTACACAAAAGGAAAATCCTCATGTCACAGCGCCGAGTGCTTTCCCAGGTTGGCCCGGATGCGAAGACGCTGGCTTATCTTCAACTCTCTCCTCTCCTCAGAGTGTATCTGGAGTATTTGCTGAGACTTTGCGAAACCTTAAAATGAAGCTTATTCTGGGGGGCGCTAGTGAGCAGGTGATGGTGCAGGAAGCATAGAACACACGCTCTGCTAAAAACCAAGCAAAAGTATATTTTTTAGGCACCTTAATCCAGAGAAATGGACTAAATCGTTTATATTTACAGCGTTTTAAGCGTTATCTCATTTTGGGAGGACACAGAGTCAAGTTAATGGCCAATAACCTTCGAAAATACAAGTTCACTGGAGGCGCTCCGACAACAGGCCCCAAAGCACCGAGCTCGCCTCCCAAAGCCTCCACACCACAATCTGCCGGCCAAATGGATACAGCGGACCCGAAAGCTGAAATCCTCTCATCGCTGAAGACGGATATTGCTGCGAAGTTCAGGTCAGAATATAAGGCCGCACTAACATGAAGATTTTGAAGCCATCAAAGCCGGGCTGCAGGCAGTGAAGACCGAGTTAGCTAGCAACACCGCTACAATGTACTCGGAGGTGGAAGCAATGAAAACAACTATGGCGCACATGGAACAAGCACCTTCATCACAGTCAGATGATGTTTCGGGTCTGCAGACCAAAGTGGGGAAACTGGAGTCGGAAGTTAACAACCTGAGAGAGAAATGCCTCGACATGGAGGGACGGATGAGGCGTTCGAACATCCCTATACTTATATATACGTTTTCAGCGTTTCCGTGTAAACATCAAACTTTCCTGAAACCGTCCTATTTCATTAATAAATGTAGATCTCAAAATCATCAGCAAAGCCCTATCCAGAAGAATAGAAAAGATAACCCCTCTCATAATACATCCTGACCAAACAGGGTTCATTAAAGGTAGACATTCATCCACTAACATGCGCAGATTAGTTAATATAATAGATTACTCAACAATACATAATCTAGAATCCATAATTATCTCTTTAGATGCCGAAAAAGCCTTTGATCGAGTAAACTGGAAATTTTTATTTGGAATATTAACCAAATTTGGGTTTGGAACGTCTTTCATAGACTGGTTTAAAATCTTATATAATAATCCAGCTGCAAGTGTAAAGACTAATGAGCAGACTTCTCCAAGCTTCTGTCTGCAGCGAGGAACCAGACAGGGCTGTCCACTCTCTCCCTCACTGTTTGCCATCTTTATCGAACCTCTGGCAGAATAAAAAAATAAAGACATCAGAGGGATTGTGGCCAACAATAATATAGAATATAAAATAAGTCTTTATGCAGATGATGTCTTGCTTTTCCTGCAGAACACTCCATTTTCTATCTCCCAGACAATCACACTTATTGACAAATTTTCACTAATATCTGACTATTCTATCAACTGGTCTAAGACTACAGCCATGCCTATAAACTGTGATTTACAAAGTATACCCAATGCTACAATCCAGTCTGGAAACATTAGATATTTAGGCATCAACATTTCTCCAAGGATATCAGAACTTTTAAAACTAAATTACGTTCCGTTACTGAAATCAACAGAGGATGACCTCTTACGGTGGAGATGCTTACCTATATCTCTTATGGGGAGGGTTGCCACCATTAAAATGATGACTTTACCTAAGGTTAACTATTTATTCTCAATGATACCAACCAAACCATCGCCTGGCTGGTTCAAATCACTGGACTCATACATATCTAAATTTCTCTGGAAAAATAAACTATCTCGTATCAGTTTAAAGACGTTACAACAGACTAAAGACAGAGGTGGACTAGACTTGCCTAACTTCAGTAATTACTTCATAGCCAGCAAGCTGCAATATATCTCCAAATGGCATAAACCTAACAATCTAGATGAGCCATGGCTGGATGTAGAGCAGCATTATGTGAGGATCTAGTCATCTCTGACCTGCCATTCATCAGTCCCACCATCAAATCCCATCGGTGTTTTAAAAGTGTCAACATCAGTTCCTCTTTAATGGCTTGGTGGGACTTTCTAAAGCTAACCAAATCTTCTCTGATCCCGTGTAAACTCACACCCATCTGGAACAACCCGGACATCCTGCAAAACAAAAAGATGATAAACTTCACTCAGTGGAGAAATAAAGGAATCAGCCAGCTTGAACATATCATTGAAAACGGCAACTTTCTATCATTCAATACTCTCATCTCACAATATGGAATCAGCAGCACAGCATTTTTAGAATATCATCAACTTAAATCTATCATAGGTAAAAAGTATACCTTTAATCAATTGCAGGGACAGCTACCTCTCGGGGTCGAAGAATTCTTAAACCTCAGTTCCCCAAAGTTGCTATCAAAGATTTATAAAATATTATCAAAGGTAGAAGATAAAATCTTCCTTCCGACCTTAAAATAGGAGACTGACTTATCTAACAACTTTGACCAAAATGCGTGGTCACAAATATGTTTAAATACTTTCAAAATGACAAAGAATTCAAATATACAACTAAAACAATTCAAAATTCTGCATAGAATTCATTACACAGGACGAAGGATGTTCCAGATGGGTCTATCACAATCTGATATCTGTTCACATTGCAATGATAACATGACTGACAGCTCCCTCCATGCCTTGTGGTCCTGCACACCAGTGCAGAGGTTTTGGCTTCAGGTGTGTGAAGACCTGTCAACATGGTTCACATGCAATATCCCTGCAACTCCCACACTGTGCCTTTTAGGGGATCTGGGTGAAATTAACATGTCAATAAACTCTGTCTACATGGTTCTCACCATCTTGTGCATCGCAAAGAAAACTATCCTTGTAAATTGGAAATCCAGAAGTAATCTGAGTAACAGGCAGTTTAAGAGTCTTTTATTAGATCATTTTAGCTTGGAGACGATGTCTGTCTGTTCAAAGGACCAATCAGCTGAATCTGGTTCCCTCTGGTCCCCTGTGATCAGCTCCATCACTTCATGTCAGGGGAAGATGAGGGCCTCGCCTCTTTGAGGGTCGGTTGTTGGTGGGGGGGGGGGGGGTGATGGCTGCGGGTGGTTGGCGCTGTCTTGGGGTCGGGGTCTGGGCTGCCTCGCTGGGGGCTGTCTTCGTGTTTGGTTTGGATTGGGGGTGGGGGGGCGCCAGTTGTTGGGGCTGTCTGGCGGCGGTGGGGCGGGGACTTCGGGGGGCCGGGGTCGGTGGGTGCCGGTTCATGTCCGGGTGGCCGGGGTGTCCTGGGGCGGGTGTGGCTGGGGGCCCTGGGCCCTGGTGCCTGGGGGCTGTCCCCTTCCATTAGGGTGGGGGGGTCGGCCTGGCTGGGGGGGCCGGTCGGCTCGGGCGTGCTGCCGCTCCCTGGGTCGGTGCATTCCCTGGGGTCTGGTTGCTGCCCCGGAATCCAGGGCATCGGGGTGGGTGGTTGTGGTGGTAGGGGACAGGGGGGCGGGGTGGATGGGTGGGGGGTGGCGGATGGGGGGTGGGGTGGATGGGGGGGTAGATAGGGGGGTGGTGGTGGTGGGCTGTGGGGGTTAGGGGGTTGGGGAAGGTGGGTGTGCGTCTACGTGCATGTGTATATGTGTGTATGTGTGAGTATGTATGTATGTTTTTGTATGAGTGGGTATGTATGTATGTGTATGTGAGGGTGTGGGTGTGTATCTGGATATGTATGTATATGTGTGTGACTGTGTATGTGTAAGTTTGTATGTATGTGTGGGTATGTTTCTGTGAGCATGCATGTCTGTATGTGTGGGTGTATATGTGTGGGCGATTGGAGGTATGTATGTGAGGAGAGAGCGTGGTGCCCTGTGTGTGTGTGTGTGGGGGGGGGGGCCCGGTGGGCCTGGGGCCAGTGGGCCCTGGGTCTGGGTCCTTCTGCTGCCCCCTGTCTGTCCTCACCTCCACTCCTCCTGATGCATGATGGGTGTGTGCTTCTTGGGTCAGTGGCTCTCTGGCTATGGTCGCTGTCCGCCCTGGTCCTGGGGGGGGGGGGGGGGGGGGGGGGGGGTTGGGGCGCTCCTGGCCCTGTCCTTCATCTGGGGGCTCCTGGGTGACGGGGGTGCTGCAGCATCCCCGGACCCCCCTCTCCCCCCGCTCTCATGCACACACACGTAGGGCTTTGGGAGGCGGGCTTATCAGGTTGGGTGTGGTGGAGGGGGCCATCTAAGTGGCCTCAATCACTGCACCCTTCAGTGGCTCGCCTCTCAGTCTTAATTGCATTTGGTCATTTAACACGACCAAATACATACAAACACACACGTGGGGGGGTCTTGGCGCGCCGTGCCGGGGGTGGGGCTGTTCAGGTAGATGGGACTGCTCGTTTGGCCTCACTCGCAGCACGGTGTGGTTACTGCCCCTCAATTTTAATCGCAAACAACATATACTCCATCAACACTCACGAGGCGGTGGGGAGGGAGGGGGCAATGGGGTCTTCTGCGCCCCCATTTCCGGATTCCTTCTGGTGGGGGGGGTCTGTTGTTTTCCCCACAGGCCTGGGGTTTGGACCGGCTGTGGTTCGGGGGGCTGTTCCATCAACTTATACAACATATACTCCATCAACACTCAAGAGCCGGTGGGGGGAGGGGGTAATGGGGTCTTCTGCGCCCCCGTTTCCGGATTCCTTCTGGTGGGGGGCGGGGGGGGCCGGGGGGCTGTTGTTTTCCCCGCAGGTCTGGGGTTTGGACCGGCTGTGGTTTGGGGGGCTGCTGGCTCTGGGGGGTGCATACCTGTCTGCAGCGGTGGGGTTTGGGGGGTGGGGGCGGCGGTTGTGGGTGGCGGGGGGGCCTGGATGTGGGGTTCAGTGTTCCCTTGCCTTCTGGGGGGGTCTCCCACAGGACAAGACGGTTGGATGACGTGGGAATGTGAGTGTGTTTGGGTTAGGGTTGACTGTGTGTGTGTGTGTGTGTGTGTGTGTGTGTGTGTGTGTGTGTGTGTGTGTGTGAACTGTCTGGGTGTGTTTGGCCACCTCCCCCCTCGCCATGTCTTTTCAGTGGACTGTGCATAATGCTGCAAACTGCCTGACAGACCCTGTGGATGAAATGATCCAGCTGCGCCCACAGGGTCTGGGGTTCTGGGCTCAAGGATGCCGTGGATGGACTCTAGCTGGTGACTCTGGTAAGGTCTCCTCCTGAGCTATGGAAACTCATGCCGGTGGAGCCGGTGGAGCCGGTTAAAAAGTCGAGCCGATGGAGCTGGTGGAGGAAACTGTTCAGCTGTTGCAGCGGGAAGAGCTGGAAGAAGTGATTTCTGTCCAGTTCGCTCAGCTGGACAGAAATTTGGAAATCGAAAGGAAACTAGGGACGGAGAAAAAGAAGACAGAGGGAAAGAAGAAGAAATTCAGAACATTTTTAGGATAAAAAAGAAAAAAAGAGGGCGACATTCCAGGCATAATTAGGTTAAACCAAAACAAAAAAAGAGATGATTTCTAGGCACAATTCAATTAAACCCAAAAAAAAGGCACAAATAGGTTAAAAAAAGTGTCTTTTATTAAGGAACAGCGACGCTGGAAAAGAAGAAGAATGGACTTTATGTCACAATGGGTGTGTGTGTGTGTGTGTGTGTTTGTGTGTGTGTGTGTATGGGTATTTCTATGCTTGTGGGGACCAAATGTCCCCACAAGGATAGGAAAACCTGGCACGACCTGCCTCGTGGGGACATTTTTCCGGTCCTAATGAGGGGAAACAGTGTTTTCTTGGCCATGTTGTTGTTACTGAAAAAAGTAAAAGGTCAAAAACATTTCTTTAGGGCTACGCATTATTTTGGTGTGGGTTAAGGTTAGGGTAAGGGTCAGGGTTAGGCGTTAGACATGAATGGGAGTCAATGGAAGGTCCCCACGAGGATATAAATACAAACGTGTGTGTGTGTATGTGTGTGTGTGTGTGTGTGTGTGTGTGTGTGTGCATTGAGGAAAAAGATTTAAAAAAAGAACATTATAAATTGACTAAGACTGCAGGATATTTTGTCCGGGGTTGTTGCTCGTATTCTACGTATACAGTAGAGTTGTACAGTCTGACAGACAAAACCAAAAGCTTCCTGCACCCGTTCATTAATTACAGTGAAATGTGTGTGAAGCTCCAGTAAATCAGAGCAAATATCAGATGTGTAGCTGCTGATAGAAAAGCAACAAAGAAAAGTTGTTCCATATCAAAGATAACAACAGAATTATTACTAAATGTAGTTTATTGTCTCTGACAGGAAAAGATCAGATGTTGTTTGGATCAGAAACAGTCGTGTCCAGTTTGCTGGTCGCTCCACCATGTTTCCACAACAAACCCTGAAAGCCTGAACAGCCGAGCTGCTGGAGGAACGAGTTTTGTCCTTGAAGAGGCTTCTGCTTTTAATCTGCACAGAGCAAACCCATTCATTCAGAACCTCCTGCGTGATCAAGGAGCTTAAATGACTTCAGTTTATTGAAAGGCAAGAAGCACAATCTGTATTGTGACATTTGGCAAATTCAGTCAACTTTATATCCGTGTGTTTTCCAAGAGTCCACAAGCAAATTCACACATATCGATGAATTATTGATTTCACGTTTAATGATAGGATGATCAACATTCTGAAACAGGTATCAACTGAAATGACTGGATCAGACTGTAACTGGGTTTTTATTTCAAGGTACAAGAAAACACAAATGCAGAGATTTAAATTTAAGACGTGAACTCTGGTGGATTAACTTAAACTTTTCTAATTGTCACACATTTTTGTGGTGAAGGTGTGTACATTTTTGTGGTTTTTGCAATGATTAAAGTTGCTGAACACATTAAATACATTCCCTTTCACATCTATGTCTTCTTCTGCAGAGAAGCGTCCAACAGGATCCTGTTCTGTGAACTCCACTGACGCTGTTTTGTAGTTTTCTATCACTTTATCTTATATATCCCGTTAAACTACAAATCGCATTTCACTGGTCAAGCTGCTACAAATTTCTCCTGTATTTTACATGTTGTCTATTCAGTCTCTTTGTTACCTAAAAAACATGTCATTGCCTTCCTGATAAACAGTTTACTCCTTCTTGTAGTCCTCCTCCAGTTTCAGCTTCTCCGTGTTGTTGCTGACAAACGCCGGGTCGTTGCTCGCCTGCACTTTGTCGAAGAACTTGAAGTCGGCGACGTAGCGGCCGCTGGGCGTGCTGAACAGCACCGGCATGAACTCGTAGCCCCACAGGATCTCCTGCGGGACGTAGGAGGTGCGGCTCTGACACGTGGCCGCCGTGGACTCCATGGTGGCGTTGAGGGTGACGAGCAGCTCGAAGTCGCGGGTGAGCAGGTTCCCCGCCGTCAGGCCGGACAGGGGGCTGCGCTCGTCCAGGACGTGGTAGAAGGCGAGAGGCAGGATGAGGAACGGGCACTCGCCGCTGGAGTCCATGTGGAAGTCCACCGAGCTCTGGTGGATCTGCGTCTTCTCGCCCTCCTCCGTCACGTTGGACTGGAACAGCTTCCCCGTCAGCTGGCACTGGATGAGCAGGCTCTTCCTCATGTTGGCCACCCTCAGCATCAGGCACAGCTGGCCCCGGCGCCGGCACACCACCGCCGACTGGCTGAACTTGATGGTCTCCGCCCGCTTCTTGGGCCGCGCCAGCTTGGCCAGGAAGGCGCCGGTGACGAAGATCTCGGCCAGGCCGGTGATGACGAGCTGGGCCACCAGGGTGAAGATGGCCAGCGGGCACTCCTCGGAGATGCAGCGGAAGCCGTAGCCGATGGTGGTCTGAGACTCCAGCGAGAAGAGGAAGGCCCCCGTCAGCGTCTGCACGTTCAGAACGCAGGGCGTGTGGTTGGAGCTCAGGCCCGGCTCGAAGTCGCCGTTCCCCATGCCGATGAAGTAGAAGATGACCCCGAAGATGAACCAGGTCATGATGAAGGTGGAGGCGAAGAGGGTGAGCTTGTAGCGCCACTTCATGTCCACCACCGTGGTCCAGATGTCGTGCAGGTACAGCTTCACCATGCCCTCCACGTTGTCGATGCGCACGTTGTTGTGGCCGTCCTTGTTGACGATCCTCCTCAGGACCGCCGACTTCCTGCCGGCCATGCTGCTCCCAGTCAGAGGAAGATGAATGAACGGAGGTTTGGCTTCGGCTTCAGCCGCAGACGAGCTGACGGAGCAAGAAGAGGAGGAGGAGGAGCGTTGGACCTTCGTTTGAATGATGCACACAAGCTTATAATCTGAACAGGAATAGGTTTAGAATTCCTCACGAAGCTGTTAATTTTAATATGAAAGGCACGTCTCAGTTGCAAGTTTATAATAAAAGAATATTGTTTCAATAAAATGCATTCAAGTAAATGTGAAGGTCACCATTTGGACAGTGTTTCCTTCTTCTAAACTGATCTCCTGAGCTGGATATGACAGAGACGATCTAATCGAGGGTCTTCTGGAGGAGGTTCCTCCACCCTCAAACAGCTTGACCAACTCCACACCTGCTCTGTCTCGTGCCAAATAGTCCATCCGGTGTTTTTCAGATACTTTATTATCAGTGTTTATTATAACAATGAAGCATATTTTCTCCATTTGGTTCGTTTCCATTACACTCACAGGGAATTCTGTTCTAAAATGTGTTTCTTTCTTTTTTTTTTTTATCCTGATCACTAATCAGTAATTAAATGACAAGAAGTTCTGACAGGAAAAGACGTCCTCCAACCCTGAGAGTTGAATTTTCCACTGATAATCTGATTTAATGACCCTTTTATCACACAGTAGTCTTTATTACTGTTATGTTGTGTGTTATTGTGCCAAAATTGCACAATCAAGGAAGAACAAAGTGTATAATGACTGCAGTTCACCTTGAAACTAGGAATACCTTCAGATCTTCTGGAAATATGAAGAGTTGAATGAATTTGTATGAAAATACAGAATTAGTGGATTCAGTATTGCACAGAGCCGTCACGGCGCCCACATCCCGACAGGACACAGTGACTCTTGACACAGTTGAAGGTTAACCTGGCGGTGAACCATTGCAGGAGCATTTCTAATAATGATTGATAAATCTGTGTGGCGCTCACCTCCTGCTGTGCTGCGCCTTCCAGCGGAGCTCAGATTTGGCCTCCTCTCGCCTCGGTGTGACAGACGCCGTGTGAGCCGAGGCCGAAGCGGCTCCAGAACATCTAGTTCAGTGTCTTCTTCCTCCTGTTGTCCCGAGCTGTGAGCTCTGAACTTTGGCACGCTGCTGCTCGGCCGGACGGGAGATGAGACACAAAGCCGGGCTGTAAACGCTGATCTGCATGTGGGTTGGCTTTTTGTTCTCTCCGCCTTCCTCCACCTGCGCACAGGTGGGAAGTACAACCCCTGAACACAGCGGCGTGTCGTGGTTGTTGTTGCTTTATACACACACATCCAGGTTCACTGCTGCCTCCCGGCTAAAGGACTGAAGGACAAACCTGAGATATCGGCCGCTCTCTTTCTGTGTCACAGACACATGAAGTCCAGGATGAGCAGACATTCAATGAAACACGGAGAAACAACGTCAGAAAGCAGCAGGAACAGAAATCAGTTCACCTGAAGAAGAGAAGAAGGTGTTTGAGTTTCAACACAACTATAAAGAAATAAAAGGAGCTCAAGTGTCGACCGGTCTGGGCAGTAAAGGGAGAAAGAAAGAGTCTGGGTTATTGTCATAGGAAGTTTACAGCAATTTAAATGGTTAAAGTGTGAATGAAGCTGAAAAACCAAACAAGTGGTGAGTAGAAAATCAGTCTGAAACCAGTGTTTCTGTATTATTGTTACATGAAGAGGACGAATAAAGAGGATTCATTTGTTCTCATTATGAAGTAATTCTATAAGTAAAACTTATATAATTAAAATAAATGTATAATATATAAATATAATTAGTACTGAAAGCAGTTCAAGTGTTCATCAAAACATAAGAAGTGAGCAAACTTTAAGACGAAGAAATGAAAGAAATGACTCAGATTTGATCGATGAGAGGAGTTAAAGTGTTGAATGAAGCTTCAAAAAGGAGAAAATTATCTTCATAAAGAGAAAACAGAAGAGTGTAAAATTACAAGAAAATGAATGACTTTAACCCTCCTATTATGCTCATTTTTTAGGAACAGCAATGATGTCCCTGGGTCAGTTTGACCCGGTGCATGTTTATCTATCCAAAAGATGTCCAAAACCCTAAAAATCATTGATAGTCTGTCATTATTAACTCAGTTACTAGCTATTCTCTCAATATTTAGTGCAATGGTGTTCTTTACCTCTCACAGGTAATGGTTCAATCAGGATAATTCACTCGTTTTTTTCTGAAAAAATACATATTCAAACATTTTTTTTAATTGTTTCACCACTTCACTGCTGAGATGAGACTCCACTTTAATTCTCAAGCCTGCAGATTTTCTTCCAGTGGCACGCTGGTTTGTAGTTTCACTCCTCTGTGCTTCCAAGGTGATCCACTGGCTGGGTGGGTGTGGGGCGGAGTGGGCGGGCCTGGCTGTTGTGAATATGGCGGTGTGTTCAGGTGTGTGACTGCTGTTGTGTCGCCTGTCGGTGTGTTCAGGTGTGTGACTGTGTGTTTCACCAGCAGCTGTTAACTTTTCACAGGAGTTTGGAGACTCGGGCTCAGTTTGATCAGAGCCTCTCTGCTTTAACGCCCTCCGGCTTCCTCTTCCAAAATGTTCATGCTGCTCTTCAACATTTCAGCGTCTTATCTCTGCTTCCTGCCGCCAAAACAATCAGCGCAGAGTGTTTCCAATGTGACGAGGAACGAGAAGAAGCACGGCGGTAGATAGGCTTCCCAGCTGCTTCATGCAGAGTTAAATCCTTGGAGGATCATGTTCAGTGGTTCCCAAACTGAGGTCTTACAGAAATAAATAATCATCTGGGCACTAAACACACAGACCATTCAAAATTAACTCATGCTTTCACAAATTCTACTCAAATCTGTATGACACAGAATCTCTTGGCAGTCAAGCTTTATTTGAATCATTCTTTCAGAAAATAAATGTCGCTGTAATTGATAATAGAAAATCCTCGGAACTGGACAGACCTTTTACTTTACAAGAACTCACAAATGCAATTAAATCCACGCAAACTGGAAAGTCACCAGGACCTGATGGATTTCCTTGTGAATTCTTTAAAACATTTGCAGATCAAATTTCTCCTATTCTACTAGCTGTTTTTGAGGAGTCGCTTGCTTTTGGCTCTCTCCCTCTGACTATGCGACAAGCAGTCATTTCTCTTATTCCTAAACAAGATAAAAACCCTCTAGAATGTAGTTCATATCGTCCCATTTCGCTTTTAAATGTAGACAGTAAAATTCTCTCAAAAATGTGAGCCGGTCGTCTGGAGACGGTCCTACCCTCCGTTATAGCCGAGGACCAGACTGGCGTCATTAAAGGCCGTCATTCATTTTCTAATCTCAGGCGTTTATTTAATATTCTTTATGGTCCCACTCCACCTGATGTTCCAGAAGTCCTACTGTCACTTGGTGCAGAGAGAGCTTTTGATCGGGTGGACTGGGACTATCTCATTTTCACCCTCAAACAATTTGGTAGCTAATGTGCTGGAAAACAAATTGGAAATGACTGAGGAATGTTTTGAGGCATTTTATAGGGATCTATATTCACAACCCAATGCTTCTGAGGAAGATTGTCTTGATACCTTCCTTAGCTCTCTAGACTTACCGTTACTCTCAGACTTTCAAAATGAAAATTTAATAAAACCAATCTCAGTGGAGGAAGTCAATGCAGCTATCTCCAGACTCAGTCTGGATGCTGAGAAAGCTTTTGATTCTGTGAGATGGGCATTTCTGGACAAGGTGCTAGGGAAGTTTGGATTTCAGGATAAGTTTATTAGAGTGATCCGGCCACTATATGACAGCCCTTCGGCACATATAAAGGTCAATGGCAGTCTAACTGAGGCTTTTATTCTGAAACGGGGATGCAAACAGGGCTGTGCAATCTCGCCACTCCTTTTTGATCTATTTATAGAAGTACTGGGACAATTAATAAGACAGAATCAAAATATCAAGGGTATTGCGCTGTCAGGAGTTGAACACAAGGTGGCAATGTTCGCCGACGATGTACTGGTCTGCCTGGGGGAACCTGAGAGTTCATTCTGTGAATTGATGTCTACTCTGACAGATTTTGGTAAGTTTTCTGGATACAAAATAAATATTTTGAAAACTCAAGTGATGACACTTAATTATTCGGCCCCTGCGACTTTGCGAAAGAAATTTAAGGTAAACTGGGATAATGGGATTATTAAATATTTAGGGATACATCTGACTAAGGACCTCTCAGGGCTCTTCCAGGCAAACTATGACCCAATATCTTCAAGCATAAAAGCAGATCTACACCGATGGAATCTGATCCCCTTCCTGAGTCTTAGCTCTAGAATAAGTGCAGTCAGGATGAACATTTTACCCCGACTACTTTACCTTTTTAGAAATTTACCCATAGAGGTGAGTGAAAACCAATTCAGGGAATGGGACAAATGGATCTCCAGATGTATTTGGCAGAGCCAGAAACCAAGGATTAAATATGCTGCTCTCCAGCTTGCTAAGGAGAATGGAGGATTTGGTCTTCCTTGTTTAAGAAATTACTATTATGCTGCACAAATTACTCCGAGTCCAATTTGTCAAAACAGTTCCCCATCCAAGCTGCAATAGCAGATAAGGGTTTAATGGGTCACTTGGAAAAGATAAGAAATCTCTGGCTGGCTCACACCCTTCAAGTATGGCAAAAGGTGATTAATATTTGTGATCTTCATAAAATGCTGAGGATGTTCAGATGGTTTGCCTATGACTCAGACTTTATTCCCCACAGGCATGACCCTAGCTTTAAATCATGGACAAGGTACGGACTCACAACACTCCTCTCCCTCACTCGAAGAAACACAGTGTGCAGCTTTGAGATATTACAAGACAAACATGGTTTGGCACGGAATGATTACCACAGATACCTCGAAGTACGCTCATATATAAATCAAGAATGCAAACTGACTGATTTTTCAGCGGTGGAATCAGAATTTTACCTCATTTTCAAAATTGCCATGACCATGACCCCTTCAAAAACCATTTCAAGGCTGTACACAGCTCTTTCCCATGCTAATAAAAATAATACTTTATATGTTAAAGGTAAGTGGGAAAGGAAAACAGGCATTGAAATTTCTGAGGAGACTTGGCGCAATGTTTGGTCCTTCCAGTGGACAACTTCCAGCTCAATGGTCTGGAGAGAGCATTGCTGGAAGAACATTATCAGATATTTTAGGACACCGTACCAGGAGCAATATAAAGGTGCAAGTATGCCATGCTGGAGACGATGTGGCACGACAGGTGCAAATCTTTATCATATCTTTTGGGAATGTCCCAAGTTAAATGTGTTTTGGATGGGTATCCAGTCCTCACTAACCACAGTCTTCAGCACTCAAATACCTCTGAGTTTTGAGGTCCTGTACCTGGGTCATGTTTCTTTCCTGAAAAGCAGGAGGGAGATAAAACTGCTGCAAATGCTCTTGGTGGCATGTAAGAAAGCAATCGCAAGGAGATGGTTAAGCCCAATCACACCTACTTTGGAGGATTGGATTGGTATTACCCTAGAGATATTCAAGTTGGAAAAAATCACATATCAATTAAGAACACAAAAGGGCAAGTTTTATCAAATCTGGAACAACTGGATCTCCTTCGTAGCCCCTATGAGAGCAGATTTTATTTGATTTAACTGGCAGTTTTATTTTGGGATCTTCTTTCTGACTGTTTTTTTTTTTTTGTTGGTTATCTCAGAGACAGGAACAGTAGGTAAACACCCCCCCCCCCCCCCCCTCAGTTTCTGTACATAGTTCATTTAAACAGTTTGATCTTTAAATAAGTTGTGTCCGAGTTCTTTCTTAATGACTATATGAGCCCTACCTGACTTTGTCAAGATTTTTATGGAATAATAAAAACCCTAGAATAAGGAAAAATATCTTACAGCAACATCGTCAACATGGTGGGTTATCGCTTACCAATTTTCAACATTATTATAGGGCTGCCAACATAAGAGCCATGCTATTCTGGAAGGAATTACAATCTCATGACGCTACCTCAAAATGGTTACAAAAGGAAATCTCTTCTTGTCTTCATACCTCTCTACATTCATTGCTTTGTTCAAAATTCCCTGTTTTTGAATCCACATCAAACCCAATTGTAAAGCACTCTCTTAAAATTTGGAAACAGTTCAGGCGAAATTTTTCCCTTAAGGACCTCTCAAAATATGCACCTGTTAAAGGAAATCACCAATTTTTACCCTCGACCACGGATAAAGCTTTTTGTGAATGGAGCATCTTTTTATCGATGGCACCTTCGCATCCTTTGATCAGCTTGTGGTGAAATTCAATATTCCTCGCTCCCACTTCTTCAGATTTCTACAGCTTCGACGCTTTATTTCCACATCATTTGCTTATTTTCCGTCCTGTCCGCCTGAATCGCTTTTGGACTCCATCTTGAAGCTTAACAGAAATTCTAAGGGAACAATTGGGAAAATCTACTCTCTGATAAATACACATAAGTTGAAATCCTTAATATTTCTTAAAAAAAAAACAATGGGAGGAAGATTTAGGTTTAGAAATGTCTGAGGAGATTTGGGGGAATATTCTAGATAGGATACATTCTTCTTCAGTTTGTTTGTGACACATGGTTATTCAATTTAAGATTGTGCATCACCTCCACTGGTCGAAAGTGAGACTTGCAAAATTCTTTATTCTGGGATCGCTGCAACATTTGGTGTAACCCCGCAGGGTATTAATCTTAATAGCAGGGCAAAAAATATAGTAGCCTTTGGAACTTTGATTGCCAGGCGACGGATTCTTCTTAAATGGAAGGATGAATTCCCTCCAACCTTTAAGATGTGGATTAATGACCTTTTGCAGTACTTGATGCTAGAGAAAATTTGCTTTTCTACTCGAGGCTGTACACAAGAATTCTATACTACTTGGAACTCCTTCTTAAGTTATGTGAAGAAATTGGATGTCACTATTGCTGACGAGTTTCATGATTGACCCTGTATAGCACATATTCAGGAACTTACGCTTTTTTATTCAGTTTTTTTTTCCCTTTCCCTTTTGATTGCCATTGTCTTGATTTCCACCGATTTATCTTTTTATTTTTTAATCCATACCAGTACCAGTGCATTTCAATTCATCTGATTGTTTATTTTATTTATTTAACTTTTTTTTTTCCTTTTTTTTTAATACTGAGTGGTACAGTAATATTTTGGGGGTGGGGTTTGTGTTCTGTATTCTGTGTTTTTGTATTTCTTATTTCAATATATAAATTCTCAATATAAAGACTTGGTGCAAAAAAAAAGAAAAATGAAGCTTATTCTAAAAGAGACAGACAGGTAGTGCTGAACACATTTCAAATGTTCTCTCTAATAATAAGTAATATGAGAAATCAATGTGGATTGTTCCACCTTGATCCAGATGTTGTGGTCACCCTCCGTCTAGTGACCGACTGCCGCCGGTAAAATTAAACTAAAGTTATGTGATGAACACAGGAAATTTCAACCGTCATGGGAGGAAGAATTTGCTTTTCTGGAAGTACATAACAAACCAGTGTGCCTTCTTTGCCTAAAACCGTCCATTCCTAAACGAGCGAATCTTCAGCGTCGCCGCGACAGCTGTCACGAATTTAATTTATTACAGTAGGACTGCACCACTCAACCTGTGACAACACTGCCACTGTTCTGTCACTGAGACACTTCCGAAAGTTTTGTTTTTCTTATTATAAATCCGACGTGTATTGGACTTTGCTAAGAAATGTGATACATCGTCCTGATTCCAAGTGAGTGTAATAGTTTTAGCTTTGACCTCTTCTGTCAGGGCTGCCTGTTGTGCACAGTTTCTGTGAGTAATGCACACCTGTGTGTTTTTTTTCTGTCATTTGGTTACATTGTTCTCCAAAAAGTAGGTCACCTGTTTATATGCTTTAAAATGATTGTTTTTTTGCCACCGGTGATCTTTTTTGTGATGCACAAGATTTAATTTTTACCTCATTTATTTTTTGCAGGAGTAGGCCAATTATATTTATAAAGAATCCCTTAATTTATTTACCTTTTTGTGGAAAAAGACCTGCTTTTTTGTTGTAATTTAGTGAATTTCTTAAACGCATTGCTTGAAAAATATTTTAAAAACTTAAAAAAAAAATACTTATGTTTTGTTACAAAAAATGCTAATATGTGTAGTAAGTATATTCATATTTTGTGAATAAAGCCTCATTTTTTAATTTGATATCTGACTTTTTTTAAATGTCATGCCATTTCACCTTTTTGCTTTTTATTGGAAATGCAGAAAACAGCCACAAATAGATCTATAAGGCTTAGTGTAATGTATTTTCAACAAAGTCTTATTTTAGTTTTACAAAAGACTAATGTAGTTGTCTTTCTATTGTAATGCATTTAAAATTTCATTATTGAATATTACTTACATTATTTAAATGTCTTTTACATAATTCAGTCATATAAATGAGCAAACTTAGGTTGCAGCCCACGCAAACAGAGATGTTTCTCTATGTGGCCCACGAGCAGTGGTAAGTTGAGTAGCCCTGGTCTAGTCTTTCTCTACATGTCATTGCAGACTCTGTCCGCCTGAGGGAGCCAGACGTTCTCATGTGGATTCAGAGGAGCACAGACTTCGAGAAAGTCATGTGAAGACGAATTTCAGCAAATACTGTATCTATAACAAATCGCATTCAATATGTTTCCTTTTTTAGTATTTTATCAGAGATCCCTGGTTCGAGACCAGTTCAGGTTTTAAATCATCTCTGTGGGGTTTCTCCCTGTACTTCTGCTCTGGTTAACTCTTACAGTCCAGAGAACAAGTTTGAGGTTATTCTGTGACTGAGAATGGGGGTCAAACAAAAGGCCTGTGGGAAAAGTAAAGGCCCTCAAGATGCTCCACGCCGGCCGACAGTCCACCAAGCATTTCAAAGAAAACATTGATTTTGAAATTGAGCTTTTTGGATATTTCTCTTTATTCTGCTCCAGAAGATTTAAATAAAAATTGCTTTATGTTGAGATTGCACTAACTTTGTGTACCAATAGTTACTCTGCATAATATACTCTGCAGCACAACAGAGAATCACTTTAAAGTTTGAGTGAAATGGTTCTGGTGACGCTCTGTAACCAGACCGGCCCGCCTAGGCTCCTGAAGTGGAACATCAGACGGTGCTGGGACCGTTCTGATAAACCTGTGGCAGCAGGAAAACGGGCAGGACCTCACATCAGCAGCAATCTGCAGCCACAAGAGGCCTGTCAAGCTCTTTTCCAGGGTTTTCTCCCACAATCCTCTGCTCTGAGCAGCAGCATTCCCGGAGATCGCCCGGGCGAAGCGGCGGCCGCTGCTCTTCCTCCAGCTGGAGTCCCAGAGCGGCGGAGACAGGGACAGAACTCTGGAGGCACACATGTCCGAGAGGTGCCAAACATGTGGCTCGGGGACCAAAACCAGCCCACAAGAGTGTTTAATCGGCCTCATAAGTCAATATTGAGACATGAAACTGAACAGCATTCCGCCACTTTACTGTCAATGTTGAGACCATAAAAGAACAGTGAAAATGAAGTTTATGTCCTTCTTTACATAATAAAATGCATTTTTGAAATTTTACTGCAACACCAGCAAAACAGAATCAGAACCAAATCATTCATGATACTCTGATTTTTAGAGATGTACTCGAATACTAAGAATCATTGGCCCACAGCAGACTCACCCTGAAGAAATAATTTCATTTACAAATTATTTAAAAAAGAAAATGTTTACGTATTGAATAAAACAGCTTTACAAAATTTGCATGAAAAAGTTTGCATGAAGCATCTCCATTGAGTATTTTAGGTAAACCCCCCCCGTGGCCCCCGTTGTGGTGGGTCCCGGCTGACCTGTGCTGCTGCGTGATTTACGAGGCTGCAGGCTTTTGTTTTCATCTTCAAAAAAAAAAAGCCCACAAGAGGACGAAGATGAAGAGCTATCGCTTTACACCGAGGCCGGCCCCTTCGACACACGGCGGCAGAGCGCGGAGCGATGAGGCTGATTCACTGAGGGGGAGGGGGTCAATTAGTCCAGGAAATCTGCAAAGCTGGGCTGACAGTCTGCACGGATTAGGAGGGACTCGCTTCATAAATCAGACGGCGTGTGAGTGACGGGCGCGCACGGAACGAGGGCGCGCACGTCAACGTGGAGGTGAGAGCAGAGCGCCGATATCCTGGAGGGCAGCAGGCGGCGTTCCTCAGCAGAGCTCTGTTTCCAGCGCCACACTGCGTTCAGGCCTGTCTTCCTCCTGAGCTCCATGAGGCCCTGAAATAGAACAAGCCATCTCCATAAATACTGGCCCCCAGCGGGGGGCGTAGTTGCTCTGTGATCTCCTGTCAGCTCCGCAGGGCCTCCACCCTGTCCTCCTGAGGACGGCACCTGAGCCGCCTGTCAGCCAGTCTCCACCCTTTTATTGTGAAAGGTCATCCAAACGCTCAGAGGCTGCCGTCCCCTCTGACCCCGCTGACCCCCGGACAGGAGAGCAGAGGCGTCACGTAGAGCGTCCAGGGTGGGAGGTCGTGTCGTCAGGACAGTTCAAGGCCTGCCTTTGTTCCAGGGCAGGAAGACCACCGCGGGAGGAACAGGTGGCCGCGGCGCTTTCAGATTTCTTTCAAGGTTGTGGTTTAGCTGAAGGGCGCTCGGGGCCGGGCAGTCCTGTCATTCCTGTCTCGTTTTGTTTGGAGGGTGTGTTGGATTCTTGTCGCTTCGCAGCGCCGGGCAGAGTTTTCCTCGGAGGAGCTGCGGTCTGCTGCCGCGACGACGACCGGAGCAGAAACTGGTGAACGCGTCGCCATTTTGGAATTATTCTCACGGGACGGCTCATGTGAGAACTTGAGATCAAAGTGTTCCTCACAGCCGTTCGCCCTCCAAGTCACACCCACTCCGACCGTTTCTCCAGCCCGTCCTCGGCGGTCTGGACCTCGGCTCCGCTGCCCAGCCCCACCAGCGTGTACTGACCCAGCCTGCGGGTACAGACCGCTGTTGTCGCGGAAACGTCCCCGGAGGGGAGCGCCAGAGTCCGTCTGGGTGGCGGCGGGGGCTTGAGCTTGCTGCGCTTGCTGACCCGGATGGATCTGGGCGTCCCGGTCGGGTCCTGAGGGCAGAGGGCCACCTCGCTGCCGTCCCGCTCCTCCTGGGAAAAGTAGCCGTTGTTCCCGTTGGAGTTGGAATCTGGATTCCTCAGAGCGCGAGGCAGAGAGCAGTGCTCCAGCGCCGGCAGCTCCGGACCGAAATCCAGCATTCCCCCGGCCCTCGAACCCCTGCTGCCCTGCCTCTTCCGGAAACTCTCCACTGGACCGGGCGCCGCCTCCAGATCCCGCTGAGGGGCCGGTTCCGTCCCCGTTGACGTTTGTCTGGCTGTGAGGAAACACCGCTCCTCCTCGACGAAGAGCTTCTCCATCATCATCTTCCTCCTGCTCTTCTGCCTCACCGAGCGCTTGATGGCCCAGATGAAGTCCAGCATGTTGAGGAGGAGGGACAGCGACGCCGCGCCCAGCATGAAGCTGAGCATCACCGTCTTCTCGGTGGGCCTGGAGATGTAGCAGTCCACCTGCGTGGTGCACGGCGGGTTCTGGCACAGGAACCTCCTGGGGATGTAGAAGCCGAACAGGTAGTAGTGGGCCGCTCCGAACCCCGCCTCCAGCAGCGTCCTGAACACCAGCTGGACGATGTAGGCTCCGGTGAAGCACCCGGCCAGCGGCGGCGCCTTGCTCACCGACGCCCCGCCCGGCGGCTCCGGCCGGATCTTGAGCAGCCGGAAGGTCTTGCTGCTCGCCGCAGAGCTCAGGTCCACCGTGAGGGCGCCGGACACCTTGTGGACGACGTAGACGATGAAGAGGACGGAGGGGAGGCACAGGGTGAGCAGCTGCACCAGCCAGAAGCGGAAGAGCGAGACGGGGGCGAACAGGTCGTAGCAGACGTTGGCGCAGCCGGGCTGGATGGTGTTACACACAAACCGCTCCTGCTCGTCCTGGTAGAGCGGGTACCCGGCGAAGACCAGGACCAGCAGGCGCAGGAGGACCATGACAATGAGCCACACCTTCCCTGTCGGCGAAAACACAGGAAGCTTGAATTCATGGAGACACAAAACCTCTGGAGGTCTGGGAGCCATTCAAGACCCTGTTCACACAACGTTTTCAAGTGAAAATGCAGAATCTGTTCAGACCACTACGGTGCTCAATGAAATCTTTTTGAAAACACTTGAACCGTCTTAGTTTGAGCGTTTCTTGTGGACTCACCCATCAGAGTGATGCTGTGATTGACAGCGATGAAGAGGACGTCGAAGGCACTCGATCCCGCCATGCTTCCAGTCCTCCGGTGGAAGACGTTTATCCCACACTCCTGATCTACTCCCGTCTCATCCGTCTGGCTTCACTCCGACCTCCAGCTCCTCACCGAGCCCCGACGACCCCCTCCAGGAAGAAACACATGTCCGATCCAGAAGCGTAAAGTCCAGACTGATCCGACCGAGCAGAGCCAGGTCCGGTCTCACCTCTCCCTCTGTCCCCTGCAGACGACTGTCTGTCCTCAGACAACAGAAGACGGGAGCGAGCCCCATTGTGGGTCTATTCTTAACACACTTCCAAAAGCACGTCGCCGTCCTGGCATTGCAGAGATATTTTAGTGCAGCCGGCCGTCCTTACAGGAGAGGAGCCGGCCTCCTGGCCCGCCGGCTCTGTGGCACAGCGGCGAGCACGGTCCAACTGGCCGGCCCGTGAAGAAACACCAGTGACGGATCGAGACAACGCAGAGGTATGAGGACGGGGATTTGCTCTCATGACATCTAAGCTGGCTGCAAACAGTATCTTCTCACAGCTGATCCCAGTTTACGAGTGAGGAGGATTTCCTGTATTGTCATGTAATATGGACGGAAACATGAGGGGAAACCTGGCTACAGATATTATAAAACTTTATTTCCAGTGGCTGTGAACAGGAATTCTAGTAAAATTAATTCACAGGTAACAAATGAGATTTTCCCAGCTTATGCATGAAGCTTTCCTGACCTTGTGACTACGTTCAGGGAGGGAAATAATCATTCCACTCCAGACTGAAAGTCAGAATTCTGTGAGTTGTTGGAGACTGAATACTTATTTCCCTGAATGAAACGTGAACCAGAGTGTATCGGTGAAGGTGTGTGTGGCGGTGTGAGGCCTCCGGTGGATTTCCTATGAAACACAAACGACAGGCCGCAGGCAGCAAGGCTTTAAGACTTTAATTCTTGCACGATTTGTCTTTATTTTCCTAAACGTTGTTTCAGAAGAGAAATGGGAGCAGTGCTAAAAATCAAACAGAAGAAGAAGAAGAAGTTTGGCAAACTGAGAACAGGAACGACTGAGAGGAGCGACAGAGAAGAGTCCAGCCGGCGGAGGATGAGGATGGGAGAAAAAACAGAGGAGGAAGGATCAGGAGAGTGACTGAAGGTGGCACGGGATTCAGAGAACTCAAGACCGAAGAAAAACTCTATGCAGAGGTAGAGTTCAGTGCACGAGGCTGTGACACACACACACACACACACACACACACACACATACGCACGCTCACACACGCACAATAAATAAGATATACAATCGTTGAACAGCGTCTCCCGAGCTTCCTGTCTTCTCACTCGGTTCTTCCTCCTCTTCTTCTTCCAGATGGTTCAGACACGCTGAGCTGAGTCCTTCACTCCGACCTCTGACCTCTTCTCCCGAAACGCTCACATGAAGCTAAACGCCAACGCCGATATTGAAATTGGACCTGTTTTTTTTAGATCGCTGCAGATCTCCAGTCAGTCCAGTTCAGCAGAAGGCAGAAGAGCCGCCGTTACAGAATCCATACATGTAAAAAAAACAAAAAAACAACCGAAAGGCCGGACTGCGCCTCGTCTCATTAGACTAGAGCGACTCGACTCTACGTTCAGCACATCCTCAACGTTTCCTCTGCGAGAAGAAAGGACGTGAGCGTGAACCAGGAATGAAGAATAATGTGACAGTTGGAAAGGTTATCAGATAAAACTCCAACCAGAAAATATTATTTTTCCAACTTGGACACGTCTGAGTGTTTGTTAAATTAAACAAATCAGGAGTTCGATTCAAATCAGAAACCAAAAGTGACTCATTTTAACTGTTAATACTGATGTTAAATAGTTTTGATTTCTCTCAAATTCATTAAATAAAATGAACTAAAATGACCATTTCTGAGAAGTCGAGACTTTCAGCCTGAAGCGATCATTACAGACACTGCAGCGTTGAAACCACAGAACGAGCGGAACGACTGGAGGGCTGAGTCTTCGTGAAGATCAGTCACAAACAGGCAGAGGAATGAAGAAGAAAACTAAAAAAAAACAACATTTCATCAGCTGAGTCGAGGAAAATAGAAAATCCACAGTGACTGAAACCAAAACACGGAACGTCTGATAACCTTTCCCGTTGTTTCCGTGAGGATGAAGCTTCACGGCTTCAGGAACAAACATGGCGAGTTCACAAAGTCAGGTAAAAAAAAACCTAAAAGAAAAAAAACAGAGCTTGAATCTGAATAGTTACAGTATGCAACACATATAAAATTGGCTTTTTTTCTGCAGTGCTGAGAAGAAAAGTGACCAAAAACACAACGACCTTAAAGTGGTGTCTCCCATTTAATACTGGACCGTTCTCTGATCTGTCCATTTCTGTCCCCTCGGTAAAAACCTCCCATATAAATAGTCTAGAGTCTCTCTGCTCTCGTTTCTCTCTTTTTACACTTCAGTCTACAGATGCTGCTGTATTCACACTGTACAAAGACGATTTTAGCAAAATGTATACAATCTCCGCCTCCCGTCCTTCTCCGGGAGTCGTGCTTCTGAAATGTTTGTGCTGTTTTTGCTTCCTCCGCGAGCGAGGGCGACCGTAGAAAAAGTCTGAACGAGGAGGAGTGAAGAGTGCAGAGCTCCTCGTTCCAGGCACCAGGGGTCGGCGACGGCAGTGAGGACAGCTCCGCTGAGGCTCCACGGTAACGCCTCCCCTCCGGGTATTGCTGAGTGGACGGTGTGGCTGAGGGGGCGGGGCCATATGAAGGTCACCATGGAATGTACGCGTCTTTTCAAATGCAAGAAAACAAAAAAACAGAGAAGGAGGAGGAGCTCTCAGGGTGTGCATTGTGCCTACAAGCTGTCAAACCGTCGTCTCCCGCTTCAGCGAGGAGCCGAGCAGAAGATGAACCCCCCTCCACCCCCCCTCCATCGCCGTGTGTTCCAGCTCGTCTCCGTCGTCTCTTCAGTCTCTGGGTTTCCTCCCAGCAGCCGGGTCGGTTTGGTCCGGTGCGGGCGGCCGGCGGGACTTCCTCTATGTACAACCGCCAGAGGGGGCGCCGTCGCACTGCTTAAAGTGCCTGGGTGGGCGGGAGAGCGCGGGATCGGGGACCGCCGGCCCTCCCGGCTGGCCGGCTGGCGGGCGTTAGGAGAGGATGGCCGGACACCACCGCACCGCCGCCAGGTTGTCGGCGCTCACCGAGCGCTTCTTGGCCTGCTTCCTCAGGTCCTTGTACTTGTCGTCGCAGAGCCGCGAGATGGCCTGAAAGCCAGAGCAGAGAGGCAGACTCGTTAGCGCTGACCTTTCTGGCTTCAGACCCAGAAGGTCAAAAAAACACGCGGCGAGGACGCAGGAAGAGGCGGAGAGCGAGAGGCTGGAGCTAATTACACCCGAACAAGACTCCACTTCCTGCCTCTCCTTCACGGCTCTGTGACGCCAGTTCCCTCCTCGGGGTCACGGGGTCGGCGGCTCCTCCTCACCTCCAGCTTCTGGGCCTTGTCCCGGCTGAGCGGCTCCAGCGGCAGGCTCAGGTTGTTGGCCTCGGCCAGCGAGCGCAGGTCGAAGTAGTACTTGGCGTAGACGCTGGACGGCACGTTGATGTTGAACTGCACCAGCTCCAGGAACTGCCGCTCCAGCTCGTTCCTTCAGACAGAGCAGAGGCCGGCCGTCACTCACCGACCCACGAGCACGAAAACAAACCAGACCTGGAAACGCCCGTGGTCGTGCACGGCTCGGTGATCCGCGGCGACAGACGCTTTCATCTGCGCCTCTTCAGTCGTGACCCGCTCACTTCGCAGCGTAACGGCGATCCGGCGCGTCTCCCGCGCCTTTGTTCCTCGCCCTCGCGCATTTACAGGCATGTGGCAACAGACGGGCTAAATTTAGACGGGCCGCTGCAGCCAAACTAATATCGGAGCGTTTTATTTATCCTGCACCCGTTCACCTTCTCATCTGATTCTCTTCGGCTTCGTCCCTTCACTCTGCACGCTGTTTCCACCACCACAACACTCCGCTGACCTTCTGAAAGGACCTCTGGTCCAATCCTGAGTCACTATCTGGTGATTGTACGTGTTGGAAAGAGAAGCGAACAGGTGGCCCACAGAATGAATGTGAGGCGGAGGACAGGAATAGAGGGAGGTGAAGGGGTCGGAGGTGGCGGCGGAGGCAGCACGCCTGCGGCATCGTGTTCCTCCTCGGGATAATCCCTCAGATTCCCGCCCGGGTCGCGCCGAGGCGGGATGTAGGTCAGCGCGACCGGCGTCTTTCACGCCCACAGCGAGAATAAATATTATGGTTAGTAGGAGCTGCTGACAGGACGACATGCGGACAGACACCATCCATCCATCCAGAACGGGTCAAACATAAGGTCTGTGGGCCAAAACGAGGCCACAAGAGGCTCCAATCTGGTCCTCCAAACCAACAAGCTAAAAAAATAAAACAAAAAACGTGTTTCTCTGCAGGAACAAAGAAAAACCTTTAAAGACTGTTCTGGCTCCATTTCTCTCCAGATGAAACGAGGCTGTTTGAGGCTCCTGAGCTAAAATGAGTTTGACCCCCGACCCAGAACGACGTGGCGGTCCGAGCTCCGGCCTTTGTTCCCTGTCTGAAGTCTGAGGTGCTGGACGGAGCGGGCGGAGGTCAACCACACCACGTCCAGACCTCCGCCGGCTCAACACCTGCCCAGCGCCGTCCGGCTCCACAATCACAGGCTATTCTCAGCCTGCTGGGAACAGGACGGTGTGTGTGACGGTGTGTGTGTGTCTGACACACACAACAGCAAAGAGGAAGCGTTTACGACAACAGCTGAAGATGCTTCCTAAGCAGGGATCAGCTCAATTATTTAAAGCGTCTGAATCATTCGTGGAGCTCGGTCAGCGCTGAGGCACCGTTCAAGGCTCCAGAACGACCAATATTCAGCGTTTCGTGTTGGAAATAAATCAGGAAACTGTAGGAAAATGTCAGCCTGCAGCTTAAAGGTCAAAACTATTGTTGACGCTCAACGACGATCTGTATCGATCGTAAACTTTATTTAGCGTAAGTAAAAACACAGCTTGATTTAATGGATCTATAAATAATTAATTTCAGGAAAGCGTCTTGTGTCGACTGAACTGTTGACGCTTCCATCAAACAGCCTGAGAAGAAAGACGAACCTGGGCTGAATGCAGCCCCTGAACTACAGCGTGTCTGACCGACGCTCCCGCCGCCGAGCCTCGATCCGCGGCGTTCAGCCTTTCTTCTGCAGCGCTCTGAGGGGCTTTCCGGGACTCACATGTCCTCCACGGTGATGTCCTTGAGGATCTGGCAGTAGTCCACGTTCCACACCGCCTGGTCGTCCCAGACTTTGGAGGCCAGCAGGATGGCTCCCAGCACGATGCGCTTCCAGTTGGCGGGGCAGATGTCGATCTCGGCGTAGGTCAGGAGCCTCTCCAGGTAAATCTGTGACCAGCGACAAGCAGCAGCGTGTGAGCCTGACACTCTTTAGCATGTAGCATCCCTGGAGTGTGAGCCTTCATCAAACACCCATGCTAACAGAAAACCCTTCAGTCCTTCTGTCCCTCTCACCAGTTCCACTTCCCTCCGTCTGTCTGAACCCAGATTTCCCAGAGTGCTCAGCTCCCACCGCCTGAGCTGGAGATCCACTGATGGTCACGCTGCTGCGCTCAGTGAGAGAAAGCATTCTGCTGCTTCTGGTGGCTCGAGGCGCGTTACTGGCTGAGAGAGGACAGCTGAAGCTCTTTCCAGTTCCAGAGAAGCTTGCTAACGTCACACTGCACGCTTTCCTCTGAGCAGCAAAGCATGAAAACAGCAGTGATCATCTCCACGGGGCTACACCAGGGCTTCTGCCGCTTCCTCTCTTCACTGGACTGAACTCCTCCACTCAACTAAACTCATACCCAAACTCTGAAATCTGCCAACTCTCAGACAAGTTTACAGGCTTTTTTTTTTTCCAAGTCGGAACAGAATCTACTGAGCATCCTTCTTATTATGGAAGTGTCTCGAGAAGAGCTGCGACTGTCCTGATCCCGGCTCACCACAGCCTCTGGACCGGAGCGAGAGACTTTAACGGCGGTTTTAAGGTCGGACTAATAACGGGAGGATGTGAAATACCAGATGCTGATACCAGTATCAGGGAAGTGGATCGATAAAAGGCGGCTGCTCACCAGAGTGACGATGGCACACTCGGCGGTCAGCTGCGCGGCGCTGAACAGCGTCCGGACGAAGCGATAGATCTGCTTCTGCTCCGGGTCGTGCTTGTCGTAGTCGGCGGGAACCTCCGACTTCTGCGGGCGACAAGACGGTGGTGAGGGAGCCGCCCGGTCTGACGAGCCCTCGCGGCTCCCGACGAGGCCTTACCGAGAGCGGGTGCAGCTTCTCGTCGAAAATGTCTAACAACATTCTTCCGTCGGCGTCTCTGAAAGCGCAGGAAGGAGGAAGGAGCGTCAGGCCATCGTGAAAGAGGAGAAAACACACGGCACACGTTCAGCTCACCTGTTTTTTATGTGGTAGTATATTGCGAGCGCGACGCTGTGAACAGAAGGAGACATAAAGAGGTCAGAGACGGACGGCTGGACTCGGGAGTCCTGCGTTCGCCCCGGCAGGTTACCACTTGATGGTGTACTTCAGGTTGGGCTGGCTGACGGTGCTGTCATCCAGGAAGATGGTGGAGCAGGAGCTGTACTTCCGCCTCATCGGGCCTGGGTGGTGCTGGAGTCCAAACACACACACACACACACACACACACACACCGAGATCAGCCACAGGGGAAACCAGTGCAGCTGAAAACCCCCCAACGAGGCCTGCATGCATGATGGAGAACATCTTTAAAGAAAACACCAGATGTGAGGAATTCATAATAGCTGCTTTCCTTGTGGGGATGGCTGCAGCTGCAATGTTTCTGCTAAAAACAACAACAAATAACTCATTTTTATCAGTTTCTTCAGTCGAGGTTGAAGAAGTGAGGACAGAGACAATCATGGGATGGATTTGCTTTGTCTATATTAGCAGAAGACAATGAGAAACTACTGCTAAACGCTACGTTTGAGTGGAATGAAAGGTCTGGGTTACTGGGGAAATGTTGTTTACCTTGCTCTCCGAAATGTGTGTAAACTTGCAAAGAAAGTAACACAGTAATACAGTTACTACAGTGAAACAGTAACAGTTACTGCAGAGTAACTCAGTTCCTGTCAACACTACAGGCACGATGAGTCTCTTCAGCGAGGTAAACGTCACTCACATGGTTGATGTAGAGGCTCTTCCTCTTCTCCCGGACTGCAACAAAAAGACGAGAGAGTAGGTTTCAACAGCAGGATGGATGCCGGTGCAGTACACCGTCCCCACAGACAGGGGGCAGCATTCACCCAGGGTTCACACTGAAACACATTTACAGCCAAAAAAAAAAAAAAACGAAAGAGAAAGTGCTCCTCTTCCTCTTTACTGCTCTGAACCACCTTAAACAGCAAAGCAGCTTCAGCAAATGATATTTTTAACATGAACACAGCGTTAGGAGGCTTTAGAAAAGAAGGACACATTTAGAAAAAGTTATGTTTTCCATGTGGAGCATTTTAAAAAAGCTCCACCTTGGCAGTGGTGTTAGGCTCCAGATGTGTGGGGCAGCAGCCGTCTGGCCGGGTGGGGCTGGCCGTTACAGACTCAGGTAAACCTTCCACTGTCGAGGTGAACCCTGGACCACAGTCCCGTTCGCCTGACCCGTCTGCCTGCAGTCAGCTGGAGTTTTTAAGGAACCGCGACGTGTAAAATGTGTCGGATTTCAACAGAAGGAGAAAAACTGAAAGGGCTTGTGGATCCAAACCAGTTTAATGTAGTGTGAATGACAAATGGTGGAAAAGTCCATGAATTCTCAGTTTCTTCTGTATCTTCAGCAATTTTTGTGAAGACTTTGGCCACAATATTTGGACCAAATCATCCTGGAAGCAGAAAAGACGGATTTTTTTCTTTTTAATCCTCCGCTCCCAGAATGGCTTTCTATAATCGGTTCTTGCCAACAGCCATGAAGGGAACGGTTCTGCGGTTCTGCGGTTCTGCGGTTCTGCGGTGCTGTGGTGATATGAATCGGCTGGGTCTGGGTCCTCCTCTGCCTGTGGTGAAGCTGAAACGCTGGAGTCACGCTGTCGGACTGCTTCCTCTCAGCCTCAAGCCTCCGCTCATCACACTCTACCGTGTCTTCATTTGCTCTTTTCTGTGTTCTGCTGCATCTTTTGATCTCGGCTGATGTGGATATGTGTGTTTCTGAAAGTATTTTGACCGACGTTGAGCCTACTGAAGTCACTGATGCCTGAGTGAGGAGGAGATCGATACCACCGTCCACTTTCAGTGAAGTGGACCCAGATCTGAGTCATGTGACGGCCTCTGCTCTCCTGGAACTGATCTGGGTCATGGCGGTGAATTCAGCTTGATGTGGACAAATAGGAGGAGTTTTACACACAGTCACTCCACTGATCACGGCCATGCAGTCGACTCCATCATGTTGCATCTTACAGACCGGACAAGTGTCACAGAGACAGAAACACACACACACACACACTCACACACACACACCACATCAGCAGCAGCAGCAGCGGCGAAGGCACAAAACCTGCAGACAGAACACGACACACAGATCGGGAAGCCCGAGCAGCTCTGGGAGCACACACAGCGAGAGCACGGCGCCTCGACACACACTTCCCCTGCCCGCCCACAGCGGGCTCCAGCCGGCTTACCTCGCTTGCTCGGCACGGCAACTGAAAAAACAGAAGTCCAGGTTGGCTCTAGTCGTGTGAGACAGCGTGATTCACATGAGCAGGAAAACTGAAGCACGTAAAACCGATGAGAAGCTCGTCCATCACTCGTTCACACAGATAATAACAGATCCCAGATCGATAGATCAGCCTTCAGGCCACAGACTCCCCCAGACCAAACGAAACTGGGAATAATCTTTAATCTATCACTCAGGCTGGAACAGCTCAACCATGTTATCAGAGGCTCATTATATTTCACTCCCCATTCTGTACTTCACTATGAACATATTTCCAAATAATATAAAAAATCAACTAAAAACAAGCCTGAAGAGATTACCTCAGTGCCGACAACTCTTCTAAAATTACAGTGAAACAACATAAAACAGCAGCGTTTTTCCACTGCATCAAATAAAGATAGAAAAAAAAAGATAAATAACATTTTTATTACACTTTTGCTGAATTGTTTTAGTATCAGGTTGATAAAATAATTGAAAAGCATATTATGGTTAGACCAACATTTAAACCTTAAATTTTATTCAAATGCCACATTCTGAATAGTAGAAGCTGCAGAAAAAAAAATTTCAGGACATTACGGTAATATTATTGAGCAATGGGTGTTTTAACACAGTCCGAGCAGCAATACTGTGTTTCTCTTGATCTAATATTTCATCATGCTGAAAACATTTTATTCCAGTTCTGTTCGACTCAGTTTTATTTACTAATTACATATTTCACATCTACTATCTTCTTGTCTTCACCTCTTTTATGATCTGCGAAGCACCAAACCGAGCGGAGCGACACAAATAGACAATCTCTGTTTGATGAAACACTTCCAGGCCTTCCTTTTCTTCTTCCCTCGTCTACAGCGGGCCGTGTCGTTCGGTTTACAGAAGCGCCGAGTCAGAATACACACTCTGAAGAGAAATGCTAACTGCCGTTTCATTCCCACGTCACGCAGAAAGAGAAACTCATAAATGGAGACTCACCGTCCGTCTGCGACTTGCTGAGGAAGATGGTGCTGGCCCGGGGATGGTCCGAGGGATTGTACTCCATGGGAAGGTCTGGACAAAGAGGGAAGGAAGCATGAGTCTCAGAGTCTGATCCAGTATGGAGCTTAATCCAAGTCCTGTCCTGTCCTGTCCTGTCCTGTCCTGTCCTGTCCTGTCCTGTCCTGGAGAACCCAGAGGACAAAAGACGATCACCATCTGAACGGCATCTCGTGAGGGTTCGGCTCTAAAGGGAAACCATCTGTCAGCTGCGTAAACTGTTTGGAAATCGATGCATTGAGCAAACGCAGCAGAACAACATGGATCCGCATTAAATCTGTAAACAAGCAGCGTGAGAGCAGCTGGCGAGAAGCGCAGCGGTGAACGGCCAGCAGACGATCTTTCAGCTCCGACGCGCTCAGCTGCTTCCGACATGCGTCTGCGGCGGCAGCGCGCTGCCACTAGGGGTCTGGAGACAGACTGGGACTGTAGACACTGTCAGACCCTCAGCAAGCAGCCGCATCGGTAGAAAATCTGAATTCATCATCCCACTGTCCCACTTCTTCGACCTGATTAGGTCCCACAGGCCAAAACACGAGGAGACGTGGCTTTTAATAGCTGAATTATGAACAACAACAACAACTGAAGACTGAGTGTGTGGAGGCTGCAGGCATGTCCGCGGTGCAGAGACGTGGTAAAAAGACTGTCACTGTAATTTACTGGATTTAATGGTGACATTTTTTTCTCATCTTTGTCTATAATGAGCTCATAATTAACAAAACTTTAAGCTAAATGTAAAAGCTGACGGTGGAATGGGGGCGATTCTAGCATTCTGAGCGACACGCTGCTCTGGTGGATTAAAGTTTCACTGCTAACCGGCCTTTGAGGGTGAAGTTCGTGGTAACACACGGCGCCGTTTCCATAGAAACAGGACGGGACTCGGAGCGCTAAATATTTGTAAAGTCTGAGTCTGTCGTCCAACAAACACGGTGGACACTGGGACATATTGACACAAGGACCCCGGAGACCTGGAGGCGGGACCAGAGGAGGCTGAGCGGAGTGTGACGGCACAAAGCAGTGTGTAAGAGTGTGTGTGAGGAGGGTGAGCTGGCCCGACGGGGAGGTGGCCGGGTGAGAGGGGGCAGAAGATGGAGGCACCGGGGGGGTGGAGGGAGGACGAGGGGCAGGAACATCGGAACACACGAGCCCTGCTGATGCTCGGCTTTGGTTCCCGATTAAAACGCAGTGAGACACACACACGCACGCGCACGCGCACGCACACGCACACACACACACACACACACACACACACACACACACACACCTATTGTCTCCAAACTCTTTTGAACTGCTGTCATTTTGTGCAGGAGAGCCACTTAAAAAGCCTCAAAGGACACTATGATACACACACGCACGCACACACACATACATGCAGGCACACACACACACACACACACACACACACTCAGCTGTGATGGAGGAGGAGGCGCCACATGGTGCTGAATAAAAGATGGGTGTGTGGGAAGAAGCAAAGAGCACTGAAGGAGAGCTGAAGGTGTGTTAATGATGCTGTGCTCAAACCTCAGTGTGTGTGTGTGTGTGTGTGTGTGTGTGTGTGTGTGTGTGTGTGTGTGTGTCTATATTTGAATCTTTTCTCATTGCTTTGAAACTGTCGTCATAGGTGAGCTCCACCCTCAGCCTCAGGCCCTCGGCGCCGCCCTGCCCCGTGTCAGTGACCTCTGGTGTGACTCCGCCCCCTCCACGCTCCTTCGCTCGCTCTCCGGTTCTTCAGTCTGGGGGGGGGGGGGCGCGGGGCACCCGGCGTCCGGAGTTTCAGGATATGAAGCCATGGGGTGTCGGCTGCACATTGTTCCCATCTCAACAAAGAGCGCCGGGACAGCTGGGAGCAGAGCGGGGACGCCAGGAACCACTGCGGTGAGATGGGGACGGGTAACGGAGACGCTCGGCCGGCGTGAGGAAGCTCAGAGTTCTTCGCTCATTGAAAACCTCAGCTCCCTATGAGAAACACTAAAATGCCTGTTCTGAACATGAGTGAAATGAACCTGGTCTGGTCACGTCCTTCTGCATCACCATAAAACGGCTGTTTATTTGTGCAACGGTTCCTGATACAGCTGCATCGTGTGGGTGAGATTCTGTCGGCTCCTAAAGCCAGCGACTTGCTGAAACGCTGACCTTTACAAAGCTGGAAGAAAAGCCTCAGATGTGTGAGTGTGCAGCCGGCAGCTCTCTCCCTGAGCTGTGAAACTCTTCTTTAAGAGGTGGTTTTTACAGACGCTGACGGACTCTGGAAGCTGGAACGGTTTAATCAAAGTAACTCTGATCACGCGGTTTGTGCATCGCGGTGGTGAAGGACTCTGAGCATCCTCACACACACTGCTCCCCCTGCGGAGCTGCAGAACCTCCCGGTCCATCGCGGTTCCCTCTGCCCCGCTGAGGTGACCCGGCGCCGCCCGGCTCTCGAACCGAGCGCCCGCTGGCTCAGAGCAGTGGCAGCGACCGTCGGGCACTGAAGTGTGAAGGAAGCGCGCACGAGACGAGTGGCTGGGACTCGGAAACAGACGCGCTGAAAGGAGGCTATTTTAGTCACTCACAAATCTGAGCGTGCTGTTTAAGAATCTGCAGGCTGCTGCGGCCGTTTGTCACGTCGCTCATCAGTCTGCCTTCGTGGGGTTTTCAGTCCCTCTCTGCTAATTTTCTTCAACGCAAAAGAACCAACTCAGCCTCAGACAACTGAAGCTTCACGCCTTCCCCTCCAATCCCTTTCTCCAATCTTCTGGTGTAAAACATCCTCTTGAGAGCAATTTGGGGCGGCAGAGGAAAACATAATTCACCCGACAGCCGCTCCGGTGCAGACCTGATGAGCACGGCGCCTCGCCATGCCGAGAGCCGCTTCGGGAACAGAGGAATACCGGAGGAGGACGCCGCCAACCGAAGAGTCAACCAGCATCGCTGGTGAATAAATCATCAGGGCTCACCTCGTCTCTGGGCTGCTCTCCGCTCTGCAGACGCAGGAGAAGATCAGGACAGCCGCTGTGGGCTCATGCTTTATTACTACTGAGCTGTTTTGTGTGAAAATAACACTTTTTTAACCTGACTATCCTTATCCCACACGCTCCGACTCCAGCGTCTGCTGCAGCTACAGTGAGACTTCCTCTCAGAACCCCTGAAAATATGAATCAAACACTTTGTGTGGTTTCGTCTGCTCAAACAGTTGGTGCTCGGAGTTAGTGCTCGGAGCTGAACTGGCAAAAAAAAAAAACAACGTCCTCCGGTGTAAAAGAAACGGAGTTACAGACTGTTCGAGACGCTGAATGGATGGATGAAAGGATGGAAGGCCAACGCTTCGTGAGTCAGCTTCCTCCATATCGGCACACAAACGACAGCGCGCCGAAAAACAATGGACGGAACCCCGGCAGCGTCTTCACGGCTGGCTCTAAGATCTCCCACCAGCCTGGAGCTTGTGGCATCGATCTCCAGCATCTCTGGAAGCTCTGCAGAGATGCAGACTCATCACGGAGGAGGCAGCTGATATCTGATCAAAGGCGGGCCGGCAGGGACGAGGCGACGAGCGAACATCGGGGGAAGTTCACCCGAGCTCAGCAGAAAGCAGAGCTCTGCTTCACTCCCAGCCGCGGCCTCGCCTCCCTCCGGGGCCGAGACGTACGGCGACAATTCAGTAGTTTGTAACGTCAAACACAGAGCAGAAAGGACGACAGCGGCAAAAAATACTACAAGTGAAGTAAAGTGACATCTGAAGTGATAGCATCAGGTGAAGCACACATCGGCCATTACATTATGACCAGGGACAGGCGAGGGTGAGAGCAGCGGTTCTCTCCACAAACGTCCAAGATGCTGAATATTTGCTGCTAACATCATGGAACAACTCAGAGGTCTCGTGGAGTCATTAACTAAATGCTTTGGGACCGATTTAGCATAAAACGGGACCTACACAACCTTAACCAGGTGGTCATAACGTTACGGCTGATCGGTGAGTTTTTCAGTTACACGCACTGGAAGATGGTAAATGTTCTACACTTATACAGCGCTTTACACTGCATTATCACATTCACCCATTCACACACACATTCACACACCAGTGGAGGCGGCCGCCATGCAAGGTCCATCCACTAGGGGCAATTTGGGGTACAGTGTCTTGCCCAAGGACACTTTGACATGCAGACAGGGGGAGACAGGAATCGAACTAACAGCCGCCCGATTGTGAGACGACGGCTCTCCCCACTGAACCACTGAACCAGAGATACTGATAACTCCACTGTGAAACAACATTATGAAACTTATTTGAGGAAAAACTGGCCTCCAGGCTCACGTTTCACTGACAGAGAGCTAACACACACTACTGGAGGCGGCGACACAGGAGCCGTGTCTCCATCAAGGACACTTCCACATGTGGACAGATAGGGAACTGAACCTGGAACCTTCTGATTGAGACGACCCACGCCTCCAACTGAGCCACAGTCCCCCATTCGGACCGCACTGGACTCCGGCTTGATAAACATAAGGTTCTCCAAACGACTCTGACTGGACAGATGTCCAGAGGACGGAGGAAGTTATTTGTGTGTTTGTGAAGAAGACAAAGAGAAGAAAAGACGGCGCGGGAGTGAGACGTCACTGATGTTCGGGGCTGAGGATTCCACGGACAGGCAGAGGTCTAATTTACCCTGCACCCAGCTGCGAGCTGGAAACCCTCCCTCCTGCCCTCGCATCCTCCGCTCGCCGTAACCAGGCAACACTGTGGCTTCAAGCAAATCAGAGGCGGCGGGCCCGTCAAACGCCAAGACCGACGGACGCTGCCTTTTCCTGCCTTTCAACAGCTCCACCGCTCGGCCTCCGCCACCTGCTTGTACAGTACACTGCTGCAATGGACGCAGTTGAAACACAAAGGGCGAGCGCAGAATCAGCCTCTCACATCGCTCCCCCGAGACGGCGGCAACAGGGGGAGAAGAACGGAGGGCGGAAACATTTGGAGGATCGTGTGGGTCACCTCGCTGATCTCAGAGCCTGGCCTCGGTCACGATGTGACAACACCAAACCAAGAGGAAGGAGGGAGGAAAGGCGGCGTGTTCCCTGATTGAACGTGGGCTGGCGGGTAATTTGTCAAACGCCGATGACTCACAAAGTGAAAGCGAGGAGCAGCAGGTCAACACAGATGTCTGCTGTCTGCAGCCACACCAGCGTCAGAGCACACACACAGGAAGTCCTTGATCCATCACATGTAGACTGGAACGCAGCGCCGGTCCAGGGATTCGAACCAGTCTCCCTCTGGAAGCGCGATGTCAGCATATGTTCATGTTTGCGAAGGGATTACCAGTGTCAACATCCGGATAACAGGCTCCGCAGGCGGCGGCGGACGGGACAGATGTAATTTTATGGCCGTCATGAGACTGGAGGATGACACACACCAGCAGCTTCAACCAGTCTGAATCCAAACGGCTTCAAGACAGGCTCGGAGCGGCGAGCCGCCTCCACCCGGGAGATAATGCAGCACACTCCATTACGCCACACCTCTCTCCTCTGCTCCGCTCGCTCTGACGCCCCCCCCCCCCCCACTGAGCCACAGGAAGACATTCATCTGTTGGACCAATTAGTCTTTTATTGATGTGGAAGGCCACTCAGCTGCCCACCGCCGGTCCGTCTGCAGCGCCGTCAGACAGCTGCTCCGCCAACCTCTCCACTGGCAAGACGAGAAACGTAAGGCAACAAACGATCGCCTCAACGTTTAATAGACTCAAATCGGTTGACGTCTCTGCATGCCCACGGTGAGGATCTGCAGCCGTGCGTGAAGCGTCCGGAGCGGCAGAATAGCGATGTTGTTTGTGAGGAGCGGGGAGACGCTCGGCGCACGCCACACGCAAATCTGGTCCGCCGTCTCCCCGCTCCTGCAGAAAGGGCAAACTGGGCATTAACTGGAAGCGACAGGCCGAAATGAAAAGACAGGGACTCGCCGTGAGTCGCAGGAGCTGCTGGGAGACTCGCTTGAACCCCGTCACCACGGTAACCCATTAAAGCCCGGCCCGGCTGCGCGCCGATGACCGGACTGCATATTTTCTTCTCCGGTCGGCTGATCACAGCTGGAGGGCCGATCGCAAATGTGAATATCTAATCTTCCCGAGTGAAGTGATGACTGAAAGTCTCCTTCTGTTGGAAAAAGAACCAAAAAATAATAACGACACATGTGCAGGTTTGCTCTGGAAAACAAAGCTCTGCTTGAGGACATGTAGAAACACTAAAGCGGTGAGAGAAAACAAAATGTAGATCACTGTCTGTGGACGGACGATCCAGTTTGATAAACCCTGAAATAATCACCTCGAACAAAGTGAAGAAAGACTCCGTCGGGTTCCATTTTCACCACAACGTTTCCACATTCGATTCTGCACCTCTCCATCAGCGGCTCAATAAGGTCCAACAGAACGAAGAGCAGCCCCGGCGAGGAGGAGGCGGCGTTCATGTGGAACGAGCGCCGCGAACGCGAGGGGCCTGCAGACAGCTGCGGTCCAAACATGTTCCAGAGCGCGCGTGTGTGTGTGTGTGAATCTGCTCACACACTCAACCGCAGGCGCGGGCAGACCTCGGTTCTGGCCGCTCTCGCGGAAAGCAGCCTGGATTTAGGGGGGAACACGCAGCGGACTTGGCGTTTCCCACGCCTCGCCGCCCGGCTGCTCTCGGAGAACTGACGGCGCAGACCAAAACAAACGGAGGTTAAGTAATTCCACCGCAGCGATATCAGCTGGCTGTGATCAGAGCCAACCCGGAGCGACCGGAGGGGGACTCGCTCCGAGGCGCCGGTCGTCTCGGGGGAACGCCGGCCCGACTTCAAACACTCTATGAATAGCTCGGCGTGGAGGTGGTCGACATCTTCCACCGCTCCACTGGCTCCACGTCCATCAGCTCTGAGAAATGTTGAGGTTTTCTCATGTATTAAACACAGCCGCCCTTTCTTCATGTCAGTTTTTATGTTTTCCAGAATGATTTCAAGAAAGTCACATTTGCACAAAGATTTCTACACATGATACACACATTACAGTGTCTGTTCCAGGACGGAGTTTTCCTGAAAATCTCTGCACAGCATATTAATGCAGCAGAGGTGAGAAATCTCTGATCTGATGCGAGTTCCTGATCAGCCGTCCGCAGGCTTCCTCTCTTGTCTTCATCAGAGCTGGCAGAAGACTATTGGGCTGTGAATTTTCCCAGGAGGCCGCGGTGCGACGGGGGAAAGCGGGCGCGCAGGTGATTTGTGGGCGGCGGCCGCGTCTTCCCACGCCGTGGAGAGACTGTCACAGGCAATTGCATTTTCATTAACACTGGGCGAACGAGTTGATTTGTTGTTAAAATGAAAACCCATTTCTGCTGAAATGATTTGTGAGTCCTGCGGGGAACTCGTTAGAGAGCAGCCGTGCAGCGGGTGAACCCTTCCGGTGAGTTCCAGGGCGATCGACTCTCTCTCTCAAACCTTTCTGTAACTCATCCAGCAATCATTTATGCAAAAAAAAGCGTATATTTAAAGACACAGACAAGGTTAAATAGTATTTTCACTTCACCAACAATCCAAACAGAATGGTGCGGCAGCCCCAAGATGTAGGTCAACTCGTCTGGAGTTCACGGTTTGAAGACTCCCCAGGCTCATCAACCGGGCATGAATAATCCATGTCCAGATTTCAATTAGCCTGCGAGCAACGCTCATCAATGTGTGTGTGTGAGTGTGTGAGTGTGTGTGTGTGTTCCAGAAATAACTAACTTTAACCCTGATGAGGCCTGGAGCCACGGCTTCTTTACAGATGTCTACGTTAAGTAGAGATGCGTCTGTTTTTGCGCCCGGCCCTTCGCCGCCGCCCCAGTTCTACCTGGACTGAAAGCCGCCGCGTCTTCCTCCCGTCAAACCGTCAAACCGTCAAACCACGCCAAAAATAGCTCGGCGGCCGATCTGGAGGATCTGCAAACGGCGGAGGGCGCGTCAGTCTTTCACGAGGCAGCAGCGGGAGCGGCGTGGAAGAGTCGTCCTCGCTCCGAGCAAAACGAAGGATTTTTCTGTCAGGCTGAGGTAGATCTACAGGCCAAGTAGGCCAGCAGGAAAAATAATAATAAAAAAACCCCACATTACGTTTGGCGGAGCTTTCCACCCACGTCATGCTGACGCCATCCAAAGCGCCACCTATTACCATCTTCACCAGACGCAGCTGCATTTATCTACTTCTGCATTTTTCGTATTAGTGCACGTGGACTGGAAAAGGCATGTTGACGGTGAAATCACGGCGACCGCAGAGGCAGGAGGAGCGGCGGCGGAAACGGATTACTTAACCTCCGTGTTGCAACCGGAGAACCTAAACAACTAGTCTGGGCGATACGGCTCAAAACTCATATCTCAATATATTTTCTCACACTGTTAACATACATTATAAACTCTTTTCTCTCTCTCTCTCGAAGTTTTACCACAAAAACTATTCTGGGTCAAAGTCACTGACAGACAGGCGCGTTTATTAACCGCCAGCTGCACAAAGTAGATGTCAATTCTCCAGAAAAGTGGTGAAACAAAGTGTCATGTATTAAAAACAATCCACGTTAGTAGAGTTTGATCAGCGGTCAAACTGATTTTAGCCAGATTACCGATCACTGATTTACTATATGCATCGTAAATGTTAATATATCATGAAGCCTACATCCAGCATTGTGAAACCGACACGCAAACTGACTGGCCGTTCGTATCGCCGGTCAAAACACGGAACAATGAAATCTCCTGGAAACTTTATCAACTGAGCTTCAAATGTCAATCCAGGAAAAGTTCTTATGAAAAGTTCTTATCCAGACATATTTCTTTCAGGCTTTATCTCCCAGCGTTACGAACAACCCCGCGGTGTGTATTCACAGCAGTCAACACGTCTTTATCACGGGCAGAGACGAGTTTGACCCCGAGAGACCTGCTCATGCACAGCTGTGCATGATGGGAAAAAAAAAAAAAAAAAAAAACGGCTACCGAGCATAAAACAAGCATAAATCCAGAGGAAGCCTCTCCAGACTCCTCATGTCTGACTGCTGAGCGCTGGAGAAGAAAGGAAAGTGGATTGTAGAGACGGGGAGCCCCGGCAAACGAGATTACACTGCCGCTCGGAGCGCAGGGCCTCTGGAAAGACACACACACACACACACACACCAGGACGCCGTTCACGGTGTGTGTGGTCAGGTCTGTCAGCTGTTCTCCCAGCTGATTCCTTCCCCTCTTCTTTTCTAACCACAAGTTGGACACAGGCCGATACACACCGTCACAGCTAACAGAGGAGACTAGTTTACCTTCAGGTCTGGACCCTGCAGCGGCATGCTGGGAGGATTTCCTTCCTCTGACTCGCATTTCCTCTCTGATCACTACACTTCCTGTCCATTAGAGCTCCAAGGCCACAGCAGGCATTTAAAACCTCAATCAAACCGAGGTCTGACGGAGCGGCAGCACACCAGAGCGGGTTTTCTCCTCCACCTCCACCTGGGCGGCGGGGGCTGCTGACGGAGCGTTAATGATGGATCCAAGGCGTCCCGTCACGCCGCCTCACAGTAACGCTTCCACACGCCGTCCCGGGATCGCACACGCCCCCTCGCCGCTGGGCAGCAGACGGTCGCACCGCCCGACCCGCCGGCTACACCCAAACACCGCGGGTCAGGACACCAGCAGCGACTCCACCCACCTGCTGCTCCTCCTCTCAGTCCCTGGACAGGTCCAGTCCATCACAGGGCAAACACAGAGAGAGAGAGACCTCCACACACACACACACACACACACACACACACACACACACACACACACACACTGAGGGACAGTCCAGGCTCACCTGCAGGTTTCTAGACTAACAGCAGGTCCAAAAACATGAAGGATTAAAGAACTTCCCTCTGGGATGAACAGGATGAGCCCCACCCCCCTCCTCCACCGCCCCCCCCACCCTCCTCCACCGCCCCCCCCCCCCCCCCTCCTCCTCCTCCTCCTCCTCCTCCCCCCTGAAGCGTCTCCATCAGCCCAGCGGAGGATGTGGAGCTGTCAGATCCTGCAGGGCAGCAGCAGCTGGAAACCCCGAGCCTCACGGGGGGGGGGGCAGCACGTGCAGCGGCGGGTGGAGGGAGGTGGGGGGTGTGCGGAGCCGCGTCCCCGCCCTTACCGTCGATGTTCTCCCGGTCGCTGATGTGCTGCAGGTTGCAGCCGGTGTCCTCGCGGCTCAGCTCGGGCTCCGGCCGGTACGGCTCCAGCCGGGAGTGGTTGCTCCTCCGGTGCTTGGGGCTGGACGACACGCAGCAGGAGGTGGTGTTCCCCATGGCGACAGCGGGATGTGTGGGCAGCGAGCCCCCGGCCCGGACCCTTTATCCGAGCCCTGCTTGTTTTTCAGGCTGGGAGGAAAAAAAAAAAAAAAACGGGGCGGTAACCCGGATACGCGGACTGCGAACGGCCCCCCACCCCTACCGGGGTCCGTCAGCGCTACACGCCCTCCTACAGCCTCCCGAACACGGCGGGGAGAGCCATTACACCGAGCAGGAAAACACCGATAACCACAATAATACAGACGGCAGCGATCCGAGCCGTCCTCCCGGTCCCTTCCTCCCGGTTCTCCCTCCGCCCCCCTCAGCTCCGAAATCCCGGTCCAGGCGTCGGGACACACGCCATGCAGCCGCGATGCGCGCAGACACGGGTGGAAATGAAGAACGCGAGCGTTTCTGCGGCGGGAGAGGCAGAACTGTCTGCTGTCTGCTACATGGTGGCCGCTGCGCCGCGGCGGCTACATCCGCTGCCGCGCCGCCTTCACGGCCCGCGCACAGTGTGGGAATGTTCAGCTTCTTCCTGTGACGCTCGTTCGCCAGAAGCATACAAAAAGAAAAAAAAAATCATATTAATACTGAGAATCATCGTTATCTTTTTGGGAGAACGTGTTATTCCAACTGTTTGATTATTTATACTCAAAATCAATCCTACTTACTTGATGAATCATTTATTACTGCCATATTGCTTTTCATAACAAGTTCAAACATTACATTTTCTCAACTCAAACAGCACAAATCTGTATTCTAATGAATTTATTCATATAAACTCAAACACAGCATCGAATGTATTTTTTGCTTCTTTCTGTCTTCTTTCCCTTTATTTATTCCATGTACTTTTCACGTGCGTCATGTATGTTTAGAGGACTTACCTTTCTCTAGATGCACTTTTTACTGTTGTCTTGTTGACAACGTATTCTGTATAAAGATTTAACAAAACAATTAAGGGCCATGAGTGAGAAGAAAATCTACATTCAACATGAGTCTTGATGAAAAGTGATTTGTTTATATTCCACATGCTGTTTGACTCACCTATTTAACCAAATTTTTTAAGCCCATTTAAGATCCCTCTCATCCGCTTCCATACATTTCCTCCTTATATTATTTGGTTTGAATTAATATCCCATTATCTGTCACCATTTAATACTTCTGATTCAGTTATGACTACTTGAGGACTCTTCACACTTATTTTAGATCAGGCCCTAAATACTATGCTTTGCTCCAGTTTTCTATTACACAATAATTGCACTTATTTTATTACCTTTATCTTAATGAAGCCTGTAATTTGTTTGCTCTACTTTGGGTGCCTTTTTCAATAGCTTATTAAAAGTATATTCTTGTGAAGCACTATGCATTGTAAATAGACCAAGATTGAATCAGGGCCACGGTCATGAAAATGAGGTGTCAAGACTGTTATCAGGACCGGGAACAGTCTCAAGTACTACAGCACCGCCATCGGCAAAATGCAACAAAATGTGCATATACGTTAAAATCTATACGCAACCATTTTAAAATTATCAAAACACTTGAAAGGATTGGATGTCTTGAACAACCGTTTCTACCCCTATCTGCCTTCAGGTGCATAAAGTGATTTTTTAATTTGTTTTTAAGCACTGCTTGATTGAGAGTTAAAATGCAGGATTTTCCCGGTGAGTCCCTGAACACACCATGTTAACCTGGAGGGCTGGAGCTGGAGGAAAAGGTTCCGGTTCAGGAGGCTCCAGGCTCCAACAGTTCTGCTGGTTCCCCAGGGTTCTGCAAGAAACCACGAAGAGCATAGAACAGAATGGAGTGAAACTTCTGAATAATCAATGTTTATTTTTTAATTTCTTTATTGTTGTTTTGTGTTTTTACGATGTATGAATGTCTAATATAGTTATAATAAGCAGTGCCTATCAGATGACTCCAGTTTCAGTCAGTGGATGAGCTCTCATGTATCCTTGGTGATGGAGTGTTGTATAAACAAACACGAGTTTCGGGCTTTACTTTTACTTTTACTTTTACTTTCTCTTCTCTTTCTGCCCCTGGTTTGAAGCTGTCAGTTAATGATCTGATCTTGACTTATGACTGACAAATCCACCAGGGCTTTGCTTTTTTTCCCCTAGTGATAGAGGAAAATGGCAGCTCAGTCTGAACCTCTTTGCAGGATTAATGAGGATTTGTCAGAGGTCAACGTAAACAAAAAGGAGTTGTGCGGTCGAGGTCTCCGATCCCCTGGCCTGCCAGGCAGCGTGCTCTGTACCTGAACTCCAGGTTCAGGTGTTGCCAATTGCAATTGTCTTGTGAGAATTATTATCAAATATTATAATATCAGTTGTAATGTCAGTTTCTCATTTTCAGATCTCATTTCATTAGTTTATGCATACTTTAAGAGGCTTATTCTGCATGTCTTTGTGAAATACTTTAGAAGGAAAACTTCCAAAAAACAAAATGATTTGATTTACTGACTGAAAAAAATACATATATTTTAGGATATATGTGTGTATATAACATGACACAATTGGACAAATGTGACAGTAAAATAAATCTATCACCCAACCGCCCGGAGTTCTCCAGTTATGTTAAAGTGGACATAAACACTGCAGCAGCTATGATACAGGCTGCAGTGACCTTGAGGTCAGCACATCTACAGATGACTGCCAAGCTGCTAAATGTGGAGTCAAGGACACAATTTTATCAATAAATAATGTTTGAAAAGGTTTTTCTTACAGAGAGCGGTTTCTGAGCAAGCGACCATGACAAACTGGATATTCCCAGGAGGCTCTGGGCCCCTTCATGAGCTCTGGTCTCAGTCCAGTCAAAGCGTTCCGGCTCTGCCACTGTTCCTGGAGGCCACGAGAGTATGGGAAATGAGAGGTGGGGGTCAGGCATGGTGCTGCAGCGCCACCTGCTGGAGCTGGAGGGACACGAGCAATTTCCTTCATCCTCAACTTACACTGCTGTCAAGGAGTCAATTAGGAGCCCAACGATTATTTTTGGCCTCTGCATTATGTTCGATTTTTTGTTTGCCCCCCCCCCAAAAAAAAATATTTTTTATTTTAAGCGAGAGAGAAAGGTTATTGCCAGGGAGCCTGCATAGTTTCTAATCGATAATTTGGCAGCAGTAAGCTCGATTTAGGTGTTGTGTTGCTCATGTTTCATGGAGGTATTGGATAATCTTCTTTGCACTGTGTTTTGTGGAGCCAGTTTTACTGCCTGTTGTCTTTATTCGCTGCGGCTCCAGTCCAAACACGTGATGTAAATGTGTGGGATTGTCTGTTGACCAGTGCAACACAACATCAAACGCTGTACGACGATGGAACCCTTCCAGAGGAGCAATGAGCGAATATCCATGTTGCCAGTACAAATCTCGATTGACCGCAGACGAACGGTACTTCCTCCACCCAGCCGTACCTTTCAGTGCAGCTTTGTCCCCATCAGGAGGGAAACGACTGGTGTTTTCTTAAGCGCTGGACCGGAAGCGTGTTTCACAATGGGCCCAGGTGCAGAGCACGTCTCAGAGGTATTGACTTTGTGTGTTGTTTTGTGTCCATCTCCCAGAAAAAAAAAACACTCCAAAAAAAGGAAATATCACTATTGTTGACTTTAAAACATTATTTCTCAAAAACCTCAAGTTATTTATATCGACTTGACTTGTGCTGTTTGAAAGCAAAGCTATCCAGTGTCTGGTGTACTTGACTTGTTAGTTACCCCAACTCAACTCTGCAATTTAAAAAATATGTCAAACGGAAAGCTCTTTAAAAACACAATCCCTTTGAGGACACCATACATCCTGCCGCCAGTTTCCTTTTCACTGGAGACACGCCGTGGACACAAAGGCAGCCACCCTGACCGCACTCTAGAAAGTATTTCAGCAGTAGCTGAAGTAAAGTTCTGGTTGAGGTTTGTGCAGCTTTCTGCTTCAGTTACAGTTTAAATTTGTAAAATATATCAGTTTGGAATTCCGTGTTGTTCCCTCGGCCCACATGGAACCTACCACTGTCATGTGAGTGAACCTGTATGAACTACATAACTATTTCTTTTAGGCGCGAGCGCCAAACCTCCCAGACTGAAGAGCCGCTGGATGGTGGTGGGAGTGTTATACTTTAAAAAATATTCTTTACATTTGAAAACAGGATTGTGGTCTTCATTGTTTTTGGTTACCGAATGACATTTGTATTTAGATTTAATCTTCTTTTGCAATAATAATGAATATTCTATTCCATTTTCATGGATAATATGATACAGTATATTATATCTTGGACAAAGATGAAACTTACCTGTACTGCGGCATCAGGAAGGACTGCTGTCAGTGTGGAGAGGACTTCTGCATCAGAGCTTCAGTGTCGGCAGTAAAGTTCCATGTGGACAGTGAAGCACGGCTTCAAATTACCAATATTTTTCTCTGTCATAAAATTTAATAAACCAGAAACTGATGACATAGTGCTGTACTTTATTTGTTGATCCTTGGGGATTGTTTTTTTGATAAAACCGTTGGCCACCTAAAAATTCAAGGTGGTGGTCATTTTTCAACACGGCCACCACTGAGTAAACAGAAATGCTGCACGTTGCAATTCAATCACAGAGACCTGTCCTATTTAAACCATTTTGTGTCAAATCATGCATTTTTGACTCCGTAGAAACCAAACTTGGACTGGCCTCCTCCAATCTGGCCTCCTTCTACCATAAATTAGTCCTGGAATCATAATATGCTGCCGTAACTCGGAGGCGGGAGATGGGAACGCGAGTGTGCACCCAAAGAGGACGCTCATCCACAGCCACTCTGGGAGCTTGTCCCCAGCTCTGGTGAGGGTCCTGCAGTCTCCCCACTTTCAGATCCAGTTCAGCTGTATGCCCAGCACTGGGACAGCTGGGGGTCGATGCACCTATGTTAACTTTAGACTGAGGGAAAGAACCTAAAGGTAACATACAATATCATATCAGACTGTCTCCATATGCAACAGTTTTACCTTTATTATGATTCTGGGACTATGGTAGAATGAGGCCAGTGAGTAAATCTCTGGTTCTCCAAACTCAGATTGTATCATTCAAACAGGACACATTGTGGAGGATGAGAGCCTATTTTGATGCTTGGTTCCAGAAATGAACGATTGTTAGAGATATCTGCTCCTCTGTCAGTCCAGGCTGTGCTGTTTGATTGTGGATTCTGCTTTTCCTTTAACTTCATCCGGTGCTGTTAGGTTGCATTGACATTGACTTTCCTTTTAAATCGTGATTCTGATATAGAGCCGCTGTTCTAACTAGGTAAGGTGAGTGGGAGGAGTTATTTTGTTTTACTGGTGCATTTCTACCCATATCTAGAGAGACACTGTTTTTTTTTTCTTTGTTTTTTTTTGTTACCGGTATAACGTGGTTATTAATTTATTTGTTTTAAAGAATCGATTAACCCCCAAGCTGTGGCTGGTTGACTCCCAGGGCTCCAGGAACCCCAGTTTAAGAATTGATGCTGCAAACATGCTCTTAGTGTGCAAGGCTATATCTGTTGCTGTATTAAAAAAAAAAAAAAATTGAAATAATAATGAATCGTTCATCAGTTTTTGATTGCTGGAAAGTTTTGTGCTTGTGCGCAATACTGTTGAATCATCAGTCGCACCAATAACAGTGCAAGGAGTAAATACAAGCGAGTGCAGAACATACGTCACACATACCGGGGAGCTGATGAGGCAGTTGTAAATGTAGTTTTTATTTAACCTTTACTGATACAGGTGGGCTCCACTGAGACCCAGGGTGTCATTTTCGAGAGGGACCTGTCGCTAGCAGCAAACTCAAAGTCACAAACGAGCAATGACATTAGAAAACATTGGAATGGTGCGGGTCTTTATCTGGATACTCTTGCCTTCAGATTGTTTTCCCACCAATCTGCTGGATGGAGCTTCGGGCAGCTTTCCAGCCCAGAGCTTCGACGGCATCAGGCCAAAGCAGGCGCTGGTAGACTTTCCATGTGCTGTGGCGACATTACACACCCCAGTGTAATCAGTCGGCGTTGGTTATGTGATGTTCATCGGAGCCAAAAGTGGTGTAGCGTCAGCAGCCTCTGTGGTCCCTACTGTTTTATCAACCCTTTTGCAAGAAGAAGGTCGTCAACGAAGCAACGTTCATCTGACGCCATGCTGTCCTCAAGAACAAGATTTGTTTTCATGAGGCGATTTCTTTCAATGCTGTAGGAAAGCCGTAACATCAGCTACTGCTACATTATGTGGACGTTAGAATTACAGTTATGAGTTAATGACAACTTACCAAACAGTTTTATTCAAGGGGCTCATTATTCCATTCTTACTTAACACCCAAAACTCGCTACTCGATACTTTTTTCTTTTTGTTACTCTGTCCTTCATTTATGTCCTTGTTTAAAGGATAAGTTCGGTTTAAACAGTTTTCAGGTTGTTTATGGAATGAAGTACAACAATATACTCACCCAGAAGGCTTTTCTGATCTGAACAGTGCTTCGGGAGAAAGTTAGATCCAAAATCGAGCTGCGCACTATACTATACTATACACTATACTATACTGTTAGCAGATGGGTCATGTATGGTGCCGCTAGCAAAACGGCTTTAATTGTCCAAAAACTCATTAGTTTCACCAATATTTCATCACGGTCCGCTCACGCCTCTCCTCCACCACAGCCCGGTGTCGCCAGATATGTCATATATGCAGATATATGTTCGATTTGAAGGTACTACTTGGCGTCCAGGCGTATCTAGACACCTACATCTAGATATCTATGTCTATAAGTCTAGGCGGTGGTGTGACGAGAGCTACGGAAGCCGCGGTGTTGTTGTGTGTGTGTTTCCTAACGCATGTTTCTGATACCTGCTCTTGGAATAAACATCCTCACGCTGCAAAAGGCCTCTGGACTTCTTTCAAGCATATTATAGAGATACATGTTTGGTTGTTTTGTTGACCTCTGACCTGAAAGCTTTGTTTACGGCGCCGCGCCATGCGCAGCACAGCTCATTGTTTCCGGGGCAACCTGAGGCTACACACAGTGTTTTTTTTTCCCGTGTAGTGTAAAGTGGACGAATATCTGTCGGATGAAGATGTTGTGGACGAGAACTTTGAATGATTTTCTCTTTAGCAAAAGCAGGATTAGCATTTAGCATCGGAAGTCGAAAAAACACACACACAACAACACTGCGGCTTCCGTAGCTCTCGTCACACTACCGCCCAGACATATAGACACAGTTCACCTCGGCGAGCCTGCAGCGTTTTTCTCGAGTTCTCAGTGTTGTACAACTGCTTGTTCCAGCATGAACAATCAGAAGCCAGGCAAGAGAAGGTCTGGAGACACTGGAAACCTCCGAGGGGATCAGCGCCAACAGATCAAGTCTCTCCATGAGGCTTTATTCTATTATCGTGATTTCAGCATGCAGCAAACTGCTGAAATTTCTGGATTAATGCATCGCCTGGCGAGCTTAGAGCAGGAGAACCAGAGACAGGTCAGAGAGCTTTTTGTTTAGAACAGAAACACAAGTATACAGCTCATTGTTTAAAAGATGTCATGAGCAAAACTCATTTTTATTTGTTCTAAACTACAGGCGCCAGCTCTCAAGGCCCGAAAAGAGCTGATGGCCTCCCAGCTGGAGGAAAAAGATCGGCAGCTTAAAGAAGCTCTGGCTCAGAAGGAGCTGCAGGAGCTGAAGGCCCTCGGCGATAAGATGAGGGCCGACAGCAAGAAGCACTGGGAGGCTCGCTGCACATGAGGGAGGAGAGGCTGGCTGCTAACGAAGACGGCCTGAAGAAACAACATCGGGAGGAAGTCAGCCAGCTGAGAGCAGCAGTCAGCTCTCTGAAAGAGGCTGTGCTGACCCTGCAGGCTGACCCCAGACCAGCGCTGATGGCCTCCCAGCTGCAGGACAAAGAGCAGCAGCTGGAAGAAGAAGTGGCAGCCAGGCGCCTCCTGGAGGAGACGCTCCAGCAGCAAGTGGCCCAGCTGACGGAGGAGAAGGAGGCTCTGAACAGGAAGCTGCAGTCGGCCCACGATACCAGGAGGAAGTGTGTAGCGGCGTGGGCGGAGCGCTGGCTGCTCCGGGACCAGCAGGTGGCAGCAGAGAAAGCTTCTCTGAGAGAAGAGCACCGCCTGGAGAAGGAGGCTCTGATCCAGGACAAGCAGAACAACCTCTCCAGACTCAGAAACACATTCAGTCATTGGTTTGATGTTTTCAACATTTCACACAACCTCAGCTCTTCTCATTTTGTCTGGAGATGAACGGCTTTGGAACGAGGAGCTCCAGGAGACAGTGAGAGGTTTAGAAAGTCCCTCAATGACCATTTTCACTCTTTTTCTTCCAGCTGACGAAGAAAAACGCAGAATGGAGACGCAAATATGAAGCGATGGAAGCTCGTCTGGAGGAGGAGGTGATGTTGAGGAAGAGCATCAGACAAAGAGGAGCTGCTGCGAGAAGCCAGAGAGGCAGAGGAGGAGGGGGGGGGGGCTCAGGGCTCTGGTGGACGACATCCGGCAGAGGACAAGAGACGTCAGGAGGACGCTGCAGGAGTAGCAAGGAAGAGGTTTAAGAGAGGCGGCAGCCAAGAAGGAGGAAGTAGAGGAGAGAGCGCTCATTTAAAAACCAAAAAAAATTTAAATTCATTCATCTCAATTAATTTTTCAGGCTGTCTGAGTATCAATGGTGACTTTATTAGTGATCAGTATATCCTGTTCATGCTTCCAGAACCCTTTGTTTCCCTCTACACACAGATAGTGCTTTCCCTCTGCATTAACAGACCCCAAAGCACTTTTAGACTGCATGATCACATCTACCCATTCACACTCACACCAGCCCTCCCCACTGAACCACAGGACTTTTTACCTTTATTTAGCTGAAATTCAAAGTAGCCATCGAAGAATGTGCTCAAGTTAAAGTGAAAAAGTAGTTTATGAAGATGAAAATGAACTTTGAGTAAAAGCTGCAGCTTGATGGAGGTCACTCCTCCTGGTGTGAATCAGCGAGGAAGAATCATTTATACCTAAAAGACTAAATAAACAGTTTGTCCATCCTCTATAGCCTTCATTCTGTTCAGTCCTAACACACAATGTTGTGTTCAAGAGGAAGAAGCATTTGTACCTCAGACAGTAAATAAAGGTTAAAACACGTCTGACTGTGCAACTACAGGACAAACCACTGCACCCATCCAGTGTGACCTTGTGGCGCAATGGTAGCGCGTCTGACTCCAGATCAGAAGGCTGCGTGTTCGAATCACGTCAGGGTCAAATGTTTACTGACCTTCATCACACTGACGACTGAGATCAGCTGGTGAATCATATCGGTACAGCTTGTAGACTGTCAGTGTTTCTCTGGTGGAGCACAGCTTCAGAAAACTCTCCTCCAGGATCTCTGCTGGGTCCAGAGCCTCCTGAGCTCACCAGGCCCTACAGGACTCCTCTTCCAGCTTCACAGGTCCTTGAACGCAGCACAGCTCCAGGTTTCCTCTGTCTCTGCACTGCTGGATCTGAACTCCTCTCATCAGCTGAATGGCTCCCCCTGCAGGCCGCAGGATGTTCTTCTGATGGGGCTTTGTTGGCTCACTGAACATGCTACATGTGGAAAAAACAAACAACCAAAAAACCAGATTTGTAAAGACATGACCAAAACACAGTTTATTTAAATTCCAGGTTTTATTTAAGACAAACCGAATCAATTCCATCACTGTGCAGATTCCACATCTCGTTCTCTGTACCACACTGATGATGATCTGAGAATGTTTCTACCTCCTTTTCTCAGGTTTCACATGTTTTTTAATGAAACTTTACTCATTTTAGTTTGATCCTAGTTGATATTCTTTGTGCATCTTTCTAATTGTTTATTGTAATTTATCAGTAAATTTCACATCATTGTACATCTCACATGATCCCAATATGATGTTAAATCATCCTAAACTAATGGAGCGATCCACATGAGAAGGAGTAAAGATGTTAATTCAGTGTTTCACTCTTCATTCTAATGCTGAAGTAGATCTGTGGATGGAGACAAAATGATGGGATGATGTGTTTCTGTTAATGGGTTCAGTCCCTGAATCTGAATCATCCTGAACCTACATCATTTAATTTAAATTCAGATTACTCCATTATGTGTCATTTCCACTCAAATCCTAGAAACAAAAGAGGGCAAAAACCTGTTGTCTGCAGAAGAAAAGACAGATGTTGGTTTTATAACAAGTGATTTTCTGTCTTTGGCTGAATGAAGAGGAAAACCTGTACGTCTCTGGCAGAAATACCCAAAAGTCTGGACTCAAACTGGGGATATTCTCACTGTGGAGTGAGAGGACAAACCACTGCACCAGCACCATGTGACCTTGTGGCGCAATGGTAGCGCATCTGACTCCAGATCAGAAGGCTGCGTGTTCAAATCACGTCAGGGTCAAACAGCAGGGTCCTCCGTCACACTGAGGACTGACTTCAGAGCTGCTGGGTTTGGACTTCTTACAGTTTGGCTGAGTCTGGAGTTCATCACAAGCTAGAAACAAGGTGGTGTGATCCAACTAATGATCACAGATTCAGTGATTGTACACACATGTTGAACACACATGTTGAATATCTTATAGTTTACAGTAAATTCTGTGTTCAGTTGCATCATCTTTATGTATTTAAAAAGATCCACAAACACAGAGACGAAGAGAGATGAAGTTTGAGTGCCTTTCATTGGGACGTGGTGTTTGGCATCATCGGTTTTAGATGCTAATTTCAGTGCTTTGGGTCTGTGTGTGTGTGTGTGTGTGTGTGTGTGTGTGTGTGTGTGTGTGTGTGTGTGTGTGTATCAGAGCGCATCGTTAAGCATTTAAAAATTACAACATAGTGTGTTGTTGTTACTCATGTTGTCCATCCCTTGGATTCCCTCAGCTTCATGGATTGGCCCCCATTCAATATTAACTTATCAGCCCTGGTCCAAGGTGAGAGTTGAACCATTGTTGTTTTTGTGAGGATCTGGCTTTTTGTTTTAACTGTCTGGAGCATATTTTTATCAAGAGGCACTCTGACCGTATACAGACGTGGACAACATGTTGGTACTCTTCGTTTAATGAAAGAAAAATTCACAGTAGTCAGAGAAACAACTTGAATCAGGCAAAAGTAGTAATAAATAAAAATTCTGTGAAATTTAATCAATGAAAGTCAGACATTGCTTTTCAACCATAACAGAATTATTTGAAAAAACAAACTGAAGAAACAGGTCTGGACAAAAATGATGTTACCCCTAGAAAAGACTGAAAATGATGTGACCAGAGGGACATGTCAGTCAAAGGTGTGTCCACTAATGAGCATCACAGGTGTCTGCAGTCAGTGGCTCATATAGAGGGCGACAGGGAGACAGGAAGTGGACCACACTCACCAGGGACCAGAGGAAGCAAAGGAAAGAGTCGTCTCAGGAGATTAGAAAGAACATTATAGACCAGCATGTTGAAGGTGACGGCTATAAGACCGTCTCCAGCAGTTTGGTGTTCCTGTGGCTACAGCTGCTCATATTATTCAGAAATTCAAGATTCATGGGACTGTAGCCAGCCTTCCTGGACACGGCCGCAGGAGGACAACTGAGGACAAATCAAAGAGACGGATAATACGAATGGTAACAAAAGAGCCAGAAAAACTTCCAAAGAGATTAAAGGTGAACTTCAAGCTGAAGGAACATCAGTGTCAGATCGACCATCCGTCGCTGTTTGAACCAAAGTGGACTTCATGAGAGACGACCAAGGAGGACACCACTATTAAAACAAATCATAAAAAAGCCAGACTAGAATTTTCCGAACTACACGTTGACAAGCCACAAAGCTTCTGGGAGAATGTCCTCTGGACAGAGACACAAATGGAAGTTTTTACCAAGGGACATCAGCTTCATGTTCAGAGAAGGAGAAATGAAGCATCTAGAAAAGAAGACTGTCCCTGCTGTGAGACATGGAGGATCTGCTCCTGGTCCTGGTCCAGGTCGTAGAAATCCAGAAGGCCCACGGACGCCGACTCCCCCTCCGGTCCGGCTCGTCCTCTGGAGAGGGCCGACATGACCGCCGCTTCTGCAGAGACCTCGTCCCCGTTCAGGTCCTGAGAGCCAGAGAGAGGGGCAAGAACCACAGAGAGGCAAGAGCCACAGAGAGAGGGGCAAGAACCACAGAGAGAGGGGCAAGAGCCACAGAGAGAGGGGCAAGAACCACAGAGAGAGGGGCAAGAACCACAGAGAGAGGGGCAAGAACCACAGAGAGGCAAGAGCCACAGAGAGAGGGGCAAGAACCACAGAGAGAGGGGCAAGAGCCACAGAGAGAGGGGCAAGAACCACAGAGAGAGGGGCAAGAACCACAGAGAGAGGGGCAAGAACCAGAGAGAGAGGGGCAATAACCACAGAGAGAGGGGCAAGAACCACAGAGAGAGGGGCAAGAACCACAGAGAGAGGGGCAAGAGCCACAGAGAGAGGGGCAAGAACCACAGAGAGAGGGGCAAGAACCACAGAGAGAGGGGCAAGAACCAGAGAGAGAGGGGCAATAACCACAGAGAGAGGGGCAAGAACCACAGAGAGAGGGGCAAGAACCACAGAGAGAGGGGCAAGAACCACAGAGAGAGGGGCAAGAACCACAGAGAGAGGGGCAAGAACCAGAGAGAGAGGGGCAATAACCACAGAGAGAGGGGCAAGAACCACAGAGAGAGGGGCAACAACCACAGAGAGGGGCAAGAACCACAGAGAGAGGGGCAATAACCACAGAGAGGGGCAAGAACCACAGAGAGAGGGGCAAGAAGCACAGAGAGAGGGGCAAGAGCCACAGAGAGAGGGGCAAGAACCACAGAGAGAGGGGCAAGAACCAGAGAGAGAGGGGCAATAACCACAGAGAGAGGGGCAAGAACCACAGAGAGAGGGGCAAGAGCCACAGAGAGAGGGGCGAGAACCACAGAGAGGGGGCAATAGCTACAGATTTCCAGATCAACACAACTTATTTCTTCTTTCTGAACATACTTGATGGAAACCTGTAAAACACAAATAAAGCTTCAGTTATTTTTTTTTTTCACTTTTCAGACTTTTCTCGATTGAACGTCTGAAGCTACATGTGGATTTTCAGACAGCAGCCGATTTCTCTCCTCAAAGGAAAAGAAGCTACAGACATGACTGACAACTGACACATGAATGTCACCAGTGACCTCTTGATAAATGTGGACACATTTTTAAGATACTGCAAGTAAAACTGGTTGACAGTATATATACATAATATATAATATAATAATATAATAGTATATGTATAATAGTTGACAGTAACTGAGTTATTGATTGAGTGAAATTGATCAGCTACTTTTCAACTTTTGAACAACACAAATCTGAGTTCTGGTCCTGATAACTTGAGGTTTCCTGCTGTCAACATGTGAACCACCTCTAAACACTCAGTTCCTCCTGCTGGGAGTTTCTACACCTGATTTGCAGCATTTAGGGACAAAGATCTGCTCTGTGAAGACCACAGAAGACTTGGCCTCCTTCTCCCAGTTGGTGGCGCTGCAGGTATCTGGCCTGGAAAGCGGCCCTTTGGTCCCCCGCCGGTTCTTTTTAGGCCTCTTTCTAATGGGACCTTCTTCCACGGCCTTCCTGCAGCCGTCTGAACATTCAGTGGTGCTGCTGCTTCCTGCAGGCGAGAAAAACACCAAATATCAGCATCGGTTGAGATGATCAAACACTGTGGCCCCAAAACGACTTCACCAGCAAACCAGGACAGGTGATCACACTTATTCCACCTCGTATTCACTCCAGCAGTTCCTCTGCCTGCGTGATGTGATGAGGACGCCTCCTGGCAGTACGAACCTGCTCTGCACGGGTTCTCTTTAAGGAGCCACCAGCTTTCTGAAGGACCGGCACCAGGTCCCTGTTCCCCTCCACAACAGGTTTGGGTGACTCTGAATCTCTGAGTCTTTCCTTGTAGTGGGTCTTTCGTTTCATGGGGAAGGTCCATGAACACGCTGTGCTGCTCTCTATCGCTAAGTGAATGTTATCAGTGAACAAGAACAGCACCAGGGTAAGAAAAACAACCATGGAGAAACTTAAAAGTAACACAAAAGTCTAGAAAAGTCTCACAAACATACAGTACATCAAATAAAACCCCACCACTACATGCATATGGAGGCATGAAGATGACCCAAGGATATTCTAAGTACCATGAAACAACATGCAGTGTGGACGGTCTGTGGACGGTCTGTGGACGGTCTGTGGACGGTCTCTCTTTCTCTATTATCTAATGATTTCCTTCACTTCTTTTCTCACATCTTCGTTGCTGTGCTCCGGGTGACTCCACCGCTGACTGAACCTTTCCACCTCCTCTTGTTTCTCCTGAAGGGCAGCGATCCTTTTCTTCTTACCTCTTTCTTGGCCATGTTTGCGATTTTGTTGCGTTATTGTTGGCTAGACTTTTTTTCCGCTACCGAGTTCACTAGCTCAAAAACACAAAGTCATAAGAGGTTCAGTTCTGTCTTCTTAAGGTAGGCAGTCCCACTAGTAATGCTTAAAAAGCAAGTGCAATGTCCCATCACTCAGAAAAAAGCTCTTGAGGCAGTTTATGTCATTTGAAGCATTTGGTACTCATCAGAATTCCACCATCTCACAGGAAAGCGTCCACATAGGTCGCCACATTTGACACTATTTTACAAACCAGACAAGTGGCAGGCAGACTCCATGAAGTCGGCAATAGACAGTTCGCCAGCTATAACTTTTCTTGAAGACGCTTGATCCGCCTGTCATGTTTCTGCCACTTCTTCCTCTTCTCAGCTGGGAGGACGGCCTGGACAGTTCCTGTTGTGGCACCTCCAGAAGATGCGATGCTCCTTGCCCTTCCTGTCGACTTGGTACCGGTGCCCTTCATACAGCAGCCGAGTAGCTCCTCGTGTGGTAGTAGTGAACTCCATGGTTGAATGAATCGATAAGGTAGGCTGACAGCGACCTGCCCTATTTATACCCTGGAAAGAGTGACTCCTACATAGGTGTGAAAGCCTACTCACTTTTTTGACACTGATCTGATTAGTAAACAGAATGAATCATGAATCATGAATTATGAATATACTAACTTTAAGAATTACTGGTATTTTGGTGGTATAAAAATGCAGTAGACAAAAGTAGACAAATTGTAGCAGTTTTCATAGTAAATATCCTGTTTCTTAAATAACTTTCATCATTAATGGTATTTTGGTGGTCTAATGTTGAAGTAGACAGATGTAGACGAACTGGGGGTAGACGAAATGAGCATAAACCTCTCCCACTGCGCCACATCAAGGGGAGGCTGATTGTTGTAGTGCTTATGTTTATTACCTATGTTTATTGTCCCTTTTCATTTACCATAGATGGAGTTGTACTGATGCATGATGGGATATGTAGTCGTTTTTTTGCTATGGTTCTACACAAATTACCAATGGCGATAAAAGTGGCAATAAATGGCGACACTGGCTGTAAACCAAATGAATTTTATTTGAAATAACACAGAACTTCACGTTGTTTCAGAGAGTCAGCGGACCGTGTGCTTCTCTACAGAGCTTCTCAGCAAAGGATGGATCCGTCAGGAGCACCGACACCGCGGGTGAACCGGGACTCGGCAAAACCTTCCAGATGTGTGGCGGACAATCGTCCAGCATGTAAAATGAATGTTTTCTGGATGCTGAGCGGGAAGGCGACCCTTTGCAGATGTCTTCTTCTGTGGGTAGGAGAAAGAGGCAGAGACAGTTTCAACTGACGGCCGATGAAGTTAAGCACATACTGTGACAGGTTTGAGCAATATCTCATCCCCAAAACCAACAGCATCTCTGGTACAAATTTAATGCGAGGCTCCAAGGCGAGAGAGAGACATTTGAACATTCTGTTACAGAGCTTTAGCTGCTAGCTAAACAGCGCGGCCATGCTAATAGCGACGAGATGGTACAAGATGTAGTGCACATGCAGGCGATGTGCACTACAACATGGTGAAAAGGATATGCCACACATACAGCTTTAATTTGCAGACCATTTCTACTGCTGTTTCAAGATGGCTGTGGTTAAGACACAATGTTAGCAACCACTGTATTTTTGTTCACACACACTTATTTGTCCTTTAAAATAAAAGAAACATTTGTTCACCAAAAAGGACTCACGTTCTGTAGATCTAGTGGAAGTTCTTCAAGGCTTTGATCTCCTGTATCAGAGCCTTGTTTTGACTCTCCAGCAAGCACACACGATCCTCCAGGCAACGGAGGTATTCTTTCTTCCTTAGTCGGCACACCTTGGCAGCCTCCCTGGAAGCAAAGGAAGAACTTCACATCAGAACATTATAAACAGCTCACAAACAAAAAAAGCATCTGTGACACAGGATCACAGTGAAATCACAACAGGAAAAGAAAAGGAACAGTATTAAGTACGTAAACCCTTGGAAACATCTTTGTTTGGGTCATAAAATGTGATCTGATCTTTATCTAAGTCACAAGCACAGACAGCGAGCATGTGATCAATTTAATGGTAGGCCAGCTGCGTGAACATATGCCTTCATCAAACACTCACGGGGAAAACTTACAAAAAGAGACAACTGGTGTTAGAACTTTTGAAGAAAATGGTAAAATCTTTTTGATTTTTAAGAAAAATCGGCTGCTGTCACAAACACATCACTCAGGAAAGAACATTTGATCAAGAAATGCTGATTTGCCAAAAGCTGAGAGGAGCTACAGGATAAAGACGTCTCGCCCTCACAGTGAGACAAAAGGAGGCCGTTCAGTAACGTGGCTGCTCGCCCTGACGAGCCAGTGCCTGGCCAAGCTGACCGTAAAGGCACAAAAGGAGCCGAGAGTAAATCCTGACGGCTCCGACGTCCGTGTTCATGAGCCTCAAGAAGAAAAAAAAAATACATGGCAGGGTGTTCAGGGTTGTCCATGAGGAGGCTGGACCTCCACAACACAAGTGAAGAAACGGAATTAAGATTGAATCACTGGGTAAGGACACACAGCGCTGCATGCCAACAAGGGAACGCCATCCCCATGGAAAAGCATGGCGGAGGGAGCATCATGGCGTGGAGCTCCTTCACTTTTGAAACAAAAGCTTAATCAAGAATCAGGACAATATCAGCAAACCTGGAGGTAAAGTCAACAAACAAAAGACAGCGACGCTCCAGCTCCTCACAGAAAACATCACGTTTTAAAACTGCTCCGGTCCAGAATGATGGCAAACAAAGAGATCTCACAAGACACAAATATCAAATCCTAAGTCTGATACATCACTGTCAAGTCTCTAAACATACATCACTGAGCAGATGACAAGGACACGTCCTACGAGTTAGCTAATAAATACCCTGGATGGAGAAGAGTCCTGTGGTGGAATGATGACAGGTTGGAAAACAGATCATTACATGGACCAGTTGTCCTCTGTTGTCCTCTGTTGTCCTCTGTGTCATTACGCCATATTGGCTGATAATGACAGGCTGGACTGCTTGACGATCCAGGACCTGAAGTCCACCGCGCTGAGGGGAACCGGTCCACTGTACCTGTTCTTCATGAGGCGGATCGCCCTCTGCTGTTTGGCTGCTTCCATGGGCTTAGGACCGTCCTCCGTCTCCCCCGCTGGGGGGCTAATAATGGACCCTGGGTGAGACACAAAGAAACATGTGACCCTATGAAATTATCCCTTCACCAGTGTGGGAAGGTCCTTCCACGTCATTTACAGAGTGAAACCAGCCGGAAGCTCCAATCCAGCCAACCAAACCACAAGAAGAACACTCCGAAGGAAACGCTGATTTGAACTAATTTCTTCAGAGTAGCAACACAATTCAGCACCGAGAGCCCAGCTGAGGTCTCAGATGCTGCAATGAAAGTCGGCTCAAACCAGTCCCAAAGCCGTGCCGTCACGTGGACACTGTGGACGCTGTGGACGCTGGATGCTGTGGACACTGTACTGTGGACGTAACTGCATGAGTACATCTGAACAACACAGAGGAATAAGGAACATTATCAGTTTGAGATGTGTGATTGAGGGGAGAGTGTTTGCATATTCTCTCCCCATTAATACTATTTGTTTTCTTTGTTTTTTTTTTTACATTGACACACTGATTTTAGGATTAAATGTTGAACTGCTTTTTCAAAAATCAACGAACATCAACCGGTGAAGATAAGTGACGACCAACAGAAACACATGGCGACGCCGGTGCTGTCCTCATCTGCAGCTGCTTCGGTCTGATTGTTCGCTCTGATTGAGATATGCTGGAGTTGCAGAGAAAGGATGTGTGTGTGTGTGTGTGTGTGTGTGTGTGTGTGATGGGCCCCTGACGTCGGTGGGCACCTTGTTCACCGGCGCACATCAACGCGTCACGGCAGGCTTCCAGGAACGGCAGTGACGTCAGCCGCCGCCGCCATGTGTGAGAGAGGCAGAGAGGGACGGATGGACAGAGAGGGACGGATGGACAGAGAGGGACGGATGGACAGAGACAGAAGAAGAGAGAGGAGACAGACGGGAAAAGAGGCTACAGAATGCTTTCTCAGAAATCCGCTTGTTGCAGAAATACAGAAAAAGAACTTTGCCACTCACTGGTCACATGAGACCGTTAAATAAGTATATACACGCAGCTGTGGGTTTTCCCACTGATTTCTGATGATTCTAATGAGATGAACAACACGATGTGGAAACATGGATGCGGGTGTAGAAAAAGAGGCGTACCTGTTGCCGTGGCATCCCCACTGACGGCCATCCTGCCGACGGCGGACTTCAGCTGCTGTGGAAGAGCTGCCCTCCCCTGCGGAGTCTGCGCTCCTTCTGAAGAGTTCCACAGCCGGCGGAGGGGAGACGTGTGCAATTTACAATTAGAGGCATCGACACCAGTCTGGTATCACCGGCCTCCTGACGTCAGCAGCACGGGTCACTCTCTCTCTCCCTCTCCCTCTCCCTCTCTCTCTCAACACGCCGCTATGAGTCAGGGGCTCGGCTGGTTTGGAATTTAAAGGTTTTCCCACTGCTGTATATTCAGTGGTGATGTGCATTTTTTCATTTACAGCTTACAAAGGTTGGATGATCTAAGAAAGCAGCCGTGCTGATGCCGTCCTGATGTCGACGTGTTGCTGTCAGTGCGACCTCTGAAGCTGAGCCGGCCCACCAGTAAAACAGAGCCATCAATAATCTGTGTTTTTAAATTCTGACTCTATCTTTTGAATTTGGCAGCAGACCAGTCAACGTTTTCCATGCATTCCACGCCTTCTATTGTCCAGTTTTGGTGAGCCTGTGTGAACTGCAGCTCCATCATCTTCAAGCAGTCTGAACTTTCACCTCTGACCTCTGGCATCAACGTGACATTTTGGTCATCTGTGAATCTCAGACACAGCCGTGTTTGAACGACTATCTCCAGTTCCAAGTCACCTTTTTTCCACACTGTTTGAATCCATTTTATTTAGTGTTTAAATTTAACTGTTGGTTTTTTTCCATTACAAGTTATAAAATACCAGGAAACAAGCCGCCGCCTGTCTGCTTCATAACCCTGGCATTGTGTTGCTGTTTGATGCGTTGGTCTCAGACATGAATGAAGTAACTGTGTGGATGAGCTTCTGGTTCCCAGCAGCACTGAGTCACTTCAGACCCAGGGGATGGCGCCCTCTGCAGGCAGCACGGCTCCACACTTTCTGAGAACTTTTTGAGCATGCAGGAGGTGAAAATGTTCAAAATAAAGATTTAGGAAGTCTAAAGAAATGAATAGTCACACAGTATAAAGCTCTAGTCAATGCAGTGAAGAATTATTCCACTTATCGTGGACGACTTCTTGACCTCATGGTGAGGTGGGGTGAGCGTTCCTCACAGAGCATGACCGAATTTTTCAGACTTTACTGATTTTATCGGCAGTAATCTGTTCCAGCTGCCTTCGTCTGGTGTGGGTCATGTGATCTGCATTTGATTAGACGCAGCTTTTACGAGGGACGACCGTCCTGAGACACTGGAAGTCTTTGACTCGCAGAGGTGACCTGCTGTCAGTCCCTTTCAAACTAACAACAGTTTGAAGAGAGTGAAAAGGTCAATAGATGTTCTTTTAAAAGGAGAAGTCCGTGTTTTCAGGACGGCTCAAATCACAGATGATGAAAATATCACGTCAAAGTTTATGCCTCAAACTCAATTTGATTTCAAGTGGACCATGCCAGTGGACCATGCCAGCACAGCAATATATAAATACCTAGAACTACGAATCATCCTTTTAGATCAACAGAGTATTAATACATCATTAAGAAGTTCACACTTAATGAACTATCCTTTTACATCTCATAACAAACATGAAATTTGAATAAAATAACTAATTTCAGCAATATTCACCATGTGTTTTACCACTTACAGATCACAGAGGATTCTTATTACACTGTTTACATCCTCAAAGGCAGAAAAACATTCAGCCCCAGCTCAAATATACCGAAGGTCAGTTCACACTCTGATCAGAATAACTTAAAATCTAGAAATGATTATGTTTGATGCAGTGAGTCCTGTACATATCTGGGATTTTTGTTCAAAACACTGACAGCCTCCACAAGAAGCCGATCAGGGAAGACGGTCCAGAGGAAGCTGATCGGAAGGAGAAAACGTGGCGAGCAGCAGTGAAAGGAGGCAGTCTGGAGACGATCGTCAGGTAAAGGCAGGACGAAGGCTGGAGTTGGAGCGTCTTACCGCTCTTCACTGGGAGAATTCAACCAAAGTCCTGTTTATACATGAGAGCCAGTGCTGCAATTTGTTTGGAAATCAGAGTTTTGAAATGTGAAGAGCAGAGCGGCTTCCAATCCAGAGTAAAACAAGTCCAGAGTCAGCCTGGTCCAGAGACGAGCTGCATGGAGACGCTGGCTCGCTCCTCCAGCAGGACTCTCCACCTGTCCACAGCCTCAGAGCGCCTCATCACTGAACGCTGGCCTGACCTGAACCCTGCAGGGGATCTGTGGGCTGCTGTCGAAGAGGAAGATGAGAGTGTACGATGTAGACCAGCTGCAGAAACCCGAGCTGCAGGACGCCTCGGCCCAGTTCTAGCCTCCATATCACACTCCACCGATCCAGAGAGCCACATAAACCAAGTGTCAAGGGCATAAAACTGAAAAGAAACTTAAAACGAAGAGATTTGAAATAGTGACCTTGATGTAGCTCTTCTCCATAAATGTAAATGATTATTCCACTCTTGATCTGACCACCAGGGGCGCGCTTGAGTCTGTGTCATGTGGTGAATCCGTTCAGGTGATCAGGATTACTTCACTGTAGAGATGTGAGAACATTCATGATCACTTCTAGGTTTGGAAAACTTCTTGTGATCAGAGCATGAGCTAGCTGATAGAAATACTCTGACCTGCAGGTCGTCAAACACACGGTGAACTGCAGCAGAAGACTGATGAAATTACATTCCTTTTACAGAAAATTCCGGTTTATCATGAGTTTTAAAAGGATAATTCATGAAATGTGAACTTTGTAATGATATATTATTACTTTGATGCATGAAGACAGATGATTATAATTGTAGTTATCTATAGAAAATAATGCTATTACTTTACTGGTCTGGCCACGTTGACATCAAATTGCGTGTAAGTGGCTCCAGACATAAAAAGATTTTAACAACCCTGACACTGCTGACCCTGAAGAACACCTGGCTATGAGGTCTTCATAGTCGATCTGATGATCAAACTCAGCGAACACCACATAATCAGACCTGGCCTGTGTCGTAGCTCCAGCTGTGGTTAAGGCTGATGAGCACAGCGCTCATCCACAGCTCACAGCTTCTCCCGAACACCCATGCTGTCCCCAGACATTCACTGGCACAGTGCATTTGTTTCTCGTTAGATTCAGAAGCCAATCCATCCTTGTGCCGTGCGAGCTTACTGTTCTGCGGTGGCCAGTCCGGACGAATGATGTTCAGGGCTTCATGCACAGGTGGTGGACCTTCTGGGGAGACCACCACGTAAGGCAAACTGCTTGGTACACATTCCTGCAGGAACTGCAAGCTGGCACCTTGAAGACAAAAACAAATAGACTTATGTAGCATGACGGTTCAAAACAGAAAAGGCAATATTCAAATACACATCTATGCTGAGCTGCACGAGTTCATGTCTTTCAATCAACATGCAAGAACGAAGCTCAAGAAAGCAGAGAGAGGAGAGGAGGACTCTAGATGTAACCAGCAAGAGGGACACAACAAACTGATAAAGAGGACAGCCGTAACCTCAACATCGACACACATCTGCTTACTTTGCGGGTGAAGTGGCACATAGTTCTGCATGGGGATCGGCATCCTGTAGTACTGGGAAATGGTGCAAGGCCCAGCTCTGGGAATCCGAGTCCCGCTGAGAAGATGTCCATGCGAGTGACCGTGCTCTATCAGAGAGATGACCATGTAAAGAAAAACAGGTCACAGAGCACTGCATTGCTAATAAACTGTTCATTAACTAGAATCAGCGATCACTTCTCTACATTCATTTCTACAGATTAGGGTTCATTTTGGGAACACCGCTTTCTAACGGGTGTCAGGCACACCTTGGCTCAGGGGCCACACACAGATTCATTTCATCTTGAGTGGGCCGGAACAGAGGCATAAAAACCTTTCCATTTAAACTTTAAAGTTTTTCTTTGTCGTGGTGCAGAGTATGCATGATGAAAATCTCTACATTTTCACAAAACCAAACAATTAGTGTGAAAAATGACAGCAATCTCAACATAAAGCAACACTGAGACCCCAGCTGAGTGTCGGTGATGCTGCCATGCCCACAAATGATCAATTGCATTTGTTTCAACAAATGGCCCAATACTGATGACAGGACATGACGATGTGGGCTGTGGGGAAGACTGGGCCAGCAGTGGCAGTCGGACATGCTTACGGTACGGGCTGAAGCTGGATTGCTGGTAGGTGGACACAGACGGTCCGTCTGCAGAGGCAGAGCCCTCTGTGCGCGGTGCCTGGTTCATGTTGACAGGCTGCCAATCCAGACGTCTCTGTGTCTGTTACAGCAGAGAGATACAGTGTTAAAGAACCTACGCAGTGGAAAAGAACCACAATCATACATACAGTACCAAAAGTCGTGAATGTGTTGCGAAATAACACGGCCTTACTTTTTCTTTGTTGCAAAGAGATGTATCAACCCAAAGAAGTTAAAGGTTAAATGTAACATCGTGCCTAAAGGTGCTTACAGGAGAAAGCAGACAGGCTCATCTGATAGATATTCTAGTTGAGCATCCTTCTTTTAATTGTCTCACTGTTATATGTCAAATATAGTTCATTTGTAACCTCACATGGGCCTTTTAAATAAGCTTTAATAATCATATATCAAAAAATACTGGTTAAGAATAAGAATAATGACATCCTGTACGGCACTTTTACATTATTCATTTGAGAGATCTACTAGCGCAAATAAACAATGGAATTGTTGTTTGCACAAATATCTGAGAATCGCGGATTTGACTAATATCGACAGTACCGGTTTATACTTGCCAAATACATCATTTTTTGTTGATTTTTACACGTGTGGATGTATTTATATCCAAGTTTCAAAACATGCGCCACCACCGGCCTATCGGCCACTCCATAGGAAACTTGCAGTTTGACAGTCCAAGTTAATGATGGCTAATCGCCCCTATCACCCACCTGATATTTCTACTCCATTAGCTGGTTTATGTAACCATGGTGAGTCGACATGCTGGCCAGTCAGACTTCTTTAACAATGTCTTGGATCGTTTAAACAACCAATAATAATGCAGTTACTATACTTACATCAATTCCTTAATGGCCAGAAAAAGAAAAGCCGCTTCCGGGCTTCAGCGACTCAGTGTGAAATATACAACCGAACCTACAGCACAGTAAAATACGTATTTAAAGAGTTTGAATCCGGATAATTGTCAGTTATATCTTAGTTAGTTAATAGCAAGGTTGCCACTTCCCGACTTCCGTTACCAGGACAAGCTAACATTGATCTTAGATCTTTAAACCGCCTGTAAAAATAGCACTGTTATGACTTACATTAAGTTCTTCTCCTTTAATAAACATCAAATAATGGCTGTTTGTTCGAAGAAATTGGTAGGTTTGTTATTTTCCCCACAATTAAAATGTGGTTGACGTTTTTTTAGTCGACTCTGATTGGTCAATCCGATATGTTGTCAAGGAAACGCCAAAATGGCGCCATAATATCATAACAACAACAACAACAAGAACAAGAACAACAACAACAACAACAACAACAATGATAATAATAATAATAATAATAACAATAATAATAATTTGTATGATTCACACCAAATATTAATCAAGAACTGCATGTGTTAAGTGTCTTTTTTCACAAGTTTAATCATGCAGCGTAATTTTGTGGAATTTATAAAAAAATATAATAAGCAGCTTCATGAGAAACGCACAGTGCACATCACTTTAAACTGCATATTTAAAAATAAAACATGAACGTGAAGGGTTTCTGTGGTTTTCACTCGTTTATAAACGAGATTCGGCTCCTTACGAGCTTCCGTAGTTTTAGGCAATACCACTATAATACGGGGGTTCATTTGCTTAACAAGTTAGTATTTTTTGTCTTCACACCAAGTTAACACACTTATAAGATATGTATTTATTAATAAATACATATGAAAAGCTTTCTATAGTAGAAAAACTCATAACACGCGTTAGCGTTCTATTTTTTCACAAAATACAACCATCTATGACATTGGTACGATCCGAGAGGTAGGGAAGACCTGTGTAAGTGAGCCAAATCAAGCCTGTGACAGCGGAGAAACCTGACTTTTACAACAAGTAACTACTTTACGGAGGTATGTACGAGTTACACGCTTCATCTCAGTAGCCTGTTCAGTTCAACACTGGTGCCACGTTTCGCCAAGCTGTCAGTGCCAATGTGGGGAAATTGTGAAGAGAGGATGAGAATTTGCTACCATTGGCTACATGACAAGCGGCTAAGTGTTAGCTTCAGCCTTTATAACGGACGGGGAACTGAGCAGGAAGAGATAGCATCATGCTAAGCTATGCTAGTTAGCCTGTTAGCTCGCCCTCCTATTTTGGGATTGGCATTCCGCTAGCTAGTTAACCTTAACTCAGCTGCCTTTTACTGTGATCTGTATGAAGTTAGAGGAAGGGTTGTTTTTAATCGCGATTTAATGTCGGCCAGTCAGATTTTATTCAAAATGACATGATGATGTTGCAATGTTTTCTGTGAGGTGAAATCAACTGGTTTGAATGACGAGAAACAACACGGCCTAGTTTCCCTCACTTGGCAGGTGATCTATGATTTATCCTGGAACGACTCTCAGCGAGTTGATGTTATTATTTGCAGTGGTGTCACTCGGGATATTGCATAGATTTTGTAAATACGACATGGTTGTCCCTGTTAGTCACCGTTCGGGTTGACTGCTTGGTCTGGAACACAGTGTTTATCTCATCTGTAGCTGCCACAGTAATATGAGCAGATGTTTGTAAGCAGGATGGTTGTGTTATGATCATTTGTGCTGTTGCTCTCGTACACATCGCCTTGTATCCTTGCCAGCAATTATTTATATTTCAAATAATGGCGTTTATGTGTGTAATAAGTTTATTAAGTGTTCATTAGAGTTAGGAGACAAGGTGAATCAGCTCTCAGTTACTGTGCTTGTCACCTGTGGAACAAACACGCTTGTTTTGATTCATGTATTAAAACATTATAATTCACTCAGGCTTTCCATTAAAAATAACTTTACATGCCTTTATCTTATTAAATCCTTCATGTCTTTTTAATTGCTTTGTTTTATATTAATAGATTATTATTCACCTTATTTGAATGTATTTTTTATTTCCTTCTAAAGCACTGTGAATGGATTTATCTGAATTGTGTGATATAAGTAAATTTCCCTCGCGTAAAATTAAAGGGGACAGGAGGTTAGTAGCTGGGTCATTACTGTTTGTTGATGTCCTAAGCATTATGTCAATGACTTTCTACTATTTTGGTCTATGTGTTTATATCCTGCTTGGCACAGATGGATTTGTGTCTTGCCAGTGTGGCCTGGTTTGTTCTTCCTCCTGTAGACAAGCCAAACTTCAGAATGAACGTTGCATATTTCATACAGGAACCACCAAAAGCCAAGCATCCATCATCGTCCCTGGATCCACGTGTTGTTCTCTTTTCAACCAGGCTGGAAGAGAGACTGTACAATGTCCTTAAAGCCTCGGGTGGTGGATTTTGACGAGACATGGAACAAGTTACTGACGACAATCAAGGCTGTTGTGATGCTCGACTACGTGGAGAGAGCCACGTGGAACGATCGGTTCTCGTATCCTTTGTTTACCAAAACCCATTCATCATCTCTTCATGTTTCACTTTTAACCCCAAATCCCCCTCATTCCGTAAAGATCTAATAACTGATCCTGCTTTTCACCACACTGGATCATGTGATCTGCTTGTTTTGATTTGGCACAAGCGTTTTAGTAATGCAGTTTGAGTAGTTTGAGGTAAATCAATCCACAGTGGTGACTTCCTGGCAACAGGACTCCAACCTGCAAACGTCTGGTTATAAACCTCTAGTGTCCTGTTATAAGACAACATGTAAATAATTCTTATTTCACAGAAAATCTTTCAGGCTTTTCACATTCCTAGTGAGTTAATTAGTGTTATTATCAATTCAGGTATTATAACTGCGTATAAAAACACAGTATTCTTCCTAACGTTTGACACCAGTGACATTTACGCCCTATGTGTGGCATATCCAGAGCCTCTGGGGGAAAGACTATACACAGAGACCAAGATTTTTCTCGAGAATCATGTTCGACAGTTGTATAAGGTAGGTACTCTGAAAAACTCTCAAAAATAAAAAAAAAGATTTTTTCCTGCATATTACTGTTTTTCTGTAATGTCTCTTGTGCTTGTGTCCGTTTTGTTTGTAGAAAGTTCTGGAGTCAGAGGAGAAGGTTTTAGTGATGTACCACAGATACTGGGATGAGTACAGCAAAGGAGCTGACTACATGGATTGCTTGTACAGGTAATGCCCGCCTTTAGGCCAGGGGTTCAAACATGTTTCAGTTCAATCTTGAGTGGGCCGAACCAGTACAATAATGCTGCTATAACCTTTAACTGTAAAGTTTATTTTGTTTTTCCAAACTCATCCTGAGCACGTGGCTTTGACGCTAAAGCTAGTTAGCTGTCGTCCAGGGCAACATCACTGACATCTCAGCTCAGGCCTCAGGGTTATGTTGTCCTCTACTCTGACAAAATTTGGTTGTCTATGAAATTTGTAGAGTTTGCTTGATGGTTTGGCGGACCGGATTGAAGCCTCTTGCGGGCTGGATTTGGCCCACGAGCTTTATGCTTCTCAGTTTACAAATTTTCACATGTCCCGTGTTATATCAGGGTCATTGGCAGTTCATCATTTCATGAACAGGGTAGACAAACCACACATTCTCACTTCCAGTTTCACTTTGAGTCGCACAGTTTCAGTTTTATTTTAGTGTTTTATGAGAAGTTTCCGTTAAATTCTCTGTAAGGAGGGCTGCCCAGCGCATGCGTTGTCATTACAGCTCATTAGAGTCACACTTGAATATTCCTGCCGGTAGTTTGAGCGCACCTAAAATATTACCTTGAGACAAATAGCGTGAAGTGCCAAAAGGCTTTTGGTGTGTCCTGATTCGCTCTAAATCAATACACCCCTGGAGAGCGTTCACATCTATTTTTATGTGCGCTTCCCACCAGACGGCCTGTGCATATATGCCTTTGTAATTTATTATGTCACAGAGAGAGGGAGTCGTGGCGGAGCAGTGCTTCTGTCTTATAATGGAAAAGAGGGGCTTGTTATCCTCTTTATGAGGCGTGTGTGTGTGTGTGTGTGTGTGTGTGTGTGTGTGTGTGTGTGTGTGTGTGTTTACATCCCGACCCATCAACCCTGGAGGGTGAACTGAGCTGTTGATCAGATCCAAACAGGCCGTCAGTCGCAGCCCCCCTCCTCAGGTGTCTGGATTAGCGGGACTGGACTGACGCTGGTGATCAGATAGCGCTTCGTGCTGCTGTTTCACGCCGGCCTGCAGACGGAGAGACAGCTGCGCTAACACACACAGCTGTCTGGAAGAGCTGACATGGATCAGACTGACGGCGAGGGACTGATTGTCTCTTAAGCTTTACATGGTAGCAGTTTGACGGACCGGCCCGAGCACACAGCGTCTCCTCCTCCCTGTGAGGACACAGGATGAGCCGTCCCAGTTTGAGCTACATAATTTCTCCAGACTTGGGTATTACTGTGTTGCTGGTGTATCAGGAGTTGGCTGTGTGAGCTGGATGTGCTCGAGTTGACTTGCTGGCTCAATGATGGCAATTCTCTGTTTTCCTTTTCAGCTGATCACATGTATTGTGGAGGAGTGTCGTGACAGTTAAAACGGTGTAATATTCCTTTAGATTGTACCTACCGTGGTTGAGCAACGTCGCGTCATACATCTCTCTTCTATTCTTTAATACAAATCAGCAATCCAAAAGGAGATTTTTTTTTCTTCATCGTTTCATTGACTTCTTAAGTGTCATCATTACTTACAAATGCAAATTTTGGAAATAAGCAGATTTCTGTGGAGCCTGTCGCCTGCCTGCCTGACTCCAAATCCCAACTGAACTGTGTCTGCTGCCTCTGAAGAAACAATAAAACCATCACAGATGCTTGGATTGAGAGAAAAGAAGAAGCAAAATTCTCTGTTCCAATTTAAAATGATGCTTCTACAGCTTCCATATCTCACAATACAATAGGCGCAAATCGAACACCACTTCTGTATTTATTTGGACAATACAACCAGAATTATGATGAAATATGAGTGTTAATGTGAAGAGGTAGACCTTTAGGCTTAGACATGATAGACTTTGTTTTAAACATGAAATATTTTTGAGAGAGTCAAACAGTGTCAGCTTCTTTCAGAAAGATTCAGTGTCGATCTTTCATTTGTTACTTTACTGTTCGAGATGGTAGTTAAAGTGTTACTAACTGGGTTACAGGAGGAGTAAATAATGGAGATACAGCAGTGTTACGGCTGAAGAGATAAAAGGAGCAGAAATGAGCGTGTTCCTGGACCAATCCCACAGTGTGTTCCTCTTGCTGGTCCACATCTGATGGCAGCTTGAAGTTTGATTTTTTTTTAACTTAGTTGAAAGCCAGACTTGAAGTTGCAACTATTAATCTATTGCTTCCTGCGACACACTTTATTCTGCACTGATCCCTGGATGCTCTGTATAGCAGTAGGTGATTCTTAACTGTCGCTTCCCTTCACGGTTCAGGTATCTCAACACACAGTTCATCAAGAAGAACAAGCTCACAGAAGCAGACCTGCAGTACGGCTACGGCGGAGTGGACATGAACGAGCCGCTCATGGAGATCGGAGAGGTACGGGCTTTACTCATGGAGAGAGGTGAAGCATAAAAGGCTGTTACCTCGGGGGATTCAGCATGTGTGATGCGTCCTGTACGTTCTTCCAGTTGGCGCTAGATATGTGGAGGAAGCTAATGATCGAGCCCCTTCAGGCTGTCCTCATCCGGATGTTGCTGAATGAAATAAAAAAGTAGGTTTGTCACAAACGCTGCGAGCTGTCACCGACAGACACGAGACTCTGCACTGCAGATTTAACACAAGTTATAGTCCTGAAATGAATATGTGCTCACACTGTTTCCCCCAGCGATCGTTGTGGTGAGAACCCCAACCAGAAGGTCATCCACGGGGTCATCAACTCCTTTGTTCATGTTGAACAGTACAAGAAGAAATTCCCACTCAAGGTGAGAATCCTGTGGTTTTGTTTTTTTCATTTTCTCTCTCCCGCTCATCACTGTCAAACTGCTTTCTCTCTTTCCTGCGTTGCAGTTTTATCAGGAAATCTTCGAAGGGCCGTTCCTGATAAAAACAGGAGAGTATTACAAACAGGAAGCCTCCAATCTACTGCAGGAATCCAACTGCTCACAGTACATGGAGAAGGTGGGACGGATCAGAGCAGATGTGACCGCGACGTGTGTTTACTGTTTACTACCGCTGAAGAGACCCAAACCTGTTTACACATTCATATTTCCTCTTGAGGAACATGAGTATTTACGCTGTCACATGAAGGTTATTTCTAATTTTACACTTTTTACATTTAAACTGAAATGTTTCCGGAGTTTCTGGTGGGGAAAAAGGAATATCAGCTGAGAATTATTTTAATATTTAAATTTACACTCTGTCTAATGAGGTGAAATTAGTTAGCATAAAACAAAACAAAAGCATCAGAGGTGTCAAACATAAGGCCGGGGGACTAAAAGTGGCCTGCAAGAGGCTTCAATCCAGCCTAACAAATGACCACTATGCACGTTTCAGGCAATTCACTCACAAGGCAATTCAAAGTGCTTCACACAGACAAAGAAACACTTCAATTGCATTTAAATCCTAAATTAAACAGATAAACAGATTTTTTCATCAAGTTTACTCTGCACCACGACAAAGAAACACTTGATAGTTTAAATGAAGATGTTGTCCCGGCTCAGTTTTAGCAGTCCGGCCCACTGGAGATGAAATCAGGCTGTGTTCCCCCTGAACTGAGAGGAGTTTAGCACCTCTGATCGATGTCTTTTGGACTTCTGTGTATTTTCTCAAGATTTACATCCCTTTTCGTTCGGTCATCTTCATGTGGATCTGTTCAAAGCCGCACAGCTTTGAGGTGTGGTGAATCAAAAACCAACATTTTGAGAATCGAAGCTTTGATTCTGTTGTGTTCCTGCTGTGATTTACTTTGCCTTTACAGTGTGTGATACACGGCCAATCTTTGATTCATATCTTCCTCTCCCGTCAGGTTTTGGCGCGGTTGAAAGACGAAGAGGTGCGGTGTCGGAAGTACCTGCACCCCAGCTCCTATGCCAAAGTCATCCACGAATGCCAGCAGAGGATGGTGGCGGACCACCTGCAGTTCCTGCACGGCGAGTGCCAGAGCATCATCCGGCAGGAGAAGCGAGAGGGTGGGTGGACGTCCGGCCTCTGCGCCCCCGGCGGCGCCAGCTCCCGGTTAAAACATGCTCTCTGGTGTGGCTCTGTGCAGATATGGCCAACATGTACACGCTGCTGCGGGCCGTGGCCAACGGGCTGCCGCACATGATCCAGGAGCTGCAGGTCCACATCCACAACGAGGGCATTCGAGGGACCAGCAACCTCTCTCAGGAAAACGTTCGTAGCCGATGGAGCTCCAGACTCTCAGCTGTCTGCTGGTGATGGTGTTCAGCACCGTTAAACACTCTCTCTCTCTCTCCCTCCCTCCCTCTCTCTCTCTCTCTCTGCCAGATGCCGACCCTGTTCGTGGAGTCCGTGCTGGAGGTTCACAGTAAATTTGTCCAGCTCATTAACACAGTTCTAAACGGAGACCAGCACTTCATGAGCGCGCTGGATAAGGTACGGCCGCTCGACCGAGCGCCTCGCGGCGCAACGCTCACGTCTGCATCGTCTCACACACACATACACACACTCCTGTTTCTCTCTCAGGCTTTGACGTCTGTGGTGAACTTCAGGGAGCCCAAGTCCATCTGCAAAGCCCCCGAACTGGTGACTACACACACGCACACCCACACACACACACAGAGGATGTGGTCAACAGCACGTTGACCAGGTCTGTCCCGCCGTCTCCGTCCAGCTGGCGAAATACTGTGACAATCTGCTGAAGAAGTCGGCCAAGGGAATGACGGAGAACGAGGTGGAGGACAAGCTGACCAGCTTCATCACGGTCTTCAAGTACATAGACGACAAGGACATCTTTCAGAAGGTGACAGCAGAGCGCCTTATCCGCAGATGAAAGCAGCTCAGAGAGGCAGAGCGGGCTCACACTGGAGCCGTTTATAGAATCATCCAGAAATAACCGCTGCCGTCTCTTTGTGTTTGAAGTTTTACGCTCGGATGCTGGCGAAGCGGTTAATACACGGTTTATCGTTGTCGATGGACTCGGAAGAAGCCATGATCAACAAATTAAAGGTAAATCCAACACACACACACACACGTGTGTGTTAACGGGACTGAAAGGCGCCCAGCTAACGTGGGACTGATGTATGAAGCCTCTTCCCTTTCCTCTTCGTCCTCCCCTGCAGCAAGCGTGTGGCTACGAGTTCACCAGCAAGCTCCACCGAATGTACACAGACATGAGCGTCAGCGCCGACCTCAACAACAAGTTCAACAACTTCATCAAGACGCAGGAGACGGTGGTGGACCTGGGCATCAGCTTCCAGATCTACGTATTACAGGTGTGTGTGTGAGCGGCTCTCTGGTCCAGCTCAGCTTCAGTTGTCCCGTTCTGGTTTTAAGCGTGTTGTTCTCCAGGCTGGAGCCTGGCCTCTGTCACACGTCCCCTCCTCCACGTTCGCCATCCCTCAGGAGCTGGAGAAGAGCGTTCAGATGGTGAGCGGCCTCAGACACGGAGCTCACGGAGCCGACGGCCACGGCGGTGCGAAGTGACCTGTCTTCTGTCATTTCTCCGCAGTTCGAGATGTTCTATAATCAGCACTTCAGTGGGAGGAAGCTCACCTGGCTGCACTACCTCTGCACAGGTAACGCTGCTCCGACCTCCACACACCGAAGCTGGGAAGTTACGTTTTCAGTTGACCTGCAGTTTTTCTCCTCTTCCGACTCACAGGTGAGGTGAAGATGAACTACCTGTCCAAGCCCTACGTTGCCATGGTGACCACCTATCAGATGGCCGTGCTGCTGGCCTTCAACAACAGCCAGACGGTGACGTATAAGGAGCTGCAGGACGGCACGCAGATGAACGAGAAGGAGCTCCAGAAGACCATCAAGTCCCTGCTGGACGTCAAGATGCTCAACCACGACTCGGAGAAGGTCTGGAGAGGCTCTTTTGTTTATTTCTAGATGCTTCTGATGTGTGGGCGTGTCTGAAGCTCGCTCTCTGCTCTCAGGAGGACATCGAGGCCGAGTCCACGTTTTCACTAAATATGAGTTTCACCAGTAAAAGGACAAAGTTCAAGATCACAACGTCAATGCAGAAAGACACGCCGCAGGTCAGACCGGCCTCCTCTCCTGTTTCGCTCGTCGTCCCCTTCATCCTCCCCCCGCGGTCTCACATCCCTCCGTTTCCCGGACTTGCAGGAGATGGAGCAGACGAGGAGCGCCGTAGACGAGGACCGCAAAATGTATTTACAAGCTGCTATCGTGAGAATCATGAAGGCCCGGAAGGTCCTGCGACACAACGCCCTCATCCAGGAGGTGAGTGGATCAGCAGCAGAGCTTTATGGGTAATTTACACAGGAAGGGAAGAGTCTGCAGTGAGTGGTTATTAGAAGCAGGTGCTGGATGTGTCGCTGAACTGGGTGATCTGGTTTTAAGCCTGATTCTGTGCAGTCTTGAGTTGCTCTCCTCCTCCCGTTTTGCATGGTGACGCTGACCTTTGACCCCTGGTGTGTCCAGGTCATCAATCAGTCCAAAGCCAGGTTCAACCCCAGTATCAGCATGATCAAGAAGTGCATCGAGGTGCTCATCGACAAGCAGTACATCGAGCGGAGCCAGACCTCGGCAGACGAGTACAGCTACGTGGCGTAGGCGGGCCGGAGGGGCGGAGCCAGAGAGCGCCTCTGCGCGCACACACACACACACACACACACACACACACATACACTCAGCCGTGTGACTGACTGGCAGGTACACGTTGAAAACGTGTAGCAAACCACAAGAACAGACTCATTCATCCATTTAGGGTTTTTTGGACTTTGGCTGCTCGACCAGCTGAAGCAGGACTGGCGCCCCCCCTCCCCCCGTCCCCCCGTCCCCGAAGGCGAGGAGACGGTCACCACATCACGTCAGAGCGGCCAGCTGACACCACCTCCACCACCCGTAAGGTCCACATCCCCGCCCCACCCACCTTCTGATTTAAGCTGTTTACAACATCACCAGTGCCACGCCCCCGCGCGTCAAAACGACAGAAAAAGAAAATGCCTATAGTCGTACGAAAAAGAAAGAGCGGATCAACATACTAGCCGACAAAGAATAAAGGATGAAAAAAAAAACAAAAAGAAAACGAGGAAAGATTACGTGGTAACATCAATGACACATTGGTGGCTACACATTAAAAAACAAAAAAACAAAACCATGCTTTCTTTTCTCACGTTTGCAGTTGTTGTGTGTTTTATTTTCTCTCTTTGTTAAATGTACTGAAGTTAGGAAAACTATTGTAATAAAACTGGTATACTGACTATTGTATCTACTTTCAAATGTAAAGAAAATGAGGTGACAAACATGATCCTGCTGCTTGTCAAATAAATAATTAAAAAGACTGGAGGGTTTTATTGTATGTGTCAGGTCTTTGCATTTAGATGAAAGCCATACTGATGTTTGGATATCAGAGTCAAGAAGTGTGTGGCTTTATGGCAATCAGCCGACAGTGAGGGTTTTTGGTTTTGGTTTTTTCATCTCCTTCTCAGAATCCCACTGGAAATATGAAAGCACTGTCCCAACGTTGACCACCAGGTGGCATAGTTTTAAAATTCTGTTGTTGCAGTCAAATTTTTTCAAAAATTTGCTTCCTGCTCTTTACACAGAGTCGAACGTTTAGGAAAAGTTGCATTTTAGCTGCTCTGAGTATTTCCAATTTCAACATGTCGACTCTAACCAGTCTTACGTATGATAATTTTTTTTCTTTCTTCTTTCTTTTTGTCATCAGTACAGTAATTCCTTACAGGCTGCAATCATGATGGAGTTTGAGTCAGACTTATTCTCTCAAGATTAAACCTTCTCACTGTTTTCATATAACGGCGCAAGGGAATGAAGAAGTGGGCTTTTACTGATCCAGCCATGTGTGTCATTCCGTTACTACTAAACCACTCAGTTTTTTATGAATGGGAGCAGATTAAAAAGTTGCGTTACTGCGCATGGTGCATGACGTCACACGCCGCTGCTGTCCGTGGTGCTGACGCAGCTGAAACATTATGTGTGCAAACAGAGGAATGGGAGCGGAGGGAGAGAACAGCGACGTTTACAGAGTCCTGTGGAGGAAGACACGTGTTTCCGGTGGAGGAAAACATCTGAAAAATAGACATAGAAATACCAAAATATCTAAGAATAGAAACAAAAAACTATTTAGAATAACGTAAAGGATCACAAACATGCACGTGTAATCCCGTTTTATTCCACGTCCCCAGCCAGCAGTGCCAATCGGACCTCGTGGCGCAACGGTAGCGCGTCTGACTCCAGATCAGAAGGTTGCGTGTTCAAATCACGTCGGGGTCAAACTTTTTCTAACTGTGCAATAATAATCTAGATGAACTCCCGACCAGCCGTCAGTGGTACGTTTCCAGTGGCATGTTAAGACTTTTTTTTCCTTGGTACGCGTTCCACCAACCAAGCCACAGCTCTCATTCATACAAATCTCGTTTCAGAAAAAAAGCAACTACATTCAGTACAATAATCAAATTCATAAAAAATATAAATGCATAGAATAACCATTACATTTAACAATTTCAAACAGTCACAGAGTTAGTCTGTTGTTTTCTACTTTAAATCAGTCCCAAAAGCCTTTGGATACAGTCCCACTTATTGCAGACTGCAGTAAATTCATTAGATAAGCAGTACCTTCACAGCTTCAGAGCAATAACAAGCAAGCAATAACACACTGGAGACAACAGAGCAGTAATAAATGCACAATGTGTGATGTGTTATCTGTTCCCCAGATGATGTTCTTTATACTGCAGCTTCTGAGAACTAATACCATTATTCACCATATTACTGCGAGTGATTATGAGGCAACACATATATGTAGTGAGGTGTTGCTGAAAGACTGGTTGCAGAAAGGCGGAAAAGTTTCTTTTTGTGGTATGATTAAAGGGTTAAAATGATACTCTATGTCCTTTTTGGGGGGGGGGTTGAAGTGGGACGCGCCCGCAGGTGGCTCTCACTTTGTTTAGTTAACTTGGATCAGAACTCAGTTATTTTGTTGCCTTCTCTATGGTTATTCTAGGCCACCTTCCCTTTTGTTCCCTGGCTCTATATGCCACTTATTTTTCTATCTCAGACTCCTGCTTGCGTGTTTAAACAAACTGATGCAGTTATTTGTTTTTGTTTTTTTCTGTAACTCTACGAAATTTGTGCACTTTGGAGGTGCAGGTGGGGCTCCTGGATTAGCTATTTCTCTCGTCCCTGGTTTGTGGAGTTTGTTACCCAGCAGCCTCCATGCTAGTGTTTAGGTTTTGCTGCTTTGTTTTTTCTTTTGCAGTGTTTTTTTTTTTTTTGGGGGGGGGGAGAGATTGATTTATTTTTCTTGCGTGACTGTTGCCAGTCCATCACTAATGCTTTGCCAGTCTTTACACTTTGTATGTGAAATGCATAAATACATCATTCTGTTCTGCCATAAGCCGGGATGAGCCACATTACGTTTGTTACTTGGAACTGTAGAGGTCTGGGGACGGCTCTGAAAAGGGGAAAAGTATTCTCTCATTTAAAATCTTTGTCATCTGATGTTGTGTTCCTGCAGGAGACCCACATCCAGCCCAGTGAACAGAGGCGGTTAAGATCTTTATGGGTTTCTCAGGTTTATCAGTCTACATTTTCTTCGAAGGCCAGGGGGGTTTGCTATCCTTATCCGCAAATCTGCTCCATTTGTGTTTAACTCAGTGGTCATGGACCCAGGCGGGAGGTATTTACTGGTTACTGGATCCATTGACTCAACACCTCTTACTCTACTTAATGTGTATGCCCCTAACTTTGACTGTCCAGATTTTTTTCGCAAAGTTTTTGACCTGCTCGCGGACTGCAACAATTACAGTATTGTTATCGGTGGGGACTTCAACTGTTATCTTGATCCTCGGCTAGATAGGTCCTCCCTTAAGACCGCCCCACTCTTTAAATCTGTTCCAGTCCTGAACAACCTTGTCAATTCACTCAACCTGGCTGACATCTGGAGACTTCAGCACCCTATCGATAAACAGTGCTCCTTTTTCTCCCCTGTGCACGGTACCTTTACCAGGATTGATTATTTTCTGATCGATTCCAGATTGATTTCTAACGTAACTAGCTCGGCATACCATAGTATTTTGATATCTGATCATGCCCCCCTTACAATGAGCATTAATTTTAACTTAAACTCTCCACGTTACTACTGGAAATTCAACCCCTCTCTAAACTCGGATAATTCCTTTCGGCAGTTTATAACATGGTTCTGTCTCAGATTCGGTTCTGTGGGAGTCCTTTAAGGTCGTAATCAGGGGCCATGTTATTTCATTTCAGGCGTCGGCTAGGATGACTCGCCTGGCCGAAATAGGAGCTAGATTGTCGGGGTTAGAGGAATCTTATCGTACAGACAACTCCGGGGATACTCTTCATGAGATACTGTCAACTAAATTGGAGTACAATTCTATCCTTAGGGAGCAGGTTGAGAATTGTATTCGCAAGCTGAAGCAGAAACACTTTGAGCTGGGCGACAAACCGAATAGGTTACTCGTTAGGCAGCTGAAAGGCGTTCAATCGGGCAGCGCTATCCGCAAAATCACCACCTCAACCGGGACGCTAACAACCGATCCTAAACAAATAAATGACAGATTTCTTGAATTTTATAAGCAGTTGTACACCTCTAAATGTACCGCCACCGAAGCAGCTATTGAAGATTTTCTTAATTCTTTGGACATTCCATCTCTTAGTGAAGTAGAAATGCATGATTTGGATTCTGATATCTAAACTTGCCATCTGCTGTTTTCCTAACTGTAAGGCCTGTGGCCCTGATGGATTTGCTATAGAATTCTATAAAGCCCATATTGATGTTGTTGCCCCCCTTTTACATCCTATGTTAACCCATTCAGTGGAATCTGGCGTCTTTCCGAATACTCTCTATGACGCTCATATTTGTCTTAATTTGAAGAAGGATCGAGAAAGTACTGACGTTTCATCATATCGCCCCCTGAGCTTGTTAAATACTGAACAAAAGATGATTGCAAAGGTTCTCACAAATCGATTAAATAAGCACATTGGTTCTTTGATCCATCCCGATCAGACGGGTTTTATCCCTAATAGACTTTCTTTCTGTAATACCGGCGTTTACTAAATGTTATGAATACAGCCAACCCACCTAACTCTGCTGCTATCTCTCTGGATGCTCAACAGGCGTTTGACCAGATCGAGTGGAGATATATGTTTGCTACTCTCTTCAAATTCGGCTTTGGTCCTAAATTTATGTCATTGATAAAAATGCTCTATGCTTCCCCTAAATCTTCGGTAATGACGAATCATGATTGCTCCGTCCCTTTTCTGTTGCAACGCGGCACCCGACAGGGATGCTGCCTTTCTCCCACACTTTTCGCCTTGGCTCTTGAGCCTCTGGCTATTTCCATCAGGGCCAGTCCCTCAATTGCTGGAATAAAGTGTGGCAGAACTGAATGCACTGTTGGCTTATACGCGGACGATGTGATTCTGACTCTATCTGATGTGAGGTTGTCCCTCCCATCTTTTTTGGATCTCAGCGAAAAATTTGGCCTTATTTCTGGGTTCACTATTAATTGGGACAAAAGTACACTTATGCCTCTTTCTGACGGCCTCAACACTGATTTTCTTGATCGACTACTGTTTAGAATCACCACTGATCATTTTAAATATCTGGGGATCACTATTCCTAAAAATCCTAAGCTCCTGTTTAAATTAAATTATATTGATATGATTGATAAGATTAAAGCAAAGATAAGTAAGTGGAAACTTCTTCCCATTTCCCTGATCGGTCGTGTTAACGTTATTAAGATGGTTGTACTCCCCAAGTTTCTTCATATATTTCAAAATGTTCCTGTATTTCTTACAGCTGCTTTTTTAAGCTCTTAGACTCCGTTATCTTCCCCTTTATCTGGTCCGATAAGCCGCCTCGTATTTCTAAATTGCATCTACAGAAACCTACGTCTGACGGTGGTCTTGGCCTACCGAATTTCCAGCATTATTACTGGGCTTGTAACGCCAGAGCTTGGGTCTTCTGGAACCATACTCAGATGTCGTCCGGCCAGGGGAGCTTCCGATGCCCCCGGTGGCCTGAGATTGAATCCCATTTTGCTCTGTCTCTCACTGGAGCCTCCTTGTCAGACACCCTGTTTTCTAACTTGAACCTATTTAACAGATCGTTTGAAGACAGTTTTGGTCTACGTAATTCCTACAGAATCTTGAAGCAAATCAGGCGTGTGCTGCTTTGAAAGGGTCCCTCCATCTACGCTCCAATATGCTGGAATCCAGATTTCAAGCCTGGCCTACTGGACGCAGTGTTCACATGCTGGGCGGACAGGGGCTTATCCACTATTGCAGATCTCTATATTAATAATCAGTTTGCTTCATTTTCACAATTGCAGGCCAAGTTTGATCTCCCATCTAATCATCTATTTCGATATTTCCAAATAAGAGATTTCGTTAAACAATCTTTTCATCAACTCGAGTCTAAGCCCAGCCAACATAACTTTTATGCTCTTCTGACTGGATCTCCGACTTCAAAACATATAATCTTTCATTTTGTTTGTCTCTTTCGTCCTGGTGTCCCATCGTCACATATTAAAGAGGCATGGATTAATGATATCGGTGAGGATATTTCGGATGATCTGTGGACTGGTGCTTTAGGCAGGGTGAAAGATTGCTCAGTTAACGCTGGACTTCAACCTATCCAATTTAAAGTTATTCATCGTCTCCACTTCTCTAAGACTAAGCTAAATAGCATATTTCCCACCGTATCTCCGACCTGTGACAGGTGCAAGTCTGCTAACGGGACGCTTGGTCATCTTTTCTGGGCCTGCCCTGCGCTTAGGATTTTTTTGGGATAGTGTTTTCAATTTCTACAGTAATGTATTCGACAGAAAGCTGCTCCCTGATGGTTTACTGGTGATTCTCGGTCATTCTAAGCACACCCTGTCTTTTCCAAGAGCACTACAACAGGCCCTTGCATTTGGTCTGGTTATTGCAAAACGTGTCATATTGCGAGCGTGGAAGTCGCCCTCACCCCCCTGTTTCAAAACGTGGTTAAATGATATGGTTTCCTGCATCTGTCTTGAGGAAGTACGCTACTGTTTGGCTGGAGCCCAACCTGTGTTTTATAAGATCTGGGCTCCTTTCATTGCACAAATCAGAAATTGATTATCTTGTTTTGATTCTATGTTTCGGTCCTCCCACGTCGCTCCTGCTCCTATAGCCACAGGGGTCTCCCGGCCTCCCGGCCTCCTGGTGTAGACTTCTGCTCTCTCTGAATATGGCTTGAACTGACTGGCTTTGGTATCTATTCTTTAATTTTCCACAAGTGTGGATATCTACATTTGCTCATGTGCATGTGTGTGTGTGTATGTGTGCGTATATGTATATATGCATGTGTGTATGTGTATATATATGCACGTGTATGTGTGTATGTATATATATATATATATACATATATACATACATATATAATTTATTTACTTGCTATCATTATTATTATTATTAGTGTTATTGCTTTTTTCGTTTTTGTTTTGTTGAACTGGCATCTCATGTGTGTTCTGTGTGTGTGTGTGTGTTGTTTTGTGTGTATCTAAAACTGAAAAAGCTATAAATAAAATAGGAAAAGAAATGATACTCTATGTTAAATTCAGTTCAAAGTAATGGTGTAAACACTGCCACTAATTTCTTACCATACTGTAAGTCCGGTGGCGGAACAAATCAGTGGCAGGCCGGGGGACCCGGCAGGAAAAAACATCTAAAAACGCACCTGTTCCAGAAGGCATTTCAGACTCACTGACAGAATGTGTCTTGGCAGCACTACATACTGCCTTCTAACTCTATGCTTTTATGTCAGAGCATCTCTGATCTATTTATTACAAGATTTTTGAATGTTCTTTTCCTTTATACAGTATTTTGTTTTTGTTGTGAGGCACTTTGGAATTCTGATCTGTGAAAAGCGCTATATAAATAAATCTTACTTTACCTACTTTACTTTAATCCCAATAAAGCTTATGCAGTTAAACAATCACAAACTGGACCAAATACCTTGAAGGAAAAACTAATTTTTAAAAGTTTTTTTGCCACGAAACAGTCATTACTAGCCTCCTACCTTTTGGCACACCCCTCAAATCACTTGACAGAAGAGTTCAGCACCTTGGAGAGCGACCTCAATTTGAAATCAATCAGACCTGAAGTCTGGCTCATCAACACATTTCAGCACCACGGACAGCAACAACACCATTCAGGTCAGAGCACAGGACGCTAAGGTATCAAGGTTTTGTAAAGCTGGCCAGCAGCCAACAGTTAACGTTTCACAAATTCAATACAAGTCGATCTCACCACAAAAGGCTCGTCTAACTGAAAATAGACCAGTGAAACACATGGAATACACTCCGTGAGGCTCAGCTGTCTTTCCGTGGAAACACCGCAGACATGCAGGAACACTTACATCACTGAGCTGCTGGAGCCGCTGGATCATCATGTGCTTCAAAACTGCAGCCCTGATGGTTTGTACTGCTCTCACTCTCTGTTGGCATCAATAGGTGACTGGTGATGGCATAGGTGGACTCCGGGGCTGATGAATTTACCCATAATTCATTTGGTCACCATATTTGGGATCCATTTATAAATTTGTACATTGCAAAGGTAATTGTGAGAGTCAGGATGAAGCCAGTCAAGTAACACGACACTTTCATTCAGTGTTTTCAACCTTCAGGACCAAAATCGGTCTTGTAAAATGTTCAGCAACCATGAAGCATCCAGGCTGAGACAAACTGAGCAGTGTAAGGCCGAGTACAGCACCACTCAGTTACGCTTTTGATTCCCTGTCAGTGAAATCTATTTAAGTGATGTTTCAGTAGTAGCTCCATCTTGACATAGTCTTTGAAACTGAGAAACTGTGGACTCATCTCCCGTCACATCACCCACGTTTGGTGGAATTCGAACACTGAGCCTTCTGATCTGGAGTCTGATGAACAGCCATTGCACCACACGGTCAAACAGTAACAGTGAGGACAGTGGAATACGCCCCCCTCTTCATTCAGCCAAAGACAGAAAACAGTTATCTGGACATACACCTGTCTTTTATTTTGCTTTCTGCACCAGATTTACCAGTGGGGAGTGACTGATCGGTGGAGCGCTTGCTCTTTGGACAGCCTGTCATGGAGATGTTTGAACACTATTTGAGCAGGTGTGCAGCAGATAAAAAAAGAAACACTGCTTGGGGTTGCTGACTGCAAAGCTAAAGATCAGAACCTTTTGGGAGAGAGCCCTGCAGTGCATGTCGCAGATACTAAATATTCCACTTCAGCTGAGACCCTTGTATATCCGGATTGATCGTGGCTCACAGATCTTTGTGATTCTTTTCAACCGGATTAGAAAAAAAAAGTCACCCATGTAAAAGTCTGAAGAGCAGGTTAAGCAGCAACACTTCCTGCAGCCTGCAGGGGGAGCCATTCAGCTGATGAGAGGAGTTCAGATCCAGCAGTGCAGAGACAGAGGAAACCTGGAGCTGTGCTGCGTTCAAGGACCTGTGATGGGCTTCATGGAAATACTGCAGTCATGCTGAGCTGTGAAGCTGGAAGAGGAGTCCTGTAGGGCCTGGTGAGCTCAGGAGGCTCTGGACTCAGAAGACACCTGTCAACAGGAGAGACCCTGCAAGAGTTCTTCCTGAAACTCTGCTCAACATGAGAATCACAGGAGGTCTGCACACACAAGCTGTGTGGCTGAACTTCTTCACAGGAGGGGACCTTCAAACCTTCCAAGGAGCTCTGTGTTCATCAGTGTGAAAGAGGACAGTAAACGTTTGACCCCGACGTGATTTGAACACGCAGCCTTCTGATCTGGAGTCAGACGCGCTACCATTGCGCCACGAGGTCACACTTGCTTGTTTCACTGGTTTGTCCTGTCACTGGACAGCAAGAATATCCCCAGTTTGAGTCCAGACTGGGATCGAGATATTTGAACATGTCTGCCATGTTGTCCTCTACATTCAGCCAAAGACAGGAATCCACTTGAACCTCTGTGTTTTATTTTGTAGTTAACGTGTTTTTGTCACACATTTTGTCGCATATTTATTAAAAACTGTATTTGAAAGCACTTTATGTATGTAAATGACCTACACTTACATAATGCATATAGACAGGGGAGATGGAGTCTTCTCATGTTTACAGCTAATGCTGTCTGTCCGGTTCACTGCCGCCTCAAAGTATCAGTCCGTGAAGGTTTAAAGCAGATAGTCTGACACGTCAACACTCGGTGACATCTGCTTCACAACGACAGCAAGAGGCGTCACTGAAGGATCAAAATGCTCATTACCCTCTCTGACCGCCACGCTGTGATCTCTCACCAAAGCTGGCAACTGGGGGGCTTCCTTCCTGGCTGCTGTCTTTCTCACTTCTGATGGACAGAAGATGTCCTGCTATCATGAATATGAAGAATGACTACAGAAAGGAGAGGAGACAAAAACTTGTCACACGCAAAATAAAAGACATTTTCATGGTGAAGTTTTCTGCATGTGTACTGTGACCTTGTGGTGCGATGGTAGCGTGTCTGACTCCAGATCAGACGGCTGTGTGCTCAAATCACGTCAGGGTCAAAGGGCCGGTGATGAGAGTGTCATGGAAGGTACTTAAACAGATGCTGATGTAGCACTCGTGTCACTAATTCCCAAGTAACCACGATCACTGGACCAGTTCTAGGTTCGAATTGAGTGGGAAAAATGGAAATAACACACCAGGAATCACTGATGACTAAAGCCGGCAACTTTACTTAAGCTTTCACAAAACAAATGAACAATCACACAATCATGAAATAAACACGTCTTTTTTCCTTTGAAGAATGAGCAAAGTTTTAACTCAGTATTATTTGAAAAGATTCTTGAATTCTAATTTGGTTTCTAATAGAAACAATGTTAATTCCTATTTTTATTCTATTTTTGGACCGGTCAAAATAAATTATTCTATTTTGTCTCAAATGAAATAAATAATGCCTACTTAATTCGATTTTCTTTGAGTTAACTCTTATTTTAGATCTTTGTATTGCAAGTAAATGGAATCTTATAAATCACCTCCTTTTCAAGTTAATTTAGTTTCCCCTTTTTCACTTTTGCTTCCTTTACAGAACACAAAATATGTCACCAATTGACATCACAATACAAAAAACAAATATCAAATTGATCAGTGTCAAATTCACAGTTCCAAGTTTATACTGAGTCCAAATGCTGTCTCAGTCTGAGTCTTCACTCAGTGAGTGAGAGAACGTTCCAGATCCTACCGCAGAAGCTCAGCTCAACCGAGCTGAGTTGGACTGATGCAGTGATGGTGTTGCACGGAGACGACAGTTCAAATCCTCGTAGGTGCTGAATCCTGGGTCAGGCTCGCCATTCCGGACGTCATCCACGTGCATGCGCCGCTTCCTCGTGGTGCTGCTGTGCACACAGCACAGATCGTCTGCAGCTTCACCATGCTCCCAAGTTCTCCCGGGCGGGACAAAAAACCTGGCCTGCACGACAGGCCGTACACAAAATAAAGTCTTTTAAACCAAATCTTAACTTGAGCAGTTCTTTAAGTTGCATCATGAAGTAAATAAAATGAAAAGAAATGGCGCTGCAGCATCTCTGCTCAGCACGCATGCACAAACATGAGGACTTAAACACAACAGAAAACATCACAAACTCACCAAAACCGGTGATCCAGAGGCATGTGAAACGATCCCCGTTTCACAAAGTGTGTTTTTATCTCTTTTAACGCTATTTTTTCCTTTTCTCGCTGCGCAATCCTGCAGCTCTCCTCGCTCGTTAAGCAGCACGGAGTTTCAGCGTCTTTTTTCAAACGGAAGTTGCATCATAACCCCAAAAAAATATATTAAATCAATTATTTAAATTCTTCAAATTGCAAAAATAAAAAATGAATTGTTTTTTAAGGTTCAAGTCAATGAATTAAATAAAATATTTATTCAAATTAAAAGCTGTTTCTTTTTCTTCAATTCTAAAACTTTATTTAAACCGGGGGTTACATCCTCCCCTCCTTTCCTGATGTACGTCCCTGTACATCTTTATACCATAGAATTGAAATACAGATCGTAGTTTTGTACACTGGATTCATTCAATGAGTCTGTAATAACAGTACTCAAACTTTGAAATAGTGACTGAACAATGGTTACCAACGGGTTACCCAGCTCAGGATAGGTCAGTCTCTTTGAAGGTTGCTTTTGTCTGGTTGATTTCCTTGTTTGTCCGTCAGCCTCGCCACTATCATGGTCACTAATATCTGTACTGCGCTCTGTCAGTGAAACATCAGGAACGAGGCCAGGTCTGTCAGCTGAGTCTTCGTCAGTGTTCGGAAGATCAACATGTATTGTGGATTGGTTATTCTCGTCATTGTGAACAGTAGGTGAAGTACTTTCCACAGGGTCTTGATCAGGTAAGTCATCTTTAGAAGGATTTTCAACAGGTAAGTTACTTCCATCCAGTAAAACGGAGTCAACAGGTACCACCGGAACATCATCCAAAGAATCTTTTGATAAGTTGGAGTAGTTTTGCTCAGCAGTGGACACTGGTGGGATCTGAAATTGTGAGTTGTTTGCTCTCAATGTCACTTCTTTGCCAGCATGATCAGAATTTAGGGTTTCAACAACCACATTTGTGAACATGAAATCATCAGAATCAGAGTCTCTCTCTTCAGCTTCATCAAAACCCCCATCTCTCGAGTTCTGACGAGTTTTTGGGCGTCTAGGTTTCTTTTGGATTTCAACTTCAACTGGAGTTGCAGGGAGAAACCCACATGGCAACAACAGGTCCCTATGAAGAGTTCGTAAAGGACCTTCTTTTGTTTCAGGTTTGACAACATAAACTGGGACATTTTCAGACTGCTTTACTACAACATAAATGTCTGATTCCCACTTGTCTGCCAATTTATGTTTACCTCTGAGGCGGACATTTCTCACCAAAACTCTGTCGCCTTCTCTCAGAGTGGAATCGACAACACGTTTATCAAATCGTGTTTTATTGCGATCTGCAATTTTCTTTGCATTCTCCACTGCTACTCTGTAGCTTTCTGAAAGTTGTGATTTGAGGTTTTTAACATATTGAGAATGTGAGCTTGACTGATGGTTGACCGGTAAGCCAAAAGCTAAGTCAACTGGCAATCTTGGTTGTCGGCCAAACATTAATTCATAAGGAGTGAAACCTGTGACGTCGCTTTTAGTACAGTTGTAAGCATGTACCAAGGGTTTCACATGCTCACGCCAGTGACATTTCTTTTGGTTTTCCAGTGTACCAAGCATATTCAACAACGTCCTGTTGAACCGCTCAACTGGATTTCCTCTCGGGTGATACGGGGTGGTCCTGATCTTTTTGATGCCTGCCAGCTCACATAGTTCTTTTATGGTATGCGACTCAAAGTCTGGCCCTTGGTCGCTGTGAAGTCTCTCAGGAATACCATAATGGACGATGAAATGGTCCCATAGACATTTCGCAACTGTGCGTGCTTTTTGGTTTGGGGTAGGTATCGCAACAGCATACTTTGTGAAGTGATCAGTGATCACTAAAATGTCTTTTGTGTTGCTCGAGTCTGGTTCGAGAGTTAGAAAATCCATGCATAAGAGTTCAAGAGGTCGAGTAGCTGTGATGTTCACCAGAGGCGCGGCTTTTTCTTGAGTGGATTTGCGTCTTATACAGCGGTCACAACTTTTGATTTTTGCCTCAATTTCACTTGCCATTTTGGGCCAATAGAATCGCTTTCTGATAAGATCCAGTGTTCGTTCCACACCCATGTGGCCCATATCATCATGGAGGCTCTTTAAAATCATGGGTCGGAACTCTGAGGGCAACACAAGCTGGTGATGAATCTGTGTACCCTCGTGTCTTTTCCGATAAAGGATACCGTCAAGAACTTCAAGTCTGTTTGACTCTCTCAGTAAAAGAGTGAGCTCAGGAAGTTCTTTTCTCAAAGATGGAGAAGGTGTGACCCCTGTCTCTATCTGGTTAAGGATTTCTCGAATGCATGTATCAGTTCTCTGTTTTTCTCTCAATTCAGCTGATGTGATTGAAGGGATTACAGGCAAACCACCAAACTGCTCTTCCTCTGTGAAGCTATCTGGGATAGCATCTGAATGATGGGCAAGAGAAACAACCAAGGCAGCACCCGAGGGTGTTTCCTCAGTAGAATCGCTCGTGACTTCCTGCACCAAATGTTTCTCACACACTGCTTTAATGATGTCGTCAGAAAGGTTAGCCTGTTCGGACTCCAAAAGGTGTCTTTTTGTGAATTGTTCTATTCTTTCAACTTCTTTCTGTGATGTTGAGTCATCAGGTAACTTGCTGTGTGGACGTCTAGACAGTCCGTCTGCATCCTGGTTTAGTTTTCCAGCTCTGTACTGCAGCTGGAAATCAAATGTTGACAGAGCAGCTAGCCACCTGTAACTCGTAGCGTCAAGTTTTGCAGATGTCAGAACGTATGTTAAAGGGTTGCTGTCTGTGATGACAAGAAATTGGGTTCCATACAGGTAGTCTTGAAACTTTTCAGTGACTGCCCATTTAAGTGCAAGGAACTCCAATTTATGGGCTGGATACCTGGATTCACACTTTGACAAGCCCCGACTTGCATAAGCTATGACTCGCTTATGCCCTTCCTGCTCCTGATAAAGGGCAGCACCAAGACCTGTGGTGCTTGCGTCAGTGTGTAGAATGTAGGGCAATTTGGGATCTGAAAAACCAAGAACAGGAGCTGTGGTTAGTTTTTCTATCACAGTGTCAAAGGCTTCCTGGCAAGCATGAGTCCATCTATCACCAAAATCTTCCTTTGGGTGATGGTACCTTCCAAAGCTTGCTTGGTTGTTGGAATTTTTCCTCAAGGGAGGGTATCCGGAAGTAAGTTCATTAAGAGGTTTAACGATCTTTGAATAATCCTTGATAAATCTGCGGTAATAACCACAAAATCCTAAAAAGGTTCTCATCTCTTTCAGGTTTTTGGGTTTCGGCCAGGTTTTAAGGGCTGCTATTTTCCCAGGATCTGTCTCGACACCTTTCTCAGATACAATGTGACCAAGGTATTTTACAGAGGTTTGAAAGAATCTGCATTTTTCAGGTGAGAGTTTGAGACCGTACTCTTTCAGCCGATTGAGTACACGCCACAGTCTTTCCTCATGCTCCTCCAGTGTTGAAGAAAAAATGATAAGATCATCTAAGAAAACTAAAGCTTGTTTCAAGTTTAAGTCTCCGAGACATCGTTCCATGAGCCTTTGAAATGTACTGGGGGCATTTGTTATTCCCTGGGGCATCCGATTAAATTCAAAGAATCCAAGTGGGCAGACAAATGCTGTTTTATGCTTGTCTGTTTCTTCCATTTCAATTTGGTAGAACCCCGATTTCAGATCCAGTACAGAGAACCATTTTGATCCTGTCAATGCTGAAAAGGTTTCTTCCAAATTAGGTAAAGCATAGGAATCTTTGACTGTCTGGAGGTTTAGTTTTCTGTAATCGATACAGAGTCTGATGTCACCATTCTTTTTCTTAACAACAACGATCGGTGAGGAGAAAGGTGACTGAGATTCACGTATGACTCCTGCACCAAGAAGCTGTTGAAGGTGGCTCCGCACAGCTTCTATGTCATTTGGGTGAATGGGCCTCGGCCTGTGTTTGAAGGGAGTCTGATCACTGAGATTTATCTGATGTTTAATTTTGTCAGTCCGCCCAAAATCAAGATCATGCTGTGCAAAGACCTCTGGGATAGACCCCAGTTTTTCTGATATCCTTTCTTTCCATTCATTTGGTACTGGAGATTCCCCAAAATCAAGATTTATTTTGAAATTAGGTTTGGTAGGTAGATCAGAGTTGTTGGTTTCGATGGACTTGATGCTCGTGATGGCATGTATTTCTGCTATCACGGCTTTTGGAGTGAGAGTAATGTCATGGTCTGACTCGTTTTTTAGGATGACTGGTATGCTATGTGTTGTTTTGGTTGATAGACTTGCTATAGCATCAGTCACTAGTATGCCTCCCGGTAAAGAAGCTGACTTTGGTGCCTCCACCATGACCCATTTCTCAGTATTTGGTACTCTGCAACTCACATAACCTTCAAAAACTCTGGTTTGCCCAGCAGTTACGGTTTCTGAGTTTTCACTGAGTAATTTCACTTCTCCAATCCTGGAGTCCAGTGATTGATTTTTCCTGAGTTCAAGGGTTTTTAACACTACCTGGTAGCCACGAGGGAGTGAGTGATAGTTCTGAGATGCAGTGTTCTCATACTGCTGATAAAGAATGTCAAGAACATTTGTGCCAATTAACACTGAGGACAGTGTTGAACGCAAGTCCGGCACAATCAAAACCAATGTTGGTATTTCAATGTCAAATCCAAATGAATTTCTTGGGAATTTGATGGTGGTTTCAATGTAGCCAAGGTATGGAACATCCTGACCATTAGCACCCTCTATTTCCAGCAAGTCATTTAAGGACTTTATCTGTATGTGAGACAGATTTTCTTTGTAAAAAGAATTTGGGATTGTTGTTACTTGAGAGCCTGAGTCCAACAAGCAACTGCAGTCTTTTCCATTTATGGACACCTGTGCAGTGCACTTTGCTCCAATTAATCCTTTTGGCAGGGTTACTGAATGAGTTTTCTGATTGAATCGCATTTTAGGGGTGTGCTTCTTCCTTTTGGGACGCATTTCTCGTTCTTTAGTCCCTGTCTGTCCCTCAACAGGAACCGATTCTAGTTTAAATTAGTAGGCTTGGTGATGCCATTCTTAGTGTCCCATTCCTGCTGTTTTTGTTTCAGCTGCTTTCTTTTCAGTGCCACCAAAGGTGAATTTGGCTCATTCTCACATTGAGGTTTAATGTGGCCATCTTCTCCACATCTGAAACAATACCAAGGATTTGGTCTGTTGTTGCTCCCACTAGTGGCGCCTTGATTGCTAAACTGCAAAGTTTTGGGCATGGCAGCATTAGCAGATGGGACTCTGGAAGCTTGTGCTGTTGTCTTTGTTTGCACTGGTTTGGTTTGAGCCTTCTTGCTTTGGGTTTGTGAAATTCTTGTGAGCTGGGACTGTAAATCAGCGATCTGTGTTTTTAAGTCTTGGATTTCTTTGTTGGAGTCTGTGGTTGGTTGTGGCAATGTGTGTTTTTCATCACACTGAACACAAACACCTTGGTAATGGGAGGACACTTTTGGTTTTAAAACACCGAGGTGCTGTTTCATTCGTGTTGCCTTAGAGGCTCTCTTGTCTTCTGCTGTTCTGATTAACAAAAGAAGCTCCGCAAAGGTGGGTGGGGTTTTCTTTTTATGTTCAAGTTGTAGTTCAGATATAAGGAGATTGTCCCAGCATCCTCTGACAAACTGCCTTAGCAGCTGGTGATCAAGTTCGCCTGCACTTACACCTCCCCTCCTGAGGGTGGTGTTCAAAATCACTTGTAGTCTTTGCAGGTAAGCTGAAGGACTTTCACCACTGTTCTGCATTGTGTTGAGATATTTTGCAAAGAGGTCATCTCCATCCTCTACAGTACTGTATGCAGAATCCAAGATTTCTAAGTACAACTTTGGAGGAGATTCAAGAGGTAAGTGCTTCACAATGTCGAGGGCTGGAGACAAAAGGCTTTCGAGAAGTTTCCTGGACTTATACAGGTCTGACTGCTTTGAGTCCTGAATGAGGAATTCTACATTAGAGCGCCATGTCTCATAATCAACCTCACTGTTGGGGTGAGGACAACGACCAGAAAATGGGCGGAGTCTCATGGTTAAGTGAGACTGCATCATGGACTCCTCATTCCTGACAATGTGCTCAACGATCACTTTTTGTATTCCTGGTGGGTTAATATCTGGGAATTGAAGAGCTGGTTGTGCTCTTTCCTGATATTGTGTCTGACGTGGAGACCAGTTTGACTCTGGTTGGAGATGTTCGGGGGTGCTGTTGTTGGAAGGACTAACCTGTGCAACAGCTTCTGGAGCATGCTGCTTTTGAACATCAGGTGAGTTTGGTCCCACATTGTCATGTTGAGCTTCCGATTCACCCTGATCAATAGTCTCGCTGATGGCAGAAAGTTCTTCTTTGAGAACGACTGCAAAATCTTTACCAGTCTGTTTTGCAATCTCCTTTAATTCTGAGAGGTAAGTCCGTGTAGCAGTCTTACTGGCTTCAGGTGTGTAGACAGTCATCAGAGCTCTTAAGTGATAGATTGTGTCAGTCTCAGTCTTGGAGGGAAGTTTGTATGGTAAGAGAGGTGAGAGAGTCTGCATAGCTGTACCATATGTAAACTCCACAATAACCTGCTCATCTTCCTGTCCTTCTGATGGATCTACTGGGATGATCCTCTGAATAGAGCCATACTGTTTCAAAAAGTCAAATAGTTCTTCGTCTGTTTCAGTGCCAGCTAACCCGCCCACAATGACCGAGTTAGGGACTTGAACATTCTTTCTTTGAATGACTTCCATTTCAATGTCACAAGGATTTCTGGTGTCTGTTCCTTTAGGAACCCACTCCTGGCTGGGCTCGCCAAGGTTTATGTAGCACTCGTGTCACTAATTCCCAAGTAACCACGATCACTGGACCAGTTCTAGGTTCGAATTGAGTGGGAAAAATGGAAATAACACACCAGGAATCACTGATGACTAAAGCCGGCAACTTTACTTAAGCTTTCACAAAACAAATGAACAATCACACAATCATGAAATAAACACGTCTTTTTTCCTTTGAAGAATGAGCAAAGTTTTAACTCAGTATTATTTGAAAAGATTCTTGAATTCTAATTTGGTTTCTAATAGAAACAATGTTAATTCCTATTTTTATTCTATTTTTGGACCGGTCAAAATAAATTATTCTATTTTGTCTCAAATGAAATAAATAATGCCTACTTAATTCGATTTTCTTTGAGTTAACTCTTATTTTAGATCTTTGTATTGCAAGTAAATGGAATCTTATAAATCACCTCCTTTTCAAGTTAATTTAGTTTCCCCTTTTTTCACTTTTGCTTCCTTTACAGAACACAAAATATGTCACCAATTGACATCACAATACAAAAAACAAATATCAAATTGATCAGTGTCAAATTCACAGTTCCAAGTTTATACTGAGTCCAAATGCTGTCTCAGTCTGAGTCTTCACTCAGTGAGTGAGAGAACGTTCCAGATCCTACCGCAGAAGCTCAGCTCAACCGAGCTGAGTTGGACTGATGCAGTGATGGTGTTGCACGGAGACGACAGTTCAAATCCTCGTAGGTGCTGAATCCTGGGTCAGGCTCGCCATTCCGGACGTCATCCACGTGCATGCGCCGCTTCCTCGTGGTGCTGCTGTGCACACAGCACAGATCGTCTGCAGCTTCACCACGCTCCCAAGTTCTCCCGGGCGGGACAAAAAACCTGGCCTGCACGACAGGCCGTACACAAAATAAAGTCTTTTAAACCAAATCTTAACTTGAGCAGTTCTTTAAGTTGCATCATGAAGTAAATAAAATGAAAAGAAATGGCGCTGCAGCATCTCTGCTCAGCACGCATGCACAAACATGAGGACTTAAACACAACAGAAAACATCACAAACTCACCAAAACCGGTGATCCAGAGGCATGTGAAACGATCCCCGTTTCACAAAGTGTGTTTTTATCTCTTTTAACGCTATTTTTTCCTTTTCTCGCTGCGCAATCCTGCAGCTCTCCTCGCTCGTTAAGCAGCACGGAGTTTCAGCGTCTTTTTTCAAACGGAAGTTGCATCATAACCCCAAAAAAATATATTAAATCAATTATTTAAATTCTTCAAATTGCAAAAATAAAAAATGAATTGTTTTTTAAGGTTCAAGTCAATGAATTAAATAAAATATTTATTCAAATTAAAAGCTGTTTCTTTTTCTTCAATTCTAAAACTTTATTTAAACCGGGGGTTACACTGAGCTTCGAACATCAGGTCCAGTGAGCAGTAGGTGTCAACAATGCTGAGGTTTGGGGTGCTTCAAAGAGGAAGAAGCATTCATACGTCAGAGAGTAAATACAGTTCAGAACACACAAACTGTATCTTCGGTAGTTTTATAGGTACCGACTGTGTTCCGTCGGTACTACTCAGTCCCGATTCACGTAGAGTCAAACTGTACCATGTCTCAGTACCAATGCTCATCCTCATGACAGCATTACAGCACCGGAGCGTAATGCCACCAGTCACCGAGTTACTGTTACACCATTGTTATACAGAAACATTTTATTTTTGTTCTACAGTATTGTACAGCTAGCTACTCAGAGCAGCAGTTGAGGACCACACACTGTTTTTAAAGAGGTACTTTCATTGTTGTTCCTTTGTGATGTGATTTGGTTTTTATGTAAAAGTTTCAATAGTCCCATCTGGGCATGAATAAATGTTTAAAACTTCCGAAATGTGAAAAAGAAACTTTCATGTTTCCATTTGTCAGTTTATTTTGCAAAGCAGATGGGAGTAGATCATGATCAGAAATCATTACGAATAAAATTGTTTTGAATTGAAAATCGATTTAAATTAAATCGTGGCTCCAAAAATCAGAATTGGAATCGAATCGAACCGAAGTGTGAGATAATAAAGGATTTCCACCTCACCACTGACTGAACCCATTGACTGAAAGTCTCTGGAAAGCAAGTGGCTTGGTCACATGATCAAGATGCTCTGGTGTCCCTCACTGCCTCATGCCAGAGGGCTTACGACGTCCACGGCAATCCTGCTGAGCGTTGTCCTCACTCACAGCATAGAAGCCTCCATTGTCCACAATAAACTGTTCTTGTCCCAGCCCTGTTTAGAATATACCCCTACAGACTTTAGGTTAAAAGTTCTCTGCAATAAAAACTGTGGGTTTTTTTTTTGTTTGTTTTTTTTGTCAGAAGCCATATATCTAAATAAATATAAATTAAAATAAAAAGAAAATTCTATGGTTCTATTTATCAACATCCACTTTAGCAAAACAAAATCTCTCAGAAATCGACATTCATACATGTATGAAAACATTTTAGGCTCATCTCGATAAATTCTTATCATGAAAAATGAATTTAGTCCATTAAATCTTGCAAACCGGTGGAAAAACACTTCACTTGTTTCATCATTACTATACACATGGTGGGTTTTCACACACACACACACACACACACACACACACACACACACACACACACACACACACACACACACACACTAATGTAACAGTACTTGTTTTTCATTCAGTGTTTCAGTTGCAGGATTTCTTTTCTTCCTTTAACAGTATATGCTTTGTGCTTTTTACAGTGCATGTTTTTAATAGATCTCAGTCTAGCTCTTTTTTGCACAGTACATTGTGAGCTGGATGCTTTTATTAAGTGCCATATGTGCCATCCTCTAGCAATGGGTGATCGTGCACACATAATACCTTAATTTACCATAAATTGGTTTTGAGCTTTCCAGCATGGCCTCGAGGAGGAAGCACTCCAGAGTTTATCTGTATTTCACACGAAAAGATGAAACTGGGGCTACTTGCAACGCTTTTCGTTGTCGCATGGATATTTTTTTCTTCTGTTCAGGATGAAAATATTAAAGAGTTAATGCAAACACCCGTTTGTAGTATTTCATTTCTCACTCAATGAGAATCGATAAGAGAATCGGTAAGGAACTGTATCGATAATGGAATTGGAATCTCTAAATTCTTCACATTTCCCCTCCCCAGTAACCTGGGGGCCATTTATAGTCAGTTTTATGGCACACAAAACATGTTTTACCAACACCCAACAATTCATAAAGAATCAGTCACAATCTACTGCATTTTGAGCCACACAAAAAATAAACCGCTAAAATAAATACATCAGAAACAAACACACGTTTTGCACATACAAAGAAACATTTCTTCAAGTACAAAAACAATTCTACAGCCACGTGACTTTTTCATCCTTGTCACCTGACTTCTGACACTAACATTCCACCTTGCAGATTGGCAAACAAATGCAACGGCGTCCACACACATACGGCAGGATACTGTTTCAGAATCGTCCTGTAATGTGAACTCTGCAGCTGCAGGTGTTGCTGTTTACTTCATTTCAGGCTGCCACACCGGCTGCTCGCTGTGTAAATGTAGGAGTCAGTCATCAGCTCCGATTGGACGCCTTCAATGAAGATTTTGGGAGGAAAAATCATCCTGGCAGCCTGAAACTCAATCAGCACCGCCCCCTGCTGCTGTGGAGTTCTGTGACATTGTGCTTTACCTGGCCTGCCGAAAAGTGCATCCAAATGCTGCTACGTGTAATTTTGACTGAGCCCTGTGTGTGTGTGTGTGTGTGTGTGTGTGTGTGTCTGAGTTAATTGCTGACCCTAAACTCTCCCAAGGTGTGATTGTGAGCGTGTGTTTCGGTCCTCCTCTGCGTGTTTGGCCATCACTCGGAGTAAAGTGGGATTGACTCCAGCTCCTTGTGAAGCAGAAAAGCAACATGAGGTTTATTGACTCATCTTTACTGATGAGCGGCTGTGAAGAAATCTCCCATGGCTTACCTCTCATCACCTCTGACCCTGACACGACTTCTGATCTGGAGTCAGACGCGCTACCATTGCGCCACAAGGTCACACAGTGCTGGTGCAGTGGTTTGTCCTCTCAGTTCACAGTGAGAATATCCCCAGTTTGAGTCCAGACTTTTGGGTATTTCTGCCAGAGACGTACAGGTTTTCCTCTTCATTCAGCCAAAGACAGAAAAACACCTGTTATGAAACCAACATCTGTCTTTTCTTTTGCAGACAACACGTTTTTGACATCTCTCATTTCGAGGATTTGAGTGGAAATGACACATAACAAAACATTCTGAATTGAGATTAAATGATGTTATAGATTATATGTTCAGGATGATTCAGATTCTGAGATAGAACCTGTTGGCTATATACTTCAAATCATCACTACTGCCATGATGGATGGTGTGTTTACAGAAACACATCATCCAGTCATTTTATCTTGATCCACAGATCTACTTCAACATGAGAATGAAGAGAGAAACACTGAATTAACATCTTAACTCCTTCGAATGTGGATCGCTGAGTTAGCTTCAGATGATTTAAAATTCATTTTTCAAAATGAATGAATGAAAAATGAATGAATGATTTAAAATCATGTTGGGTTTTTATGAGATGGAGCATGATATGAAATTTATTTATAAACTTCAAAAACATGAAGAAAGATACACAAAGAATATAAACTAGGATCAAATTAAAAAGAGTAAAGTTTCATTCAAAACATGCAAAACCTGAGAAAAGGAGGTAGAAACATTCTCAGATCATCATCAGTGTGGTACAGAGAACGAGATGTGGAATCTGCACGGTGATGGAATTGATTCAGTTTGTCTTAAATAAAACCTGGAATTTAAATAAACAGTGTTTTGGTCATGTCTTTACAAATCTGATTTTTTTAGTTGTTTTTTCCACATGTAACATGTTCAGTGAGCCAACAAAGCCCCATCAGAAGAACATCCTGCGGCCTGCAGGGGGAGCCATTCAGCTGATGAGAGGAGTTCAGATCCAGCAGTGCAGAGACAGAGGAAACCTGGAGCTGTGCTGCGTTCAAGGACCTGTGAAGCTGGAGGAGGAGTCCTGTAGGGCCTGGTGAGCTCAGGAGGCTCTGGACCCAGCAGAGATCCTGGAGGAGAGTTTTCTGAAGCTGTGCTCCACCAGAGAAACACTGACAGTCTACAAGCTGTACCAATATGATTCACCACCTGATCTCAGTCATCAGTGTGATGAGGGACAGTAAATGTTTGACCTTGACGTGATTTGAACACGCAGCCTTCTGATCTGGAGTCAGACGCGCTACCATTGCGCCACAAGGTCACACTGGACTGGTGCAGTGGTTTGTCCTGTAGCTGCACAGTGTTTTAAACTTCATTTACTGCTGTACTGAGGTACAAATGTTTATTTCTCTTGAACACAACATTGAGTGGTAGGACTGGACAGAATGAAGGCTATAGAGCAGGGGTGTCCAACCTTTTGTGACCCAAGATCTACTTTTCAAATAGCCACCCCCTGCAGGGTCTGCAGTCCAGAGCCAACATCTCAAACCCACGCACATCGTTTCCAGTCAACAGGAACAAACTCACAACACTTAATGTCCCTCTCTCAAACACGTACAAATTACTCTCAACACAGTTGCACATGAGAAACAGCCATAACTGACCTTCAGAGACAGATGGCTACAGGCTCGATGGACGCAAAGTCTGTAAAACGCCTCTCAAATTCTGACAAGACGTCTGGAACATGCTCGTCATACGGGGTACTCATACGCCGGGCCACACTTTCACCTTGTCCTTTCATGGGCGGGAAGTTCTGAAGATTGCCGCGCTGCAGCCTGCCTGACATCAGCTGGAGCTTGCACTTGAACGTCTTCACACATCTTATCAAACTCATTACATTTTCACCCTTGCCCTGCAGCTCTAAATTCAACTGGCAAAATAGTCAGTAGCTCTTCCCCGGCGCTCATGTCTCCAAAACCATCCTGATGAACACACATAACTGCCACATCCACCATATCCATCGACTCGTCAAATTGCAAATAATGACATTCACAAGCTTCGATATCCGTCCTCAGTTGCTCCTTCATGTCCTCAGCCACTGCTTCACATCGCCGTGTCGTGGGACTGCGAGACATCTGCACACTTTCAATGGCATTCAAAATATCGCCTTTATTTTTGTCAGCTGACAATAAATTCCCATCATGCATGAAGCGCTGCATGTGCGTGCAGACACACACACACACGCACGCACGCACGCACGCACGCACGCACGCACGCACGCACGCACGCACGCACGCACGCACGCACGCACGCACACACACACACACACATTATTTTCATCTCTCTTTTTTAGCCGCTCAAACTTTTTCTCTTTTTTTATTTGTTTTTTCCCCTTCTTTTCCCCGACACCTCGCAGTCTAGGAAGCATGGACAGGATATATTGATCTTGATCATATTTTCTGACGGAACCAACATGCATGTTCTCCCGGTCTGTGAGAGTTTCCTCCCACAGTCCGTTGACATGCAGGTCCATTCTCAGTTTGCCCTGTGTGTGTGTGAATGTGAGTGTAAGCGTGTGTGGTGGACTGGAGACCTGTCCTCACCTGTCCAGGATGGACAATGACCAGTGAATGATTTTCTCTGCAGAGGGAATATATTGGTAAACCTGATTCTGACTTGGTCCCAGATAGGTGGGTACCCAGTACCCAGTACCCAGAAGCCCCTGCCTCACCAGGTAGGACCCTGACCGCACGTCACTGCAGACATCTACTCAGATGAGATGGAGAAACACGGACTCCTCCAATCTGATTGTCTGTATAATGTCAGTCAGCTCACACAGTGGTTTGTACAGATCAATAAGTCAATATGATCAGAGGCCGACACAGTAATGATGCTGCGTCCCCTCCACTCACTCTACAGCTGTAAGAAACTACATTTCAGCCTGGTTATGTTTCTCTGATGAGAGTAACTCAAAGTAATGCAAACGTAGTGTAAGATCTTACAGTTCAGAGACAGTAATATTGTAATGGAACTAATTACTTTCAAATGAGAGTAACTAATAAGTAAATTATTTATTTGTTCACATATCTGATCTCAGGCGTTGCTCTTTGGGCTGTTTGAATGTGAAAAATGTATTTTAAATAAAGTTGGAAGGTTGCCAGGTAACATCATCAAGCCTGGGTCGTTGCCATGGTGACAGCCGCTTTAGCGTGTCATCAGACCAGAGAAATCAGAATGTTCCTTCACTTGCTTCAGGATCTCAGAGAGTTCAGACATATTTGTATGTGCTGCTCCAGAGGAACCGTTCCAGGCTACAGAAACCCACAACTGACCGGCGACCAAACACACTCAGTACGTATTTAAAACAGGAGAGGAACCGTGGAGCATGGAGCTGAACATGATCCAGTGTCTGACTCTTTCCACCACGATTTGACAAAAACTGAATCATATCAAGACGAAAACTACAGACTGGGCCAAAACAGGAAAAAACATCATATTTTGAGGCCACCGGTTCATGTTTCATGGTCTGAAATGAGTATTTTGTGGGTTCAAATTGTGATTTGAGGAGCCTTATGAACGGCCTGCTGGTGTCTTGGTCATGAACTGAACAGAGCTCACAGGCCAGACTGGCTTTTCACATTTCCACACTTCTCATCACTTTATCTTTTTAACCCTCCACTACTTCAGCTAGTGTTGTTCATTGAAATTCTTAAAGTGTTTGTGTAACCTGGTTAGTCACACCGTCTTCTCTCTCCGCAGACCGTAGAGAATCTGTTTATGTATCGGGATCGTTCATCGACAGATATGATGAGACTCCGTTCTTCAAACCCAGTAAGATCACAGTGAAGCTGTCAGATTCCACAAACATGTTCCTGCTGATGATCCTGTTCCATGTGGTCTCACTCTGTGTTCTGTTCTGCTTCCAGCGCAAAGCGGCGATCAGAGGCCGTCCCAAGCTGCCGCTCAACATGCAGCCTGTGGTGCTACTGTGAGTAAACCAAACCCTGTAGAGGCAGTTCTTTACTTCCTGTCTTCCTTTTTTCACCATTTAAAGCCTGTGTCTCTGTGCTTCTGTAGGAATCGAGTGGCGATAGGTGAGGCTGCCATGACGCCCCCGGCGATCAGAGGCCCTCCCAACCTGCCGGCCAACATGCAGCCTGTTGTGCTACTGTGAGTAAACCAAACCCTGTGGAAGCAGTTCTTTACTTCCTGTGTTCCCCTCTTCTCCATTTAAAGCCTGTGTCTTTGACCCTCTGTAGGAATCGAGTGGCGATAGATGAGTCTGTCCTGGCCCCCCCGACCCAAACCACCACCTCAAAGTAAGTTAGCTTCTGCTGCGTCAGATGAGACGTCCATCTTTCTTCCTCCTGAGTGTTGAAAGAGTTTATTTCCTGTGGACGTGGTTTTAGAAGGTGTTTATTTGCTCTCACGTCTGGATTTTCCCTCTTGTTCTTCTAGAAAGAGGAAGCGTGCAGACCGGGACGACGACAGACCGTCCTACATCAAGAAGCCTCTGAACGCCTTCATGCTCTTTGCCAAGGATCAGAGGGCTACGGTGGTCGCTGAAGTCGGTCAGACGGGCAACGCAGTGGTCAACAGAGTCCTGGGACAGAGGGTGAGTGTGTGAGCAGTCCGTTTCACTGAGAAGCTCCTGACTATTAGACGAAGGAGCTGACTTGTAGTGGAGCATCAGTGTGTGTGCTGACAGTGTGTTGTTCTCCTTCAACAGTGGAAGTCGCTGTCCGGTCAACAGAGGGCCAGATACCAAGAGCAGGCCCAACGAGAAGCCCGACTCCACGCCCAGAGACACCCGGACTGGTCCTGCCGGGACAACTATGTAAGTTAGAGCTGCTTCCACAACATGTAGGAAGCTACGACCACTGATGAAACCAGCACTGGACACATGTCTGATCAGCTGATGGAAAACTAAATATGTCTGCTTCTTTTAGGGCACCAAGAAACGGCGGGTGAGGGCTGCCAGGGAAGATGAAGGTAAGACGAGATGAGTGAATTTCATTAGGTTAGAGTGTGGATGATGAGATCAGGGCGTCAGTCACATTTCCCTTCAGGCTCACATCCAGACAGCTTCATGGTCGCAGTGACTGTGATACAGAGCATCTTATCTATTGAATATGTGGTGAGCTGTTCAGGACTCAGAAGACGAGATGTTCACCTGTGCTTCCTCTGTGTGACAGGAGTCTACACTTCTTCAGCCCGGCGCCAACCGGAGCCCGTCTCTGCTGTGGCTCCAGAAGCTGGTCCTGGCTGGACCCTGGAGGCTCAGCAGAGCTGGATGATGTCTGGAGGAATGGCTCCGGCATCATCCAGCTGTCTGCCAGCCATCGTCCCCCAGCCAGTCGATCCCGCTCAGAGGATCTTTGAGGATCTGGTGGAGGAGATGATGGCTGGACTCCACCCTCCGGCTCCTCCAGGACCGGTGCCAGTGGTCCTCCCCGAGCCCCACCACACTCAGGAGGAGCTGCTTGGGTGGAGGAGCCCAGCAGCAGAGCCCCCGGTGCTCCACACCCTGACTGCTGCAGTTCAGTGGTGTGAGGCGGAGACGTTCATCCATCAACAGGTAAGACCCCCAGCGAGAGGCAGGACGCACGTCCTCACGCTTCGTCTCAAGACATTTAGTCCACATGGTTCAAATGCAGAAAGTGTTTGTCTGACCCGGTTTGTGACTCTTTCCTCTCCCTCAGCAGCTCCTCCAGTATCCTTGGGCGCCGCACTACGGCTACTCACCTGCAGCTGACCTGATGTTCCCCGCTGCAAACCCAGTAAGACCACAGTGACGCTCTCAGATGGCACAGGAAGCTCCGTCCTGATGGTCCTGCTCCATGTGGTCTCACTCCATGTTGTGTTTGTCTCCAGGTGTACAGGTGGTGAACAGAGAGGGTCTCTCACTCTCCGGCTGGGCCAGACTGACATCACATCAGTTTGGATGGGGTTCTGGGTCTGGGTGAGGTTCTGGGTCTGGGTGGGGTTCTGGGTCTGGATGGGGTCCTGGGTCTGGGTGTAGTCCTGGGTCTGGATGGGGTCCTGGGTCTGGGTGGGGTCCTGGGTCTGGGTGTGTTCCTGGGTCTGGATGGGGTCCTGGGTCTGGGTGTGTTCCTGGGTCTGGGTGGGGTCCTGGGTCTGGGTGGGGTTCTGGGTCTGGATGGGGTTCTGGGTCTGGGTGGGGTTCTGGGTCTGGATGGGGTCCTGGGTCTGGGCGTGGTCCTGGGTCTGGGTGTGGTCCTGGGTCTGGGTGTGGTCCTGAGTCTGGGTGTGTTCCTGGGTCTGGGTGTGTTCCTGGGTCTGGGTGGGGTCCTGGCTGGACTGATGATTCCACTGATGAGGGCTTGACGTTGATGAGAAAAAAGATAGAAAAAGAAGCAGCAGCTCTTGGCAGATCAAGACCACATCAGGGCAGGAAACACCAATCAGACACCAGGAGGGGGCGTGAAGGAGGAGGCGGCCAGAGACCAAGTTAGAACCTGAAGAATCACTCAGCAAACGAGCAGCATGACGTCCGGCCCGAAAAGACACGATGTCCTGAAAGCTTCAGGGAGACTCTTCAGAAGAACCGAGGCTCCGTTTACACGACGAGTCACAATGCAGCATTCTTGTTTAAAAAAAAATTCCTATTTTCACATCAATAAAAACATCCGTTTCCATGGGAACGGCAAAAATACCAACAATGAAGCCATGACTTTGTAATGAAACCACCCAGAACACCAAGCTGGACTGTCAACTCTACAATGACCAGGTTCAGGAGAACCTACACCAGGACCAGGAGAACGTGGACCAGGACCAGGACCAGGACCAGGAGAACGTGGACCAGGACCAGGACCAGGACCAGGGTTTTGCCATCTTAGACTCCGGGCGTTCTGAAAAAGTTCCATCCTGGAAGTCGTCAGAAAGTCACAGCTGAAGTTTCTCTGGTTCTGAGCACCGATGTCGTGTAAATAGACGAACCAGATGAAACAAAGGTTCAGTATTTTCACTGGAACTCGTGTGTCAGTATCCTGTGAAAACCTCTGGAACTTCTCCAATCAATACAGAGATAAAGGAAAACATGACAGAAGCTGAATCGTCATCCTGGTGGATTTGATCCAGGAGGACTCGGCTGCTCTCTTTCTGGTTTGAATCGCCACGACTCGTCTTGATACGTTCAGGATGAATTGCAGGTTTCTTCTCAGCTTATTCTAATTAATGAAATAAATAAATGTGTGTGGGCCGCTCGTGGTGATTGTGGGCCTAACAGCAATCAGCTGAGAGTCTCACGAGTGCCGCGTTCTTCAGAATCAGCCAGCCTGTCACTCCGGAAGCCTTCCGTCCTTCAGCACGACAAGCAACAGCTGCAGGAAAATGGATTACAATCAAGTCGGCCCAAATCCATGTTGGCACCGACCAACTCGGCACCGCCCCCCGGGATACAGCCAAGTCGGCACCAAGCCAAGTCGGGGGGCGCTCTCAAAAATCGCTGATCAATTTCATTTGTTAGTAATGAAAAGCCAGAATAGAAGTTGTGACACTTTTTTTTTTAGCAGTTACCACTTCAATAATTGCACGGGCAAATGTACAAGGTGAACAACAGACAGAAAAGTGAGAAGAGAGAATGACCCATGAAAATAAGTAGAGGAAACTTTTAGGCCACCCAGTGAGATTTCAGTAAATAAGGCTGACTGTGAAAATGCAACACAGTTTAACTCAAACCAAGAGAAAAGTGAAGTAAACAAAGACTTTTCAGCACATGTGACATTTGAACAAGCTGAACAAACACTGAATGGAGGTGTGGCGCGGCGAGGAATAATACAAGTTCAGTTAGGGTGGGAGGAGAAGTATGAATTGTTACGACCCGACAACGCCACCCTGGGACTTTCACCCAGGGAATTGAATACTGAAGGCACACAGGTTCGTTGCCCACTGACGACAGAGATGTGGTTCCAACTCAAGAAAAAAATACAATTTTTATTCAAACATGAATGTTAAAAGTACATCGCACAACACCTTAAAACTCACACCGAACCCAGGGAAGAAGGGGGGGGGGGATTTACTCTCGGCTGAGGCCTAGTGGATGGGCATAAGCTAATGAATGCTGAGAGGAGCGATCCATAAAGCAAAAGTAAGCAAATCAAACCACACCCAGTGAAGCAAACCACCACCGCACACGGCAAACAACAAAGGATGCCACCTTCCAGGCACCAGCTCGCCACCACTGACCTCCAGCCGCTGAAGGGGGGAGGAAAATAAAACACTTCCGGGTTGACAAGTGAAACAGACCCAATTAACAAAAAAAAAAAAAATAGAAAAACACACTGCTGATACAATAAAATGCAACCCGCACCTTTACACACGCGCATACACACACACACACACATTCACTTATTCGTTCATGCTTGGGGGGGGACAACCCCCAAATGAAGAGCGTGCCCAGCCAGCTGTCCCAGCCAATGCTCCAAACTGGAGGTTTGTTCCACCCAGTAAATAAAGGAGCCGCTGGCCCACAGTAGCCTCACGGCTGCTGCCGTGATACAGAGGAGCTTGGGATGAATGGCTCCCGACCAGCAGGCTCGGAGACAAGGCACACTGGAGACAAGGCACACTGGAGACAAGGCACACTGGAGACAAGGCAGGAATGGCCTCAGAACAGATCACCGGAGCACCTTTCACAGTGGGGAGAACACAAACACTAAGGGAGGGCGTGAGGACTCCAGCCAGCAGCACCTCACCACGGCCAAACAATGGAGCAGTACCCAAAGCCACACCTGCAGCAGCACACAAGCAGCACCCTGTCAGTCAGCGACCTCTGACCCAGAAATGACACGTCAGCCGCAGGGGCGCAAAAAGATTGGAGGGAGGAGCTCGGCTTTATACTGGGCCAGCTCATCAGTAGCCAATCAGCCCTGGCCTGCATGCAGCACATAGAGCAGACACCTCTATGCTGCTACAGAGGAAAACTATTTGTTTACACCATCAGTTGTAAAATATTCTTGGTTGTAAATAACGTACCTGAACATCATCGATGGTCCAAACACAGCACAGTAACACTGAACAGAAATGCATGTGTGTGTGTCAGCGTGAGTGAGTGGGTGTAAGTGTTGGGTTGGGGTGGGGGGGAGTGAGGTGGGAAGGGTGGGTCGGGGGGTGGACGGGGGGGCGGGTGTGATGCCCTGGATCTCGGGGTGCGTGGCCGGAGCGCTGGGGGGTGTACTGGCCTGGGGTGGGTAGCCGCCCGTGTGGGCCGGTTCTCCCGGGTGGGTCATGGCCCTCCGCCTGTCTGGGGGGTCGGCTCTTGGGCTCTTGGGCCTTGGTCTCTTGGCTCTGCCCACCCCAGGCGTCCGGCGCCCGGGGTGGACCGGCTCCTGCCGGTCGTGGCTCCGCGGGCCCCGGGACTGCCGGGGTCCCCGGCCGGGGCTTTCCTCTGCCCCGTTTCTGAACCGGAGCGTGGGCGTCTGCCTGGGGGGGCGGCTTGGATCCGGGCTCTGTGATGACCGCCGGCTGTCTGGGCTCTGAGGGCCTCTCTGGCCTGCTTCTGGCCTTCTCAGGGGTCAGAGGTCATATATGCATGATCACTATCACCATCATATTTACATGATCACGCTGATCTTTAATCACTCTTCACATACTCGGTTACCTTGTCTTCTTGTGGTGGTTAGAATAATGGTGATCTGTAGTGGACCTCTCTTGATGCACGCCCTGAGTTTACTACTAGTTACTAGTCTGTTCACTACTATGGTTCATCAGGAGAAAAAAAAAAAAAAAAAATTATATAAATGTATGGTTCTGTCAGTTTTTGTGTTGGTTGTCGGCACTGTTTTGGTGTTGTCTATATTGGGGTTTGGGATGGTTCTTGGTTGCGTGTGGTGCGTTGACAACACTGTTTTGAATTTGTACATAGGTTGTGCCCCCCCCCGTTCTCCCTCTCTTTATCTCTCTCTCTTTTCTGTCTCTCGCTCTCTGAGCGTTTCCGTCCCGGTCCTGTCCTCAGCCGTGCCGGACGCCAGCTTTAAATAAAGGCAGCAGCAGGAGGAGATTCAGTCTCGTCCTGCTGCTAACATTAAAATGTGTTCAGATAGTAAAAGGCTACAATCATACAATATTGCACGCCCCAGCTGCTGAACAGGACAAGGGAAAGCAAAAAAAACATTGAACAGAAATTATAAAATATATACAAAAAGTCATTTAGAAACTTCATAAATCCCAAATTGTTTCTTTTCACAAATCAAGTTAAATATAGAGAAAACTGTCAGACCTCTTTGACCAATACATTTTTTTTGGTCATTTTAAAAGGTTTCAATTAATCTTCCAGGAATTACACTGTATCATTGATGTGTACTGATAGTCTTCAGTAAAATATACTGTGAAAGAGAGTTGTTTCTTTCCTGCTTCACAAACACATAGGAAACAGTCTATAGAGACAGATGCTGCATTCACTGACCGCCACAGAAGATGTCCAGTTACTTCTGACACCACAAACATTACAGATGTAATGATTCGGCTCTGTTTGTGTTTGTAATGACTCCCTGCTCTGTGTACAAATGAGTAGCATGGCCGGCCATCCGCTTGTTGTGCAATTCGGAAGACAAGACACTGTCCTGAAGGACTGCACAGAACCTAAAAAAAAAAACAAACAAACAAAAAAAAACAATATGACTCAGTGTTATGGTGCGATTTTAAGGCTCAGGAGCAGACTGCACGAGGAGACGGACATGAAGTGATTAGAGCTGGTTTTATTTAAAGGTGCATTAAGGAGTTTTACAACCTTAAAAATACTTATTTTTCACCATAAATATGTTACACATTTTTAATGATGTGTACAATGTGCCCTGACATATTCATTACAAGTACCTCTAACAGCGCTAAATTGTCACTTGAAAGTTGCAGTGCCGGTCCGGCACCAGCATTTTTTTGGGGAGAATTTGAAAGGAATGACGTAATGCGCGCTCCGGCTGGTTAGGTTTCGTTATGTCCGCCATTACTCCGCCAGATGCTTAGTGAGCAACAACTGAGCAGGAGCTTCCAGAAAGTAAGAACAGACTGGCTTCTAGCACTGCCACAGCTCCAGCACAGACTCCACCAGGTAAAAGAAACTTAAATCTTACTTGAGCGCTTCTAAACGAGCGAAGACGGAGTCCCCCTCTTCCGTGCACGCGAGCCGCAGGGACGTGTTTTTCACTAAGCTGCATTACGCCCAAGGCCTGCAGGGGGCGCTGTTTCGCATAAAACGTGCAAACTCCTTAAGGCACCTTTAAGATTTCGTAGTTACTAAAAGTAACTCCAGTTCTACACGTGTGCCTGCCCACCTACGTGCTTCCCTCTGGCGCCAGCCAATCACTGAGACAAATCCGAAAACGATACACCAATCCCCTACGCGCGCTGGCACACTGCCACACCCCTCACCAAGGGGATATAATCAGCACGCGCCCACTCCACGTCCTTCTTTTGAACAGCCAGTAGAAATGGAAGCAGGGCAGCTGGGCCTCCAGGTAGGTGGGCACGCACACTCATAGAACTGGAGTTACGTTCAGTAACTATCAATCAATCAATCAATCAATTTATTTTTGTATAGCCCAGTATCACAACAACAGTTGCCTCAGAGGCTTCAAGATGTTACATTGGTTGGTAAAAATAAAAACAGTGAATAAGCATAATGTTAATATGTGAAATTCACAGTAACGAGACAAAACGAAGCAACCATCGCCTTAGACCCTCACATCCGGCAAGAAAAAACTCCAAAAACCCAGTGGAAAAAGAAGAAATCTTGGGGAGAACCACAGGATGGAGGGATCCCTCTCCCAGGGACGGACAGCTTTGGCAACAGCTAGCATGAGACAATAAGAAGTAAAACTTAGGACTATGTTGAGTACAGTCCGTTGGACGGTCCAGCACAAGAACCACGGATCCCAGAAGTAGAACCGAAGCCAGTCCGCTGGCACAGCACCGACAGGAGTGTCCTCCCAGTCCAGACGGAGCTTGTTCGTAGGCCCTCATAATAATGGAGTCAGCAACTGAAACTGGAGAAGACTCCCCCTCGAAGGGGGGGACAACAGGTGAAAAGCAATGAACGGACTAAAGGGAATAACATTCAGACATTAGAGGATAGGGCTCAGTGCACCGTACTTCCCACAGCATTCTAGCTCCTAGGGCAGCTTTTAATAATGATGGTTTAGAGTCCGTAGCTGACCTGATAGGCTGCATCGAAGAGAAACGTCTTGAGCCTAACCTTAAATGTGGAGACTGTGTCTGCCTCTTTGACACCACTTGGAAGCTGATTCCATAAAAATGGTGCCTGATAGCTAAAGGCTCTTCCACCTAATGTCCATTTAGAGACTCGAGGAGTCACCAGTAACCCTGCATTTTGAGAGCGAAGTGCTCTGATTGGTTGATAAGGCGTTAAAGCATCTTGGAGATAGGTCGGAGCCATCCCATTTAGGATTTTGTAAGTGAGGAGAAGGATTTTAAATCTAACTCTAAACTCGACAGGAAGCCAGTGAAGAGATTTTAGAACGGGAGTAATGTGTTCACGTCTTCTAGTTCCGGTTAATAATCTGGCGGCCGCATTTTGAACCAACTGAAAGTTTTTTAATGCACTTTTTGGGCAGGCTGCGAGAAGGGAGTTGCAGTAGTCCAGTCCAGTAGAAACAAATGCATGGATGAGTTTTTCTGCATCACTTTTAGGTAGAATGTTTCTTATTTTAGCTATGTTGCGCAAGTGGAAATATGCTGTTTTACAAGCCAGGTTGATATGTGCTTTAAAGGAGATATCCTGGTCAAATAACTACTATTTCTACTCCGTGTGGTGCTTAGCCCACCTACGGGATTCGCTATTGGTACTCACCAAGGCGGAGGCCATAGGGATAAATGTACTCCCAGCTGGCATGCTGACAGGATTGGCGTGAAAAAGAAGTAGGCAGGCCGTACGCCCAGCACAGCCACACCAAACCTCCAAGACAGGCAGCCTCGCACCGAGGCGCTGCCCGCAGACGTGTCCAAAAACCGTAGTGATGGCACACATACGCCGGCCGAGACGCCAAGTCACAACGGCGGGCAGTAGAACCACACACAGCCTGAATCCCCCCAGGGAAGCAGTAGCCGGTCTGGACAAGAACCAACACAGTTAAGCGACAGAACTCCTGTCCTCGCTAAACACTGACATGGCCACAGTGTCTGTGCACATATCCATCAGATATGATCGCACAAAGGTGGACTTGGACGCCCAGGAAGCAGCCTGGCAGATGTCACCCACCGTGACACCTCTGCACAGAGCCGCAGAAGCGGCCATGCTCTGCATGGAATGAGCGCGAATCAATGCCGGTGGCAGGTGATTCAGCGCCTCGTAGGCAGCCGCAATAGTGCCCCCCACCCAGTGGGCAAGACGCTGGGAGGACAGCGGGGCTCAAACAGCTGGTCCGTAGTGCGAAAGCCAGCTGTGCGCTCAACGTAGCAACGTACAGCCCTGACCGGACACAGCAACCGTAACTAAGGGTTGTCCCCTGACGAGCCAGGCAGGGAGCCAAGTGCCCTGATCCGGATCACTCTCAACTGAAAGTCCGAAGTGATCACCTGGGATGAAAGGCCGGGTTAGGCCAAAGATGCACCAGTCCTAACTGAACATCATGTATTAGGGATGGACCAACAGGGCGCAGAGATCCCCAACCCTCTTGGCGGATGCCAGCGCCAACAGAAGGGCGGCCTTAAAGGAGAAAAAGCGGTCCTCCGCCTGCTCCAAAGACTCGAAGGGGGTTCCCCTCAGACCATCCAACACCATGTGGAGGTCCCACGGGGAAACCACATGCCTCAGCTGACACGCCCCACGCAGAAACCGCTTCACCAGCGGGTGGCTGCGTGCAGAGAAGCGGCCGAAGTCGTCATGGCCCGCTGCAATGGCCGATGCAAACACCGCGAGAGTGGATGCAGCGCGACTGCTGTCCAGCAGAGCCTGCAGAAATTCCAACACCCTGCCGATGGCGCAGGAGACCGGGTCCCAACCCATCTCCTAGCACCACGACATGAAGAGGTGCAACTTAGACCTGTAAGCCATGACAGTAGAGGGGGCCCTGGTGCTCTGGATGGTAGATACCACAGCCGGGGGGAGATCTAGTCCCACTAGTCTCACCCTGTCAGCCTCCAGGCCAGGAGTCTCCTGCCCAAGACGGGGCGAGACCGGAGGGCGCCCCCTGCCTTTAGTAAGGCATCAGGTCCGTTGGGGATCGGCCACGGATCCTTGACTGCCAACTGGACCAGGTCCGGGAACAACTAGCGCTCGGGGTCTCCGGGGCCACCACTATGACATGGAGGCCCTGCACCCTCACCCTGCGCAGCAATGGGGTCAAGAGGCGGGTCAGAGGAAACGCATACAGGAGGCCCGAAGGCCAGACCCTGTGCACGAAGGTGTCAACACCAAGAGGGGCTCCGTCTGACGACCTGAGCGAGAACCAAAGTAGGCACTTTGCATTCTCTTCACTGGCGAAAAGGTCTGCCACCAGGTGGCTGAACCTGCGCCAGAGTTGGGCTGCCACCCACGGGGACAGGCCCCACTCATCGGGGTTTGGACCTCCCCGGGACATCCTGTCCACGCTGACGTTGAGAGCCCTGGGCACATGTCGCACTCTCAGAGAGGACAGGTGCCGGTCCGCCCACAGCAGGGTCTCCGCCGCCTTGCGGTGTAGAGGGGAAGACCGCGTCCCCCACTGCTTGTTGTACGCCACCACTGTGGTGTTTTCCAACCTGACGAGCACATGGCTGCCCTGCAGCCTGGCTTGGAAATGGAGCAGCACCCCCTGCTCAGCACATTCATGTGAATGGGTGTGGAGGGCGCTAGTATCAGCCAGTCGTCGATGTAGGTGAGGGTCTTCAGACCACGACGACCGAGGGGCTCCAGCGCGGCCTCGACACACTTGATGAAGGTGCGTGGAGAGAGGGAGTAGCCGAAGGGGAGCCGGTCTCCCACGGCGATTCTGAGGAAGCTTCGGAGCCCCAGAATGGGGATGTGAAAATAGGCCTCCGTGAGATCGACTGACGTCATCCAGTCCCCAGGATGGACGCTCTCCAGGAGGTGCTTGATCATTAGCATACGGAACCTTCTGGTGGCCACATGAGCGTTCAGGACCCATAAGTCCAGAATAGGTCTCATTCCGCCGTTCTTCTTGGGGACCAAGAAGTACGGGGAGTAGAAGCAAGCACGTGCCTCCTCCACGCTCAAATCCATCATCATGCCCCGCCGTAGGACACCTCTGCTTCGAGAGCGGCCGCCCCCACAGGGCTCACGAGTCACGTACGAAGGATCCCGTTGAAAGGAGGTGAACTGGAGGGCGCAACTGCATCTCAGCGTCCTGGACAGCCAAGCTGAGAGCGGACCCAGCATCGCACACCATGTCTGGGAGTGGAGCATCAGCGGCTGTACCATGGCCTCGGGAGGCGGCCCAAACGTCCTCCCAGCCTCGGGAGACGGGGCACCCCTGGCGAAAGGGCTGTGAACAGGGCGTCCCAGGAAGCGGCGTGGGCGGCCGCCTCAGGGTGGCGAATCTGCTGTGGAGGGAAAGCCGGCGTGGAAGCAGGGGGCCCGGCACTGAGTGCGACGCACCCCTCTCTTGAGGGAGCCTCGTGCGGGTGGTGCTGCCTTTGGCAGTGGTGGGGGGCTTCCGACGGAGCGAATGCAGCGCCTGAGAAGTCGCGGCCACTCTCCGTACTGCCCCACGAAGCAGGCACGGTGAAGAGCTGCTGCTCGCCAGGATGTCCGGGCGCCGTCGCAAGCGCGCCGCTCACCTCAACACTCCGCTTTATGAGGCAGCGGAGGGAGGGGGAGAGCTCTCCCGGGCTCGGCATGCTTCAGTCATACAAGCACGGTGAGACAGGAGGGATTGTTGCTCTTTAGTGATGTAACGGGCCTGACGGCCTTTAATAAACACACTTTTCACAACAGCAGGTGCAGATGGGCGAGCAGACAGGGTGCTCTGTGACTCAGGAGCGTGGGACCGTCTCGGCTGGTCGGAGCCCCGGGACGAAGAGGACCGGCGGACAGCTGAGCGAGCCTGGTCAGGTGCCGCGGAATCCCAGGGGGCAGACCTCCGTCGTTCTGCAGGACGCCGTCACTGCGGGTTCAGCGCACGGCGGGGCTGAAGGTGGGGGGTGAGCTGCTGTGAGCCTCGGGCCGCTGCCTCCAGACGTTCGATGATCGCCTGGATGTCTGAATCGAAGAGGGAAGAGGTAGAAAGAGGGAGCCGCAAATCAGAGGGATGTGCGTGGCACATGTGCTCAGTAACAAAGGTGGGCTTGAGAGGGGGTGTTTCCTTTCTCAAGTGCAACTCTGTAAAAGCTAATTCAAAATTAGTCTCCATGATCTGTGTTGTCCATCACCTCAGACTAGGTGGAAGATGTTGGATTAACCATGTGATGTTTTGGTGTGATGCTGGAGACTGAAGCATTACAGTTCAGTACCAAGATTAACCTGCAAACCTGGCATTGGGTGAAGCGAAGTGATCATTAGCTTACAGACTGTTAACTTAACCTCAGTTCATCAAAACCGGAAAACAATCTCAATTAAATCCACAAATCATGAAAGCAAACAGTTCTACGCTTGGCAAAACCTGTTAATGCTAAAGCCCAGATAGTTCCCACGTTCCATTGTCTTTGGAGGAAGAGTCGCTCGGTGCTAGCCAGGTGGCTGCTCTTTGTCTCCGGTTAGCAGGTCCCTGCTAACGCTGTCTGTGACTGTGCAGCAGTGGAAGGTGAAGGTGTTGAAGGGTTGAAGAACCGTTCCTGCCGTGGTTCTTCCGCAGTGTCCTTGTCATGGGCTGGAGGAGTGGATCCTGGGCCCGCGTGGCAGTCAGACACTGGGGCTTTTGGAAATTCTGGAATTTTTAAGCTTTTTAAATATGCTGATGACATGGCGCTGGTCGCCCTGTTACAGAAAGGGAACGCTGTGACGGATCGTCTGCATTTTAATCATGTGTCTTTGATGCAACAGTGGTGCTTGGATAGCTTTTTAAAAATTAATGTCTCAAAGACAAAGGACCTCATTGTGCATAATAATAAAGAGGTATTAGCTCCTGTTAAAATTTATGGTGAAACAGTTGAGACTGTTAACAACTTCAAATACCTCGGCACATACATTGACATGACATGTTTTTCTTGATTATACTGACTTTGTTTTTAAGAAGTGTCCGCAGAGTCTGTACCTTTTTCAAAAGTTGAACAGTTTCGAGGTGAGTCAACCAATCCTTGAAACTGTATGCAAAAGCCTAGTGGAGAGCCTTCTCACCTACAACATGCTGATATGGTATGGGAACCTCAGCGTGAAGAATAAAAATAAACTGCAGGATTGTGAACTGGAGCTCAAAGATCATTGGGCGGCCAGAGAGAGCTCTGAGCAGCCTGTACGAGGAGCGGTTGGGAAATAAGGCAATGAGCACTGTAGGAGACATTTATCATTTCTTTAATTATCCACCAGGGGGAGCAGGATGGGTGAAAGGCATAAATAAGGCTCACAGGTGATCAGGGGCAGGTGTGCATAGAGGGTGAGCAAACAGTCTTTACACTGTGTTCATGTGGCGTGTTGGATGGTGCTGGGCAGATGAACTGTATGGGTGAGCTTTCCAGCTCCAACTTTCACCTGTAAAACAATGAATTCATGCACAGGAAAATAAATGGGTTGCCGCACCCAAACAAAGAAGAAGTATGGAACTTTTTGATTGATGAACCATGTGGACACACGTCCAAGACAATTCTCCCTCTCCACCTCAAAGCCCTATTGGGGCTGATACACTTGGGGCTGTACAAGCATCATAAATGATATTTTCCACCTCTTAAACTGTGAGTTTGAGCTACTTCCGTCAGGACGGAGGTAAAGACTGAAAATGGCAAAGAGGAATATTTTCAAGAACTCTTTTGTGCCAAATGCAATCAAAGCGGTTAACTCTTCAGGTGGGTGATATTGTTTGAAATGTTGCATGAAATGTAGTGTCACGTCATGTCATACCATGTGTAATGTAATGTGTTTTAATGTGTCTGGTGAAACCAAAGACAAATTTCCAACTTGGTGGACAATAAAGTATTTAGTTTGTGGAGTTTCTCAGGCGGAGGGGAGGGAAAGCTGCGGGGACGGAAACGAAAGCTGGCAGATCGATGAGAGCGGGAACACAAGCCGCATCGCCGACGGTACAAATACCAACCTCACCGAGGGATGCTGTAAAATCTACACCTGTCAGGTGTATTAACGCCGTCCGCTCGAAGATACAAACGCCTGACTTCTTCCCAAGAAAAACCCTAAAGCTGCAATCGTCAGCTCACAAGGTCACATGACAATGTTCGAATGGAAGCACTGAGCTTTTAGGACAAATCCAAATGTTTTCCTTTGTCTAGAAATGAAAATACAACAAAAAGTATCCAGCAAAAGAGCTGAAATCCACTAAGAGAAATGAATGCAATTTTAGCATTATACAGTCAAAAGTCCAAAAATTACACCACTGTGCTTGTTTGTTTTTTCTCTACTAGATTTGCATTTTTGTGTGATATTATGGAAGTCGTTGTGTTGAAAAATGTACCAGAAGAGTGTTTTGAATGTTGTCATTAACAAGATCCAGTCATAACAGTCAAAACAGCAACATGCTGTCATTTCTTTGCTCCAACAAAACTGAGAAAATAAGTGGAGAAAAGAACAATATTCCCTGTTCAAGACTGATGATTTTCACCTGATTTTTTCAGCTTTTACCTTGTCTTATATGGCCTTTTTCATGGGCAACACTTAAGCTTGCTTCAACTCAAACTGTGACCATGAGGTTGATGGAAAATTAATGTTTGCCACTGTATCTCGCTGTATCCTACAGAAGTAGCCAAGACATTCAAATCTATTTCATTTAGCTAAAAAAATCAGTTTGACAACTTTCTAACCATATTTAAACCAGTTTTTTTCTTCAAAACTTATCTGAACTTATCTAAAAAATGAAAATTGTAGAATCCTTGTTTGTGCCATTCAGCATTTTTTTTAACACTTAGCACCTTCACCAATGTTAGACTGGAATGCAACATGGCTTAAATACAGCATTCATCATGTGGAGGAACATCCTGGTCATACCAGCTTTCTTCTGTGCAGATTTATGTGTCGAGTGCCTTCAGCTGAAACAATCCTAATGATTATGGGTAATTGCTCCTTTTGGCTCAAACTGGAGTGCAGTCTAAAATTGATGAAAAGTATTTGGACTGTTTGATTTCAAACACAACGGACTCTACAGTCCTTCCACTGACTCGGGGCATTTCCTCCTTCCAGCTCAGGACAGGAGCAAACTGAGCCACATCTATACTTTCAGTTTGTCAGTGTTTCACTTCTATTTTCTCAGTCATGAAAACCATTCCTGCTTAATATTAGCACTTTCCGAGAGAAGAGCCTTCAACAGAAACAGCATGAGCCTCCAAATCATCTGGTTCTGACACTTTGGGGAAAAAAAACAAAACAAAAAAAAAAAACATTTCAACTTTTTATTTATTTCTCTTTTCAAGATTGTTAACTTAGCAATAACAATTAGCCCCTAACAAGGGACTTATGAGATACTGATGAATGCTGTTTTATTTTTGGAAATGAGCATGCTACATCATACTTTATTATTATTTAAATATTTACTGTTCCAGTTCTTTTTTGGGAGGGATTTTTTTTTCTCCTGCTGAATTCATACACATAATTCAATGAAGTCAGATTCAGAACCAGATGTGTGAATCTGTATTATTTACATGATAAATTCAGCATATTTTAGGCATCTGACAAAGTGACTTACATGTGAAGATATGTTTAAAAGAACGTTACAAAAATCTGAGCTCTCCCTTTAAACAACAGCACAAGAAACCTTTTCTTTCCTCTTGTGGGAGATATCATCATAATCACGGCTACAAAGGCTGCTAATACTGATTGAGACCGTTCTTTTTCATGCTTTTAAATATTTATACTCCAGAGAGGGCCGGCAGCATGTCTTTGAATTGACAGCACTGAGGGATGCTCCACCAGTGGGGGAATTCTTCTTCTTCTGCCTCTTTAGTTGGAATTGATTTCTTCAAAGGCGACTGTTGTTTTTCAATTAAAACACTGAACTGGCTAATTGTGAAATTGATTCAGGTTGTGTTTTTCACTGTGTAAAGCAATACAGCGGTGCCCTCAGCGCTATCTATATTTATCAGGGAAAGTAAAGCAGCTTGCACTCTGCCTGTCCTGCGCTTTCTAATTCCTGCTCCACACACACACACACACACACACACACACACACACTTCAGCCCGTTTAATGCCGTAATCCCACAGCTCTTCAAAATGTTTTGGAAGTTTCTCAGTAAGCTATACGTCTAACTGACAGTGTGAGAGTCTTTAACTCAGAGCAAACCCTGTAAGCTCATCCTCAAAGTAGCTCCAAAGTCTGTATCAACAACAGGATTAAACGTGGGACCAATCCCAACTTCAGAAGTGGTTTGCTCTCGGTTTACATGTTGCTTGTTGGGCGCGCGGACAATCCAGCTCTAATGATGAACTTGTTGTGCACCCCGGCGCCGGTGAAATGCATTTCGTGCCCGAGAAGAAATTTTCCTGAGAAAAATGGCACGACGAACCTCCACATCCGTCTTTCTTGAGGGCTAAAGTTACCTTCAGACGCTCCACATTTCAGCAGGGCATTTTGCCACTGGATTAATCATCCAGCTTTAAATTATTCATTCCTTATCCAATCTCAAGGAACTGTCCTACACTCAGTGTAATTCCGTGATTTTGCCAAGAAAAATGGCTCCTGGTGTCACTGCCGTGGGTATCCTGGCAGAGGTCCACCCGCTCCCCTCCAACCCGCACAGCCGCTTCTCCCAGCTATTTATAGAGACCGCTGCATTCGACAAAATGATGGAGGTAAAACTGGGTTCTCACGTGTGTGCACTTAGCGTAAGTCACAAACATGTTTCCTGAGGTGCTGCTGAGGCAAAAATATCCTCACGTTGACTCTAATTTATAATAATAGAAACAATGAACAGGTGTTGAAATGTCTGAAAAGTGTACTTAGGAGCCTTTGGATATGAAATGTTGGAAGTGCAGTTGGAATATCTGGCACATCCTCCAGGACATCAGCCTCCTCCAAAATCACAGCAATGTCCTGCACCATTGCTGATGAAGCTGGTGCAGCACCGGCCTCTGGGACAAAGAGTATGCCCACAGCCACTCCCTTGGTCGCACCGTCTTCGGTATCAGAGTCCTGTAAAAACACAGTGTATTAAATATTGGCCAAATTTAATTATTTTATTTATCACAGGTCTGAATATCACGACAGTAGCTTTACAAGAAATGAAAACTCACTACAAGTTTTAACATTTGAAGAAATAGTTCAAGGAATAACTAAATAACATCAAACTATATTTAAAAAAAAAATCTTTCTCTCATCAAACTGTGAACAAGCTGCAACAAAACTAAATCTAAATCTGTCACAAAACGTAAGACACACAAACCTGCAGTTGAATATGCAAACTAAGCCTCGATCAAATTTTCCTGTGTCAAATGAAAAATGTTTTGGCATAAATGTGTAGGCTACAAGTCCACACCACTGAGAACAAAGTATCCTGTATAAAAAATTTTGACCTGAAAATTTATGTAAACATGGTGATTTTAATTGGATAATAAGGAGATGTCATTAGAAACTGGATCTGTTTAAGTGAACATCTCAGTCAAAGTTATCACTACTTTCAATTCAATCAAAAATCTATACAACATCACACTCACAGTAATAGAAGCCTACATAAATGAATTCATAAATCTGAACTGGAATATCTCACTAAATAAATCTAAAACAGTGTAATATTTTAAGTGAGAAGATGAGGATGTCTGGCTCTGCCGACAGGCACAGGAGAGGCTCTTTGCAGCTGCAGTAAAGAAACTCTGGACAATTTATATATTTATTGCAAACTATGATGAACTGCTGAGCTATTTAAAATGTAAACATCATTTAAGTTTAACAATTAAAACCTTGTTAATTAGCTTAAATTCTGTGTTTACATAAAACATGACGGCAGACTTCAAACAAAGGACTTTAAATGTTGCTTTGCACATTCAGTGTGCTTGTTGAACAAGTGGATTGATAAAGAACTTATTAAATGTTCAGTGTTTTACGCACTTGCCTGACTGATCCTCAGCTCTCTGTCGGTTTGTCTGTGCTCGCACGAGTGCCAGGAGCTCAGCCGGAACAGACAGGCCGGACTAAACCACTGCGGGGGCTGCGGGGAGGGGAATGGAATATTTCAATTGTTAATATTATCAAGCAGTATGTTCATAAGGTATTATACCTTATGACACCGTCACCAAACCTAAAACTACTATTGGAAAACTTTGATTTTTGATTTTTCGTGTAAAACAAGATTTTGCAGTGGGATAACTTTCTCAGGGAGGGAACAATATCCCTGCAGCCGCTAGCTGACGGCTATTGATGGCAAAAGGCTATTGCTAAGGGCTACCGCCAACGGACATAAAATAAAGGGGCGGACAAGACAAAAATGTTTCCACTCAATTAAATGCAATCAGAAAATAAGTCTTGAGGGAACACAATGGTAACTTTCTAAGAGGCAGGCGAGGTACAGGGATTAGCACTGTTAGCTTAACTGAAGAAGTAGCCAACTTCCTCACGCCCCCTTCAGACTGCTGCAAGGTGCCGCGCGCTGAGAGCTCTCTCAGGGAAACTTTTTAAAACTGTCTTTTATCTGTCTTTTATGGAATTTCAACTTGATTTTTATTGGATTTTAACGTTCCCTGTTTGGTTTTTATTGAGCACTGGACGGAGTGCCCTCGGCATTTCTTTAAAAAACGGACCCTGCGGGCCGTCCTGAAAGAGACATGACTTCTCTTACCTGCAGCCCGGAGTGTGATGGCTGTGTAAAACTGTCACAGAAAGTCGCAGAACTGGAGCAGAGGATCTCGACCCTCCACCAAATCGAGGAACATGAACGGGACATCGATATAATCCTGGGTCGGACTCTGGCCCCTGCTAACAGTACGCAGCTAGCAAACACTGAGATCTACCTGCCAGGCTGTGGCGAGGAGAAGGCGCCAACTGCTTCCCCAAAAAACCTTGTGGAGTTTGTCGCCCCCACTGCCACTGCAACCGAGGAGGACCGCTGGCTTCTCCAGGGAGCAAAACCTAAACTCCAGTTCAGCTCCACTCCTGCACCGCTGTGGTCCACAGTTCCTTACCACCGTAGCGCTGGGAAACCATCACAGGGCACACCGACGGGCGCATGCAGCCCCGCGCGGCCCTCGCCAACGGGAGCACGCCTTTTGGCGGACAGGATCCGCTGGGTCTGCAGCACACGGGCTAGTGGAGGAGGCGGCGATGCGGTCGAGAGGAATGCCTCATACCCGTCCATCACCACCTGCGGAACGCGTGGAGAGCGAACCCGGGAGCGGCGCTCAGCGCGGGCCAGGTTCAGCTCCAGATCCAGGTACTGTCTCGCCTTCGGACCAGGTTCCCTTGGTGCTTGTGCTCGCCTCATCCATGGTCGTCATGTGCAAGTTGGAAACGCTATTACCTCGTGTCATCCAGGTGCGTTGGTGTTGGACATTAAAGGTGCTATCCACGATTTTCATTTAACAGGACGAGAAAAATGCTTTTTACATCATGTACTACGAAGTCCATGCTAAATTTCTGTGAAAAAAAAATAAAAATCACACATTGATCAGCGTGTTTTGGATATCTGGCCCGGCAAAGCGCTGCCTGAGGATTTAGCGTGACGACCTCTCTGCTCCACTGGCAGCAGCAGCAGGGGGGCGGGGCGGGGGCGGAGCCAGGCCGTCTTCAGTGGGGGAACGACACCTAAACAGACCAGCATGGAAGCCGAAGGAGCAACAGGGAAAGTGGCGATACCTCCACTTGTTACAAATTAGATTTTGTAAGCTACTTTCTCTATTGAACATGTAGTGACAAGGTAAAATATGGTTCACCTGAGACGAAGGGGCCATTTATTTTGAACAAAAAAGAGTCGAAGTGGCTTCTGCTGTGTTTCCTCTGGAGGATTGTGCACGCATACGGGATGTGCATGTAGCGTCGTGCACGCTGAGCGGGAGCAGAGCGGAGGGGGAGTGGGAGGGTTTTCTCAATGTGAGGAACCAGTCAGAGAGCTCGTGGGTGGAGCCAACATTTCAAACTGAGGTCAGGCCTCAGAATTGTGCAGAATCACAGGATAGCTCCTTTAAGGAGTCTGCCCCGAACCTCCTTAGTCAGTACCCCTCTGTTTCAACAGTAGTTCTTCATGCAGGGACAAATGATCTTAAACTGGAACAGTCAGAGAAGCTCAAACAGGACTTCATCTCACTCATTTCATCCATCAAAGCCTAAGCATGAAACCCTCGCTAGCGTTAGCAACGCCACCCTGAGGTGCTCACTGATGGCAGAACCAAAAAGACAGAAAAAAAGTTGTCTAACGAGCGGAAAAAAGGAAACGGGAGTGGGACGCCCTCTGCACGCGGGGGTGGTGGTGGTGGGGGGTGATGCGGAGGACGTTTACGACAGTGAGCTTTCACAGGAGACCAGTAGGCGGAGCGCTAAAGCAAATCTTGCATAGTTCTGCTTTAATTTCAGTAACCGTAAATCTCTTCCAATAGCCACGTCGCGCTCTTCCATCAATTTGTCCCAAATCAAATTAAACACGGCTGTGTGGAACGTTCACTCCCTGCGGAACAAGTCCTTTATCGTCAATGATTTTATTTTAGACAAAAAACTGGATTGTGTGTTTTTAACTGAAACATGGCTGGGCTCAGATGCTCCTGGTTTCCTCACCGAGGCCTCCCCTCCCGATTTTAATTTTTACTTTTCAACCCAATGATAAGGGCTATGGGGGCACAGCATCAGCCATCTCTACTACACTGGCTACCAAACCCATTTTATTTGATCATTTTACCACCTTTGAACACCACGCTTTTGTTTTCAGTAATCCAAGGATTTTATGTGTGACTATTTATAGACCGCCGGACGGATCTAAACGTTGTCTTTTTAATCAGAGAGTTCTCTGATTTTTTTTTTAACATTTCTACACAACTCTTGTGATAGGATCCTTTTAACCAGTGATTTTAATCTCCACATGGACAACCTTTTAGACACCCACTCAGTTGAATTTTTAAATGTTCTTCACTACATGGATTTTAGACAACACACTGGTCGAACGACTCACTCTGGAGGTCACATCCTGGACCTGGTCATCACACATGACTGTCTGCTGATGTGACCTCCATAGTTGACTTGGTCATCTCCGACCACTACTGTGTGTTTTTTAACATCACTGCTCTATTCAACCAGAGACTTTGGTTAGAACTATGAGGAAATGCTATTTAACTCCTGAAGCGGCTGCAAATCTTAAAGAGATTTTTAACAAGCTTCCTCCCTCCATCGTACCCGCCCCTTGCGATTTAATTATTGAAGATTTTAACAGTAGATTACTGCAGGCGATAGACACAGTTACTCCTCTGAAAACAAAAACCATTAAAATAAAACCTACATCTCCATGGATAAACAATATTGAACTAAAAAGACTCAAACGGAATTGCAGGGTGGCTGAAAGGAGGTGGAGGAAGAACAAAATAACCATAAATCTACAAATATTTTCTGAACAACAAAACATATACAATAAAGCTGTTCAGAATGATCTTATAACTATTTCTCAAAACTAACCAGTAACAACAAGAATAATCCCAGAACTCTTTTCTCAATATTCAACAAACTAATCAACCCTGACTTCAATAAATCCTCTCTTAAACCTTCCAACTCTCTCTGTGAGGCGTTTGCAGACCACTTCAGGAGGAAGGTAGACACTATCAGATGTAATATTTTGTCTTCTCAGAATAACATGGTTTTAAATACATCTGGGTGTCTGCCTTCACCAGAGGAAACACTGGACAGTTTTGTCCTGGTTAATGCTGAGACTCTTGATAAAGTTTTCTCCTCGGCGAGGCCCACCACATGCCTTTTACACCCTGTACCCAACAAGTTTATGAAATCCTTTAATGATTCTTTTCGAGATGAACTTTTATACATGATGAACTGCTCTCTTCAGACGGGGGTCTTTCCTGCCGCCTTTAAAGGGGCGGTGGTGAGGCTGAAAAAGAGCAATTCAGATTTTAACAATTTTAGACCGGTGTCCACCTTACCACTCTTAAGCAAAATATTAGAAAAGCTTGTTCTTATTCAGTTTAATGATTTTATCAGCACACACAATGTCCGAGAGACATTTCAGTCTGGTTTTAGACCCACAGCACAGAGACAGCCCTTTTTAAAATTTTTTAAATGATTTTAGATTAAATTATGATGCACAGAAGCTTACAGTGTTGGTCTTACTGGATCTAAGCGCTGCGTTCGATACAGTAGACCAGGGGTCGGCAACCCAGGGTTGGCACGCCTGGCATTAACACTGGGCACGTTTACATGCGCCCCATATAATGGTTCATAGGGAAGAGTGGATTATCAATGTGTCGTGTAAACGCCAGGGTGGATCTGCTGCACTTGGAGCGGATTGTATTTGGAAGCCGATTGTACGAGGCGGTGTACACCGATCGACAATCCCCTCGGTGCCTGACAGTGGATTGGAAAAAACGGGGGATTGTTTGTTCCGCGCACGCGTTCCCTCATATGTAGTGACGTGATGATGTGCGCAGGACGGGAAGCAGGACAGTCCAAAAACGACCAGAAGAACACGACGGTGATCGAAAATCACTTTTTTAATAAAAACCCCGACAGAAACAACACTGGAGAGGTGAGATGGAATTAAGTCGCACAACAGAGAGTTGTTCAAAGAGCTCCGTAGCAGAAATACGAGCGATCGCCCTGCCGGTGTTATGGATTAACTGGTTCCCGTGTTAACGAGTGACAGCGGAATTCTGTGTAAATACATGCTGATAACAGCAGTGGTTAAAGTAAGACTAACAAAATACATACAAACACACACGTCGGGGGGTCTTGGCGCGCCGTGTCGGGGGTGGGGCTGTTCAGGTGGATGGGACTGCTCGTTGGCCTCACTCGCCGAACGGTGTGGTTACTGTCCCTCAATTTTAATCGCAAACAACATATACTCCATCAACACTCATGACCCGGGGGGGGGAGGGGGCAATGGGTTCTTCTGCGCCCCCGTTTCCGGATTCCTTCTGGTGGGGGGCGGGGGGTGGGGAGGGGGGGCTGTTATTTTCCCCACAGGCCTGGGGTTTGGACCGGCTGTGGTGTGTGGGGCTGCTGGCTCTGGGGAGTGCATACCTGTCTGCAGCGGTGGGGTTTGGGGGTGGGGGGGCGGCAGTTGTGGGTGGCGGGGGGGCCTGGATGTGGGGTTCGGTGTTCCCTTGCCTTCCGGGGGGGTCTCCCACAGGACATGACTGTTGGATGACGTGGGAATGTGAGCATTTGGGTTTGGGTTGACTCTGTGTGTGTGTGTGTGTGTGTGTGTGTGTGTGTGTGTGTGTGTGTGTGTGTGTCAGAATGTGAGTGCATTTGGGGATCTTTCCCCCGTCTCCTCTGGGTGTCTGGTGGTGGAGCCCTGGTTGCCATGGGCGACCCGCTGCTCTGGATGTAGACGGCTCCTGGGTGTGTTTCCTCTTCTAAGTCATCTGTGCCCGGCCTTATGTTCTATTTTAATACTTCATTAGCTTCTGGTGGAGGAAGGGGGGGGTGGAGGGTTGGTCTGTGTTCTTGTGCTGTATCTTTGGTTTGGGGAAGACGGATTGGTGGGTGGAGTGGGTGGAGCGGGTTTGCTTTTAATCTGTGAGGCACTTTGTGTTGCCATTTTTATTTGTATGAAAAGTGCTATATAAATAAAGCTTGACTGATTGATTGCAGTGCATTTGGTAAAACAGAACTAAATACGATGCCAACACGTCCATTTTCACACAAAATACTTACTTTCACAACTGGACTGAAGCTGGTCCACTTCAGAAAAGTCTTCTTATCCTTTTGTGCTGATGGCTGACCTTGATAGACCACAAGGGAGAACTTTGCCCTTGCAAAAAATATGGGAAAGCACGGACTTCAGGGATTGCGTTATAGGATTTTTTTTTCCTGTTGTTTTGCCAACAACAATCTGAAAATTGTGCTGATTTGTAATCACATATTTGGTTATAATTGAGGTGTACATTGTTACACACATAACAGCTATTTTAGTTTTAATGTTCACACAATTAAGAATACCAGCTCTGGTGAATAGATTGTCGTTGTCTTTTTAACAGTGACATGACTCCAATTTAATTAAGTTCATTTCTACTCCACAGATCTTAAATATTTAGTTCTGAACATTCAAAAAATAGATAATTCATTTGGCATTTGGGGTTAAAAATGGCATATTGCGTTTTATGAACATGAAGATTATGAGGAGTCCTGGAAAAATGGTCTCCGCTGTTAAAGGTCCCTGGATTAAAAACCTTTTAGAACCCTGATCTATGTTGTATCAGTCCATCGTGGTGAAGAAGGAGCCGAGTCGAGAGGATGGATGGATGGATGGATGGGTGGATGGATGGATGGATGGATGGGTGGATGGATGAATGTACAATAATCTCACAATGAAGTCTCCAACGACAGGGAAAGTGTGAAGAGCCATGACAATAAATTCACCAGTGAGTTATCTCCATTAAGCTTTGAAAATGAGACCAGATCCACTAATGTAGACAGGAGAGGAAGGATGGAGAGTCAATGACTACAATGGCGGAGAGCCAACAGAGGGCACGAAGGCACCGCCCACCACTCACCACGTAAGCTTGAATAAGACAAAAAAAAAAATCACTAGAAACGAAATAATAAATTGCAAGTATTACAAGAAAAAATGTATATGTATTTTTAGAATAGCAGAATAAATATTCAGGTAAAGTTGTCTGTTGTGTTGTCTGATCAGGGATGTATTTTCCCCCTGCGCTGGAGCGCTGGATATGGACGCTCCACCTGCGGACGAGCGGGAGGCTGAAGCCACCCCACCTGTCGCCCCCCCTCAGCCGGACCCCGGTCAGAGTGGAGGGCACGGTGAGAGGTCGGACATGGGAGCACCTCATCAGGAGTTTGTGCATCAGACTCCACAGATGGCTGCTCCCATCAGCCACCAGCCGTCTCACTCCTCCAGCCAGGAAGGCCTCTACAGGCAGGGACAGGTGAGACATTCAGGGACGGGGCGGTAGAGCCGTCACTGCAGCGCTTCTTTCCTCACTGCTGTTTAATCAGTCGTTATCTCAGAGATCTTCACCCTACACCTGGTGAACACATGAGTCCGTTACAGGTTGTTCATTGACTGCTTCTCTTCTGTCTGCAGTGTTTTTACGTCCCCGGGAGCCACTTCTACTGCAGCATGATGCCTGTTGCACTCCCGTAAGTAAAACAAACATGTCTCTTCACTTTTATTGTTCTCACTCACTTTTCACTAATTCTTGATGTGTGTGTTTTATCTGTGCAGGAACGGCCAGGTGGTGTACATGATGATCCCTCCTCCTGCTGCTCCCGCCCCTCCTGCTGCTGTTCCTGCTGCTGCTGCTGCTCCCGCCCCTCCTGCTGCTGTTCCTGCTGCTGTTCCTGCTGCTCCCGCCCCTCCTGCTGCTCCCGCCCCTCCTGCTGCTCCCGCCCCTCCTGCTGCTCCCGCCCCTCCTGCTGCTGTTCCTGCTGCTGTTCCTGCTGCTCCCGCCCCTCCTGCTGCTCCCGCCCCTCCTGCTGCTGCTCCTGCTGCTGTTCCTGCTGCTCCCGCCCCTCCTGCTGCTGTTCCTGCTGCTGTTCCTGCTGCTCCCGCCCCTCCTGCTGCTGCTCCTGCTGCTGTTCCTGCTGCTCCCGCCCCTCCTGCTGCTCCCGCCCCTCCTGCTGCTGCTCCTGCTGCTGTTCCTGCTGCTCCCGCCCCTCCTGCTGCTCCCGCCCCTCCTGCTGCTGCTCCTGCTGCTGTTCCTGCTGCTCCCGCCCCTCCTGCTGCTGCTCCTGCTGCTGTTCCTGCTGCTCCCGCCCCTCCTGCTGCTGCTCCTGCTGCTGTTCCTGCTGCTCCCGCCCCTCCTGCTGCTCCCGCCCCTCCTGCTGCTGCTCCTGCTGCTGTTCCTGCTGCTCCCGCCCCTCCTGCTGCTCCCGCCCCTCCTGCTGCTGTTCCTGCTACTCCCGCCCCTGCTGCTGCTGCTCCTGCTGCTGTTCCTGCTGCTGTTCCTGCTGTTCCTGCTGCTGTTCCTGCTGCTGCTGCTGCTCCCGCCCCTCCTGCTGCTGTTCCTGCTGCTCCCGCCCCTCCTGCTGCTGCTCCTGCTGCTCCTGCTGCTCCCACCAACGCCTCCAGCTCACGGTGAGTTAGTCTGTCCTGTTTTGGTTCTAAACTGTCTTTTGGCTGAAGAGCATTACATGGAAGCTTTTTAATGTGTCCTGATCATTGTGTTTTTTTTTGTGCCTGTAGAAAACGAAAGCGTGAGGACGAGCATGACGAAGACAGACCATACGTCAAGAGGCCGCCCAACGCCTTCATGCTCTTCCTGAAAGAGCAGAGGTCAGTCGTGGCGGCTGAAATCGGAGTGCAAGAGAGTGCGGTTGTGAACGCCGAGCTGGGAAGGAGAGTAAGTGTGTCTCACACTCATGTTAAGAAGCTGGCTCGTCTGTGTGTGTCCGTGTGTGTGCTGACAATGTGTTGTCGTCTCTCCACAGTGGAAATCCTTAACAGAAGAACAGCTGTCCAAATATCGCCAACAGGCCATTGTGGCAGCCAGGCTCCACCGAGAGCAGCACCCGGGATGGTCCAACGCAGAAAACTACGTAAGGATTCCGATCATGCTTAACTCACAAATGTTCACATGAGCTCGACTGAAAAACACTGAGCTAATAACATGTCTGTTTTTAGGGGAAAAAGAAAGCCCGAAAAAGCGGCAGCAGAGCTAAAGGTAAGACCGGACTGTGTTCTCCACAACAGGAATCAAGTCAAATGCTAAACAGACGTTCTTATTAGCATCTTGCTTCATACATGTTGAGAAAGTCGTGTTTTTCTTTATGTTGCAGATCCCAAACACACAGACGGGACCCCGGCGCCTCAGGTGTTGGTTCCTGGGCGGCAGGACGATGATGTGAAGCTGCTTCACACTCTGTATCTCCCCCCACACCCACAGTGATTCGCCTCACAGCCATCAGCTTTTCAACAGAGGTTCCAGTGTCGACACTCGGAGATGTTCCTCCACAGAGACATCTCTGCTCTGCTCTTCACTGACCTTCTGTCTGGATTTCTGCTGATTCATTGAAGTGAACATAACAGCCTGAACACGCGGCGCAGGTAACGCTGAGCAGAGGAGGCAGCGTCTGGCTCGGCTGTTCAGGGAGAGCAGGGGAGACAAAGGGAAACCCTGAAGCCGTCTCTCTCTATCTCTCACACACACACACACACACACACACACACACACACACACACACACGTCAGAAAAAGTAAATATGGATTATTGCATTTTGATTTTTTTCCAGCGTTGTGGTGTAAAATAAATAATGAAAAAGAAAGAAGTAAAGGCAGGCTAATGCAGAGCAAACAGCGATCGAATCTAATCTGAACAGTCGGCACTCACTGCGATCGCAGGAGCCCGATCAGACGGGGAGTGGGCCCGCCCTCCAACCTCGACGACACTGCTACCACAATAAAAGCACGTCTTTAAATTTGTCACTTGCTGAGCAGCTTAATGAAATTTGCAAAGGTAAATAACTTGGTGCTTTTAAAGTCGTGATATGGGGCTAAATTTGATCCCATGCGTTTTTGGTGCTTCTTATGATCACGGTAGATCACAGTCAGCTGGTTAAAATCAGTGAATTCATTCAATAAAAAATGGTTTTCTATATTTTGGATCAGATCCTTGGGATGTTTTTGCTTTTTTGCTTCTTTCTTCTGTGAAATTCCTTCACTGGCAACTGTTTCATCATCAACATGTGCCGTATTTTACGCACTATAAGGCGCACATAAAAGCCTGTAATTTTCTCAAAATCCAACAGAGCGCCTTATAATTCAATGCGCCTTTTTTGTGGGCATTACGGTAATCACCCTGATCACATGAGCAAACAACCCCTGCTTGCTAAACTGCTAAGCTAGCTTGTTTAAACAGAACAGCATATTCTCCACTCTCCCAACCGCGGAGCACGGCACGCAGCGGGACAGCCGGCCGACGTGGGAAGCGGCTGGACGCCGGGCGGCAGCCTGCACGCTGCGACCCTGAGAACGGCCAGCCCCCGCCCGGCAGCCCACCCGCCGGGACGCCGGGAGCGGCTGAGCTGTCGGTGGGGCGCTTCACTCAGGAGACCACAGCTGGCTGAACCCCGGTGACAAAGCGAGTTCGACCAGTCGTGGTCGCTCTGAGCTGCACATCGTGAAGAGGAGCGATCCTCAGTCAGACTGGCTCTGATATGTCGCTTTACTCACACATTTCACCCGAGAATGTAACCACCTAGACTGCCAATATGTATTTCGCTCATACTATTCTATACATCCTATGCGCCTTAGAATGTGGTGCGCCCCATGTATGAATTTTTTTTTGGATAAAAGCCATTCATTGACTGTGCGCCTATTAATCCAGTGAGCCTTATAGTGACGAAAATACGGTAGGTTTCTCTGACATTATTTACTGCGAAGCCTACTGGAAAAACACTGAATCGAGTTCTTCAAGATCTGAACCTTGGCGAGTAGAGAGTAGAACCTTAGGGTTTTGTTTGCTGCTACTGACAGGTGCCTCTTGAAAAGGAGACCCTGGGTCTCAGTGGAGCCCACCTGTATGAATAAAGGTTAAATAAAATACATTTACAACTGCCTCATCAGTTCCCCGGTGTGTGTGACGTATGTTCTGCACTCGCTTGTTTTTTTCTGATATCACGCTCCGTAATGTTCAGAATCCAAGCACAGGTTTTCGTGGTGTCTTGTCTGCTCCGTTCAACCACAAACTCCCGCCTATTCAGGGTTATTGCCAGAGGTCATGTACCATTTAAGGTCTTCCATCAGAATAGACAATGTTTCCGATTAAGGCCGCCATAGTTTTCTGGAGCCTGAACGTAAACTTCACGTCACCTGGAGCCATTTCTCCCGTCTTTATGCTCAGTTGCTTCGCTGGGTATCGTGTCAGACCGGAGCTCACTCCTTGCACTGTTACTGGTGCGACTGATGATTCGACAGTATTTGGGCCTGTTTACGCTGCAGGAATACAAGGGAGGCGCAAAGTAAATGAAGTCCGTGCTGTATTTCACCCTTCGTCGTGGTTGCAAGGCACTGGGAGAAACAGTCCCGGATATCTGTCCTGCAGAACGGAGGTGTCAATTTCTCTTAAAAATAAAAATAAATCTCTAAAAATAAATAATAAAATTACAATACAATAATTTAAGGTCCAATTACATTCCCATAAACTATAAAATAAAAAAAATGTGAAATACTGAATACAACCTCTCATTACTGCCACCAGAGCTGTTTTTCTTTTTTCATTCTTGCAAATGAATCAACAACCTTGTCAAAGTTAGTCTTCTCAGACATCTCTCTCAGTGAGAAGTAATGCCAGGCTTGAGAGGCGAGACTCACTCATTTTTGAGCGCAGATAGGTTTTGATCAGTTGACGGCGACTGACGGTGCGCTCTGCCTGTGCACTGCTGATTGGAACAGTGAGATAGATCCTGTATCATGTTTCAAGGTTAGGATAAGCTCCGTGCAAGTCATTTGCAATCATAAAGGGTAGAGTCTGGGCAGTGAAAACCCCTGCTCCGTCAGGGAACGTGCCTTTGAAAACATCTCTAAAAGCAGAATATTCATGGACAAGAATCTCTGCATGTGTCACATTCTTTTGCTTGTTCCTTCCTCAATATTATGAAAGACCTCTTCAGATATTAAACCTCTCGAAGCAGTGGCACAGCTGTCAGTTTGCGCAATTGCAGCTTTTAAATCAATTGATTCTTTCTGATGGTAGTTTGACAGAGAATATGTTTTTCCCAACACAGTGTTCCAAAAATTGAGCATGAAAATGAACTCAAAGCATTTTTAGTACCCTCCTGATTTTCTCAGTGGCCAGTCGTTCTGCCTACACGAGTCCTGCAATGACAGTTTTATCCTGAGTAATGTGATATTCAGTAATGAAGAAGGTCTTTCTTCTCTGCCCTGCTGCTAACTCTTCGTGGTGCTTTGTCCTGTCCATTCCTTTGTGGTACGCATCAAAGCCCTTGTTGGGGTCAGACCAGATGGTTTGGTGGTCTTTCTCTACAAAAAGCCAACAACAAAAACAAAACATCTTGCCAGAAGGAGGAGAATACACCAGCCAGTGTCTATCAGTACTGACCTTGCCACTTGTGTTTTTGTACCAGTGTATTTTGAATTTTTCGTTGTGTGAATTTGTCAAAAAATCTCAAAAGTTATCCTTTAACCCAGGTTAGCATGACCGTGTTGAACAAGGGCTCTGACTTCTGCTGAGCTCAGAGTCTCATCTTTAAAAAGAAACGGATCTGAGGGATATCCTGGTCTGCAGTCCAACAGTGGCTTGTCTGTGGCTGCCTCATCCTCAGTTGATCCTGCACAAAAATATGCAGAGATATATTATTTAATTGTTGGCTTTCTTTTTTGCAGGAAATGTTTTAACATGTTTTTGACCCAACAACAAAGTGCTCATCTTCATAATTTACAGACTTGACACCTTCAAAAGAAACAAAACTACATAAAATGTGACCATCACCTCCTCTTTATCCAGCGCTGCCTCACTTTCGTGCTCTACCTTGAAATTTCCTTAATACAGAAGAGCATTAGGGCCACTCATGAGAAAAAAAATAGAAGGGGTAAATAAAAAATAAAAAAATGTCATCATGAACTTTGAGGACAAAGTCGAAATGTTGAGAATAAAGTTGAAATAGGATGTCGAGAATAAAGTCGACCTTTTGGACTCGGCTTTAGTCATAAAGAAATACCGTATTGGCCCGAATATAAGACGATATTTTTTTCCAGGAATGGTATTCTCAAAAATGGGGTCGTGTTATAATCGAGGACCAGATGGAGCCAAAGTCCCGGTGACCTGCACTGCCTCTGATTGCATGCAGTGACTCAGCCGCGCCGTTAGGGGGAGCTAGTGAGCTGGACAGAGTGTCAGCCGACAGCAGTGTGAGAAGAAGACTGAGCAGTGTGGCTGCTGTGTGTTTTTCTAAGGTTCATTTCAAACAGCGCATCAAAAATATCTGCCTGTAAGCACTCGAGTATACTTAGTTGATGTTCAGGATGGAGGTGAAACTTGTGAGTTTGTCAGTTTGTTTTGAAGTTTCAACGGAGATGCTATTTCCGTTAGCATGTTAATGGGGTTTCCATTATTAGTTAGCATTGAGCTAGCGGCTTTGATTTTAAATACTGACTTGTTCTGTCTTTAGACAGTGATGTATGTTGTGATACATCTTGTGTATTTGTTCACTTCTGTGTATATCTGGTGTGTTTCAGTTTTACAGTGTCTTCAGGAGAAAGTAATAAAAGCTCAGATCAGCTGAAATCTCCTGCTTTCTTTCTGAAGAACTGTTCTCTGCAGGCCAAACTGAACCCAACATTCACGGAGGCTGAATTATTAATGTTCATGAAGCTGAACAGAACTTGAATTTGATGGTTATAAAGTTATTTACATCATTATCTTTGAGGTTCTTAATTGTAGCTTATTGTTGCTTTTTTTGAGAAAGAGAATATATTTTTATTTAATACTGCAGCAATATTTCTTTTAATCTTAAATCACGTGAAATATTATCTCTGTTGTGAGTTTGTGAGTTTAAATAAGTGTACAATAATAAGTTCTCTCATGAGTAACCTTATTGTCTTAAAGGTATTTTTATTTTCACAAAATGATATTTGAAAAATAGGGGTCGTGTTATATTCAGAGTCGTCTTATATTCGGGCCAATACGGTACTTTCTCTTTTATCCCACAGACATGCCGCAGTGATGAGTGTTAGAACTTTGAAGAGACTTTCAAAAAACTGCGACTGTTCAGAAGGATAAACCACACATGCTTGGAAGAGCTGGCCTCATTCGTGCACGCTGAAACAGCCGGTAATGGACACAAGCAAGGCTACCGATGGCTGCATCTGGGCGCAGTTCAGAGGGGATATGCTGTATCACGAGATACAATACCCAGACACACCAGATGCTATTGAGCCTATTGACTCACATCAGACAGCCTCTCAGATCTGGGAATTACAGACAGGGCTGCAGCACTGCAAGGGGCTGGACCTGTAAACACACTTGGATCAGTGATAATGTCTGTTAATAGGGATTAAAACATTAAGAGCGAGGGAAGGTAACGAGGCATCCCTCTAATGTGATTCTTTTAATTCATTATGAACGATGTCTTTTCAGTTCAGTTCAGTAAGATTATCCAACAATTTGTAAACTAAATAACCTTGAACTAACACTGACATTCCTGCAACAACAAAAATTATTTCACATACATTTTTATGTATATTTTATTATTATATGCATATCTCGTATGTATAAAGTATCAAAGCTGTGTCTATTTTTTTATTTTAATGCAGGACGAGCTTGATGAAGTTGTGAGGACCAGCATTTAGTGTCACTGTAAATTGCTCAGCATATGAAGAAATATATAACATAGCGCTGGACAGGTATTTAAAAGGGAAACTCTCTCACATCGAACATTTAACAATTTATAGGACTTTTTTTTTTTGTTACTTCCTGAATACAGGACATCAGAAGACAAGAATAATTCCACTTTGTGTGTCAACTGAGTCAGATTTTGTCATAAACACAGAAGGAATTAAATGAATCAGCCTGACATAAAGATCCTGAAAACAGCTGACTACATGTGCTGTAGCATTTTACATTGAACTTGGCACAAAGTCAGAACATCCGGCATTTGTAATTTATTATTCCCTCACATGATATATGAATGTCGGAAAACAAACTCTGCTAATAAAACTTTCATAGTAAATAAAATGATTGCTTTAGTTTTTTGTGAGCATCGTTTTCAACTGTTTGCTAGGAAGCAGTCTGTCCGTCACCCAGACACTGCTGTCAAGGATTTCACTGAATTCAGCACGAAAGTCTGGGAAATGATCACAGCACTCTGCTAGCTGTAGCAACGTTCCACATGTTCGTCCAACTGGACGTCGTGTGAAATCAGACATGACTATGAAATCAGTAATGATACTGTCTGACACAATTAAATTGGACCCTGAACAGAATCTTAGAATTTTTTGCCAGTTTTGCTTCATCCAGTTCCCTAACACACCGTCGGAGATGATGTTCGACCTCTTTTGGCTTTGCGGTCATGTCTGCTGGGAATTTCAACAGCTTCGACACTTTCTTAGTTGTTGGTTTAATGAGAAGGTCGTGGCAGTCACGGTATCCTCTCAAAAAAATTCTGCCAATGGCTTTCCACGTGTCGGCCTTCAAATCGTGTGTGATGAATGGACTTTCAATGTTGTCCCGAGTGTGCAGCGGTCATAGAACTCCTGCCAAACTGCACTAAAATCATCTCTGAGGAGCCCTGACCCACTGCCAGCCTCCTCAGAATCATCTGGTAGTCATCGCCTAATTTCCAGTGGTCCGGTCAGAATCTGAGAGCCAGAAAATGCTTCAATCGTGTCACTGAAGCAATTTGCACGTATCGTAATAATTCTGGGTAAAGTTGCATGGTCAGGTGATTCAGGATGATCAATTAGTGAGTCATCTTGATCAAACTCAGCCCCAGCATCTGTTTGTGGGCCAAATGTAGTTTCAGGGTCAGAATTATAATCCGTGATGTTTCCCTCTGAAATATGGTGGATCTCTGAGAGCGCCGGCTGATCTGTGACGACTGGGGGATTTACAGCAGAAAGATCTGTTGCATCACGGAGATAAAGGCTGTAAAGTCTGATTCATGGCCTTTACTTGAAATACTTAGTGAGAAAAAAAAGACTCTTCCCCTCTTTCAGGATCTCATTAAATCCAGTCTTGATGTCCAAAACAGCCTTTCTGGTTCCCTCCTTGTTTGGCTCTAACCTGTTTAGTTTCATTTTTACTTTGTGCATCCAGCCTGTCTCAGTAGTGCGTGTTGTTAACTTTAGTCTGGAAAGCAGTTCAGAGGTTTGTGGCTCCTCTTCACTTTCTTTATTTTACCTTTTTATCTTCATTTTCTCCCTGAGTCTTTCAAGAACACCCAGTTTGCGTTTTGAGTTTGTCTTTTGATTTTTGCAAAAACTGAAAAGTGCACTTCTGTCTCCGTATGAGGGAATGTATTTGACGCGCTACCATTGCGCCACAAGGTCCGTATTGGTGTAATAGTTTCTACTGTAACTGCTCAGTCAGACGTGTTTTAAGCTGTTTATTTTCTGTCTCAGGTAAAAATGCTTCTTCCTCTTGAAGAACACTACATTGTGTCTGGGACTGAGCAGAGTGAAGGGTATAGAAGATGGAAACGCAGCATGAGGTATGGTTTTTTTTACATGTTTATTTACTCTTTAGGCATTAAAGAATCTTTCTCTGGGAAGGAACCACAAACTTCACCATGAGTGAGAAGTTCTCCGGCATCCTGCAGGTTGTTGGAAATTATCTTTGAAGCCATTTTCCATGACACTCTCATCAACAGTCGCCTGACCCTGACGTGACTTAAACACCCAGCCTTCTGCTCTGGAGTCAGAGCAGAACTTCTTTGTACAACTTGCCGTAGGTGGCCTTGTCGAAGAGGACCAGCTTCTTGAGCTTATCCCTCACCTTTCCCTTGGACCACTTCTTCTTCTTGGCTTTGCCTCCTGATTGCACCACAAGGTCCCACTGGACTGTAGCAGAAAAAGACCTTTTATGAAACCAACATCTGTCTTTTTCTTTGCAGAGAGCAAGTTTTTTGCCATCTCTTGCTTCCAGGAGGTGAGTGGAAATGACACATAATGAAACATTCTGAATTTAGATTTAATTACGTTACAGGTTCAGGATGATTCAGATTCAGAAATTGAACCCATTAACAGAAACACATCATCCAGTCATTTTGTCTCCATCCACAGATCTACTTCAGCTTGAGAATGAAGAGTGAAACACTGAATTAACATCTTTACTCTTTCTAATGTGGATCACTGGGTTAGTTTCAGTTGATTTAAAATCATGTTGGGATCATGTGAGATGTACAATGGTGTGAAATTTACTGATAAATTACAACAAACAATTAGAAAGATGCACAAAGAATATCAACTAGGATCAAACTAAAATGAGTAAAGTTTCATTAAAAAACATGTGAAACCTGAGAAAAGGAGGTAGAAACATTCTCAGATCATCATCAGTGTGGTACAGAGAACGAGATGTGGAATCTGCACAGTGATGGAATTGATTCAGTTTGTCTTAAATAAAACCTGGAATTTAAATAAACAGTGTTTTGGTCATGTCTGTACAAATCTGGTTTTTTGGTTGTTTGTTTTTTCCACATGTAACATGTTCAGTGAGCCAACAAAGCCCCATCAGAAGAACATCCTGCGGCCTGCAGGGGGAGCCATTCAGCTGATGAGAGGAGTTCAGATCCAGAGGAAACCTGGAGCTGTGCTGCGTTCAAGGACCTGTGAAGCTGGAAGAGGAGTCCTGTAGGGCCTGGTGAGCTCAGGAGGCTCTGGACCCAGCAGAGAGTTTTCTGAAGCTGCATGACTCCAGTCATCTGATGATCTCAGTCGTCAGTGTGATGAGGGACAGTAAACGTTTGACCCTGACGTGATTTGAACACGCAGCCTTCTGATCTGGAGTCAGACGCGCTACCATTGCGCCACAAGGTCACACTGGAGCTGTGTACTGGTTTGTACTCTAACTTCACTGCACAGTGTTTAAACTTTATTGACTGTCGGAGGTACCAATGCCGGTCCTCCGTCTTCCACCCCGCCGTGGACCCTAGAGGTCAGGAGTTCATAGTGAAGCAGGTGCAGCAGATTCCACGTCGGAGGGGAGGGTGATGGAGGGAGGTGACAGGAGTGACCTGGACCAGCCGAGGGGCCGTGCTGGAGCAACACACACACACACACACACACACCACATGTCTGGAAGTGTGTGGAGGAGGAATGTGGATGTTTTCCAGCTTCAATAATCAACAAATACAAGTGATTTTCATAGTGTGAACAGCGCCATCTGGACAAAAGACAAAATAAAACATTCTTATTTTCAGGTCTCTTCAGAAGACAAAAACTAAGACTGTATTTTTTTTTTTCTATTTGGAATGTTGTAAAGAAACAGACAGATCAGAATACAGATAAACCTGACGGGATGTTTAATTACGGAAAATGAAATACAATAAGTTTAAAAGCTGCATGAAGAAAAAAAAGACATTTATGTGCAGAAATTGTCACTTCTGTGTGTGAAAGAGTTGATTTTTTGTCTTGTTTGTCAGCATGACGACATTTTATGTGAGTTTTAGGTTGAATACTGCCAGGTTAAGAAGTAAAATCTGTCGTCTCGACTGTTTCATCCATATCCGGTTCAGGATTGTGCAGTAATGATCACAGCTGACCAGTATCAAGAGGAGGGCACACCTTCACTTCAGAATCACTGGATGAAGCCCCCTGCACACACACACACACACACACACAAGGAACATGCAAACTCCGCCTGGGGCAGACCTGAACCCAAGATCTTCTTACTGAGTGGGGAGAGTGCTAACCACTACTGTACAACCCAGACATTGACTTCTTAATGATTCAAACTTTGATTTGCACTCTGATTGGTCTGTTTTAATCATCGATCCTCTGCCAATCAGCAGCTGTTTAGCAGAGGGAAAGGTGATCAGCAGACAGTGTGTCGTGTGACAGCAGAGTCCGGCGCCGCTGCTCTGCTCTCCTCTCCTTCATGCTCACTCATTTGGACTCATTCGATGATAAAGAGCTGCAGAGAGAGAAGCTCCACAGAAAAGGTTGCAGCTTTTATCCCTGAATTGGGTCACGCACTTTACGTCCAGCCTCGGGCTGATCCCCCATCCTTCTCTGCAGGTCAATAATTTATACACACACACACCACATTAATATAGTGCAATAACTGCACATCACACTTTAATGTGTGTGAGAAATCCTTCATCTCGGTGTCTCAGTTCCATTTACACTGTGATCTGTGCTGAGATGATGGTTGCAGTTTTCATTACTTCATGTTTGATATTAAAGAGATTTAACGCTCCTTAATTATCTGCCAGAAGATATTAACAGTTTTAAAAATCACAGAAATAAATCTGTCAAAAACATCAGCTGTAGTGAAGATAATTATTTCATTGTTTCCCTGCAGTCATCACACGACCAGCGAGCGTCAACACACTGAAGATCCCAGGAGCCTCCGCTTGGTTCTCAATGGCCGACAGACGTCAATAAAGCAGCAATCAGTCCCTCCGTCGGCCGGGTGTCAGCGGCTGGAGTCCATCCAGGGGCCTGTAGGCGGAGAGGGACGGACTGTGTGTCCCGCTGCAGGCCGTCACCAGACTCACCTCAGCTCAATGCACCGTGCAGGAAGGCCAGAGCAAACCCGTGCACAGGGAGAACATGCACACTTTTCCCAAAGCAACCAGGGTGGGACCGGCTTGACTGGAGGACTGCAGGCTCAATTCCCTATTTGTGTGGCTGCTGCAGTGTCCTTGAGCAAAACACTGAATCTAAAGGGGGTTAATGTAACAGTGGGGAAGTGCTGAATGAGAGGAATTCACTTGATGAACCTGAGAACATCTTCTTTTCTCTGAAGATCAACTTCTTCCTGTAGGAAGAATTCAAACAGGGTGGAACCAGGGCTCTTCTCTTCGTGAGGCATGAGTGCCATCCACTATGCACCACTTTACAGTTAGAGGGGGTTTTCTTCTCCATCTCTGACACTCAGCCCTCCTCAGATACCTGCAAACTCAGGAGTTACGCAACTTTCCCCCTGATGGAGGCTGACGGAGGCGCAGCGCCGCGGGTGAGAGCGGCTGGCGGCCCCGCACGGAGCCTCCCCGCTGTGGGAAACATTCCTCCTGCCTGCTCCGACATGTGTGCGCGCCGCCTGTCAGCCGTCCAGCGGCGCGTCGCTGCTCGCGCTCGCTTTCTGCTGGGAACTTTCTGTGAGTGAGTCAAGGCGGCGCAGGGGAGGAGGACGCCACCCAGCCCGTCCTCCGCTCCTCCCGAGGACACAAAGACACAGGCCGACAGCGACGGGAGCCCCGGGACTAATCTGCGGAGGATTTGTGGATTTCTGCGTGTTTTTGAGCGTTTTTCCCTCATGGCCGGGATGGTTCTGCTGCTTTTTGCGCGTCTTTTTCCTCTGTGGAATTAACGCGGCGCGGCGGAATGAAAGTGACGGTGTGCTTCGGGAGGACCCGCGTGGTCGTTCCGTGCGGGGATGGGAATATAAAAGTCCACAGCCTGGTGGAGAAGGCGGCCATGAGGTACAAAAAGGCCATCGCCAAGGTAAGACCCGCGCCGCGTCCTTCCGCAGCCTTCCCGGCCGACCGCGCGCCAGGAGCGGCTCCTCAACATGGCGCTCTCCCCGGGAGAGACCGGGCACACGCTGGCAGAGGGTGGGGAGAGGGGGGGGGCGGTCAGACCAGACCCCCCGGGACCCCTGCTGGGGGGCCAGCCTGCCCAGGTCTCCTGCTTCTCCCCAAAGAAGAGACCAGCTGATCTGGAGTCGGTGGAGCGGCCGGAGCTCCAGGAGTCCGGCGTCAGGTCCAGATGCGCATGCATGAGCGCGTGTTTGTGCCAGCGCTGCAGCGCACCGTGCGCGTATAGGATCACTGTCAGCTGGGAACGTGAATCCTCAGCATCAGGTCCAAATCATGGCGGAACACCTCCACCTGCAGCGCGTGAGGGCGCAGTGACAGCTGATCCACGAGGAAAGTTCACTCCATGTCCTTTAGTCCGCTTATTTAAGCAGGAATTTAAAGTGAACTCAACTTCTACTGGTTCTGTCTGCCTGTCTTGTGCTCTGAACGCAGGAAAGAGCAGTGAAACTCGTCCACATGTGTTCAGAGAGCGGCTTCACTGCTGCAGGTCATCCAGGATGGAGCGCCTGGTGCCAGACCAGAGGAGGGACCCTGATCGCTTTTCCCTGCAGCGGGTTCCTCGTGTCTGGGCTCCGAGGCCCAGGGAATGACTCAGTGAAGGCATTCAGGTCTTGGTTCTGCTGCGGCGGTCAGTGACTGTGATTTTCCCCGCTTTGTGCCATTTGGTGCACAACTGGAACATCAGTGTGGAAATGAGACTCTCCAGTGGCTCCCTGCAGCTTTCACCAAAATTATGCTGCTTAATTTTGTTCAAGAGCAAATAAAATCACTAAAAACATGCAGCTCATACTGAAGTGAGAAGGTTCAGTAGTTTAAAACGTGCAGCCGCCACCTCTCACTGCATGCAGGGAATGAGGAGTTTCCAACCGCTCCTCTTGGAGAGCTCACCTTAGATAAATCCAAAAGAAAAATAAACAGCCCAGAAGAAAAATAAAGACTCATTTCCTGCTAAAGGTGCAGGATTACCTGCTTGTGTGGTAAGAAACGGACGTCAGTCCTAAAGGCTGGAGTCATGGAACCTCCCGGCCTCTGAGCAGCTCGTCCTCCTCAGACGTCGACTCGTCTGCTCAGCAGCTTCCAGCTTTTCCTGGATTCAGCAGAACGGCGGCGACGAGCCCATTGATCCCTGCAGCCGCGGTGTAAATGTAGACGTGTGTGTGTGTGTGTGTGTGTCTCCCTCTGGGCCTCAGAATCCACCGGCTGACGGGACCTTCGGGCCACGGGACGGTTCACCCTCTACCAGCCTCACACCGTCACGCGCCGTGCAGATGTTTCAATTCGAGGCCTCGGTTTTGAATTCCGACATTTTTAATTCATACGGTTCAGGCGAGGAGGGGAAGCTGTGCACGGTGAATATCAGCACATATTTCTGTGCGACGTGGGCGGATCCTCTCCCAGGTATATTTAACTGCTGGCAGGAAGCGGAATCCAAAATGCCAAAAGAGCTGGAGGAAGTCCAGAAGGTCTGAGGCACGGATTCATCCTCCTGTGGGTTTCACCTGATCCTGCTCAGTGACGTTTTGCAGCAGGAGCCATGTGAAGATGGCGGACACGATGGGAAGCGTGTCTGTGGTCAAACCCTCAGCTGGCTCATGAAGTGAAGCTTCATGAATCTTTCAGAGGCTGCATTTCTGTCTATTTGTTTTTTTCTGCCTTCCCACAGTTACTCAACTTTTAAAACATGTAATTACCATTTTTTTTCTCTTAAAAATTCCAAAAATGCTGACATGTCACGACTCCCATCCAGAGTGCAGCGAAGCCCAGATGTGCAGAGAGGCTCCTGGGAAAACAGGACCGTGCTCCTCACTTCGCCCGCCGCCGTCCTCCGGCCTCTGATTCCACGAGCCACTTATTTATCTTTGATGGGCGGTGAGGATGCCGATCAGCTTACTTAACCATGACTGTGTCGGCTCTGGACAGCAGAGCTGGGATGGCTGTGCTGAGGTCGTTCACACTGGAGGAAAGGCTTTTCTCACTATCGATGCTACTTTCATGTTGGTGACTGACATGAGGCCTTGGAAGACGCTTTTCATACTCCTAAAGCTCTTTTATTCCACAAGCTGGAATAAAATAAAATGCAAAATTCCGCCAAGAGACAGAAGTGTGTTCTAGTTCTACATTCCCGACTCAAATGGAGCCAGTTTGGTCCTGGTGGCTCCTGAATTTCAAAAAGAGAGAAAGACAAATCTTTATTACACGACATAAGCCATTAAATATTTCACATGTTCATATTTCGCAAAGTAGCATCACTGACAATTCAGTTCAAGGTCTAGAAAACCTGATGTTAGAAGTGATTTCAGAACCTTTTCCTCGTGATTCCAGGCCTGGCTGGGAAAACGTCTGCTCCAAACCGCAGGGTGCCTGAACGCACCGCGCTGTTTGTGCGGCTTCGCGCCTGTGTTTTGGTAAAAACACACGACATCCTGAATATTAGCTGTGAAGGCGGAGAGGAAGTTGTTAAGAAAACACACGCTGGGAAACAGACGAACGTGAAGAAAAGAGCTACACACACACAGACACACACACACACACACACCCTGTCATAATGAAACTTTCATAGCTCCATTATGCAAGAACCTTCAGACCAGAACTGAGGAAGATGCTCAGAAAGATTCCACCTTTCATCAGGTTTTTGTCAGACGAGCTTGGAGAGCTGCTGCTGGTTCACTGATGGAAGGACGCGTCGGTTCTGTCTGTGGTTGAGTTTCCAGACAGGGTCATGTGCTCCTGTGTGCAGGAGCTGTGAGTTTCAGGGCGCTTTAAAGCCACATGTGCCGTCAGGTACGACCTTACATGAGCCCGTGCTGGTGCAGCTGTGCAGCAACGCAGAAATGCACAGCGGCGAGCGAGAGAGAGCGCCTCCGAAGCGCTGTCGCTGCATATTAGCTCACTCCACTCGCTGGTTATGCAACAGAGCGGAGCTCTCGGATTATGGGAGCTCGTTGGAGACGATCAGTCACCGAGTGTGAGCCGAGCGGGGAAGACAGGGATGCGAAGTGACTGATGCTAACTGAGGTCTGCAGTTCATCTGTGGTCAAGCAGGAGGGGGGGCGTCCAGAGATTCTCTTCCTGTAATCTTTAGTTCTTTCTCTGGTCCTCACACCTCTTTCCAGTAGAATGACTTCCTGCCAGCCTCTGATTGAATTATCGAACACCTGCTGCTCCAGAAGTCACGAGTTAAAGCTTGCCCAGGCATCCAGAAAGACCTCCACCCGCCGCGGCCTCCTGAGCGCTGAGCAGTGGTCTGCTTCACTTCAGGTGGAACACGCAGAGCTCAGAAATCTGCAGCAATAATAGAACAAACAGGGACCAAATTACAGGGGCCCGGCCTGTAATTCTCCACGGAGGGCGGTAAAAACATGTTTACGTCTCCGCGTCGTCGAACGCCGTGGTGAGAGTGAGCGCGCTGATGGAGGGCTAGAAGAGGGCAGCTTTGAGGAACCACTCTGAGCCGTCGCTTCTTCAAACGCAGCCTGAACTGTGCCGTTGTAACACGCCACACTTTGGTGTGTTCGTGCGAGTCGGTGAGTCGACGTCGGCTGGAGCTCGGGAAGCCGTCTGGCCGGCCTTCGCGCTCACGTGAGCAAGATCAAGGCCAGTCACACCAAAGTCTGGGTCCCTTATCTAACCCAAACAGAGCGGCTCATCGGGGTGAGATGACCTCCGGGTCACCCCTCTCGGGTGTACCTGCAGGAGTGTGTGTATGCATGAAGAGTGCGTGTATACGTACAGAGTGCAGCCTGCAGTCTGACGGCGCCCCAGAAATTCCTTGTGTTGTCCAATGATTTACAGGTTGCGCCGCTGTGTGTTTAAGGTGTAAACCTGCGTCTGTGTTTGTTCTGCTGTGTTTTCCTCGGCGTCCTGCGATAGCTCAGCTCAGCCCGGGCTGACACAGTGCCGCCGAGCACCGGCTCGTCACGGCAGAATCCTCTCTCTGATCATTAACTGCTGGTTCAGATATTCCGGCTGATCATTAACCCGAACCGTTCAGCTTCTGGCATGTCTGCCAGTCTCTTTAAAGTTCCTGTTTTCATCATTACGGATTCTTCCTTTAAAGATCAAACAAGTTTATATCCTCTCAGAAACTCTGAGGGAATACTGATTGGATGATTTGCACACATCATGTATAAACTGCACTCTGTGTCGCTGGACACATTAGGACAAAATTACAAATATATCACCCAAAACGTCCCTGCAGGAGAACATTCTGCTGGAATTTCTCCCCTCAATTCAATTAAACCAGCAAATTAAGTATCTTAAAGCATGTTAAAAGACCTTGTAAGCTTGTATCTGATATGTATAAATCTCACAACGAACATTCTGATTTTTGACATGCTGCATTAAAAACTCCATGACATTTAAGAAAAAAGTACTTTGTGTATTTATTAGGATCATATAGGAGAAGATATTTCCTGTAAAATGATGGATTAGAGCAAACCCATCAACACATTTTATTTCAGTGCAGTTAAAATAATAATAATAATTAAAACAGTGCCTTATTAACCTTTAAATTAAAACTATCAAGCGTTTCTCTCTTTTACTAATGACCACAATAAAGCCAATTCAATGAAACCTTCTGGTGCAAAATCCAGTGAAATGTCCAGAAACCTTCTAGATTCTCCTGACAGCGTGGCTTCCAGGCTGATGCTGGTTGTTCATCTTTCATAGCAACACAGATTCCACATGTATCAGCTGCTCTGAGGACGTTTTATCAATCTGCTTGGTGGTTTGATGTGCAGGATTGGAGACACTTGCATTCCAACTTTAGTCTGTGGGCCTCATGGTTCATGTAATGAGACACATTTTCAGAAGATTTGATTGTGAAATTGAAGTTTCGTTTGAAAGGTAAATCTCAGGTAAATCTCAGTGGAATATGATTTTAATGTCAAGAAGCTTTGACCTTGATGTGATTTGAACACACAACCTTCTGATCTGGAGTCAGACGCGCTGCCATTGCGCCACAAGGTCACAGAGTCTGCCCTTTTCTAACAAGGAAAGAATGGTCGGTGGTATTCGGCACGCCATCTCGGCTCAGTCATCAGAAGATGACGGCTTTGGAGAAGCTTCCCATTAATCTCTTTTCAGGCACCTCCGTTAACCTGAGCTGCCTGCGGCCTGATGGCCGTGAGTCTGAGGAATGAACACAGGAGACGTTGATCCTTTGATGACCTCCTGCTGTCCGTCGTCTCCTGCCGTCTCCTGCCGTCTCCTCTCATCACAGGGTTTGTTCTCCTTCACCCTGTGTGTAATAACTCCTCTCCTCAGTCATGGAGATAATTACATCTATTCGGCGTTGAAGCACAGCGGCTTCTTGTGTTCACACAGGCAGAGTACACCGTAAACACGAAGACTGGGAGAACTGGGACATCCACGGGTTGTTATTATGGCGATGAGCTGAGACCAGGACGCCATAACCTCTGGAAAGTTGGAGCGAGGTGACAGGTCGTTGGATCAGATGTATTCCAGGCAGAAAGAGCCAGTTTTATGTTTGCTAAGGCTGATCGGATGGAAAAGCGCTCCCAGCCTCCCGTGTGTATTGTTGAAGGCCTTCCTGACAGGTTCCACTGTTCACACTCCACACGTCTGAACACGAGGCTCGGCTCTTCACGCTCTGAAAACACACACAGGCGTCGGATCTTTCCACTCAGTTCTGCGTAGCCGCTCATTTTTCAGCGAGCGGTGATCCTAAATCTGGCGCCGTGAAGAGGAGGAGTGCAGCAGGACTGGACTGAACACTGGACTGAGACACCAGCCGCCGCTTCAGTTAAACTCCAGTCCATTCCGGTCCAGAGTGTGAAATGAACAGGGGAGGTCAGTTAGGGAAAAAATAATGAGCCTCAGGCAGGAAAAAATGCAGAATTTCATCTGAGTGAAGGAGCAGAGCAGCGAGTCCTGCAGAGAAATGCTCCCGCTGGTTGAGGGCTGCAGAGGAATGGAAGTCCAGTGGTTTACATTTACAAGCCATTAACAGCGGCGGCGTGCATTAGCCCCTCTGATCCATTAAATCTGTATTTGTCCTCGGGACGCCATGATCTGCCCAAAGTGCCGTGTTCATTGGCAGGAGCTAAATCCTGGGATTTGGTTCATTCATCGGTGGAGATGAGCTCACTGCAGAGCTCGCACCGCCCTTTGTTTGGCGCACGGCGGCCCGCCGAAGCCGTCTCTCCTGTTTTTGTCGCGGCGCGTTTCCGTGAGACGACAATTCCTGCCCGGAGCTTTTATCCAGCCGTGAGCAAGTCGCGGCAGAGGCCAGCTATGTGGTTTGTGGTGTTTCGACATGCAGGCCAGGCCGGGCCCTCCTGGGTGTGATCCCCCGTTTCGTCAACAACTTCTGTCTGTGGCCGTGATCGCAGCTGCAGAGCGCAGTTATTATACAGCGCAAAGTCTTCACCCAAGAAGGGAGAGCGGCCCAGCGGCGGGCCACGGAGACGCCACGTTCACTTCGAAAGGCCTCACTCGTAAACCAGCTCTTCTTCTGTAATTCAGATTAAACTGAGTCAATCGTCACCAATCAAAAGCTGCAGTTTTCATCTTAAAATATATTAATAAAGCAGAAGCGAGGGACCTTTGAGATCACGTTCAAAACTGTTTATAAAGACCTGCCCTCTGGCCACATGCAAATAAGGCCTCTCTTTTTGTGTCATACTAGTTCACCATCATATTACCGTACATACTATACATCACATAATACACACATTAGGCCGTGACAGAGCTTTTCAGTGAAAATTAAGTAGAATTAATTTTGTCTGATGCTCCAAAAACTTTGCAATCGTTTGAATAAAAATGTTTAGTGAACTGATGGAGAAGAAGGAATAAAATGAATAAAGTAACAAAGTAATCAATCAGAAGAAAGAGCACCGTTGCTCTTAAGAAATCTCAATGTGCAAAGATCATAGCGGGTGTGTGTGTGTGTGTGTGTGTGTGTGTGTGTGTGTGTGTGTGTGTGTGTGTGTGTGTGTGGGAGAGAACAGATGACGTGATTTTATTCATTCAGCTCCGTCTGTCAAAACAAACCTGGCTCACCTTGCTCCCTCGTCCCGGGCAAACGTTCTTCTGCTGTGTGGCGCGTGAGGTCTGGTGTGATTGGTCACATTTTTGTTGTTGACTTCTGCTTTCTGTCATCTTTTATTCGTCTCAATAAATAAGTAAGTCAGTAAAATGTATTTGTACGGCGCTCGTCACAGAGCAGCCGTCACAAAGTGCTTCACAGTGGCAGAGAATATGAAATGTCCCGACAGAAACAAAGTTTTAACTGCTGGCTGATGCCAGGAAGCAAACTTTTGGACTATGGACAGACTATAGATGTAACGATTCACTCAAGCCTCGATTCGATTCCCGATTTTAAGTTCACGATTTCGATTTTTTACAATTTTTCCCAACAAAATCACTTGCAGTTATTTAATGGCCAAATATGTTTTCTTTTTACTTCTGCCTTGTTGTTCTTGTTTTAAACTGTAACTTTCCATTGTCTTACTAACAAACCTTAAAGGTGTAATACAACATTTTGATTTCCGGGTGGATCACCTAAATAATTGGTGGGTCTGTTTGTCAATCATTCTGACGAGCTGCTTTCGTAAGGCGGTTCTCCGTGCTCGCGCCCAATCAGCTTCTCCCTTTTGCGCATTCAGAGTGTTTATGTAGCCGGTGAGCTTCTGAGCTCGTACTTACCGATGGCGAGTCTGACATAATAAAACTGTAGCTGTTTCGGAAAAAAAAAGCTTTATTTATGAGCGAGGCGGATCGCAGAAACTGTAAACAGAGCCGTGCACGCCGGAGAAGAGGAGGTCGCGCTCGTACACTTCAGCGTTTTCTGGGAGAAGCAGGAGAGCCAGGCGGATGGTCTGGCGCATGCGCGTTGTTCAAAAAGTGAGTAACAGACGTGGGGCTTCGTCTTTTCGAGAAAATGTTGTATTAGACCTTTAACACTGAACAAAGTGATAAATGCGTGATATGGAAATGATCACAAATACACAACGCTGTCTTTTGTGCTTTAACAAGTTAAAAACATGGTGCAGACATGTTGTGTTAGCAGTGGCCTGTGTTGTTGGAGAAGTTGTGGTCCCTTTAAGAGATGCAGAGCTGTCTTTACTGGCGTGGAGAAGCGAGCGAGACTTGGGGAGTTAACCCCGAAACTGAGGACAGTTTGTTTGAACCCTGGTCTGTTGACCGTCTGGAGGCTAAAGCGCTAAAGCTAACACCTGGACAGCAGCGGTGAGACACTCAGACGTCACCTTCAGCCCATCACTCCACACATGTTGGTGTGTTCATGGCTTTTCATCTTAAAAGTCTGTGTTATGCACTGTAAAACATAGTAGCCTGCTAGCACTAGCCAAACGGCTATCTGACGACGGGATGTGGTCATACTGATCTACTCCATTGATCTCATTATTGTCTTCGTGGTACCGAGCCTTCAGAACAGGGTCCAGCTTGTCTCGGTACTGTCCAGCCATTTTTTTCTTTGATACGGTGAATTTTTTTCAATACGAGTGCCTCTCGTAGCACTGTGTGTAGCAATTCTCCATGTAAACAAAGATGGCTACCGCGGCCCACAATGCTTTGTGAAACGACATCACCTTTCGCGCCTCCAACTCCGCCAGGTGCAGCGTGTTAGATTTCCGTACTGTGCTTTCACGAGTTTGTTTACAGGCCGTTGGGAATCGATTTTGTTTTTTTATGGGTTGATTGACACGTAAACCAGTTTGAACTGATTTTAAAGGGGCTGTATCATACAAAATTCACTTTTTGTATGTTTTAACCTTGTTATATCGTTATGTACTCACCAAAAACACCCCAAAGCGTTTTTTTCAGCCGTGCCTGTGTGTTTGAGCTTTCCTGGTGTTTCTGCTGCTCAGAGAGGCAGCCCCTCCCGCACCCGTCTGAAAGCAACAGTCAAGCAAGAGCAAGAGTCTGAAGGGTCTGAAGGGTCTGCACTTGGTGAGTTTCTAACAGGAAAAGACGTTTTCGCGTGTCTTTGTGTGTAGAGAAGCTAGAGCTAAAGAGCTAAAGCTAGCCAGCATATTTTGTTTTGAAGCGTTGATTGGTTGAAGTACGCTGTCCGTCAAAGTCCACAGGGGGAGAGGCGGGATTTTCAGTGAAACAGAGCGTCTTCTCTTCCGGGTTTCAGAATTAGCCCCAGAAAATCTTTTATTTCACACAAAATGACTTTAACTTAGCGCCAAAAATAAACTATTACCATGTTAATGCCATTTCTAGGGTTTGGACTAGCTAAAGAAGCATGATACAGCCCCTTCAAAGTGATTCTTGAAACATCTTTACTTCCATAAAATAGAAATTTGCGTGAACTTTTCTCCCACCAAGACCAGTGGTTGCCTGAAAAAGCCATCGCCGTTGTTTTGAGACCTGACCTGAGTGAACTGCTGGCTGATGGGAAAACTTCTTCTAGTTCTTCCTGGACTAGGTTTTTCTGCAGGTCCGTGTACGTGATATCAGTTTTCTAAATACCTGGCTGCATCTGATCGTGGCGAAAAGACTTTAAAAGAATACTCCGAAGATTTTGGACCCACGCCCTATCCCTATCATTTACAAAGTGAGATAAGCTCATAAATACCTTTTATGTGTCCGTTTGTCCAGTGCCTGGCTAACAGCTGTTAGCATCGTAGTTAGCTTAGCTCAACTACGGCAGTTGACGAGGAGACAGAGCCAGACTGAGAAAGTGGACATAATCCTCCTTCCAGCGGTCCAGGGGACGGCGTATTAGCACGCAAAGTAAATCCGAATGGTTATAAAACATTTTAAAAGACGTGTTTTCTTTTCAATCCCTTAAAATAGCGTTTTGACACTCACAGATCTGCACAAGCATAGTGCACTGCGGAAGGATATACCGGCGCACAGTGGCTGAGTCTATGGTTTCTACTGCTGTGCTCCGGTGTATCCTTCCACGGAGCACTGCGCATGTGCAGATCTGTGTGGATCAAAACGTTATTTTAACGGATTGAAAAGAAAACACGTCTTTTAAAATGCTTTATAACCATTCGGATTTACTTCACGTGCTAATACGCCGTCCCCTGGACCACTGGAAGGAGTATTTTGTCCACTTTCTCAGTCTGGCTCTGCCTCCTCTTCACCTGCGGTAGTTGAGCTAAGCTAACTACGATGCTAACAGCTGTTAGCCAGGCACTGGACGAACTGACACAACAAAGGTATTTGTGAGCTTATCTAACTCTGTAAATGATAGGGATAGGGTGTGGGTCCAAAATCTTCGGAGTATTCCTTTAAGAGGCTGAGACTGGTGTCAAGACCGAGAGCGCTCTCGAGTACTCGAACACTTTCTGAATGGAATCCAGGGTGAGTAACTTTACTACAGTTGAGCCTTTCCTGCTGTGGCATGTCACAGTTTGTGTCAAGGAGCTGGAAGTATGTAGAGTAACAGCTGACAGATGGGTCGACTATGCTTCATGTTTCAGGTTCTCTGGCTGCCAAGGAATGACGTGTGGAGGGATTTTGACTTTAGTCTTCAACCTGGCGTGAAATATGGAGGTAGAGAGAGGTCAAGACAGGTTCATGGACAGCCTGCTATATTCTCCTGGACGTATTAGAAACTCCATGATGGTGGATCCTTACAGCTGCTCACCAACCATGCAATGCAAAAATGATCCATTTTCACTTGAAATGTGTAAACTGGGCCTGATGGCAGCGTTGGTAAATATCATTTCAAGCCGTGAAAAGATTTTCTTCCAATTGAGAATTTGTCAAACTGACATTTGAAAACAATCCTGAAGAACAGCCTGAGGGCCCCGAAGCGACATTGTGTGGACAAACATTTCTCCTCTCGGCTGTTTCCTTTGACCTTATAATTGCAGGTGTGATTTCTCCAGATGCTAATCCATTTCCTGCTGGAGAGATGGGATCAAAAGGCTTTTCTGTCAGTGTAATGGTCTTCCTGCTGTCGTGACTCCACTCCTGCATGTGGTGTCACTCAAACTTGAATTGCTAACTGATTTACATGTTTGTCATGTTTGTTTAAAAGGAGTTGAAGTGACTTCCCTGAGCTGTGAGATTCTTCCATCGAAGGGCTGCTGTTGACTTTTGAACCCACTAATGCATTCTGGGTCTTTCAAGCCCTCCAGCATTTTGCTCATAGAGTCTTTTCTTTCACTGGATTCAGTGAATGAACACGGCCGTCTTTACTCAGAAGGTGGGTTAAGCTGTTACCAGTGCTGGTTAACCCACACTTTGATCTGGTGTCAGTCAGTAAACCATAAAGATGCAGCATTTGATCATTAACTTGTCTTCAGGACAGTATGTTTCACTTTCCTGACTTTAATTAAGTGAAAATAATCCATTTTTGACGGCAGTAACCTGACTGAGATCGTGAATATGCTCATTCCCAAATCTCCTTCTCGCCTGTTTTTAACGATAGCTCTATCTTCAGACTGTGCTCGGCTTGTCGGTATTCATTATTCATCATCAGCTGGGGCTTAATTTTTCATGCTGTTGATACAGCGGTTCCCTGAATGCAGCTTAGTCTGATTATCTTAGATCCTCATGGAAGAAAGAAGCTGCACATCTAGCCATGATCTGTCGTCACAGCCTGAGAGGCTCTGCATCGTGGTTTTTAATGGACTGATTGCATTGATTAAAAGAACTTCACTGTTTCCTGAACACTTTCCAGAAAAACACCTTTGCAGAAGCATGTGACGTTAAAAAAAGAAAAAGCACATCGTTTTGCTGTGCTCTGAAGAGAGACGTGTTGAAATGCCTGATGTGTGACTTCTCACACACCGGGATGACTGTGTCAGTTTTTCCGAGCCTCTGCCCGTCGAGATATCCTCCCAAACATCCCGGCAGAGCTGTGAAACGGACTCGGCACGGCCAGAAAGAAATCCACCCGGGATGTTAGCAGTGCTGAGAAGCTGGCGGCGCCGTGCGATACGCCAGTCATCTGGAACGATTCCGCCCCGAGTCGGAGGAGAGGGGAAAATATGCCGCTATATGCTCAAGTGAAAATCTGTTTTTTGTGAGGTTAATGAATGTGGGGGGGAAGCGGCTTTGGCAAGGTTCGGGGCTTAGAGTCTGTAAAGTTGCGACTCAGCTTGCTGGGAGTTCGTCCGTTTGCAGGGAGCTGAGATCAGCGCTAGCTTCCACCCTAATCCAAGTGAAGGACGGATGAGTTTATATTACAGGAAGAGCTCGGCGACCCCGAACAGGAAACAGGCGACACGGGAGGAAGACACTGGAGGCCAACGAGGGGGGACGACAAGAGTGAAACGGCGAGAAGCGAAAGTGAGAACGATGGATGCAGAGTTCAAGAGTTGACTGGAAACAAGCACTTCACCTCGAAACACAGCAGGATCCGATCTGCCTCTCTGCAGAGTGGAACTGAAACTTTCTAATTACTGCTGTTTAAACACAACCAGCAGATAAAAGGTGCAAGCCGATGGAAATAACAGAAAGAAACGGTGTTAAATCTCATCACAGCTTGGCCAGAAGCCAGACGCACTGCTCGCTATCAGAAAGCCCCACAAAGGGAAGCAGCGTGAACCTTCACAGGTGGAGATAAGCCTCATAATCCAAGGTAGGACTGTCAGAGATAAGAGGAAGTTCAAAAACAGCTGGAAACATTTTGCAGATCAAAAGGCTGAATGCTGGATGGCGTTAAGGTGAACGGATTTTAATATGGTTAAGCTCCGTTCTTTCATCTGGAACAAGAACAGGACAAGAGGCCTGGGAGTAAACCTGCATGTCTCCAGCGTCTCGCTGCTGATGGGACGCTCTCTTATCTCTGTCTCCTCTCCCACACCACAAACACTCTGTGAGGTTTGTTCTCAGCTGCTTTGGCATCTTAAACGACCAGCTGACCCATGTGCCAGGAAAGCACACAATCGAATGAATGGCTTTGATATCAGACTGTTCTCTACATAGTGAGCAGTAATCATGCCTCAGTGGGTCTTGTCAGGGTTTCATTACGCTCACAGTTCAGAAACGACACATTTTTGATGCTATTGGCATTTTTCTGAGATTCAGGGGCTTCTCGCTGACGGCTGTGGGATTATAATGAAGATGCTTCTGTTTGTGAAGTGCAGCTGGACGGTCCACTGTTGGCTCGGAGCGGCTCTCTGCTCTGTTTACACCTTATGTTGAAGGTTTTCGATTCAGTTCATTTTCCATCTGTGATCAGATGCTTTTTAACAGTGATGACATGGAAGGCAGTGCAGCATTGTGGCAGAGGACAGATCTTTCTTTGCTATACAGAACACATGCAGAACATGATGGCGCTGATCAAATATGTCAAGATCAGATCAAGATACGGAGGTGAATTCATGAAAAGCAGGGTCTTCCTCCATTCCCGTGATCCCTACCTTACACTTAAAGAGCCTTTAGAGGCCAGAGAGCCACAGCAGTTCTCAGAGGTCTGAACTTGTGCTTGACGCAAAGCCTAAACACACAAACACGTCCAGGTTTCAGCTGTGAGAAAACCCGAGTGACGGAGCGGGCCTCGGGATCCCTGCAGCGCCAGAGGAGTGTGTTGCGCGTCTGCTGTGGCCTTTGTGTAAACTCTGCGAGCGGCATGACGAGGAAACACGACGACTCGCCTGCTTTTCTGTTTACCGTCCTAAAACTTGGCAGCGGACGCGGCGTCTGAAGCCAAACGCTGAGAGCGTGAAAGAATCTGGGCCCAGAAACAGAGTAAGCAGTACACAGGTGTTTACATGCTGCAGTCTGGCCGGGCTGGACGGGGCGGTGTGAAAATGATCCCAGTGTCTGTTTACACAGCAGAAACGCGGCGTTTCAGAAGCGTCTGACGATAGTGACGATATGACTGAGAGAGATCACTGCCAGAGACACACACTCTGTGCACGTTTGTGCGCCTGCACAATCTATATGCAAGCCTGCCAAGAAAAGCTGAGGCCTCGTTTAAGACAACAGCAGCACGCTCCGGCTGTCAGCATAAACACGGCTCTCTGCAGATCCACCTCATAAACGTCCATAAATCACCGTCTCCGGTCGTGACGGCCGTTCAGAAAACACTGCAGCTTTTGTTTATTCCTGCGGCTTTAAGAACCGTGCAGTGTGTGAAGCAGAGGGAAATCCCTGGTCCCCGCTGTCCTGATCGTCCCCTGTTGGTCCTGCTGCTAACGGACTCCTGTAGACAGACCGGCGTTCTGTGGAGCCTCGGGATTCAAACCCACAGCCTGAGCAGGGGGGGAGCGGCGCCTTTCAGGAGGGGCAGAGAGGGAGGGGAAAGCCTAGAAATAGTGCGCACACATGGATTTGTTCAAGTCTCCACAGGAGCAACAGCTGGAAAGTATAAAGCTGGAGAAATGAAACGGTGGACGATATTGAGAGTGTCAGCAGCCGTCGCTGCTCCTGATACCTGCTTTATTTTTAACTACACGTTTCCTCTGCTGTCTGCAGGTAGAGGAACCATTGCAACACTCAGTCCCTCACGTCACGACATGATCTGTCTTTATCTCTTCACATCTTTCAAAATGCGTCTGTTTTCTCAGCGTACGGCCAGATTAAGGCGTCTGAGTCAGTGGGCGGGAATATCTGAGGAGCGTTTAGCAAGACTGCGAGCGCTCGTCTCCGGATGGATTTCAGAGAGGAGAAGAAAGAGTGTGGAGAAGAAAAGAAGATGCAGATGAAAATAAAACGCAAGACAAGGAGAGGGGGTAAAGAAAGAGGTGGAAGGTTGGAGGGAATGAAGGAGATGTTGAGAGAGAAGCACCGGAGGCCGCGCCGCAAGGTGAAATCTAATGAGCTCAGTGTTTATCGACGAGTGAATTAGGGACGCGATTACACCAGGGAGGGTGGAAGCGTCTGCACACGTAGACACACACACACACACACACACACACACACACACACACACACACACACACACACACACACACACACACACCACTCTAGGTAATTCCAGGACCTGCTGATGCTTGAAACGTAGAGCAACCTCAATACATCTCATTCTCTCTGGCTGTGCATGAAGACTGAGAGCTGAAAATAACCTCCGGAGCTGAAGCGGCGGCGGCGGCGGCGGCGTTGATGTCCTCCACCTAGACCGTTTCCACCGCCTGGCTCTGCTCCTGAGAGTGTGTGCCCCTCCACTGCGCTCATTAAAACCCCCGAGTAAAGGAGGAGGCCGCCGTCAATCCTCTGTAGGACCACCGGGGTTGAGGGGAGCGACGCTCCGAGAGGAAGGGGGGGGACACTTGTTTTGCGACACTTGTTTTGCTCAGACTTGGAGGTGTTTGGTCAGCAGTGGACGAGGACTGGAGCTCAGCTGGATTGTTTGCGGTGTGAAGAAAAAACAGACCAATCACAGTCTTTAGTTTACATTTTGAAACAACCTGAACAGAAAGATCTGCCTCAGACAAAGCGGACCAGCAGCTCATTATCTCTGACCGGTATGTGACGGTGATACCAGGAAGAACAGGAAGTAAAGCCGTCCTCAAGGTCGTCCTGGGTCGACCTTCAGCACGACTCCCAGTCTGGCTGCTGATTATCTTGCATCTTTGAATTTCTTAGTTTCTCTAATCATCATTTAAAATTCCATTCATTGTTTTTGGAGATCTGTACTCGACACCTTAGTTCAGGAGTATGTGATCTGATTAAGAGGATGTAGTGATTGAAAACTCATCTAATGGTGAGAATCTCTGTTTGGAGTCCGGACTGGAACGGGAAACCTGATTGCTCCGGTTTACTCCCACTGAGAAACACAAAGAAAGGAAAAGCTGTCAGAGGTGTGAAGCAGTGAAAGCGACGGTCTGCCTCTCTCTGCCTGACCTGTGATGGATGGACGACCTGTCCGGGGTTGATCCTGGTGTTTTGCCCGCACTCAGCTGGAATTGCCTCAGGGCCCTAAACTGGATCGATGTTGTGTTTCAGAACAGAAAACCACCCAGCTCTTTCCTGGCTGTCTGAATCTCAGTACAGTAAAAGTCTTATTACTGTAAAACTAACAAGAGTGACCTTTAACCTCCTGCAGTGAATGACCAGGGAACCTACACAGAGTTCAAGGTTATCTTGTTTCAATACTAACAGCAGTGACTGGGTGAGAAGGAGGAAGGTTAGACTGAGGTCTGTCCTGCACAAACAGAGAGGCTGTTGGGAAAACTGTGGTTCAAACCGGCTGAACCAGGTAATTCGCCTGCAGGGAAGCACAGGTAAACACCTCCTGCGTCTGACGGCAGCATTAGTTTGTAATGGAGGCGTGGCGGCGCGTGACGGCCTGTCCAGGTGGCGGATGTTGACTAATGACTGGTACGTAGTAACATTCAGATTCATCAAGAATAATAAACTCCAGACACGTCAGCGTCACGTCCTTAAAAGGTTGAGGAAGAATGTGAATAAAGGCAGATTTTGTTATATTTTCCTTTATATTTGGAGCTTCAAAGAATATGATTAATAAAATATGCAGTATTTTGATATATATTAGAATATAGAGTCCATTCTCATATAAATTCATGACTCCTGAATGGATAAATGCGTCATGCTGCCAGATTTTTCTTCATTATCAGAATGAAAAAGTTGTAGATCTTCATCTTCCAGTCGGTGGAACGTCCCAGACTTCAGGCATTAATGAGATGAAGATGGGCTGCATGCAGGCTGGCTCCGTCCATCAGACGTCACTAAAACCTGTAGGATATCAGCGAGGGAACTAAACTCCTTCCTGAGCTGGATCCGGCGTCTCTGGGTGGATGAAGTGGGGCAGAAGGGTGAGTGGGTGTCTCCGGGACTCTTCTGGGACAGTCGCTGCTCCCGCAGAGCGAAATGTGAGCTGGGCCGGGACAAACTCATGAACGCACTGCGACTGACCCTGACGGGGCGTTTAAGCAGTTCCCACGTCTCGTCCTCCTAACCTGCACCCGATGACCCCGCTCCACCGCCCCAGCAAACACCCGCCATCCGGCAAAACATGTTGTTTGACCAGAAAAAAAAAAAAAAATGTCTGGGCAGGAAATTACTTTGCGGCAGATAAATCCACAACTTTACATGTCGATTAGTGGAATTCTCCCAGCAGCGTCTTCATGTTGCTCACAGAAAGCCAGATTTCAGACTCATTTGTAAAAAAGCGGAGCCGGTTTCCCAATAAAACAGCAGCTTAAGTAGATCTTTTGATGGCTGTCATCCGAACGCCGTCATCTCACTCTCAATCCGCCTGGAAGCACTCAGCACTGAACCCATGCGTCTCTCAAGATAAACACCAATCAGCGTACTGTAATTCTGTTGTCTGAGTGAATCTGAGCCGGAGATGAGGAGGCAGACCGATGCTTTCGTCCTACAGGCCCTGCTGAGTTTCACACGTCTGCCGTGTGTTCAGCTGCATTGAAACCTGTCAGTGTATGTTATTAAGATGAACTGCGCTCTAAAGATAAACTCTGCAGCTGTGCAAATGTTACCTGAAGAACCCGAGGCACTGCTGTGACTGCGTGAAGGAATTCTGGATGTAGTATTACGGATTTGTGTCAGATATAATGTCAAGTATTGGAGAAAGAGAAACAATCCAGATAATCCATCGCGCCTCACTGTTTCCTCACCCAGTCACAAAGGGATGAAGACTATTTCAGTGCTTTTGAGCACCGTCGTCGTGTAAATGGGTATTCAAAATGCTATAAAAGTTTTGCATTATGTTTTGAAGTCGTGTAAACATGAATGAAAGTTTCCAAGTTGCAAAAGAATCCCTATAGACACATGCAGGGAGGAGCTGCTACCAAGGCTCCAGGTCAAACCCGGGTCTCCATGCTGCCAGGCCCTCATGCTCGTCTCTATAGCGCTCTACATTCAGAACAAACACACAGTAAAATAAAGCAAACTGTGAGCAGATGGTGGTTTTCCAGTGTTCTCCTTTCTCCTTGTCTCAACCAGTTTAAAAGCTTCAACATGTTAGAAAGAGGCTTTTCTTCTGTCTTTATCCATCATGTCCAAGAAGGACATGTTTTTTTCCCTGCTTAAGATAGAATACTCATTGCCTTGAGGATCGTGTTGTAACTTTCAGTTTAAACTAAACTGAAATGCGTGGAAGTGAGTTTTCTTCATGACACATAGCAGCCATGTGTGATGAAGCTCCGGCGCCGCGCTCGGCCCTGTGTTTCTGGGAGGAGTGTTTTCTGTGTAGACTCTGCAGCCTCTCAGCTGAAATAACGGGGAGCAGCTGCCGGTGTGTTTTCAGTTGTTGGAGACGGTTCTGCGTTGCCTTTGATGCGAGGCGTGGAGGCTGCGTGTGGACGTTGTGTCGGGTGACTCTTCGACGGGACCACAGGGTAATTCTGGGCCGTACAGATGTGGCGGCCGTGGAGTGGAGCCCCTCCCCTCCGGTCCAGACCCCCGCTCTGCTCTGCATGTGTTGTTCCTGAGACCTGGAAACAGTCGCGGCGTTCAGAACCGCTCAGAGCTGTTTGTTCCCGGGTCCCCCCCCCCGGCCGCCCCTCTGCGCTCCACATCTGCAGGCCGTGAAGAGCGGGGCGGGCCGTGACATCTCCGCTCTGGGCGTCTGTTTTTGGTGAATCGCCGCCGCGCTCTGTGTTTCTCTTGGCCCGATTCGGGCCCCATCTGGCAAACACTGACCGCCTGCTTTTCACGAAACCCTAAACAAGAGTGTGTGGAAACCGCGCTGACTGCCGCCTCTGTGCGCTGCGTTCAGTGTTCAACATGCTGAAATGACGGCGTCGCTCCGACTCGCTGACGTCTCACATCTGCAGCGTGTCCAGCCGAGGCTGAGCAGATGGTCCCTCGCCGGACGTCCCCCGCGGGGTTTCAGACCAAAACGCTCGTCTCCTTTGGGTAACCCGACACCCTCACCTTCTGGCTCTGCTCTTTGTCTCTGACAGGCGTTTAAAATGGACAGATTGAGTCCTTTGTTTCGGCTGAAGGTGACGTGCTGCTGCTCTGCTCGTCTCTCTTCACACCACTTCAGTAGACCTGTGTCTCCCTCAGGCTTCGCTGCTTCTGTAGCTACAGGGAAATAGTTTTGGGCTTTGGCCCACGCCTGGCTGTTATTGTAAGAAAGCTTAGTGAAGCTCCGCCCCCGGCTCGGCCCGCCTGAAAGCCGTACGACAAACAACAACACACAACCTGTAGTTTGAATACCAAGACGAGGAGCTGTCCGGATGTCCTCTGCCAACAGATTGTTGTCAGCGCTGGTGCGCCGTGCACGCCGTGCACGCCGTGCACGCCGTCCTGATGCCAGGCTGAATGACTGTCACAGATGTAAGGAGTTTAACGAGGGCTGGGAAGAGGGAAGTTCACACCTGAACACCCCATGAATCAGCTTCTTCATCAGCAGGTTGAAAAGGACGGACGGAAGAAACAGAGATTTACTGTTCACTGCAGCCATGTTTGTTTCTCTGATGGCTTCACTGAGGAGGAGGAAGTGTGTGAGGGTTAGAAACTCATCCCGCCGTTCCCACTGGACACTTGGGAAACTGGCACGCCGCCCAAAACCAGCCAGTCGTCCCGGCCGTCCAGACAGATCGCTAATAAAGTTGTGACTGTGGGATGTGAGCCAACTGTGGCTGATTAAACACAGCTGTCTGCTGCTGCTCATAAAACCCAGCTACATCTCTGTCATGTCAGCAAAACGCCCGGCTCACTGAGAGTCATGAGGAAGACGTGGAGTTTGGAGATGTGTTTCATTAGAGTCTGTCATGTGACTCCATCTCCAACACTTCCTGCCTGAAACGCCGCTCCTCCATTGGCTGAATGGTCGTTATGTATAATTATGAAACGGCTCAATGAGGTCCTCGTGCGATAATGTCTCTCTTAATACGGTGGCGAAGCCTTCATCGCAGCAGCAGTTCCAGCTCCCGCTGAGGCACACACACACACACACACACACACACACACACACACACACACACTACTAATGAGAACATTGGAGCCGTTTCCTGTTCACAGGCTCTGAACTCGTCCGTACAGTCGACCCCATCATGGACTGGTTCAGTGTTTATGGCCTCCAGCAGGTAACATGACTAATCCTCCAGCTGAGAGATGTCAAACATAAGGCCTGTGGACTAAATTGGCCTGTGACAGGCTTCGATCGGACACCCCAAAGTAAATGGAAAACATTTAAAGGGGCTGTATCATGCAAAATTCACTTTTTGAAAGTTTTAACCTTGTTATATAGTTATGTACTCACCAAAAACACCCCAAAGCGTTTTTTTTCCTTCGTGCCTGCGTGTTTGAGCTTTCCTCGTGTTTCAGCTGCTCAGAGAGGCAGCCCCTCCCGCACCGTGAAAACTCTCTGTTTCCCACGTTCACGTCACACGGTGAAGACGGCTCCCCTGAGCCCCCCTCCCTCCCGCAGGCCCTCGGCAATCAGCGGTGTCGCTTTTTTGTAACTCCGATTACGGAGATAAACTTTAACCATCATCTGAAAGGAACAGTCAAGCAAGAGCAAGAGTCTGAAGGGTCTGAAGGGTCTGAAGGGTCTGCGCTTGGTGAGTTTCTAACAGGAAAAGACGTCTTCGCGTGTCTTTGCGTGTAGAGAAGCTAGAGCTAAAGCGCTAAAGCTAGCTAGCGTATTTGTTTTGAAGCTCCGATTGGTTGAAGTAGCTGTCAGTCAAAGTCCACAGGGGGAGAGGCGGGATTTTCAGTGAAACTGAGCGTTTTCTCTTCTGGGTTTCAGAATTAACCCCAGAAAATCTTTTATTTCACACAAAATGACTTTTCCTTAGCGCCAAAAATAAACTATTACCATGTTAATGCCATTTCTAGGGTTTGGACGAGCTAAAAAAGCAGGATACAGCCCCTTTAAAAGAAAACACTGATTTCTTTTAATTAAATTTCCTGAGAGTAGTGGACACAACACAGAGCTGAGCTGAGACTCTGGGATGCTGCTGGGAAAGATATGAAGCCATGCTGGCAGGGTGAGTTTGGAAAAACACGGAGGATGCAGCTGCTGTGCTTGAAGTTTGTTGTTGTTAGACAATTCACTGTATTTTGCACCTGAAGGTTTGATTGAAAATTGCATTATGATGAGATCTTAGTCATTTTCCTCATACATTTTTGGGGTTATAACGACAGATTTATTTACAGTATGTCGTCTGATTTACATCTGTAACCTTTTAAGACAGTTTCTCTGTTCTAACTCTGCTGAGGGATCGTCTCCTATATTGTGTTTCATTCAGGTTTATTTGCTGCTTCGCCTGATGTGCCTCATATCTTCCTCCACCATGGTTTCTGTTCATGCTTTTGGGAGCTTCAGTACAAGAAATATGACACAGAAATGACAGTTTCCTCCAGACTGTGTTTCTGCCTAATGCTTCATCTGGACTTCCTGTTTGTGACAGGACTCACTGCTGGACTTAACCTGAGTTTATCGTTCACATTTTGCGTGCAAATTGAAAACAAAATGTATTCGTTGAGCAGTTTGGCTTACAGTATAAAGCATCTTTAACCTCTAAAACTCCATGTCAGTCCTGGAAAACATGTTTCTCACAGAGGACGCTTGAGGGGTTCAGACCACAACAGGGGTGTAAAACAAGAACACACAGAAGCAAACACTTCACACTGCTTCATGCAGACCAGATGCTCAGTGGGGTGGGGGTGAGGTGGGGTGAGCGTTGTAGTCCTGCAGAAACACGGTTTAGGAGCTGCAAATCCTCCGCTGCAGCAGATCACACAGCAGGAAAGATGACGCCACTGCCTGATCCCGGCGTATAACTCAACCCAAATCAGGGGAGCTCAGGGCATCAGCTGGAAGAGGCTGAGGCTCCAGCTCACGGTGGGAGGGGGTACTTTCTTTGCCCCGGGCCTCTTCTGCCCTCCAGATGAAATGGCGGCAGACAGCTGAGTGATTGAAGGTGTGGTGGATATCTGGAGGTCTGTGTGGAGGATCCCGTCACTGTTTGACAAGCTGTAAGACCAGCTTCATCCACCGCTGACCTCCGTGGAACAAACACAGACTCTGGCTGAATCCAGGGAGCGAAACAGCAGTTAAATACCATAAAAACAATCCTTACTTCTCTCTTTTACTTTTGCCTCAAACATATCTATAATTTAAAGCTATTAGAGTTGAAGACAACACACTGAAAACTTAGTTTCTGAGTTCAGATCGCACATTTCTTCCACCCGTCTCACAAACACGCTTCTTATTTCTCTCTGAAAAGTAGATAAGAAAGAATAATTCATCGATAAATTTCTGTTAACTCCCCTGAATGCAGATCTGTTGACCCACATAGAGCCGACACGGCGGAATGATTCATCCTGGAGGTTCATCGAAGAGAAGCAGTGTGTGAAGATGTGATCAAGCTTTGTTGTGTTTACTTTTTAAAAAGAGAAACGATTCAGCCCCACCTCACAAACTGATTTTCTTTTCGAAGGAAGAATGCTTAACAAAAAGACAAAATACATCATTTTAATCTTGTTTAGAACCCATTTACACAACTTTTCAAGTGAAAGCATGTTTCGCACAGTTTGCCTCCACTCCTGTTGTTACACCCACTTTCTAAAATATTGTAAGCAGTGCATTTCAGCTGGGGAGGTTTTGGATAATCAGTCTGTAACAGACGGAGAAAATCTACAATACAACAGCAATACTCTTGAGTTAGAAATATAAAAACTCATTGAATACCTAATTTATTTCATCAGTAGTGTGAAAAGCAGCACATTGGCCTCAGTGTTGGTTTAGAACTAGTCAAATTGTCAGTAAATAAAGAAAAACACTGAGCCTTTTCTCACTCATAGTTTGGTGTCATCTGCATACTGTGAGTCCACTGCGCCTCAGGGATCCTGGAACTGATGCCGGCTGCGGCGCGACGATTTGCACAGTTATAATCATGATGAAAGGCGACTGGATTGATCAAACGCCGCCTGGTCACATGATCTGGTCACATGACCAGACAGCCGCTCGCGCTGCGCGCTGGGAGCTAAGCTACTCGGTTCAAACAAGACGTCAAACAGGAAGCTCCAGGTACATCATCCACCTCTAACCTGTCAGTCACCATCATCACACAGTTTGTCCTCCAGTCTCCCGCCTGCTACGTGGGGAGAAGCGGCGCGGCCGGCACAAAAAAACTGTGCAAATCGTCGCGCTGCAGTCGACATCGTTGCACTACGATTCCCAGAATGCCTTGGGGACCGGTCACATGACCAGACAACCGCTAAGCGCTCGTAGCTAAGCTACTCGGTTCAAACAGATCGTCAAAAAACTGTGCAAATCGTCACGCTGCAGCCGGCATCGTGATTTAAAAAAAAAAAGAGGCTTTTGGCCGAGTTGGTAAGCAGCTTACAGTCAAGTCGGCACCGACCAACTCGGCCACTTGAGAGCCCCCCCCACGAGGCCGACTTGGCTTGATGCCGACTTGACTGTGTCCCGGGGGCGGTGCCGAGTTGGCCAGGGCCGACTTGGATTGGTGCCGACCTGACTGTATCCCGGGCCTCAGGCCTCCTGCACGTTCATGTCTTTGTTGACAGTCTTGGTCTTTGGGTGGAGGACAGGAGTTCCTCTTTCCTCTTTCTTTCAAATTATAACATTTTATGCATGTTTTGATTATGTTTATAGTGTCTGCAGCACCAAAGATAGTTGTTGGAGTTCCTGAAGCAGCTCCTTTGTGTCACGTTGCTCTGTAGATGTGCTGCTGTGGAGAGTAACTCAGCCTTGAGAGCGCTGCGTGCACGTGCTCGTGCACAGCAGGGTGTCATGTTTCTCCCTCGCCGTGGCCTCATCGGGCAGGCAGGGCATCAATAATGCACAGGCCCTGGAGGTGACTTTGTCTCAGAGGAGTTCCAGAGCACGGCGTCCCTCAGGAGACACAGTCACACTCAGGACCAGATTTCTGTCCGAGACTGTTGGTCTGTTTTAGTCAGTTAAGAAGAACCTGGTCAGTTAGACTCCACTGGAATATAAAGACAGTAAACCAGCTGCAGGTCAGAGTTTCCAGTGAGGAGTGTGTCGCTGTGTGTGTTTCTGACATTAATGTTTATGATGCGCGGGGGAGAACATGCACTCCATAAATCCGCTCTTATTGTGCTGAACACTCTGGCCCGGGAGCTCGACAGGTTGATCCCCGGCTTCACCTCCTGAATCACTGGGAGGTCTGCGCTCCTGAAGGTCAGAGGTCACTGCCTAATGGTTGAGCCTGAGCTCCTGAGACAGACAGTGAAGCCTGGAGACTGTTCAGATTGTGGGTACATTTGGACACTTCCAGTAGATCACGTCCAGCCTGCTTCTGGTCCTCATGTTGGTGTTTTATCCCTCATCTCTCTGTTCTGGTGTCACATAATCAGTCCTTCAACTCACTGAACCCAAAGCTCAGTGAGAATTCTCCCTCATGGCACAGATTCTTCAGCTTTGAGTCCAAACCAAAGTTGTGGTTCTTCAGGAATGAGTGAAGAGGAGATTCCAGGGTCAGAGGCTGCGTATCCGTTCTCCCCGCTCATTAACACTCACGGCCCTGAAGGCTTTTATTGGCGTTTTGGTATCAACAGAACAGCTTCGCGGCCTCGCTCTCAGCTGACAGCTTGTTGATGCCATCTTTAGCAGATAAGAGCCGAGGTCACATTTCACGCAGCCTATAAATTGTTCCGCTCGCCACCGCCTGGCTTTTCCAAACGCTCCAATCAGACGCATTCCAGTGAAGACGGTCTCCGTCTCCCTGCCATCAGGACGGAGGAATTTCACTCTGGACCTTGGAACCGATACGCGCCGCTGCTCAGACTTGAAGAAAAGGCTTCTGACCCCGACGTGATTTGAACACGCAACCTTCTGATCTGGAGTCAGACGCGCTACCGTTGCGCCACGAGGTCCTGCTGTAAATGCTGGACACGTCGGCGGTGTGTGTATCGCTCCGTTGGGAATAGCAGCGCATGGCAGGACTGATATAGCACTCAGGAAACACACTCACACTCACACACACACTCACTGGGGCACGCGTTGGCTTCCCAGCCTCCTCGCGGTCTGTGTGTGTTCTTTGACAGGAAACACACTCCGCCGTGAAGAATACACTGAAGAGACCTGTTGTCTGGAATCGTGTCGGAAGTGTGAGACAAAGAACAAAGGCCTCTCTGTTCCCCCCTCACCTTCCACGCTGATGGGACACCTGATCAGCCCGCCGTGGTGGCGGCGGCGGCGGCGGTGTGTCACACGCTTCTTGTGTGAAGTGACTGAACGGGTCAGTGGGGCAGCAGCTGAATGGACGCCCCGCCCGGCATTTCTGCTCTTATCTGTCCCACGGAGCGGGGAAAACGCGAATGAGATCTGGTCAGACTCTCCTGGTTATTTGTCACTCTGCTGGTTTTACAGATAAAGGTTTGTTTTCATTGTGTGGCCTCCTGCTGCCGTCCACTGTGACTGCAGCAGTCCAGAGGAGTGCCTGACTGAAATACGAGCCTGAGCTCATTCAGAGGAATGCCAGAGCATAAAGAACCTGAGGGCGATTGAACAGGCCAGTTCTCATAGTTCACAGCTCCATCCGGTGTCTCAGGGTTTCATCGTGACACAGAAACCTACCTTCATCCTAAAATACAGCGTCAAACACTTGAGATTGTTCAGATCTCCCAGTGAGCTCTTCGGAGTGCAGCTGATGTTTACTCAGCGCAGGTTCCACGGGTTTCTACAGGCCCGGCTGTGATGTGGACCGGCTCCTCGTGTTTCACTCCGTTTATTTTACTTCCTGTCCTCCTGACACACTGTAAGAGTCGCCAGTTTTAGTGTATTTAATGTGTCTTCAACACATCGCATCAGGGTAAATGTCTTAATGTCTGTCTGTCAACCATCAGATGTTCGGTTTATGATCTAAATGTCTGAAAAGAGCCTGAAAGTGTAACCAGAGCGGCATCGGAGGGAAAATGGAAATTTTAAAATAGACTGAAAAGCTGAATTATTAATACCCAAAGTGCTTTTCTGGTAACCACAATATTATCCTCACAGCTCTGCCAAAACTTTCTGGTCCTACTGGAAAGAAAAACACAACTTTTTGAAAACTCTCGGGGTCTGTCTCCATGTAAACAGGGGAAAACACCACTTTTCAGAAATGACCAGCGCTCAGTGGGTGTAAAGTAATCACTTCTTGTTGGGGCGTCTGCTGCTCCTTTCATTCACTCACCATGTAGAAGAACTTGACCTTCGGACAGTAAACCGTTCAGCAGATCTGGATCCATCATGGAAGGAAGCCAGCAGCCCAACTTCAGGATTTATCTTCTAGCTTTTCATATCGGCACATATGAGCACGAGCGCCGTGGCGAGGAGCGAGGAGTGCGTCAGATGAACTGTGATACGTAATGAATCACTCCTGGTTACAGTGTCACGCTTTGAGCTCATGTTTCCTGTTTTATGTGTTGCTGCAGGATTGGAGTGACTTTAAATGGACTCTGAATCTTGGTGTTCGATTCATTTGATCTAATATTTTTACTCGGAAAATTAAAGCAATAATGTTGATTTAATTTGATCTTTTTTTTAATAAAGAAGTTCAATCGGGAGTTCAATTGACTGCAAACTTAGCGAGGAGAGTGAAACCCAGCAGGTCTCTGCCAGTCCTGCGTGGATCCTGTTGCTCGCCGGAGCCAGGAGAGGGAAGGTGACACCAAAAAACAGGTTAAGAGGAGGGTTTGAGCGTTTTGTGAGCTGAGTGGCTGAAACGATCACGATCATCTTCCAAAGAGGCCGAACAACACACTTACAAAGAGGGAAGAAAAGTCCTGTCAGCCGATACCCGATATTCACACCTCGGCGCTGAGCGGTCCTGTAAAGAGACTCTTCCAGTGTGGATTCTGGATCCAGCAGGAAGCTGGAGGGATCCTTCTCAGGGTCTGGTAAAGTCTTCCTCCAGCTCCAGAGAGTTTCTGAGATTCAGAGAGAAGTGTCAGAGCTGCTCTGTCGTCTGTGCACTCCAGTTTGGTTTCCAGAGGCTTCCAGAGGTCAGAGAGTTGCGGCTCGTCTCTTCTCTCCTAGAAGTTTCTTCCTCTAAACTGGAAATGTTTCAAACCTGTACGAACAACGCCAGGCTGTTTCCTGCAGATTATCTCATGAGGAAATCTGTTGGTACCTTATACAGTAACACAAAGGCTTCATTCACCAGCTGCGTTGGAGCAGTTTTCTCTTCTTTTTCTGTTTTTTTTTTTGAAGAAACAACCTGATGAACTCACCATCTTTTCCCTGTTTAATAACCTCAAGAAGGAAGAAAAATACCACTCATGATTTGGCCCATTTTTCCTGGTGAACCACAGTGAAGCTCAGCACGGCAGAGCTGTGCACGGAGGCATTCAACCACAGCTCGGCTCGCTCGGCGTAACTCGTTTTAGCGTTTAGAAATGGCCTTGAGACACTTCGCAAAAGCAGCAGCAGCAGATGATCCCTGGATCGTTCCTGCAGGAACCAGCTGAAATCTGAAATATGATACCACAGGTAGCTGCAGACCGCAAGCATCAACCCGGAAAAGACCGAATTGGCTTGATCTTTCTGTTCGTTTGGACTTTAGTAACTTGAAGCTTTTCCACAAATTGGAGGCCCCTGTTCTCAAGTGAACACAGAAAAACACTTTTTGGTCAAATAGTGTCCCAATAACCTTCAAATAAACACTTTAAAGCTTTTCTTTGTTCCAGTGAAATGTCCAAAAACCTTCTCTTACAGCTGTTTCATTCTGCATGTTTTCCCAAACTCTGGAAAGTGGAGCCTCTTGCCGGCTGGTTTTGGCCCACTGGCCTTATGTTTGACACCCCTGATGTTAACTCTGCGGTGCATTTGGTTGTGAGGAAAATAACCAGTCAGCACTGAGAGAGGTTCGCTGGCTGTCTGCAGTGGGAAGTTTTCTCAGTGTGAGTTGAAGCCGAACCTGTCCTCTGTGGAGTCACATTGACGGTTTGTCCTGGGGAGATTTAACCCTTCCTGTCCCCGCCGACGCCGTCTGTCCCTGCAGACGGAGGACGAGCTGCGTGCTGAGCGCTCGGGCCGTCCGGCGGCAGATTAAAACATTTCATAACTGCGGCGGCGATGCCAGTCCAGAGCCGTGCTGGAGGCCCGGCCGGCCAGCTGGCACGATCATCACATGCTACGTTGTGATTAGATCAGCTGACTCCCGAGGAGACACGGGCGCCTAATCATCGGGGCTTGGCGCCGCCAACATGTTGTATGGCTTTACTTACATAATGCCGCAAATCCTCCGTCTATATGGCGCTCGTGAAGCTGATCCCATTACCCGGCTAATGCTGCGCCCTATCCCCCCAGGACCCCGGCTACTGGGTGCAGGTCCACCGGCTGGAGCACGAGGGGGGCATTCTGGACCTGGACGACCTGCTGTGCGACGTGGTGGACGACAAGGACCGGGTGAGTGGCCCGAGCCCGCCATGCGCTTCTGGTCACAGGAAGAGCGGCGAACTCCCGCCGCTCTTCCTGTGATCGCTCCAACCTGTTGGCAGCGCTCCACTGAGCAGTGCTGCGTTCAAGGTCCCGCTTTGATGTGTGTGTGTGTGTGTGTGTGTGTGTGTGTGGACGCTGTGAGTAAAGTGTGTGTCAGAGGCACGCTGGGATACCACTCTCCCCACTCCGCCAACTGTAAGTCATTACCCATAATCCCACTGCTGCGGTCCCATGGGAGCAGTGGTGACTCCACCTGAGTCACTGGCTGTTAGGTTTTAATGCCCCCGCCCCATCACCACCCCCGCAGCCCGGACGGACCATGAGGCCCGTTTCCACGACAACGGTGCTCAGAGTCACTGAAAACAGAGAAAATGAGTGTTTTCACGGAGCCTCTGATGCTGAGGCGCATTCATCAGATTTATGGACGTGTCTTGTGATCAGCTTGTTGATAACGCGCTGGCTGCAGGATGTGATCACTGACATGGAGTTCAAGTCCAAACCTACAGCAGCTCTACTGGAAAATGATCCAGAGTCCTGAAGCAGTGCCAGCTGGGAGTTCTACAGTAAAGTTTGAAGCCTGGTCTTAAAGCAGAGTCTTTGTCAGCCTGATAAGTGAAGCTCTTACCAATACTTTCTTGATTTTGCAGGAAGAATCCAACAGTTTGACATGATGCCAAAGACCTGAGGAGAAATGTTTAGTAAAAACAACATAAACAGGTTTAGCTTGAAATGTTTGACTTGATAAAGTTTACGTCCACGGGAGCTGTAATGGCGCTCTGTTATCTGTACAGACGTCCTAAAGTCAACGCCATAAACCTGCGGCGCTGCGACGGGTTGTTCTGATTACCTGTAGGAATTCATCCTCTCTGCAGCGACTGCTGGTTCTAAAGGTGACCTGAGCGATCTGTCCGCCTTATCTCTCATTCCTGTCTGTCGGCGCCGCGGAGCCGCCGCCGTCACGTGAAATCAGCAGAGATCAGTGTGTGTGTGTGTGTGTGTGTGTGTGTGTGTGTGTGTGTGTGTGTGTGTGTGTGTGCGTGCAGTAGGCGCCATGGCTACAGATCAGGTGGGGTCAGTGGGGAGGGGGTCGGCTGCTCTGCACCTGCTCCTCTCACCTTTCTGTCTCCATCTCATCCTGACAGAGAAACAAAGAGAAAAAAAGAATCAACGAAAGATTACTGGACAAATGATCAGTTAGAAGGGATAGAAGACAATTAATAAACAAATTAATTGAATAAACACATATGTCATATTTTCTACTATCTGACTGAGTTTGACACGAGGTTCTACTTCTTTTGGCTGCACTGTCTGATCAGGTGTGTGAGATCTCTGCACAGCTTTGGTGGAAGTTTATCCTTCTGAATGTGACTCAAAATAACAGTATTGTTCAAATTATTTGTAATATCTCAACTGCAACCAACTGGATTCAAATAATCAGTCTCAATAAGAAACTGAAAGTACAGGATTTGTTGCTTTTATTGTAGTTTTTCATCTGTTCTCACTCTGAGTGCTTACTCCCTCTGGTGGCCATCTTGTGTCATTACACTCGCACTGATCAAACCAGTGTAACAGAAACTGTTTTTCATTTCTTCCCGTTTTTTGTTTGTGTAATTCCACATCTTAGCAGGAGATTGATCACACAGACATTAATCTGCAGCTATGGCCTCTCCTTCATGTCAATAAGACACCGTTAAGCCTCCAACAATGGCACCTGGCCTTAAAGGTAAACAGCAAGACTCCGGTGACGAGTGCAGAGCTCAGCTGGAAGTCAGTTTGCATGGACCTGCTCTTCTGCATGTGTGTGTGTGTGTGTGTGTGTGTGTGTGTGTGTGTGTGTGTGTGTTATCTCAGTGTGTGAGAGTTCAGCTGCTTTGTGTGTGTATACAGTTGTAGAGGTAAATCCGGTCAGTCCAGTTCTTTTCCCTCGCTGCTGCCTCCTTCCCTGTTTTACTCTCTGATCCACAGGAAGCCGCTTCACCTCTAATGTGTCACTCTTTTTTTTTTTTTTTAAACGTGAACACTCCCAATCTCACACCTGTAGAGGCGTTCATTAGGGTTCCAGTTGTGGCACTGTTGCTGGTGCTGCATGTGTTTGTGCATGAGTCTGGCTCAGGTGAGGCGGTGAGTCACCTGCAGGCTGCAGCCTGTCGGCCTCGGACTCGCCGCTCGGTGGAAACTGTTTGTACGCTCGAGGCAGCGCAGGGTTTATTTTTAGCTGCTGGTTTTAAAGGGGGTGTCCTTTATGTAAACCTGGGTCCTGGTCCTGCTGTGGCTTTCACACTGGATCATGAGGGTCTTGGGCTTTCTCAGGAGTTTGGTGATTATAATCAAGCAGCGCCCCCTGGTGGAGACAGCAGCGCCAATATCGTCCTCTTGTCCTAAACTTCACATTATCAAGAAATAAAATTAAACAAAATTGTGGAATATGAAAGAAGAAAACGATAAATGTAAATGTATGCTTAAATCATTGAGCTTTACAGTATATTACCTGCATGTGGACGTGCACGGTTTGAATTGTTTTTATTGCTTGATGCTTTTACAGGCCTTTAGTTTTTTTAGTTGGATTTTACTACTACCCTAAAATAACTCTATAAACTTTTTCACTGCCTTCCATGATGATGATGATAATACAAACTTGATTTTCCAAAGCGATTTACACTGAAACGGCTCTAATTGACAGTAAGTGACTGTTGGTCCTCAGTCACTGAAAGTGATCTGGGCCTCATTTCAAAATGAAATTCAGACTGAAAATCTGCAAGAAAATATCCTCTCATTAAATGGAGTTGATGTGTGCTCCTTGGTCAGTTCAATATAGTTTTGAAGTGTTGCTGGTATTAAGAGAAACTGGACTCTCAGATTGAGTTTTGCATTTCATGGCCCCATGAGTCTCATTTCCAGGTTGGAGTCTGTTCGAGGCCTTCTGTCTGGAGTCTGCATGTTTTCTCTTGTTTCCTCTCAGTCTCCAAACTGTAGCCTGACTCTGATGCACTGACCTCGGTTCAGTTAAGATAATTCAGCCTGACTGAGTCTATTTATTGAAACTATGTTGAGACTTAAAGAGAAGGAAGTTGTTGCTTTTAGTTGAACATTAATGCGTACATTTTTCTTTAAAAATGAGTCTTGATTACAGCTAGATTTGTCGTTTGTTGCCAGTGTAAACATGTTCACAAAAATGATTCATGTATTGATGGGCCTGAGAATGGAGACGTGCACGCTGATGGTTACAGACACAAAACACCAGCCTCAAAGCCTCGCTGTCACCCATAATGCAGCAGCTGGAGGAGAAGTTTTTGTAGACATTTCACTGTATTTCGCACCAGATGCTTTCTTTAAAATTAGGCTTCACGTTGAGATTAAAGTTATTTTCTGCAGTAATTGTTTGGTTCTGCAGGAATATAGATATTTTTTTCACATATGCTCTGCACCACGACAAATTAAAAGTTTGGAGTTTAAATTTAGAGGTGATTACGGCTCTGTTTTTCCGATCGGGCCCTCTGAAGATGAGGCTGAGCTCCATGCGTCCCTGAGCTGAAAAGTGTTTGACACCCTGCTGCTGAGCCTTCAGGTTCAACTTTGAGAAATCGCTCCGGTGTGATGAAAGACTTCTGACAGTCACTGAACGGCTGGAAACAGCCGCAGAACCGGCGCCTCATCCGTACGGCAGATGGCAACGCGGCAATTAGAACGACTCCCGGTTAGAAGATGGCCCCGAGTAAGAAAAGCTCAATCTGGGTCTGCTGGAATGAGTTCATGAAGACGGGGCGAACGCCTGCGATATGGCCAATTAGATTAAATTAGATTAAACTTTAATGGTCATTGCAGGGAAATTGGGCTATTCCGTTAGCAATTACATTGCTGTGGTAACTGTCAAGTGTCGCAGCGCAAGACAAACTGATCGTCTCATTAGGAACACCGACTTATTGGAAAAGTGCAGTAAACACATCGCCGCCGCGGAAATTGCGGAAATGCGGCAGTTGATTTCATTAGTGGGGGAGAGTTTGGGGGAGTTAAACGTGAAAAGGCTCATTTCCCAGGTCTCCCGGGACTCATGAGGCTCTGACTTAAAGCTTAGCACACAGGGGAATCGGCCTGAGATACGCCGTGGAAAATGATTTCATCCTCGTTTTACAGGCCGCTGTCTGGATGTGTGTGTCTGATCTGATGAATAGGAAGTGACTGAGTGAGGAAGAGGAGGAGGAGGAGGAGGAGGAGGAGGAGGAGAGAGGCCGATCCCCAGCGGGTGGAGTGTGACTCCTCAGGTAATCAGCAGGAAGATGCTCTTTACAGACCCTGGATCAGCGGTCCATCGCTCTGTGTGACAGGTGGAGGTCGTCCTGAGCCTGCAGTGGCTCGCAGCAGCCACAGAGAGGCGCTCAAGCCCAGCTTATAGCATCCGCCTGGACACACACTCAGAAATGTGTCCATTTTTGATGGTGAAATTAAAAGAAGTATTGAGAAACCCCCCCGAAATGGAATAGAGGAGTCCAGCTTAACGTCCAAACCCGACTGCTTCCTGCAATTTCTGCTAATGTGTCCTCTTCATAACGAGCGCCGCATCCTCTCGGCCCCCGTGGTCCGGCCCCTTGGACGGTTGGCATTTCCTCGCCCCCCCCCCCCCCGCCCAACGATGGCATCGCCATGGCAACGGCGGTCGGTTGCCAAGCGGGCACCTGTGCAGGGTCGAGATCAAGCCGCGAGTGAAATTAGCCGGGGCTAAAGCGGGGACCCAGCAGCTGCCCCCTGGTAGCAGGACCCTGCCGGGGGAAATCAAAGACTAATTACTCTGTTTGTCTGCGGGTGTGTGTGTGTGTGTGTGTGTGTGTGTGTGTGTGTGTGTGTGTGTGTGTGTGTGTGTGTGTGTGTGTGAGGCCTGTTTTTGGCAGGGACTGAGGGCTGCTGGGTCTGGTTTCACTCCGTCTCTCAGACAAAGCGTTGCGTTTGCTTTGAGGTCCCTCCAAAGCCTCAGTTTGATAACTAGATTTTTATGTTATTATGACCTCTTGAATATTTTCCTGCAAAAAAAAAAAAAAAAAAGCCAGTTTGTTATTTTGCTCCATGAATCGATCTGAAGTCGTTGCCCTTGAGTGGCTGAATGAAGAACTGAGGGTTATTGATCGACTGGTTCAACTCGCATTAAAACTGCTGAAAACGAGGCCAGAAAACTCGTGGAGAAGAGTCAGCTTCACTCACACACATCTCTTTAACAGTCGTCCATCCATTCAGCGTTCAGCAGGGCCGGAGCTGACCCCTGACCCCTGACCCGGACAGGTCTGGAAAGAGCTGCTGTGAGCCAGCCAAACCTATAGGGGGCAGTGACTCATTCCCAAGTAGGCAAAATGTCTAAATGCATCGGAATATTGAGGTTTTCACTGGAGCTGGTGCAGACGCGTTTTTGAAAAGCTTCATTTTCAGGGGCTCCTGGCCTCGTCGTCATGGAAACAAACACCCAAAACCATAACGAAGGTCTTCAGCCGTGTGAACGGATCCTGGATTCTGGGTCTTCCTGCTTCCTGCTGTCCACTTCATCATCACGCAGCCGCTGGTGCACAAATAAAACACACACGCACACACACACACACACACACACACACACACACACACACACACACACACACACACACACACACACACACTCTGCTGCAGTCAGCTGTAATTAGCCTGTAAGGACCGGAGTCAGCTCCGTGTCCTCAAACACTCGGTGTGTGTGTGTGTGTGTGTGTGTGTGTGTGTGTGTGTGTCTGAGTGGATTTTCTCCCCCTCACCTCCGCCGCTCTGCTCAGAGGCCCGTGGGCGGGAGCAAGCAGTTTTTCATTTCATTTTCCTCGGGGGCTTTGGATTTATTGTCTGCTGTTTCTTGTTTATTCGGCTCCTACTTTTTGAACTCCACTTACTCGGGGAAAGGTTTGTCGAGCGCTGTTGTTCCTTCTCAGCTGCTCCCTCCTCCCCGGTTATACAGTTACAGTCCCTCGCAGCGCCGCTCGGCGCCGCTCGGCGCCGCTCAGCGCTTCCTGTTAGAGTTTATGATCATCTGTTGGGCGGCTGAGTGAGGAACCGGTGCAGGAACCAGGTTACAGAGGATCCTGTCGTCGAGCTCTCGGTCTCAGTTAGAGTCAAACGGGAGATGCTGAGATCGTATCGCGCTCCACTGGAGCTGCAGCGTAGCCAGCATGTGAAGTCGGGGTCTTCTGGCGGTCTTGAACTTGAGGTGACCCTTGTGTGTGTGTTGTGGACCTGCTGAGCCCCGTGTGGACGGCGGTGCTGCTGACGAAGCTCCAGCTTCAGCTGGAGAGCATGTGCAGTCCGAAGGACCGAACCCGGAGCCGGGGGGAGCATCGCCGCCGCTCCACACAGCAGCAGGCGATCCTCCATCTTGAGCTGCTTTTGGAGTAAAACTGGTGGAACGGGGTCACAGCCGACACAGCCAGTCCTGTAGGTGTTTCTGATCCCTCGCCCATGACGGCTCCCCTTCAGGAGCCGGGTTCTGTCCGTGCGCCAAATTGCTCCTGACGGGGCGTCTGCTCGCCTGAGTCCCGTCCGGCGGTGCCAGGACGCCTCGCCACAGCTCTGGATAGGCAGCGCCAAAGCAACGCAGGCACTTTAATACACCTACGCACACACACACACACACACACACACACACACACACCCTCCATGCGTGTGTCATGCAGGAGGATGTTGGTCCTGGCTGACAGCTGTCAGACCCGCTTTGGTTCCACTGTCTGGATCCTTTGCCAAACAAGCCCATTATCTGCAGGGGAGGGGGTCTGTGGGGGGCCTGGCATCGCCTCGGGGGCCCGATCTGGAGTCGGGCGCCAAGAGAAACCCCCTAAATAGAGGTGACAGCTACAGGCTCCCCAAATAGGGATCCTTCCGCCCACCCCCCCCAAGACCCCGAGGGCCCAGCTCGGAGCTCCGGCCCAGCACAGGGGCTGCTCTCTGGCGCTGTGGCGAGCGCCGGCCTGATTTCCTCTTTAAGCTGGACGACTTGATTGTCTCATTATGCGGCCGCCGGCGAGTCCGGACCCTCTCCGCCGAGGTCGCCTCCTCCACGTGCACGCTCTCCCTCCGTCCGGCCTCCTGGGGGCAGCCGTGCACTCCCCCCACGCCGCTCGCCGCCCACAACGGCGCGCCTGGAAATGACTCAAAACAAAGTCACAGGCAGTTCGGCAGAAAACCACAATCTTACACAGAGAACTTCAATCTCCCATCAATTGCTTATTCTTTTGAATACAGGCCCATTTCCCTCTCAGCTCCTCGTTAAACCAGCGAGTGTCTCTTCTGCATGACAAGTATCCCTCTGCAGCTCCTGTCTCGAGAGCCTCCGCACTGCGAGCCGCTGTTTTCAACACTTGACTACTTCTCCTCACAACCATATATAATTACCCTCACGGATCCAAAGTCACTCCAAGGTTGTGTATGAAAATTGGCTCTCAAATAGTCTCTGCAGCGCGGAGCCGCGGTTTAGGCCGGGCTAATTTATTACACGCTATGTGATACATGCACAGCGGGCCGGCCGGGGTCTCCAGCAGTGTGTGGGCTTAAATATTGTGGCAATTAGCGTAACCGCGAGCGTGGTCGGGGGGCTAATAGACCCAGGATCGGCTAAAATACGCATGAGCTTCAGAACACGCTTTCATGCACACGTTTAAAGAAGGACAAATGTCCCACAAAAGAGCAGGAGGAAGACAGAAAGACAGAAACGACCCTAGCGAAGTTTAAAGGAAGCGGCGCAGGATGAGAAGGCGTGGTGAGCCTGGAGCCAGCAGAGTCTGGCAGCGTACCCAGCTGAAGCAGCGAGCGAGCCGGTGCCAGGGCCGAGGGGCTCGCCTCGCTCTGGAGGACTTTCCACGAGCCGAATCCCCTCGAACCCAGCCTCTCACCGCCCCCCTCCTCACGAGGGACGCCTCCAGACCTCTCCAGATCCTGTCCCGCTCCGCAGAGACACCCAGCTGTAGAGAGAACCTCACGGCCTCGGCCGGACTGGGAGAACGGAATCCACTGGCACCTGCATGCTGCATTATGAAAACAGCAATCAGTTCAAACGTCTGCATGCTGTTAACTCTTACATCATATTGTTCATGTGGTTTCATGATAAAAACATGAAAAAGACAGTGCCGACTGGCGGCCTGACATGGTCACAACAAGTGTTGCTGTGGAAACGCAAAACTTTTGTCAAACTAAAATATAAAAACGGTGTGTTTTTCCTATAGCTGGGCCGTTAACAGTGATAACGTGCTGCGTTATCGCGCGCGAAAAAAAATGTCGCCGTTCATCTCTGCTTTTCAAAGTTGGGTCTGGGATCTGGGTCTACACGAGCAAGCTCTGAAATTCACTTTGATATATTTCAGTGTGGATGTCTGCCGGCCCAGCCTGGCTGAATAACGCTGTGAGGGGGGGGAACAAGCCGAACCTGTCGTCATCACAGCGCGCTCCAGCTGAGCGTTAAAACACACGCGCGTTTAGCGGTGAAACACGGTCCATTCCTCATTATTTGCCATATTGAACTCGGCCGAATTATCAGAAAAATCAGGAGGAAAAGGCTGGTATGAGGCACAAACTGAAATCAGGAGCGCAAATATGAAGAAAATGAAAATTAAACTTAAATGGCGTGTTTTGCTGGCGCAACGTTTCGGCCCGCTGGGCCTTCTGCAGGCGCTGAAAACACGCAAAATAAAGTACATTGCTGGCTTAATAAAGGTAAGAATGAGGCACCATGCGGCGTGACTGAATTCAGAATGTAGAGGAGCGGCGGGCAGTTTGAGACCGAACACCTGAACCACAGGAATTTATGTTGAGGTGACGACTGACCGTAACCTTTGAGCCCTGTTTAGTCACTATGTTATAAGATAAGCTGTAGATTCAGATTAGATCTTTGTAGTAGAAATAAACCCTTCCTTCTCGTTCCGCTCCACTGTCTGGGAGGAGGATAATCACAGAAAACATTTGGAGTGTGTGATCTTTGTAACTCCTCCCTGTTGTTTGGTTTCATTTCATTCTACTTTTGATTGATGTCACCTTGATCGCTGTTTTATTTATAATTTTTTTTTTTTTTTAATTTAAATGGAGAAAATAATTCAAAGTACTAACCTCAGTGAATCTGTATTTCTTACTTGTTTTTTTAATGCTTTGTAATTAATCTGCAGCTCACATGTGTGCTGAGCCGGGAGCTGTGAACCGTATGGATTACAATTAAAGAAAAATATTATTCCAAAAAAATATGTGGTTGTAAGAAGTTGGACTTTCTAAGACCCTGGCGACTTAATCCTGCGTGTACGGAGGGTTTTATCCCGTCTTTAAAATGCAAAATGTCTCAGTTTCCATTGTGTCCCGTCCTCTTTCTGCCTGCGCTTGAAGTCACGCATACTAAGCACCGCATGCATTCATTACAGAGGGCATCCCAAGGTCACCGGGCCGATTCCAGAGGACGTGTCTTTGTGTGCAGCTTTGTCCAGAAGGGATTTTTTCAGTAAAATTGTTATAAGCTCCCCTCACCACTATGACTTCCTCCTTCCTTTGTGCTTTAACGAATTGAGTGTGTGTGTGTGTGTGTGTGTGTGTGTGTGTGTGTGTGTGTGTGTGTGTGTGTGTGGTATTCAGTGGAGGATCTTGAGACGGCCCCTGCATGAATGCCTCATGTCTCTCTTATACGACAGATGTGCCACAGCCTACGGCTTGTTATACCGCTCGATGTGTGTGTGTGTGTGCGTGCGTGTCTTGTGCGTGCACGCGCACGAAGACTCACATGCGATCCCCCCCCCCCCATTCTGAAATCAGCAGGGAGTCTTCCCATGAAAGGCCTGAATAATAGGCCCTGGTTTATGGAGGGAGGGAGTCGTCCGTCGCCGAGCCTTCGCATGTGACGGTTGGTGATATTACCGCGGCGTTGAGCCGCGAGCGCCGTCCTGCACACACACATTAGTGTAGCTGTCTGTCCTCACTCAGGGAAACAGGAGTCATGTGATGGTGTGTTTTTGTCCTCAGTCAGTGTGGCTCTACTGCTGAAAGGCTGTTGCACTGTAAAATATTCACTGACGCTGTGTGTGTGTGTGTGTGTGTGTGTGTGTGTGTGGCCTCACCTGCGGATATTACTCCCAGAGGACACACACACAACCCTCAGCGGAGCCATCAGAGACGAGCGCATCATTTTAAAGAGCGGAGCCATCTGTCTTCGCTCGGTGGTTTTCATGTGAACGGCGTCGGAGTCGTCAGATCATCGGCTTCCTGGACGGTTTCCGCTTTAGGTTGTAATCTGAATAATTCCAGCTATAAGTGGAAAACATCATAAAGTCCTTCTCGTGGTTTTATGTTTGCATCTATTGCCGTCTGATTGCCGTGTTCCACTCCCCTTCACTCTGAAGCGCCTTTGTTTTTCCTCAGTAAACGCTCCTCCGTCGCGGTTACTGCCCCGAGAATGAACTCACCATCCGACTCCATTGATTAAAAAAACCTGTGCACGCAAACACATTCCCTCATTTACCTCAATTATCCCGGCTCCTATTAAAGCTAACCCCTCTGCCCACTCGTGGAACGCGACGGTTATATTATGTGCGAGGCGGCGGGATGGTATGAAGCGATGCCAGAATGAAAGGGAATGAGTTCAAGCCCCGCATTAGGGGAATTCACTCTGTGCGGCTCACACGGACGGAATTGGATGTTTTCGTTGTGTTCATTTAACCCGGAGACTCCATCGAGGTTGTTTTTGTTGCTTAAATGCGAGTCAGATCTTTAATTCCCCGTCTTGACTGGGGTCAAGTGTACATGCTGCCAAGAATCTGTTATGGAGCGGCGCTCCGCGAAGGTTCTGTTATGTTTCACTCAAGCTGCTGACTTCTGACCTTCCGTGTCTTCTTGTCATATATAACCTAATTAAACGTGCGCGGGGCTGTTGTGACAGCGCGCTTCTCAAACACTGGGATAAACTGCGCTCTCGCTGATATTTGTAGTAGAGTACAGCGATCCCCGAGGACAAAACACACACCGGGTCAAACACTGGAGGGAAATTCCAACCTGCTGTTTCTCATGCAGACTTTGGCCTCTTTGGAAAACAGTGCAGCTGCAGGAGTGTTTTCCTGCTAATATTGTCCAACAGCTCAGAGCTCGTCTGTGTCTTCAGCCGAGTGAACTTTACAGGAACTGCAGAGATGATTTCATTCGGATGGAACTGAAGACTCGGCCGGCTGCCGGAGAATCCTCCGCCGCCGCCGCACGGTGTGGAGGCTGCTGGGAAATCTTTAAGTGTTCACCGATGAGAGTCATCCAGCTGCGGAGCCGCGGCTAATGAGTCCGGCGCTCCGATAAACAGTATCGACACGGAGACCGGCCGTCCCTGGAGGACACGCCTCGTCCTCTCGCCGTCAGCACTTTCACACAAAACTTATGTCTGTGTTTTCATTCCGCCCGGCGCTGAAGTGATGTTCTAAGTGTTTCTCCCGTGACCCGAGGCTCAGTTCGCCACAGAAGTTAAAGCGCTAAAGAAGGAGCTACTTTAGCACAGCTCAGGTCAGCTGGTTCAGCACTTCGATCTGCGTTGCTCCACCTCAGAGCTGCCCTCAACTAAACTGCATAAACTAGAGTCACACATGAATGCTCACAAAATACCAATCTAGAGTTTTCTAAAAGTTCCACTGAGGGAACCGTGTTCAAAAAGTTGTATTTTCAGGGTATAGATGTCCTGCGGACTGCTCACCTTCAGATACAACCCCGAGAACAACACGTTTAATACTTCATCGACATCAGGATGTGAAATGTGTGTAAATATCCAGACACTTGTTCCACAAGCTTTAAACCCAGTGGGACGACTCCCTGATGGCCTGACCTTCTGCGTGTGTGTGTGTGTGTGTGTGTGTGTGTGTGTGTGTGTGTGTGTGTGTGTGTGCTCCAATTAGCAGGCCCATGAGCTGAGGTGTGGCACCTGAGAGCAGCTGAGGCTCACTGGGAGCCTCCTCCCCCTCCTCCTCTTCCTCCTCCTCCTCCTCTTCCTCCTCCTCCTCTTCCTCCTCCTCCTCCTCCCCCTCCTCCTCTTCCTCCTCCTCCTCCTCTTCCTCCTCCTCCTCTTCCTCCTCCTCCTCCTCCTCCTCCTCCTCTTCCTCCTCCTCTTCCTCCTCCTCCTCCTCTTCCTCCTCCTCCTCTTCCTCCTCCTCCTCCTCCTCCTCTTCCTCCTCCTCCTCCTCCTCCTCTTCCTCCTGCTCCTCCTCCTCCTCCTCCTCCTCCTCTTCCTCCTCCTCCTCCTCCCTCCTCCTCCTCCTCCTCTTCCTCCTCCTCCTCTTCCTCCTCCTCCTCCTCCTCCTCCTCTTCCTCCTCCTCCTCCTCCTCCTCTTCCTCCTGCTCCTCCTCCTCCTCCTCCTCCTCCTCTTCCTCCTCCTCCTCCTCTTCCTCCTCCTCTCCTCTTCCTCCTCCTCCTCCTCTTCCTCCTCCTCCTCCTCCTCCTCTCCTCCTCCTCCTCCTCCTCCTCCTCCTCCTCCTCCTCCTCTTCCTCCTCCTCCTCCTCCTCTTCCTCCTCCTCCTCCTCCTCCTCCTCCTCCATCATCAGCCTGACTTCTGCTTGACACATACAAACCAAGTCGTCTGTTAATATTTCATCCCGTGTCTGTGGAAATTGCGTTAGTTGCAGAGGAGGAGATGCGGAGCAGCGGTTTTAAGTCGCGCGTCGCTCGGGAGGTGGAATAGATTGCAAAGTGAAACTCAGGCGTTTACCTTCATATGAGCGTGGGGATATTAAACAGAGATGCTCAAGTGCAATAAAACACAATATTGTCGCGCCCTGGAAGCCTAATCTCTTATAAAGACGACAAAAGACAGAGCAGGGCAGGGAAACGGATTGCCGAGGCATGTGTAGATTCTCCATTTGCTCATTTTAAGCCATTTTGCAGCAGGAATCAGCGCCGTGTTTGTTGTTGGGTTTTTCTTTTTTAATCACCTGCTATTTTCACATTGCAGGTCGAGCTTTTGACACCTCTGCAGGAGTTTCCTGAAGTGTCTCTCCAACAGGAAGCAGGAACTGTCACCTTCACATGATGCTGGAAACAGTTTTTATAAATAGGACGGTTTACTTGGTCCTTTTCTAGTTTTAAAGGAAGATGTGTCGATGGTCCGAATCGGAGCGCTAACCTTTCGCTGCCTGCTGGTACCAGGCACTTACTAAATGCCGTCACGTCTAATTCATACTCTATATGCGCCACGCCGTACCGCCGTCTCCCACTTCTTCACACACTCCTCGCATGCGGCGCTCCTTCTATTGTCGCCTCTTTCTGCTCGTCTCCCGGAAACTTTCTGCGACTCCTCCGCCGCTCCTCTGTTTGTCTCCGCCCTCGGTGTTTCCTCCAGATCAAACGCTCCACCCGCACCGCTCCGTTTCCACGCGCCGCTTTTATGTGGTGTCATTATTATTTCTGGGGGAGACGGAGAGAGAGAGAGAGAGAGAGAGAGAGAGAGAGAGAGAGAGAAGGGGGTGAGAATGAAAGTGCGAGCGAGGCATTTGATTGGAGCCTATGGAGCTGGAGGTTGATGTGAATATCAAAGCGTTTCCATTCTTGCGAGCAGGTGAGGCTGCCTGCGGCGCTCAGGCGCACAGCGACAGGGGGTCGGCTTCAGCGCCGCTCGATAGGCTCCGGGTGCGTTTGAGTCTGCACACGTTTGCATTCCAGTGTTTGTGTTTGGTATCCACCGAGCGGAAGTGTGTGTGTGTGTGTGTGTGTGTGTGTGTGTGTGTGTGTGTGTGTGTGTGTGTGTGTGTGTGTGTGTGTCTCCAGATTAACCCCGGCCGTGGCTGTTTGCTAATAAATGCGTGTCGCGTCGGCTCTGGAGCTCGTGCAGTCAGATGTGATCGTAGGAATGTGAGGCAGAAGCTGCAGAACTGAAGACCTTTTCTGAGAGGCGTTAAAGATGCATCACAGGGGGCTTCGTCCATTATTCTGCTGATTTTAGAGAGTTGGACAGTTCTGAGTATTGGAAAAAAAAGCTCTCAGTTCAGTCAAGGATTGAAAAAAACCCCACTGCTTCAAGTTTGAACTGTCTGTTAAAAAAGTGAAGAACTCAACATTAACGAACAGCAACGATCCTGAAATTCAGTATTTTCCTCACAACCACACAGAATCTGACTCCTTTTGTTGAAGGGTGCGTTCTCGCTAAAACACCAGATTTAAAGAAAAGGATGGAAAACACTGATTATTTGAACCTTTCAGGGTCTTTCTCCCTCTGCCTCCTAAAGGCTTCTATCACTAATTATAACTCTGACCAAAATGCTTGATCTGGAATCCGTGCTTTAGTTTACAGAACAGTGTGGAAGATGTAATCAAAGAGTTCCTTTGTGTTCCAGTCGATACAGTAACCTTGTCTAGCCTTCCCATGTTTCCCTTCCTTCACAGCCACACTCAGGCCCACGGGAGATTTTAGAGGCGCTCGCAAACCTCAAATATGGACAGGAAGCCATGCGTGCATAGGGGACTCAGTAAGACCGGGTCGGTTCTCACTGAGCTAACCGTGAGACCACCATGTGGGCCCCCCCCCACAAGAAACCACTTATTCAGATGGTTTTGGCCCATCACCTTTTAAAAATAAAGAGAAATCATCTTATTTTCACTGCATAAGTATGTGAAGAGGGTTTTTAGTTGGAAGCCATCACGCAGAATCAGGACTTTTAACCCTATAAAGAGAAACGCTTGACAAATTCTTTCTGAGCTTCTGATCTGATTTTCTGTCACATTCCACACTACCTGTAATTTCTGGGTCTGAACTGTGATTCTGTCTGTCTTTACTCACTAACTGAGCTCCACCAGAGTGCATTACTTTGAGGGGGCGACGGGGATCTCCCGATGGGAGCCTTGTTCCTCGCCGGATCGCTCCGCTGTGGCAGGGCCACGTCAACGGACGCACACGTCTGAAGGAGTATAATCAGCTCCCCGGGGTGTCACGGTGATCTACTGGCTGAAAGGGGAGCCTCTGCCAGGCCCTGGCTGTAGTTTCCTGCACCGGCAGCAGGGGGCACTGTGGGGCCGCCGATGGGGCTCGCCGTCGAACAGGTCAAAGTCAACTGGAAGCACACGGTGCCAAGCCACTCTCAGAATTAACTTTAAAAATCCCCTTCTTTAAAAGGCAGTCTTGTGATTATATAATAGCTTGTATTCAATCGGTGGGGAGATATATTTAGCCCGTCTGCACATTTGATCTTTCTGTCGCTGCTTTAAGCATGCCTTTAATCCTGGAAGTGAGGTGAGTGGGGCTTTTTTAGTCAAGGACACCTCAGTCGGCGGCTGGCTGCAGAGATCCAAAGCATGTGCTTCTTCACATATCAGGCATATCTCGTTACCTCGGCGTTGAGGCACGGCGGCCTGCTGAAGACTCGGCCTATTCAGCAGCGTCCGTCCACAGCGGCAGAACTCATCCTGCTGCCGGTGATCACAGGACGCGTCTCGGGAGAGGAAACCCAAAACTACCCGTCCGTCACACGGACTCATGCGTGACTGGAGTCTGCAGAGCTGAAGAGCTTGAAGAAACTTGTTGGGAATGTGGGAAGCTTGGAGAACGGATAAAGCGCCGGCGTTCTGGCTCCTCACGGAAAGCACAACAGGCGTGAAGTAGAAAGCAGCCACTCTTCCTCTCTCTCTCTCTCTCTCTGCCGCCGACACCTTGATGTTAGCGGAAAGTTGTGGAGCCGGCGGTTCTCCAGAGGCAGATGGGACGGGAGAATGTCCCATTTATTATCCACTCCTCCTCCTCATCCTCAGACAGTTGCCTTACACCATGCGTGAAATGGCTCCAAATGGTTTCCCTTTGTCTCCCGGCAGCGCCGCTGTTATGCTTTACATTAAGCCTGGCCTCCGCGGGCTCGTAGAGTCTGTACAGTGTGTGATTCACGCTGCTTTCACCCTGTCACTGCGTGATATACTGAGCACACTGAAATTCCATGTTTCAGGCCGGAATCAGGTCTATACATTCAATATCAACTGGCTGCCGGTGCAGGGGGGGAAGCAGATGTTTTATGTTTTCAGCTCTCTTGACTTTCACATGTTGGGTGGGTTTGTCTGGATGGCTGAATGTTTTCCTATTCAGATTCAGCCTGTCTCGGTTGTTGTGATTACACGGACCATAACTGATCTGATTAAATGCAATCTGAGTGCAATTAAGCTCTAACTAGGTAGCTATGTGTCTTTCCCTGCTATGCAGATGACACTCTACAGTTCCACCGACGTCGGAAACATTCAGTACCTGGAAAGTCCAATGGGTTTTACTTGTTTTTAACTCTATTTTAGCATTTTCAATGTGTACAGTCAAATTGAAGTTCCTGAAAGGCCCTAATAAATGAAATATATTATTTTTATCAATATTATTACACAGACAATTCTATAAAATCAAATTGGTGATATCCAGTTAAAGACTGACTTGATCAGAGAAGGTGGTGCAATCTAGTTTTTGGATCTGATCAGAGTTAAATCTGTTTGTTTTTTTTTTTACAGTTTTTAATTTTAATTTGTAAATCTTTTAAAATGTAGATTTCTAGGATCTTTGTTTATATGTCATGGAAACACAAAGCATTGTGGGATTGATCACGTGACTCCTGGTGCATTTACATTAACCTGACGACTTCATTTAGTGTTCATGCAAAAATAAAGACCTGGTTTTATTCAGATTTAGAAAAAAAACAATTAATAAATTTAAAATGAGGGAGGCGCTTCTCTCTGGTTTCCTTTGAGAATAATGAAACATGATACAGTTTGTTATTGAACGTTTATCTAGAAATACGAATCTGGTGGTGTGTTCTTCCTTTAACACAGATTCATCCCCTCACTTAAATTAACACAGCTTGTTGTGATACAGAAAATAATTGTTTCTGCAGTGTGATTTTTGTCATTTGTCTCTATTTAGCCAATAGACAGCCGTCGTAAACAGACCGTCTGACATTATTTGCCTTCCTTTCTGTTTTTTTGATACCTGAAGAGGCTGTTCACTAACACTATGGCAGATGCTTCAAAATAAAGAAATACCATTTAAAATCTAATGGCTTGTTCTGTGCTGATTAAATATATTTGAATTTTGAAGTCGATAAAGCCACTCCTGTCTATAAAGTTCTCCCAGTGTTTGAGTTTTACAGTACAGTAGATCTGGCAGTTAGAGTTCCAGATCCTGTTCATACCGGTTCTTTCAGGAAGTTTCCAGATCCGCTCTGACCGATCAGAAGTCCCTCAAACTAACTCTTCTCTTCTAAACTCCTGCTCATTGCCTTCTAGAAGACATGGATGGAAGCAGAATCACTTTAATCGGTGGCAGGCTGGGCGCAGACGTCAGTCCTCCAGCACACCCCTCCCACCGCGAGACTCCTGCCTCTGCCTCCGCCGGCAAATCTCCACTCAGCATACTTTAGAGAAACTTCCCCGCACAGCTCCGGCGCTCTAAAGCTCTAAGCCCCCCTGCCTCTCCACTCCCACCGCACACATCTTTGAAGCATCGCTCATCGGCAGCGGGGAGCTTACGCTCGGAAAGCCTAATGGCCCGGCGCTGGTTAACTTTCAGGCTTACGGCCCTGTTGATGAACTCAGGCAGCCATCAGCGGCGTCTCTCATCCCCAGCTAAAACCTGCATTGTGCAGGCCGGCTTTAGAGATGAGGAGAGGGGAGGACTGTCAATAGAGAGGCGGGGAGACGGGCAGCGTGAGTGGAGGAACCTGCTAACAGGCGTTTAAGTCGCAGCTGAAAACTCGGGAATAATGAAGTTTCTCGGTACGCGATGCGGAGCAGATTAGGAGGATCTTCAGAGAAAGGATTTGCCCCGCACGGCACCTACAGGCTGTCAGGGAGGGCTCACGTAACCTCGACTGACACCTTTTAACATTCGTCAGGCGCCCCTGACTTGAGACTGAGTGGCGTTAAGATGGAAAAACACTGGGCGAGCATCGCAGCGCCGACACGGCAGCCAGACTCTCTGAAGCTGTCCCGGTTCACGGCCAGTCAGACAAATCCAGGCTGACACCAGATGCCGCCGGAGTCGTGCTGCACAGACGTCTCCTGCACGCCGACGCTGAGCGTGACAGGCGGTAAAGCCGTACTGGTGGCTGCGACGCCTTCCCTGACTTACCTGGGACTTTTAAAACTAATGGGGCTTGAGATGGTGTGGCTCATGTAATGGCCTCGGCTAACAGCGTGTTAACCTCCCGCCATACTTCAGCGTGCGTGTTATAGATCGCCGGCTCTTATCTCTGCTGCAGGGGCCCAGCGGAGGGGAATCCAGGCTATAAAACACACAATTCTGACCCATATCAAGAAAAGCCTCATGTCCTGACATGAGCCCCGATGCACCGTCGATGGAGTGTGTGTTTTTGTCCTTGTAACTGAGTGCAGCTGACAGGCGAGCCTCTTTACCCGTCCGCCCGGCTGATTTCTGCGCTCAGCGCCGCAGAGGCCTCCGGTCCTCCACGCCACTCCTCTTTGTCCAAAACACAGAGTTTTACTGCCGACGCGCCGCCCGGCCAGAGAGCCGGGGCCCGGGACTGACTTGGAGGAGAAGCAGTTGCTTTCTGCCAGGGGCAGCTGGGTTTTATTGCCCTCCACATGAAGGGCTTATTGGAGGGCTCTTTTTGTGCGCCAGTGAGTTTTACAGCTGATTGCGTGCATCGGAGTAATCGTAAAACTAAGTAGAGGAGACCTGTCTTTATGGTGTCAGCGGTGGCCCGTTCTCTCCAGAAATAGGACCTCAGCCTGTGTGTGTGTGTGTGTGTGTGTGTGTGTGTGTGTGTGTGTGTGTGTGTGTGTGTGTGTGTGTGTGTGTGTGTGTGTGTGTGCACGGGTTCTTTGATTTGTATTCTGTCACAGTGACAAAGCGGTGCACTTGTTGAATAAAACATACAGGTGTGTGTTTGTTTCGGGCTCGTTGCTGCGGTTCGTTAATTTTATATCTCCACACTCATAAATAGCCTGACTGCTGCGCTCGCCGGAGTGTCGGAGGACTCGCCACACAGCCTTCAAGGGCATCTCCTTTCTTTTTTTTTTTGGTTGTTTGCTTTCCTGAAAGTACAAAGTGTAATTCAGCAGGTGGCAGCAGCTGAAGATCGGAAACTGGCTAAATAATACACAGCTGAAGGTTGAATCATTGTTTTTTAATATTAAACACTGAATGAAGCTGCTTGGCATGTATTTGGTCCTCTTTGGGAGACGCTGGGACTCTGATGGATGCATCCGCCTGATCGTGCAGCAGTCATTCAGTCACCTACTGAGCAGAAACTTGTGTTTTCTCCCGTTTTTGATTTTTACAGAAGGTTCAGCTTTCAAAAAGTTTCGTTTTCAGTGTCTCTCAGCATCATTACCATGGAAACGGAACCCCAAAATGCAACAAAAGCATGCAGCCGTGCACACACTCCTCAGACGGCTGCTGCTTTCTGCCTGCATTCGTACAGAACATGGTGTGTTTTCCTTTGCTCGGACTTCCTCACTGGCTGCTTTAAAGCAGGATCTTGTTTATATTTTATGTGTGCTGCCTGTGGAGAGAGATATCCTGCTCGCCGAGTGCCGTGGAGGTAACAAACAAATGATTTCTGATTCAGGAACGAGGTGTGTGTGTGTGAGCCATGCGTGATGAGTGTCTGGCTGTTTTGTTTTGTATCTGGAGCTAACAGGTGCGGGGGGATGCACATGTTCCTGGAAGATCATGCAGGTGATGTTAATCACATCCCCGCTGTTTGCAGACGGCAGTGCAGCGCAGAACAAACGAGTTGAAGCAGGTGTGTGAGAAGTCTCGGGGCGGAATCTTTTTTTTTTACAAAATCCAACCACTGGCTCAACATGGAGTGAGCTCTGATGTGGGAAAGAAAGAAGCTTTTTTAGACTGGCTTTCATTCGGTATAACTGTTCAACAAAAGTAGACAAACATGATTGAAAAAACGGAATATTTTCACTAGAAGAGCAGAACACTCAGTTTTTCCTGTAAGGCTCAACCTCAAGTTAAGAAATGTACGGAACACACAGGATGCATTGTGAAATGAACATCCTTCATGTGATGGATGGTTGTGGATGGAGGTCAGCGGGTCGGCTCAGCCAGGATTACTCTGAGGGGAATGTGTCTGAACTGTTCCCGGGCCCGCCGCCTGCCAGAGGAGGCTTGAGGTTTCTCTGGGAGTGTGCTGCTCGGCCTCGGTCGATCACACTCAGAGCTTTTCTCACCGGCCGCAAAACGCAAAGAGCGAGTCCGGTGGGTAGCCCACAGGTCGCGGCCTCCATTTATCCATTCACTCCTTTGTTTTTCACTCCGCCCACGCTGCAGTCTGTAGTGCAAAGTTTCTGTTTCATCCTCCCCATTAAATCTGCCGGTTCTGGGTCTCGGGTGGGTTCCGGCGCGGCCGTCCAGGGGTTGCAGTGAGGTTGTGGTCGGCGTATTGCTATGGAGCCGGACGGGGAATGCTCCGCGCCTCGTCTTCCTGCCCACACGGCGCTGATAGGAGGCTCATTATGCGTCAAATGGCCGCTAATGGCCCTCAGACTGCTGGTCTTATCTGGAGGAGCCGCTCCCCTTAGGCTCCGTGTAATCTGAGAGAGTGTGTGCGTGTGTGTGTGTGTGTGTGTGTGTGTGTGTGTGTGGAAATCTGTATGTTTCAGTGTATATCGTCCAGACCTGTGTTTCATGCTCTCTGTCCCTGTGTTTGTTGTTCGTCTGCATAATTCATGCGTTCTTGCGGTTCTGTACGTTGCCGCTTGTTTACCGGAGCGCCGGTGCACGCCGCCGCCACGCACGCCTCGCCTCGCCTCCATTAGCTCACGCCGCTGATAGAGAGCGGCGATAAGGCGGCCGCCGGTGGGAAAGAAAGCCCCCGTCCTCCTCCTCTGCGCCTCATCCTTCTCTCCATCCATCCCCATGTTAAACCAATTAACGGTAATTACCGGGCCGCCCCAGGCGCCGCCTCTTTCTGCTGGCTCCGCTGTTCGGTCCTCATCGCGGCGGCGCTGGAGATGTGTCGGGAAGCGGGTCATTACCGTTTATTAGCTGAGGGAGGTTGATTTCCCCGGACGGTCCCTGCAGGAGGCGGCCGGAGTTTGGCGGTCTGGCGGTACAGCTGACTCCACACATCGGCCCGGCCTGAGCGATATTGTGCTGGTGGTGTTGCTGTCACTTAAGGCGCTGGTGGGGAAGCTTTTACAAGCTCCCTGCACCTCGGTCCGCCCCATTATAGGCTTATGTTCACGTTCTGACGAGGTCAGGGCTGCTGGTGGCGGCGAGCGGGAATTTATGTCCCAGTATGAAGCAGCGGTGGCCGAAGACGGTGGCAGACGGTTCTTATCAGGGTGTAACGTTTATCCTGACGACGTGTTTATCACAATATTTAAAACTGGGCTTTCCCTCAAAAGTTTGTCACTTAATTACACTTTTCTTTGATATGTAGTTTTGAGTTGAATGCAGAGAGAAAACAGTTCATCACAGTTGAGTTTGTCTTTTTAATATTTATAATGATGTTGTGATACCGTCTGCAGCCCGAATAGAAGCCGTCCGTCAGCGACCTCTGTGTGACCTCCTGTACCTGGTCTCTTCAGGTTTAATGGATTTGTGCCTCGCAGCAGGCCGTCAGGACCTTTCTGCGTGGAGTTTACATTGTTTTCATTTCCATTATTCCAGTGGCGTCCCGCCCTCAACGCCCCCTGCAGCATCAACTTAATTCAGATTTACATTTCCAATTAGACCGCTCCATACCGTCTCACTAAATTAAATTTAGCACGGCCAATCATGTTTCCACCATTACATGATCTTCTGTTCCAACACGGTGCCGCGTTAACAGTTTTCTGTAACACAGGTGAGCACACACTCGCCAGCGGTGACTGAAGTGTCGACTGAAACTACAACTGAAAAGCTCACAGCTCGTCCGGCCTCTCCGAAGTGCTCGCTCACTTTGGGAAGGTGAAGTGTTGTAGCACGTGGAGGCAAAGATATTAAAGGAGAAAGCAGAAACAAAGCAATCATAACCCGTCGTTATATTAATATTCCGGCGATAACGTACAGAAAACAGCTAATCTTTGTTCTGGAAATGTCACACATTTGCAACTCAATTATTCCAGCAAAAACGTGGACCTTTCCTCGCTCACAATTAACATTTGCTCCAGGCTTTCATTAACAAATGCATCTATTTATGGACAACGCCACTTTAATGCGGCGGCGTGAAGAGCCGAGTAAACAAAGGCTTTTTGAAAACGAACAATGGCCGTTTGGGAGGAGACTATTACTTGAGGAGTGTTATCTGACACTCAAAGGTGCGCCCGCTCAGCAGCACTGATGAGGCTCAAATTTACTCAAGTTTGAGTGATTCGCTGACATTTCACAGCAACGCCAGGCGTTAATATTCAAATGAGGCGCCGGGAGAGACAATCGATCGGTCACAGATCACACATCGTCCCCACAATGAGGCGCCATCCATCACGCTGAGCAGTCCGCCCGGCCGGGAGTCTCACTATATGCTGATTCCTAAAGTTTGTCCCAGTACAAATGAGCCTCGCCCCTCCCCCGCCTTCGCTTGAATGATGGCGGCCGTTTTAGACCGAGGCGGCGTGGAAAAAGTTTGAGGTGGCGACAGCAGGAGGTCTCATGGTGAGCCGCTCGCCACGGCGCACGCCTCCACGCCACACCCGGACCATGATCTCATCAGTGTGAGCGTGAATAATTTAAAGCTTTTATATCGGCGGGCCGGGTATTGGCGGAGGATGCCCCGGTGCAATCATGTCAGCGTCAATAATAGATGAGTGGAGGGGTGTCGGTGCCCGTTCACCAGCCTGGCAGGGGCTCCTGGCACGGTAACACGACCCGGCTGACGTTGGCCGGGGGGGGGGGGGGGGGGCAGTGTCAGTTATGAGTTCATGAGACGGGATCCGGTGTGTGTGTGTGTGTGTGTTCTAGTGAGGTTTATCTACCGTCCGTTGGCCGGGCTGGCCGGTTCCGGTCCCGGCTGCAGGCCGGAGGCCGGAGGCGAGCGCTGACCCGTGGACACCTCCAGCTCCAGACTGCCGGCTAATTCAATAAAGCCATTCAGACAGACTGTGGCCAGCATGTGTGTGTGCGCTCACGCGTCGCCGCCGCCGCCGCCGCGCCACTCGGGAGTCACCGGGGCCGTGATTTACGCTCGCGTCCCGCTTCGCTTAAGTTTTAGGGCTTGTGCAAACAGCCGTTTAGTCTCTCACTGCACTGCAAAGAGACGCGGCTTCCAGGGGTTAACGGTGGTCAGGCACGGCAGGATTTCATCCCCCTCATGTCCTTTAAAGTATCTCACTGTTCAGGCTTCAAACGGTGTTTTCATCAATCTGTCGTCTGTTTCCAACATGTCAGAATGGTGAAAAATGCCCGTCGTCAGCCCTGACGGCTCGCCGTAATGCTCTCTCCAGCCAGCGCGCGAAAATATTATGATATTCAATCCACAATCTAATAAAAACTGAGGGAAGGAGCAGGTCATCAGTCGTGAGAAGCTCCAACCAGCAAATGAGCAGAAATGGCGTTTTCCATCATCCGTCATCAGAACTTCAGTCACGTTGACGGGCTGCAGGGATGATGTACGAGGAGCAGCGTCGCCCTTCAAGAGATGTAGAGGCTGTGGCCTCGCCTGGCTCCGGAACTGGAGTTTGACTCCAGAAGATGTCAGAGAACAGGAGGTCTTTGTGTGAGGGTGGGGGCAGAGGGGGGGTGGGGTGGGGGTGAAAAAGGAGCAGAAGGAGCGATCAGGTTCCCGCCCTCCTCCTCCTCCTCCTCCCCTTCCGCTGTCTCCAGTCCTATCGGTCCTCTGCACCTCCAAATTAAATTTGTCCGGAGATGGGGTGGATATCGGGGGGGTGACGTGGAAGTGGGCCTCCGAAGAGCCGAGCCGGCCGACGATGACAAGCCAGATGCAATCAGGGGTGAGAGGAGACGCCCATCACAGAGATAAACACAGCGGGGCCCCAGGGCCGCGGACAGCGCCCGCTTCCTGTCGGCCCGGGGGTTCACGCTGACCCGTCAGGAGCGCCGCCGCTTCCCGCCGCTTCCCGCCACTTCCCGCCGCTTCCCGAGCTCTCACGGCTCTGACAGGCTACTGTCTTTGTATTTTGAATCATCTTCAGTCAAATGCTCTTTTTGCTGAACGAAACGTTCATCGATTTAGTTAAAGAGCCTTAAATCAATGAAATAATCACGTTTGGTTCTTCAGAGAAGCCATGCCCCCCCTCCACACACACACACACACACACACACACACACACACACACACACACACACACACACACACACACACACCTTTCTTCAGCACAGAAATAGTTGAGATTTTTTTAATCATACTTCCAGGTATGAACACCTTCACAGCGAATAGTAATTTTCTTCTCAAAAACCGTGTTATCTCCGTGAGAGTCTCTCTCTCCTCACCCCGGCAGGGTGTTAAAGCCACCGCGTCCCTTTCAGATGAACTTTCCCCCACTTCACACCTGAACTTCGGCTCCTCTTGTTTCTGAGCGTCACGGTTTTCTCGAGTTGCTCGAGCAAAGATTGTTTTGTGTGCTGAGCGTCCGGTCAGAGCGTCTGCGCTGCGGTGAAGCTGTCTCTGTTTCACTCTGTCTGTTTCTGGCAGGACTCGCGCGGCATTTTCTGCTGTTTGCCTTTTATTTCTGGTGTTTGCTGTATTTGTTTACTCAGACGTTCTTGGAGAAAAAGGTCGACTCCCCATCGTTCCGGCGCCGTTTGAACTCGGCGTCTGACAGCTACAAGTGCGGCGCCTCCGATTTCCATTGTTGTCCGTAGTGTAAAAGCAGACGAGAGGCTTTTGTGAGGATGTGACTCCTTCGGCTGAAAGGTTGCTCTTAATTGAGAGAAGCATCTATGAGGCCTCCGGCGCTTTCAAAGCGTCGAGCCTGCTGTTGAGATAAGAGGCAGTGTTAGTGGGCTTTGAAGGATGCAGCGTGTTGCTACAAAGAGTTATAATGACTGCCTGCTACACACACACACACACACACACACACACACACACACACACACACACACACACACACAGATTTGGCTGCTTGCCTTCCATTGGTCCTTTCAGAGAGGCTCAGAGTGTGAGGTCCGGCCCCACTGGCTTATAGAGTCATTGATTTTAGCTCACACACACACACACACACACACACACACACACACACACACACACACACACACACACACACGCAGAGACACACTCATTGTCTGTCTGAGAAGTGACAGTGCTTCCTTTCAGACCTCTTAATCGGCTGATGCCGGCTAATTGAATTCATCAGCTCTGCGGCGGCGAAGCGCTCATTGTGTTCCTGGTCATTTGCAGGTGTTTTGGAAACGTGGGGTTGTCTTTGGTTCAGCATCACGTGAAAGTCCAGAAAATGACTTCAGTGTCAACATAAAGACCATGTCCTCACCCCTCTGTCTGCACGTTCTTCCAGTCTCCGCCCGACAGCGTGGCTTCAAGGCTAATGCTAGTTAGCTCCCTCGCACGGCAGCAGTAAGAAATCTGTTCAGAAATAATTATATTCTCGAATTGCTCGGTGGTTTGGCCGCGTCGGAGCCTCTTGCGGGCCGGTTTATGGCCCACGGGCCTTATGTTTGACACCTCTGCTCTAATGAATAGCCATAAATGATTTAATGTGCTGCCTAAACGGAGTCGAGGGAACCCCCCCACCCCCCACCACCATTTATTCCAACTTGACTTTGTTTTATGGGGAATTGATGACAAAGAAAATGTATCATAACCTACTTAACGCTGGGTGTGTGTGTTTCGGGGTGTGTGTGTGTGAAGGTGAACCAGCCTATAGGAGGCAGCGCTCTGGGGACGGCTCTCATTCCAAGCCAAATAAAATCCTACATCGGGCCTGGTTTGGAGGAGCCGTCCCCGAGGCCTACTTAAGAAAATATCAACGGCCGGCATGCTCCAGATCCAGGGAGCCGCCGACTCTGGGAACGGCCTCCCCCCGCCGCTCGCTCTTGTTATTCCACACACTAACTATTTGGACATGCTATGAAATATGCTTTTCTTGCTCTCTCGTTAGCTGGCTGTGATTTATTGAATTAATTTCAGAAGTGTAACATGCTGGAATAACACTCTGCGGCCCATCTGTGGGGCATTACAGCCGGCTCATTCAGATATTCATTTCCCGGTATTGTAATGTGCTTTTATAACCGCCTCACTTTGGGTTTTTTTTGGTTCTTTTTTTTACATCCTCATGGTTGGAGCTGAAGGGTTGTGGCTGTTTCATGCTCCAGTCAATCAAAGGCCAAATGTTGCAGCAGTTTAATCACTGAAGTAAGTTTAATTACGCTGCTTTCATTATTTGGCTGCGCTCGCCTCCTGCTTCCATTTAGTCGCGCCGTGTTTGCGGAGCGTTCTTCGCTCGTTCCTCTCTGCTCGTCGGATCGTTTGACATTGTGATCCGACCGCGTCCCCGAGCTCGGCGTCATTCAGATTCCTGGGCGGTGCGGCCGTGTGAGAGCGCACAGGTGTGTGAGGGAGCTGCGTCTACACACACACACACACACACACACACACACACAGGCAGAGGACAAAACAGTCTTTTCAGCTCATTCCCTGGTATTTTCTTACACGTTTAACCAAATTTACTCGGAGCAGAGTGCAGGAAGTGCTCCACTGGGTCAGGAGGTCAAATGTTTTGCGTGTTGGCTGTTACCGCCCCAGGATGCACTCTGGAAAGAAAAGGAAAATCCAATAATAGCCAAAGACACTCATTACAGGGTGTTTTTTTTTTAATAATTGGAAAGACTGCTGTTAATTTATTAATCAGACTTTATTTTTCCCACACAGGAAAATGAAATCATCACAGCAGCTTCGATATTAAAAAAACTACGTATAAAAATACGACTTACATTAAGAATAATTCACAATTTAGACGCTGAGCAACATTTGCAACTGAATAAATGTAATTTTTCCCAGGAAGCACGCACAGTATGTGATGAAACAAATGAAAATGAATTGGGGAACAAGATCTTCCAAGGTTCCTGCTCCTGCTGGCATCCGCTTGTTTTATGGAGAAATCCTCATCTGAAGCCCTGAAGTTGAGTTTTGTTTAAAGCTGGTGACATGAAAAGTGACATCCGGCGTTCGCCTTGAGTGGACTGAACTTATTGCAAGCTGAAAAGTTGTGAGGCTGTGTCATTATCTAAAAACAAAAACACTTTTTCCCAATTTACTGGTTTTAAAATTGATGCTCTGTTTCCATTCAGTACTTTTTATTTGATTTTGTTACCAAATAGGAAACTGAAATGTTGCAAGAACTGCAGATAATTTTGTTTTTCATGTTCATTTTCCCATCTTCCTCAAACTAAAATGTAAAATAAATACATGGATGAACTTTCAGAAATAAGTAGGAGTGTGATGAGACACTCAGCTCACGAGACGAGACGAGGCGAGACGAGGCGAGATTTTCACTTTGCTTTTCAGGAAACTTTAAATGACAAAATATATGACTGGAAAAACAGACTTTTCAAATTTAACAGTCACAAAACAATGCAGGTGTTTTTGTGCACAAGTCTAATGAAAAAAACCCAAGGTGTAGTGTCCCCTGGAGACAGGTGTCTCTTTAGAGGGACCGGCTATGAGGACTAAATGGAGGACATGTTTAAAACAAAAGAGCTGGAGCTCATTGCTGAAAATGAATGGTCAAAAATCCCAGTGGAGACATGAGAAAAAGCTGCTCAGTAATTATAGGAAGAGTCTGATTGCTGTAATAGCTGGTGGAGGCTATCCTATCGATTATTGCTAAGGGTGTAAATAATTCTGGACATGACACTTTTTGATCAAACGTAAATAAAAGGTGAGAAATATTTCTTTTTCCACAGGCTTCTTGTACATCTTTTACAACTTTTGGAAAATACCTGTATCTTTCCTGGTAAATAAAAAAAACGTTTTGGTCAAAATAAAGTAACTTTGAGCCTAAATTTTCCTGGAATGTATGTAGTTTGTGTCTGAATCCACAGAATATCGTGAGTTCGACTCAAAACGATTTAGTTCGTGTGCCAGGCCTTTAGGCGGCGCTGTGACCTTGTAACTCTGCCAGAAATTCACCGGAGAAGAAGACACGGAGCTCGGAGCTCCACACTCCGCTGCGCTCTGTAAACAAACACAAGAAGAAGAAGCTTTATGAACCAAGAAACATCAGGAGCTTCTGCAGGACACCGGGAAGACGTATAGAATCATAGATCTATGTATAGAATTACTAGACCGCTCGCTGCTCGGCGGACAGCAGCGGCGCCATGGCAAATCGGCGCTGACTTCCGGTAGTGGCAAGAAGCTGTGGGCGCTGTGGAATCCTGTGTAAATACACAGACTTCAAGGCCTGCTTGTCATCACTGATGGGACAATATGTGTTATGTTATGGCTTTGACTGTTAGCAGACAGTAAAATCTCTGTCCAAGGCACGCTGTCATGGCGATCACGGCGCTGTTTAGCCTCACAGACAAGAAAAAACAAAGCATGTTTGTAGTTGACAGATACGGAATTTCGGTCTCAATAACTCCGAAACAAAACGTCAGTAACTTACAAAGGGCGCCTGCATCCCGTCGCTGTGAGCTGGACTACATGCTACAAGCTCATTTTTATTAAAAGTATGTGTCTATCAAGCATCAGAAACAATATTGATTTCTATAAGCAGCCGGTCCTGCTGTGGGGTTAAGGGACCGTCTACGGTCCCTTAACGCTGCAACAGTGAAGACTAACACCAAAAAATAAAAAAAAAAACAAATAAATAAAAAAAAACAAAAAAAAAAAAACAACGTAATACCACCACTGGGATTCGCTGCAGTGTCACCATAATCCACCACAACCCTCATTTGTCTCCTATCAAATTTCTTGGATATGGCGTTTGTCTTCACTGTTGCAGCGTCTAGTAAGTTGTAGACGGTCCCTTAACTGCTGATTGAAATCGTTGTTTCTGCCAAAACAGAAACAATACCAAATAAGAAAGTTAATGTTTTAAACAATTTTTCTCCAATTCAAATGATTCAGTTGGACTTTCACAGCTGCTCAGACCCACAGACCTTGGAATGGTTGCTTTTTTTCTCCCACAAAAATGGCGATAAAAAGTTTCTGGAGGAGCAATTGTCAGAACATGCACAGTATTTATGTAATATATTTATGTAATAATGCTCTAATGCTCAATAAAGAACTGAACTGAACTGAATACCTTAACATACACAGAGGTTTTTCAGAGTAAAATGTAAGAGATAAAGTAGTGTAATAAAAAATCAAGTCATTTTAAGCAGTGGGGTCCTTTGAATACAATGGGCACTCATTTCTACAATAATTTCAACAGATTGAGTGAAACAGCCAAAGGAAGACAAGAAATGGAAAAAATGAAAGCATGAAACACAGTAATTGCAATAAAAATTAAAAGTTTATTCACAGTAAATGAAAAAAATGCACACAATGACATATTAATTGCACATTCCGTAGTCGCAGGTTACACTTGTCTTTGTGACTTCTGTTTCAGAGGAGATAAATAAAAAAAAAAACAAAAAACTCCTGGGTCTCCTGGCTGCTGTTCTCAACGTATTTCCAGCATTGTGACTTGATTCCAACACAGAAGTTTACTGTACCTTGGTAAATCACGAAACACAAAGTCACACACCGTGCTGGATCCCGCTCTGAATCCGCTTTGTCCCCCTACCGGAAGTCAGCTGCGATTTGCCGTCTCTCAGGGGGCAGTGAGCGGTCTAGTCATTCTATACGTCATTGGGGAAGACGGACTTTAAACTGTATTTTGACCACATTTTGGCCGTTTTCCTGTCCGCTCGGACTGGAATTTGCCAGAAAAAGTACTCTGTTGTTCAAGTTTGGCTAGGTATCCGCTCCATTAGGTGTGTGCCCGTGAGATAATTGTTCATTCAAACGAGAAATCTCGTCATGATTTAGTCTCGCGAGATCTCGTCACACTCTTAGGAACTTGAAAAGTCTTTTTTAAGTTTGAAGTTTAAGATCAAGATTCAATTCAACTGATAAAGCTCAACAAGGACGAAGATTATCATCTCTTAGCTTCTGAAAGTGAGTGTTAACTCTGTCTTTTCATCCAGTGAATAAAATCTGGGACTATAATGATGGAAAAATTCTGCAGTCAGCTGAATTTTCCCATCTTTACATTTATCCTCACCGCTGTTATTCCTTTTAAGAGCATGAAGAGTGGAGTCGATGCAGAGCCGGACAGGCTTTTACCCAATTTGATGAGCAAAACTGTTTTACTGCCTCCTGCTGTAGTTTCCCATTTTACTCTCTCTGTCGCTGTTTCATTGAAAAAAGAAAAAAAAAGGTTTGACATGTTGATGGTTGGTAAGATGAATCTGTTACAACTTTCCCTCAACTGTTAATTCTCTTAGCTGACAGGAAGTGGTGGATTTGCTGGTATTTTCTCCGGGGTAGTTGCTGCAGTCGATGTGGAAGAAACCTAAAACTAACAGGGGAACGGCTCTCATGTTGCTGCTGTGAATTGCAGGCATTTGTGTATTCAAAGCTCCGCTTCCCCCTAAAGATGTGCTTCACGGGAAAAGAAAGACATGAAAAATAGGAGTAGCTGTGGGCCTGAGACGGGGGATAACAAGGCGAGGCCCACAGCCACATACGTCTTGTCAGGACCAATTAGGTGTGGGAACGTGAGCCCGGCTCGGGGCTGTGAGAGCCGCCTCGCTGCGCCTCCCTGGAAATGTTCCGCGGAAGTCCCGAACGTACGGAGGATTCCAGAGGTCAGGCGCTGTAACCCAATCGCCCACCTACACGTAGGGCATTCACCTGAAGCCGCCAGTCAGGTGATGGAGTCTGCTTGGCCCGGACAGCGGCCTGCCATCTGGGATCAGGATTACGGAGACGGGGTGGACAGTGCGGGGCCCGGTAGGTACGACTGTGGAAGCGATTATCGCGTTAAAGCGCACAAAAGAGGCCCTGTGTCGCCGGCCCGACCAGAGGAGGTGGTGGGAGAAATATGCAGACATGTGTTCCTCGGGTGAAAATGATTTCTCGCAGACATGATGCGGTTGTGTTATTTTACCCCGGAGTGATGGATGCTAAATTAACGGACGGATTTAAACTCTTGAGCGCGAGGCCTCTCGCGTTTCTTGAGTGGAAACACTCCGTTTCTGCTGAGTTGCTTTTAATGTTTTCCTTAAAGATCCCCTCCAGACATGTTTATGCAGCGCTGAGCTCTGAACAGTGTCTGATCTGAAGATTTAATTTAAAAGTCTTGACCTATCTTTGAAGCCGTAGGTCTCCCCCCTCCACCCAGACCCCCCCACAACGCCCCCACCCTGTCCCACTGAGCTCCAACAGGTGTTAATTCGTGGTTGAATGCCAGATTTCCTAAACTTATACACATTAGAAGCTCACTGGAAAACAGCCGCGTTTATTCAGCAAAAACCAGAACTCTTAGAGCAGGGTGTGAAACGTGAGGCCCGTGGGCCAAACGTGGCCTGTAAGAGGCTCCAATCTGGCCAAACCACAAAGTAAAACATTTAAAAAGAATAATTATTCTGTGAATAATTTTGTAACAGCGGTGGACGAAGCAGAACACTGAGCAGTTTGTGCGTTTAGGTGACAATAAAGGTTAATCTGTTGCTGGCTGCAGACGACGAGTCGCTAATGGAAGCTCGCCTGCTAATGGATGCTAGTGTGTTAACAGATGCTAATGGTTGCCAACGTGCTAACGGTGCTGAATGCAGGAGTTGTAGCCGCAGATCTGAGGCTGTTTAAAATGCTGCACTCCTTAGCTTTGAAAAGACTCTTCTAGCTTCCTAAGATTAGACGTATTCCCGCCACAGAGAGCGTAATCTGCACCATATTTTGAACGGTGGAGCCAAACTTTCTAGTCGCACTTGCTTTGTTGACATGCTAGCTTACGGATTAGCCACTGCTTGTTACTCTCTTGTGTGTGCAATGCTGCCTTCAAGTCTGGCACAGAGAACTCCCTACTCTTCCAGTCCCTCACAGTCATAACGATGCGTTCAGGTACCGTAACATGGTACTGTTTGATTTTACGTGAATCGGTACTCGGTAGTACAGATGGAATTCGGTCAGTACCGACAAAAGTCCAGAATTTGGTACCCGTCCTGAACCTGAGCCTGGAGCTGAGACATCGGTGATGCTGCTATGAAAGTTAGCTAACTGACTACTATCGAACTAGCCTCCGATCCTCAAAGCGATGCTGCAGGGTGAGTTTGTAAAAGTAAACATTTTCAAACATATTCAGCCTCAGTGAACACACCACATGAAGCTTCACCACAGGACGTCTGCTGGTGTAGCGTCACTCTGGGTTCACCTCCTTTCACCTTTGCCACGTTGGTTTTGTTGTTATTCTGACCTAACTGTTTGTTGTTTTGTCGTCTTGAACAGTTTGAAAAGTGTCCTTTATTAATCTGAAAGTCCTTTTTCATCCCCTCCTCCTTGTGGTTCTGTCGCTCAGATATTCTTCCGGGAGCTCCACTTTTCTTCAGTCCTTAAATTAGCCTTTTTCTCTCCTCTCTTGTCGGACTTGTCTTCAGTCGTGTAAAATCTGTTGTTCTGGGCGTCTCAGTCCTTCATTTCTCTCATTTTCCCCCCTTCTTTCTTTAACCTCCTCCTCTAATCACACGGACGCGCTGCCGTGTTTTTCTCATCACCGGGCTGCAGGACGGTGGAGCATGTCTGCGGTCTGCCGTTCCATAAACCTCCACGTTGGCCGGGCCGAGCGCCGTGTCTTTTGGCTGCCTCCTCGCCCGTGCTCGCGCGCTGAACATTATGATGTGTTAAATACGTTCGCCAGCTGTTTGACTATTACTGCCGACTGCCGTGTGCGCCCAGGGCCCAAACGAGGCAGCTGAGATTTGGGCCGTAACTATTGATAGTCTTTTGATTGCTGTCATAATCTGCCCCGTATTGCTTTAAGGCAGGCGGTGAATGTGTATTTATAACGTGATTAGCAGCACCGATTCCTTCGGATGGTAGCATCCATCACAACCGCCGCGGATCGTCTTTATGCAAACTTCCACATCACGGGTAAACAGTGCGCTCCAGCGGTAACCTCTCCATAACAAATAGCTGGCTGCCGGAGGAGAGCTCATATAAATACTTATTAGACGGCCCAATTGTCTTACTGCCAGCTTAGGGATGGCGCCCTGGCTGGCTAAATTGAGCCCTGAGTGGCATTCATCAGCGTCCATTGTCATTCTTCCTCCTGCCTCTCTGACTGGAGGTAATTGACTGGAGAATAATGCGGGCCGATCGGTCCACCTATGGAGAGACGAGCCGCAGATTGATTAGCTGAGCGGCGGCACGGCGAGCCACACAGCCACCCAGATATTGTTATTCTCCAATATGAAACGGCTCTAATGGAGCCGGACAAGGACTGATGATCAGAGAGGATGGGATGGAATAAGAAAAGCGCTTGAAATATTACGGCGACTCGTTTATTTAAGAGGCACATTTGGCACAATGAAAAGGTTGGGTTTCTCACTGTTGCTTGTCGTATTTGGAGAGCGGGGAAGCAATAACGGGGCTTATTAGACTGACAGTCCGCCTGGATGCTCTCTGACTGCCGATGGCACTTTAAGTGACACCATAAACCGAACGTTAAAGCTCGCACAGACCGATTCTCACACCCTGAACTCCAAACGGCACCGAGACTCTTCAAAACCCGTCCAGCTTTACCGCTGGAGTTCTCTGGAAGGAGTTTGGCAGATTTAGTGGTCAGCTTTTGATTCGGGTGCATTATATGAAAATCTGGAAATCCTCAGGAGTTCCTCCGACTTTACAAACTCACTGTACAACTTCTTGCGCTGTTCAGATTACGTTATACGAGGAGAGTGTTCATGACGTCCATTCAAATCGAATCCCAGAGTCCAGACGGGCTCAGAAACCTGCCTGCTCTGTATGTGGGCCTATCGGGTCCACGTGGATCCACATGCAGTGCCAGACTCTCCCATCGTTCTCACATGACACCGTTACACACACACACACACACACACTGCAGTATGACAGTTGAACCTACACCCTATTAGCTTACCGGCGCTGCAGCGCCCGTCCCCCGGAGTCTGACTCGCCACATTCTTATAACGGCTCAGACGAGATTTCGCCGGCGGCTGGATTTACATTCTCAAATCTGAATTCTACACTGCAGGCTGCTGCTTAAGGAGGCTTGCAGAATGCCTCGCCAAGCAGAGGCATAGTTTATTTTAGTGGCACCGCAAATGTCTGTCTTTTTATTTATGAGGCAACGCTATCCAGCCCATCTGCAGGAGCGCTTGACAATCGGACCAAAGCAACATACAGAACAAAACCAGACTCTGCGCTCTGCTCGGTGTGTCCGACTTTTCTGGGACCGCAAATAAAAATCAAGAATCCTGCAACATGTGGTGGGTCGAATTAGCTTTTGATTGGTGCCGTGAAGACGCTGCTCTTGGAGTTTCCCTCGACTCGTTCAGACGTTGTGGACAGGAGAGCTCTGCTGTGGAGCCTTTTGATGGAGCAGCTCGGGAGGGAATAACGCATAAAGACAACGCAAGAAAGCGTGAGCTGCTCGTGAGGAGAGTGACAGCGACACTGGACTTATTGCCTCGTCAAACACACACCGCCGCGCCGCACGCCGCCTGACCCAGGAACAGAGGCCAATGAGATCCGCTCATTGGGAGCAGGTGGGGTTGGGGTGGAGGCGGTGGAGGGGGGGCGACCGTCGGCGCGGTAACTGAGCCGAAACAGTCTCATTCTGCCGCTGTCATACTGGGAAAAATAGGCTGACTTCAGTCACGGCGGCGCTCGGGGCCCCGCGAGCTTCCTGCTGCGGCGGCGGCGGCGGCGGCGGCGCTGACACCGCCAATGAGAATTTATGCTCCTACGCTGCTACGCCCAAACGGATGTGACATGCAATTTCACCTGGAATGAACAGCAAACTGTTTTCATAGAGTTGTACTTTCTCCCTGTAAGGGAAAATAAAAAAACAGAAGCGGAGCTGAGGAAAGAGGGGGGAGGTGGGGGGGGTTAAAGTTGACAGAGACACAAACAGACGAGCATCGTCCACCTTGTCGGAGGCGAACGCTGGTTTTCATCGTCCTCCTTTGTTTCCCACCCTGTAATCAGATTGTACTGTAATGAGGCTGTAGGGGAAGAGGAGAACAATTATGTGTTCAAAATGAGCTCAGCTCCTCTGCGGAGAGCTGCTGCTGCTTCTTCTTTTTTTTTTGTCTTCGCCCCCACCCTTCTTTTTTTTTTTTTTTTTTTTTTTCGTGTCTGTGGGAGATGCTGCCTGGAAATAGCCCAGATTGGTCCCTGCAGGGTTTTAACACAGCTCTCCTCTGATTGCTCGGTGTGATTGCAGATTGAATCCGGACACACACACACACACACACACACACACACACACACACACACACACACACGATTTTGTGTCGTCTTGTAAAACTGGCCTAAAAACAATGGACTGGAATCAGCTTTTGTCTGGAGGCCTGCAGTCGAGTGAGTCTTCTGTCTGGAAGCACCGATCCCTGTTAAAGGACGAGTTTGACCTCTGACCTTTAGCTGCATGCAGATACTGAGTACTGATACGAGTACTTATTACATGCAGTAAAGTCTAATTCATACTCCATACGCAAACGATAACGGTACGCAGCGGCGACGCGACGCCTCGAGCCACCTCAGCACGGCCTCTGTCCACGCTACGCCGCCTCCTGGTTGTCGGGACGGCGTCCCTGGTCTCCGTCTCCGTCCATCGAGTCCTCGCTGTGTCTTGAGCAGGATCTGCTCTCTCACTCCAGGGTGCTGAGAGGAGACTAAATGAAGCTTTCATTCTCCTGCCTGGCTTTTTGGAAAAAAGGCAGATGAAAGTAAACACACACACACAACAACAATAACAGTGTTTTATGTCTGCCCCCCCCCCCCCCACTCCTCCGAACCCCCCTGCCATCTCGCTGTGTGTCTCGGGGGGCTTGGAGAGCCGAGGAAAACCCTCTTTTCTGGAAGCTTATCTGTCGTGCAGCTTGCCCTCATGCAAACACTCCACAAGCGCCTCAAGACACGCTGAAATTAACATAATTTCCAATTTGGTATGGTCCCCCCCCCCCCCCCCCCCCCCACACACACATTCTCTTCCTCTCCATTCTCTCTCTTTTTTAACACATCTGCCATTATTTCCACATTGACTCAAATCCACATTCGTTTACAGTGGAGGAAATAAAAACTGCTGCGTCGCGATTCCTCCCGTCAGGTCGTCGTATGAGGTTGAATTTGTTTTTCACCTTTTCATAATGTTGCCCACGAGGGTTGTTAACATCAACAAATCACCAGTCACATCCGATCGCGGACCGTTTCCATTTTTCCATTTCCATTAGTTGGTTCGTCCCTGAGGGGAAATTCCAGACACGCCGAGCACCGAACACCGTCAGGGTCTCGCTGTTCATGCTTGGAAATGACATCTGTCCCAGAGGTTCTCCAGCTGTGCTAGCTCAGATAGTGTAGAGCTCTTAGATCAGGGGTGTCAAACATAAGGCCTGTGGACCAAAACCGGCCATCAAAAGGCTCTAATCTGGTCAAACCAACAAGAAAATTCAAAAATTTTAAAAGAAACTGATTTTTTTTTTTTTTTTAAACAAAATTCACACAACACAACACTGATATCGAGGAGGCAACCATGAAAGATGGATAACTAGTATTAGCCTCGAATGTAGCCCCTTTTTACCCCTCTATCATGATGAAACTGGACTTTATTTGGCCCTTGAAGCTAAAATGTGTTTGATACCCCTGTCTTTAATTCACAAAGTGAATGCTTAATAATATGAACATTATTTACCAATAAATTATTATTCGCATCAATTTACATGAAGGAGAATATTAAGGTAAAATTAATAACAATGCTTATTGAAAGAAAATATTTCATATATATTCCTTTTTCCCCAATTTTTTCAAATTGGCTGTATTTTGTCTGTGGTGATCTGCTGTTGGGAGTGGCACTCCTACCACGATTTGTGAAGCAACGTCTGTTTCTTCTGTATTGTCATGTTGAAGAAAAAAGAAGAAAGAAATAAAACAACTTATTTCTAAACCATCCACCTCTCCACACCTACTTGATGTAAGCTGTATTGCTAATATGCCCCATCCAGCCACTAGAGGTCAGTATTTACCAGCTCACAAGTCCATTTTTACACTTTTAAAAATTGACGATGCCCTCCTTGCCTTGTTATGGTTATTATGAAGATCGCCGATGTTCACGTCAACTCAGAGCTTCCGATTGGTGTTCCTGTCACTGCAGAGTCCGGGACTCGGCCTCCCTCCTCCGTCCTTCACTAGATGTTTGGTTTCTTGAAGGATTCATTCCATGTTTTTTCACTCTGCTGTCTCTGCTCCTGCACATCTCTCTCTCTCTCTCTCTCTCTCTCTCGGTTTTTCTGGGTCTCATCTGTATTCTCGGTTCCATCACAATGCGGTTTTTACTCCTCTGCTCTCCTTCCGTCTTCCTTCCCCTCCTCTCCCAGTCGGTGATGCTGGGTTGCCTGGATACTTGATGTTTTTTTTTTTTCTTCCCCTTCTTTCTCGGCTGGATGAGGGGGTGTGGGCCGGAGTAAAGTGGGGATGGAGAGAGGGAGCGGCGAAGGAGGCCAACAACAATCACCATGGGGCTCCGAGCCCACTGAAGGGAGACGGTCGGAGGGAGGAGGGGGGGGATGGAGGGGGTGGAGTGGGGGGAGGAGGGGGGGAGGAGGGGGCCGGCTGTCAGTCTGTCACTCTGCTCCCTGCTCCTCACACTCCCACCTTATTTGTCCGCTTTCTCCCTTCTCCAAGTGTGCTTTCTCGGCGCGACGGCAGCGTCCCCGATGTGAGAACACGCCTCAGCTTCATCGCTCTCCGCCGATTCGTCTGTGAATTATTGATCCATTAGTCTTTGTGTGAATTATTGATACATGAAGCGAGGGAAAGGAACTTAATCTGTTGGTGAATCTCTCTATAATTACCTCCGAAAAACACACACACACACACACACACACACACGCTCACACACGAAGACACACGAACACACACTCCCTCACACTCGTGTCTTGCTGCAGATCTGTACATCGTGGCCTCTCGTTCACCCTCCTCACCCTTCATTTCTTCCTTCATAATAACCCATGCCAGTCTCTGTTTCCAAGACAACCACTCCATCAGACTCTCATACACACACTCCTTGTGTGTGTGTGTGTGTGTGTGTGTGTGTGTGTGTGTGTGTGTGTGTGTGTGTACTACCGCAGCACTGTATGTGCTCTTTCTCCTCCCTCTTGTGTGAGATATTGAAGATCAAGAGTCAGTCAAGATTGAAAATTGATTTCTGATACGCCACGTCTGGGTTCGGTCTCCACACACACACACACACACACACACACACACACACGCACACACACACACACACACACACACACACACACAGAAACACAGGTGCTTGCAAACTCATTAAAACTTTACAGTATACAAACTTAAATAATTACACAGCCCTCCCCGGGTGTGGAGCTTGACGGGAGTGTTGGGCGAGGAGGCGGCGGCGTGATTCCAGTTTACACACCTCTCATGTTTACTCCCTCCTCAGCAGGTGACTCTCCTTTCACCTGATCTTCATTTTGCTCCGACCGCGTTGTGTTTGCAGCAAATATTGTGTGTTTATCGGAGCTCATCCTTCTCCTCTCCGCTGCTGCCGCTGCGTTTACCTCCAGGTGAGTTATTTCATGCCTCTCAGTCGCAGAAGCTGCTTCCATCGACACGCCGTCCCAGCTGGTCCTGATCGGAGAGCGGCGGGAGAAACCGCTCTTGCCTCTTGTCTTTGTCTTATCATTTCTTCCCTTCCTTCCAGTTTGTGACTTCTTCTATTATTATTATGGGATGTTTGTTTTCGCCGCCCCCCCCCGCCCTGCAGTGACGCGGCCTCTGGTAGTGTGTGTTTGGTGTGAGACAGTGCTGCTGATGAATGGGCTGTCAGAGCTCCATCCAGATGGAGGCAGGCCTCGTCTAATAGGATCCCGTGAAGGCGGCGGTCCCGGCGGGCCGGCGCCGGAGTGAGGGAGTCAGCTGGAGAGAGACGGAGATAAGACTCGCACATCAAGCTGTGTGTTCATGATAAATTATTAATTCATAATTAAAGAAGTAATTGATTCATAAGTGAGGGCAGAAACTGGTGTTAGTGTTATTGGAGACGTCGGTGTCAGTCATGTTTATGTACTCTGTGTAGCTGGAAAGGTTCAGTCAGACTTAGCCACTGTAAGAATCCCTGTTCGAACCCCACTGCACTGCCTCATGCACCAGATTTACTTTCTTACTTCTATCTGCTCAGAAAGCTGTGCAGTTTACAGACTTAACGTGACAACATTTCCAGTGAAAACGCGTCGTCGTGTAAACAGACGAGCAAAACACACTCAGAGTTTTTGACATTTTGTGCCCGGGGCCTTCTTTTTCTTGGTTTTAGTGTCAGCACAGACCTGGCCTTCCGAAGTGTTTGTAGTCATCGCCGGACTCGTCAGGATGTCCTCACGTCCACCTGATGTCGAACACACTCCACTCGGCTGGCAGATCTTCCCCGAGCTCCATCTGCTCCACACTGGAAGTCTGCGTTCCGCCGTCTCCTCTGCTCGCTCTCTGTAACGGGAGAGTACAGAAGGAAATAAAGATTAAAGGATCCGCAGCAACATGATGAGCCTCAACCACTGCAGGATTTATGCCCTCACTTTGAACCAAGTTAAACCTCTTGTTTTACAACCTCGGGCTCCCCTAATGAAATAAGAGCGCCGTGCCGGTGTCATCGCAGCGCTGCAGCGATCTGCAGGAGAGAAGAAAGGCTTTAATAACGCCGCCGAAAGAAATGAAGAAAAGACGAGCGGGCGTAATGTATTCAAAATATTTCAGTGTGGTTGGCACCTGGAGTACCTGCCAGCGGTGTGAAAGCCGCCGCCGCCGCCGCCGCCGCCGCCGCCGCTCGTCTTCACCGAATTAGAACAGCACCTGTGAGACCGCAATCAAACACGGAGGAACTTAACGCAACTTTATGAAAGGCGGCGTCGTCTTTCGCCTCACCTTGCTTCACGGTGGCTCTGCTCTGTGGCGTCGCCCACTTCCTCTCCGGTCTCTCTTAACCTGTGTCCAATTCAGTTTGAACTGGCCCCTTTACTCTTGCATGGGTTAACCGTGCACACACACACACACACACACACACGTGTGGTCTGTGTGTTGCAGTCTCTTTGTCCGTCCCTCTTCCTCCGTCTCATTTCGCTCTAATTGATGGAGGCCGTCTCTCGCCCCTCGCTCAGCCTCTCCGGCTGCTCTTCACAAGCTTTTAATGGGAGCCGGGAGGACAAGCAGCGCCATCTTTCTTTCCCTTTCTGCTCCTTCAAACCAGCAGCCTTCAATGGCTCTCTTGAAAACCATTGTGTGTGTCTGTGTGTGTGTGTGAGACAGACATGGGTGGGGGGGGGGTTACCAGCTGTGAAGTGCGCTAATAGGCTCGGCCCGGCCCGATGTCGCCGTCTCGCACGGTCACTGCCTCCATCTCCTCCCCGCCGCCCTCGTGCCCGACGGGAGCTGGAGCAGCCTCCTCAAAGAGGAATAACACTCCGGCATTGTTAGCCGAAGAAAGAGCGGGACGGGAGGAAGCCGGGGGAAAGAGAGAAAGGCTCCCTGTAAGCCTCGTCATTACCCGCTCCGCTCTCGTCCAGAGCCACTAAAAGCATCACAATGGTTGGACTGAATCTAATTAGACGACATCTGTAACGGGGGAGGGCTACACCGGATCATCAAGAGGACTGTCTCACTGCTAACATGGCTAAAAAAAAGGAACTCCTGCTGCCATCATGTAGATGTCTTAATTATACCTGAACTTGAAGGGCGGCTGGAAATGAGATGTTTTTTTGTGTCTAACATTTGAATCAAACGAGTCTATAAATCCTCTCCTGAAGTGAGCAGTCGGCTGAGAATGTGTCTTTAAAGGAAAATATACTGCATGACAATGAGTGGAATTCATTAAATCACATTATGCTCAGTGTTCTGCTGCTCTGAGCTGAATTCATCGGATGAATATCCTCTCAGAAGCAGATTTCTGTGTTTTTGTGTCATTTAGTGTGTTGAAGAATTTGGTTTCTTCAGTGAGTTGTTCCTGAAGTCCTCTGATTTCAGATTAGAGTCGTTCTTTCTGACCTTATCCTCTACTTCACTTTTTCGCCATCTAATCACTTTCACTTTAATGTTAGGATCCAAGTCGCAGTGAGCTTTGAATCCGTCGCTCCTGAGAATGAAGAACACGGCTCAGATGACGTCCTCTTCTCGGCATAAAGGTTTTGATCCGTTCGCTGGTGTAGGAAGAGCAGGTAGCGCGCCACAAAGGAAGTGCCGTCAAAGTACAGTACAAAGGCAGCGGAGGAGAGGCGAGGCGGCCTTCCTCTTCTCCTTCACGCCTCTCTTCATCACAAAACGGTGTTTTTCAAACCCGCTTTTGTCTGTCAGCGGCGGTTAATTGTGTAAAGTGTGTGATGCTTTGTTTGGAGCGGATCGGAGGGGGGATCAAACACGCGCTCCCTCAGGCACGCACAGCCACACCACTTTTCATTCACCTCCCTAAGCCCTCTGCAATCAAACCGTTTCCACATGATTCCTCACAGATTTACAATCTGTATTTAAACCAGTTGTTTGCTTTGTAAACACAGTCCTGTAATAAGACACAGACTCTCTAATAACCCTGAATTATTGCGTCTCGGCGACAGGAGCCGCACATTCACACACGTCCATCTTTGTCTTTATCACAATCTGCCCCCCCCCCTCCGCTCCCCCCCTCCCTCCACCGCCACTCGATATCACGGCACTAATACTTCCACTTCATGTGCAAATATTTGACTCCGCCGTCAAATCCCTAATCACACCGATCAATCTCGCAGATATTACCGTTCAGCGACAGCCACGCATTGACTTGGAGGGTTGGTTCTTTCCCAGCCCTTCCCTCTCCTGCGGTTACATCAAATTAAAGCTTTTTTTTTTAAAATATTTTGTAAATATTCTCGTTGCTCTCAAGGTGCCGGGGAGGCTCGTCTCACGAAGCCGTCGCTCAGTAACGTGCGTGTGGATTCCCCGGCCTTGAACGCCTCGTGTGGATTCCCCCGTTTTGCTTTGGCGCCGTAGAAATTCAGATCACCTCCTCTAACTGTGGCTGAAAGTGTACCAAAAATAACCGGCCAGAAATGTTTGAGGACGGAAAACAAGAGAGTGTGTGTCGGCTGCATGTCGTCGGGCTAATTAGGCAGAGCCAGGCGCTCCACACGCATAGCTAATGAGCGCCTTCTCCATCTCTGCCGGGATCGCCCGCCACGTCTAACGGTCACATAAATTCTCATTTATAGGTCATAATCTGTCATTTATGTACATGGGCTCCCCCAATTAGAGAGCCGGGCCCTTCAGACTGATGCGTCTCTGGGGGATTCACGGCTCTGCTCCAGCCCCATTAGTGACAGACCCCGACCCGGCGTCCCGGTCCACCCCGAGGACCGCCGATAACCCGGCTCGTAAAGGACGCCGGTTCCAGGTGCCTGTTTCCAGTGTCCTGTGTGTGTGTGTGTGTGTGTGTGTGTGTGTGTCCGTCAGCCGCGGTGGTAAACCAGGGCCTGGTGGGAAACCAGAAGACGTGAGCAGCAGGAGCCGGGCTCTGCTACGCGTCTTCAGCTGCCATTTGCCATTTCGGACAATTACTATTCTGTTGTCTGCGGCCAGAAGTGTTTCTGTGGAGCATGTGGGCCAAATTACAATTGTAAATAGATCATAAAGCTGGCCCGCATTCTGTTCCCCTCTAATTAGAAGAAAAGTGTGAATTTCCAATGAATGGGGACATTTAGCTGAGTCCCAGTAGAATCGCCTAAAGGCCAAACGGTTTCCCTCTCGTGACCCCAGCAGGACGGCCGGAGCGTCCCCTCATGAGCTGGACACGCTCAGTCCGTCCCTCAGCGACGTCCTCCTCATGACCACTGCTGGAGCTAAATGAGTCGTTTATTCTAAAACTTGAGACCACTGGATGAACTGACCAGGCTTGTTGTGGAGCAAAACAGCAGTTTGTAATTATTTTGTCTGATACTTTAATGCAGACAGCAGCCTGAGATGATCCTCATGCTCGATTGCTTCAGGATTTATCCCTAAAAGATGTCAGACCATAATAAATAACGCTCGTTTCTCCACCTCACCTGTTCTCCCCGGACCGGGGCTGCAGAGGGCCGGAGGCTACGCCTGCCGACTCCGGGTGAAATAACCAGGCGTACTTTGAAAGTTGTCCCCTGACATTTTGATATTTCAACTTTTTTAATATTTCAACATTTCAGCTGAAATTATAGGTGGTGGTTTGCAATGATTGTGGGTATGAACTGGAAACTTCAAAGAAATTAAAGTCACGGAACTGAACTCGGCTGAACCGGACTCGAAGGCGGGCTGCGTCTCGGAGAGGCTGTCAGTCTGTCAAAGGCTGCTCGGTATTCAGGTCGCAAAGTCATATTTGAGCAAGAGATCAGACTCCGAATCGGAGGAGGCTGCAGATTTAATAGCAGATCCTCCACAACCCGATTGGGTTTAACCACAGTTTTCAGAGTGATTGAGTTGGCACCGTCTCTATCTGAAGAATCCCAGGTGGACAGATACAGATATGAAGCGGTCACGTTTGATTTCCGCTGTCATTTAGTAGAAATGCATCATATGTGGCTTTTTTTTCTGTTCGGTATCGGATAAGTAGATTAGTACTCCTGCCATTACTCTTGTGTCGCTGCCTCACTCTGAGGGAAATACATCAAAAACTGCATCCAGAGTGAATCAGATATCGTGGATAAAGATAAAGCTTCCTTGAATGGAGGAAACAAAATGCCGTGCTGAGGAGTGAGAGCCGTGCTGAGGAGACCCCGGGATGAACCGGGCTCGTTAGCCTCCGCTCGCTGCTTCTCCAGGAAGTGGACGGCTTCGCCATCCTCCCGGGACTCCTCTGTTCTCCATCGCCTGTCATCAGAGCCACAGCTCGTCCCTCTCTGTCTTTTTCTCTCTTCTACTTTGTGCATCCTGACTTTTCTGTAGTTCCCAGAAAAAAAAAAGAAAAAAAAAAAAAAAGATCTCAGAAAGACCCCAAAGAGAGGAAGGCGGGAGGGCATCCCTCTCCTGTCATCCGTCAAACGGTCAGTGCACATGGCTTAGCGTGGAAAAGGAAGCATGTCTGATAGCGCCACAGAAGGAGTGGATGGGAAAAGTAGGCCAGACCGCCTTATTATGCAGCGAGCCAGCAGGCTGCACTGCAGCTTCCCGGCAAAAGAGCAATATTTTCTCTGCAGACCGACACTCCAGCGTTTCTTCAACCGTCACTCCGGGGAAAGATGCAAAGTGAGCAGAATGATCCCGTCCGGGCGTCGCTCGTGGGCCGGCCAGCTGCGCTGCAACCCCAGACCTCGTGCTGGCCGAGCCAGGAGGCCGGCGCAGGTCGAGCCGGGGCGTGGGCGTCGGGTAATTCGCTTCATGTGAAGCGCTCTCCAGAGAGGCTCCTCTCGGGTTCTGTTACCAGACCAGGAGACTCTTGTGTTGTGGTTCACCTCTGAAAACTCCACAGTCCATTATTCGATGCCTCTCTCAAACACGCCGCCGTGACTCACTGCGTTTGAAAGGCAAAGTTTTGAAGTCTGCGACTGAGGCTGTCGATTTTACGGGACTGAAAGGCCAGAGCAGTCAAGGACGGATAAAACAACCTGCGTGAGATAAAAGTGGCGTTTGGAATATGAAAAGTTACCATCAAGGCCACGGTTTGAAAACGGGGTGAGCGTACGAGTCCAGCGGCTCTGTCATTACCTGACAGATCAAAGCTGGGCAGTTGTATTGCTCTTATTTCTCCGAGGCAGTTTGTTTATTCACTGCGCTGAAGGAGTCACTGCTGTGGCCCCGACTGGAACGCCGCTGCTGACATCCATCCCCCAGCTGATGCCTCTGCCGGCTCACGGTTAGCCCTGAATAATGCATATTAAGTGATGAGCTGCCTGAATGGATCAGTGGACAGTCTGTTAGGCCACGCATAAAGCAATCAATTATTCGATCGATAGCCCTCATTAGGCCATCATATAGTTAAGCTGCATGTATGGGCCTCTGGTCGGGATGAATAATTTACAGCCTGTCGAGGGAAACGGGAGGCTGGCTCAGTTCAGCCCTGCCTCCCGTCTGATGCCAACATGAAGGGACCGAACGCAGGGCGGGACGGCCGGCCCGGCCGCCGTCTGTGTTTTCAGGATCAGTGCTGGACATTATACAGACACACACACACACACACAAAGCACTTGATGTGAAAAATGGCAGTGCGGCTGCAGCGCTACAAGCCAAACAACTGAAGAGGTCTTGTTAAAAGGCAGATCTGCTCTCACATGGACTCTGCTGTGGTTCACTTGAAGTTCACTCAGCGCACACCAAAAAAACCTCTTGAACAAACATTAAACATGACGGGATTAACAAACACTGTGTCCGAGCTGCAGGTTGTAACTGTGGAAACGAATTATTATTGCTGTTTAATGTCTTTCAGGCATTTTATAAATTGTTGCTCAGTCTGTTTCTGGCAAAGCTAACTCCTTCATAATGCATCATGTGTTTTGTTATATTAGACACAGCAGTGTTTTAGAGAATGTGTTTCATTTAGAATTATGGTCCACCGGTGTTTAGACCTTACTGTACATGCTGTCTTCTGGCAGACGACGCAGACATTCTGAATACTTCAGACTTCCAAACCTGCTTGATATGAAAATTTGAAACAAGTCTGCAGGGAGCTGGAACTGCTCTGAATGACACGAGGGTACGCGTTTCTCCTGCAGACACTTCATCCAAGCTGTATTCACGTCGGGGCCTTGCGCTACAGAAGGCGCTGTTGGGCTGCGGAGCGGAATGCGTTTGAGCTAAAAACCTTCGGCGCACATGTGAAGCTCGACGGCGTCTTCAAAGCTTTCGCCGAGGAGTCGTGCTGCGCGGCCTACTGTAAAATTTCCACCACACATTTTCAGATCTTGGTCGGCGGTCTTGATTCGGTCCAGCGCCGGCTTTTCTGTTTGCGTTCGCCGCTAATGAGCACCGTGACATGCGCCTAACACAACAGCGCTGAAGGGGGCAGCGCTGGGAAGCCAGGCCCAGCCAAGCCGCTGGCGCCAGTCCCACGTAGCGATAATCTGGAGTGGGTGGAGCCTCTGGAGATCAGAGTCCGCCGCCGCCGCCATCTTTCCCATGGGAATCGTAAAAGAAATGTTTACATGACGGCGTGCACAGCCGTTATTCCTCCTCCTTTATCCAATTACAGTGTCACTTCAGATCTCCTAGAATTGTGGACATGGATTTTCCCAAGTCCCAGTGCGTTGGAGGAATTAGTCCGGATTCGCTTATCCCCTCGATTTTCAGTCACAATAACCACAAACACTGTCTAGTTCCCGATCATTAGGCGAAGCAACAGTAGTCCCAATTCCCTGCTCAGTGTCTGAAATCCCCTTCCTGCCATAAGAGACCGCGTTTCCTTCTTCTAATTGCATCCAGCCGTTTGGAATCAGACCTGGACGGTTGTCTAGGTGTTAATTGGTTTGAAGGACTGCTAACAGGAGAGAGGCAGGAGGAAGGCGGATTAGGACGGTGCACGTGGCTCGTAAACGGCGCGGTGTGGCCTGGGCGCCGTCACGTCTTGCTTTGGGGCTGTTCTGGGTTTTGTCTTCCTTACCTCGCAGCGTATCGCTCAAGCAGATGGCTTCTCCTTCGTTCACCTGCTTCAGAGGAAACTTCTGACTGCATCCAGAGCTGAGTGAAAGAAATCTGCAGATATTTCGAGCTCGCTGCTCTTCAGAGGTTCCTGGGAGAGTTCGCTGTCCGCCCTTCCAGAATGTCACCCCTGCTGAGCTCAAGTAGAGACTTTTTTTTCTTGAGTCCTCAATCAGTCATGCCTCGCGCTTTCACCCTCGTCCCCAGACGCACAAGTTATTCATAAAGGCTTTTATAAAACATGATTTATGGGGGGAAAATGTGGCTTCGGTTCATGGAAAGCCACTTCTGTTGGTGCTGCCCATCTCCGGCTTTGAAAGAAAATTCTCCAGTGCCTCTCTGGTGTCCCACCGAGGCCGTTTAAAATCCAGAGCCAAGCAGAATGCACCCTGTGGAGTCTGGCTGTGACGTTATGGAGATGTCGGCAGAACACTGTGTCATGGAAAAATGTTTGAGGAGGGATCCCATCAACCGTAAATCCTGGATCTGTGCGTAGTTCATGGCTTTACATGTGTTGACTGCTCCTAAAGATATTGATTCCGCAGCAGAAGTTGAACCGTCACACATTATCTGCCCCTTCAACGACTTCTGCAGCAAACGTGCGTTCCAGAACTCTCCTGTCAAGCAGCTGAGAGTTTGAGAGGCTCAGATAACCGAGCACAAGCAGTTTTTTGTTCACAGTTTTACTGTAACGTCAGATTTCTTCCCCAGAAGCCATGTTTTCTGTAGCTTTAGCAAAGTGCGGTCTGGTTTTACATGCACTCCTCCTAACAAGTGCCGCTGAGTGTCAGAGGCTGCCGTTTCCCCGCCGAGGAATCTGCTGATTCCGTCCCTTCAAAGCTGCGGCTTACACACCTTCTGAAGGGGGAGCTTATGCTCCAGGGAGGCTTTTTGTTGCACCGCAAGACACTGCTGCCTCACCCACCTGCCAAGGCCTGTTTTCTGAGCAGATCAGTCGTCCACCTGCTCGAGGAACTGACATTCTGGCTCCCTCTGCACGCTCCTCGTTCCAGAAGCGGCTTCTGAGCGGCGCCGAGGCGATTTGCAGCTGGGTACAGAGCAGCGCAAGCCGGATCTCCACCTGGGTTTTGGCATCGGGGCGGCACAGAGCATCCTCTTTTGTTTGACATATTTCCATTGTCTCTTCTTGATTAACTCTCACAATTGTCCAGATTGCAGCTCTTTGCAAGAAAAAAAAAAAAAAAGTGGTACAATGGTTGACTGGCTCACCGATAAAGATTTCAACCTATATAGTGACTAGAATGATCAGATCGGAATAATGTTTGGTGAAATGTTTAAAATGAAGTCATGTATAAATTCAGAAATATACAATATTGAGAATTAATACAGTATAATTGATGAGTATGGTAAAATTCCAAGCAAAAATGACCAAAATGTTAACAATGAATGTGAAACATATGGACTGAAACTGCATTTTCTGTTCAATTTTCAGTGTCACAGAGTATAATAGTGAAGCTCATGGTCAATTTCCTCTAATATAGACCAGAATATTTATGTTTATATATATATATATATATATATATATATATAATATATATATATATATATATATATATATATATATATATATATATATATATATATAAATATATATATATATATATGTATATACCCTTGATAGTAAACAAATGATACTTTGGGATGGAAGTAGAGTATCAAATATGATAAAAATAGAAGTCGCTCCTGCCTATAATCAATCCGACTTCTTTGCACTGCATTTGAACCGTGCAGCTTTAGTGGAGAAAGTTATTTATCACACTTTATATTCAGACAATGAAGCTTCCCAAAGCCTGATAGGTACGAAACAGTCTTCCTCTCGAGACCGGCCAATTGACACACACAATTTACGGAAAGATGGGAAGTGCATGTTAATGTGCTGCAGAGCCGAGGGCTTTGGCTTTAATGAGAAAGAAGAAAGTACAGGAATAGAGAGATAGACGGAGATTAGGCTGTGTTGGTGAAAGGAAAGAAGGGAAAATACAAAGCGGAAAAGCCAAACTTGGGTTTTGGACAGGAGAGGAGGGAGACTATGACAGATCCTGACAGCGAGATCCAACCAGCCGATTCACATTCTTATCATCATCGTGTACGATTCCGCTTCCAGCTCTGCCATCTGATGAAGATCAGGTCCTCATTTCACCCCTCTTCATCCCAGGGCTGAACATCTCTTTGGTATTTCGCCGAAAACAGAAAGAAGACTTCAAAGTTTGGGGCAAGCCCCGACAGTGGGATGGTTTTGTTTTCAGTATGCAGCGAGCTCAGCCGGAGTAAAGCGTTGTGTACCTGGACGAGTCTTGCCTGTAGGCAGCTGCTCTCACTGCTGTTTGATGAGTTTCAGGCTCTTGACAGATCGCACTCGGAGTGACCTTGCTGGCGATATTTGGATGATTTGTGCAGCTTCTTGTAATCATGAAGCCTTCTGAACTGAGCTGCCGACAGGAACACTTTTCCCGCAGTAAATGCGAGGCTGATCCGTGTTGCCGAAACATTATACAGGAACCGCAGAGCGAGTTTTGACAGGTGAGAAGCGAGGTCGGAGCGAGCCCCGGGGCGCCGACACACACAGGCACACGAGCACCGGCGGCTCTCGTGCACGCCGTGGGGATGGCGTTCAGGTCGGTACACACTCGTGTCTGTCTGGACTCGGTTAGAGGGCCGTTTTCAACCTGCGGTAAACAGGCGCTGGGGTCTGCCCTCCAGCCTGTACAACTTGTCATCAGTGCTGCCAATTAGGCGTCGATTGGAAGGCGGCGCTGAATCGCCAGCGGCGAGCCGCTCGCTGCCACTGTTCCCCCATCCTCCCCTTTACTCTCACCGAAAATCACTGAAGCCTCCTGGAGAATACGAGCAACTATAAATCAAGTTTTCGTATTTATGTTGTGTCACCGGCTGGCTTTGATGAGCTGGAGTATTGATTAGCATCGACTTCTCCGCGGCTCGGGGCTCTGTCTGCTTTGAAGTCCACATTCACACAACAGTTCATTGTACCTGTGGGGCCACTAGTGGGCGCTGTTGGTTGTTTTTGTTTTTGTAGGAATGAAACCTCGGGGTAGATGACCTACTTTTCTAACTTTCTCCTGAAACTTGCCGTTTCCATTAAACTCATGCTCATCTTTCCCGACGTGCAACTCGCTTCAGAGTTCAAAAACCGTTTTGTCCTTCAGGTCTGAACGCCTGACCCGCGCAGAGAAGCTCCCCATGTACGGCAGCTAATTATTAACATCCGGGACACCGTGAAACACAGATAAATAAACTGCAAAAGAGGTGATTCTGCTTTCTAAAGTCTCTGAATAAATGTTTGAGGGAGTTTGGATTTTGCACATGAACCTAAAATTCCCCTCCAACCAAACTCCTTGAATCAGCTCCACCTCGGTGGAGCTACCAAACCGGCTCAGCCCGGATCAGCGCTCCGCGACGCCCAGCACAGCATCTGAAGGTCGGGCCAAGGAGAAACCGCAGACAGGCAGCTCCGGCCATCTGTTTTATTTGGAACCAGACCCACACCTGACCATGGAGCCAGGTACAGAAGAAGAAGAAGCAGAAGAAGGAGCTGGTCTGACCTGACCCAGACCTGCGCCGCTCAAGACAAAGCAGGCATTCGTCTTTTGTCAGCGTGACGCTTCTGTTGTTTTGTCAGCATGCAGCTTTTTCTCACCGCTGATGGCTCCGGAAAGTGTGAGAAATGCTGAGGCCGGGGTGGACTCATTGTTTTGTTTTTGTTTTTTGTTTCTTCAGACCGCCTGGGCATCGATGAGAAAATGACTAAACTGCCCCATAACCTCCCCACCAGTAATAACTCCCCATATCCTCAAGCAATTAGTCTTCCCCCGCATTTCTTGCAGCCAAGAGGTTTTCCTTTCAAGCACAAATATTGTTTTTCCCTCAGCCGGCCATGGGAACCCTCTACCCTCCACGCATTGTCACAGCCCAAGGTCGTCGGGCAGAGCCGAGCAGTCCCCTCACCTCCCGCTAACTAACTAGCCTGTGAGCCGTGACATCTCCATCTATCACCGCCTTGATAAGGGCTATCTTTAATTACAGCCTCCCCTCCTCTGGTGGATCTGTATCTCTTTTGTCTTCCTAACAGACTCCCATCCATCCATCCCGTCTTAAAGATCCCTCCCAGGGAAGGCTATAGCATGTCACTGTCCCAACTCTCGGGACTCAGTAAGTCGATCCAACAGGAAATCAATAGCGGGGCCTAATGCTGAATAATTGAGGTTACGGGAGTTCAGCGGCACTCCCCAGACGTGCTCCCCCATCGCCACCGTGTAACCTCGCTCCACGCACAGGGTGGGGCGCACGCCGTCCTCCACTCTCTTTTCCTGGCTGCATTCGGTTCAGTCCATCATTCTGACTCAGAGATTAAGAGAACCAAATCCAGAAGGTTCATTTAGATCAGCGGAGATTAGACTGCTCCATGGACGGACGGTGGTGGAGCTCCAGGCAGCACAACTCCTGCCGTCTTACAGGAGGAGAAAGCCTCGGGTTGTCGTTGTGTAAAGTGGATGAAGCCCTTTTCAGCAGATTATTGATCATTTTGTCATTCAGACTCTGATCCACAGCTGTGCTGAAGTTATGCGCGACTGGCCGTGATCATTCAGAGAAAAGATATTAACAGTAATTCTTTTCAAACTTTTGACTGGAGATACGCGCACTTTTTTCATGACTACCTCTATTAAGGAAGCTGCTGTGTAAAACCTGGCTTGGTGTTGTTTTACACGCCGAAGCGGGGGGAGAGAGGAGAGCGAGCAGCGACTTGTCAGCCAGTCAGAGTGTGATGTGCACTAGAGGGCACAAGCTGCCTTGCAAACGACACCGAGCGGCAGCTGGAGAGCTGAGATTCCAGCGAAGCGCCGGAGCTCTACTCCGAGGCAGGAGTGGTCTGACTGCTCTGTTAGTGAGGAGGGGGTCGAGCGACACGCTGCCCGTTCACCCTCTGGACTGTTTGGTTCTGCTCTACGTTTGTACGACAGCTTGAATCGACACACTGAGCTGATTTTGATCCTCCAGCCGTCGGTCTGTTTTCGCCCTGCTCTGCCAGCACACTCAGACATCAGCTGCGTCTGCGATCGTCTGTCCTTCTACCCGTCTCCCCGACTTCAAGCGTCTCCTTTCGTCTCGCGGCGTGAAGCGTTGGCTGCGGTGCACGCCCCTCCGCCGGCTGCAGCCAGAGCCGCGGCGGGGAGAGGAAGCGGCGGCGGAGACGCGCTCAGCAGCCGCCGTCCTTGTTATTCACTCCGATGCCTTTTGTGCCGAGGCTTCCTCGCTGGCGTTGTTATCGTTCGCGGAGCATCGCCTTGCGCGCCGCGGGGCCACGCGTCGACTTCCTGCACGTGCACAGTCCTCCCGCTAATAAATGCACTGTGGGCGAGCGCATGTGCTGAGTGAGATATCACATTAGGCCTGTTTCTGTGAATTAAAGCGAGCTGAATTAACACCTGCTTCTATTTAAAAACACACACCTCGCTCACAGAAGCGAGTGTCAGAAACAACATTAAACCTTTCCAGGGCCTTGTTTACGCAACAGTATTTTCAAGTGAAAATGAGGAATAATGCTGTGTTTTGGGCGTCTGTTCACACAGCTACTGTGCTGGAAGACACTCAGAATGAAACTTTCTGATATGGGGGAAGAAAGGAACTTTTTGGAAACACTCTGACTGCATCTCCATGTAGATGGAGGAAAACACACCTTTCCTGTAACGCTGCTGCTGCACCGTGCTCAGTCAGTGGACCTGCATGAAAACTGCATTGTTTCTGCCGTTTGCATGTAAACACACTTTGTTTTTAAGATGTTGCCTTATTAATGTGAAACTTTTCGGAAAGAAAAACATAAAAAAAAAAATAACACAAAAAAACAGAAAACTGATGTGTTTTCTGTTGAAACTCATGTAAACAGACTCAGAGTCCAGCTCGGTGGCCGCACGCTCAGACATAAAGCCATGTCTTTGTGTTTTGCTGCTGAGGTGCATCTCACACTCCTTCCTCACACAAATACCCACAGAGGGATGATCCTCCTCCTCCTCCTCCTCCTCCTCCTCCTCCTCCTCCTCTCAGCTCCGGGCTAAGGCCACTCAGGCCTGCAGATGGCCGATAATGACAGCGCCGTCCCCGCTGGCTGGTTTTGTGTGTGTGTGTGAGTGTGTGTGTGTGTGTGTGTGTTGCGTTCGGTGCCAGCAGTGGGGCATTTAGCTCCACTTGGCTCGCTCTTTGCCGGCTGACTGGGTGACTGGGTCACTCTGCGGCTCTGCAGCCTCTCGTCTCCTCTCCTTTCTCCCGTCGGCGGCTTACGGGCTCAGGGCTGACACCAGATAACGCACCACCTGATGGACTTAAGGAGCAGTTGGCTCAGCCATCAGCTGACTGGCCGATGTATTTACTGACTGATTAGCGGCGGAGCCGAGCGCCCGACACACTGACTGACAAGCCGGCGGGCTAAGCGGCGGCGCTCTGACAGCTCGCCGGGCGCGCTGGGCCCGGAGGACAGGTAGGGATATGATAAGCAGACTGGTAGTGTGTGTAATAAGGACCGGAGGTGATCCAGGTGTCTGTTCCCCTGCAGCTCAATCTGCTGCTGTTTCAGAGGTGAGCTGGAGAGGCCTGGTCTGGCTCTTCATTCCGGTCTCAGAACGTCTCTACTGGATGGAGGCCTGAAACGATGAGGTTGTTTTGAGTGATGTTTCATTTCTGTCGTTTCTCTTTTCACAGTAATCAATCGCTCTTTATCATACATTAAATAAAATCCTTTAAACATGCCTCAGGGCTCAGTTTGGAATGTAGTTCGATGAGGGCTGACTTTTTTGGCTTATTTGCACTTCTGTGTTCATATTAAATATCTTCTCTTAAACTGAAATATTGTTGTTAAATATGTCATGTTGTGTTTACAAGTTCAAATAATGATACCTTGGCATTGTGAGCATGGTTATTTGCACATGTAATCTGTTACATATCTTGGAATTTTAAGAAAATTATGAACATAAACATTCTTTCTTCACTCAGCACCTTTGAATCTGAAGTTTTTCATCTTATTTAAACATTTATAAAGTCAAACTTCAGCCAGTTTTAACACATCTAGCAAACACTCATCCAAATAAAAATAAATTAATAATAAATCAAACTCTGGTAATAAGTTCAGCTTTACATCAACAATCAATCGTATGTTGTTTTATCCAATAGTTGATAATAAAATATCGATGTTGCATTATGGAAGCTTTTCAGCATTGCTCTTTCTCTTGCCTACGGTCTTCTCCAGCCATGTTCATGAACTCAGCCTCTTCCACCCAGAGCTGATATGCTGACACAGGTCATGAATGATGTTCTGAGATCAGACATGCTGAAACGTTTTGCTGCGATGTTAGTAACATTTGACAGAGCTTTCATAACCTCTGTGATAATTCTGTTTGGAGAACTTCATTCAGTGGAGCATAGCGGTGACGTTATCTCAGGCTAAAACTCACCAAACTCTTGTGAAATGTAAACTCGGAGTCACAGCAGCGGCAGAACGGCTCTGTTGTGGAGATCCGCTGCAGAGCAGCAGGAAGTCTGGCCCACGCCACATCAGGAACCCAGCGGCTCTCTGAGGGAAGTGGACGGAGGCGGCTCCCTTCAGGGTGTTGGTTCACCTGTTGGTCCAGCAGTCGTCCTTCCACTAAAGACCTGCACTAAAGGAGCTGGAGGCTGATTTCCCTCAGTCAGGAGAAAATCCTTTGTCTGGAGCAGAGGTCGAAAAGAGGAAAGTTAAATAAACAAAAATGGAAGAAAAAAATCTCAGTGTCTTAGAAAAGAGATAAATGGTTAAGGTGTCGACAATGTCCTTCCTCATTGGAGGAAGAGCATAAAACTCTAACTGGGCTCTGTAAATAGTATTGTTGTGTTTGATCAGTGAAGTATTTCTGTTCTATTCTGAAACGTCAAACATGTTTTGAATAATGTGGTAAAAAAAAAAAAAGGATTAAACTGCTAAAATCAGGCAGAAAAACCACTGAAAATATAATGCAATGCTTGACATCCTGGATTGAGTCTTCATACATGTAAAGTGTGGAGCAGTGATTAAAGCCCTTGTCTCACAGTGAGAGGGTCTGGGTTCAAACTCTGGCTGGGTTCTGTCTGTGTGTAGTCCTCATGTTTTCCCTGTGTGTGTGTGTGTGTGTGTGTGTGTGTGTGTGTGTGTGTGTGTTCCCTCCACAGTGCAGACATGCAGCATCAGATACAGTCCCAGTGTGTGTTTCAAAGCCTCTGTATATGTGAAACTGTAGAAGCTGTCAGCCTCACTCTGAAGCCTAAACAAGTGTTGTGGCTCCAGGTAAATTAGATTTGTGGAAAATCTTTTGGTCATAAAGGCTGCAGGACCCTGAGTCCAGGCTGGAGACACGGTCCAGAGCCCACCGGCCTGGTTTGAGTTTGAAGGACGCAGAACCGAGCCTGATGCATCATTCAGACTTTAAAAGGCTCCTTTCTAAACCACAGAGGGCCGAGAGTTCTTCACAGACGCCGTGTTTATACTCATTGTCTATTAATTTGATCTCAGCAGATTTAATTGGTACAATTTATGGCGTCTGTTTACACAACAACGCAGCTTTGAGACACTGACACTTCAGCGTTTTCCTCCAGACCGACAAAGCAAGTCACAGCAGCACCGCCTAGTGGCCGGACATTAAAACTACACTGTTTTGAGCGACATCGTGAAACTTTTCTGAAAGGAAAATGAGAATTCGATACATTCTCACGTCAGACGGGGCCTCAGTCAGTTCCGTGTCATGTTTTTCTCTCCGGTCGGGGCCCCTCGCTCTTCTTTCATTGTTTTAATCGAGAGCTCAAAGCTGCGGCACCATGGAGGCCCTGCTTTAAGCAGCGTGATGTATTCCAGGTCAGCTGCACCACACCCAGTGTTTTGAAGTGTGTTTAGCATTATTTCAAAGTGCCAGGCAGACAGTGCGCCCCCCCCTCGCCCCCCATGCAGCCTCTGCTGCCGGTCCATGGCCCCGGGCTGTTAGGCAGCTCACCCGGGGGCCGTCCCAGGCGACGGCCCACCCAGGGGGGCCACCGGGCCCCACATCTGGCAGACCTGTCTCCACTTCAAAGCCCCAAAAATGAATCTCAGTTCCCTTTGTCTGATGGTTTGGATTCCCAGCGTGTGTGTATTCTCCGCTGATCCTTCCGAGAGAACGGAGCTCATCGTTTGCGGCTCTCTGGAAGAAGACATGAAAAGAAAAGATTTGCAGGTAGAAATCAGCCTTTGAAGCCGCTGTTGCCCTGCTGAACCTGGATATTTCTGCTGCTGCGGAGCCGGATCTGTGGGCGTCACGCTCCGAACAGAAAGCTCTCTCCACAACACCGGCAGACAATGCTTAAGCAATTAGCGCTCGCATGAGCGACACGGCGGCCCAGAAGGTTCTGCTGCGTGACGTTCCGCTCCGGCCTTGCTGAAGGCGTGAAGCGCTTGATTTGGATCCGCCCCGCCCGCCGTCTCTGCACGGCCTTGTCAAGGATACGCTCCGCTCCTCTCTCTCTCCGTCTCTTCCCACCAGGGAGGCCTGACATGTTTGAAGCCACGTCTTTTTTTCCTCTGGCCCCCGCGCTCCCTCTCCCTGGATGTGGAGCTTTTAATTACTCTCTCCTGGCTTTGTGCATAGCCAATGAAAGATTGAAGGGCACTTGCCTCTGAAAGGCACTGTTAGAATATGGGTTTTTCTAATGCTTTGCTCTGGGAGAGGAATACTAATGCTCAGACTGTGACTTCTCCTGAGCATCTGCAGTTGGAGCGCGTCCGGGGGGGAGGTGGGCGAGCGAGGCCCCTCGACACACCGTCTGGACGTTGTTTTGCATGAGAATCGGGACAGGCGCTATTAGCCTGGGCGCGCTACATGAAGAGCCGGTCGGTCCATCGCATCGATCGGATCCCGTTAAGGCCGGTTTGACGGCGCCGCACCTGAAGGTGCCCTCGACGGCTCTGTTTAGGCCGCAGAATGAATATATAGAGCGGCACGGAAATCAATAGAGGATGCCATAAACAAATTATCTGACTGTTTGAGAGCAGCCTGGACTTCCTTTGCGGTCAGACAGCTAATGAAACATCCCACTCCGGCTTTTTCTCAGCTGAAAACACCTGCAAACGCTGACTTTTGGTGGTTTGGATGGATTTCACCACAAATCGACGTGTTGTAGTGGAACTGGAATCACTCCAGAACGTTTTGGAGTGAAAGACAGCCTGGATTAAAGGTTCTGCTCAAGTCAAACTATTGAAATCATGTAGCTTAAACTCAAAACCTGAGTTTTATTTGACATAACATGCCAACTCCTTTAATAGTTTAGCAGTCCTGGTGTCAGGAATAAATTATAATTTTAGCTGTCTTTTCTTTAAAAAAATCTACCACGGATACAAACAAAACCCTGGACACGCTGAAACCGATCACAGGTATGATGACGGTCCAGTGGAAGTGTTGTGAGTGAAAAATGGTCTCCGTCGCCACTGAACTGCCAGAATCTCTAAAATTGAAAACCTCACGGTGAAGTGAAAAAAAAGGATAATTAATATGATCATGTTTAAAAGCGTGGCTGATGGAACAAGATTAGTTCAGCATTATTTCACGTGTTAATTAGCGTCAGGTAATTGACGGTAATTCGGGCCGCGGAGGTTGCGCGATGCTTATCGCGTCTCTTGCTTTCTTACGGACACCCGCCCTAATTGCTTTCGGGAGCACGCCGTCCTCCCCCCCGTTTCCACGGCCGCCTCCCGCCGCTCGCTCGCTCGCCGCTCGCTCGCAGACAGTGCAGGTCTTTTGTGCACCTTTTATTTATTTCCCAGGGTCGGGAGCAGGTATTAATATACATGGCGGAGAGCGTCGGGGGCGTCGTAGGAATTTTCCCTCCTGTCAGCACTGCGTAGGTAGAGCGCCCTAATATGTGTGAATTCATTTCCCCAAACGCAGGAGGAAAACTTCAAAGGCAGGGACGAGAACTCAGCCGGGTGGATTTGAAAGGGATGAGACTCTAATCTGGTTAAACTTTGCTTGCTCGGGATATTTTCTCACTGCCTCATCGTCCACTGTAACAGCCCCTCCTCCATTGTGGTTTTTTTCCCTCCTCACACGCGGCGATGAATCTTACCTTTCCAGCTTTCCTTTACGAAAAGAAGTGATGACTTCATGTTTTAGCGCAGAGCCATCTCAGGCCTTGCGTCTGCTTGTTTGGGGATTATACTTCTTTGAGCCTGTCATCTTTCTCGCTCCCGTGCTTGTAAACAAACTCATTCTTTCCCACCGTGGCTGGATGTGAGGGTGCATTCTGGGTTGTCGCAGCATCTTTCAGGCACGATACCTGCTGGGCTGTGTGCGGTCTGGCCTCGGCGAGCATCCGGGCCGTTCCTCCTCATCAGCCTCCCGCGTGACAGCGCTCTGAAATATGCATCCGCTCCGGAAAGCGCCGCAGGGTGCCGCCGGAGCGTTATTTAGAAAGCTGGCGCCCAGGACCTCGCCCTCAATATTTGATGGCCTTAATGAACAGGAAAAATACAAGTGCTAAGCACTTTGTCGGCTCCGAACGGCGGAGCCGAGGACGGGATGAAATATTGAGAGCCGGGTGGCGGGTTTGTCCGGCGTGACGCAGGAGGGAAAAGTAAAGGTGGCGTCCTCCGAGATGGCTGCATTAAGGCCCAGAATAACTGAGCTGTGTCCAAACTTCCCTGATGGATGGAGCCTCCACGACTGGTTGATCCTGACGGAGGGAGGGATGGATGGATGGAGGGATGGATGGAGGGACGGGTCGGTGTGTGGATGAGGGATGGCCGCTCGCTGTCATCGCTCAACACGTTCGCAGTCCTTGGAGCTCGAGGAGTCGGAGCTTCCACCACTCTACCTGTAATAACTGGGCGCCGCTGGATGACGGTGTGATGAAATGATGACAGATGACAGGGTGAGCAGACCAGAGTGTGTGTTCCAGGCCGAAACAGCTCATGTATGGAGGGACACTGGAACATGGCGCTGGCTGGACTGACTTCACCGTTTAGGAGGCTGAATATTAAACCTAAAGTGAGAGAAAAGACGGGAGAAGACAGTGAAGTTTACATTTTTTGTTGTTTTTTTTCCCCCTAATTTCCATTGAAACTGGTATCTGAGGTGTAGATGGGGTCGAGCTCCTGCACTGCTGGTTAGCATAACTATTAATTCTGTGTGTGATTGGTGAAATACAGATAAAAGATATAAATACTGTTTTGCCCCAGCACCTTTTCAACAGGTCTAGTTTGATAGAAAATCCCTTTAACTCTGTTCTTTTACCAGATATCTTGTGGTTCTCCTCACAGCAGGCTGCCATATATCAAGGGAAAGCTGCAGCATGTGAAAGACAGATTTATCATAGCTCTTTTAGATTTTACTTTGAAGTTATTTCAACCTGTATTTTTGAAGACAAACAGCAGCGTGAAGAAAAAAGAACCAAAACTTTGTGGAGAAATGACAAACTAGTCCTGCCTTTCAAGAGCTGATATTAAATATTGGAATAGAAGAGCGATACTCCACCTCTGCTGGATGAGCTGGGTAATTGAAGGTGTGGATAACGTGGACGGGCTTCGCGGGGAACGACTCACGTCGTCCATCTCTGCTGCTTTGCTATGAAAGAGGGAAAAAAAAGCCGCTGCGGCGGCGGCAGATGCGGATTAGTGTCAGAGCAGCGCGGCGCAGGTATTACCGTTCTCCGTCAGCACCGCCGGCGACGCCCCGCGACTGCTGATGAACTCCGGGACAGAACCCAGCGTTTAGTGGAGGCCCTGCTCTGCCGGCCGGAGTTCGTGGAGGTAGAGAGCAGAGCTGGAGCTCGGCTGTCAGAGCAGCTCGGCTCCTGCTTCGCCTCCACCTCACTGACAGAAGACAGCACATCAAAAGAGGCAACATGAAAGAAAAAAGCTCTTTTTTTTTTTGGGTTTGGCTCACAAATTCTGAATCCCAACTCCAGCAAGCATCATGAAGGGATGCTGAGGAGAAGGTCTGGCCTCCTCCTCCTCCTCCTCCTCCTCCTCCTCCTCCTCCTCCTCCTCCCTCGCCGCCCCCTGCTCTCGCCTCTCTCCAGCAGCCCCCGGGCCTCCAGGTAGATAGCGCTTGATTGGCAGCTGCTGTGACAGTCGGTGGAACCGGCCGGGATGGAGGAGGAGTGTCAGCCTTGCTCCAGGGGCTTAAGGCAGCGGCAGAGAGAGAGAGAGAGAGGTCCATGACATGCGCCTCGGCCAGTCCTCCTCTCCTCCTCTGAAGCAGGTAGCTGCTAAATAGCTTTTTCAAATGGCTCCAGAGTTTATCCAGAAGCGGGAATATTCCTGCAGCTCACATCCTTCCCTCTCTTTCCTTTCACCCCTTCTCTCCCCAAACCTTTCAGCTTTGATATAAGTGTGTGTTTTTTATTAAAAGAAGAGCAATGCCGTTCTCTCGCCTCCCTCCCTCTCCCTCTCTCTCTATCTGCTCTGAATCCTCAGCCTCGGCTGTCACGCCACTTGACAATTAGCCATGCTGCTCCCGTCTGCGCGCAGCTTGAAAAAAAACCCCAGAACTTTTCTCCTTTTTGAAAAACTTCTGAATAGAACCCAGAATCCCGCTGTACGGCAGCCACGGGGGAAAGTGTGAAAGTTAAAAAAAACAGAAACGTGAAATCGTCTCAGTTCTAAAGTGGCTGTGACCAATTCCCACATGGAGGGAAAGTGTTCTGATGGCTTTCAGCACGCCGCCGCCGCCGCCGCCCGCTCCCGTCCAACGCAACTGTTGCATCAGATTTCCCTCTGGCCGAGCGTGGCCTGTTCTCCTCTGGATGGAGAGAGAGAGAGACAGAGAGAGAGAGAGAGAGAGGCGCTGCTTCCTCCGGTCCGTCTGGTGATAACGGCGGCTGTAGCTGAGATTTCGTGGCTTCCTTCCAGCTCCTCCGTCTTCATGTTTGGGCTTCGGTCACTGCTTGAAGAGCGAGCCTCGGGCGGCGCTGGCACTGCTGGAAATCACCATTTTCAGTAGAAGAATGTTACCGAGTCATGCATGTTTCAGAAATGTGCTGAGCTGAGTTCAGGGTTTGGCTTGTAAAGAATCGGTGTTTTTCCATCATTTCAGTTCTGAACCTCAGCTCTCCATATTCAGAGTGAAGCTTTACGTCTTGTTTACACGGCGTCTTAAAGTGACCAAAGAAACCTTCCTATTGTTTGAAACATAAAGCAGTTTTGAAAAGCTCCTGTTCTGCTTCGCATCAGTTCTTAATTTGTCTGTTTGGCTTAACGTCAGGGAGAACACACACGGGCAGATCTCCGGAAAGGTTCCTCGTTATTCTGCCTTTGTTGACGAGAAGTCACCAGCGTCAGGAGGCAGTGATTGTTTGAGTGTAACTGTGGTGTGTTTCAGCTGCTGTTTGATCACATGGTCTACAAAGCCCAACCCCAGCAGCTCCTCAAGGACCCACGGCGGTGAGCCGCTGACACCGGGAGTGGAACCAGCGACTGCTAAGCCTGTAACTCTCATACGATTTCGTATTTGCCTTCGGCCCCCTGGAGAACCTCAGGACGGCGGGCTCACAGTAAAGCAACAGGCCCGTCATCCCAGCCGGAGCGAGGCTGGCACTAATCAGATATGCATCAGTGCAGAAGACTTGATTTAAAAATGATGAAATTACTCCAGCAGCACCCTCAGCCCGGTGCGTTTCCATCTGTCTTTCTGATAAGGGTTTAAAGAGTTTCTGAAATGAATTTAAAATGAAACTCATGAATACATCACTTTCTGTTGAGAAATGTTGGGCGAGATTAATTGAACCTGACTTTAGGTGAATAGATCAATAACAGACGCAGCCGGAATCAAAAGACACGTCTGCTGCTTGGGAACTGGCCGATCGCTCCATTTTCTCTTTGGCTTCATGAGCCGATGACAAACAGCAGATTGATGCTTCTGCCTGGAGGTTGACGTCAACCCCCCCAGATTTCTGAGACGAGGCGACTTTTCATGTCTTTGCGGGGAGCGGCGGTCTGAGGACCCCATAAATATTGGATGCAGGATAAATGCGGAGCCATTAGACGACGGGGGGGGGGGGGGGGCGTGAACGAGTTCAGCCGTGTGTCGCCACGTGCCGACGGAGCGCCGCGGAGGGAGGCAAGGCACGGCGGAGTGCGCCTAATTAAAGGGATTTGGATGGCGTTTAAAAATGAATCGCACTCGGCGGCGACACCAGCAACGCCGCTCGCCACTTGTCTAAATGGGCAGCTGGCAGCCGGGCGGCTTGTCGGCCCGTTAAATACTCGCAGCAACATATGAATGAGAGGCACGATTACTCTGCCGCTAATGGCCTCCTGGCTCGCTGCGGGCCGGCGCAAATCTGCCTGGGGACAGCGCTGCAGGTCCTCCCATAATCCTCCTCATCCTCGCCAACGCACAAATCATCGCACACGACGTTTTCAGCAACATTCACACCGAAGCAGCACAAAGTCAAGACAGATTCTCACATCTGGGTGGAGGAGGCCTTGATGAAGCATTTCAGGACCCTGGAGAGAACCAGTCCGTCTCCAGACTCCACGTCTCCCTCGTTTTAAACTCAAAGCAGAGAGCATTTTAACGTGAATTAATATTTACCACTGCAGGATCTTGCCTCCACACGGCGGCCATGTCTTCTCATTCTGTGGATCTTATTTCTTCTCTCATTGCATTTTTTTTTTTTTGCACTGAGTAAATTCGCCATAAACTCTTAACGACCTGCGGAACGTAATTTGGAGAAGGGAATGGAACGAGATTAAAGCGAATTGGGCGAAACCTCGGGTGATAGGATATGTCTCAGAGATGGCGTCGGGATGCTCGGAGACATCTTAGTGAAAGGAGCGAGTGGGGGGGGGGGGGTTAAAAAAAGAAAAGGCGGCCTGGTTTAATTGTGTGGAGCCAGCGTGAGAGATGTCGGCGTGAATTACGGCAACAGTAAACCACACGGGCGCACTCTCAGGAAAGGCATAGATTTACGTGTTTGCGATCTGCAAACACGTACACAGCTAAAGCGCCGTCCTCTGCATATGAATCGAATCAAAAAGGAGAGCAGGGGCTTCTAAACTCGTTTATATGCAGATTCGGCGGCGCCGGGGTGATGGAAAACAGCGCCAACGTGGAAAAAAACACTCCTGCTATTTTTAACCTTCCAACAAATGCGATGTGGGATACACTAAAGCTGTTTTGCTCCCAACATGAACTAATGCTCTCTTTGTCGGTTGCATTCACGGCTTTCCATTACATAGATTTGCAGGTAGCACAAAGGCTGAGAGGCGCCGGTTTCCAGCCTGTCATATACATGCATTGTTCCGTGTAGTGCGGCGTGCGTCACGCCGCCGCTGTATGATTGCTCCGTCTGGATGGAATACGAGGTTAATCTTCTTGTGTGAGCTTTAGTAACAGGTTTTTTTCTTGCTGGCGTTGAAAGCCACTTGGCAGCGTTGTGCCTCCGCTGCTCTGTGACGGTTCGCACAGCGTTTCAGGGGTCTGTGACTCGCTGTGCCTTCGTCTCAACGCCAGGGGAAGCCGGGGTTCGCGCGCAGTCACGTGGCCGAGCGGGGCTTCAGTATTCCTGTGACGGAGAGGCTTCCCGATTCTCGTTTCGGGGCCGCGGCGAGCTTCCCGCCTGTCAGAGGCAGATAATCACCGGACGCTGCCGGGAGTTCTCGATCTGGCATCGGCTCACCTTTGTTGGGAAATGGAGCCTGTGGGAGTGGAAGTGGGCCGCCTGGAGCAGCCCACGGGACGCCGGAGCAGATGTTTCCAGATGAGGCAGTGAAGGGAAGATCTGTCTGAATGTGTGGAGCTGCAGCACTCGCAGAAAGACTGAATCAAGGCCCTGATTATTTATCCTCTAACACTCCTCTCTCCCTGCCCAGCTGGTCGCAGTGTACGAAGAGCAGGACCCTCACAATGGCGGCGACGGCACCAGCGCCAGCTCCACCGGCACCCAGAGTCCAGAGCCCTTCGCGGGCGAGATGAGCTCGGCCTCGGCCTTCCAGCCGTACCAGCCCAGCAGCGAGATCGAGGTGACCACCACGGCTCTGCGATCCAGTGAGTGCACCGCCCCGGCCCGTTTTACCCCCACAGCGAAGACCTCCGTGAAATCTGCTGCAGTTTGACCTTACCAAGGCGTACTGTTCACTTATATATCAGGTATTCCGCTGACATTGTTCAGCGCTCTTTTTTAAAAAAGGAAAAAAGAAAACCTGCTGTCTGACGCAAAGACTTGAAATATGAAAATTAGCCGCTTCACGCTGGGCCTTCCAGAGAATGAGAAGACAGTTTATGTTTGTAACATTGCAGACATAAAAACTGACATCTGTGAAGCAGGGCGTTGTTGTGGAAGCTCTGCTCTGATTGTTATCTTCCACTGAAGCACATTTTGCTTATTTTCTGGTGTGAAGTTCAAGTAAACTGAAATTACCTCTGGGAAATTGCCGTGAAGGTAAAGTCGGTGGATGAGAGACGGACTGATTACAGGCTGACGAACACGTCCTCTGAACGCGGATCTGACTGCGCGATGCTCGGGAAAAGTTAACTTCCTGCTCTCCTGCTCTGCAGTCAGCTTTATCCGACAGGCTGGAGGTGGGCAGCGGCTCGGCGCTCGCTCCAGACAGGCAGGTAGCGGCCCAGACAACGGCAGGAATTGAGACACAGCGGGAATCCAGTCAGGCATGAGCAAGAGCACACCACACACCACACACACACACACACAGTCACCGTGGCCCAGACGTTACTGATGTCCACATATTCATGTGCCGTGAAAGTGGAAAACCGGTGAGCCGATACAGGCCCGTCTTCTACTTCCAAGGACGTCCCAGACATTCGGACGTGAGAACTCACACACACTCAGACAGGCGTGGACCGACACACTCCTGCACAAACGGATGAACCGTGGACTTCACTCTGTGGAGATTTATGCAGATGGCTCCTGGGAGCATGTTCTGCTGGACGTCCATGTGCCCTGAGAGTCGACCGGTGTTGGCAGGAAGACTTTCTGCTGGACTGATACATAAGTCAGCCTTCGACTCGCTGGTGCAGACAGTGGGATTGATTAAAGCGAGGCATGAGGAGCGCTGCACGTTCTGCACAGTCATGGCTCCAGTCAGGGTTTTCCCAGAGCGGTGGGAGGACGCAGTAAAGCCCTGAGAGAGGAAGTCGGGAATGAATAATGCAGGCAGAGCCCTTAAAAGTGTGGCTTCATGATTTGGTAAATATTGTTTTTGTGCTGAACTTGAATCTTGAGCTAAACCAAAATGCTTTCAATGGTTTAGTTTAAATACACAGAGCGCAGCCGAGGAAAAACAAAAGAAAGGATCTCCATGTATACATGAAACCGCCCTGAGAGACCAGGTTCAGCCTTCACATGTGACTGCTCAGGTCTGACTGGGTTCTTTACAGCTCAGAGATAGAATTAATTCCCTTTACATCAACACTGGATAGATGGCTCTACATGCACAATGTTGCAGCCTGTAGGTAGACACGGCGCTCGTTTCCCCTTCAGAGGGCTGATGAGCGACGGGCTGTTTCCCGGTCATTCAGATGGAGACGACAGGCGAGTCCCTCTGCAGATGAGCGAATTACTGGCAGAGATATTGCATATCAGACATCAGAGTGTGGGCCGTGGCGCCCGTGGCAGCTGCACTGTGAGGCAGAGAATTATGGCTCTTAAAATCATCATCTTTTAGAGTCGTATTGATTGTTTTCTCCCCCCGCCTACACTCCCAAAGTCCCACACTCCAGCTCCTGGATGCCCCCCTTCTTCCTGTTGCCTCCGCCTCGGGAGCCGCTTTAGATTTCCATGCTAACGCGTGCCACGCAGGTCAAACTGCTAATAATTGGATTGGAGATGAGATGTAAATTACAATAATGAATGTAATTTTCCCGTAATTATACGGACGCCGGAGCTGCCTCTGCCTCTGTGTCGCGCTAAATTCTAATCTTTCTGAAGTGAAAGGAAGCGCCTGGAACTTTAAATTAGCGCAGGATCTTCTGAAGTCAGGGTTCTGCCTCTGCTGGGGTTCAGTCCTCTGGACCAGGAGAGGACTGGGTCCTGCTGGTCCTGGTCCTGAACGTCCCTAGAGGACCTCTGTCCTGCCTGCCGTCCGTCCCTCCTGCTTGTCACTCAGCTGATGTAAAAGGAGGGTCATCATTGGGCTTTTTGAAGACTGCAGCAGCAGATCGAGGTCTGCTGAAGCAGGATGAGACCTAAAACATCCAGGATGCTTTGTGTTTTCCTGCTTTATAATTTGAAGACTCCGTCCCTGCACTTATTCTTATTCTCCAAATTGTTTAAATCTTTTCAGAGCACTAGATTCTCTTCCCCCTCAGAGCTGCTAATATCGTTTAAACTCTCACATGAAAAGTCAGATTGCTCAGCAGCAATAAGCCAGACACACTTTGGTTTGTTCTGTTTTAGTCCCTGATTACAGGGTGTGAATAACAATGCGGTTTCGTGTTTCTGTCTGTGGTGTTACACAGTACAGCGTTAATTACTGCGGGGTTCATTTAAGGAACAATTTAAAGAAAATAGACAGAATTAAGACCTGCTAAGTTTTCTCATTTTATCAGTGGATTTGGTTTTGCAGTCACGATGTTGCACAACTTGATAATGACTTTTTTTTAAGATTAAATAATAAAAAATTTCAATTAAAGAACATTTAGCTTTAGTTTGGATTAATTTTTTTCTATGAGCAGGACCAGTCAATATTTTTATTAAGCTGATGGACAAAGAGTGAAATGTAATAAGTCTGTTTTTATTCATCATGAGTAATGACAATAGATTCACTTATATATTAGAATGTGAATCTGTTCATTCATCCTCTGTAATTTCATATATGTAATTTTTTGGTGATTTTCTTTCAGACGTAGCCCCCAGTTAAAGGGTTAATGTGGAGTTTGACTCCACTCAGGAGTGTGTTGTTCAGACCTTCCACAGCTTCATCAGCTGAGATTACCTTCAGCTGTGCGCGCAGCGTTCAACAGATCACACAACTTTTCGCCAGCTTCTCCTTGAACTCAACTTTCAGGGACGGCCGCGTCTCATCGATTACGCCTTCGCTTTATTTTTAGGTTTTCTTTTTTTCCTCCGCGCTCTACAGGAGCATCGTTCAAGAATACACAATCAGGGAATCGGAGAGGCTTAAGTGCCACTAACTGAGGTTAAAACTCACTGACATTGATGTGGAGTGGCTTTTAACACTAACAGAAGATCACAGTGATTGCGGTGATACTTATATGATCCCCCCCCCCCCCCCCCCCCCCCCCCCCGCTGACTTTGAGAGCGTGGATCAAAACTGAAATAATCTCAGTTTGTGTGTTTGTCCTGCGAAGACATTCTAGCTGTCAGGCTGTGTGTGACGGCTTCCTGCGGCGACCTGCTCCTCCGGTGAGTCCCTGGCTCTGCCTTCGGCGGTGGGGGGGCCAGGGGGCTGCTGGGACGTCATTAGAGAGATTGCCTGTGGGGGCGTGCAGGGGGCTACACCTTCAAAGAGGAAGGCCTTCATCTAATCCATTTGGCTTAGAGGCTCCCTGCCACCAGCCAAGGCCGTATAAAAAGTCACCGCAGCCATGAGGAGGCGGAGCTACAGCCTGACAGCAACCGGACGGAGAGACGGGACTCTGGGTCCAGTCATCCACCAGGGGTACGTCCTCACGGCTCACCTGGAAACACTAAACCCGAAACCGTTGCCACCCAAAACTGAACTTTTTGAACACTTTTCATTGCAAAGCAAACCACAGCTCCACTAGTGGCCCAGCATGCTAACTGGCATCGTTTTCAGCAATTCTGAAAACAACAAAAACCAAACTGACGCTGTCCAGGACCGGAAGAACGTCGACAGGGGTCAGACACGGTGTTTGTTTAGGATTATCTTTATCAGTGTGAACTGTGTAGTAAATCTGCGGCACCTAAGGGTTTCAGCTGGTGGTGTTTTTTTGTCCGTAGTCATCTTCAGTTTACTCCATGTCTTAATCAGAGTCCAATCTCAGCAACAGACATGAAACTAAAGAAAACAACTCGTCTTTGCTCCATATTGGTGCTCATTAACACACCGGTCTGTCTCCAGCAGCACAGCACAACAGCAGTGACAGACTGCAGAGCTTCAGCCGTTTCAACGCACCGTCGTTACTCCAGCACAGTGTGCATGAAAACCAGCTATCATCTGAATCAGCGGAGACGCGTTCCTCACACAGCTGTGAATGCTTCAGCGTTTATCTGCACTGCTCTCAGAGCAAGCCGAGCTCCGCGGACCGTCCCTCACGCTGCGGTTCGTCTCTGGGCTGAATTCATAGAGAGAGGCTGTTAGAGGAGGGCGAAACGCCGACGCAGCACATTTAGCCCTTCTGCTCCTCAACACCTCCTGTTTCTGTGAGACCGCTTCCTCCTGACGCCCGATCTGGAGACGATGTTAAGAGAGCGCCGCACCAGTCCTGACCTGGGTTTGATCTTACAGCGGTGAAGTGCTCAGAGATGGACCATCAGCTCTCAACAGGAGAGCTGGAATTTTCTGTTGCTCCTTTATTTTCCTTTTATACTCCTGGAAGAGGTGATGAAATAACCTTTTTTAAGACTCTCTGTTCACTCTCATCCCCTGCAGAGCCGTAACGCGATCCATCATCAATGACATTTGTCATGACAGGCTTATTCCTCTCAGCCATGCCCGGATGAGAACTTGAGGAGCATTTATTTAGCTACAGAACAAATGGAAAGAAAAACAACAACTTTAATACACCTGCTGTATTGGGAGTTCTGTGTATACTCCTTTATACTGTTTGTGAACTGAGGCCAACTGCTGCAGTTCAGATTGAGCTATCAGTTTGGATTCATAGAAAAGAGCCACATTTTACCACTGCAGGAATGCAGGAAACAACTGAAGGCGAGGTATTGCTTGAATTGAATCTAAAATATTTTGCATTATTGATTTCCCACCATTCGAGACACTATAGAACTGAGTTTCTCACTATTAGCACTTTCTCTGGAGATTCTTCAACACTTGTGTACGATTGGTGTTCTTCGCTGCGTCGCTGTCGCCCTTCGCAGACCCTCTCATCTCGTCTCTCTCCAGCGTCCCTGCCACTCAGCCACGTCGGCGCCTCTCCACGTAGCTTCCCGGTCGAGCACACACTCAGCAGAGAGGGTGTTCGGATAGCAAGCCCGTCATTAGCAGGCTGAAAGCACTTTTAAGCCCACTGGTCCTTGCGAGACTCCGAGCTGCCTTTCTCTACCTGCGCTAGTGGAGAGGCTATTAGTTATGTCAACTCTTAATCATACTCACGCTTGCAGTGGGAGGGAGGGAGAGTGAGCCCAGGCCGGGCCTTCCAGACTGCAGCGGAGTGGGCGTTCACTGGGAATATTACTCATAAAAACACTCACACTGTCATGATATCATCCACAGCTTATTACAGCTAATTATGGCAACTGCGGGCCGTGCTAAATGGTGAAGACAGTGTTTTGGTAATGAAGTGTGTAGAAGTCTCCACTCAGCACTGCTGGGAATGTGCTACTGGTACTATTCCTATTATTACTCCTGCCAGGATCCCAATAAAGCTGTAGGGAGACCAGCTGAATCACGCGCCGCCCGTGTCTTTGGTGAGAGTGTTGACTGCTTTATGACTTCCCGGATCGGGCCGAGAGCAGCTCTCTGGGTCAGCTGGAAAGGACCGGCCAGGTCCCGACTGGGACGGCGAGTCGTTTCCACTGCCTGACTGCTGGTACCTCGGCCTCAGAGGCGATGGAAAGTGATGGAAAGTGAGCCACGCCAATGAAAACCGAAAAATTGTGTGTGATTTAACTCCGAAAGCAGCCAACAGCGCCAGCTCGTGGCCTGGTTGGCCTCAGGGTTCTCATGAGTTTGTCCCATGTGCTTCAGACTGATGAGTGTCTGTTTCTGTTTGCTCTGTGATTTGCTGGCGACCGGCCTTCCTTGTCACTGATTACAAACTAAAATTCTCCAAATGTTTGATTGTAATTTTGATCATCATGACTTCAAGCTAAAAAAAAAAACAAAAAAAACAGAATGGCCTGTGAAAATGTACGAACCTCTTCCTGCACAATAAGCCTGATTAATCTGTGGATCGGGTTCATTTTCCAGTTTGCCAGTCGTCCAGTAGACTCTCAGAAGCAGAGGAAGCCACGCAGCCGACTGCTGTTCGCATCAAAGCAGATTCATTTAAAGCCGTCTGAAAGGACGGAGTGATTTAGGAAAAAGTCACCAGCAGCGGTGAAGAGCTGCACCCTGGAGAGGGTTGTAAGTAGAGACTCAAAAAGCTTCTTAAAGAGAGGACTGAGGCTGTAGTCACAGGATCAAGAGCTGCTACACTTCTGTTTTTTTTTTTCCACGAACTCCACTACGAGTCTTTTACTCCTGAAACAGACCAGGACCGGACTGGACGGAGAGCAGAGCCTCCTGATCCAGACTGATTCATGTCCGCCGTCGGAGACGACTGGAGCTGCTGCTCCCTCGTTTTTATCAGTAAATCGTGTTGCTTCTGTCTGCTAACGAGGAGCTGCCTCATTCCTCCAGCAGCTGTTCTCAGCATCAAAACAGCCTCAGGAGTGGTTCTGACGTAGCGTGATTGACTCTGATTGGCCGTTCTGAACCCCGCAGAGTGGATTTCAACAGTTTTTCTCTTATGCCGCTAATCAGAACACGTTTTCTTGAGTTTAACGTTAGATCGCTTTCAGATTTTCCCTTTTTAAGGATTCACCTGAAATAATCATCCACATCATGACACGGTTTCTAATATTTAGTTTTCTTTCATCTCCCCGTCATTCTGCCGCCGTAGATCAGGTCGGGCTTCAGTCTGACGTGCGCTGCCGTCTGAAGCAGGCCTTCTCAGACACGGGTTTGAGTTTCTCTCTCTAAAGTATCCTTCCCCTCAGCCGGCTGTGACCCCACAAAGTTTTTCTTCATCAAATAAAAGTGCGAAGCGCTGCTTTCTCTTTCAGTGGCCTTTCTTTGTTTCAGAGCTGTTTGGGCCTCATCACTGCAAAAACTCATGATAATTATAATGATTATACTTGAGAATAATTAGCATAATTGTGCACGCTTTCATGCCTATTCACAATATTTCAAAGCACCAATTTAACTGTGAATGCATAAAAATCAGCAGAAATGGCGTTCAATAGTAAAGCTGCCTTTATATCTCCTCTCTTGCGACGGCTTCTGAGGTTCATTTACATTGTGTGTGTGTGTGTGTGTGTGTGTGTGTGTGAGAGAGAGACACATCAGGAGGGTCACATTTGGCCGAGGGCGGTCTATCCCTCTCCCCCTGATAAGTCCAGAGCGGGCTCCCGCCGGGTGTTTAGCATCTCTTTGTCTCGGGGCTTCTGTCCCGGCGGACCTGAACGCCGCTCCCCGGTCCCTCCACCCTCCTCATTAGTCCTTTTTGTGCATCCCTCCCCCATTTCGACCCTCTCCCCTCCGCCGCCGCTGCGTTTCCCTTTGTCTTCCGGCGGCGGAGGTCACCGTAAGACTGTGTGGTTTGCGGCGTGCCGGCAGCTCCGTGTGGGGGAAACACGCGGCCGGCGCAGACAGGTGTTTATCAGGACGGGCGAATGCACCGCATGGTGAACGCATGCATACGAGGGGGGCAGGTTAATTGTTTCAAGTGTTCACAAATGAGTGCACACAGCCGCACTGTATGCTAATGTCAACATTAAGGACGCTCGTAGCTAGTTGTCCACGCAGCTAAACCCCCCCCCCCCCCCCCCCCCAGAAACATTAGTGTTATTCATGAGGGCAGAGAGGAACCAGGCTGCATTTGTCATGTGTAGAATTCAGGCTGTGGGTTTCGGCCGATTGCTCTGGTTCGGAGAAATGCAGATTCACTGAAGTGACGTCTCCATAGAACTAATGATGGATTCTAATACATTTAATTGCAGTTTGACAATGCCTTCTTTACATTTGGGTTCAGTTTTAATTGATTGAAATGCTGCTGCTCAGACGTAACGTTTGAGCAGTAAAATGTCTCTGTCCACCTCTATGCAGACGATATGCAGATATACCTTCCACTGACACACGCGACCTGCAGTCTTTAGTTTACTGTTATTGGAACCAGATTTGGAGGATTTGATTATTAACAGGTGAGCGTGGATGTGAGTGTTCAGGAGTCGTTCTTGAACTCGTCCAGTCCTGCTTGCTGTGGGACAGAGATGCATCTTTTTGCCAGTGGAAATGGTTCACACCCCATCTCTCCTGCCTCCTGTTTTTCATCACATCCACACGGACTCCGTCCTCCCCTGGAAGTGCCGTGGAAACCCCAGAGCACTCCCCTTTCTGCCACATTTCCATCTCTCCCCGAACACGATCTCTCCCGGATTACTTACTTTGGCTCACAGACCCGTCTTTGATCACAGCAAAACATTTGTGTAAAGGCCATTCTCCTGAAGAGCTTTCAAATGAGGACGTCTGAACGTTAAAGCTAAACCCATCTGACAGTGTGCAGCGGACTTCCCATGCTCCTCAGCGGCCACATCATGGTGTGTTTATTTGAACTTCTGGATTGTTTGTGAGCAACTTAATCCTCTGTTTTTGCAATGTATTTCGTGAGCCTTCAGGAAACAGTTGAAAGAAGAAAACCATTAGCTAATCGTCATATGTGAGAACTCCTCGTAGATTTGTGTTTTCGTCGCGGCCTCACATTTCTATTAGCAGCTCTTCGTTGATCTCTGTCAGAGCAGTCTTCCTCCATTTGCGGCTCCACTCGTCAGACCCCAGGCGTCTGGTATTTCCCGGGGTCTCCTCCCGGTGGTGCTCACGCAGGTTGACGGCCGGGCTGAACTTCCTGCACGCCGACTGAAGCCAGTTGGGCTCAAATCGTCTTTGTCATGTTGAGTTTGGTGAAGCAGCGGAGATCAAACCGACTGGCAGCGTCCGAGGGAAGAGCTCCCTGGCAGATCAGAAAGGCCCCGTTAAACTCCGGGTGAACGTTTGCTTTACCACGAGGCGATGACATGATTTCCACTTCAAATCGAGCCGGAGCAGAAGTGAACCTGACGAATCGGCCCTGACTGCTTTAAGTTACGCTGCTCTGTGTAAAACCAGGCGCTGCATTTTCCCCAGACCATAAAATCAAAAGCACTGCCGCCATCTTCACAGACAAATGTGAGGAATCTGCTCCTGGGATCCTTTCCAGTTTACTTGTAAAGCGATCGCTGCTCACACACTAACTCTGAGCGTGACGTGAGGCTGATGGCGTTTCAATCACAAACCAGACAATCCTCAATGCGGCGAGAAATGAAAGGGAAAGCAAGTGTCCACCTTAGCATGACGGCAGAGTGTGAAGGGCCTCGCCCAGGCTTCAAAGGTGCCTCAAATGGAAGTGTGTGTGTGTGTGTGTGTGTGTGTGTGTGTGTGTGTGTGTGTTCAGTCCGGGGCGAAAGCAGGAACTGTGGCGGTGTCATGCTCCTCAGCCTGTGATCACCGCTGCAGGACTTCAAGGAGCTGTTGCTTTTCCATTTCATCACTCCGCACACCTGACTGGGCGCCAAGTTGAGCCCAAACTGTTTGAAAGTTTTAATGTTAGCTTCCATCAACAAGAAAGTCCGGAAACGGGAACAAAAAAGAACATAACTCTGTTTTCTCAGCAAAGGAAATCCTGCTAATTTTCACTAAAATCCCACATGATTGAAGGCAGTGCAGTGACTGAGGTCAGTTTATTGGCCACTGAGCACATCCAGCATCCTTCTTCATGTGCGACGTTCACAATTAAAGTAATTAAGTAAAATTTAAATTATTTGAAATATCCACAAATCTGTGAAAGTTTCCTAAACCATGACTGTAGTAACAGAAGTGAAAGGCTGTCAGATGTGTAGAGCGGCGGTCTAAGAATAGGTGCACGGACTGGTTCAGCCACGGTAATTACAACATTTGCACACAGTGGTTCCCAGACGGCGTTGGGCGCGTAGCGTCACCAGCAGGGCGAGGGCTCAGGGAGGACGCATCTGGACGTCCAGCAGTGAGTACACACGTCCGCCGTGGTGTCAGTGACAGTGTGTGTGTGTTCGATGGTAGCTACAGCTCTCCATCGATGTGGTTTCTGCTTTAACACGTCATATTGAAACAGGTGCGCCGTTAGCAGTGTTGAATCAGTGCTAACAGATTTAGCTTGAGAGAACTTCAGACACTGGATTTCTGCGTATGGCTGAAGCGGTGATCTCCGAACACGTGGGATTTGTTTCGTGTTGTCTGAAGCGGAGCGGCGCAGCTCGCCGGAGCCACGCCTCCGGCGGCGTGCCGATCTGTCTCTGTCTGAACGGTGTGTTCTATCGAAACAGAACTCTCCACCTTTGTTTTCTGAGCTGTACTTTCCACCGCGACTCATGACTTGAGTAATGAAATTGTCTTGCCTGACTGAGAGTCTTTTTTCCCTGAAGTGATTCGGCCTTCTACTCGGCTTTCACTCTCCGACACGAGCGGAGTGATGAAACCGGCGAGCTGCTTTCAATTCAGGTTCCAGACGGAGAAGAGGCTTGATTAGGAGAGGCCGGCGTTTATTTCATCACCAGCAGCTTTGATTTTGGGATTTGCTAACCGAAGTGAAGCCGGGCCGGGAGCCGCTGCTCGCTCCACGCCCGTGACATTTCCAGAGCGGTGTTTTTAATCATGAGCGACTCGGCCACATATCAGGCTGAGTGAGATTTATGGCCTCTTTTCAGCGGGAGCCTGTTCCTCTGGACCGGCCGTAATGGAGAGACTCGCAGAGTGCTGTTTACACGGGAGGCGCTGCCGGCGCTGCTCCCGCCGCCGGCCCACTGCTTGTTTGGTTTGTTGATTAGCGGCTCTCAGGGGGCCTCGCTATAAAGCACAGTCCCTGAGAGTCTGCTGGGGGGCGGAGGGGGCGGTGGAGAGTTGCGACTTCATTTATTCAATGCAGTGAGCATTTTGATGTCGTATTTACTTTCACACTGTTTTACAGACTCTGTTTCACTGCGCTGTTTGGAACCGGAAACCCAAAAGATGAGATCTACTGTATGAGAAGAACATTTCACCTCCTGCAGCCTAAAACTGGAACTTTTATCTAAAGGATTCTGTTTGGAATAGAGGTCATCCTCCTCAGGAGGACGTTTTTGTTTTGGTCTTCTTTTCTAATATTAAACTTTTCTTTCCCGACGCAGATTAGTTACACTTCATTTGTTCATTTCTCCTTCCCACTGCAGGTTTATTGAAGGATTTGATCTTTTTATGCTTCAGATAAAATGAAAATGGGATGAGAGAGAGAGAGAGAGAGAGAAGAGAGAGGCTGGCAGAGGACTCGCGTTATGTTTCCATGTTTGGTCACAAGCAGCTTCATTATTTACTGAGGATTTGTGCTAAAAACAGAGAGAGGATGAAAATAACTTGGGGTCGCGCTCAGGTGCACAAAACCATGCACAGATTATTTCAACAAGTATCCCGAGTTTAAATGCTCACAGCATGTGGACGGTGGGCCGATAAAGCCTGTTTTCCTGACTGTTCCTTCATGTTGAAGCTGGTTTCCATCCATCCATCAGCTGGATTACATCTCCGTCTGAGTAAAGGTCAGCGGCTGATGTTTATTCAGAGTCGGTTCGGTCTCGCTCTCCGGGCATTGCATCAGATTAGAGTTTGCAAAACATTTCACAGAAGCTCTCTAAGTGGTTTTCTCGACCCCGCTTGGCCCCCGGTTGACCAGTCCTCTACATATTTCATCTTCTTTCCCCCGTTCCGTCCCTGTTTCCCATCACTCCAGAACCGGGCTGCTCCGCCACCAAAAATACATGAGGTGGAAGCCTCCGTCCTCCGTCCTCCATCCTCCGTCCTCCGCGGACGCCGCGGTCGGGCTGTATTCAGTGGAAGTCCCCTCTCCTGCTCACCAGGGACATCAATATGTAGCCGGTGGTCGGGGAGAGGGAGTTAAAATGGCCCTGTGCCATAATTTATTCAGACTTTGAACCGGCCCGGGCTTCAAGTATTCAAAGTAGCCCAGGAAAAAATAGCTTTTAGACATTTCATGAAGCCTTGGTCGCTTGGCATTTATATTTAAATCAGCCCGACGTGAAAGCAGAGGCTCGGAGCACGCCAGGGCCAGAGGGCCACGGGAGAAAATACCTCATTCACCCAGCAGATAGTCTTCATCCGCGGCGGGCCGGCAGAGCCTCCGCGCCGCCGCCGCCGCGCTCGCATTTGTATTTAAATGCTGGTAAAGGACTTGACTTCATTTATTCTGTAACCTCTGACCCCCCTCATTGAAAAGGAAAACTGCACCCCGGACAGACTGCAGCAGGAAGCAGTCGGCGATGTTTGCTGCACTGCAGATTCTTTCTCCCACTGCTGTTTGGTTTTTTTGAAGAACACTCAGCCTGCAGACCTCTGAGCAGAGTCGAGCTCTGCAGGCCGTCCACCTTCAGGAAAACAGATTACGTTGGTTTGGAGTCGGTGTCAAAAGCCCCAGCTCCAGCTTGGAACGGCGTCTTTCCTTTTGCTTTTGTCGGAGGATTTCTTGACTCCATGACAGCAGACAGTGCTTTCTGTTCCAGTTCAGAGGCAGCTCTGCGTTTGGTGTCGGTGCTCACAGCCTCCTCTGCTCTCCGCTCCTGCTGGGTTTGATTGTTGTGCTTCCTGCCGCTGATTAGCCCCGCCTCCCTGGTTCACCTGGTTAAAATCAAAACAAGCAGAGGAAAAGTTGACTCCGCTCACTGTTCCTGCACGTCTTCCTCGGGATGGCGAGTCGGGCTGGATTCCTCCTGCTGTAAAGTGAATGTCGTCATGAAAGCTAAACACAGGAGCGCCGTCCGTCCTGAGTCCGTCCTCTCCGTCACCTCATCAGCATGCTGGAGCCGAGACTCCATTACCGTGAGCTGGCAGCCGGGCCACTCCCCGCCTCCCAGGTACCGCGAGGTGACGACTCCGTACTTTCGGCCATTTCGGTGATTGAAAACTTCCGGAGCTAATACATTAGCGCTGACCGTCCCTCCATGTCTCTCACCACTGAGTTAGGAGTTCATTTTTCAGAGCAGTGAGAGCAACTCCAGAAAGAAAGGTAGAAGTGTTTTGAGGCGAAGACAGTTTTTTATGCTTTCATTTCAAAAAACATTTTTGAACGATGTCCGCTAACAGTGAAACGATGCAGCTAGCATCTTCTGTAATGAATCGATGCTTCCAGAGCGGACCGGTTGTTCTTTTCACTCACTCTGCTCTTAATGTCGTTAGATTTTTTTTAATTCTTTTTTCAGACACACATTTATTTTGTTTCACTCTGAGTCTGAGGTTTTGTAAAATCGACTAAAAAGACTGAAAAGCGTCCCTGAGTGCCTGTTTAGCACTGCACCTGCTTCAGACGGCGTCCTGCTCTCAGGCTGCTGCTGGACGCTCTGTCCTCCTGCTGGACCAGTAAGTCTACTGTTAGCGCTTCAGAGTCCAAAATAGACCAGGACAAACTCAAATAAGCACCTTAGATCATTGTGAATTTCTCCTATTAGCATTGTTCAAACAACAGTAAATGACTTTACTATTGACTTTCTGCTGCGAGGATATATATGTGATGGTGCTTTTATCCTCCGTGATTCATCGGAGCTAATTTATTTCCCGGCCAAACAAGGTGAGTGTGAAAGATAAATAAAGGACGGAGCAATACGCGGTAATAGCCCCGGGAGTCTGACCTCTCCGCGGTGAGTTGTGGCGTGTCTACATCTCTACGACCCCGTGCCCCGACCATAATCCCTCACTACAGGGGCTGGATTAGGGCCTCGACTTATTAGCGCCCCCCCACCCCCGGCGGTCTGGCTCCCGTTTCGGCGCGGATCGATTGCAGACTCGGTCTGGAGTGGCGGAGCCGGTTATTAAACGTGGGACCGACCAAACCCTTCGGACCACCGGGATAATCCCATCACAAATTAAGTGAGGGGAAATTGGTGTGAAGAGCAGGGGGGGGGGGGGGGGGTCTTCATGTGGTGACCTCTGAGCTGCCAACGCACAAACAAGCACACCGCTGCTTATTTATGATATGTTAATCTGCGAGGATTTGTGTCTGTACCTACGATGGATCAGCATGTTATGAAAGGAAAGCGCTCGCTTCATAATGAATCCTGCGTCTGGAGACGGGAGCCATCGATTTGCTGCGTTGCTATCAGGACATGCGAGCAGAGATGCTGCTCGTGTTTATCTAATCAACGGCAAAATGGAAAAACTGAAGCAGTAGATTAACAGTAACAGCTGTTTGATTTGCCTACAAATCAAACGGCACTAACGATCACTTTTTAACAGTGAATATGTCCGGAAGCATCTGGAGGCAGTCGCACTGAACAGAGCGAGATCGATGCTGCCATGGCTTCCAAAGGTCCAGAAGCTTCCAGGAGGAGCAGGAAGCCTGGAGATGTTCTGGGAAATGCGTCACGTTGTTCAATCTGTCCTCCGGCTCCGGTCTCCGTCCAGAGATACACAAAACAAAAGCGAACATGCACACACACACACACAAACTTTACAGAATAATTAACTGAAAGGTTCTCTTCTCTTCCTGAGTCACTGTCACTTCCTGTATTAGTCATTTTCCTGTCATCTCTGATTCTGCCACGTCAGATGATGCTGGACGTTAATTGCGCTCCGTCTGAGGTGAATATCATTACAAAGCCCTGAACTGGACGTGAACCAGACATTACTGAAGCTAATGTCGTTATTAACTCTAAAGTAAGTCCAGGCTGACCGGCCGTCCCGCCGCTCCGTGTGCTTCCTTCATTTGATTCCCGTCCTCCGCCGAGGAATCCGGCTAAATAAATGAAACACGTGCGCTACGAAGGAGCACGCGTTATCTTAAAGGTTCCGTCTGGGACTCTGAGGCGGGTCGAGCTTTGTTGGGAGTGTGTGGCTTCCACAGCGAGCTGCTTGAGAACTCTATCAGCGACTCCCTCATGAGAGAGAGTGTTGTGTTAAGTCGAGTTGCTCAGAGAAAACAGAGAACGGCCTGTCGTCAGCCGAGAAAGTTCCTGGAAGTTTCCAGATGTCATCAGATCTGCGTGTGGAGCCGGGCTGCCGGCGTCGCGGCGGGAGGAGGGGCTTTTCCGTGACAACAGGCTGCAGTCGGATAACGCCGCGCATGTTTCTGCGCTGACATCAGCCGAAAACAAAGCTTTGAAAACCCGAATGTTCAGAAACCCGCCGGCAAAAACACTCGGCTGGGATTTAATGACGAGGATTACTGTGAATGTAAAGACACTAAATCTTGGGTGCGGGTTTGCTGATTACTGCTGTTTGCTCTTGTAAAGTGTTTCTTCCCAAAACACACTGTCAGCATTAAATGTCCTCAAAAAGCAGGAGGAGGATGTTCAGTCACAGCAGAGAGGCTCCAGAGAGAGGAAGGTCAGGTGGAATCATTCTACTCTCTGTTTGTGAGATGTTCTCTGACAGTCAGCATTGTTTTTGCTAATAAGTAAACTAAAGAAATATCTCGGATAATGTGGAAAAATGCCAACAATAGAGAGCCAACTACACAAAGCAAAGTAATCCATCATGAAGCCAGGCTGAGCAGCGGTTCCTCCAGATTACACTCCCTGATGAGGAGGCGTCTCAATCATCACCTCAGCGGTCTGAATATGACCGTCTGTAAGCTCTGCCATGGCAAACAGAACCCAAGAAACACCCGCAGAGATTCAGTCAGACTCCAGAGAGAGATCACAGAAAGCCAGAAGCTGCTGGGTGGTGCATCATGGGGGATTTGGAAGCGGTGCATGTGGAGCTGGTACATACACATTGATTGTCTGGATTATTGTTGACTCTGTTCTTCTGTCTAAAGGGTAATTCTGCTGCTGTTCTTGGTTTTTGGCTGATTCGGAGTGTTGCCCTCTGCTGGACGGAATGCTAAACGCTCGTTCCAACTCGCTGGACTTACTGACCAATAAAAGCAGTTTGAAGTTCACACATCTGTCTCTGTGTTCGTGCAGAGCCTCTGCGGTCCAGTCAGTGTGTGTTTACCAGCAGACTGCTGAAGCAGGATGTTGCTCCTCCAGCGTCTTTCACGCCGTCTACAAAGCTTCTGACAGGTCAATGTTTGGTTCTAATCTTTAAAGCGAAGCTTTATCGCGGGAAGAGAAGAGATTTAAGCCTTTCAGTGTTGATGATAATCTCTCTCTAAATTACAGAAGTGTCAAATAAGACGGGATTAAATAGTATTAGTAAATAGACTGCGAAGTTATACTGGGTAAATACAATACATGGAAAGTTCAGGTGAAGGATAAGTGAAAGTAAATAATTCACGGCGTCAGAAACACTGATTTCACCTGGATTCGTCTTCCTTTCTGGCCTCGAAAAAAAAACACTTACAGTGCTTCTCCAAACTCCCCGATCTTGTCAAAGTGTTAAGAACGCACGAGTAGCTACACATCGTAAGCTGTGATTAAAAAGCGCCGCTTCCACCGCTAAGACGCGTCTCCGGTGTATCAGCTCCAAGCTTAGCGCCGGCATATGCTCACCGCAGTGATCCGGCAGCGGGTGACAGGTGGTTCCTCCACTATTTGCATAATTATGGGAGAACGCGCAGGCTGCTCGTACGTCATGAACACATCCATATGGCCTTTTGGGAGCGTGGGGATGATGTATGGATGCCGTGTCAGACTTTCCTACGGATTTCTCTGAATGTTGAGAAACTTTCTTCCCACGGAGTGACCCGTTTCTATGATATACGAGCAGCTTTTCAGCAATTACAGCTGTAACTGTTGTTTTTAAAGCGTCCGGCTAAGTCAGGGGTGTGTTATCACATGGTTATTTTCTCTCGTATTGCCATTTTTTATTGCCGTGCTGGTAATTGCCCCACTGATGCAGTGCATGCACAGATACGTTCTCTCACTGTAGTGAGCTTTAAGCCAAGCCAAACGTTCCAAACGTTCCATAGGCCAATTATACCCTGTTTTCTTTTGGGGTTAATAGACCTGTTAAAAAATCAGCAGCGCTTACAGTCAGCACTGCCCGTGTCTCGGCGAACGCTGGAGCTGCAGCGCTAGCAGCAGGGAACTCTGGGAAACCGAGGTGCTCTTGAGTCGGGCTTTGTGTGAGTTCTCCCGCTTTGTTCCGTTTTCTGGGAAGTGAGTTCTCTCCGTCCGTTCTGTCATGTTTCTCTGCAGAACATGCTGTGGGTGAAAGGTCAGGATCATGGTTAGGCTATCTTTGTCGAGCGTTTGCCTGTGAACGTCCGTGGTATGAAACTGAAAACTGAACCAGCCCCCTGTGGTTAAATCCAATTAACCACCCCGTCCAGTCCTGCCGCCACCTGACGGCACTGTTTTCACCACAAATGGGATTAGTGAAATACAGCAAACGTCCCCAGCAAGAACAGTTAAGCTGTTCAGAAGTGTGTTACTGATGCCAGGATCATGGTTTTCCTGGAACATTAGCATTATTTTGCAATAATGCTGTCCAGGTGTTCATCAACAACATCTGGTGGAGGAAGTCTTTACAGTTTAGTAGTAAAAGGTCACCGGACGTCCTGTTACATTGATACCATGTGTCTTCTTGTCTCTCCACTCACCTTGTCTTCGTCTGGTTGTCCTCTGCAGGCATGTCTCTCAACGTCCGTCGAAGCAGCGACCCCTCGGTGGCTGGCCTGGAAGCCGGCGAGGCTCCGGAGGAACCGTCCAGGAAGAACCCGGCCCGCTGGTCCACCACCGCCGGCTTCCAGAAGTACGGCCACAAACCGCCGCCGAGCGGCGGCACGGGCAGCCTGGAGAGAAAAGTAAGATGAGAAAAAGGCACAAACCTTTGACACTGACGTTGCATTCTTCATTAGAGCAGCAGGCGCCGGCGTTACCGATTCACACAGCTTCCTGCCCAGAGGTGCTGCTTCAGTAATCATGTCAGAGATATGTGCTCTGAAATCTTCCAACCTCCAGCAGTCTCTGTTTTTAACTTTTTCCCCGCTTCCTCTGCTCATTTTCATTCCTCGCTCTCCTCCACACCCCAAATCAAAGCGCTGGCAGTCAGATAGGAGCGCGGCGCTGCCCCGCTCGCAGATATCCAGCAGTGGCACTGATTCTCTCCCTGACACCGCTCCCTCTGATAACAGCCTTTCTTTTCTCTTCAACAGATGAGCAGAAATTGTTAAACACTGTCTCTTTGTTCCGGACTCACCTTTTTGAAGCTTCCTCTGATTATGAATCCTATCTGAAAAAGAGAATGAAACAAAGCTCAGGTACATCTTCCTCGTCGCTTCCGAAAGAAAAAGGAGCCAATTAACTTCTCAGAATGGCCGCCCCCACGAGGCGCTGACAGACCTTTACCTCTCGCTGAGACGGAGCCGTGTTTCCAATCAGAGCGTGTGGTTTTTAAAAAAGGGGGGGAAATGATGGAGTGCTCTGAACGTGACACAGCAACGCGCCGCGTGATTAGCGCTCCTGGGAGCGCAGGCTTCATAATCCCATTTAAAGACACTTTGGCTGTCACAGCCCAAACAATGAGAGTTCAGGGTGAATTGCTTATTAGATCTCTCTTTTTGTCAGTGAAACCTCCTTTCAGCTCCATTTGAAGCAGCTGAGGACCAGACGAGGAACTGCTCAGTGCGTCCGAACCATCAACACTGCAGAGTTTTCTCAAATACCTGCTCTTAACAAATCTAGGAAAATCTAGGATGTAGCCTCCACACACCGGGGGGGCCGATTGACACCAAGCTGACTTTGATAGCAGAAGGTTGACTTCCTGTCAGACTTATAGACCTTTTTTGGTTTCAATTAACACTTCTTTTGCCTTACTCAAGCGAAACAAATGCCTCTTTTCATTCTAATGTCGACCGAGCCCAAAGAAAATCCATCAGCGTGAAACAAACTGGACTCATCCTGTAACGAGGGATGATTGATAAACCGGGAACGCTCAAGTGTCCCATTTAGCTCTTGACTCTCGTCTGGAGCAGGTGATCAGCTACTTCAATTACAACAATTTAAGTCATCCTCCTGTCAGCAGTATTGTATGAAAAGTAATGAGCTCCCAGCAGGAGGCTGTCAGTCCGATTGTATTTTTCAGCTGACAGAACCATTAAAGTCTTTCCTCCTGATCCTCGATTTCTCCTCCAAAACACCCGACTGTCACACATTCCCTCCGTTTCCGGAGGAAGTCTGTTTTAATGCAGCCTCTAACAGATGTTTAATGCATCAGTCGCGTTGATGTATTTATTTCTTGGCACAGACTTTCTCAGAAGGAGCCGTATCGTACATCCGCTGTGAGAGCATATGGAGGAGCGCCGTTCTCGCAGGACGCGTCTCTGCTGTGTGTGATTGGCTCCTCAGCCGGCCTCGTTCTCGACCCCAGTGTGTGTGTGTGTGTGTGTGTGTGTGTGTGTGTGTGTGTGTGTGTGAAGATTATCGGTGATGACAATGTCGATGTTTTTGCAAAACCAAGCAATCCTTACCCAAATGACTAAAATTCTCAACAAAAAGCCAGTTTATAATGAACCTTTCTGGTGAAAAGTCCTCCAAGCGTCTCCTGTTGCATCATGGGTTTTTTTCACAAACTGTCCTTGGCAGTGTGGTTTTGATGTTAATGTTGGTTTTCATGGCAGCTTCGCTGAGATCTCTCAGCTGTATCACAACACATTTGTTAAAAAAACAACAAAAAAAAAAACAATAATTCTTCTTAATATTTTGTTTTTTAAATTAGAGGTTTTTTCCATTTGCTTGGTGGTTTGGTCGAAATCGGATCCTCTTACTGGCCAGTTTTGGCCCACGGACCTTACGTTTGGCACCCCTGGACTCTAATTCTTCAGCTGCTGTTTTAAATCAGCCTTTCTTGTATTTTTGATACCAGTTTGCTTTCCTTTTCTTCACTTTCATCGACACAGCTTCGCCCCTGACCTTCCCTTTAAATCCGCGGTTGTCTTGTTTGGCGTGCCGGCTGGTGTGTTGTGGTGCTGCTGGCCTCTCTAACGGGTCCGGTTAATTCTGCTGCTGTTTGACGTTGCCTTGGCCTCGGGTCTGTGGACGGTGCCTTCTGGGTAATGGACGAGCTCGGCTCATTATGAAAAGCCTCGCATTAGAAGCGGAATTTAAAATAGAAGTGGATAAAAGAAAAAGATGTGGAAGTGTTTCACCAGGGTTGTCCTGTCGCTCCGCAGGGCCGGGGAGCCCACGCCTACCGGAGTCTTCCCCGAGACGCGAGTGGCTGGACCACTCAGTTCCAGAGAGAGATGACTCGGTCGTCGCTCAGCGCCAACCATCCCATGGTGGACCGGTGGCTGGACCGGCAGGAGCAGGTAGGCATGGCTCCATGACCCCGGTGAGGACCGACCGGAGCCACGCCGGCGGCTCGGCTCCAAGCAGAGCGGGGGAACGGCGGCGGGCTTCACACTCCTCTGTGGCTGTGCTTTTCATAGAGTCGCAGTGTGCACTGTTCGCCGCCGCAGCCCGCCTCCTCGCTTCACACCTCGGCGCTCTGCCGGCACTTTGTGGTGGACTCACCCTGCGACCGGTCCCTCCGCCGTCTCCGTCAGAGCAGGAAAATATGCTCCCTTTAGAAGTTATTAAAAGTGACAGCGGCTCTCGGCGGGGGGCGCGGCGATGACCTTGGGAAGTGTGGAACACGCCGAGCGGGATGTGGAAAGGATCGGCGTGTCGGGCTGCACTCCGCCGCCTGCCACGGCTCCTGCAGGAGGTGTTTAATCGATTCCTCCTTCAGGTTAAAGGGCGGGGAGGTGGAAAGGAAGGGTGTGAAACATCGGGTGATGAACGGAGGAGTGGATGCAGAACCGACGGAGGGAGCGGCGATGAGCCAGCGGAGGACGATCAGTCGGCACGGAAAAGAGGAAGGACAATACCAGACCGACACCGGAGATGCCAAATATACTGTCATCAGAAGACTTCAGTGTTACTCAGTTGTTCTCCAACATCCATCCATCCATCCGTCCATCCGTCCATCCGTCCATCCATCCATCATCCATCCATCCATCCTATATACAGTGTGATTCATCCCAGTCTAAACTCATAGAAACCTTCACACTTTCATTCATTTCAAAGACTTATTGTTGGAAAGAAACTAAGAACCTTTAGAAAACCGACTTCCTCCTTACGAGACCAAAATACTACTGTTGAAGAGTCTCTCTTGTTCAGGCTTCCTTAGGTTTCTACTTAACCTTTCAAAAGCCAATCTTTACGAAAATGAACCCACAGAATTGCACGCAGTCTGTGAACTCTGTGCTATCGAACCTGCTTTAAAGATGTTTGATTCATGGAATCCTGGTGAGAAAAGCTGTGCGCCGGTGAGATGCTGTATTCAGACGAAGTGAAAACATAAGAATCCATGAGAGAGATGCATTTCTGAGACTACCTCCATGGGGTCCAACCACCATATGCAGTGTTTTTGTATCTTAGCCTTTGATTTCAGTTTAATTTTTAGCAAAAAATATGAATGAATGAAAACGCCGTGAATCAGTTCAAGATGAGGATTTTAGAAAAAGTTAAAATCCCTGTGAATCCAAGATTAAAGTTTGAGGTTAATGCTCATAAAAACCGTTAAAACAAAAGAACCTAACAAATGAATGTAAAATGTGGGATTATTATTTCAGAGAAGGCGTTCTACCAGCCGGGTTATGTAAATTCATAATGACGAGCAGCAGGAGCGCCGCAGCGTGACGCTAAACATCGGCTCGGCGCCACCTGACAGTTTGTCGTCTGACTGAGACGAGCTACAAAACATCACTCTGCTCATTAGAGGCGAGAGCGCGGCGTCGGAGGCGCCGCCTCGTGTTTCCGATCTCCAGGACGGTCGCCGCCTCCCCCTCTCGCACGTCGCTCCGATATTCTGCCGTCTGCGTGACGGACGGGCGGCGCAGCGGCGGCGGATCGCGGGATAAAAATACGCAGCGAGGGTTAATTAAAAAGAACTGTGATCCTCACTAAAGCACGGGCGAAGATAATGATACGCATACAGACGCGCTCAGTTACAGGCAGATATACCAAGGTTCTGTAATTAGTCACCGTGTTTATCACCATCATTTATGCTGCATTTCATTGTTTTATTTGATGGGAACTGACAAAAGCAGAAACGGAGAAAGAAAAGGGCGCGGCGCTCATGCCGCCACGGTTTTATCTTGATATTCAGGAGGCTGGGTGTCAGATTGCGTCATCTCTAAACTCAGGTCTTCGTCTGTGTGTGAAGCGTTTCGCTCCTGTTCTCCGCCGTTGGCTCGGCGGCCATCGTGCTTCTCTCAGCCATTCATATTTCAGCAGGCCGCTCCGAGCTGCGCCGCCATAAATTAGGAATGTGGAGTGGAGGCTCTCGGGAACGACACATCAAATCCTCACGCTCAGAGTGCCGGAGAGGTGTCGGAACGGTGGTCTTCAAAACGCCATTAACCACAGAATCCAGAAATAACAGGCTGATGGAGGATTGGGGGGGGGGCTGCTTATAGGAGAGTTTGAACGCAGCGTCTTTTAAAAACGCTGCATTTTCATTGCCGTTTAAACTGTTTTCCTTCTCGTTCAGCAGCGTTCAGTTGTGCGTCTGAAGGATAATATAGTTATTTCTCACAAATGTTTTTTGTTTTTTTACTTTCAAACATAACATTTACATAGAAAGTCATATTTTAACTGTCTTCTCTACGTATCCGTCCCCTGTGACTCTGCTGGCGGCGCCCGGCGTCCCCGAGGCTTCGCTTTACAGCTTCTTTATGTCCGCCATGCGTGTTCGACACAAGGTCACGTGACCTGCAGTTATCCGGGCTGACTGTCTTAGCGTTGATTTAACGAGTCAATAAATTCATATCAGCGTCAAATGGCTTTCTGTAAAATTTCAGCGGCCCACACACACACACACACACACACACACACACACACACAACACACAGACCACGTCCTGCCAAATGTGGCGTGAGGGGAAGCGTGCGTTATCGGCCGCACACACCAAGGCCTGGCGAGTTAGTCTTCATATAAACAGCTGACATTAATGCTGTCCTATTATCCCACTGATGAATGTTAATGGGCCTTCTGCAGCTCTCTCTCTCTCACACACACACACACTTCGATCCGGCTGAGTGGCTCTAGACTGTATTATTTGGCGGCCTTGATGAGAGAGTGGAGGCCATTACCGTGAGCGCTAGCCGAGGCTGGACTGACGGCGAGCTGCCAGTCAGGCGGATCCGGCCGGCGGAACACGCTTCGCGGGGAATTCGGAAAGTTATGTCGGAGTGATAGTTCCTATTTATGATCTATGCGTGTTTGGTGGGTTCCAGCGGAGACGGCGTTACGTAACGCGGCTCTGATCAGGCGTCTCTGACGGGCTCCCGGCCGCCGCAGTGCCTCCGCCTCTGCTGTCTGAATGAGACGCCTCGTCTGGATGGTTTTAAAGCGAAGTGGCGCCGCGCCCGGCCGCCTCGCCGCGCCAGCACGCTGAAAGGCAGGCGAGTCCATTCAGCTTCACGCCTGAAGAAGAGGAGCGAGCGGCGGCGGCGCCCTGCTCCTTCTCTCTCATTGTCTTCACCAAAGCAAACGCAGATCGGCCTTTGAGCGCGCACGCCACTGGCGTGTTGTTTCCCTTTGTTTTTGCCAACAGCTGGTCTCCAAAAACAAGTGGAATGATTCTCAGATCCGAGCTGTTTTACACAGACGTTCCCAGAGGCCTCGTTTCCGAGCAGCGTTTTGAAGTGATTGTTGTTTACTCCACATTAGCGGCTCGTCCATCCGCCAATCCAACGATTGATTCCTGAACCTTCCGATCGAAGCGGAATTACACGCCGGGAGCCAGGAGCTCTGCGACTGTGAGGCAGCGGGGCGAACCACTGCACCACTGCTGTGGCCTCACCTTCAAATCATGAGGCTGATGATTGGACCACTGGACAATCACAAAGCAGAACCTTCACAAACGCAGGGAGACAACAAGAAGATGAATTATTAACGCTTAGTTTATTTCTCCAGACTGCAGAACCGGAGTCACAAAAACAGTCCAAACTAGGGCTCCGTCTCCGCTGCTTCTGACTAAATGATGGAGCAAAACTTCTGAAAGCAAAGGATTTCAAGTTTATGACACTTCCCTAAAACCCTTGGGCAAGTCGGTATGAAAGCGAGCGTGGAGTTCTTGGCAGCGTTGTGTGTGTGAGTGAGCGAACTGGGTCTGTTCTCTGCACCGGCGTGTCGGTGGAGCCCACACAGTCTGCGGCGCCCGAGGCGAGCTGCGAGCGACGTTAACGCATGAGCATGGAGAGGAGGCACCGCAGACCCCCCCCCCCCCAAAACCACCCCCACCTCCCCCCGTCGGTTCTGGCGTTGTGCTCACTTGTTGATGATTGACCGAACCTATTAATAGGCGACTGGAGTTGGAGGTTGTTGAAGATTAATAATTCATCGCTCACTTATTTTTAATGATGTTGGCGGTAGGACGGCGTGCTCCTCCACTTATCTTAATTACCCTGTTAATTTGCAGACGTGCAGAAGGCTCCTGCTCGTTATTGGGAATTTGAGTTCAGTTCAGTCCAGTTCCAGTCTGAAAGGTTCACTTTTAATTCCAGTGCTCGGACGCTTTCATGTCTTGCATATTTGAAGTTTTTCTCTCATCTGCGTTAAAATCTTCCAACCGGAGAAGGCGGGATGACGGTCGGTGTTGCTCCACCACAGCCGTCTGGAGCAGCCTGCCTGGCAGATTGGGACCCTCTGTGTTCTCTCTCCAAACTGGCATCTGTTTGTTGCAACCCAGGAGTTTCTGCTGCTTTTGTGTTTCTCTTGTTTATCCCTCAGAGTTCCTCATCGGTCCCCGGCGGCTACAGATGTTCCCAGTAACTCCACCGGTACTTCTTTCTGAACTCACACTGCTGTTATTGAATTCCTGAATTTGCTCAATCTGAAATTCATCAGAGAAAATGTCGAATTTTCCTCCAGTCTTTTATCTACATGCTGGAAATGCCAGCGTGTCCCAGACTGATGGAGCTCAAAATGCTGTTTTTTGTTGTTGGTTTGTTCTTTGCAGCAGAGAGAAGGAACTTTTTAAGTGTGACCACAACCCTCAAAGACTGCTCAGAAATCTGAAAGGCCAAAACAAAGCTTCTTTTTACTTACCCTCTTTTGATATTTCCTCTTTTTCCCCCATGTTTTTGGTGAGTGGAGACATTTGTAATGAAAACAGTGCAGAGCACTTTGACGTCAAAACTTCCTGCACTGAAGAAAACAACAGTGCAGCCTTGCTTTGTTTGGCTGTGGAGTTCTGGGGTGAAAAAAAACTGTTTCCCCCTTTAGATTTTGTGAGGATACAAACATAAATGTTTCTTGTTCGGACACATCTGTCTGAAAAATCACCATACTCAGTAAATACAGGTGGTAAATGCAATTCTGAATTTTCAGTCTAAATTTAGTCGACTGCACTGCTCAGAAAGTTTCACCTCAATATGTCTCCGCTGCCAGCGGTGTGTTGGAGGCTGCCAGCAGCCCGCGGCAACAAAACACATCTCACACACTTCTGTTTGTACACGATCGCGTGCGTGCGTGGCGTGCGTGCTGTGTGTGTGTGCGTTTGTGTGTGTGTCATTTCACAGCAGGAAAATAAAAATAGACTGTAAATGAGCCGTTACCTATAAGCAGCCCCGCCTGCCGTCTCTTTACTATCTTACGTCTTTGTTCAAGACCAGCAGCAGAGATGATCTGAGAGCTCCAGGCCCGTTGGCACGGCAACGCTCCTGGTCCTGGTCCTGGTCCTGGTCCTGGTCCTGGTCCTGGTCCTGGTCCTGGTCCTGGGCCGGGGTAAATAGATCCTTCACACGGCTGAACAGCGCCACGTCTTCCTCTCCAGCCCGTCACAGGAGAGAAAAGTGTTTTTCTGTCCGGTTTCTCCTCAGACTTTGAGTTCGCCCAGACGAGATTCCCCTGTTGCTCTCGTCCTCCCTCCTGCTTTAGCGATAGCCGTGCTCCCCTCTTCCTCTTATCTGGTTCGAGCAGCAGACGGGGCGGCAGACATTTCTTGAAGTCGTCGACAGTCTCTCCTATCAGCGGGGCTGTAGCAGAGGAAATGTTTAAACCTGTCTTCTGCAGATGTGTGTGAAACTCCACAGTGAAGATTACGCTTTGACTGATTCAGCCTTCAGAGGATGATAGCTGATTTTTTTTTTTTCCCCCCTCAAAGCTCCTGAGAGCATCTTTGAGTCATTTTCCAACTAAAATGTTCGCTCCGATAACAACAAGAATTAAACTACTTCTGTTGTTGTGGAAGGAGGACAGCGATTCTGCTTCAGTGAAGCCCCAGGAGGAAGTGAGAAACGTGACAGAGATGCTCATTTAGAAGTAATGAAGGCCCGTTTCATGCCCTTCAGACCCAGAAACCCTCAGAGGTGAGGGTTCTGCTTCCTGGTCCTCTCCGGCCTGCTCCACGCCGCCGGGCGCCGACGTGTAATTCTGATTGGAGTTCATGCGTTCGCCTCCCTCCGATTTGCTCCGCGGAGTGAGAAATCACTTTCTCAATGAGAATAATTGAACACGGGCAGGGGGGTGCCAGCTCATTACCCACAAATCACAGGGAGCAGGGGCACCTTAGCCGAAGACAATAATGACTTGAGGGAATAGAGCTGGGGCCGGCGGCGTGGGGCCGGCGGCGTGGCGCCGGCGCTGGTGAATTCACCTCATGCTCATCTCTGGACGGTTAAATCGGTTTGCCTCTCCTGGAATGGAAAGAGTCCCGGCTTCGGCGGGACGGCGTCTCCCGCGGCGAGGCGTCCCGCCGTTAGCGAACGGCGTTCAGCCTCTTCCTGTACCTTCGACTCGGAGCCACGAGATGAACTCCAGTGATTGACGACGGCCGGTTTCCCACAGGGCAGAGTCATTTACCGCTCTTTATTTGATTTCTCCCGACTCTCTCACACTCTCCCTCCCTCACTGCTTTCTTTCTTTCCGTTTTTTTTTTCATATGCCACATTTCCACTCTCAACAGAGTGCCAAATGAGTCCACTCCACCACAATGAGCTCCATTGTCACAATAGGCTTTCTCACTGTTTTATGGGTCCCATTAAGGGGGCCAATGCTTTTAAGTCGCTGAAGGAATGTAATAAGGCCCCGGCCGACAGTAAACATCCACATATCCGCGGCGGCGGAGGAACATGAGATGGGTCCGTGTTCGCGGCGGCGGCCGGAGAGACTCGTTTCATTTGCATCGGCCGCAGAACAAAGTGGTCACAGTTGGATGCAAAGCAGAGGAGTGGGATGGTTTTCCCTCCGAGCCGAGGAGACGGAGGAATAGAAAAGGCTCTAAACGGACGAGGGCGAGGAGGGGAGCAGGTTGTGAGCCAGTCCATTTCTATGTCTCGTACGCGGACAACGTAGCCATGGCAGCCAGCCGCTCGCAGCTACACCATTCGGAGTGTTATTGAGATTCATTCGGGCGGTGCTGTGATCCTGATTGTGCAGCGTTTCCATTGGTTTTACATCAACGTTTGACTGCAGCTGCTTACGGACATCATGCACTGGAAGACGACGCTGCATAACGGTTTTCAAGGCCGTCCCACCGCACACTGCTGAGGACATTACTGAGGAAACGTCCTCAACGGTCCCTGAGTTAAGCTTTAAATCGGCAGAAACACCGTGTTTCCTGTTTCCTGTAGTTCCTCTTCTACCGAGTGTCATGATTTCAGCCGTCCTTTGACATTTCTTGGTGTCAGTGTTAATGACACATGACTTAAATTCAGGGTCGTAAAAAATTACCTGAACCAACAGAAGAAGTTGCATCAACTGCAGATAAATCAGACCGTCATTAAAATTGTGCAGCTCTATACATTTTACCACATATAACGTTGTGTCTGCACTTGTAGGTACAGAAGTACCTATTTACATTGTCAGTGGTACAGTCTACCTTCTTGTACCGACAAGGGTCACTGCATAATCACATGGTACTTTCCGCTCCTAATTGGTACACCCCGATTGATCTATTGAAGACCACATTCATCCTTCAATGTACATTTATTACTCCATGTTAATCAAAAAAACAGGAAGTGTTTGGTTCAAGAATGTGAAAAGGACGCCACGTTGGAGGATGATCCCCTTCAGCGTCACTGTTTGACATGTAAAGCACAGAGAGATCTGTATGTTTCTGTTTTACATTGTAGAACGGCCGTGGCCCACATTATGACTGCACACATCTGAGAAATGAAGCCAGACTGCTGTTGGTGCAGCTCGTCTCCAGGCCTCGGCGACATCCTGTCGGAGTTCTCATAAAGAGCGGGCCATCCGGTGTTTCCAGTGTAATCAAAGCTGCTCGCCGTTCCTATGGCTCGCTGAGTGGATTGCACAGCAGCAGCTCTCTCAACATTTTCCAAAACAGAACACTTGGACATACTTTCACGAATCCTTCGGAGTAATACAAAACCCATTGGCATAATGCTTTGACTGTCTCAAGGCTGGATGCCCGCGGTGAATTTAGAATAGCTCAGATAGTGTTAATGGTGTCATCTGTGGCGGGAGCAGCGCCGTGATGGGCCACGCTTTCCTCCGCGGAGCAGTTTTCCATTGGAATGTCCCCCTCTCGGGGCGCTGCGTATACCGGCGGCGGGAGCTGTTGTGTAGAACAGCCCCCCCGCCGAGCCCCATCACAGCACTCGCACATATTCCCACATGCATTTGTGATTTGAAGGAGTCCCATGCTGGCAGGGTCCACTCAGGACGCGGCACAGGTGGGAAACATGTCGCTTTGCCTGATGAGGTTTGTGTTGGATTGCGAGGCGGGGCCTCCTGCTGTGATTGGCCGGTGCATGAGCGAGTCGGTCTGAGATCTGTGTGTACACGGCAGGCGTGTGTCTCTGTTCAGCCGTCGTCCGATCGTCGGCGTCAGCAGCGATGATTAGCTCCGTGCTCTTATCTGGTCCGTGATTGCAATCACTCCTGTTTCGGAGGTGAATTATCATCGGCTTTAACGGATCAATCGATTGGCTAATCTGGCTCTCATAGCCACACATTGACCCAGACAGCGCCCCCTTCAGGCCAACTCCTTCTTCCTTTAAGTTTCTTTTCCTTCATCTGTTTTCTCGTTAATGCTAAACAACTCACCGCTGCTCTCTCTCTCTCTCTCTCTCTCTCTCTCTAGATGAGTCTCTTAGATGACTCTCTGTCTTTGCGGCGGCCTTCTGGGACCTCTCTTCATTACTGGCCCTCCACAGGCCCCTCGTCTCCACACGGCGCTCTTCATTTAGCCCTGGCTGAGAGCTCGGACTCGGCCAAATGGCTTTCTGTCTTCCCCCCCCCCCCCCTTTTTCCTTTATCCAAGAATTTCAGCTTCCAATTAAAACTAAATGGAAAGCTCTCCCCTCCGCCCCCCCGCCCGGCGCTGCTCCCACAGCGCTACAGATGAGGCCCCGCTCATCACCCGCCCCACCTGCTCAAACAAGGCAGCAAACAATGGCGCTGCTCGGAATAGACCGCTCGCCCGCTGTAATGCCTTGCCTCAGTGTGTACCCAAGCTTTAGTCTCCACTAAATTATTCATAGTTCAACATCATTCACCCTTCTCCTCTCCGCTCCCTTCTTTACGTTTAGTATATTGAGGGTGTCAGGTCACAACGCCCAATGAAAAATAGACGAGTTAATCTGGCGTCCGTCTCTCTCACCGCTGCCACACTCGGACCGTTTTCCGATGCTGTGCATCGAGCGGGGGACTGCAGGAGACGTCGATTACTGGCAGCCGCCATGAAGCTCACAAAGCCGGTGTGATAATTACAGCAAGGGCTACTAAACATATCACAAAACATTAAAAAGAGAGTTTGTGTTTAATTACAGTCCACCAGTCCGCTGGAGCTTTTGTCAGATTCCAAACAGCCGCTCTTCCTGCTCCGCGGCGACGTTTGCTCGTTGACCTTCACAGTTTGAAAGATGGATTAAATATTCGGAGCAGCGGAAAGCAGACTGTCCTCCCACTTAATAAGCTCAAAATGATGATTAATCTGCGAGGAGCGCCAGGGAGCTCTTTTTAATGCATCGGTAAAGACCCCGGGATCCAGCTGGGACCGCCGGCCCAGCGGGGCTGCAGGATTATCCACCTCGCCTCACCTAAAGCAGGTCCACCAAGCGTCATTACGGCCCTTTTCAACTCCTCTTTCTGCTTTAGTGCGTCGGAAAGGCTGCTCTCAACGCCTCTTTGAAGTGCGACTCTGATGCACAATCGCAGAGTCTCTTTGGGAAACATTTCCTCTGTACTCAGAAAGCGTTTTCCACGGAACGTAAGAAGCGTTCTGTACAATCGCCGCTGACGATAACTCAATTTGTAGTAATTCCTGCCCGGCTTGAACCTCTGGCTCTGCGGCTCAGGAGAGGTCCGCTCCGGTTGCGGCCGTTATTGATGAGCTTTGGAAAAAGTCTCGGGCTTCTCCGTCCGCTTTCGGCCCGGGTTATTGACCCGGTGATTGATTTAGCCCCTCATAATTAGCAGGCCTAATTTAATTAAAGTGCAATTTAACGATACAGTAGGCAAAGGCAAAGGCAGCGGTGTCATTGACAGATCAGCCGGGGCCTGACGTGGAGCAGGCGCTGGCGGATGATGTATTCCAGCCGGCCGGGCCGCGGTGACAGAAAGGAAGGGACAAAGACTCGAAGTCAGGAGACAAAGAGGCAGAGCGTGCAGAGGACAGGCGGAGGGAGGGACGGCTTTGTTTCATCCAGAACGTCAGACCACAGACATCCCTCTCACCTCCGCCCCCCGCCCCCCACCACTCCACTCCGATCTGGACAAATGCAGACTCACATTCTTTGATCTAATTTGCTTAACAGCATTAGGAACCTGTCTGTCCCAGTAATTCACTTTTCAAGTGAATCCACATCAGAGCACAAACTTTTTATGAACCAAAACCGACGACTTTCCACAGGAGAGGAAGAGCAGACTTCAAGGGGACGGACGTTTGGTTGATTAAAGAGATCTGTAGAGATTTATGAGGTACTTTATTTTTGGCCAGAAAAGTAAGTCTGACAGCAGAAATCAGAATATCGGTTGTTTTCCTGTTTTCTTTCTTTGTCAGTTGGTATAAAAATCTTTTCGTATTGAGCAGCCTGTAAGAATCACATGAAATCATGTCAAAACGGACGGAAATAGCTCCAACACCAGAGTATAACATACTATAAAACCTGAACACTTTCAGCTGCTAATTTATTTAGCTGCTTTGATTTTCTTCCAGGTATTTATGTTCCAGTCCTCATCGTCAGCCAGACCAAATAATAACTGAATGACACCAAGCTGCAGGTGCTGGGTTTGTTCCTTCAACGCCATAAATTCTTCTAAGTGTGTATTGAAATCACTTTTCGCTGGCGTCATCGTCACGAAGATCATAACAATATAAATAAGATAAGGAAATTCACCGGCGCTGTTTTCGTCTTTGTGCTGACAACCACTAAGTGCCATTTAGGGAGGCTGTGGCTGGATGAAGCAGGTCATTATGAGCCTTTCATCATCCACTAACTGGTTTACCTCTTTACCCCGCCTTTCATAATGCACCCCATCCCCTGCATAAATGTAAATAAGTGTCCCCGCAATCTTAATCAGCGTGATGCATGGGCTGTTTTAATGGCGGCGGAGTCCGATGGACGGCCGGCTAATGAAGGGTTAAGGCCGCTGGAGTGGAGCCAGGGCGCTGGGTGCAACAGTCACGTCCAATCTAATCAGGGAGGCCGTAATTTGGCCCTAATGGCAGTTTCCTGCGAGCAGAGGGAACGGGGACCGTCTGTACCGCCTGAATAACGGCTGCAGGCTGAGTTCTGACATGGCCTTCCTCTATGTTCGCACGCAGACGGCGAGGACGCCCGCCGCCACTGTCTGCTTTGCAGATTTACCTGAAACATCTCGTGTCTGACACCTTAAAGCGCTGATTGAAACCAGCAAGTTTCTGGCTCCGCTCGAGGTAGAAAAGCACGGGTAATTGCGGCTGGAGGTCAGAGGGACTTTAATGGGACTATTAGGAGTGATTACCAGCAGCTTGTCTTTGTATGTCAATGCCGTTGTGCGACGCTGCGGCTCTGTGAAGTCCGACCCGGGCCCGTCTTGTTGTACTGTTTTAGTCGAACCGCATTAACTGAAGGTAATGAGGGTACAATTACGACTCCTTAACCTTTTGTGAAGAGAAACCGCTGCCTCGGCCATTTTCATGTTTTTTTATCCTCCGGCTCTGCTCTGAGAGCCGATTCTCCACACATGCTGCCTTCACGTGTTGCCTTTGGCTTCGGCGATGTTTCCACAAGGGGCGTGTGCCACCTCGCTCTGTTAGCACGTAGCGTTGCTGCTCGATCGACTGCTGGTTTCCTCCCTTCGCTCCGTGGCGATTCGTTCTTCGGCGCTCATTGTTCTGCCAGGCAACAGACGTCTCACCAGGGTGACTTTGTCTGACAGGGAGACCCCCGTCCGCAGGCGGGCGGCGCCCGGCCCCCCGGAGGAGGGGCGGTGGCCAGAACTACACCACCCGCTGTGACCTTTGAACTCATTCTTGTTAAGACCTTGATGTCAGGGATGGCCTCAGGAGGGAGAACCCCCCTGCCTCCCTCCACCACCACTTCAGCACTATGGTGTTGCACTTACACACACACACACACACACACACACACACACACACACCCAGTTACAGTAGGTCTGCTTGCGGACAGCGCTTGATGGAGGCTGACAGCTCGCCGACATGCCGCCTCTGCCCCAGACCCTGGAGCAGCAGTGTTCGTGCTGCGCCGGAGCTTGTTAGTGTGTGTGTAGAGAGAGAGAGTCCCTCCCGTCCGGCCAGCTGGTCCCCCCCCCCCCCCCAACTAACCCTCTCACCACTCTCTAACCTGCCCGTCCATTTGAAGGTAACAGGGCTCTGCACTTTGCAGTTCCACCTGCCGCTGTTTTTTTTTCTCCAGTCATTCTCTCAAATCTAATCCAGAGCCTTCTCTCTCTCTCTCTCTCTCTCTCTCTCTCTCTCTCTCTCTGTCGATGAGGCCAGTGAGTTGTTTTTCCTCTGGCTCGGAGCCCTCCCTGCTGCTCAGGAGGATGGCAGGGAGGGGAGAAAGAGAGCGAGCGAGCCTGGAATGAGTGCCACGGAGAGTTGAAAAGCCTTGTTGCCTCCCCCACTCTGCTGGTTACCAAGGGATCAACAGGGTGCTAAAAGCACTCAAGGGAGGAAGGGACGGATGGGTTTTTTTTTCCAAGAAGGAAAGGCAGGGGGGGGGGGGGGGGGGCGTCGAAGGGATGGATTCAGAGTGATGGAGAGACAAAGAAAGACAGCAGAGAAGGAGAGTGAAAGGGCACGGAGAGGTGGATATATATTTAGCCCGTGTTTCTCCTCTGCTGTCACTCAGGAGTGAGCTGTGCCACGAACACGAGGACGGGGGGAAGGGGGGTAGCAGGGGGACTCCCGCTCCGCTGGGCGGTCAGAAGGACTCCACTCTGCACAGCGTCAATCTCAACAAGTCATTACTCTGTCTGAAGTGCTTTCTGTTAGTCCGGCTCAAACACAACCTTTGTCCGAAGCTCCGGGAGATAATGAGGAAGCCGCGGCCCCGACGGCTCAAACCCCCCCGACTCCCAGGCTAACGAACCGCAGCGGACACTCAGGCACTGCCGCCACCAGTCCAGCGTCAGGCGGAAATCGTGTGTGTTTATGAGGGAGGCGAGAGGCAGCTGGGACCCGGCTGAGAGCGTTCTGTCTCTGCTGCTGCTTCAGAACTTCATACAGATCCAGCGGCGCTCTGTCTAATTAATCCTACGTTCTCTTAAACCAATTCACCTTAAAGGTTTTTCAAAAACGTCACATTCAGTATGTTAAAGCAGCTCAGATGTCTAAAATCAATATCTGGACCCAGCGCGCGTCGCTTCACTGGCATGAAGAACCAGACGCCTCAGAAGGCTTTCAAAGAAATAAAAATCTCATTTTCATGCTGATTATGTCGTGATTTGTTCATAAACAAGCGTACAGGGGATTGCTAGAAAGCGACACCTCCCTTTGCCTTCCGTCCACCGCCTCTTCCCTCCGTGTCATGTGGTTATAACTCCTCATGCTGTTTCATCTTCACAGTCCGTCGTGGTTTCGTTGCTCTGATGGATCCTTTTGCCATCTAGTAGTAATTTGAACGCTGGCATTCCCACGTCGCACCTGATTTTTGGACTGGAAGTTAACGCTCCTCTGTAAAACACTCTTCTCTTTCTGTATTTGTCCTTTCATTCCATCACATTTCATCTTTTTCCTTTTTTTGTTCCCCGTTCACGTTTACATGTTAGAAGAAAAGACGTGAACCGGAATGCAGCGTCTGACTGAAGTAACGTGTTGAGAAGAAGCGACGCCGCTGGAGTTAATTACATGTCATCTGCAGCGGCGATACGCCGCTAATCAGCTCACCTCTCCGATCACGCCGCTGTCTAATGAGACTAAGTTGCTAAGCACCCTCGTCTTTGTTTAGTGTCTCAAAAAAAAAAAAAAAAACTGGCTTTTTTTTTGTTGCTAAGTTGACATGTTATTCCTCCATCCAGCCGCCGTCAGTCACCGCTCCATCAGTAACGGCCCCGCCCACATTTATCTATGCATATACAAGTACATGTTAAAGTAATGGAGTCACACACACCTGGGGGGGTTTCCGCCCGGGGACCGCCGCTGACGTGTAATTACAGGCCGGGTTCCGGGCTGACGGACTCATTTTCATAGCGGCTGTTTAGAAAGGGGCGAAACGGGGGGAGGAGGGGCGAGACGGGGTCTTATAAGGTAGGCTGCCCCTTCCCCCCCACCTCTAATAAATAAATAGGGGACACGCGTGACTGTCACTGAAGAAATGGTGCCCCCACTTTTGAAAAAGGTTGCATCTATTTTCATGAAAAACTCGACCTATTTGGATGTGCTTGACATTTTAGTGAAAGAGGGGGGCGAGTGGGGGCGAGGGGGGGGGGGCTGAGGTGGTTCACAAAGGGCTCTGGTCGGCCCCCACAGAGAACATCTCTGCACCGGGGATCAGCTGCTGCTAATGGGACTGGAGGCAGCAGCATAATGAAGAGACTGGCGTAATCACTGCGTCTCATTTGTTGACAGACCCCCCCCATCCACCCCCCCTCAACAGCTGATTGGAAATGAAGCCCGTGTTATTAGATCCGTCTCTTCCTGGTCCGACATGCAGGATGTCGTCGCCGCGTAAGTGCCTCGCTCGATCCGGACCATCCCCATAAAGACGGCTCCAAATGAAGATTTTATCCCCCATTAAGGCCGGCGCGGGGCGGCCGCCTCGACCCGGAGCCCAGTTAAGCCCTCAGACGTCTGGAACGGCCGCCGTCTCCGGTCCTGCTCTGCCTAATGGCCCCCGAGCCTGACGGGTAAACAAAATGAAGACAGCAGGAGGAAGTGAAGACAGAGGACCAGATCGCTTCCCTTCAGCACCGCACCTCCAGGGCCAGGGCCAGGACCGGGACCAGGTCCAGGACCAGGGCCAGGACCGGGACTAGGGCCAGGACCAGGGCCAGGACCAGGGCCAAGGCCAGGGCCAGGGCCAGGGCCAGGGCCAGGACCAGGGCCAGGGCCAGGAGACACGCCCGGGGACGGCCACTGGGGATGCACGAATGCTACTTTTTAAATGACAAATAGAAATGCTAACTTGGTTTCATACCTGTCACACCAATTTACAGTCTGTCCTACTGTTGTCATTGTCACGAGTATTTAAGAATCTCGGACATGGCTCGTCTTCTCTCGAGAGCCAGTGCGCCATATTGGACCCAGTGTCCAGTTCTGGTGTTGGTGTCCGTGCGTTCCTGATGCTTCCAGAGCTTCTTCAGGGCCTCCGCCTCTCCTGCCTGCTCAGGGTTTCATATAAAACCATCGGTGCTGCTTCTCCGTCAGATAATTGGATTAAAAGCCAGCAGAATGACCGAGAGGCAGGAGAGGATGAGGTGGAAACAGACAAATCAAAACTAATGACAAAGTCTGTGTGTGTGTTTTAATGATTTGTCCTCTTTATTCTTGTCTTTGAAAGGAGGAGGAAGAAGAGCTGAGGAAGCAGGAGAGGAGGATTGAAAGGATCGAGCCGGTCGGCAGGGCCGACTCTTCACTGGAACACTCTCCGGTGTTACATCTGGAGTGAGTAGCCTTTTAACAAAAAACCCACCAAACCCCCCATTTATGCGCCATGCAGTGTGTCTTAAAAGGCTCAGCAAATATATATTTTGTTGCTCAAGGGTCCATGTTCGAATGGAGTCTTTTGTCTGTAGTTTTTTTCCAGTCGCTGCTCTTTGCGGCGCTCCGCCCACTTCTTAAAGATCTGCTGGTGTCGGCGCAGCCACTCTCCTGCAGACAGCCTGTCATTTAGAGAAGCGACACGAGGCTCCGAAAAGATGGAGGAGAACCTTGTTCTCAGTCTTTCTGCCTTTTGCTGCATGATAGATGTTTGAATTTATCGTCACAGTTGTGCCTGTTGTAGCCGTTGTAGTTGTTGTTGGATTAACTTCCACTTTGATCTGTTTCCTTGATTGTTTGCGGTGTTGCTGATTAGCAGAATGCTAATCCAACGACACAGGCCTGTGACACAATATAAGAACAGAGACGTGAAGGACAAAACCTTGCTCTCGTCCACATTGACGTTTCTTCATTTGTCTTCATGTCTTTATCTGCACAAATTAACCTCCTCCTCCTCCTCCTCCCTTCCATTTACACGTTTTCAATTAATTTGTCCTCTTATAGCACAACAGTCTGATCTTAATCACTTAATTGGAGTCTCCATTTGGATCCCTAATCGACCCCGGGGTCCAGCAGCCGGTCTCTGTAATGGATGACTTTCTATAGGCAACGCAGCGCCGTCCGGCCGACGTCTGATTGACCCGGAGCCATGTTTGACTCCTGCGCTCTGTCGTCAGTCCTCTCGGTTTTATTCATGCCCGTCTGTCCTCCGTCCTCATCCATCACTGTCCTCAGGAGCATGCTGAAGCCGGTGGAGGTGTCCAACGGCGGCGGGCCTCTGGGGATCCACGTGGTGCCGTTCAGCTCTCAGGACGTCAGGTACAGACCGCCTGGGCCCGGATCGCCGTCCGTCACGTCGGGGGTGTGGAAGCAGTCGTTTCCTGCAGTCGCAATATCAACATTTTCATCATATGTGCCTCAGCAGAGGAAAAGCTTTTACATTCTGTCACTGCTTCACCTCTCCAGAGGAAACTGGCCTTGGTTCAGGAATCCTGAACCAAAATGAGTCTGACGCCTCTGGATGCTGCATATCTCTTCAGTTTGGTTTCAGTTTTTTTTCCTCCTTCATCTCTTTGCGTTTAATGCCCTCAGCTTCTCGATTCTGTGGGATTTTTATCGCGCTCCTCAGTATTTCTCTGTACTCAGATGGAAGCAGTTTTCACTCCTGACTTTTCTCTTCTGGTTTTAATTCTAACCTCCGTCCACAGTCACAGCAGTGACCGCTCCCTCCTTAAAGTGACAGGAAGAGCTGATGACGGGGGGCCGAGGGCAGGAAGACCTCCCACTTTATGGTTATTCCGGCAAAAAATAAAAAACGACAGAAAATGGCCAAATGTAATCAAACTAAAAGCTGGAGCTGAGGGCCTGGCACCGCACCAAGGTGAATGTGACTACTCAGCGCTGCGACGGGGGAGGGGGGGCGAGGGGGGAGGCGAAGAAATGAAATGGGATGACATTTGAGGGGAAGAGGATGGCTGTCATTGAAGACGGCTGACTGAGACACTAATCTCATTGCTGTTTATAAGCAAGTGTCAGGAAACTATATTTATCCCTGACCCAGTGTTAACTCCATCAGAGGCAGCGACACTCCGAGTCATCCCGAGCCGCAGACCGGCCAGTCACTCAGGATGAGCGCTGCCAGACGGAGACGGAGCCACGTCGCTGAGAGAAAGTTCAGATCCGCCAGAGCGTTACTCGCCGCTCTGCCGTCTATCCGGGGATTTTCAACGTGAAGGTCACAGAAACCATGGAAGCCGTGGGTCAAAACCTGCCCGCAGGAAGCGGCTGGTTATTTACTTATGAAGTGTCTCGTGTTAGAATACAGCAGCAGTGCTTCAGCAGTGCTTCCTGTCCAGTGAGTTTCTTCCCCATCAGCTCAGGTCGGGACTAACGTCCATCAGAGGCTTCAGTTCGCTTGACTCTGTCACTCTTTACTGCACACATCTTTACCTGAACGTCAGCGTGCATGTTCCTGCACAAACTCAACCTGCCCTGCAAGTTAAAAACACACACACACACACGCACATCTGCACACACACACCTCCAGATGCTGCCCGGGCCTAATGAACTTCTCATTCCATGACCAGTTTGGATTGTAAACAAACCGCGGACATAATTGCGTCGCATAAACGGGTCCTGATTGGATTATGGCTTGATTAAAGGCGGTGGATGAGGGAGCAGGTGTTCCTCCTCCACGTCGTCCCTCGGCGCCGCGGCGAGACTCGAATCTTCTCACGACGACGTCCTCGTGTCGTAATGAACTCTGTGATTTGCAGATTTTCAAATTGTGCTCCGGCTCACCTCCGAGAGCCTGACGAGCGTCTCCGGAAGGCGTCAGTCAGATGGAGAGGGTGATTGTGCATTACAGTCAACACAGTAATGGCGCTTTTACAAAATCATCTTCTTCTCCAAATCCGCCGAAGATGCTCCTTTATCCCCGTTCCTCCTCCCCGCCGCCGCCGTGAATACTGATCAGGGATCAGCTCAAACTCCGTTATCTACTGTCTGGAGCCTGCCACCGGATCAGGAGTCGTTAGAGGGTGTCCACGCAGTAATCTCTGGCCCATAATGCTTTGTTTTCAAGCTGCCAACACTTATGCAGATAAAGCACAATCATGTCCGCCGGAGCGCCGGCTGCAATTACTCTCCGCTCGGCACACTTAAGAAGACCTGGCAACGAGGAGGCGGGACGGAGGGCTCTGTGTGAGCTTTAATTTCGACTCGACGCCGGACCGTTTACCCCGGCGTGAGGAGCCGGGGCCGGCCTGCGCCGCGAACGTGGATCTTCACATTATGCAGCCAATTAGAGCAATGTTCCGAAATGCTAAAGAGCTCCAGAGATCTGCCCTTGACGGCGGCGGTAAACAGGGTCACGGGTTTAATGCGCCGTTGTTTGTGTGTCCAGTGGAAAACCTGAGGCGCGCCGCTGCCGTCCGCCCCTCTAATGAGCCGTTGCTTCTCCTGCTACGTCTTACTTCAGCAGCTCGGCGCTTCTGACCCTCATGGATTCCATCTTTTTTTTCCATCGCTCCCTAAATGAAGTTGACTTCCTGTCAGTTTATGCAAGGTCACCGCAGCCTCCGCCGGCTCTACCTGCCGCCGCCCGCGCCGCTGTGTGAGCACGCCGTTATCCTCAGGCCCGACTAAAGCCTCCACGGAGGGTGGGGGGGTTGAAGGTGAAGGTGGGCTGTTTTTGAAGGCATCGCTGAGACGGCGCTGCTGCAGAACTCCTCGGGTGTTCATTACAGAGCCGCCGCCTCTCGTCTTAAGCTCCGGCACGGCGTTTTCCCCCCGAAGCCAGGAGATGAGCTCCTCTCTGCTGGTCCGGATTATTTCATCCAAACCACAGCGTCAGTCCTGCTCACAGACAGAGACACCGGGACAGACGGACGGAGGACGGACAGAGGCTTCAAACCGTCCTCCTCCCGACCCGCCCGAGGGAAACCGCAGGTCTTCATCCCAGATGAGACGTCTGGGAAGTTAGCTTTTGCTGACAGTGGATTGCGTTATAGAGGACGACACAAACAAACTTTAGAAAGTTTTCACTGAATCAGGAGAAGCCAGGTGCTCACAGTATGACTGCATTGTTTTTATTATTCCTTAATGTACTGTAAGTGTCCGTCCAGCTCCATTTCCTCAACAAGAACAGGGTCCTGATGCTAAATGGCTGCAGATGTTGTGTTTCCCATCATGCATCCTGCTGTGTGCTCCCTCTGCAGGACTCAGGGCCTGCTGGTGAAGCGGCTGGAGCGCGGGGGCAAGGCCGAGCAGGAGCGCCTCTTCCAGGAGAACGACTGCATCGTCCTGATCAACCAGGGAGACATCCGCAACCTGCGCTTCGAACAGTAAGCCTCCGCTCGTCTCCGGCTCTGGCCGCGCCGCGTGCGCGTCGGGTAGAGGAACGGATTGCTGGGAGGTGGTCCGCTCAGCTCGCTGCCTCATCATCCGCTCCGCCGCAGGAAGAAGTAACCCAGATTCCCGCTACCTGGAGCCACGCTGGGCCGGACACACACTTCCTCACACACTCCTCAATCCAGACGGCTTCCAGCCGCCGCGCTGCTTCGTCTCACAGAGATGGAAACTCTTCCGTCTTCCTGCTGCAGTGTGCTGCATGTGACTCTTGAACTTTTAAACGTTTAACGTTGGAGGGTAGAAACAAAGCAGGACTGTACCAGCTTCTTCTGTGAAAATCAGTGGTTTGAAAATCTGATGCGTTTCATGTAATTTGAATCAACAGTGACAGTTCAAAGTTCACTGTTTGAACAAAAGCTGAAAAAAATGAGGTAGAATCCATCACAAAGCTCCTGGTCCTGGTTCCAGTCCAGACTCTCCTGGTTCTGGTCCCACTCAGCGAACTCTGTCATGGTAATGTCTTTATCCCACCCCCCCAACACACTCATACACACACACATACACACTTCTAAAAAGATGCCATTGTCATCATTAGGCGTCTCGGTTTCTTTCCAGGTTCTCTCTGCTGTGAAAGAGGCTTACAGACCAAATCCACAGGAGAGTGATGTTTTGTAGTGTGGCTGCGCTGCCAAACACCCCCGACACACACACACACACACGCACACACACACACAGCCACCAGCCATCTCTATGCATGCACGCATAGAGAAGAGGTGAAGGAACTTAACTTTCCCCCTTCCTCGCTTTCCCATCACCCCCTCCTCCACCCTCCTCCCCCCCTCCACCACAGAGAGTGACAATTTAAAGTGATAGTCTGATCTCCTCGGATTGTTTTGCATGGGTAAATATTTTGAGGCGCTTAATCTAAGCGAATGTAATGATGCATTGATGGGGGTAATTTATTATTCAATCAGGCTTGTGTGGCGGCTGATTGCCGGAGTGACGGCTCCGTATATCTCCACACACTCATCCAGCCGTCAGCGCTCAGCGCGCATATGGGAGCGATTCTCCGTTCTGGATTACCATAAGAATAAAAGACGGGCCGGATCCTGCAGAAGCGGCGTGGAGCGGCACGCCGTGCCGGAGTCGGATGAGGTGCGGCGGCCGCGCGGCGTCAGACGATCAGCGAGGAGGTGTTGGACGGCGGGGGTCCGCCGGGGCTCTGGCCCCCCCTGTGCTGCAGTGTGGCCCTCTCCTGGACAGACTATCTATATGCTAAGTGCCGCCGGCACGCCAAACTAAACAATCCCCGCGCCGGGAATGATGTCGAGCACTTATCCGGGCGTATTTGGCCTCGAACCTCACGGCGCCTGCCTTCCCTCCTTTTCTCCTTTTCCTCATTTTGTGTGTAAGAAATGAAGTGTGTGTTGACTTGCCGAGGACCTGATTGTGCACGATTCGTCGTCTGCGCTGGAATTGTTCAGTCAATTCATGTCTTTCAGCTCCAGCCGCACACGAACATCGTGCTATTCACTGCCTATAATATCTAACATTTCATCACCCGTCCACGTACGTCTGGATGCTGGTCATGACATAATGTGATTTTCTACAGGAAGTAGGGTCGCGATTAGCCGTGCTAACAGCAGGCCCCCCCGTGGCCTTTGGGACTGTGTTAAAGCTGACTCCCGTGTCTCTCCTCCTGCCTTCCAGAGCTCAGAACATCTTCAAGCAGGCCATGCGCGGCGCCGTCATCCTGTTCCACGTGGTCCCCGCCGCCCTGAGGCGGCAGTACGAGCTGCTGTCGTCCCGCGGCGAGCTCAGCCCGCCGCAGTCCGGCAGGGTCCGCTTCAGCCAGGACTCCCAGCCGGCCGGGGACAGGTCCAGCCTGGCGGGGGGGCCGGGGGCCCGGCCCGGCCCGCAGCACGGCCTCAACCACCAGTAGGCCTCAGTCTCTTATTTACTAAAACGTGTAAAGCTTTGAGTTCACTTCCAGTCAGTTCTACTTCTCCTCCTGTCTCCAGTCAGCAGGACCCCCTGGCCGGCGGCACGCCGGAGCAGAGTCGGCGCTACACTCTGCCCCACGTTCTGCTGGCCAGGGCCTCGTCCGCCGCCTCCTCGGCGCCCTCGCCCCCCCTGCAGCGCAGGATCAGCGCCAACGCCCCGCCCAGCTCCTACCTGAAGAGCAGAGGCCGCAGGTTCAACATCCAGCTGAAGAAAGGTGAGGGAGGCCTGGACAAGAGGAGGCCGTCTGTCCGTCATGGTGGATTGATGGGAAGCAGGAAAACTCCATATTGGACCAGGTTCAGGCTTCTGGGGGGATCCGGGTTCAGCGGTTCAGGCTAAACGCCGCTCGCTCGGGGAAATGCCGCCACAGGCTGCTCTGGTTTGTCTTCCAGCGCTGCTCTTCCAATCTGCAAGTTATATTTATTTGTTTACAATGTGATAAAGTCCCTCTCTGGTTTTTTCCCCCTTCTGCACGCCAGTCTCTCGTTTTGTAACCGAGTCAGGGAGATTTTGGTGGCGCTCCAGATCGCGGCCGCTGCCAGCAGCACAGTCGATTTTCACGATCTAATTCAACAACACTCATAACTCTGCAAATATGCAAGTGACAGAAAGGCTTTGAACGATTACTGCTCGTGATTTAAACGGGGCTGGCCGGACTTGGAAGTCAAAGGGAAGGCGCCTCTGAACCGCTCTGTGGCGGTCCTGTGTGACCGCCGTCAGGCTGTATCGCTGCTAACGCCCGCTCTGACAGGAGGCGGCAGTTCTCCGGCGATCCGGCCTCGGCGGCTCGGAGCAGGTCTTAAATGGCAAATTAACAGGAGTGCCTTAATCAGATGTGGCCGAGGAGAAGGACATGCGCTCCCCGTTAATGTTCCTCAGCCTCTCCTCATGTTTGGTCTTTAATTGGCTTATTGGATCCAGGATTCCAGCTAATCCAGAAAGAAATACAATTACTTTTATCCTGGTCTTCTATTACCTGAAAATAAAGTCGTCAGCGGTTAATTACTCGGGAGCTATTAGAGATGCTTTCTCCTAATTGCCCGATCGGAGAGCGTTAACGGCCGGATGGTGCAGGGCGGAGGAGACGGATGGGCCTGGCGTGGCGGGAGAAACCAACACAAAGTAAAGACATTTACAATAAAAATCATCCCAAGTGGTCCCCGCTGAAACTGAATCGAAACTCTTCCAGGTGTTCTGTTCTGACTGTGAACCGTCGGCTCCTCGGTGAGACCTGAGCCTGTCTGAGTCGGGAGAAACTTCCACAGCAACTCCGTGACCTCGTATTAAAAAGTTTTGCAGCCGCGGAGACAAACTGCCGATTTAATATTCAAGATAAACGGCGACAGCTATTCCTGTCAGCTCAGTCATGGCGCCGCGCTGATGGAGAGATCACAGGCCGCCGTTCCCCTCCGCCCGCTTCATAAACACCGCCTTCATCGCCGCTCCGCCGCCTTGTTTGTGAGAAGTTTGCCTCTTTAGTGTTCGCTGTTCATCAACGCCGTCAGTGTCAGCCGGGCGACGGCAGAAAGTAGGTCGCGATGAGGCGTCAGAGGTGCTGACAGCTCCGCCAAGCGAGCTGCAACTTTGACATGAATACTAATCGCTCGCCGCCGTCGCCGCTAATCCTCAGGATCTTCTCCTAACGACTCACCCGACGCCGTCTCTCGGCGGTCTGGAGACGCTCTGTCACAGAATCCCGCCGTGTTTGGCTTCCCTCTGACATTTGAAGCCATTTCATTGCTTTTATTTGACAAATCCGGGGTCTGGTCAGCAGGAAAGGTCAGACCCGAGAGCCTCTTATTTATTCGTTATTGTATTTGCCTACTTCCTCTCCTCCGCCAATTCATATTCATTTGATGCACCTTAAAGGTCAGATTTAAAACGCGGAGCAAACGGCTCGGCGGTTCCCTCCGCCGGGCTCCGGGGCGGCGCTCGCCACGCTGAAGGCTTGAGCTCGCCATAATTGCCGCTTCTCCATTATGTAAATGGTCCAAATGGCCATATAAAAAAAAGACGGCGTTTTGCATGCAGCCTCCTGACCTGCTCTTGCACCAAAAAGTTCCTTTCAGTCGTCTGGATCTGGATCCGGGACTGAAATGATGCAGAAAGCAGCGTGTTTTGGCCATTCGGGCGATGTGCGGGACGTTTTAGGAGGCGTTCTGATGCATTCGACCGTACGCGATCATCAATTCCTCCCCACTTATTCCGCCTCCAGACCCCGTCTTTAATCCCGCCGCAGCTCGCCGGTGTGGCTTCGCCGTCCACACGCACTCATCTGAAACACGCAATTTTGGGCTCATGGCAGCGGCGCTAAATTTAGAGCCGGGGACATGTTTCATATTTAAAGAGCTGGAGGAGCACGCCCTGATGGCTGCAGCGTGCCAGAGCCTGGACCACTCAGCTGCAGAAGGCTGGAAGACCATAATCTGACCCCTGATCGGTGGTCTCCGGACCAGTTGAGCCTGAAAGCAGCGGAGGAAGCCTCACCTGTCAGCACCGAGACGCAAAAACACACCTGTCTACTTCTATAGGCGATAGAAATGTTAATGATTCCAAGTATTTACAGTGACTTACTTTAAATTCCAAACACTCGTGTGGTTCCTCCTCAGGTCCTGAAGGTCTGGGGTTCAGCATCACGTCCAGAGATGTGCCCATCGGCGGCAGCGCTCCCATCTACGTGAAGAACATCCTCCCTCGGGGCGCCGCCATCCAGGACGGCCGGCTGAAGGCGGGGGACCGGCTGCTGGAGGTGAGGCCTGTGTTCTGTCACAGTAATGGCTCCTCTGTTCCTGGACGGGGTCTGACGCAGCGTTCGGAGCAGCGAGCCGGGCGCCGCTCGCTCCCCGCGGCTGCAGCGGCTCCGGGTTTCTAAGAAAAAGCGGTTAGATGGAACAATATTTTGATTACGCTTCAATCAGGCTGACAAGAAAATCAGCAAGTGTTCACTTGAGGGGGAAATAACCCGCGCTTAATCCCAGCTCCAGCTGGCTGCCAGTAATATGCAGAGAGGTTATGTGGAGGCCACGCTCCACCCCTCCACCCCCCTCCTGCACCAAGCTCTTCTTAAACTTCACTCCAGCTCGGCTCCAAACTTCAGTTTTTCTGACGTGACTCTCGTTGTTCTGTGTGTGGCAGGTCAGCGGCGTGGATCTGAGCGGGAAGAGCCAGGAGGAGGTGGTGGCGCTGCTGCGCGCCACTCAGATGGGCGGAGCCGTCAGCCTGGTGGTGGTCCGGCAGGAGGACCCGCTGCTGCCCCGGGAGGTGGTCAGTACACCGAGGGGTGGGCCGCCGGCCTCCTCAGCTCATGTCGGACTGAAGAAAGGTTGAAAACGAGAAAGGAAGCAGAACTTGAGGGAATCTGAACACACTCTTCACGGCCAAATCCAAAACTTCACATTTTGATCTCAATCTGCATTTTAGAAGGAAAATCCTTGAGCCGAGATCCATGAATATTTAATAGAAACCACAGCAGAACAAGTCACGGGCTGAGAGAAAAGCAGGAAACATAAATACTGATAAATATATGAGTCTAACGCTGGGCGCAGTGTTTACATCAGCCCGGCGAGGCTGCGTGGATCTGTTCTTGATAGCTGAATTAGTCTCAGTAGTCTGACTTCTTCACTGGGGTAAACTGAAGAAGACGGATAAGAGCAGCGCCACATAGTGGATCACACTGTAATCACACCTATCTCTGGATTATGAAGGCTTTATTTCAGAATAAATGTGGCAAAAGTCTGATCTTACTGTCCGGATAACTAGAACTTTAGTTTGAACTTTAGAGATGAGCGGAAACACACACACACACACACACACACGCACACACACACACGCACACACACACACACGCAGTCAGACAGGCGGTCTGCATGCAGGGTGACTTTGGCTGTCGCGCAGCAGATGGCGAGGCTGCCGCCCCGTCCAGCCGGGCCTCGGCGGCGCTGACAGTGGTCCGGGGCGCCGGTCCTCACCGTGGCGCTCGGGCCGGCGCCGGGGCCGTTAACCCCGCCGCCTGGAGACGGCAGGCTCTCCCAGACGCTCCTCAGCAGCAGAAAACTCCGGAGGGGGGCGGAGTCTCTGAGCTGCTGCTCTCAACCTGCAGTTCGGTTTCGGTTTTGTTTGTGCACGTACTTTTCTTCATGCTGTTCTTCATGTAATTCCCCTCAGGAGCAGGGGTGTCAAACATAAGGCAAGGGGACCAGACCCGGCCCGAGTCCCAGTGATGCTGCCGTGGAAGCTGCGGCTCGCTGGTTGCTATCAAACTACCCCAAAGCCTCAAAACCACGGGTTTTTCACATGTCACTGGATTTAACACTAAAATAATTTTCTGTTCAGATTAGAGTCATTTTCTGTATTCATTGTTTGGTTTTAATAGAATTAGATGACGTTATCAATCCCGGAGATAGATTCTTTGCAACGTCGTTCCACACATAGAACACAGAATCAATAGAAGTTAAAGTATCAAAGACAGTAACGTCTAGCTAAGTCATGTTAAACGCTATTCGTGTACTAACAGGTATCTGCCAGAGTAGAGTGGAGTTCAGCCTTAAAATGAGGCCAACAGCTTAAAGAGCGCCATGGAAAGATCGAATATACATACAAAACTTTACATTCATGAAGTTTCAAATGCAATTCAGGATGGGAAACATTTCATTACATTTTCAGCAGATTTGAACACTTTTCCCTACTTTTCTAGCATTTTTTAGTTGGTCATGTTTTTGCCTCGGTTTAATGTTTATTTCTTTCGGTGTATTTAGTAATTTTGTTTTATTTAAGCTGTTTTAACATTTTTCCTCATTTGTGGTAGTCTCAGCTAGTTTTCTATTTTCTTTATTTTTTTAAAGCCCTCTTTAGTCAAGAGCGAGTCGTGCTTTTGAAAATGACTGGCGTGTAAATAAGCCAGAAATATGTTCGTCCCGATATGATGTTCCGCTATGCTGAGGGGCTGAAGAGTCACAGGCTGCAGAGACCTGAGAAAACAAACCAGCGATCTTTCTTCTCATGTCCACAGCTGTGATTCTCCCTGACAAACCCTGGGATCAATCCACAGCCTCACGTCGGCATGCAGGCATCCAGGCAGGACTCATAGATCTGTGCATGGAAGAAAAACACCTTTTTCTAATTATTTTTGATGTGTGCGTGACATTTGGCTGCTGATGTTTAATGTCGGGGCCGCGGATCCCCTCACCTCTGTTGTGTTGTATGCCGGGCGGCTGCAGGCGCCCCGGAGGAGCCGGTCCGCCCTCCCGGCTTGTTTGTGTTGCATCTTTAATTACCGCTGCATTCTGACACGGCGGCTCTCAATAGCTCTCAATAAACATGTAGGCTGCATGCCGGGGAAGAGAAAAGGTTAAACGGCAATCGAGGGAAAACAGAGCGTCCTCAGCCTGCTTCCTCCCGTCCGCTTGTGTTTTCCTCTCATATCAAGAGGCGTTTCCCGTCCGAGCTCTCGGTGCTTCAGCGCTAACCTTTGCTGAAGTCTGCGTTCATCAATACGACGCCGGCGCTCAGCCTCCATGCTAATGAAGGCCGGTTCTCCTCTTCATGTTCCGTTCAGAGGGTTCAGATCTGCGGTGTCAGTGAGGCCTCGCTCTTCTGCACACGCTCAGTAGACGCACATACATTTTTTCAGTCTCGTTTGACCCTTTGACCTCATCTTCTGTCCAAGAATCAACCACACTGAAAGAAATCAGCCTCACACACACATCTCAATTTCCTCCGTGCACAAAAGAGGACCCATTGAAGTGCATTTTAAAATATGGACACGCCGCTCACTCCCCACGTGGAGCCGGCGGATGTTATTTATTGCCGCCATTTATCTCCCGGCGCGCGGCGGCGTTTGTGCTCATAGCTGCGAGCGCCTTGGGTCCGCTCGGCGGAGGGGAGATTGTGTTTCCCGGCGCTCCCCCCACCCTGTAATAACCCAGTCAAATCTCATGCTTCATTGTCCAGCAAGCTAACGGCGGCAGTCACAACACCGGGGAGCGTTTGAGCCTAAACGCCGCCGCCGCCGCCGCCGCCGGGCCTCCATCTTCAGTCCCCCTCTGGCTGTGTGTCACTCAGAGCAGCCACAGGAGAACAGCACACACCTCCACACCTCCTGGTGTATAAACACGCTGTTGCTGGGATGAAACGTTTTCCTGTAACGTTGCTCAGAGTATATGTGATGAAAAATGTCGACATTTTCACAAAAGCCAAACAATTTCTACTGAATGTCACTGCAATCTCAAACGTAGTCAATTCAAATAAAGTGTCCTGATGCAAAATACAGTGAAATGCTAGTTTGTTAGCAGCCATGTGTCTCAGCACATGAAAAAAAAAAAAAGGAATTTTAATTTTACAATTTAAATTACTGATTTTCAACCACATAAGCAGTTAAACACATAAAAGGCTCATACTGTTTACTTTAAATGGCCTGGATTAGACTGAATCCAGTGGCTTATTGATCCTGTAAAGTCGATGGAAAAACCTGAAGTATGTGCAACTTCCAGACAAAAACTCCAAACGACAAAGGACAGGTCTCAGGAAGTGGACAGAGCAGCGCCCTGATCGCATGAGGCGTGGCCGGGTCCATTAGCTGGCCTCAGAGTGTGTGTTCAGGATCATTAAATGGGCTCACACCCTCTCAAGCTCTAAACCTGTCTCTGGCGAACGCACAGCCCCTCCTTGTAAACTCTCAGTATGTTCTTAATCAGCCGCATATGCTCCGGCGCCATAAAAGCGTTGGCCACGCTGGCCTCACATCATTCCCTGACCCCCGTCACCGCGGAGGGTTCTCTGGACTGCTGGGAACAAATGGGCCTGTGTCGCCACTGTTGTAGCACATAAGAGCAATTAAACAGTACATTAAAACCGCCTCTTTATGATCATATCACACTTGTCACTGATCCATTAGCAGCTATATCTGCCAAGCAATGAGACTCCTAATTGCGGAATTAATTCCGGCCTGTGATTGATGTGACAGCAGAATTTATGTCTGGTCTGAATGCGGGGGACACGCCTGACAGACGCGTGACGGAACTGGTGACAATTATAGCAGACAAATGGCCTGTTTCGTCAGCGGCCAGCCCCCAGTGGCCTGGTTTAAACCCCTCCTGCCTCGGTTTTACCCATCAGACTGCAGTCAGAGTCCGTTTGGAGATTCTTCCAGCGGATAATGTGATGTAGGACTGGTGAAAGTATCGGGCGTTGCTGCCAACGCTGCAGCACGTTCTCCTGAACTTTAACTGCTCAGTGGAGCCAGGAGGATTTTACGCCCAGCTGTGCTACAAGCTACATGCTAAAGAGTTTCAGGGCTCACACACAAGTGATGCTACATGCTAAATGGGTTCAAGGTTCAAGCTCCAGTGATGCTACATGCTAAAGAGTGTCACGGAGCACACGCCAGTGATGCTACGTGCTAAACACGATTAAAGTCTGACTGATTTGCTCTTTAATAGCTCGGTCCGTCAGTCTGTAGTCTACAGAACGTTTAGCTCAGTGTGTAGATAGATGTGTATGTATTTATATTTCGGAGCCTTCCAAACTGTTGGAGCTGACGTAGCATCAATAAAGAAGCTGTTCAGAGGCCGTTCATGGCAGCACATTGCCTTCGCATGTCGTTTGCGTTTCAGTAAATACTCGAGGAAGTAGCTAACGGTTAGCGGTCGCAGGTGGCTGCTCTGGTTCTGAGTCCAGATGAAGCCGCAGGCCTTCTGAGGAGGAAAGAGGAATTCCAAACTGCTTCCCTCCACCACCGGCGCCATTGTTGACTTGTTCACAGCAGAAGATGTTTCCTTTCTCTAATCGTGGCTCTGACAGCGTCACGCAGGCGGCTCTGCTTGTCAGGCTCACGCTACACCGAGGTTAGCGCTCCGGATTTTTCCATATTAAAGTTGGAAGCCAAGAAGAGACGTATGAAGCCGTATTGATCTCCCTGCCGCAGAGCTCCATTTACCGAGTCGGTAGAGGGAGAAATGAACTGATAGCAGACAAACAAAACACAACCCCTCCGCCCTCCTCCACCCCGCCCCGTCTTCAGAGGCTGCTGAATCACACCCAGGTCTGTGGAGTCAGAGCCAGGCTCAGTCCTCACCCATTCACCCATTCATTCAGCTGTAACCTTGTGTTTGCGACCAGAACGGGACAGCTTACAGAGAAGAAGCAGCTCCAGCATCAAGGTTATCCACCCTGAGCAGAGCCGCTGTTCAGCAGAGGAAACACAATGCTGTGACTAAATCCGCCGCTTTCTTTTAGCGGAGCAGGTCCAAGGCCAAAGAGTTTTGATATTGTAGAAGTAATGTAAGTGCTCCGAACAGTCTGGTTTCCCTTTGAACTCCCATCTGTTCCCGGCTCTCATCTTTCATTGCATTAAGGCTGCGGCATTCAGATGATAATAAACCTTTTGGCTTATTCCGCTGAAGCGGTGATAAACAGCGCTATCTTAAGCCTCGCGCTATCTCCAGCCATGCCAGGGAAAAAGTGACATCTCTGGTGTTAATATAATTAGATGTCTGTTTGAGTAATGCTCTTTGTGTCGCTGAAAGAGGGCTGATGTAATGTGTTGCAAGTTTTGTTAATAAAGTTGCGGAGACGGATTCTCGCTTTTGTCCCTTTCAAGCAGGTTATTTATGTAACGCCAGGTGACGGAGCCAGATATTTTACTTAAGTGAAACTTGGCAAACTACCGGAGGGGATGAAACATGATAATTTAAGGTGCTTGCAACCTTTCTTAGCGGTTTCCACACAGTTTCAGTAATGAATTCCAACTCCGGCTCTGAGATATAACTTCAGAACAGACCGACTGCCAGAATATAATTGGCTGTAATCAGCAAATTGCTCTGGTGTTGCTAATGTCTAGGAATAGCTGACCCGTCCCCGGTAAATCCACTCTGAAAATACAGCTGGAACTCAGGTGAAGTCAAATTACAGGAATTGCCGGGAGAAGGCCTTTTCGGAAGCAGCGGTGTGGAGCCGCCGTTTGGCAACCTGCAATCAGAGGGAGCATCTGTGACTTTAAAGAGCTCTTCACAACAGTTCGGCTGCTGCAAATGCATCGTAGAGGTCACTTTCCGCTCCGCTCGCCGCCTTCAAATGCCTCCCAAATGACAGAGCCCGATGATTCGCCTGGTAAGGGGTCGGCTGTGTTACGGTGGCACAAAGAATGCTTCCTCACAGGAACCAGGAAGGGGACACTTTCTCCAAACGGCCTGCTGAAAGCTTCAGAAGCGTCCTGCTTGGCTTCGACTGCTCGGCGTGTTCCAGGGAAGCGTTCACCTCATCTTCCTCTCGCCGGCCTGGGCTGTTTGAGGAATGCTGACGAACGCCTCCTGCATTATTTATTAAGCTCCTATAGAAATGTTGTTTTTTGTCGCGATCAGAGTGCAGAGTTCAGAAACGCGCTCCGTCATAATTAATGCCAACGCTGCCAGAGCCGGGCGGGAGACAATGCCAGGCCAGCTAACGATTTCGAAGCGCGTCTCGTCTGCGCCACCTGTTTTCGTTTAGCACTCTTCAGCAGCTGTTCCCGTAATTACGCTCCGCTGTCAGCGCGGCGAACGGGAGGCTGCGCCGCCGCATTGTGCTGCGCCGATAAACAAGGTAGTTAAAGGCCACTTATGGCGACACAGTTACTCTCCCGAAGGGGATTCGGCGTCTGTTTCCGGAACACATAATGGCTCCAAGAGCGTTGTGTGCAGTTGGACACAGCGAAGCGCTTTTCATCCACCATTAGCCTGAAATGAGCGGCATCTGCTTTACAGTGTTGCATCCATACTTTGTTTCCATTGCGAACGCTCCGGTTTGCCCAGCGCGCTTCCAAAGTCACCTTTTATCTGGAATCTTCTGTCTGATGAGACGCACTCGCCTCCTGAAGTGCCAGCAGAAGCCTGTGACGTGGAGTCAGGGCCGCGCTCGGCGGTGTGGATGGATGTGGCCTCAGACGCCCTCCGCTAATGAGCGTTCTCATTAGAACGCTCCTGAAGGGGAACGGTCCCCGTCTGCCGGCGCCGAGTCAAAACCTGCACGGAACGCTTCCTCACACTCTCCAGCCCTCCTGCTTCCAGCTGGGCTCTTCATGCTCCTCTTTGTTGTGTTAAAGCTCGCCTCTTAACCCCCTTATTGCACGTGAATTTGCCTTTTCTTTTCTTTTCTTTTTCTTTTTTAAAGGCTTAGAGGTAGTTAAAATTCGGCCCCTTTGTCAGAAAATGTTGCGAGGAGAAAACACAGCCAAAAGAAATTTGTGTTACAATACTTATCACGCGTGCAGCACTTTTGCAATTACACCCATGGCTGATTTCTTTTAGCCCTTTTAAATTCATTTCCAATGACCTTTATGTCACCAAATTGGGCCAAGTGTGCAGGGAAGTTTGCAGCGGTGTTAATTGTTTTAGGCAGTGATGTGCGGAGAGCTCGGGAGTTTGTGTGTGAATAGAAATAATTGTGATTCATTTGCGGCTCCCTTCTGCGGCCGCGTGTCCTCGCCGCACGCCGCCGGCACATCTCCCCTTGTTAGCGCCGGAGGAGTTAAGACGGGCTCAGGTAGAAACAGAATGGAAAGGTCTATTAGGCAGGTGGGGCTCCTTCACCGGCTCCATTAGCCCCCCCCCCCCCCACACACACGCACACACACACACACACACACACACACACACCTCCTCTCCTCCTGCCGGCCTCTTTGTTAAAATCCTGCCTCCATTACCTTTCTCCTCCCGGTAATGAATGGCTGCTCATCCATCACAGTATTAATTAATAAAGGATTTAATTGTATAATGGACTCTGACTGAGTGGGACCGGACAAAGGGAAACTACTTGGACCTCCTTTGTGGCTGACCAAGTGGCCACTCCACCGAGCGCAGCGGATAATGACAACAATAATATTATAACAGCTTCACTTGACACTAATGCGGCGGCGGCGTTTGATCTCAGTGGTCAGTACCTGAATGCAGCCTTCCTCTCTGCATATCTGCTCCCATAGAAAGCTCGCAGTGGATTCATGTCCTGAAGAATACGATCAGTTTCTGAAAACCAGACACAGGCGCCCCCGGACTGTGGTGTCGTGTGGATTCATCAGGCTCTACTGACCAGTCAGCCCATGAAAGGCTGTGTCGTCTGGTCTGCCTGCAGTCTGGACGTCTATTGACAGGACAGATAAGAGAAGACATCTTGTTAATCTGGACGCAGGACTGGAAGCAGTTCAGAGAACAGATCTGATCGGGTCATTATCTGGAAAGAGATGTGGAGATGAGCTGTAATCCAGACTGACAGAAACCCAGAGAAAAGACCTCAGGAAGGAAATCAATGCTTCAGAATCCATTTAGTTTATTTTACATTCAGAGTCCAGATAGGAGGCGTCTCACTCTGCAGGAAAGCTTCGCTCGGTTTAGATGCTGGCTTCTATTTCAGGAAGGAAAACTCTTGGTTGTCACCAAACAGGCTTGTTGGGTCATGTGCCGGGGTGGAGGTGTAGGAGGCCTTCGGCCGCCCTCGGAGAGCGCCGGCGTCCCCGGAGAGTTTCACCCTGCCTGAGAAGACGACTCGGCTTTGAGCGCCGGTGTTAGCTGACTGTCTGGAGGGAGAGGAATAAAGAAAAACAGATGAAAACAGATCTCAGCATGGAGCCCTTCTGCCTGGTTTTGCCTCACTGTTCTGCTGCCCGGGTGAGGAAACAGCCAGCCGGGTTCCTCTCTCTCTCTCAGGAACCGAACCCGGCTCTGCCTGAGCCGAGGCGCTGCAGCGAGGCCGTCAGGCCGCCTGACACGCTCATTCTGGGCTGGCGGCGCTTGTTCCTGTCTGATGAAAATGTTACACTGCGCTCTCGCTCTGCCTTGGCCCTCTACTCCTCTGAGTGGGTGGTTATTCTGTCATCATCTCACACACACACACACACTTTGTCATTTTCAAGCAGTGTACTGACTATTTTTGTGTTTTGATTTGGATGAAATGTCTCGATGAGGAGCAGACGGAGCGAATCGTCCGGATCTTCCACCGTCCTTCCCCCAGAGGGGGAACCACGTGTTTGTTCACCTGTGTTGTGATCAGCTCAGAGAGGTTTTGGAAAACGTGAAACAGAAATGGCAGAAAAGGATGCACTGGTTTCCCCCCGTTTCCATGGAGACGGACTTGAAGCGGAGTTATTTTTCCCTGACTCAGAGTGTCGTTGTCGTGTAAAAAAAAGTTTTATATTTTCACTGGAGAACATGTCGTGCAAACAGGTTCTTTTTAATACATTTAAAGATTTTCACTCTAAAAGCAGGATTAATGTATTATATTTACTGTCAGCTTGTTTTTGGCGCCCCCCCTCCTTTATCCCCTCCATTCCTCGGTCCAGGCCGGTTCTTGACGCGAAGCGGCGATTTCTGTAACCGACCAGACGGTGTTGAAATGAGGGATTCCTGCGGTCTGGATGCACCCGGGGTCCGGTCACGGACCGAAAGCCCAGCTGGCCGGGTGTACAGACAGGTGTGCCGCTGCTGCAGGAGGACGGGGGGGGGGGGGGGGGGGGGGGGGGGGGGGGGGGGGGGGGGGGGGGGGGGCAGAACAGGGGCTCAGTCAGATGGTGTTGAAAAGAGCCTCCACCTGAACGCACCGCTGCATCCTAATAACTCCTCAGCCTCTGGAAGGAAAAAAAAAAGGAAAAACACACCTCATGCTCTGTCGTTCTCCTTTTTCCTCTGTTTCACTCTTTATCCGAGCAGCTGTGAAGGGCACACACCTGGCTGCCGTCCACCTGGCTGCTGCCCGTGTGTGTGTGTGTGTGTGTGTGAGAGTCTATTTAAAGAGGTGCACTGGGTTGATTGCTGTCACCACCGGCATTGTTCATGCAGACTCTGCTGCCATGGCGATGGCGACGCCTGTACAGTGTGATCTGACCAATGGCGGCCTGCGCAGCGCCACACCGGAGCTTCCTGTGGAGACGCCTCCGGATCAGGCCGCCGTCAGCTCCTGGCTGCGTGTGTGTGTGTGTGTGTGTGTGTGTGTGTGTGTGTGTGTGTGTGTGTGTGTGTGTGTGTGTGTAGAGCTTGAATTTGGTCCACGAAACACCAAGAAAACGTTGATTTATTTATGTATGTATTTATTTGTTTATTTATTTATTAGTAGACACAGCACAACACTGAGACGGAGCTGACTTAATAACACAACAAATGGAGAAGTTTTTTATTTATTTATTTATTTAGAGATTTTGCAGCATAGAGTTTCATTAAAATTGGCTTCATGATGAATTTTCTAGCAATTTTCGGTTTAATTGTTTTTTTTTCAAAAACATTTCAACATTTTCAGGTCGTATGTTTTGCATCACAATGAAGAAAAACTTTAAAGTTTCAATATAAGACTCATTATAGATCCACTAGAGATGACATTGGGCTGAAGTAAAATAAGTTCAACGTCTCTAATTTAAGCTTTGTTTTGTTTTTTGTTTTTTTTAGTGCATACCTATATGTGATAAAAATAAATCAAACAATTAGTACTGGAAATGAGTACAGTCTCAATTTAAAGCTGTTTTTAAAGAAACCTTCTGATGCAGTGAAACGTCCAGACCTTCTCCCACGTTTTTCCACCGTGGCTTTAAGCCGTATCCTCCATTGCAGCATCACTAATGCTTCTCTGCTGTGTTTGTTAAAAATGTGTGTGAGTTGCTCGGTGGCTCGATGGGCTGCATTGGAGCCAGTTTTGGTCCACTGGCCTTATGTTTGACACCCCAGGTCGGCGGTTCTCGGTGGTGAAACCAGCTGGAAGTGCCAGTTTGAGACTGCCGGCGCCATTGCCTCGCTGTGGGTGTGTTTCTGTCTGCTCCAGGAGAGTAAATCCTCCGGAGCCGCTGCTTTGGTTATTTTTACAGACCTTTGTTAGACAGCAGTGGAAATTGTCAGACGAGCAGAGTGCTTGTTTGATGGACTATTTTCCGCCTGGGTTGATGGTGCGAGGTGTTAGACGCTCTCCAGTAATCCCTCGCACCTTCCTGGCGGCGAGAATGAACCGTCCTCCCCCCCGGCGGACCGTACCTGAGGGATACGGCGCCCTCGGCCCGCGGACGGGACGTGGAGGGAGGGTCAGGTCCGTAATGTCTGACAAATTATCTTTCAAAGAGGTCGTCTTCAAAGGAAGCCACTCTTGGTTGAGCGTCAAATTGCTACCTGGCGCCTTCAAAGTTCCCCTCCGCCGCCGCCGCCGCCGCCGCCGCCGCCGCTCCTGCACCAAGCTCATGATGGCGGAAGGGAATTAGCGGCACTCAGGCAGACGCTATGGCCAATTGACGATGACAGCGCCGAGACGCGTGAAGCGAGCGCCGCCATCCATTCCCTTTCTTCTCCTGCACCCCTCATTTTACCCCTCTTTATCTTGTCTATTGCCCGCTTTCCATTTTCTTGTCATTCACCGCTCGTCTCTCTCTTTCTGCTCTCCTGTCCTCTGCTATCTTAAATGGAAAAAAGAACTCATGCAAATGCAGCAATACTTTGTTGGGCTTTTAAAAGTGCGACTCAAATAACAGTCCAACTTGGAAAGGTCACCGGAGTGATTATCCTCTGTTTTTGTTATTTATAAAAATGAAGAAGAGAGATTGATGGAGAAGAGATTTGAGAATGAAGTGGAATTATGTTGAATTGTCAAGACCACAGTCAAAATCCAGGTTTAAGAATGGAATTCAGTGGTCTGATGTGTTGAAAATACTTACAGATGTTAGTGATGTGTTACAGTACCAATCAGAGGCGCAGCCATGAAATGCGTGGTGCGATAGAGGTTGGGTTTGTTGATTCAGGAGGAAGTCCTGAGGCCCGGGGGTCCACGGTGTTGGGTAGTCACACGTTATTAGTAACGGCGCTACGTAACGGCATTACTTTTTTCAGTAACTAGCAACGTAACTTTTTTTTTTTTTTTTTTTTTTTAATTCAGTAACTGCGTTTCCGTTACCAAACGTTCCGTTCGTCCATTCCTTTGGGTGAGGTTTCATTCAGCGTTTGTATGAACATTTGTAACGGCGCACCGTTCCTGTAACATTCCAGCGATCAATACATGTGTTTGAATTGAAACCAAAACGTCGGGCGCTCTCTCTCCTGGTCCTCAGGTCAGCCCCCCACCTCTCTGGTCTGCTGAGCAACAAGACGGCAGAGAAGAAGAGTTTCCAGTCCTGCAGATATTCACATTATTTCTCCCATTATTACGTGTGTGTGACTCCGAGGAACAGCCTTTTTTTTTTTTTTTTTTTTTTTTTTTTGGGAAGGAAAGATTTTCAGTAACAATAAAAGAATCTATTCCATATAGCAAAACTGCTTTGACTGTGATTTAATTTAATTCATTTATTGAACCTGTTCGGACCGACGGACCCTGTGCCGGGTCCAGCTGTCTGCTCCACTTCACCAGGGGTAAAAAGTGACTGAAGTGCTGTGTGGATGTTTTCTTTCAGTTGTATATTAAACCAGAAGCCTTGATCTCACTAACTGAACGCTCCAGCTGCACTTTGACCACCGAGTGTTTGTTTTACAACAACTTAAAGTCCAAGTAAAGCAAAATCAGCCATTTTCTTCTAAACACCTTAAATAGGTCATAAATGTGTTTCTTTACAACATATAAAAGCCATTCCTCCATTTATGATTTAATGTTGGAGGTAGACTTCACAGACTTTTTTCAGTGCTTCTGTGTTCAGGATTTAATGGGCGGGTCAGAAATGAGGGTCGCGTTACGTAACGGGGCCCTCATTAGCATAAACCCGCCCCTAAGCTGAAGCGATATAAATACATCTAGCGCATTAGCTTCGCTGGTTTTCGAGTCTCGGATAGCATCTCGTACGACAGTTTGCAGCTAGCTAACCAGGCCTGTCACCTCCACGTCGCTCCTGCATCTTTCCTGGTGCCACAGTGTGCAGGGTAACGGTGCCGTTAGCTAAATAAACCCGCGCGGCCCGCCTTGCGGGTTGCCCTCGTCCCCCGGGGGGGGAGGGGGCGACGCCGCGGCGGAAGGCGGGTCGGTTTCGGAGGGGGTTGGAGGGTCGGCAGCGGTGACTCTGGACGCAGATCTCCCCAGCCGCAGACCTGCGGCCCCGGCGGGTCGACTCAGCTAGCGCCGAGCCACCGGTGTTCCGGCGGATCACCATACCTTACGGAATTTGCATACCCGGTATGATGGTTTGACCTCTCATATGCTGAGCTTCCTGGTCGTGTCCGCGGCTGCGGTGCTGATAATAGTGGACCTCGGTCCAGTCATCATCTCTCTGCCACATGCACACACCCTCTGTGGAGCACAAGCCCAAATTATTATGAAAAAGAAGACAAAAAAAGGAAAAACAAAAACCACGAGGGAAAACGAAACTTAGTTTAGAACTGCGGACCGGGGGAATCCCACTGTTTAATTAAAACAAAGAAATGAGCATTCTGATGGAGACTGTGAGGACCGAGGCTGAGCTCCTCAGCATCTGACTCAGAGTCAGTTTCTGGCTCTGATGGCTCAAACTGGTCGGGCTGGGTCCGTCTGAGGCTGTTCGCGCCAGCTTCCATTGTCATTGTAGATGTCACTGTCACAGGAGGCGCCCCCCCCCTGCTGTGGGCGTGGCTCCAGCGCTGCTCGCTGACACGCCCCCAGCGTTTCACAGCAGAGAGAAGTGCTGCTTGTTCTTCCATGATTTTGAGACCTTATTTTATATACTTAGCAATTTTTTTAATCATTCAAATTTGGCTCAGTGGTTAGTGACACATGTGTATGCAGTGTGACAAACTCATAACAAATTTATTTCTGCTTTACTCAGACTTTAAAAATCCAGATGCAACGATTCGACACGCCCCCCTCACCCGCACCTCCAGACACAAAACGCAACACAAGGCAAGATCCATTTGCTCCACCGCAACATGTTGGATATCTTATGAAAATAGAGAATCTACACTTTAAGATGACAGCAGGCAGAATATTCTCTGAGCCGACCAGCTCCCGTCAGCGGCAAAACAAACCCAAAACAGATCTTCACATTTCACAGCCAACACCTCAGATCATGTTTCTCACACACTTCTTCACCAAATCTCAAACCTATTCACACCAAACACCGCATATTCTATTTCCTTACCGTTCTGTGGTCATTTTCCAGCTGTCCACGCTCTCCTCTGACCAAAACTAACGTCATAATCCTCTGGAATGGTGAAAGAGCGTCATGCGTCAGACTCTGTGCTGCCCCTTGTGGCCATGTTGTGGGCCTGTCGTTAATCTTGGGAGTTAAATAAAGTTTGTTGACGTTCTACGTCTCGCTTTCGAACGATATGTTACACACGACTGAGGCATCATCCAGCTGGGAGACATCTTTGAGCGTAACCACACAGTGCTGCTGAATGAGGCACCGAACGGCAAATAGTTACTATTTCTGTGATATTTGGCAATTTTTTTTTGATTCTGAAACATGAACATTTATCTTCACTGTGCGTTTCTACAGCACATTGCACATTGTTTTTTTGTTTTTTCCTCTACTGTATGCATTTTGCATATATTATTGTTTACATATTGCAAAGGGGATTTTTTTGTTTTCCCTGTGATATAATTGGCTATTTTGTATTGATATGTATGTGGTCTTATGCATCAGTAATGCTTTCATATTTCATTCATTGTCTGTAGGTGCCGAGTGAAAGCACATTAATTCGTCCAACTTGATTCTGAATAATAGATTATATCAGAATGTCTATATTTGCTTTAAGCCACTTTAATTTTTTGCAGGCTGATGTTGAATAAAATAAATAGGCATTAAAAAAAATACTTAGGTGTTTGTGTTGGTGCAATGAATAATATTCCATGGATGGTTAGTAGTCAGATTCAGGGATGTGGAGCAGATGAACTGAAACGGTCGGTTTCATCAGCAGTTTGTAAATTAACATCAGTACAGACTGAAATCAGGAGTTCAATCAGTCAACCTTTATTTATTGAGAGCACTAGAAAAATGTTTAAAAATAACTAAAAAGTTAATTTTTCAGTCACACATTACTTTTTGGTTTAAGTAACTGAGTTAATAACTGAGTTACTTTTTCATGAAGTAACTATTAACTGCAACTAGTTACTATTTTTCAGTAAGCAGCTCAACACCGACGGTGATGAGAAGAGCTGGGTGGGAAGCACAGAGCCGAGCTGGAGGGTCCAGACAGGAAGCAGTCCAGACAGGAAGCAGTCCAGACAGGAAGCAGTCCAGACAGGAAGCAGTCCAGACAGGAAGCAGTCCAGACAGGAAGCAGTCCAGACAGGAAGCAGAGAGTTGTGTTGTCAGTGACTCTGAATGCTGTTGTCATGTAAACAGACTTCCAGAGACACAATAGGAGAAGGACGACACCAAAACCCAGACTGAGTCTCTTCATTCAGGGTTCAGTGATCGTCTTCGCTGGTTTTTACCTGGGCTGAAGGATGGTGTGTTTGTCTTTCCAGGCGGAGGAGGACGACCTGGTGCTGACCCCTGACGGAGCGGGGGAGTTCATGACCTTCGAGATCCCGCTAAACGACTCGGGCTCCGCGGGCCTGGGGGTCAGCGTCAAGGGGAACCGGTCCAAGGAGAACCACGCCGACCTGGGCATCTTCGTCAAGTCCATCATCAACGGCGGCGCCGCCAGCAAGGCAAGTCACGCGCCCGTTTCCCCTCTCTCTCGCCGTTAGCTTGAGTTTACAGGCAGAGCCGGGTCCAGTTCCTTGGTGGATGCGCGGCGCCGCAGACAGACTCCAGCAGATCTGGTCCTGGTTTTATTGGAAGCTTCTGTTCTGAGAAGCTCGTGATCCCTGAAATGTGGAGCAGACAAACTGCCTGAGGAGCGGCTGCAGAATGTGGCCTCTGTTCGAATCCGGCGCCGGCCGTGTTTTACGAGCCACGTCCCAGAATTCCCATGATGCCGCTTCTGTCCGCAGGACGGGCGGCTACGCGTCAACGACCAGCTGGTCGCCGTCAACGGCGAGTCGCTGCTGGGGAAGACCAACCAGGAGGCCATGGAGGCGCTGCGCACGTCCATGTCGGTGGAGGGCAACAAGCGGGGCATGATCCAGCTCGTCGTGGCGCGGCGGGCGGCCAGGAGCAGCGAGGTAACGCCGCCGCGGGGGCGAGTCAAATTGGCCTCCCTTTGTTTGTTTGAATCGGCGCCGTTGTTAGCATTGTGATGATGCGGCGTGAGGAGGATGCAGCAGGAGAAGATGAAGAACGGCTACATTTCCCCCCGAGTGCTGAATGATAAGATATCTGAGAAGCACTTGGCTGAGTTTTGATCGACAGCGCTGAAGAAATCCACTGTGGATTAAAGAACATGCTTCACAGCGAGCTGGAAGTTCGTCATGAGGGAGTCTGGAATCTCTGCGGCTGTGGACTGTTTATTCCAGGTATGAATAGGAACGACTCCTGCGGCGGAGGTCATAGGTCAGGTCTGATTATTGTAGCCGCGGCTCTAATGGCAGCCTGAGTCCTGTGGCTGAGAGGAGTCCCACGCTGAGCCCCGCCTCCTCGCTGCCCTTCACCCTCCTCCTCCTCGCCGCACGCCGCCGCCGCTCCGCCGCTGCCCTCTGCACTTGTTTTTCCCCTCCTGATGTTAACTTTCAGCTCCTTCCATTAGGAGCCGGCGTAAACACCGGCGCTGCCTGGAAGTGGAGTGATCTGAATGAGGCGGCCGTGTTTAAACCAGGCGGGGAAGCGGCAGGAGGTCCATGATGCAACTGTTCCTTGTAATCCTTACGCAACTCCGGGAGACGCGTCACGTCACCGTTACCAAGCTGCTGCAGCGCCTCAGAACCCCGTGATCCTGACATCTCATGAACTGTTTCTCTTTTGAAAACTTTTGACTTTTTTACAATTTATGAGAAAAAACGTGATATCTCGTTACTTTACTGGTCCGTCTATTTTCAGTTTTCCCTCCTCCTCCTCGGCCTGGCTCGGGGAGAGGACAGCCGTCCCCCCGGGCCGGCTCAGGCCCGGGTTCAGTGGTTCTATCGCTCTGGTCCAGTCGCTCCTCCGTCCTCTCTAATCCTCACCGGCAGGCAGACAGGTGGACGGATGGACGCTGAGCAGCCACATCTCCAGAAATGACAAAAATAGATCTTTTTTACCGCCATCACTGTCCGCCGGGAGATGAAAAATAGCATTTCTACATTAAGGTTTATTACATCTTTGATCCATTTGGAGACACGGTTTAGAGCGCGGTCTTGACACGTTTGTATATTGCCTGATATTTATTTCAGCGTTAGCTGCTACGAGGCGGCCGGTGGACGAAGATGTAAAGAGAGCAGCAGATGTAATCGTGCGTTTTAGATTCCATCCATCACAGTCCCATTACGGGAAATGGAAGGCGGCGGCGTGGGGCGGCGGCCCGGCGCTCTGAACAGGTGGAGGGGCTTTAACACACCGGCGCAGGAGGAGAGGGAGGACTGTAGATTGTGAGAATCGGAGGTCAGCTGCTAACCCGGAGTAAAAAGGCAGAAGTTAAATGTCGTCGCAGGCTCCCGGCGCCCCCTCCTCTTCCTCCCCCCTCCTCTTCCTCCCCCCTCCTCTTCCTCGCCCCGCTCGTCTCAGCCGGCCGCCGGTTTGCCGCTGTCACCCAGCCGAGTGGGAGCGAGCGCTGGAGGCCGCCGCTGAAATGAATCAGATCCATCACTGTCTGCAGGGGAGGGGAAGCTTCAGAGGAGGGCGGGGGGGGGGGGCGGGACTTCATCCAGGCCCCCCGCAACACACAGAAACCTGCTGTGATTGGTCCGTCGCCTCGCCCGGTGCTTCCAGATGAACACGGTCCTGGTGGAGCAGGATGCTAGGTTCCACTGAAGTGTTGTTCGCTTCCGTTTTTGTTAAAGCCCCACAAAGAGACAAAAACCCGGGAAACAACACTCACAAACACACAAACGCCCGTCAGCCCAAGGCCTCCCAGAGGCCCCTGCGCTTTCAGCAGGACTTGAGGCTCCGACCGTCCAAACAGACGCTCTCGGTGGCGGAGACGAGTGTCTGAGTGGGCGGGTCGGCCCGCCGATGGCCCGTGATGGAGCTGGAGCACCTGGCCTATTTTTTGCTGCCATTAAAGCGGCGGCGACGAGTGGCCGCTGCCTTGGGTGAAAATGAGAATTTCCAGCAACCTTGGAATATGAGGAGGAAAAAAAACCCTTCAGTGTGATAAAGGATGCATTCAAGTTAAACAAAGCAGCGGCCCACAGCGGGGCGGGGGGAGCGGGGGGCTATTTTCAACGTAGCACAAACTGGGAAGATCCACATGGCCGGCCACTAAATCTGTGGACACTTGACTGACCTTACCTGAGCTGAGGACTCCCAGACCCTTTCACTGTTAACCAGGTCTGAGCGCTGACCTCAGGGACCAGGGACCAGCTACCGGCACGTCCCTGGTGTCCCTGGACGTCCGTCCCTACACCTGCCTCACTCAGAGACCAGCAGTGTAACGTTTCCACACACTCCTCAGCAGTCCTCTGGACTCAGAACCATTAATCCCGCCCCCCCTCCTCCTCCGCCTCCTCAGATCGCCCCCCTTGAAAAACTAGCGCTCTGCCCCAGATAGTCCCGCCGTATGATTGGTCACTGCCAATTTGTTTGAAGCATTGTAATTGCATCTCTGCCTCAGAGACTCTATAATTTCCCCTCTCTCTATATCTGACTTCTATTAATACATCTGCACATGTGTTTAAGCAATTAAACTTTTGAAAAAAAAATCTCAATTCCATTAGATTTTTTTTCTTCTCTCCCTCAAACCGCCCTATCTGAACTTTCTCCAGCTTCTCCCCTCATTTCATTTCTCAGCTTTGAAATTTCCACGCAGCGCTTTGATGCAGCGGACGCCGTCTGCGATGCCTTGTTGTTCCTGTTTGTCACATCGTGTTGTTCCTGTTCGTCACATCTCGCCGTGACGGTTTGTGCACGCGGGCCGCGGTTCGCCGGAGGGAATGTTAATGACACAGTAATTACGCCGTAGATGGAAGAACCTGCAATTAGAATTTTCCATTTGCTTTGAGAGTAATTTCCTCTGATTTGAAGAACAAATCCAGGACTGTGGTAATCACGGCGAGGTGAGAGGTGTCCCGCGTCCCGTGAGTCACCGCTGCGATGACGCACGGCTGCACTTGTGTTTTTAAACGTGCTCTTTTGTTTCCCCCGGTTCATCGATCGGGTTAAAACCGACAAACTGACTGTTCGCCGTCCCGCCGCTTCGTCCTCCACGTCTCCAGACTTGAGTTGAATCTCGCGGCGTTCTATTTTTACTCGGTTCTCTTATGATAATTCATGAGACGGAGCCTCCGCCTCAGGACGGGCGGCGCTATCGTTCCCGCCGTCCCCGTCTCCAGCGACCCCCTCCCCGTTCGCTTGATTCCGTTTTCCTGGAATGAAGATATTTCCAACTTCCAACTTTCTTTTTTTTGTGCTTGTCTCAGCAGAGCTCTCCGTCAAAACCGCCCCGAGACATGAATGTAAAGCTTTTATGTGAAGCGTTCCTCATCTTTCGGCCACTTGAAAGACTTTCCAGTCCGGCAACCCTAATTATGTAAATACCACATGGGACCAAAAATCCACTGCATTTAGTCACCTGAAAAATGGATTTCTGCTGTCCTGCTTTCTCATTTCATGTAGTTCCACCTCCAGTCAACATATGGGCTTTAAAATGGACCCGAGTGGGTTTTCTGTCTTCTGTCCTGCAGATTACAGTGAAAAGACTCTGTGTTCTTTACCTATGTGACTGTCGTGGTTAAAATGCATAAGTTTATGCTTGAGGAGACAGTTTCTAGCAGTTGTTACCTCAAAAAAATGGTATTTACAATGGAAACAAAAAGATTGATGAAAAAATACAGTTTTTATTTCTTTATGATCATTATTTCTAGACAGAAACGGGAAGAAAAAGTGGCGCAGAGCAACAGAAAACTCTTATAAATCATGTAAACAAAACAAAACAGCAGTTTTTAATCAAGAGATCATTCTAACTGAAGAGAACTCACATCGACTCGTGTCTTGGCTCTCAATACTGATGCTGATTATTAATGTGGCCGACCTGCTGTAATGCTTCCCGCTGCAGATGAAGGTCTGGATGGAAGAAGCACCGCAGAGACTTCATCCTGTGCTTTTATCTGAGCGCCGTTGCGTCAGGAGGACGTGGTAACTTTGTTAACCCCGTGAACGGCTGGTCCTGCGAGGCCTCCTGCATGCCGATCAGCCTGTTTGTGATCTGCTGGAGGAGCGACGGCCTGAGTCACTGCCAGCATGTCTATGCAGCGAGGCGAGCAGGAAGGAAGTGGCCGGTCCTCCAGAAAGACGCTCAGGGCTGATCGATAGGGCCTTGAGAGAGCTATCAATCAGAGCCCGGCCCAGTAAATTATGGTTTTATTAGTATCGAGCTGACCACTGCTGGGAGAGACCTGAAGACATTGAGATGCCGACCCTCAACCCGGCCGCCTCCCCGCCTCCCCGCCTCCCCGCCTCCCCGGCCTAATATGGACTGATTGAGGTCCGGTCAGATCCTGACATGGAGGAACTACCGCTCCCCTGTTGTCACAGGAAATTGGAGTGATCCATGGAAAGGGCCGGGGCGAGCGGCGCGGAGCGGTGCACTCTGGGAAACGCAGTCCGCGCTGACGCGGCGGCGAAGCTGAGGAAGGTAGATGGCGCGGCCGCAGAAATGCAATTCCGGCGCTGGCGGGCCTTCATTCCCAGCCGGCTCTCCGAGGACTAACTCATTTAGCAGCGCGGGGAAACTCAATAGCACCAATTGAGAGAATAATATATTGAATCTGCTGGAGGAGTGGGCCGCTCCGCCATGCTGGATGGCTGCTCCGGCGTTCAGGAACCTCAGAGTTAGGCTGCACACACACAAACACACTTCACACGCCAGTCCGTCACACACTGAGAGCTGTTTAGACCAGTGTCCACAAACGACAGAAGCAGAAGAACAGATCCATACCGAATAAAGCCAGGGGTAACGGAGAGCCTTACATTGGTTCAACTAGGATGGAGAGTGTTTACTGCAAAGCTGAGCTGAATATGCAAAGAAACTCTGTGTGTGTGACCAAAATGACATGATTCTATTTGAAATGTCATGTAAACGATGTCTAATAGAATTATTGACCTTCTTACCTTCAGACTTCGGCTGACTTGAAGAATGTCGGTATTTGTTTAGCTTTAAAACAGAAGTTTTCACATGTGAGTAGTTTTCAAGCTTGGAGTCATTTCATTACTGAATGAACGTTGCATCTGGTTTAAGTCGATTTTGTTTGGCAATGATTAGTTTTCTCTGTGAGTTATTGAAAAATGGCGGCTCTGTTTGGCTCGATGTGGAATGTAGAAATACCCTCTGGTGTATCTCCACTGTTGGTAAATGAAGTGTTGAAGTGCGCCACTCTCTGCAGCGTACCATTTCCACGCTTTCCTCAGGTATGTGTTATTAGTTTTTCTTTGCTTTCACTGATATTGCAGTGCAATGCATTGTGGCAACAGAGAATTAAATGTTTCCACGGCACATGTTCGGCTGCATCAGGCTTTATTGCTGGAACCGATCCTCTATCCAGTGGCGAAGCGGAGGAAATCACCCCGAGCTCGCTCCTCTGTTCCGATCGGAGCGAGCGTGATTAGCTCTTGCTCGGCTGTTGCTCACATTGCGTCAGAAAACACTCAGGATGGAGTTGTGTTTTTCCCAGCGTGCCCCTGTTTGACTGCCGGGTGCCTTTTTCACCTCGGCAGCTCAGTGATTGAGCGACTGGTGACCCCTCCACAGCTCCAGCGGTTCCTGAGTCTCTCGGTTTTACAGCGGCACCATTTAGATATTTTCAGCTGCTTCCAAGCTGGAGGTAATACTGTCGTTCACCCAAAACCAGAAGCCGGAGTTGTTCCAGCAGTTACTCCCAGCTGTCCGGCTTCTGTGCTCGTTTCCCGCTGCTGTCGTGTTTTCGGTGGAGCTGGAGTTTTGAGGGAAGCTGAGGAGAGCTGGGAGGCTCTGTGGGAGCCGTGGCGTCAGCCGAGGCTCTGGACGGCTGTGAGGAGCTAATAAAAGCGGGATATCCAGCCGGCAGAGAGGTGAGCTGTGCCCGGGGCAGGATGCTGCAGCTTAAGGATTGTAATTACAGCATTATGGTGGCGGTTGACTGGATTAGGGCCACGGCGGCGGGCTGAGACCCGGATCGAGGGCCGGGAAATGGCCCCGGACCAGACATTATTAGCCCCAGTTGACAGCTTAAGAGCACGGCTGTCAACACATGGCTTCTCCCACCTTGCTGAGCGCTCAAGGTCACAGCGATGCTGATGCACGGGCAGAAGCAGACGTCTGTGCAGAATCTGCACTAATGGCAAATTAACATCAACACACACCCGAACACACACACACGGATCCACAGACAGTGTAAAGCAGGAGTGTCAGACTTAGTTCAGTGGAGCGGCTTCATTCGGCCCGTTCTGACCTCGAAACGAGGCGGTTAACGGATTCTGACTGGACCGGGAGTCACGACACTCTGATCTAGGGGTGTGCGATATGACGATATAAGATCGTTAAGGATTATAATGTCAGGACGATCTCATAAATCAGAAAGATCGTTAAACCGTCTATAGGGCACGTTCTCCTCGTTATTTTTGCCATATCGCCCACCCCGACTCTGATCGTCCATCTTCTCTCTTGTTACAGACATGAGTTTTCACGCCGTCACGTAGTGGTGTAAAGGTGTCCTGAGTGAAGCCGGGCTGTGTCCTCTAATAATCCACTCACAAACTGACTAGATTAAGACAGATTAAATGCAAGCTGAGGTGATGACAACCCAGATTTAGAGCCGCTGAAAGGAGCAGGTCCACCGTCTGGACTGACACGCTGCTGCTGGTGAATCAAACCTGGATTTTCCAGGACGATTTTATTGACGCCTTATCTTCTTGTGACGGATGAAAGTTGTTTCCTCTGCTCGGTTCAGCATTAAATAAAAGAAACACACAGGCGGTGTGTGCACAGGCGTGCACGGCTCACACGGGAGCGTGACAGCTTGTCAAACCGGCCTCACCGGTCAGCAAACACTCCGAGGCGGCGCCGGAGCATCAGCATGCAGCGCAGAGCCGGCCTCATTAATACTGAACACACACACGTTAAACTGCTGCAGCGTCGGCCGTGCGTCGTGACGAGCTCGTTGTGTGTTTGCCAGAGAAGACGATGAATGCTTTTCAAATTAACCTGCCGGACTCGCAGACGCACAGCGACGCACTAACACAGCCTTCCCTCTGACACACCATACACTTGTTTGTATCATTTACTGCTCAGCCTCTCTCTCCCTCTCTCTCTCTCTCTCTCTCTCTCATTCTCATTCTCATTCTCATGAAGGGTCTCCGTCCGATCTGATGCTGATTAAAAAGTGCACGGGGAGCTTGAATAAAGGAGAAGGCAGGCCAGCAAAATAAATCTTCATTCCGACAATTTGAACCTTATTGAGTCTGAATCATCCAGGGACTTGCTTTTTATTAAAAGGCTGGCGGTGGCCACGGCTCTGATTGTAATTGGGTTGACCCAACCCCCTCACTGCTGTTACACACACACACGCGCACGCACACGCACACACACACACACACACACACACACACACACACACACACGCACTCTGTATTTTAATATCTTTAAGGGACTTTCGTTTTACCCTAAACTCGGTTTTCCCAGCCGTTCCTCAGGAATAACCTCACTCTGACCTTGAGCCCAAATGACCTTTCACCTCAAGGAACTTCCCCACAGCAGGAATGACTTTACTTGATATATAAAGATACGTGAAACATGCTAAACATGGGTGATGGCAGTGTGTTTGTCTCAGAAGCTGGTTCGTGTTTCAGGCCTCACAGTGACGGTGAATCGAGGCCTCTATTGGTCGACAAGCATCACCGACATGATGCCTCCTCCTCCTCCTCCTCCTCCTCCTCATCCTCCTCCTCCTCCTCCTCCTCCTCCTCTCCTGTTTACCTGTCTGTTGTTCTTCCTCCTGGCCGGCAGCCCGCTGTCTGCTGTGAAACATCAATATTAGCCGGGGCCTCCTGGTTTAAAGCTGCTGAGCTCCTCAGTTCCGTCAGTAACCGGTCCAGTGCCGGGAGTTCTCCTCCAGAGCCTCCCTCTGCTGCCCCACAGGCTGCTGGGAGGATTCTGAAAACAAGGCCTGGCTTCCTCCTTTACCTCTCCTTTCTTCCCCTGTCTTCATCCTGACTGCTGGAAGACTGTGTTTGACGGGCTGTGAGGACTGGACACACTCTCCTGGTCCAGTGGTCCCAGACCCAAACCCCCCCCCCCCCCAGCAGTGAGTACAGTCGGCTCGATACCCAGCGGAGCGGCGCATTGACCACATGGCAGATGCCACTGCTCCGTTTAGCGGGGCTCATTGTCAGAGACAGCTGTCTATTGGCCGATGGGAAATCCATGGAGCTCCGTCCGGCCTGAACTCCTGCAAGACCCGATCCACACTGCTGGACCAGAAAATACCCGCGTGAGCCGAGACGGATCCCGAAGCCCCTCTTCCATGTTTCCGGAGTATCGATGGCGCCGCATGAAGAGCCTTTCCTTCCTTTGTGTCTGAATCCTGAGGAGCTTTACAGCCTCGCCGTCCAGAAGATGTAGACGAGATTCAGCTCTGAGCGGTTTTTTTTTTTTTGATGCTTTAAAATGTAAATCTTCATGTTAGATTCAGTATTGGGCATTTGTGGAATCGTTAAATAGTTTTTTTTTTTTTTTCAATGTGTAATTCATGAATGTTTCAGTAAAATAAGACCTGCTCTCCGTCTCTCTCCGGCTTGAACAGGACGCCGCCGCCGGTCCTCCGCTGCTGGATCATCCTGGTAATTCCCTCCTGGACGGCCACGAGCGCCGCATCTCCCACCCCTTCTACGAGGCCGCCGGGGGCTCGGACCACGCCTCCACGCCACGAGCTAATTCCGTCGGCCGCATCGGTGAGTGGAACGCACCAGGCTTTCTCTTCATTCATCCTTTTAGCACCTTTGTGTCTCTTTTCGAGTGTTACAGGACAGAAAGGGCTTGGTAAATTGGATTTTCCTCCCGCCCCTCTCTTCCCTCACCTTGATGGGGAGTGTGGTTGACCTGCTCACCTCTCGCTCGCTGAATAGATTCTCCCCATGAATAGGTGTTGTCTGTAATCTGACTTTCCCCAGATCAATTTTACATTAATGCCTCCCCCTCTGAAAGGCTGGCATCTCTCCCGCCCCCCCTGAGCCGTTTGGCTGCTCCGGCCTCTGAAGGATTACCGTCAGCGGCGATCCGCCCCTCCTCCGCTCCGCCGCCGCCGGCTTCACTCGGGTCAATTCCCATCCTGCCCAGTCCGCATCAGCCGCCCAGATACCTGCTCCTCACCGGTATTAGAACCGGCAATTCCATCCTCCGCTAGTCCATGCTGTCATCTGGGCATGGACGAGGCCGTGAGCGTGCACGTGCACGTGCTCGCCAAGGCTGGAGATGATTGCATCCATGCCGGGAGGACGTGTTTGTGGGGAACGATGCTGTGCTGTCAGACATTTCTTCTTCATTTTCACACTTAACTTATTTCCATCCTCATTTTCTAAACGCCCCTCTGGAGCCCTTCATGTGTTTCATTACTCAGGTCCCTCTGAGTCATAATAGTCATGATACCGTGTCTCAGCGCACGAGACGAGACACGGTATTGGGTTCACGATCACGAGACCAGACCAGATTTCACTTTACTTTTCAGAAACCTAAAATGTTAAAATATATGACTAGAAAAATAGACCTTTTTTAATTGATTTAGCAGTCACTAAACAATACAGGTGCATTTTGTGCACAGGTCTAATGAGGGAACACTACAAATGGGAGTGTCCCCTGGAGACACGTGTCTCTGTAGACACGCTATGAGGACTAAATGGAAGACATGTTTAAAACAGAACAGTTGGAGCTCATTGCTGAAAATGAATTGTGGAGACATGAAACAAGCTGCTCGGTAATTATAGGAAGAGTCTGATTGCTGTTATAGCTGATGAAGGCTTTTCTATTGATTATTGATGAGGAAGGTGAATAATTCTGCACATGACACTTTTTGATCAAATGTAAATGAAAGGTGAGAAATATTTTTTTTCCACAGTCTTCTTCTTGTACATGATCTCATTAACTTTTGGAAAATACCTGTATTATAACTGGTAAATGAAAAAAAACAAACTTTTTAGTTTAATGAAAGTAACTTTGAGCTTAACTTTGCCGGGTATATGAATAATTTGGGGCTTCAGTGTTTCTGCAGCATGAACTCCAAACCATCTAGATCATGATCCAGGCCTTGAGGGGGCGCTGTGACCCTGTAACTCTGCCAGAAATATACTGCAGAAGAAGTCACGGAGGTCGGAGCTCCACACTCCGCTGCGCTCTGTGAACAAACACAAGAAGAAGAAGCTTCATCAAACCAAGGAACATCAGGAGCTTCTGCAGGACTCTGGGAAGACGGACTTTAAACTGTACTTTGACCACATTTTGGCCGTTTTCCTGTCCGCTCAGACTGGAATTTACCAGAAAAACTAGTCTGTTGTCCAGTTTAGCTCGGTGTCCACTCCGTTAGTGTCCTCACAGCCTGATTGGCTTCTGTCTTCTGTCCTGAGCTGTGAGCCAGATTCTCATTCAAACGAGAATTCTCGTCTTGATTTAATCTCACGAGATCTCGTCACACCCCTATTTAGAGTGTATTGTTCTCTGCAGTGTGTGTGTGTGTGTGTGTGTGTGTGTGTGTGTGTGTGTGTAGTTTCAGTACTAAAACAACCACCAGCGCTGACTGGTAGCATGGTATGCTAGCTGCGTTCCGTGTTTCTGTTGAAACAGACACGTTTTTTTCAAAATGCTGCCATGTCAGTGTGAAACTTTTGGAAAACGCGGCTGTGTCACCTCGGTCTTCTTGATCTGGATTCCTCTCATCATTAACGTCTCTCCAGCCGTCAGCTGCCTCCTCTCACCCCCCCTCCTCCTCCTCGTGGATTTGTGATCCGCCGGTTTTATCCGTCTGCGCTCCTTCTCCTCCTCTCCTGCCCTTCTTCCTCTCGCTCTCCCTTTTCTTTTCTGTAACCTCGCCGTCAACTCCCCCCAGAGCGGTGCCACTCTGCCACTGATCAGAGGATCAGAGACTGTGTCAGAGGCATCTGATGGTTAATTAAGCCTGCAGATCAATAGGGCTCGCCCCGACACCCCGTCCCTCCTCGTCTTCTCCTCTTTTTCTCTCCCTTCTCCCGTCTGTCTCTTCTGTCGCCAATCAAATGGTTTCAAATTGCGACGGTTTGCCTCTCACTTTGGCTTATTTATTCCGCCGGCTTTTCCAGTGCAGCCTTCTCAGAGCGCCGCTCTGATCACGAGCAGCGGCAGCTGATGGAATTTGCCAATGAAGCTTCAAGGGCGCCGGGGCTGCGTCTCCTCCCGCCGAGCGCCGAGTCAAACGAGCCGAGTGAGAAAGTTTGAGCAGGCGGGGGCGGAGCGGCGCGAAGCCGCCGAACTATCACAGCCGCCGCTCAGCCCGGGCTCACGTCTTCGACTCGGCTCGAAAACGTGTCTGTCTTCTTCTGTTCCCGTTCCTCGTGTCTTGCGGCTGTCTCTGAGTCACGCCCTCATTAACCTGGGCCTGACAGGCCCTCGTCTGCTAAACTGACACCGCTCTGCTATTCCAGCGTCTGATCCGCTGACAGTCGGGACAACGCGCCGAAATCCAACACCTGGAAAGCTGCAGCTGCTTCCCTCCACCCCGCCCTGTTTTCACAGGATATGGAAATGCGGCAGAGCATCAATACTGTGACCTTTGTTTGTTCTGTTTTTACTCCCTCAGACTGGCAGTTAGTTAATGAAATAAACATTAGGGAGAACATTTAGGAGCCTTCAGACTTCAAACAGCAGCGCAGTGGAGAATACAGTGAGGCTGATCAGCACTGACGACATCGCTGCTGTCTGAGGACTCCACATCTGGAGTCACAACACAACACAACACAACACAACACAACACAACACAACACAAGGCCACACTTGTACGGAGGATGTTCGGACTCCATGTCGTTTAACAATTCCAGCCATAGATCTGGGTTAGATCTAAGATCTTAAGAGGGTAGAGATCATTACACCTGAGCTTCTGAAAAGCCTTGTTTAATACGAACCATCCAGACCTCCGAGGTCCTCAGGCAGAGGTCTACTAAATGTTGACAGAGTCAGAAGGGTCAAGGTGAAGCAGCTTTTAGTTCCTGTGGAACAAACTTCTCTCTTCCTTCAAATCAGGAATAAAACACTGTTATTTATGCAGGTTTTCAAATACACTGTAGATTTTTACTAATTTCATTGCCATTATTATTGTTATTTAATTATTTTCAAACTTTGCTGATTGTTCTTCATGACTCTGTTCCTGGCCTTGTTTTGATGCCGTTCCTTTATTTCCTTGAACAGCACCAGCTTGTGTCTGCTCGCTGCTGTAGAGACACAGCGTCCTGGCCTTGCCTCGTGTGTGAGAATGCCCTCGCAGCAGGGATAATTGCTCCTTGATGCAAACGTTTCAGCATCATGAAGTCAGAATTTCAAATGTTTGCGACCGTCCTGGTTATTTAGAGTCATTTCTATTTCGACATAACGCCGGGTGTTTGGACTGATGCTGCTATATTCAGCAGACGACCAGACTCAGCCTCCACATGTGTGTTTCTCTATGCGCCCTGTGGACATGCGGTGTGTATATTTGTCTGATGTTATGGACACGTCTCCCATTACCTGGTGTCTTCACTCGGAGAGAGGCGGTGCAGTGGACGGCGAGTGTCTGCGGGCGAGACGGCGAGGAGCTGTTTCCCCTCCATCTTCTTCTCGCTGTTATTTCAGACGGACTCAGACTTATTGCCTGCCCGGGGAAATGTGACAGCTGTGGTTGGAGGACAGATGTTGAGACGGGCTCAGCAAGGTCAGGAGACGCTCAGCCGGCAGGGCTTGACTGACAGCTCCAGCGCGGTTCTTTCTAGACCTGCTGGATTACTGGATCATGAAGGCCGGGATGCTCCGTCGACACGCCGTCACCGTATGAACCGCTCGTCCTGTGATTACAAAACTCTGAAGCGCTGGAAGTGGAACCCAATCAGTCACTCTCATCTGCCGCTTGGCTCCATTACGCCGTCTGCGCCGCTATAAACGAGCCAAGACTCGGAGGTAAACGAGACGGAATGGCTGTGCTGAAGAATTAAGACCCGACTACCTCGGTGACTTATTGCAGATGGCAGCAAGTCAATACAGCGAGAATGTAAACTCCCCACTTCAGCCAAGCTATGATTGTTATTATGCTGTCTGTGTTTTGTAAAAGGAAAAAAAAAAAAAGAAAATGGCAGCAATGTCCCGTGGATGCCTTATCTCACCTTACCCAGGTATCGATCAGAGCGGCGGCGGCGGTGTGTATTCCCAGCCGTCACAGGGAGCCTGCAGGAACAGTAGGAATCGCTCTCAGGCCTCTGGGGATTGAATGAATTACAGGAATTATAATAGCCATGGCAACAGCAAAGAAAAGCTCAAAATGACACGGGAGACAGGTGCTATTAAAGCGACACCTTGGCGGCGTATTGATTGCGAGGGACACTCTGCCGTGATCTCCCCCCCCCCGCTGGTGTTCAGGGCCGTCATTCAGAACTATCTGCGGCTTGTGCAATCCGCCTGATCAATAGAGGGGGGTAATCCTGTCCTCTGTTTGCCTCGCTGAGCCGTGCGGAGCTGCGATATTGTCGGCTTTAGCTTTGCACTCCGCCGCGGCGTGGCCGGAGGCTGGATCGGCGGCTCGCAGGACGCTCTGCTGGACTCCCAGCTCAGATTAAACGAGTTCCTCACACTTTTTTCCTCCTCCTCTCCTCACATCCTCGTTCTGCCCTCTGGAGGTGACAGAGAGACGGAAAACCGGCAACTCCACCAAGAGCCAGAAGAGACAAAGAGGAGACGCGAGATGAATCAAATCAGAGCGGGAGCGTGGAGCGGGGTGAGCGTCTCCTGCCAGGGCTTGACGCGGAGGTTGTTAGCATCACGCCCAGCTTCGCCTTCCGTCCCGGCTAATTGAAAAGCGCCGCGAGGCGTGGAGCTCACCTGCTGAGGTGCAAATTGAGATCCGAGGGCCAACGTCTTCTGTCTGACCACGTCAGAACGCGCCGGAGCCAGCGAGGGGGGGAGGGGGTGGTGGGAGGGGGTGGGAGTCAGCCAGGTGTCACACAGGAAGGGAGGCGGTGACGGGAGGCGAGGGTGCAAAACTCTGCAAACGCCCGTTGGTCCCAGTCCAACCGTCTCTTATAGGTGAGGAGAACAGCCGAGTTCTCCCGCTCTGTAGGAGTTTTATCAAACAAGGCTTATTATTTCAATCTGCTGATACAGTAACAGTGACGGCCGCCTGCAGAGTGGCTCGACTCCCAGCCCGAAAGGAAACGTGAAGGGGTGGAGCCACCATGGTTTTCTTTTATACTAACAATCCACCGTCCTCTGAGCTTTGTTTTTGCAAATAAGATATGAGATCTAGCAATTTGGAAAGTAGAGTATTTGGACAACAAAATGGCAGTTTGATGGATGTTCCTGCCTGGAGATGTGTTTCCAGTGAGCAGGAGACGGCTATTAGACCAGGGACGCCTTGGCTTCTGCATGTTGAGGAACTGTCTCTAGTAACACATGTGGCTGTTCGGCTGAAGCAGTGAAGCTCTGAAACGCTGCCCTTGTTGTTTTGAAGAAGCTGTTTGTGCCATTTTGCCTCTGTCTTCTTAAAATGTCCCATCTGTACGAGCTGACACTCTGATCCATGGACACAAGGTTATGTTGAGACATGGCACCAACCTGTGAACCGCTTCTCCGTCAAACTGTGGAACTCAAATATCAACTTTCAACTCAGCATTTTGGAACCGATGTCTGTTCACTTAGAGCCCGAAATTGATGTGGTTAACATTCCAGGCCAACAGGTAAGAAACAAGAGTTTCATTTATTTAAAGAGTGTGGAGCCCATTTGTTGGCCTAATAATGGAACGACCGCTGTCGACACAACTACACTCCCGTCTCCGTGGATCACGGTGATCGTGGAAGATCTCTGCACAGCTATTAGACTGAAAGCGGCTGTAACTATTCTTGCACTTGTTGCCTTGACGGGTGACGTATCGGCAGCGCTTCACCCGTGAATCACATGTACAGCGTGTCTCTGTCTGGTTCCTCGTGGTGTTCGAACGAGTGGAAAAGGTCAGAGCGGTTTGAGATGGCGTTCTTTGAAATGGCATTTAAACGCTAAATAACAGGGTTTGAAATGGCCGGTGGTCCATCTTTCACTGGGGTTGAAACCTTCCAGCTTTGTCATGGTAAACCTTTAGTTTGGTGATGAACGTCGTTTGATGATGAATGACTATTGCAGCAACACGTCATCAGCAGGGTAAAACTACCCTGTCTCACGACGGTCTAACCCAGCTCATGTGAACAATCCAACGCTTGGTGAATTCTGCTTCGTATGCTTCATATATGTATTCTTTGATTTTGCTTGAACCTTTTCAAACACGTCTAAACAACATCATTTGTGTGTGTTTTGCACGGACGCCTCGCCTCTCATGACAACCCCCTTGCAGTTTTCTGGACACCATGACAACTCCGTCCAGCCGGGCTGTGGTTGCTGTGCGCCCTGTTTCCATGGGGATGTCTGATTACCTTGACTGAGTCTGGCGTTCCCGGTCAGATACCAGACATCTGGACCACGGCGGTTTAAATGAGATGCTCTCATCCAGCCAATCTAGCAAATGTTCCGGTCGGCGGTATCGACACCGGAATCCCAGGTGGAACATGGTGGAACGCCGTTAAGAAATAGCCCCTCCGTCCCCCGGCGAGCCTGTAAAGGCCGGTGTGTACTTACCCAGATTACCTGCTGCATTCCACGTACGGGTGTGATCGCCGTGGCGGCGCAGATCAGCTAATGATCTCTGCTGTAGCCGGATCAATAGGCCAGAGTGGCACATGAAGGACGGGGAGCAGGAGGGAGCGATGGACAGGGACCGGCCGGACGGCGGAGGGGAAAGAAGACGGAGTGCGGCCATTAGCGTGACCCCTCACCTCGCAGCTCGATGTTTCAGCGGGAGCGGAGGAGAGCGAGGCTGTGCGGCGTCTGGATGGATGCAGCCCGGCGGCCTCTGCAGCCGGCGAGCTCATCCGTCTCCGTCTGTGCTCGCCGCCACCGGCCCAGGACGTCTTCGCTTCAATAGCTTCCTCCGGCACCGCATTCAGCAAGGAGCTCAGCTCATCAGGCCGGAGCAGGAAAAGAAGACATTCTCATTGCTTCAGTCCCGAACATGAACTCTTCCTCCCTGTTTGGTGATGAGAGTGTTGCCTCGAAGCCACACTGATACACTTCCTACAGACATGGAGGGGAAAGCCTCCACCAGCGACCCAGATCCTTCCTCTTCATGCCCTGCTGTCAGCCATTAATCTTCATTAGAGTGATATTTGTTCCCGTGTGATCTCCAGGTCTCGTGTGCAGCTGCTGATTGCCGGCGATGGCGACGCGATAATGCTTTAATCCCGGGGACTGAGTGACCGGCGGTCCTGGACACGCTCCAGACGTTCCCGGCACTGAGATACAGATGTTTGTAGTTATAGCCAAACTCCAAACCATCAGTCACGACGCAGCAGCGGAAAACATTTCAGAGTGTGTGATCGTTCAGACGACTTCACCTGCAGCTCGCCGCTCGTGTCGGCAGTTTGTCAGAATGTGATTAAACTGCGTCGATGAGTTTGTCTTTTAAAGGACTCACTCTGAATGTACAGCCGCACCTCTTTGTTGTGTGACTGGACACACACACACACACACACACACACACACTCACTCAAACCCTTTAAACGAACGCCGCGGCGAGCTGTGCGTCGGCTCCAGGTGCTGCGGTGAAATTCTCGCCGTCGCTGATGCAACCCGGAGGTAACTCAGCTCACGACGAGGGGAATGTGAAAGTTAGCATAAGAAAGCCCCCTGTGGACCCAGGCCCGCGGGGCGTCCCGCACTGTCGCTAAACTGACTGTAGAGTCGGTCCTGACAGCGCGGGAGGAAGTGTTGAAATTTGGGAGAAGTGTGTGGGGAGTTAGGGAAGTTTTGGAGCCTCTGAGGAGAAGCTGATGTGTGCAGCGTTGGTAAAGCGGCGCTAACGCGCTGCAGCGAGATCCAGACTGCAGCTCTGAAGTCTTCCAGTTCAGAGTTATACCTGCAAGGTTGATTTGAATTTGAGGCTGTCGCCTGTGGAAGTTATGACTTCCTGTCAAACTAAAAAAATAAAGTAGAGCAGCTTCAGTTCAGTGGAACTCCAGAGGAGGTTTTGGAAGATGGTGTCTGTGATGCATCATCTTGTCATCAACAGACGATAAAAATCCTGTTTCTCATTGACTTCAGACCCGCTCTCTGCGTCACGTCACTTGTTTTCTCCAGTTGTGTTTCTCGAACCAAACAGGCCTGGGTTGTTTCCGCCGCTCTGAGAATCCGTTTCCATGCTCATTTCTCACTGTGGGGTCAGTTCAGGCTCAGAAAATCATCTCTCACTGTTTATCTGCCAGTCACTGCACCTCCTCGGAAATGTCCGCGATTGATTTCTGCCCATATTAAAAATACGCGTCCAGCTAATTGTTTTTCTCAACACTTAATTATGGAGCGGCTTGATGAATCCGCCGCCGTAATTGAACTCCCATCTGCCTTTGAGGTGATCGGTTTAGCCGGGGCTAACCGACTTCCCGGGGTTTATCACGGCCATTACTCCTCTCCCGCAGATTTACAGTAGCGGCTGAATTCAATTAGGCGTAGCTCTGTGTCGAGCTGCCCGGCTGAGGAATGGCCTTCATTTCACCTGCCATCAAACCGGGTTAGAGGAGGCGTCCCAAGACTAACGGACGGAGGCCTCCAAGGAATTAGTGGGATTTAGCTTAGATTTTTTATTTGACGATGAAATAGCGGCGTCCTGTGAGTTTGATGATTCTGTCCATTCGCTGTGACTCAACTGTTAATTCACACGGCGGACAATAAATCGACGTAATGTTGAGAGAAATTCTGGCTTGAATGAAGAATAATGTTCTAAAAGCACATTTTCTGCGGCGTCTTCGTAGCTGTCCAAGATTCTTTTTTTTCCTGGAATGAGAAATAGCTAAAGTGAAAGGCGCGACTCATTGTGGCGTTGATTGGTGCTCAGATTCTCTTCATTCATCATCCGCCGCGCCCCGGTGGAATTAAACGGCTCTGGCATTGTGCTTGGGATGCTGCCAGAGTAAATATTGTTGTCTGCTGTTAGTGATTACACACAATCGCTCCTCGGCTATTAAATTAGCAGAAATGGTTCTGTGATAATGGAAACAAAAGCAAAGTCCACAGGAAGTCTGAAAACTTTGGTCTAATGAAAAGCAGGTGTGTGTGAGTGTGTGTGAAAGTGAATTCCGGTCGCCCGTCTTAAGCTCCGGCGGCGTTGCCGATCAGTTTTCAGGGTGAATCCTCGATGCCACTCCTCATGCCGTTGAACAGCCCTTCCGCCGCCGCTGCCCTTGGCGCCGGGCGCCGCCACGCTCCCCATTGACTTTGAGTGAGGAGCTGCTGAGGAGCCGCTGAAGAGCCGCCCTCAGCGGGGACGGCCCGGCGGGACGGAATACTGATCAGCTCCTCTTCCTCCGCCGCTCGTCCTTGCAGGACCGTGAAGGAGAACAGGGAAACTCAGCAGACCCACGACTTCCTCTGATTCCTGACGGAAAACGCCGGATCGTCTCCGTCTCGTGATCTCGTCTCGTGGTCACACAGAAACAGTGAAATAAATGTGTAGGTTTGATGTTGGGCCACTAGTTGGCGCTGTTGTTTGTTTTAGTTATGAAGTCAGATGACTTCTTCTGCCACCCGGTGGTTAAACGGGGGATTGCCGTTCTTGGCATTGAGGGTTTATTGGGTTTGAGCTGCTCGTCATGTGGGTCTGCTGGATGTTTGACAGTCTTAAGGAATGCCTTAAAAAATGCTTTATTTAAACCAAAGACGAGCCTTTGGATACGATTCCAAAAGGGAATCCCACAGTTATTGCGTGGTTTGCCACATTACTGCCATTATTTACTGCCGGTGTTTGTTTTGGACGTGGTAGTTTGAGAAAAAAGTAAAAAAAAAAATCACCCAAGCCTGCCCGACATAAACAACCACTAAAAAACCAGATTATGTCACTTTTCTTCTCACAATAGAGAAATGAGAAGTCGGCTCTTTTGTGTCAACTTTCCCAGGAGAGTGGTTTTTCTTTATGTTTCCTGAGCACTGAGGAGTGTTTTCAGGTTCTCATCTCTTCCTCTCTGCTCTGATCTCCTGTCAGGCCACTTCCAGCTCTCTCCGACCGTGAACATGCCGCAGGACGACATCGTGATGATCGAGGACGACCGGCCGCCGCTGCTCCCCGCCCACCTGTCGGACCGGTCCTCCTCCAGCTCCCACGACGACATGGGCCTGCTGGGAGAACCGCCGGCGTCCTGGATCCACGAGCTGCCCGACCACAACGAGTGGTAGGAAACAGGCCCGGTGTGGGAGGAGGCGGGGCAGCCATTACAGGAGGCGGGGCTTAGCGTGCGTGTGTGTGTTGGTTTGGTTTAAAAGTCCACAAAAAGCTGTAGTTAGTTTCCAAATCGGGATGGTTTCACTACCAGCCTCACCCAGCACAAAGTAACATTCCTGTATGATTTGCTTTGGGAAAGTGAAGTTATCGTGCTTCAAGGCTATTTTGGGATGTTAAAATCAGTGTGTTTGTGTGTGTGTGTGTGTGTGTGTGTGTGTGTGTGTGTGTGTGTGTGTGTGTGTGATAAATAATGGATGAGCGGCAGTAACGTGTTCAGAGAAGAGTCTCAGAGTTGAGCTTCTCGTTTCAAACTGAGACAGCGGCTCAGCAGCCTGCAGAAGGTCTTTTTCCAACCAGCAGAGGACTTCCACGGCTCTGCTGTTCCCTTTCCTCATCTGAACAACAGGAGAAGCTTCAAATCCACCTTCAATTCTTTAAATTTACGTCTTTTCTGTCATATGATTCCATGAGTGTGGCGTTTTCCTCCTGATTGGCTGCAGTCAGAGGTTGAAGGCTGTTCTGATCCCTACTGGCTCCTCAAATAGAGACCCCCCCTGTATTTATTTCTTTTTTTAGTGTCTGAATGTTATTTTCCCCAGAGACACCCCCCCCCCCCCCCCCAACCTCTCATTCATTATGAATGAGTGGGTTTGCTCTTCGTGCCTCTGCTTCACGTGAAGCCAGAGGTTTGTCGTAGTGGATTAGGTCTGCAGCGCACGGCTGACACTCACACACCGAGCACGCATGTGCACGAGGCCGGAGCGTGCTGTATACTACTGCCCATGGCAATCCTAAATAATTCATGCCTTCCAACACACACGCACTCTTTTACTCAACAGCTGCTGAGACGTATTGTGACTTTCCTGGTTTTCCCTCATCGAGCGCCCATGCCGTCACGCCGTGCGGCGCGGCGGCTCCGGTAGACCACGTGGGTCGGCTGTGCGGCGGCGTGGCGGCGCGGCGGCGGAGCTCCTCCTGCCTAATGAAGCTGTGCAGCAGCGCGGCCCGGCTCGGGAGGGGCTGAATATGTATCGCGCCGAGCTGTGGAAGTCTCACCTTTTGGCCCCGCTGGCATTATGCAGCCTCACTCCCTCACCGGAGAGATGCCGCGCCGAGGCCACGGCTCCACGTGCACACCGCGCACGCCAGGGGTGTCAAACATGAGGTCAGTGGGTCAAAACCTGCCCGCAGTCGGCTCCGATCCGGGCCGCCAAACCACCAAGCACAAGGCGAAACGCCACTGAGATATCAGTGCTGCTGCCATGGAGGAGAGCTAACTAGCGTTAGCCTCCAGGGGCTGTTAAAGTACCCATAATGCAACAGTTTTCAGCTGCTTCCGTCCCTGGATTGGATCTGGAGCTGCGTTTTCTCACCAAACCACGGTGAATCGAGCTCTTTTGTTTTCTAAGCTAACCCTCTCACCGTGCCTCGCCTCTCTCACTCCTTCACCTGCCGTCACTCGCGCTCTGTAGTACGACGCCGCCCTGTTCCCGAACCCCCCGGCTCACGTGTCGCAGTGTTAATGTTCCGGGCCCGGAGATAAATGGCTGCTTCGGAGGCAGAAAACTCATCTCACACACACACACACACACACTCACACACACAGTCAGGAGACGGGAAGTGACCTACTTTCTCGGTCCTGACATCCAGCGCTAATAATGCATGTGCTCGTGAGCGTGCACGGCTTCATGTGCCGACCGGGAGTGGGGATCATTAACATTTCATCGACACTCCTGCATTTATAGACACTGGTCCTTCTTCGTGTGTCACTTGCTGGTTTTCTGTATTGATCTTTTAAAGCAGAGAAGTGATCGCAGGAATATGTGGAACGTCTGAACGTTGATGGCGTCTCTCTGTTCGGTTGTTTTCAGTCTCTGGGTGGAAAACCGTTCGTCTCCTGGTGAATGAAACCCAGCTCGTGTTTTGCGTCGTGCTGAAGGTGTTAGCCGAGCGCCGCTGCTGATAGACTACAGGCTGAAGAATTGTTGTTGTTTTTTCTGTTGACAGATAACATTTGTGCATGAAACTCATTCAGTTTCTACAAACAAGTGGAGTTTTTGCAGTCTCTCTGTTCTTGCGTCTTGCCTGATTTCTCCCATCCTTCCTCTGGATCCAGTCTCCATTGACCATGACAGGCTGTGTTTCCCAAGAACAGGCCATCCGACCATCACACACACTCTTGAGTTCACACTGATGGGTGACTCAGTGTGTCTTGGGCCAATTGGAGGGAAACCCACCGAAGGGAGAACATGCAAACTCCAGAGAAAACCCTGCTGGTTGAACATCGTCTGAACCATAAATCATCAGTTCTCTCTTCTTCTGTAGCTCTGCTTTTCCTCCGCAGCGTAATTAAAACTGAAATACAAAAAAAAAGAAACAATAAATCACAGCTAAAGTTAATAAGGAGTGATAAGAAAAGCAATAATGTTGGAGCTTATCAGGATGGCTGTGTTTCAAGCCCCGGGGCCGGCTTGTCTCTCACTCTGGTGGCTCTCGTCTCTTTTAGGCATAAACATAACGTGGATAGTAAACATGGCCGCCTGGTGTGTTCGGCCTGGTGAAGCTGCTGAGTGGATGTGTCTGGTTGTGTTCCAGGTTTCACTGGGATTCCGAGGAATTCTCCTCATGTTTAATCAGCTAATGGGAGTCATTTCAGCTGCGGATGGTTGCCAGTTCGATTCCGCTCACACACAGGGCATCCAAGGAGAGGCGCTCCGTGTGTGTGTGTGTGTGTGTGTGTGTGTGTGTGTGTGTGTGTGTGTGTGTGTGTGTGTGTGTGTGTGTGAGATCCAGCGATGTGTCGGCCAGCTGCCGAAGCGGTGGAGTGGTGAAAGAGTGTGTGAGAGTGATTCAGATCAGTGATGGAAACCAGCATGTGTCGTCCGACGGCTTCCACGGATAAATAAAGCTGATAAGTTATTACTCTGCGTCTCTGCGCTGAGTTCGTTTGAGCGGAGGGTCCCGACCCGCCGCGGTAATTCCCCGCGCTGCGTCCGCCTCCTCCCTCATTAGTCAGAGTCCGCGGCCAAACAGGAAGAGGCCCGTCGGGGTGATTTACGGCGGAGCGGACACGATGGACCGGCTGATACGCCGCCTCTCACACAATCAGCTCCTCAAATGAGAAGATGAAAGGTCGTTTCTGTCCTCCTCTGAGTCTGGAAGAGTGTCGGAGATGTTTAGTGTGCACTTAAGGCCGCCGCGGCTCTTCTGAGAGGCAGCAGGAATGTTTTTTTTGTCCCGGTTCCCACCTGGTTTTCATCCCCGGGTTTGACGCAGGCCAGTTGCAGGGAGTGTCTCCTCAGTTCCTCTGAGTGTATCGTTCACCCCAGACCCTCAGAAATCCGGTCCAGATCTGAAACGGTAACATGTTGATGCACTCAGGCCAAGTTCACACGTGAAGCTGTTCAGGTTTACTCGGCAGCGGTGCGTGGCGCAGCCGGAAACTCGGCTTTTCATCAGCATTAGGAGAAGCTGCAGTATGGAGAGACAGGAACAGAGGGGAAAGTTTCTGCTTTCATTTCGACTGCGGCGCGTCGTCACCCACGTTTCCCCTTCACAGCAATCCCCCCGTCCTCTCTGACACGCCGTCAACCCGTCCTTCAGCGGCAGAAATAACAGCGTTCAGAAGGAAAACACGACAGCAGCCTCTGTGCTCAGGAGAACTTTTCTCCGAGCTCCGCGAGGATCGAAGGGAAGCTTCCCGGCTTTGAACCGCACAATTCAAATGTCTCTCCTTCCAACAACAGCGCCTTGATGCCTCCTCCTGCTGTTCGGCGGAGCTTCGCTGTCTTTTTGCTCGTTTCGATGCTGTATTTCCAGACAAGTGGTTTCAGGTTTGTGGCCGGAGTCCCACATGCGCCGGTCTATCAGCTGTAACTCCGGCTCCGGCTGCAGCTCGCTGTGATTAAACGCTCCTGCATGAACACGAGTTCACAGCTCTCCCACATAATTGCTAAAGAGAGCGGCGGCTTTTTGGTGTGGTTTGTGAGCGTTACTGGAGCACGGGGAGCTCAGAGCGAAGGACTCTGTGGTGAAGCCACCTTTCCTTCCAGCTCCAGCTGTGCTGCTGAACGAGCGCTTCGCTCTGGCGTGCGAGGGAGGAGGTGAGGGAGGAGGTGACGGAGCAGCGAGGCCGGCGGCCGGGCTCTCTGCAGGAGCGAGTCTGAAGCACAGGAAGCGTGGCACGGCAGGAACCAGCGACTTCCAGCTAGCCCGTGGCGAAACATCCTGCTATTAGCATACGCCTGCCGCTGTTACCGTCACAGCTCACCTGAATACGACCCCACTGCTTCCTGTCCGAGCGATCACACACATTCATACTGCAGTGTAGTCGTGTCAGGTGGGTCTGTTTCATTTTTATTTTTGGTGAAAGTCACCAAGTCCAAAGTGTGTCTATTATGGTTGTTATTATAACCACATTAATGATCCTCTTTATCAATCATGTATCATGTGTTGTGACAAAAAAGTCACAGAATCTTGAATAAATATTGGCCTTGCTTGCCCAGTCTCCCTGTATTGTTGGAAGAAGCAGTCTGTCCCGTCTCTCAGTCTCAGATGTGAAATTCAGGGTGAACCTTAAACTGAATGAGGGAAAAGCCCGAGTTCCTGGTCTGGTCTCTCGTCTCCGTCATCCACAAAGACAGGATGGAGCAAAATCACAGGGAGAACGCCAGAGCAGGTTCAGTAAACACATCTCTGAAAACACTGCAGTGACAGGAATCCATCATTCATCCATCCACCCGTCCATCCATCCATCCATCTATCCATCCATTCATCCATCATCTGTCCTTCTATCCATCCACTCATCCATAACCCATCCATCTATCCATCCATCCACTTATCCATCATCTACCCATCCATCCGTCCATCCATTCATCCATCTATCTTTTCCTCCATCATCTGTCCATCTATCCATCCACTCATCCACTCATTCATCCATCCATCCATCCATAATCCATCCATCATCCATCGATCTATCCATCCATTCATCATCCATCCATCCACTCATCCACTCATCCACTCATCCATGCATCCATTCATCCAGATTGTAGAGTAGATTCAGAGCTGAGCCACTAGGGGCGCTGTGACAGCACCCCCATATGAAGTCCACAGCCTCAGTCCTGCTCCCCCAGGACTGGACTTCAATCTGGATGAAGCGGACAGAGTGGAGGATAGGTGTCAATTCTTATTAAGGTGGTAGAGGAGAGAGGGAGGGAGGGAGGAGGGAGGGAGGGAAGGAGGGAGGGAGGAGGTGAGGAGAGAAGTAGACTGTGTCCTCCTCTGTCTTTGTGAGATGTCACAGGTGGAAACATCATTTCCCAGGCAGCTCTGACACAGTCTGTCAACCAGCAGAGATGGAAAAGGACTCCAGACAAACATACACATTCACCCCCCCCACCCCCACCCCACACTCAAGCTCACACTCACTCTCTCACACACACACACACACACACACACACACACACACACACACACACACACACACACACACACACACACACACACACACACAGATTCAGCGCACGGCACACACGCCCTCAGTCTCACGAGTGTTTAGATACACATTGGCTGGTAAACAATTTCACAAATTAACATATAAAGTGGAAAAGGTCCGCACAGACACGAGCAAACAAAGTTTGCAGGGAGGGAGGCCGCCGACTGCAGCCGCCTCCCTGACAGTCTTTATCATCAGCAGAGTAACTAAGAATCACAAGTGTTCTATTAAGCACACATTTTTCCCATCAGGCCATCAGCATGGCTGCATATCAATGCAAACGGGCCTGCGCGCGCGCGCACACACACACACACACACACACACACACACACACACACACACACACACACACACTCACACACTCACAACCCAGTTTCTAGAAAGGTTGGGATGACACGTAAAGTTTGAATAAGAACCAGATGTAGTGATTTGCACTTCTCACAAACTCATATTTTATTCAAAACAGAACAAACCAGATGTTACAGGCAAGACATTTCAGACCTTTTCATGGAGGAAAAAACAAAAGCACATCTCCTAAAAGTTCAGACAGGTAGGAGTCGATTAGCGGTGTAGAGACACCACTAACCTGCAGCTCCTGACCGATGCCAGGTGGGTAATTCAGGGACTGTCTTCACTCGTCTGACAGATGATTTCCTGTAATGCTGGCCGGGCTGTATCGGCACGCTGGTATCAGCTGTGAAGATGGCGTGAGCTGCAGAAAGTGCCTGAAGTGAGCATAGTTTGCACATCTGGAAGGCTTTTTATTAACGCCGAGGAGTTTCCTAGAAACCAGCGTCTGCTCCGAGCCGGATGATGTCTCTGTTAAGAAAGGCTTGGCATATTTCAGGGAGAAGTGCTGAAAACGTTGGACCGCATCAGAAATGTGGACGGATGGAGGCGATGAACGGACCTGTCTGCACCAAACACTCTGCACGAAGAAGACGCCGTCCCTCTCCAGTGAAACCAGCCAAACTCTATCAGCGGTCAGAGAGCGGCGAGCGGACAGAGAGGTCTTGATTGACCCTGTTAGTGTCTCCCTCCTCGTCTCCTCCCCAGATTAAAGCCATCGCAGGTGCAGCTGCTGCTCTGTTCCCCTCTGATTCAGACGTCCACACCTCCAGTCCAGTGATTCACACGACTCACTAAATGAGTCCATTAAAAGTCGTTATCACCTCTGAAAAGTGTCCTCATGCTGTAGGATGTAAAGATGAGCGCCGTCTGGGTTCATGGATGGATGGGTTCTCCTTCTCTGGAAGCTTCTCCTCAGAGTGATTGAAGGCTCGCCGACCCAGCTGCCCAGCGGTGCAGTCAGCCGAGTCTCCCCCCTCCTCAAACCCCACAAGGCCCACTTCCTGAACACCTGGCGGGGTATTGCTCTCCACCTCCTGCCCCGCTTCTCTGCTCCACTGAAACCCCCCCACCCCCACCCCCCCACGGCCCGAAAGTCCATCACATCCTCCTCTCAGAGTGGAAGAACCTGAAACAAAACTCTTTGGGTTCGTTCCTGACAGAGTGTCAGAGTTGGAGAACGGCAGGGAGAAGTCGCCGGGGTAATTGCGAGCGCCGGGGGCTTTTAGCGAACACCACTTAGCAATGAGGCGGGCGTGCAGTTTGACACGTTTAAGTTCCTGTGAGTGGAGACAGGAACAAGCTGATGTAAAATGCAAGTTCGAGCGGTGGATGTGCCTGTGAGCAATCCTCAACGCTGGTTAATTTTAGATGATGTGGAGGGGGCGGCGGCTTTGAACCGGGAGGAAAGCAGCTGCTCAGGATGGAGGAAATCGCTTTTAAATACTGGTTAAAGGAGCAGCGGTGAGGGAATGTGTTATACAAATAGACCGGGCCCATTATTCCAGGTAGGCCAGAGGCGGGGAGGACCACGCCACGCCGCTTGCTCCATTACCAGAGTCTTCTGAGACTGGTCTCTCTTTTCTCACTCACTGACTTTGTATTGAGGCCGATGTAGTTTTGGTTTACAGTGTGAACTATTTTGCAAAAACATGGAGACTTTCAGAGCTTGTACTCGATGCGAAAACAAAGAAAAAACTTAAAAATTTAAATTGAGATCTTATTACGGCACTATTTTTCAAGATGTTTCCTGAACCAGAATGAGCCTGACAGCCCTGATGTGGATCCTCTTGTTCCGTAAACAGTTCTTGAAGTGTTTCCAGTCTCCGGTGCTCCACAGCGGAGTGACAGTGCCCCCCCACCCCCCCCCCCCCCCCCCCCCCCCCCCACCCCCCCACCTGCTGGCTCTGTCTGCCTGTTCAACCCCCCCGGAAACACCGAGGCGGCAAGAGTGAATAAAATCTACATTCAGGTTGAAAACACGTCCTTTCTCGCCCGCATCGCCTCAGTCACGCTCCGACAGATGACATTTGCGGAGGCAGAAAAATAGAGGGCAGGTTTTTGTGTGTGTGAGAGCTCGGAGTGATGGGGGGGGGGGGATAAAAAGCAAAGGATGATGAATAAATGAATAATAGATCTGTGCTGTCATGGCGCTCTTCCTGCCCCGCCCCCCTCTTCCTGTGTCATCCGGAGCGGGTCCTGCGAGGCCGTCTGATCCTAGTTGGGATTGTCAGGTGTGGTCGACAGCGCCGGCTCTGGAGCCCCCCCCCCCGACCCCCCGAGCGGCTCCTCTGCTAAACGGGCTTGACAAGCTAAATAAGAAGTGGTTACATGCAAACAAGTGCCAGCAGGTCTGCGGCGCCTCTGATGCCACGCCGCTAACTCCCAAGGTCGCCTGAAGGAGAATCACGTCCAGGAGGAGGCGTCGGTACAGACGCGTCTCCTTTCTCTGACTCCAGACCGCAACACGAGGTTAGAGAAGCTTCATATATGTAACCGATGAACCTGAAATAACAAACAGCACATCAGCACGCCACCCCCCCCCCCCCCCCCCCCGTCCCTCACCTTAATTGTAAATTCACCTTTTTGCATGCAAATCCCGCCGTCCCCCTCTGCAGCCTCAGCCGTCCGATTTTCAATTAAGATCCAGACGCTGATAGAGGATCTCGGAGGGAGTGCAGCCGGGCGGGTCGGGCCTGCCGCCGCCCCGAACGTTCAGGAGGGAGGGGGGGTTATTGAGTGGCCGTGACCCCAGAGTAGACCCACCTCCCTGCAGAATCCCACATCTGGCCCAGAGCCTCTCCACCGCCGTGCTGCGTTCCTTTAAAGTGGAGATGCCTGATTAGAACTGTCTCTGGAATGAAGGATTGAAACTGACCGTGTGTGTCTGAGTATTGACTGTCGATCGTCTGTGCTGGAGCTGGAAGTGAGTGAATGTTCACGGGTTGGTTCTCTTCGCCTGCCTTTACCTCCTGTCATCCCGATTCCCCTCAGCTGTCTCAGCCGATGCACCGTTCCAGTTTATGTCTTCAATCTGATCGTGTCCAGATCGATGAGACGCCGCATCTTCTTCCTCCTCCTCGCCGCAGTTCGCTGAGTCCCGACGCCGACGCCGACGGCTCGTTCCAGAGGGAGGGCTTCGGACGCCAGAGCATGTCGGAGAAGCGCACCAAGCAGTACGAGAACGCCGCTCAGCTGGACATCATCAAGACCCGCAAGTCCAAGAGCATGGACCTAGGTAAGCCTCTGCCGTGCTGTAACACCACTCCAGCTGTTTACATCTGTCACCTGAGCTCGGGTTGAGCATCAGGCTTTGAATGGTGGCTCTGGCTGTCTGCTGCCAGTTCAAGCACTTGAAGTAGTCTATTTTTTTTATTTTCAGTGTATTAGTTACCAATTAGCGCCTGGGGCTCAGGTAGCAGCTCACTCTGTGTTAATTTGATGGAGTAAACACACTCTAATGCACTCCAAGTAAAGTTCAACACAGCCTGACTATGATGGATCAATTGCGGCGACGCTGAAGAGGCCAACTGGCAGCAGGCGTCTACCTTCTGCTAAAGCCACTCCACCGCTCCGCCCGGCTCCCCCCGGCGCCTCCACACCTCTTGGAGTAATGAGTGTTTTCTCCCATCATTCCCGGCGCGGAGCGAGCACAATGGCAAAGGTTCCCGCGCCGGTTGCCAAGTCAGTGTTCAATGCCACGCGCCGCGCTCTCAGCAATATGGAAATCCTTCTTTTGATCGCTCTGCAATTACCTCGAATAAAATACCTCTGTATGCACCTAAAGGCGCCGGGATCACACGTCAAGTAATGACTGGTTGTGAGCTGGTTACGGCTGCCTTTTCGTTCTGTGTTATTGACCCGCTGAACAGTCACCACGGCCGACCGCAGCGACGGCGACGGCGTGTTGAGCTGGTCTCACCGCGCCTGCTTTACCTCCAGCGCTGCCACTAATCTCATCTGCTGCCGTTAAAGAGCAGAAGCCTTGTGTTGCATGGTTTTCAGCGCCCGGCGAGCAGAGAGCAGTTATTCTGCGGGTGAAGGACAGAGTCCGTCCGTCGCTGGGCTTCACAGGCCACAGCTCCTTCTCTTCCCTCTCAGTCTTGTTCTGGTTTAAATGGGATTGAGCCGCAGGGCGTCGGGCCAGTTTAGCATATTTCAATAATGATGGGTTTTTAAAGTGGTGAAATCTGCCAGCTGATGTGGTTTCCAGGCGCCTGGGACATGATTAAACAGACTGAAGCAGATACCTGGTGACAAAGTAGGAGCCGGACCTGTGGGGAGGCACGATTCTGACCGCGTTAAGAAGCGTCATCCTGATGGCGCCGGACAGCTCGGTTAGCATGTTATCGGAACACAAAGAGGCGTCCTTCCAGCTGCCGCCTCTCAAGTCAAATGTCCAACAGCGTGGCGACCGGAGAGCTGAGGGCTAAACGCTGCTCCTGCGCTCATTTAGCGCTCCGCTCCATTATCCACCGCCCCGGGGACACGCTTTATTGTGCGGCTTTGATGTAATAATTTCATTAAAATAATCACTCCTGCTGCAGCGTGCGCCTTTGAGATAAACGCAGCTTACATGACATGAGATACCAACCAAGTCTCAATATGTGGCTTTCCTTCTGAACCCTCCGTCTGCCGCCCGTGCTTCCTGTATTGACCGGAGCGTTTTTCTTCCGGGAGGCCTCGTCGCTTACAGGAGTTATTATGAGAGGAACAAGTTCCTGATTTCCCTCCGCCGTCCCCGCGCCGCCATGTTCCTCGCTGATGGATTATGATTTCATATTGGCAAAGATTTCTGTCGGGCGGGACATTTCACAAACTCAATTGGGCCCGGTGGAGGGGGGGAGGAGGGGCGTAGTTCTGAATTACGTCTAGCAACACTCTCACACTCTCGGGGATCCTGATCACTCAGAAATCATCCAGCAATAATGGAGATTTGCAGGAGATCAATGGCGGCAGTTTATCCCAGGAGCGAGGCGCCGGCGTACAAGCAGACGAACGGCAAACAAACAACAAGAAGGAAAAAAAAAAGTGGTTTTCAAGCAATCAAATTGACAAATAACTGCTGACTCCACTTTGGAACAATTAGGAAGCTCTTTTGATTAAACTCATTGATAAAATGTCCATTAGGAATGATTAGAACGCCATCAAAGAGTTATCACCTCTTCCTGTCCATTCTAGGCGCTTCCTGCCTAATATCCAATTACATTTCCAGCATTATGGAAAGTAGTTTTTATCTCCGACAGATTGCCTGGCGAAGCCTCTGAAATAGGCGGCTGGCTTCGTTTTCCTGAACGGCGCTCCGGTCTGGAAGTTTGGTTGTTCCGGGTTCACTCTGAGCTGCAGGCCAGAACCCTGCAGCGGCCTGGACCTGGACCTGCACCTGGACCTGCTCCGGTCCGCGGGGCCGTCGGGGACTCCTGCTGGTCTCCGGGCTCCATGCGGAGCAGCGCTGGCTCTTGTCTGTTCTGATGAACCAGTGATCCGAGAGGAGGCAGCGCCGGCCGCCGCCGCAGTGGGACGGCCGCACGCCGCCGTCTTCCCTGGATACAGTCCTGTGTGTGAGTGCGCGCACGTGCGTGTGCGCTATGCGTGCCTTCACCTGATTGGCCCTGCCATCACCTGACAGTCGCTGAAGAGGCCGTTGTGCTGTTGCTTCTTGTGCTTTACGTCCGGTCCACTGCCTGTGGGGGGCCTTGGGAAATGGAGGCAGAAAGCGGAGAGGTGGCGGCGGCCTGACATCAGTGGAATAACTGTTTGTGTGTGTGTGTGTGTGTGTGTGTGTGTTTGTGTGGATCTGCGGTCAGGCTGTTTTCCCCGGGTGAAGAACCTTCATAGAGGCAGCCGGAAAAGGTCAGGGACAATCAGAGACGGAGGGGTCAAAGGTTAAAGCAGCACTGCTGCTCATGGTGTCCGTCAGGGGAAGGAGGGCAGGTGACACTTATTCAAGCTGGATTATTTTCACATAATATTTGCTTTTAACCTGCAGTATTGTGCTTAATTTTCCCCTCGTACAGGCCCAGAGAAGTTCTCAAAGAGGTTTGCTAGTCCTCAGCTGTAATTCCAGTAGCTTTGCTCTGTACCAATGGCTACGTTTACATGCAGGCAGTAACCCTTTCATAACCGGAATATTCGCAATAACCCGGCTGCCATCAGCCATGTATCAAATCAAATCAAACTTTATTTATATAGTCACACAAAAAGTGACCAAAGTTCTTTACAGTGAAATAAAAACAATAGAATTACAGCAACTAAAACAAATGGTGCAATTTCAAATTGTGTCCATGATCAATTCAAAGGGGCTATGAAAATAAAAACAGATAAAATACAATTAAACGAAGTGCCACTGTGCTCCTGAGTGTTAAAAGATAAGTTTTAAGCCTGGATTTGAAAAGGCCCGGGTCAGTGATGGTTGGCATGTCGGGGGCGGTTCGTTTTAAAGTCTGGGCCCAACAACAGAACACGCCCGGTCTCCCTGGTGTTTGTATCGGGCTCCAGGGACTTCCAGCAGAGCTGATCTGATGGCCTCAAAGCTCTGTTCGGATTGCGAACTTTCAGAAGCTCTGTCAGGTTTGGGGGAGCGAGGCCATTAAGCGCTTTAAAAACAAAAAGCAGGAGTTTAAAATCAACTCTGAAAGAGACTGGAAGCCAATGCAATGATGAGAGAACCGGGGTAAAGCGCTCACGGCCAGGCGTGCTTGTTAAGAAGCGAGCTTCAGCGTTTTGCACCAGTTGGAGGCGATTCAGGCGAGACTGGGACACTCCGATGTAAAGGGCGTTGCAATAGTCTATTCTTGAGCTGATAAAAGCAGGGATTGTCTTTTCCAGGTCAGAGCGGTTTAAAAATGGCTTCCCCTTGGTTAGGAGACACAACTGATAAAAACTTGCTCGGACCACGCTGTCACTCTGTTTGTCAAATCTAAAATCACTGTCAGAAAGAACACTGAGATTTCGTACAGTGGGTTTAAAATGATCGGACATCACACCAAAGTCTCCAGGCAAGGAGTCGCCAGATAAGATGCAGTCTGTTTTTGCTTCATTGAGATGAAGGAAATTCTGACATAACCACCGTTTAATGTCAGATATGCAGCCCATCACTGGTTTGACAGCATCACTCCTGTGTGAGAAAACAGGCAAATAAATTTGCAGGTCATCTGCGTAACGGTCAAATGATAAATTGTGATGCGCAATTATTGATCTCAGAAAACAAAATAGGACCCAAAATAGAGCCCTCTTAAATTGCTGATCCTAACAGAGAAACTTCTGTTTGATAAGTAGGATTTAAATCATTTAAACACAGTACCACGAATACCGACCATCTCTAGGCGTGACAAAAGAATAGTGTGATCAGTAGTGTCGAATGCTGCTGTTCGATCTAAAAGTACTGAAGCAACAGGACATTTAGCACCAACAGACCGGGCGATATCATTGTGATCCTTCAACAGGACAGACTCTGGCTGTGTTTTGACCTAAAACCAGATTGAAATTTCTCAAGAATAGAGTTACAATCTAGAAACACATGGAGCTGTGTAAAAACCTTGAAATAAAAGACAAATTTGATACTGGTCTAAAGTTAGATAAGATAGTAGAATCAAGCTGAGGCTTGCAAACACCTGCAAAAACCCCCAATATGCTCATGTTCCAGTTACGTCTTGCTGGCTTTTTCTAACAACACGCAGAGAGAGCCTGCACTTCAGGGGCCCCTCTTCTTCTGTGGTGTCTGTGTAGAATAAGGTTGAACTTGCAAACAGCACACCTAGTGGCATGAAGTGCAAATGCAGTCATGACGGCGTAAAACAAGAGTATTTCCTGGAAAACACGGTAGATATGCTTCAGATTCAGAGGAACTCGGTGGAAGTGGCGCTGGGCGGGCGGAGGACGTCCTCCGTCCGTCGGGTTAACGATCTACAGCTGTCAGAGACATAATAGCACTCCCGACCCGGGACGCCTCGTTTCCGCGGGGATACCTGGACGTGGCCTCCGTCCGACCAGCTCACAGGCTATTTTTAGCGTAATCACCCTTTTACCGCCCTGCTTAAAGGCCCGGCTCCCTGCATACATTATGTGTAATGGAGCCCCGGTCTGTACACACATCTTTACGTGGACGGGCCGCTGGTGAATAATGGCTGTGAGGCACAGTTTTAGCTCCGCTCTAATTACACGATGAGCTCCTGTCCCTGGAATAACGGCTCCTCATTTATTCATGGAGTTTTGCCATACGTCCCCTTTAACGCTTAATGGCAAAGGACCTTTAATTCGGCGACGGGGAGCACAGTCATGTCTGCCCCACCTTGCTATGGTCCGATTGTCTTCCTTTGCTTCATTTGGATGATTTTCATTTCTCCTCCAGACGTGTGGGGAGTGGCGAGCTCCTGTCTGTATGCGATGGAGGGAATACGTATTTCCATCCCTGTGAATAAGAGGGAGATGAGGAGCGGCGCGCCGGGGCTTCGGTTGTGTGATAGGAATCACATAATAGAGCGGCGAACGGAGAGCTGTCCGTCAAACTCTCCCCGGAGAGCCGGCAGCCGCTTCACGCCGAAACAAAGGCGGGCTGGAGACGGCGGGCTGTACGGGCAAACTCCCCGGCTCTCCGGCTCGCTCTTTGTCTCCTCTCACCGATTCGCCGTGCCGGATTGAAACAATGGCGAGCGGGCTGGCGGCGCGGAATACCAAGCAGACGGATAATTCCCCGTTTCCGAGTACGGCAGATGTCACTTGTGTTCCCTTGAACTGTTGCATTCTGCGCAGCCTCTTGCTTGCAATCCCATTGTGTGGCGCTCCGGTGCTCCGGTGGCTCCCGTGGCTCCCGCGTGTCCGCCGCTGGCAGGCTTTACGCCTAAGCCTCACAAACCCACATTTACATGGAATTGGTCCTGGCTTGATTGAGTTTCATCCACAGAGTCGTTCTCTGGTTCTGGCGGATCTGGGCCTGTGTTTTCTCGTAATGGATTTTCCTCTTCAGATCGTCCTCTCTCGTCCTCCGCTGGATGAAATTGCTTCTTTTGAACAAATGAATTGAGTTTTACTTGCATCCTCTCCGTCGTAATTCTGTTTATGCTTTTGCGGCATTAAAGATTCGTCATAGTAATCAGAAAGTAGCCCGCCTCGCCCGACAGTCTGAGCAGCAGCGGGAATCAAACCGGGGAGCTCTTGACCTTCCAGATATCTGCAGCACAGTAAAGTTCCATTTTACTGCCCGGCGCCGCCCGGAAGCTCTCACATTAGCGTTTCTCTCTAAATGGGAGGCAGCACGGTCAGATCGCTTGTTTCTGTTTGGATTGAGTGAAGGTTCTCTCGGGATTCAACACTTCTGTGACCGTCTGTGGAAAAGGAGAGACGGCAGCGTTTCAGAGACATACGGGAAACACAAATCCTCTCTGTACCGCTGACCTTTCACCTTATCTGACACAGGATCTGTACCGACGCTCCGAAGCGCTCCCGCTGAGTGCATTAGCAACAAATGGAGCGAAAATGACGGCCGCCCCCGTGACCCCGAGGAGCCTCGCAGTAAACTTTTCAGTCTCTTGAAATAACAAGGGGATTGAATTAAGAAATCAATCAGTGCTCCGGTTTGTGGCGGCCGTGCTCGCCGGTGCTGCGCGCTCGCACGGCGAAGTGTTGCGTGAAGATAGCTGGCTAATCGCCGGCGCGCTGCTGCAGGTTTGCTTGGTTAAAGGATCAAGGAGAAAATAGCGAAAAGGGGGTTGAGCCAACAGAGCGGACAAGCTGCCACGGGTACGATTATGATAACGGTGGCAGATTTGTGTTTGGCGCCGCTCGCCGCTGCGACCTCTGTGTGCTCACAGCGCTCCATGGGAGGATCGCCGGGGGTCGGATTTCTCTGCGACGCTGTATTTTCTTCTCTCATTCGGGTCTCTTCAGACTCGTCCAGCATCTGGAGCTGACTGCGCCTGTCTGGGAGTCCCTGCATGGCACACACACATCTGGATGTTAACGTGGGTGAGAGGAAACAGCAGAACACACACGTGGGGGGGCCCCGAGGCCCCAGAGGGCCGTAAAGACACAATGCTGCTCTGTCCAGACTGCGTCCACATGTCCGGAGCCTTCAGAGCCCCGTTCCCTGGCCGTCACTTCCTCCCTGTGCGATCCAGAAGACGACGGCTTTAAGTGTGTGGATTTACAGCTGGAGTCTGCGGGTGAACGTCGTTATGATGGAACTTCACTTTTATGCTCTGTACAGTGATTTACTGCCCACCGATACAAACCACACCGAAGGTTCTTTAAAAGAAGAAGCCGCTCTGATGGAATTAGATGCCACGGCTCAGCTTGAGGGAAACTTTCAACATTATCAATTATAAATCTATAAATTATTTGCATCCCTCGTGATTAACCTGTAGGATTTATAAAATAAGGACAATATTATGGCTGTCAGACTTAATTGCATTAATCATGATTAATTAATGGAGGGATGACTAAAGATTAATTTTTTAAATTGTGATTAATCATATAATTAGGCTTTGGGTTTTTTGTTTTTTTTTTCCAGATTGAAAACTGTATTTTTAACACAGACATTGTATTAATTTGGTCTACATAGCACTTTATCTTGAAAGAGAACCAACAAGGTGAAAAAGGAAATTTGAGTTTGATTCCCGATCAAGACGCTCTGCTCAGAAATCAGTGGCAGCAGGAAGTCTCCACGCTGAAACTTCAACTATGACTTTGGTTTGGACTGAAAACTGCCTTCAAATACAAAACAACACCATTCAAACAATGTAAATCAAAGCATGATTAATCATGATTAACTGTGGAAGTGATGCAATTAATCATGATTTAAAAAAATTTATCTTTTGACAGGCCTAATATTATTATAATAATTGTTTTTAACAAGATTTTTTAAGCAGATTGTAGCATATTAAGGGAAACAGGCCCATCTGAGCAGATATATTGTAGATTGATCTGAAAGCCAGAAAACGCAGACTTTATGTACTGAGGTTTGAATATGACGCTATCTCAGTACAGGCAAACGTTTTCAAAATGCAAATGAACAGAAAGAATAGAGTTGAGAGCCTGTTCCTCTGACAGACAGGCCACTTTTTAATTGTTGCACCACACTTGTAGGTTATTATTGTGAAGTTCTGTTTTCTTCATCTCCTGCAGAGGAGTCTATAATCTCCTGGAGGCCGGGCTCGGTCCGCGCTGTGTGTCTAAACATGTGGCTGATGTTCCTTCAGAGCTGGGAGTAAATCCCTCCTCACGCTGCGATCAGAGTCCAAACTCTGATGCAGTTAAAGTAATTGAATCAGCGCTGGATCCATTTCCACTGATAGCTTCCCCCTCAGACACTGACACCTATTAAGGCCCTACCTGCACATGTTCCTGAATCCATCCCGCTCCGTCTTACCGCACGCAAAATCAAAGCAGAACAGAGGCGACAGAAAATCAACAGGCTGCTTGTTTACCGAGCGGCGGCTAAGGTAAGAGCTCCGGGGAGCTGACGGACGCTCTCTGACAAAATGAAATACCAATACCTGAGTCGCGCTCCACTTACACACCCTAAACAAACCTCTGGCAAGCATTGGAAAAATAATTACATGTGTCTGGAGCGCCGCTCGGCTGCTGAACGCCGGCTTTGTTGTCCCCACAGCTGCTTTGCAGGCTCAGTGCTCAGCGCTGTGTCGCTATAGGAGACAGTTTAACCTATGCAGAGTTCACAGTAACAGAGTGTCGCTCCTCCAGAGGATTCATTCATTCTGACAGACAGCAGTGTTGTTCCTTTTTCAGGTGTGATTGAGAAACATCGGACGGTCAGGGGTGTGCCTGGTTTTCTTCTGTTCCGTCCTCTTCCTCGCTGCTCTCCACTTCATTCAGAGAAACTGAGTAAAGAAAAGTGAGGGAGCACCAGCGCTGAAAATATGTCAGTTTATCTCAACGTTTGAGGAATTGATGATGTTTTAGCATAACGCTGCCATCGCCACGGCTCAGTGGAACACTGCTGTCTTTTATAGAGGCCATTTATACGCATTATGCTTGAGCCACATAATTTAACTGTGCCGACACAGAGACAAAGGTTGAGTGATAATTCTCAGCAGGAAAATGTCTCAGTGAAGATATAACACTCCGTTCTCATTCTGCACACCCCGTTGGCCCGGCAATGGCGTCATTTGTTTCTCACGTTAAGAGCCAGACTCTCACCTTCTTTTGGCTTTCCAGCCGCCGCCGTCCCGAATAAAGCAAGAGAGACCTGAGTGATTGATGGACATGCAGGGACCTCTGTGACGGCGTCTGACGCTGTGGACTCCTTCCGCAGGCTCCGGAGAGCAGGAGGTGGGCCGCTCGCTGGGTCTGAAGAAGTCCAGCTCGCTGGAGAGCCTCCAGACGGCCCTGGCCGAGATCACGGTGAACGGCGAGCTGACGGTGGACAGGCCGCGCTCGCGCATCATCCGGGGCCGCGGCTGCAACGAGAGCTTCAGAGCCGCCATCGACAAGTCGTACGAGAAGCCCGGCGCCGTCCCGCCAGACGAGGAGAACAGCATGGACACGGGTGAGTGGCCCATCGCTGCGCAGACCAGAAAAACATTCCTCCGTCACTTTAATGTAGGCCGACTGAACGCCGCCTCTCGCAGCGCTCCAGTCGCCAGAAACTTCCCAGGTTAATAACTCCTCCCGATGCGTGATGGATGCATGTGACACCGAGCATGTGTGCAGCTAGCTTCCACGCTCATTAATATTCACCTCAGTCGTGTAGAGAGGGATCGTAGAAACACGCTCTCCCAGGAGCTCACAACCACTTTAAGTACATTGCTGTGTTTTCACACAGAGAACACGCAACGAACAGTTTCTGATGTTTACCCACATCTGTCAGCTCCTCCTGCCTCCATTTGACTCACCTTGATTTAAAAAAACAGAAAAGATTCTCTTTTTCTTTTTTTGCATGTAATACAGAAGAGCTTTTGCCATGAAATATCTGCCTGTTAGCATTGAAATCATTAGCGTTTGTGTTTTGTATTTAGTAAGTGAAATGTTGCTCAGTTTAATTTGTTCCAGCAAATTCTGTGACTATTGTGCTAACTGTTAGCATGCCAATGGGTTTTCCCATTGAAGTTAGCATTAAGCTAACTGCACCTTTTTTTTTTTTCATATTGCATGTTGTGATTTACGGTGTTTGACGTCGTCTCGTCTGTGTGGAAAGCAGAATTCAGCCTTTAATCGGCCAGTCAGGAGACAAATCTCTTCTCTCAGACTTTATTTCAGACAGAGCTTCTTCACTCCTCTCCTCTATGCACATATATCTATGATTCTGAATATATGTCTATGTGCATGCAGCTTTCCTTGCTGATTGGCTGCTAGCCCTGCTGGGTCTGAGTGTAGCCACTCAGATGTTGCTGTATCATCCCATTTCACGCTGATCTTTTATCACTCGTTGGGTTCAAAGAAATATGATGGTGCCGATATTCATCAGCACTGAATATTGGCGCCGGTCATCGGCCCAACCAATGATTGGTCGATCGCTAGCTCGATTTCATCCGAGCAGAGTCTTAAGACGGGACGCGGCGAAGACACGTCTCTTTGAGCGAAGAGATCTGTCCCTTCTCCTGCCTGACAGAATGAAACGCACCAGATAGTGAGAGACAGCCGTCTCAGATTCTTTATTTATTTCCCTCCGACAGGTAATAACACCGCCACGCCACAAGAGTAATCACTCCATATAAATTTCTTTCACCATTAAAGGATTCCATTAAAAGAGCTGGGGGACATTTGAAAAAAAGAAGGAATTATTTGCCCGAAACGCTTTGTTCTCATAAGCTCTGTCGGCACGCCACTAAATACAGTCTTATCTCAACCAAGAAAAATGGGGAAAGCGAATGATTTTCCCCCCGCCGCTGTATATTGCATTCTCCCCATGATATTCAAATAACTCTGTTTTTCAATTTAGATAAAAGCAGCCAGTCTGTGCTCGTCACCGAGGTTAATAGTCAAAGTTGACAGATAAGCCTTGCCTTCCGCTGCTCCCAGACTTTTATTTACATAAAATAAGAATGTGGCTTCACCTAAAGAAAATGTGTCCCCACAAGATATCCCGCTGGGAAAAAAAGACGAAGAAACACACTTCCCCGTGTGCTACTCTGTGTCGCATTGTTTGAGGAAAAAAGAAAATCTGGCCGTTCTTTCATGACTGACAGTTTGACTGGTCTGTCATCACCTCGGCCCGAGCCGGCTCTGTTATTAAGGACAGGAGGTTTAATGGGAGAGCGACAAAACGCTTCCCTCTGGAAATTAGCCCTCAGGCTGTTGACACTTTCCTCAGAACTGCTGATTGAGACCGTCGCTCTGTTGTTTTGTTCCGTCGATGGCCTCGCCTCGTCTGATGGCGAAGCCTGCGTCAAAGAACCGAATTAAACAAAGTTCATTTTAAATTGATGGACTGTTGCCCTAAATAATGTAGAGGATGAATGAATGAATGAACTTGCAAAAGGAGAAGGCGGACGGGAAAAGACAGGACAGCAGCCTGTCACAAAGAGTCACCAGCACGTTCAACTTCCTGTTTCTGCACTTTTTTACATGATCTAAACATTCCACATTAAATTTGCGGTTTTGTTTTGTCGATGGACGAACCTCCACACACCTCCGCAGCATGCTCTCCACACACACCCCTCTCAGCCTGCGGCCCCCTGGGAGCCCCGGATTACAATGCTCAGTGTGTTATCTGCAGCCCGGCGTCATTAGGCAGCGGCAGCATTAGCACCATGCTAATCTCAGTCATTTCAATGGGCAGATCCGGCTCACGGCCGCCGTTCGCCGCCGAGGCTCTTAAGTGGACGATAAGCAGGCAGCAGATTGGGCGATAGCACCGATACCATCCAGGACCCACACCCAAATGGGTGGAGGTGGAGGGAAAAGGGAAGGAGGGGCGCAAATGAACAGTGTACTCTCTCTCTCTCTCTCTCTCTCTCTCTCTCTCTCTCCCCCTCTCTCTCTCACGTGTTGTGATTCCATTTCAGTAATTTCCTCTGAGATGGCAGCTGAAAAGACAAGAGCTGATAGCTCCACAGATCACAGGAGAAAACAAACCCCGCTGTTCATCCTTGAAATGTGAAACCCCCCCTTCACCCCCCTTCACTCCCGCCGTCAGTCCGCCTCTTCACGTATGCTGGAATCTACCTCCCTCCCTCACCACCAGCGCTTTTCTCTCCTCCATCAAAGTGAAGAAGTTGCAGAAACTGGAATAAGTTGTAATCTGAAGGACATCTACCTCCACATATCCGCAGCTCGCTATATCTGCAATTAACATACCGGCGAGCAGCCCCGCCTTTCTTTTTCAAGATTATTTAAATGTATAATTACTGACAGATTAATTACATTTGGCACATCGGTTCTGATTAGATGTGATGGAAACTTTGAGTTTAATCAACCTTGCATCACCTAAGGAGTTTGGTTCCAGTTTGATGTGTGGATTGAAATGAGTTCAGACGTAATTAAGCAGCTGCTTTGTATGAAGCTCGTTCTATTCAATCACATCGTCTTTTTTCCCGTTAGAAGAAGTTTTTGTCGTGATCTTTGTGAAATGTGCACAGCTGGAGTATCTGGAGGCTGGAGGCTGAGTGAGACAGTGCTCAGCAGAATCCCGTCCTCAGCGGGCGCGCTGAGCAAATATAGCCGCCGCTAATGAGGAGCAGGAATTCAGTGTGTTTTGTTCAAAGCCGCTGTACCTTGTGGGACACATTTCTTTATTTTAGGATAGATACTAATGAAAGAAGGAAGCTTGTGATTCTAACAGCTCCGGGGATCTGTGGGGAGTTTCTCATTCACACAGCGGATCGACTGAAACGGGATGCAGTTCTCATGTTGGGCCACTAGTGGGTGCTGCTGCACACGGACCAATGATCAGGCTTCATTCCCGTATCATCCTGTCTCTGCTCACCGTCCGTCTCGCGTCTTCCCTCCAGTGGACGAGGACACAGAGGGAAGCTCCCGGTCCATGTCGATCAGCGGCGACCTCGCCGTGGGGCCGAGTCCCAACGGAAGCCTCGCCGTGGGAACGAGTCCCAACGGGAACCTGTCCAGAGACGGCCGGCGTGGGGAGCGAGCGTCCATGAAGGAGAAGAAGAAACCGGAGCGGGACAGAGAGAAGGACAAGAGCAAACCCAAGAAAGGCGTTCTGAAGGGCCTGGGCGAGATGTTCAGGTAAGAACCGAACAGATCAACCCCCCCCAACCTCTGCGTGTGTGTGTGTGTGTGTGTGTGTGTGTGTGTGTGTGTCGCCCCGAGCAACGCGCTCTATCTGCTTTATTTAATTCCACTCGACACGTTCCCCGCCGGATCATACAGAATGAGAATGTGCTCTCAGAGCTAATCAGCGACCCCTCTCCTTGAACCCTGCGAGGTGTGCAGGGGGGGGAGGGGGGGGTATCGACCTCAAGGGCCTCTGGCACTTTTGAGCCAGATTATTTTTAATAAGGGCCCCATGTTTTATTCATAATCCCAGGCGTGCGCCGGCCTCGTATCCAAACACGCTCGGCATTTGTTAACCAGCAGACACCGTTCAGGACCGGATGGCAGAGCTGAACCCCCCCACTGCATGCTGGGATCGTTGCCCACGGCTGCTGCTCGTCACACACCCCTCAAATTTCAGAAGGAGCATCTTGAGAGACCACAGGAGGTGGGATCGTTCCGCTTTCAGCGTCTTTCAGGCAATCATCTCTTAAGAAAAACCACGAGACGTGCCGGCGGGTTTAATGGGGCTCTGCAGCTACGCAGCACTTCTCAGACATACAGAAGCAGCGTTTTCTGGAAAAAGGTTGTTAAAGTTCCACTTTCTGTTGGAAACTTTGGATGTTTCAAAGGTTAGATATCTGTCAAACAGGATCTGAAACCTCAAGACATCAGGGAGAAGGGGAAAGCTTTCAGCTGTTGGTGATCAGGGTTACGCCAACATGTTTGGTCCCAGTTTCATCTCCAGTGGTCCAGACTGGTGAAACACTACCAAATAACCTTAGAATTTATATGCTGGAGGTTTTCTTTGTGGTGGTGCAGACTGCACCTGAAGGAAATATCAATATTTTTACAAAAAAAAGTCAACCAAATTCATCCCGAAAACGACTCCAATCTGGACTAAATCCAGTTTTAATGAAACCTTCTGGTGTAAAACAGAGTGAAACGTTCATAAAGCTTCTCCTGCAGCTGCTGCATTATGGGTGTTTTTACAAACTCACCCTGCCAGCATGGCTTTGAGGCTAATGCTAGTTAGCTAGCGGTCATGGCAGCATCACTGATACCTGTGTTGGGTCGTGTTACCGTGTTGCTTCTCTGAACAAAACTTTTAAAAATTTGTTGATTTCTTGCAATTTTTACCTTTTGCTTGGTTCCTTCCTGGGCCGGATCGGAGCCATTAATGTTCTGGTTTTGACCCACGGGCCTTAAGTTTGACACCCCTGATCAGCCCATTCAGTATTTCTACACACTGGTCTGTTCTTCCACCTGATTCAGGAAGACATGTGGTGTTTGTTGAGTGTTTCTTCTGGAACAGGCTGAACCTGGACTGTTCTCTCCTGCGGGCCGTCCTCTCCACCAGCAACACGACGGGAGAGTCTCATTAATTATTTCATTTCGGCGCACATTTAAATACGGCATAAGTGAAGGGTGGGGGCGGTGCGGCAGTGATGGTGCCGTGAGTTGTTTTCCTGTGGATTACTTTAATGGGATTAGGCAGCGTATCGCGGCGCACGGCTCAGTAATGAACAATAAAGACGACAAGTGTGTTTCCAGGTCACGACTGAGGAATGCAGGAAGCTCACTCTGCTTCCGCCGAGGCGGATATAGAAGTCTGAAGAGAGGGCGCTGGTTTAATGAAAGCCGAGGCTCGAGCCGCAGGTTTGACCTTTTCCAGCAGCAGCTCAGCCAGATAGATTTCTGTTTCCCACCACGTGGCACGTGGGCCCTCTCTCTGCCCTGCTTGGCCTCATCATCGCTCCTCATTATCTTTGAGTGCCACGGCCACTTAAGAGTTGGCAGGCGGCAGGCCTGGTTGACTCCCCCTCACACACACACACACACACACTCAGACACACACCTCTGCTCCACACATGCAGCCTCTGAGCGTCCTGCCTGCAGAGCGGCTGTCGCTCCGGCTCCTCCACTCCTCTGTTCTCGTCCCGCTGCCAAAGTCTCCCCAAGTTTAGAAACAGCAAAGAACGAACGCGTCCCGTCGGATGCAAGAAGAAACTTTAAAAATAAAAAGCAAAATGCCTGCCGGTCAAAAAGAAAGTGGAAACTCTGTCTGTTGTCTTACTTTCTGCAGCTTCTGCAAAAGTTTTGACTGATTTCAGGAGGGAGAAGTTTCACTGCGAGCGACAAAGAGAGGAGCTGACAGCAGCTGAGGAACGGTTTACACTGTTTTCAGCTTTCTGTGCATTTTGGGAGTCAAGAACAATGTTGTGTGTTCTCCTGGGCCTGGTCCTGGTCCAGACCCTCCTGGTCCTGGTGGTTTCAGAGCTGACAGTCACTGTAAAAACACTCCAGCTGTTGATGTCTGTAGCGACTGGAACCGTCGTCAGACAGAACTCCCATCAGCAGCTGTCTGCTGTGAGCGTCCTCCCGTAGCATTAAAACATCAGAGTGTGTGTGACGGGGTTAATCCTCAGCACCGCTCGTCTCCGTGCGTCCCATTAGCCCATTAGCATAGCGTGGACAGTCAGCAGCCTCCTGCAGTCCTCAGCTCAGACATGTCTTCCGCCCACTGTCCTCCCTCTGAGGAGCCTTCAAGCAGCGAGCAGCATCCTGCCGTTTGAGCTCATTTGCATGCGAGCCTCCGGACGCGTAGCGCACGTCCACCTGACGGACGGGCTGATTGGGAGTGCATTAAGACCAGAGCCGGAGACGAGGAAGACGGCCTGGTATGGAGGGAGGGAGAGGGAGGAGGAGATAAATACAGCCAGAATGACTGAAACTGTGCAGAAGCAAATGGACCGCCTGAAGCTCAGCCGCCCCGATGCTCCACATTCATCCATTCATCTACTGGTGTGCAGCGCTGCGCCGTCCAGCAGCGTGTATCTCATCCTCTGATGAATGGACGGCAGAGGACGAGGAGGCTGCCCGGGGCGGAACAGCGCCACTGTTGTTCTAAGGCTGTCTGCTGCACGCACGTATCACTGCATCCAGTGCATGGCACACACACACACACACACACACACACACACACACACACACACACACCCCCGAGCCATCACGCATGATTATTCCTCTCCTTTCTACAGGATAGCATGTGATCGTTACTTTCCAGTCTTATCGGGTTTGCTGAGATGCTGGAAGCCCCGCCTGCTCCGGGGCTCCGTCGCTAGCATGCTAGCCGGCCTTCAGCGAGGCTAATGAGGTGTTTATCAGCTCCGTGACGGGCTAACGGAGCTTTGTCTCCATCACTTCACCCGGTTATGGTTCCAAACACTGCTAAACCAGAATTTGATGATATATTTTGCAATCCAGGAGACACGACTTTATATTTTAGAAACTGGATGCAGTTTACCGGAAGCAGACGGTAAAAACTGCATTGAAATCAACTTTTTCACACACTTTTCTTGACAGTAGTGAACACAGACTCTCAAGCTAGCTAATTCATCGCTAGCAGACTAGCGTTAGCCTCAAAAACATGCTCTCAGGGTCAGTTTTTAAAAAAAGCATGGAAAAAGCCACAAAATGAAACACATACAGGAGGTTTTTTTTTCTTGGACATTTTGTTGTGTTTTGCACCAGAAAGCAGTAATTGACCCCTGAACTGAAGGACTGAAGCCTCTGCTGTAAAGCATGACAAATTGTTTTTATGTTTGAATGTTTCCAGCGTTCTGCAGTCAGAATGGTCCTGCTGGTTACTTATGTGAGTTCCAGGTTAATCCCACAGTTTCATCTACTCTCAGGGTGTCAAAAATGAGGCATGTGAGCCAAAACCGGCCCACAAGAGGCTCCAATCTGGCCCGCAAAGCCACCAAACAAACTGTGAAACTGAGGAAACATTGATTTTTGAAGAACATTTCTTAAAACAATGCTGAGTTTTTAAAACTAGCAAAATTCAACAGCTATAGGGGAAATTGTTTGGACATTTCACTGTTTTCCTCCAGTAAATATTATTAAAGCTGGCTTTATGCTGAGGTTGTATACTCTTTTTTTGAGTAATTGTTTGGTTTTGTGAAATAAAGGCTTTTTTCATTCTGCATAATCTGTGTTAGATCAAAGAAAAATTTTAAAAGCTCACTCAAGTCGAGTCACACGGATCTGATCAATAGTAGACTAATAAATTCAGTAAAGAAATTCTCTCAGTCCGGTGGGATTTGTCAGTATTGCCGCAATAAGAATGTTCCTAATAAAAGCCGTTCATCATGACAGTGTAGTAAAGTTTTTACATGTAAGTTTGTTTCTGAGAGGCTGTGAGAGGAGGAGGAAGGACGGGATGGGACTGGGGAGCTGGGAGGTGGGGTGGGGGCGGAGGACGAGCGTGAGCGTGTGCACTGGAGTGAACTGGGACACCGAGGGAGGGTGGGAGAGGAGGATGAAAAGGAAAGGCAGAGTGGTGGGGGGGGGGAGAAGGCAGTCACGGCATCGTGCTGCTGTCTGCCTGCAGGGAGCGTCCAGGAGCTTCCACTGGGTGTGTGTGTGTGTGTGTGTGTGTGTGTGTGTGTGTGTGTGTGTGTGTGTGTGTGTGTGTGTGTATTCAGGTGCATGTGAATTTGCATGTTTGTGCACATGGAATGCATATTTGCTCGTGTGTGTAGATGAAAAGACGCGTTAATGGGCTCTGGCATCCCCCCCCCTCCAATCTGATAAGTGGCATGCCTCACGCCGAGCCATCAGCCGACACTGGAGCTGAGTGTGACATCCCCCCCCCCCCCCTCCCCCCGGCCTCCACCCCCCCCCCCCCCCCTGGGAGTTTGTTTGTGCGCCTCCTCCTCCCCACTCAGGACTGCGGAGGGGGGGTCGCTCTCCATCCTTCCATCTTTATTATTCCTCGGCGTTTAGGGATCACGCTCGCCAGTGCACGTGCACGTGCGCGGCCGCGCCGCCGAAGGCGAGCGTCCTCCTGCATGAGAGCGGGTCGTTAGCGTGTTGCCGTGCGGCGTCCCGCCATCCGTCTCCTCCTGCCGCTGATGGCGGTTTGATCGTTAGCACGCCGACGCCACACACACACACACACACACACACACACACACACACACACATCGGGAGCATGCCTGATGGATGCAGCACACACACACTCTTTCCTGAGTGTAACACCCGCCCGTCAGCCTCTCCTCTTGCCTCAGCACACACACACACTCCACACACACGCTCACATATGCTTGCAGGATTATGCCACAGTTGATCTGGAGCCAGCAATTAGCCGCCTCCACATGCGGGCCCTGACATCTGCCGAGAGTAATCTGAGAGAAGATGATCATTGTTCCGCTCTCCTCTGCCTCGCTCGTCGTAGCGGCGTCTGTGTCGGGTTGTCGGAGGCGGACGTCGGCGCCACGCCGGACCCGAGCGGCGGCGAGATCGTCTCCTGTCCGGTCAGGAAGCACCTGTAGCTCCCGCTGATCCTCAGCTCTGCTCTCCCTGAGGATCGGCTGGGAGGAACTCGGACAGCTCGTCTGCTCTCTCTCTCTCTCTCTCCCTCTCTCTCTCACAGATAAATATTTCAGAGGCGACTCAGCGGTGAACTTTGGCAGTTTTTGCCGAGTGCAAAGTCATGCCTCAATATCACCTTCAGATGGCTGAAAGCTAAAAGAAATATCATGTCGCCGGGGGCAGCGGGGAGGGAGCCGCTCGCCTTTTCAAGTTCCCCAGAAAAACATCTTTCTCAGAAGACCCCCCCCCCACCCCCCCGCCCCCCCGCCCCCCTCCAGCCACCGTGTCAGGGTTCATGCATGATCCCCCGACTTTAGACGGGGTCGTCTTCATCTCTTTTCTGCTTTGGTCGGTGAAGTCCCTGCTTTCACAGAAGTCCTCTGAAAGTGACATGCCATTACTCTCCTGCCAGTCACGGACCAGAGAGGCTCAGCGGGGGGCCAAACGGCTAACAGCAGAAAGCCCCCCGCCCCCCCGCCACAGAGAAGATTAGCGCCACTGTCACAGGAAGACGGCGGCAAGAGATGAAAACAGTAAAACAGGAAAATGACGGCAGGTTAAAGGCAACAGCTGAATGTTAGAGTCTCATTTCCATGAGGGGCGGCCGGAGTGGGGGGGGGCTGATGGGGGGGGGGGGGGGGGGGGGGGGTCTGGCTGTCCGGTTACACTTCCTCTGCTGTTGGCCACTCGATGCAAATGTGATGGGGCAGCTCTGAAGGCCCGGTCAGAGCGCCGCAGTAATTAGGTTTAGAATGATCCTGCAGCGCTGCAAGAGAGGCCTTGATGTGGAGGCCAGTGTGTGTGCGTGTGTGCGTGTGTGTGTGTGTGTGTGTGTGTGTCTGTGTGTGTGTGTGAGGTGGTGTTGCACGATGGAGTTAATTGAATCTGAAATCTTGTCGGGCTGAAATGAGATCCAGCGATGTCTGGCACGCCGCGCCTCCTGCAGCGGCTGCAAACACGGCCGAATTCATAAAGTGTGTTATTAAAGAGCTGAAATGAAGTGCAGCGGCGCAGCCCTCCATCCTCCACCGGGCCCACGGCGGCGGGTTCTCCGGCCGGCCTCCGCTCTGCGCCCGGCACCGCTCCGTCTCCTCAGTCCGCTGTTCCTCCGCCATTTGTTTTTTCGCACCTTGACTGACGTCTGTTGTGTTTCGCCCGGGCTGCAGATCGCTTTGATCAATCGGAGGACGGCTGATCGACTCTCAGAGGAGAGGCGCTTTTGAAAATAATGAGAAAACATTAAGAACACGTATATGGACCTGAGAACGGCGCCATCCCATTTTGATTTTTTTTTCTAAATGGTACAAATGAACGGCGAACGCCCCCCACGCCGTCTCCACCCCAGCATTAAACCGCTTTAAATGTATGTGTTGGTCCGCGGACGGGAAGCATGGTCTGAGATGAATTAGGGATGCAGCGCCTGCTGGATATTACGGAGACAGAGGTGAGAAATGCTCATGGGAGAATCTATTTGTTTCCCCCTATGCTCCATGCAAATGAGGCGGCGCCGCCGCCGCCGCAGCGGAGTCATTACCAGTCTGCTCAGCCATCCGGCGGCTTAGCATGTAATGAAACACGGGCCTCTGGCTGAAATGACCTTTCCCGTTCGCCGCGCCGCCGCCCGCAGGCGCGCACACACCTCGACACGTTAGCGAGAGGATGGCTGCTGGGAAAGAGACAATCGGGGGGAGGCGGGGGAGGGCAGGGGGCCGGGAAAATTGCTTCTGAATCACAAAGGTAATATCAATCGATGTTGAATTACACTTCTGATTTCCATCAAAGGCAGCCAATTAAAGCCTGGAACCGTATTATTCATGTTCCGCCTGCGTCTTGACATGTGTTCGGCATGTAAAGAGAAAAGGCCTGTTTTCTCTCTCTGTTGTTTTCTGGCGCTTTCAGTTTGCGCTGTCAGATAGACGGAGGATCTTTTCATGCTCCGATCAGGATTTCGCTCCTCGCCGCGTTTGTCATGAGAGAATCTTAATTGGGTTCTCAGTGCCGCACCGACATGTGGGAATCTAAACTCCCGTCTAGAGGAGTCGGGGCTGTTTACTGGAACACGCTGCTGCTCTTAAATTCACTCTGTTTCACCAAAGAGCTTCACTCTGACAATTCAAAGACATTTATTCATTTGTAAGATGAGTTGAGTCAATATTTTCTGGTCAAAGGTCAAACGTCAAGGTCACTGTGACCATATACACTCTTTCATTTTATTTCATTTTTATTTCACCAAACACTGCGTGATAGTCACCTGTCATTAACCAGTGATCAGCTTCCTTGTGGTGGCGGCTGGCCGGAACTCCAGACCTCCAGACTGACTGAAAAATATCTTTCCGACTGTGATCATGTCAGCGGCTGCTGTGGCCTTGGTATCCGGGTTACTGTGGTGTGCGTCTCACCTTTCACCTCACTCTCTTAACTTCCTTCTCTGGACGAGCTGTTTGGATCCTGCTGTGAGCTGAACTGGTTGAACATGTTCACTCCGACTCCAGACTGGCCCGATCAGGTTCTAATGGGCCTTGGTTGCGTTGGTTGGGTTGAACTTTGACCCCTGGCAGTGTGGTGAAGTTGGTTCGGAGGATGGGACGGATGGATAAAGTCACACTTCTTCCTCTTCTGCGCTTCCTGTCATGCCGTTTGTGTGTTTAAGTGCAGAGAAAGTTCAGGGTACTTCTTGGAGCTGAAGCCATCCATCAGCATACGTGTGACTTCGGCTGTTGATATATTTTGTGTCGTCCTTATACAATTGATTTTGTTGCTTAATAAATGCTCTAAGCCGCTCTTATAATGTGATTTACGGCCGAGCGGTTCTGTTCCTGTCAGAGTTCCTCCCGGCAGCCTCATGCTGCTGGAGGAGGGGAGTGTCCGGGGTTATTTATCTCACCCCTCTGCTGATGTACGGTCACTTCTCCTGAGATTCCTCAGGATTCCTCCTCTTGCTCATCCTCACTTTATTCCCCATTACTGTCAATCCCTCCCTCGCTTCAGCCCATGTATCTGCACTGGAGCCCCCCCTCCCCCCCTCCCCGGCTGCCCTGGAGATTCATCGTGGCATTGACAGAAAGACCTCTCCCGCTTCCCGCTGAATGCTGGGAGGGATGTTCATCACGGATCAGCGGCTCCGCTGCCTCCGTCCTCCAGTGGGTTCAAACACACATCCCGGCCGGCGTGCGTCTCGCAGTCTGACGTTCAGGAGACGGGAAGACCCGCCTCCCGTCCTCGCCTCGCAGGGAACCGGGCGCCTCGTTGATCTCAGGACTCATCAGGATGCAAAGCAGTTTGGAAACAGGATGGATCCTCAAACTGGAAGACAAGAAGTGTCCTGAAGAAAACTAATCTGACACAATCTCAGGCGGAAGCGCTTGTGTTTACGTCGCTCTCAGTTTTTGCCACAGTCCCGGAACGCGGCGCTCCCTCGGCCTCTCGCTGAGCGCCGGCGTTTGAGGCGTGGAGCAGCAGGAGGGCCGAGGACACGGACGGTGGCAGTGATCAAAACGGCCCGTTAGGGAAGCAGCGTGCCGTCCTGTATCTAGGTCACCGACCGGAGCGCTCCTTCCTCCTCCTCCTCTTCCTCCTCCACTCCCTGCATGCGCAGAACGTTCCGGCGAGGCGTTCGCCGCGTTAGCTTGTGAGCTGGTGTGTTTTTGCACAGTTTGCGGCTCATCCAGGCGTCGGAAGGCCGATTATGCCCGCATGTAAAGCGAGAGAATGAGAGTGTGTGTAAGATGATTACAAGTTGCGGCGGAGTCTGGATTGGTATCCCAGCGTCCCTCTGGAGCTGCTCCGTGCGAGTCGTCCTTCAGGAGACTCCAGGCGCGCTAACGAATGGACGTGCGAATGCGTTTAGACTGTTTATTTGTGTTGTAATGAGAGGCTTTAATCAGGGGTGTCAAGGATTTAAAGCGCTCCTCGGAGCGTGTGCACAAACAGCCCTCCTCCCCGCCGGCCTCGGAGCGCCGCCGCCGTGATTTATGTGCAGCATTAAAGGCAATCATGTCGGGCCGAGCCGCGTCCTTTGTATCGCGCAGCAGGTTTGAAATATAGAAAAGCCGGGCTGTCCCTCGATACCACGGCGCGCTCACCACCGTAAAACACCCCGGCGCTGGGATGTGAAAAATGAGCTCAGCGTATGAATGAATAAATGAATGAATGAATGAATGAATGAAGGCTTCTTATTCCTCACTTCGGTGGAACGCTGATGGAGAGTTTTTCACACACACGCCTCGTTTACACCACAACGCTGCTGAAACAGAAGTTTTTAAAACTGCCCTCAGGTGGAACTTTCTGGAAATGTTCTGGTGTGAAGAGGAAACTAAAAGGACGCTTGTTTCTGTGTCATGTTTTCATGTTGAACAGGCCTGAATCAGCTCCTCAGTCGAGAGTTTAAATCCCGTCCTCGTCCTCAGCTTCCAGGCTGCCAGAGTCTGTTTATCTGCATTCTGTCTGCTCTCTGCCTCTCTCTACAGAAAAACATTTCTCAATAAGAACGGATTAAGTCTGATACTGCTATTTAAAAAAAATCTACCATCCTCCTACACACACACACACACACACACACACACCCAAACAAACAAACTGAGTGGAAGCACAATAGATAATCTGCAGGCTGGGATGCCACCCAAAAATAACCCTGCGGCAAAATGTGACTGACCGTTCTGCACAGAATGTATTTCGGTTCCCTTTATCTCCCTCTTCCTCTTATTTCAGGGCTTCAGGTTTGCTGAAGTGGCCACGAGGCTGTTTGTCCTCGGCTATCTGTGCCGACGAGACCGGCGCTGGATGCGGTGGTTGATCAGTGAATTGGACACAGCAGCAAGCTCGGCAAACGGCTAAAAAATAAAACAGTGGAAGCCAGAGAGACAAATTGTGAAAGAGAAGCGTGAAGAGAGAGGGAGGGAAAAGCAGAGAGTGACATTAAAGGGAAGAGGAGACGGCGGATTCAGGGCTGGAGACAGATTTCTGGAAGTGTGGCTTCGCTTCAGCTTTTCTAACATCTCGATTTCCTCTTCACGGTGAGCAGGTTCGTCTTTAAAGACCCTGAAACTGAGCCGTCCCTGAATGTGACGCTCTCTCCCTCCAGCCGCCGGTCGACCTGAGAGGTGTAGGAGTTTGTGTTGAGAGACGTTCCTCCTCCACGTTGCGCCGATGAATCTCCGGCTGCAGCCTCTCTGTCCGGGATCTTTAGGGAAACCCTTTCCTGAGGTGGAATTTCAGATTCTGGACGTTGCAGGGTGGAGATAATGAGTTCTGCTGGGAGGTAGATAATGGGCGAGATGGCCGAGCGCGCTCCGTGCCTCTCCCCGGGACGCCGGGGCAGGCGACAGCCGGACGAGGCCTCTCGCCGATAACCAGCGTCCTCTAATGCCTGCTAATGACCGCCGGGTCACCCGGCCATTCCCACCGCAGAGCCCCCTCCTCTCTCAGTCACTCGGTTTTATTATTCTGGCTTTTTGCAGGATTCCTTCGGTGTTTCTCGCCCCGGTGGAGAGTGTTTACTCACCACAGCTGTAGCCGGCGAGGAGGAATGACAAACGGAGGCCTCCTAACAAGGCGCGATTAAAATTACATGTCACTGTCAGTGTTTGGCCCGGGGCGCAGCGCTGCCTCCTACTGACACCTGAAAGGACTGGCGAACACGAAAAAAAAAAAATCCTGTGTTCATCTCAACAGTCAGACCACCTGACAACGCTGAAAAATAATCCCAATCAATCAGCGACGCAGCAGGTTCAGATTAGACTCTCAAAGCTTTCTGACGTCGTGCCTCAGATCTTTCCCATGATTCTTAAAACGTTGGTGTAGGCAGGAGGATAAAACCCAGTTTCCATGTGCCACGGCAAAAACCAAATATACCAGATAATTATGGGAGTTTTCACAAACTGCACGGCTTTGAGGCTCATGCTGGTTAGCTATCCTTCATGGCAGCATCGCTGAAGTCGGAGTTTGGGTTTTAGGAAAAGTGTTTTAAGTTTAAACCGAAATCAGTTTTGAAGAAATGTTCACCATCTTCTTGGCCAGGTTGGCACCGCTTGCGGGCCGGAGTTGGCCCACGGGCCTTATGTTTGACACCCCGGATCACTTCCATCTTCAGTCCAGTAGAGAGTCATATGCAGAAAAGGAAGCTGGAGTCAGAAGCAGACTGGATGCTGCAGCTCCTCACTGCACCTTTTCTTCTCTGCTTCTTCACATCAACACGATGGCGATGATGTTTTTCAACTGAGAGGGGAAAAAAGCATTTAATTATGGGTCTTTATAGATTATCACCATGGAATTTGGAGGTATTTCTTCTCCTGTGCTGAGGTTGGTTGGAGGCGAGCGGCTCAGACGCCTGTCGCAGGCGGGGAGGGAGGAACTTGGCCCGGGAGATCTGGATTAACTTTCAGGTTGGCCGAGCAGAAACCGTAATGATTCTCTCAGTCTCCCCTTGAAATTATCTCCTCATCACTTACTCAGATTGATAGATGCAGTGTGCTCCTCTCTCTTTCTGCCTCACCTGCTTCCGTTTGGAGGTCTGAGTGATGCTGGGAGATTTCCCGCCTCGCAGGCGGAGGTCGGCGCAGGCGGCCCGGCTCGTCTGCGAGCTTTATCTGCCGCCTCCTCTCTCTGCCGGCACGGCGCAGAATTCCCCACGGAAGATGTCAAAACAGATTAGCTTCCTTCAAAATCAACTCCCCAGATTAAACGATTGCAACAATCAAACTGGCTTTGAGGCTTTGCATAATTTACTTTTTCTCCCTTCTCTTTGGAAATTCTCTCTTCTGACTCGTCGCTCCTCTGTTGTGTTGCGGCCTTGAAGTATGATTACTGTGTGAATCGATGGAGATGATGTATGAGGCATCCAGCGCCTGGTATCAACCCTCCTGCTGTCTGTGATGTATGATGACGCCTGGTGCTGAATGGCGCTCCGATTCACTCGGCTTTTCTAGTAAAAGCAGAAACGCGGCTCAGCCTGACGCTCGGCTGTGTTTGTAAGTGTTTTATTTATTACGCGTGCGTTAAACGCTCGCGTTTAAATCTCAATCTCTCATCGCGGCAGCCGCCATCACGTCATTAATAAAGCAAATGTTATGTGCGACTGTCACATGCGGGATAACACGCCGTCCAAATGCGATTTGATAGCCGAGCTGTCGCGATCGGGGCCAAACGCTGATAGATGGCGGCCCAGAAGTCATAAATATCCCACACATCTGTCAGCGTCCTCTCCCTGCATCTCTATGCTCCCCATCAGATCGGCCTCCGCCCAGACCTCTGGCTTATCGGCGTCACCCGGCCGCTGCGTCTTCCTCTGCGTCTGTGCATTCACCTGCTGGTTGCTCAGGAACGCGCCATTAAACCGGCTTCAGTCCGGTGGACTGGAGCGGAGAGAGAACCGGGGCTTTATGAGGGTGTTAATGGCGTCCTGGGCTGAGGCGGAGACGTGGCGCTGCAGCCGCCGCTCACACAGCGACCCCAACGCTTATCTAACACCAGTATTGTAATCCAAAGGTTTACTTCCTGTGGAAAATACTGGAAAACAAAGGCTTGACTGAAGCGATGCACTGCGACACGTTCTCACGAGTTTAAGACACTGGTGCTGCATATGTCTGTACGGTTCCATCTGTAAATGTTTATTTCGACTTTATCTTGGTTCTTAAACTTTCCAGGACGGTGTGTTTGCTCCATTCCGTCTCCGGCCGCCAGTCGATACCTGATTACCGTCCTGCTGGGCGCTGCTCTGACGCCGGTCCAGATTAATGCCACGCTGCCAGGACTTCTGGACGGAGTCTCTTCTTCTCACCGACTCTGATGAACTCCCGGCCGTTACCGGGGCTCGTCGGCCGCCCGCCATTCCTCACATCAGACTCTTATCACACACACACACACACACACACACACACACACACACACACACACACACACACACACACACACACACACACACACCACACACCGAGTCCCCTGCCCCTCCATCCCCTCTTCACTGATGTCCATCCAGAAAGTTTGCGGCTGAAGTTTGCCTCCCGTGAGGTGATCTGATGTTTGCTTTTAATTTTTGGGGAGCGGTTGGTGAGAGAAAGATGATGTGGAGAAAAATGATGTGCATTTCCCCAGAGGAAGTTAATGAAAGTCCTTGAAGTGCGGCGAGAGAAGCTGTCACCTGCCGCCGTGATAGATAGCAGGCTCGTTATTACTAGCGTTCGCAGCCCGGCTGCAGTTTTATGGCTTTCCTGAGCCATTTGTTGATTAATTAATCAGGTAATGTGAGCTATCTGCGCTCCCAACGAGCCCACGTGTCGCCCCCGTCCCCGTCCCCGTCCCCGTCCCCGTCCCCGTCCCCGTCCCCGTCCCCGTCCCCGTCCCGGTGCAGATCTCCCACCCGGCCTCAACGCGCTCGCAGGATTACATTCCAGCCCCCGCCACAGAAAAGCCCCTTTTGCACAAAACGCCGGGTCGCTTTTAATGTAAAGTAGAATAATAAACATCGGTGAGGGAGCCGGTCTCCCACTCCATGAATATATTTGCTTCCCCCGGCCCAGAGTCAACCTTGTCTGATGTAATTTTTTCAGCTTTTAGAGAAAGTTTTCAAACTGTCAAATAAAGCTGCGCTGCGAGGAAGGTAAGAATAAAGCGGGAGAGGCTGGCAGGCTGCGGCGCTTAATGCTCTCTCTGTCAGGAATCGAACAGGACGGCGGAAAAAAAAATCACAATCAGTGTCTGCGTGAACAATGGAGGAGCGGCGAGCCACGTGACGGCGTGTAAACACCGTGAAATACGCTGCTTCTCCAGCGCCGTCACCGGGCCTGACGTCTGCGCCGCTGTTACCAATCTTTATGTTTACAGTCATAAAACATGCAGTGTTTGCAACACTCTCTTTTTTTTTTACACTCACATGTTTGAAAACAGCTTTAAACAGAGCGGGCCGTCGAGAAATAAACACGTTTCCAGTAATCCGATCTTTAAACATTGACATTCGCTGGCTGGATTTCTGTTTAGCAGCTCATGAAAATGTTTCTTTTCCCGGTTTATATCCAAACCGTCCTGTAACCAGATGTTCCCCGCCTGCTGACAGAACCTCCGGCTGGCGGCTCCAGGTTCTGAGTCAGCAGAGGAGACGATCTGAGCAACGGGCTCGAAACCACGTCTGATTACACGGAAGTGGCGTCAGATGGGTTGTTTTGTGTTAAGATAGCGGCATTATAACTTTCAAATTAACCTTTTTCCACTGTTGTGATGTGTTGTGTGTATATTTTTTTGCAAAAACCAAATAATTACTCTTCCCAAAGATACAGTTTCAACAATAAGTTCATTTTAATGAAACCTTCTGGTTTGAAATGCAGTCGAACGTCCAGAGATCTCCTCCTGCAGCTGTTTCATTACGCACGTTCGTACAAGCTCACCCTGATGTTTGACTTTGGAGCCTCTCGCGAGCCGATTTTGGCCCACGGGCCTTGTGTTTGACACCCCTGATCTGAACTGTGACACAGAGAGGAATGGACTCAGGAGCAGAGTTTGGCTCTCCTGGACGGCTCCTCATCGTGCCGAGCGGAGGCTCCTCAGACGGGAATTGGCTCGGTTGAGTTATCTCTTCATATGACTTGATGTGCTCTGATTGAATTTTTGTAAGAGACGCCAAGTTATTCCTTCAATAAGAGAGCGGGCAGTGGCAGAGACTCCCCCCCCGAGCCGTCTCCTCACTGCAAACCCAATCTGGAGGTTTTGACAGTTTGACACTTTAATTTCCTTCTGAGCATTTCACCTGAAGTTTTGTGGACAAAGGAAGAGCCGCGCTCCTGTGGAAGAAAAATCCATATTGGGGTTGGAATTATTAAAGCTGGGGCCTCGGTTAAATCCTCACCTGTCGTCTCCTCAGGTTCGGAAAGCACCGGAGGGACGAGCAGCCGGAGGACAGGGTGGACAGGAAGAGCTCGGGGAAATTTAAGGCTGAGGACGTGCAGGCGACGGAGGAGGAGACGCTGAGGATGAGGCTGGAGCAGGAGAGGTGAGTCCCCCGCTAACCGGCCGGCCATCGGAGACGACGCACTGCTGACCGGGAAATTAGCAAACGAGCTCATTAGCCAAATGGCAGAGCCAGGTCGTGTGATTCTGGGAAAGCACTCAGATGTCAATTTGTGAAACGTCCCTTTCTTTTATATCGGGACATTAAATAGATCATTTATGGATTGTTGTTGCCGGTGCCGTTCGGAGGCGCTGGCCTCCTAATGGCGCTCCGAGGCCCCCGTGGACTCAGCCTGATTGAATGGCGCTCATTATAATAGCGGGATCGATGGAGCCCGGCGTCGGGCCGCGCCCGCCGCTTCGGCCCGGCTGTTAATCGCTCAAGAATACACTCTTTCTTCATTTTGTCCGCTCCGTCTTGGCTCGCCGTCCTCCGGCGTCTTGCAGACAGGAGGCCGTCTGGGAGAATCAGGCGGGCCGTCGGTCCTCCTGGTTTCATTCTCTCCGGCGCGTGGCGAGACAAAGACCGCTTCCCCGCTCCATTGTTCCCCGTCGGCCAAATGAACTCCGTAATCAAACCGCTGTCGGTAATGGCGGCTAATTGAATAGAGACAATGGGGCTTGATGGCGCCCCCCCCCCCCCCAGAGCAAGGCGTCGAACGCTGCAAACACAAACAGGCGCGACCAAGACAGCCCTCGACAAAGGCCCCCTTCCTGCTGAATGGAACATCTGGAGAGGCAGGGCGCCGTGTCTTCACCGCATTCAGCCTCTGCTCAGAGTGGCGGGCCCCCCCGGGGAGGGCGGGGGCCCCCCTGGCTTCAGGCCCAACACATTTCGGAGACCCGCCGGCCCGCAGACCGCTCGCTCTCTCTGAGCGCCATCCAGCCGTCAAATCCCCAACACACACTCCGTTCGCGTCCCTCCTCCACCCCCGCCGCCGCCCCCTTCCTCTTCTGCCACGCCGTCTCGTTCCCCGTCCCCGGCTCCCATCCCCCGTCCTGGCCCCGCTCCCCGAGTCCCATCTCCCCGCCGAGCCCGGATCGCCCTCCCCTGGGGGAAATTGTGGAGGGCGATAATAAACCGACCTGCTGCAGAGCCAAGTCCATGTTCAGAGACGTGGCGCAGAAATCCATCGCCGCGGCGTTTTTAGGTGAGATTGGACGCGATCTGACTGATCACCATGTTGACTCAGAGGTGAGGCTGTTTCAGAATTCCAGATGTGACGGTACGGCTGAAGCTGGCACTGAACAGCCGGCGCCGCGGCAGCAGCACCCGGGATGGTCCCCAGCCAAACCCCCCCCCGCCCCGCTCGGCTGACGTTAACGGCCATTAATTCGAGCGGACACTTCTGACAGGGGCTTTTAGCGATTCAAAATAGGAGTCGAACAAGAGGTGAAATAGATTAATGCGTGAAAGCTTCCCCTTCCAGCCGGCGGCGAGGCGCTGGATTCGCTCCTGTGTTTAAAACTCCGACCTTCATATGATTCCGGCAATTTACAGCGTGGCCTGTGGCCGCTCCCTGAGAGCAAGGCAGCGGTTCAACGCCGACAGCCCGTCGGCCCGTTACGGACTGAGGATGATGAAGAAGAGGGTTCATGAAGTTGGCTTCATCAGCAGAGTGCAGAGCGGCGGCTCTGATTGGCCGCCGTCCTCACTCCTGCGGAGCGCCGGGCGGCCTGCGCCGCTGAAGCTTCTATCAGTCTGTGACTTATCTCCACGCCGGCTCGGGCCGGCCCGGGCGCCGCCGCGGCGCACAAAGCCCACCTGACAACGCCGCTCCTCCATCCTGCGCCCCGACTGAACTCCATTCTCTCCGTCTTTCTCTGCGGCGGCTGATTATGATGTCCATCCTGTCTTATCGGCGCCGCTCCGCTCGGCTTCTAATCAGCGGCCGGCACTCCACTGCCACTCCGCCTGTTCTCCCCGGATCCCCAGACCACAGCACAGCGGCTCCCCGTCTGTTTCTTCCTCCTCCTCGACAGCCGTTTGCCTCCTCCTCCCGGTTGCTGCTGAGTCGGGCGACTAGCACTTCCTTTACATCAAGATAACTCTGCAGCGCCTTATGAAAACCACACCATGTTTCAGCTTCGCTTCAAAACATTCGTCCATCTTCATCTTACAAACTCTTTCTGCCTGATTGAATGAAAAAACCCGATCTGCTGCACAGAAGACCGTCTCTGCTCGCTGATTGTCGTCCCACTTTGTCAAACCGTCTCATTATTTCGTTCACCTTTCGGATCCTCATTTGCATGAGGAGTTCAAAGGAAGTTAAGCTGGCTGATTGTAAAGTCTGATTACATTGGTAATTATATTGATACCTACAGAAAGCTAATGTGATTATTATGACACCGGGAACTCACGCCGCAGAGCGTGGGACAATTATCTTGGTGATTGCTCGGCGCCGCTCGGGGCCAGAGGAGCAGCCGAGCCGGAAGTTTGAGATTCTTCACGCGGGAGTCATTTGCTGCTCTTAGATTGGGTTCAGTTACATTCTGCCCTCCGTCTGCTCTTCAGAACAGTCGAACATGTTCTGATGAAAAGGAGCCAGAGAGCAAACTCCCTCTGTTTCATCGTAACAATGCCTACTGAAGAGGCGGCCGTCCAAACTTCTCAGTGTGCCGACTTCAAAATGAATGTTTGAGAGTAAAGACAACCCCCACCTCCCGTCCCCGCACTCCCCAGTCTGTTTATTTATTTTTTTGTTCCCTTGTCTCCTCTGGGTAGATAAAAGATTGACAGACGTATGGAGGAGTCTGTTTGCTCTGGACTCACTGCCAGAGAGGAAGGGCCGGAGTCCGCAGCGCTGCTCCAGAGACGCTGCCGTCCCTGTAATTAGCATGAAACTCCGCGGCGGACCTCGTCGTCCCCCCCCCCCGGCTGGCGGCGTTAAAAGCCGCTGTGGCCTCTTCACTAACCCGCAGACTGCTGAGCGGAGCGAGGCACGAGGACGAGGGCTGGTAATTGGGGCTGAGCGGTAATAACGTGTTTAGTGTGTGTAGCACCTTCCTTAATGTTAACACGCCGCACCATTAATTGGCTAATGGAGTATGTATGGTACAGTGCAGGGGAGCTGGGGGGGGCAGGCTGCTGGAGAAGAAGACAGTCGGCAGGTTTGCTCTTAATGAGAGTATTAGGCGACAGAGGAAGAGCTCTGGAGCTGTGATCATGACTTCTGCCGGCGTTCCGGTTCTGTTCCTGAACTCCTGCGGCTGGAATCAGAACATCTGAGGGAAGGAAGACTTCTGACGGCAGCAGGGAGAAGTCAAGTCGCCTCGTCTCGGAACACCCCGGCTGTAACAGCGAAGCTCTCATGATCGACTCGTTTTCTGTGAAAACTGGTCTGTGCAAATCAGCATATTAAAAAAAGAATGTATGAAAATAGATTTCAAGATTTGGGAAAATGATTCTCATCACGGTGTGGATTCATTGCAGTCTGGACTGTGATTGGTGCTTCGCCTTCGTGGCCACGCAGCCTTGTGTCACACTAATCTGTGGAATGAACTTTGGAGTCTTTTTAAACGCCAGCTGGGCGCAGAGAGACTTAACGCCGTATGATTGGCCGGTTTTTCTCCCTGACAGCCAGAGACCGGGCTGGAATTGTTCTGTCGCACCGGAGTGACAGGCTGCGGTTGTGGATGTGTGTTCTCCACACACTCACACACAAACACACCGATCCTCTCGACAACGCCAGCAGCCTCGACCTCCCTCTGAGGACAAGCTTGGATCCGTCTCTTGACTCAGTCAAGACTTTGCTTGTTGTTTTATTGTTATGCACCTATTAGCGTCCTCCTATCAGACTCCTGAGGCCCGGACCAGAAGTCTCTCTGATTTAGTTTGACGCTGCCCGTCTAGCCGAGGCCATTATCTCATCACGAACGTCGATATTGTTCTCCTTATGAATGTGATTAGTCTGAGACGCTGCAGGGTCCTCAGCTCCCAGCGGACTTCCCTGAACCTGCAGTAACATCATCGTCTGCCCCTTCCTGGCATGGATCTGACATCACTGCAGCCAGATGGCGGGTGAAAGGGCTTCTGGGAGTTTGTGTCTTCTCTTTTTTTTCCCCTCACCTCCCTGTCAGGCTTGCTTCCTGTTTCCTGACGTGAGCGAAAGTGAATGTGGTGAAGCGAGTTGATGGGTTCCACGGTGTACCTGGCATGCGGCGGCGCGGCGCGGCGTGCGACTCCGGGGCTTCACAGACGACTGCACATCATGCAACATTGCATCAGGCCTCCATCAAAACCCCATTCTGCAGATAATGCTGAGAAAATGGGATTTCAGACGGCTAAAAATAAACAGGGCGGTCTGCAGCGAGGATGTGGGAATTGGGTTAATCTGGCACTGAAAAATCGTGATTGTTTGAAATGTGATTACTGTTATTAAAATACACAGAGGCCGGGGCGGCGGCGTGGGGGGTTCTCACCACGCTTCAGGCCCGTCAGTCATCTGAGAGGAGCAGCAGTGGGAGGTCAGAGGTCAGTTATGACCCGAGGTACCGGGGATGCACCGGTGGGAGGGAGTGTGTGTCTCCCCACAGTTCACACACACACACACACACACACACACACACACGCACACACACACACACACACACACACACACACACACACACACACACACACACACACACACACACGCACACACGACATCTGGAAGCAGTGAGCGGAGCGGCGGCTCCTGCCAGGGCCGCCTCGCTGGGAGGTCAGCTGCTCTCCTCTCTCTCCCCACCGTCCTCCTTCCTGAGCGCCGCTCGCCGCTCACAGGGACAGGAAGGACTGAATGAATAACGTCCCTGTGTCCTCGTGTTTCTCCTCAGGATTCAGGCGAAGACGCGGGAGCTCCGGGAGCGGCAGGCGAAGGAGCGGGAGTACGCCGAGATCCAGGACGTGGTCAGCAGGACCTTCAGCTCGGACGAGGAGCACACCTACGCCGGCATCGGCTCCTTGGACTCCTCGGCGGACGGCAGCGGCGTTGACCCTTACAGCCACCCGTACCACCTGCCCCAGAGCCCCCAGAGCCCGCCGCCCCCCCTCGGTCTCCACGGCAACGGCCCGCCCCTGGAGGCGCTGTACGCCCAGGTTAACAAGCCGCGCAACGGACGTCCCGCGGCGCCGAGCAGGTAGGAGGCCTCGCTCGCCCGGACGCCGCTAACTAGCTGTGTGCTCGGCGGCGCGGTTCGTTTACACCTCATCCATAATGCATCAGCAGCCGTGGGACTGTGTTTGTTCGCTTCCACTCGTCAGGGGCGACACACAGTTCACGGGAAAAACAATGAGTTTCACACCGGGCCTCATCGCCTGCCTCGCTCGCCACGCAGCCGCACCGAATCCACACCCGGCGCCGAACAGCAGGAGGCCGTCAGTAGTCTCTCTGTGTCAGAGCAGTGAAGCTCGTTTTAGTTCAGGAGCCACAAACGGCACAATGTCATCGTATCAGCCGAATAGTAGCGCCAAACCTCTACCTTTAGAACTTAAAGTTCTTCCTTTGTTTTGGGGAAAAACCGAAAAAATACTCTCAAAGACTTCTGCAATCGCACCATAAAGCCGGTTTTAATAAAACGCTGTGGTGCAGCTCAGCTCTGTTGGATCCACCACTTTCACTACATTTGTTCAATAAAAACTCAGTTTTCTTTGAAACTCACACAATTTGCTTTGTTAATTAAGGAGCCGGATCGGAGCCTCTAGTGAACCAGTTCTGGTTTTTAGAAAATACTCTGACTCCGTCTCCATGGAAACGGGAGAAAACAACATTTTGACTTTGCTGAGAATCCGTTAAAAGTCTTATAATCCAAAGCAAAGTGCAGATTTTCGACTGAACCGTGTTTCTTCAGGTGAGGATGGGGTTTCTATCGGCTCAGTGTCGCCTGTTCGCCAGATTCTTTGGAGCTGCTGAGTTTGAAGGGCTGAGCGGCGCTGATCTCTGTGAGCTCCATATCCTTCCCCTCCTCCTCCTCCTCCTCCTCCTCCTCCTCCTCCTCCTCTTTCTTGCCCATGCTCCGAGGATCTCTGCAGAACTCCTCTGGGTAATGGGAGCAGCAGTCAATCAAGCCGCCGTTTCAGAAGGCGCTGCTTTGTTTCACGCTCGCTTCCCGCCGATCCTCGCCGAGCAGCAGGCACCTGTCAGGTTGTCGCTCTGAAACGCAGCATCCAGCCACCCGAGCGCCCGGGTCCCCGGGCTGGGGGGGGGCGACTTGTCAGCTGCCTGTCGAGAAATGAGGTCAGTCCATTTTTTGCCGGGTCTACCTTTTTCTCTTTTAATAAGGTGAAACGAAGCAATCTGCCGGAGGAAAGCTGCGCCGAGGTGTTTACGTCTGGCCCGCTTTCATGTAAACTGGGTAACGGGCCCGGCGGAGTCCAGGCAACAGGTTTTAGGGTGAAAAGTGATATTTACGTTTTGTTTATATGAGGTTTTAACAAAACCGAACATAAATAAAACCTTGGATTTCCATTGGTGCCCTTCAGTTTTACTGGGTCTGACAGCATTGTCAAAACACCAGCGGAGCTGCCAGTTCCAATAACACGGAGGTAAGTAATAAACTGTCAAATGAGCTCTTGTTGTGCCCCGATCCCACAGAGGAACAGTAAAACCCGATACGGCGAGGCGGGCAGGATCTCTGGACGCCCACAGCAACCGGGGGTCCTCGTATCTCTGAAGGTTTTTTTATGGGCTCAGGTCTGACTCATTCCAGCTTTACAGTCACACTGACCTTCCCAGTAGAGCGCCATTACTGACGGTCTGTCAGGGAGGGGCGCTCGGACCGCCGCTGTTTATCCAGCTGCATGCTGGCCTGACGGACGGCAGCGAATGAACAGCAGTCCAGCAGAGTCACGGGGAGACGGATTCATTTGGCCGTAAAATGAAGGCACACATGAGGCACCAATCAAACTACTCTAATTCTGTACAGTAACTGGAAACTGCACGCATACGGAGCCCTGATCAGGGTCTGGATGGACCAGGACCGTTGTTGTCTCCTGTCTGCTCAAACGTACAGATCCAGGTCCAGCGGAGACGTCCTGCCATACGTCCATGTGTTTCTCTCCCTCATAGAGAAGAGACTGTTGGTTAATTTCAGCTCAATTCGAGTCCATTTGCTTGGTCTCTGAAGCGGTTTCACCAAACAAGGGCGGCTCAGTCCCGCCGGGCTCCAGAGCTCACATGACCATCAGGGGACGGCTTCTTTCATGCAGACAGTCTCATATAATGTTATTTACAGGCTGTAACCGCCGCTGGCAGCCTCCCAAAATAAAGTTCTGCTTTCACTTATTTCTTATATATATATATATTTGGAAAGTTTTCAGTCTTTTTGGAGCATTTCTGTTGGAAACTACACTCAGGCTGTCCCACGACTCGGCCAGCTGATTCGGTGCTGTGGTCAGGCTGGCTGAGCAGAGGCCTTCGCTCTACTTTGCGTAAATTCCTTTTCTTTCATTTCTTTCTTAAGTCAGTAAAACTGGCCGTAGCCTCAACCTTTGCTCCTGGAACCTTGTGAGAACTGGACGTCGCTGCTTGGTCCACCCTCTCTGTCTCTCAGAGACACGTTGTCCCGGGTTTCTACCTGCAGCTGGACTCTGAACCAGGACTCCACGTGGGACCGGCTCTGCTGAATTGATTTGCACTGCAGAGTCTGGCTGTGGTCTCACTTTGACACTTCTCCGGATTCTCAATGAACCTCTTGTGTCTGAAACTCGGTGAGGTGCAGAAATAGCCTTGCCGCTTTGAGCCAGGTGTTGATCCGATTGTGGAAGACGTTCTGCTGCACCGTGTGATTGAATCGGAGACACTCCGCCAGCCGTCTGGGACGGAGCGCGGCGCAGGTCAGCTGTTCCCAGAGCTTCAGCTCTGTCTGAAAGTGACTCAGATGTCCGGTTTTAATCTGCCTCTCTGATCAGAGGGTTTCTCCAGGGCCCACCTCGCCAACCCGTAACCGTATCCAGGTCAGGGTCAAACGCCGCCCGTTCTTCTCTTTCACGCTGAAGGCTGACTGACAGCCACCTACACACTCCATCTATTTCCCTTTTCCTGCGTCTGACTGAGGGAATCCATGTCATCTCTGAATAGATTAGAGGGTTCAGTAGCGGCGGCGGGATTAGAAAGTGAAGACCGAGTCTCACAGCTGAAAGGTAAATCAAAAGTTCTCAGTTCTTGATACGTGGATTAGTCGGAAATGACTGCAGATGCTGTTGTGTCGGCGCTTTGTGCCGCACAATGAAAGTTCCATTAGGTTTAATTTGAGAATGCAAATTACTGTTTATATTTGTTATGATAGGCAAGTGACAGGAGTCTGGAACGGGAATGTGTCTCCGGCTCCGTTCTGCAAATCACAAATAGAAAGCCTCAGAGCAAAAATAAGCAGTGCCGAGTGTTATTATATCTCAAAGGCAGCAAGACAAATATCACCGACATGCAGCTGGGCTGGCGTGCGCGAGATATGCAAAACAGCAAGAGGCGCAAAACAAGAAAAAACAATGCGAGTGTTGAACATGTGGTGTGTGTTTCATATCCAGCCGCAGCACATGCAACAGCTAATCCCGAAACAGAAAACAACAACTAATCAGCCAAACTAGAAAAACTTAATTTAGGGCTCGGACCTCTGATCTCCGAAGCACTGAAGATATCATATTGAATTAAACCTCTCAGTTTAAGAGAGTTTCCAAGAAACGAGAGAAGAAGTGAAAATAAGACAAAGTGGATTTTGTGGTTTTGGTTATTTGACAAGAAAGACTTGAAGGAAATGTAAAAAAATTCCAGCTGAAATTGTATTACAGCAAATTGGAAGATTATAAAAGAAGATAAAGCTGAAATAGCTTCCAGATGGTCGGAGGAACTGAGGACAGAACTTTACAACAGCAACAAAAAAAAAAGCATCAGATTTGAGAATTGAATTGAAGAAAGCAGCTGACAGCCGTCGCTCTGAAGAGCGGATCAGGTGATCTTTCAGGTTCTCTACTGTATCTCCGCTCACACATATTGATGATCGCTATAGCGTCATGTTTATCGCCGCCACCGTCTCGCAGTGGTCTGAATGCAGGGGAGCCTTTGTTGAGCGGGCTGCCGGCTCGCCGTGCCCCGGACGGTTTGGGATGAGAGACCGTCGCAGCGGCGTTCCAGAGGATGCTCATCCCCATGGAGTGAACGGACCGCTGGAGGACTCCATTACAGTAATGCAGATGGAGGGTGTGTGTTCCTGCGAGCGGCGCTCCACCTCTCACCAGTAATCACTTCCTCATTGTTTGCCGTCTCTTATTCGCCGCCTGTAATTAACTCCGCAATCAACAATCAGTCTGTGTGATTCTTATTGTCTATGTTTTCATTTGGATGCAATCAAAGGCAGATTAACAACACTTTCTGACGGCAACATCTGTAGCTCTGATTAAATCCCGCCTCTCAATAATTCATTGGTGAGCAAATGAATCTTTTACGACCCCTGCATCTGCGCTAAGACTTTAATAACAGCTCCTAAGTCCCTAATAATGTTTTTCTTGGCGCTCTCGAGGGGATAAAATTGATATGTCTGGCATCAAAGAACAAGTTTGCCGTAATGAGACTCATGCATTAGCAGTAACTAATTACATGTAACCGACTCCTGGGTCTCCGTCCGTCCGGCGCTGCTTTACCTCCCGCCGCCCGACGAGCCGCTGCTGACGGCTTCACTTTTCTATTCCCACAACCTCGGAGGCCGGCTGTGTTTGTGTCTGACATCTGTCAGCGTTTTTCCATTATTTCCTCGGTGTCCGCTGCGTGGGAGTGAAATTAGCGAGTGTGTGTGAGGCGGAGCTCTAATTGAGAGTAATGAAGAAGGACCAACATGGCGGGGGCGGAGTTCCTCCCAAATACGAAGTCAGCTCAGACTTTCTATCCTGTTCGGATTTATTCACAACGCGCCGCCATCAGGGGTTGCAGGTTCGACTCCTCGGGGAGCGCCGGGTTCAGCCGGGGAGGCTCCGGCTGACGTCGGCTTGTCACGGATTAAGCTGTAGGGCCATCCGCTCTGAGCGGCGGCGTCTTGCTCGGTAATTAGGCCGGTGTCAGAATCCTCATTTACACAGGCTGAGCATCAGTGAAGAGCAAGCCGCCTGGAATCCGGCCAATCAGAGCCGAGCGAGCCGTGTGTTTCAGAGGGAGAGCAGACAAACACTGCAGACAGGGTCAGTATGGAACAAGACTGCAGGATCTGACTGCTGCTAAGCTTCAACAGCCACTTCTTGAAGTGCACGGTTTACAGGACAACATTTCTATTTTTTAATTTTTCATTAACGTAACAAAACATTTTTGCTGAAATGTTTTGTACTGAGTGTTATTGAGTTCATATTCAAACCATTTCATCGTTTATTTTCAAAAAATCCTGTACAACTAGCTATATGTATGTTTTTACAGTATCACAGTGGACGAATTACACATTTTGGTATACTAATACATTTAAAGATTTTTTGAGAAGAGAAACTTCGGTCAAAGCAATATTTTTGTGATTATCAGAAGTTTACAGTCGGTAAAAACACAACTTTAAAGTGAGAGGAGAGTCGCGTTGCATTCAGACGTGCACGTGCACTGACTGGTGGTGCAGCGGTGAGCGTGCACGAGGCCTCCATGCACCGGGTCCGCCTTGTCGCCGGGGTTCCTGCACAGGTAGCAACATGTAGCTGACAGGTGACGCCAGTGATGCTCTTCATGAGTCCCACTGGAGGAAGGCTACGAGGCGGAGCAGCAGGAAGTGTGTGTGTGTGTGTGTGTGTGTGTGTGTGTGTGTGTGTGTGTGTGTGTGTGTGTGTGTGTGTGTGTGTGTGTGTGTAGATGCAGACCCACCTCAGCTCTGATTGAGGCTGCAGTCCAGTGTTTTATCAGCGTCCTTCAGACATGCGTACAGTAAATAATGAGTTTTCAGCGGGAGATGAAAGCGGAGCGGCCATTTAGCGCAGACGAGTGAAATGGGAAGCGAGGGGGGGCTGCCAGCGCCACGGGGCGTCCCATTCCAGCTGAAAATAGATGCCTAATCCCCCTCCGCTCCCGTCCTCCCGCGCTCTCGAAGCCGGGCGGCGCCCGACTCGACTCCGTCGCTCACAGAGGAGAGACTGGCACGGCGAGTTCTCTTCCGTCATTTCCAGACGAACGCCACAATTTGTTTTGAAAATGTCACAGCGGCTAATTGGGAGGAAGAACACGCTGTTAGCATGTGCTGGGAGACCCTCCGGCTGAGGAATCCTTCCAGTTTGAGTAACGCTAACGGCTAATGGCTAACGGCTAACGGCTAACCGCCAGTGTGCCGTGAGAAACGCTGCTCTGGGCCTGATGGAGAAAGTAATCCGGCTCTCGTCACGCCGCCTCTCCACCACCGCATCAGCTGAGGAACGTGACGGAGAGGCCGCCGACGGAGGACTGGGCCGTATGACTGTCACACCTCGGACCCCCCCTCCACCCCCCCCTCACCTCTCACACATGTAAACACACCGACACACACTCTGGAGAGCGGCCCGACCGCTGCCGCCGGTGGAGCCTCTGTCGCTCTGAACACAACCTCTGTGAGACGGAGGAGCAGAAAACTAATGACAGCGTTTAATAGCAGGAAGACGGATCAGCTAACTTTTAATCCATCTTTTTCATGGATTAGTGTTTTCTCTCAGTTCTTTTATCTCATCTTGTCATCTTTAGTTTTTCTTCTTTTACTCTGTCTGATTAACATTCTTTATCTTTTTGTTTCAGTTCAGTTGCTAGATCATTTTATCGTGTGTGTGTTTTGTAGTTTTCGTCCAGTGTCTGCGGGTTGTTCAGTGGGGTTTGGGTCAGGGTTGGTGAAATGTCGTTAGTGCCGCCTGTTTGGTGGAACTGCATAAACCTGCGGTGTGTTGTTTGGATTCCTCTGAAGCGTAGAGCCATGTGAAAACCCTGGGCCGGCTCCAGAGCCTCCAGCGGACTGATGGACTCTTCAAACCGACCATCCGCCTCTGGGCCCGACAGAAATCCACCACCACCCTCCACCTTGACTCAGAACAGGATGTGGATCCTGGCCTCGCTGTTCAGGATGGTGTTTCAGGTGAAAGGCCGTTTTCACGTCGCTCTGCTGACGGCGGAGAGGCTGCCTGACCGGGCTGAGCCGACCGGCTCCATTTCGGATCGTTTCATTGGGTTATAAATAGCGGGAGCCTCCCGCCTTAACCGAGTTAGCCTCCACATAAAGAACCTGGCGGCGTCCTGAGCAGGGCTTTCTAAGTGGTCACTGGGGTGCAGCTGAATCACCAATCCAGTTCCTTCTAATCGAAAGCCAGCCAGTGTGTAGGGCACTTAATTAAATTTACCTTGCCCACATCTGAGCCGGCGAGCCCGCGCTCTCCACACGCCGCGGCATTAGCTCCCTCTATTTCAAGAACAGTATCCATGTTCCTTTGTCAGGCGACGCCATTGTGGCTCCAATCCCCCGCCGCCTCCAGCGGGCTTCCGGCGGCAAATCGGATCTCTGCGAAAGCCTTTGTAATTACAGGCGCTGAATGGGTGAACACGTCCCAAATCCAGCGGCCCAGCCAGCGACTCGCCCGCCTGTCTTCAGCCTGCCTCAGTGTTTCACACCGGCTGGTGAGGAGCTGCTGAAGGCCTGCGCGGCGCTGCCGCTTGGGCTAGAATTCAGCCCGGGAGAACTCGCCATTCGGGCCACAATGGCGTCTCATTACTGTCCATGAGAGTATAAACATGTCAACACAAACACAAACTCCAGACTTCGGTCCTGTGAGGCCGAGTCGTGGCAGCACAAGGCCTTGCTGGGCGTCTGTAATGACGTCTCCCTGGATCCGCCGGATCCGACTGTCTCCCAGGCCGCCGTGTCTCCGGAACGCGTTAGCATGTCTGCGTTAGCGTTGCATCTGCCGCCTGTTTACGCCAGAAGACATTACTGGTAAAGTTAATAACCAGAAGCATTTTAACTCAGTCAGACTTATTGGATTGGTTTAATGACCGGACCAAACGTCTTTCAGGACTTTCAGTCATCTTCTGCTTCTTCTTTAGCTCCTCTTGGAAGTCGGTTTCTTGGGTAACAAACACCAAATTCAGAGAATGCATTAAGTTCACTTAACTGAATTATGACTCGATAGATCTGCAGTGTTTCTGAAATTCTTTCACGACGGAAGCGTATTTGCTGTTAGTGAAGCTTTGCTTTTGGTTTTTTTCAGTGTGAGGATGTGATATTGGTGGAATAAAGCGTCCCGCTGAGAGGCGTCGTCCAGGAGACACTCGTCTCCTCTGCCGTGATTAAACATGAAGAATAATCCCCGTCCGGTAGTTATATGGCCGTCATTAACGGCCGGCTGCCGGGCCGACCCACGGTCACTCTCAGTCACGTTTTAGTGGGAGCCGGGGACGTCAATTAAAATCCACAGCTTTTCTTTAATGACCTTTAGTGGGGCGAGGTGATTTATCTGTGGCTTCGCTCGCTAGGCTGGCCACGGCGTTGTGTTTATGAGCCGGAGCTGTACTCCTGTTGGACCGTGGGTTGGGAAGGCTGGAGTTTGGTACCTGCAGTGCTCTCCTGGTCTGCAGAGGGCGGCGCCGGCCGGGACAAGGCCTTCATGAACTGGCAGTTGTACAACACGTGTTTGTTTTTGTTTTTTTTGTTTTTTTATTTCACCAGACAAATTGTGAGTGCTCCACATTCCTGATGTCTGAAGATTTTATTAAGTGTACCAGATGTTTTTGATAAAGATCCTTCCAGACAGCCATTCCTCTCATGCTTGTTTGATTATTAAAAAACAACTTTACAAGTGAGAAACGTGGTTTTCTTCAGGTGCTCTTTGTTTCTGCGGCTGTCAGGAGGTTTGTGGAACAGTAGCGGCCGGATTGTGTTAAATAGTCAGACAGACATGAGATTCATACCTGTCAGGTTTGACTGAAACACACAGAAGCTGTCGAGCGTCATGATGGGAAACGTTTGAAAGAATCTCATCCTTTATGTTAAATCCATGTGATTATGGAACCGTGTGGGATTTGTCGTGTTGCTGTTGTGTTCTCGCTCATTCCCACAGAACACGACGACGACACACACACACACACACACACACACACACACACACACACACACACACGAGTTCCAAAAGCAGTCACAGTTGGAGAAGAGCGCGGCAGCCGTAATTCACATTTCCATGCTTTCTCTTTGCATGCTGAGCGAGCTAAAACGTAATTCTCATCCCTCCGCCGCGGAGGTTTACGGAACCACATGACAGGCTTTGCTGTGGCGTTGGTGTGTCGGGGGATCCGCTCTGAGAAAACCTATCTGCTGTCGGATCATGTGTGAACCGCCGTCTCGCCTATTGTCCTCGTGTATCTCCGCATAATCAGCAGACATCTGTTCCGCAGCCAGGCGCGCACGCCGCGTTTCAGCACCACATTCTCACCACATTCTCACCATGCGCTGAACGCCGGGCCGATGAGATGAAGGGGTGAGGAGCTGCTGCGAGGCTACGGAGTCCGGATGATTCTCCGAGGTTTCGGCACAGCTCACGGGAGATGCTTTCTTCTTTTTTAACGTCTGTGGTTGAATTCAACACCGATTTTCAGATTCTGTCCTTCAGAGCTATTGTCAATAATATCCCTGAATGCCATCTATGTTTTCCATCTCTTATGAAGCTCCTCACATCCTCCGTGAGCGCCGAGCAGCATGAAGCGATGTGATTGGCTGTAAGCCTGGAGCATCGGCGGTTTGTGCAAGTGATCGGGAACGAGCCGCTCCGAGTGCGATCAGGATGCAGAGGAGGAGGAGGAGGCCCGGAACCTCGGGATGGGTTCTGCTTCATCAACACTCCTCTCTCTCCGTCCCTGTCGCGCCCTCTCGCTCGCCCACCCTGCATCCCCCCTCCTGCCTCTCCATCATCCTCCTCTCCCTCGCCGTTCGCCGCCAGCACCGGGGAAACTGAACGAGCCCCGGCCATCAGGCCGTAATGAGGGCGTTCGGCGAAGCACTGATTCATCAGGACAAAGGGAGGACGGCGGAGCGAGGAGGCGCCGGAGTGCAGCGCTGAATGGCCGCGGCCTGGAAACCCTGCAGCTTCCCCGCTCCGCCTAATAGCCTCTCGGGCTATTTCTGGGCTTCTTTTTAAATGGTGTGTGTGTGTGTGTGTGTGTGTGTGTGTGTGTGTGTGTGTGTGTGTGTGTGTGTGTGTGTGTGTGTGTGTGTGTGTGTGTGTGTGTGTGTGTGTGTGTGTGTGTGTGTGCAGAGGGATATTTGGCCCCAGTGAGGCAGTGAATAAGCACTCCGACTCGCAGCGGGATCAGCCGGGTGGAGGTGGTGGAGGTGGGGCTGTGAGCGCAGGGACTCGCTGTTGCCACTGGAGACGAGGGAGGAGATGCACACGCACACACACACACGAGCCCTGAATGTGGAACCTCCAAAGCTGATTAGTCAAACTTGTGATTTCCAATTTCAAACCAGCGACACAAATCCCCACACTTAATATTCATGCAGTCAGGGCTCCTCGCCGTCCCGCCGCTGCCGAGGGGCTGGGGTTAGGTGGAGGAGGTGTAGGAGGGGGTGGGGGGTGGGGGGGTGGGCGGGGGGGAGATGCCTTTTAATCAGCTTAGTTTAAAAAAAAAAATGGAAAAAGAGGAAGTTGAGGGGAAAAAAGGAGGGTGACATGAAAAGAGAAAGTGATGTTTTCACACACTGTAGAGTTCTTATCTGGGGTTCATTTTGACGGGACAGCCCCCCCCACCCACTGCCCCGCCCCCCCAGCACCCTCCTCCACCCTCCACGTCCCGTCTCATTTGCTGTGGCGGCCTGCAGGTGACCGATGCCAGCAGACAGTAGCATGTCCTCTTTAATGAGACTGTTTACAGCGCGCCTCTCACTGTTTGTTCTGCGAGTGTGTGTGTGTGTGTGTGTGTGTGTGTCAGGGAGCTCCTCGCTCTTCACAAACCGATTTACGGCCGCGTCTGACAGGTGCCATTTCTGCTTTGTGCGGGTTTGATTCCCGCCGGTGTCTCTTCGCCTGGTCATCAGGACGGCGTTCTGCGTCGCCGTCGCCTCCACGCTCAGGCAGGACGGCGCCGGCGGCAGAGGAGTGATGGACTAGGAGGTGGCTGCAATGCATGCAGGGATGGGGAAGCGGGAGGTTTAGTGGAACCTCTGTTTTCCCGGGTCCTGTCAGCAGCTGTGTATTTTTTGTGTGTTCTTTCTCATCGTTGTAAAGCTGCTCCTCGGCTAGCGCTCAGATCCGGCGCAGACGTGAGATTAAACATGGAGGAGGAGCTGGCAGAGAGGCTCTGAACCGTCGACGGCATCATTTTTTTCCATCGCTTTATCAAAAAGACATGGAGGGGGAGAAAAGCCAGGATGTGTGTCAGGAGGTCACGGAGGGGTCATGGAGGCCGTCTGTCCAGGATTAGGAACTAATGAATACGTCTTCCTCAGATTTAAAATGTCAGGGATTTATTCAGAAGTGTCCGTCAGTCTGTCTGGACTGTAGGCGGGACTTGAATCTCACAGCTCGCTCCATCAGTCAGCGGCGGGGGCGGCCGCCCCTCGCCGTGACTCTGCTGCTCCTGGGGGAGACTTCAGGGGAGATGGCAGCAGTGGAGCCTGCCGGGCCGTAATTCAGCACCTGGCTCCGTAACGTTATTGGCTGTATAAAGTCGAGCTGTCACTGAGTCACGATGGCTCCCGCTCACCTGAGACCAGCACCGGTCACTCTTTGCCCCCCCCAGCTCGGCTGCTGCCTCCGGCCAAAATGCTTTAGTTCCATTTGTTGTTGTGTTTTCCTGCGACCGGACTGAGGGTAAAACACACTGGCTTTGGCACATTCACGGGGCGGGGATGTTAATTAGGTGGCTGTGGGCCTGCAGAGTGCAAACAGCTCAGGAGCTCCGCTTCCTGCAGCTTCAATCCTGTGAAAGTGTTTTGTGGATTATTTTTATTTCACAAGCTGGAAAAATGAAAACTCTCCTTCGCTCTCTATTAAAACAATAAAAGCTCCATTTAACAGCTCCGTGGTTTGTTTGATCCTGTTACATTTAAGGGTATAATTACTATCAAGCTTTTATTTTGAAAGTGCACATTTAATTTTTATTTCCTTTGCTTAACTCCATTTTGTTTTTTTTGTTTTTTTTTTTTGTTTTTTTCACAACCAAAGTTTCCCTTTTCCTCTTCATCTCTGTTTGCAGCCCAGAGTCCTGGGGAACATGGGAGCTGCTGCATGTTGGTTGCTGAACATGATTTCCTCCAGTTAGCGGTTTTGTGTCTCCGTCTTTCCTGACTCCGCCGCTGCGTTTCGCCGCTCGGCGCCGTGAGAGGGTCTAAATAGCGGCCATCAGGTGTGAGCCCTGCCTCCGGGTTCCGGAGTGTGTTTGATGAGCGGCGGAGCGGCGGGGTCAGCGTCTCCCTGGCTGCTGAGATAAATGGACTGTTAGTCAGTGTTTACTCCCGGGCCGGAGTGATAGATGTCCCCCGCTCTCAGAGGCACGAAGACCTCGTCCTCCTGTCTCTGTCCACCGCTCAGACATCGCCGGGCCTGATGGGAGTTACGGCCCGCCGGGCGGATGTCTTCCCCGCAGGACAGGAGATTTATAAAGAGGTGTGTGTGAGATTTAAAGCTCTGGGCAGCGCTTCCTGTCAGATTCCCTTGATGAAGACCATGGAGAACGTCGGTAGTTTGAACCCTTCACTGCAGAACAACGCTCACTTTTTATTTCAGTTTCAAATACAAGCCCATAAATATTGTTCAGCCTTCTGAAATATCCTTTTTAAACAGCATGAAACGGAAAGAAAACCAAAGTCAGATCAAAACATAATAAGAGGTATTGTGCTGCGGAGCTGTAATTACATTAAAGCCGTCAGTCATCTCAACAAACAGCAGGAAACATGTTGAGCGGCTAAATACGTCGCCGCCAAAATAAAACTCGTCTCAAGTTGAGTATTTTTCTTGGAAGCCTTCATTTGATATAATTCCTGTAATTATGCTAATTGCGGTTTGTGTGCCAATCACCGAGCGCCGAGGCGACGGCGGCGAGCTGGAGCTCGGAGCTCACTGGAGCTGGAGTCAGGGCCCCCCCAGTCCCCAGTCCCCAGTCCTCAGTCCTCAGTCCCCAGTCCCCAGTCCTCAGTCCTCAGTCCTCAGTCCTCAGTCCCCAGTCCTCCTCTTGGTTTCTGTGTCTGTATGAGCTCTGTCCGTCATGTGAGTGTGTCCTGAACCTGTGAGGCTGCTGCCACACACACACACACACACACACACACACACACACGCACACACGCACCACTGCCCACACCGGCCTCCTGGCCTGTCGGGTAAACACTTCGATTCCAGCCCGTTGTGACGTCTGAACCTCACTTCCAATTTGATTTTGCATGAAATTACCCACAATTACCTTCTCAGGGCCGCGTTCTTTCTTCCCCTCGTCCTGTGAGCCCGACTCCCTTCTTCACACATGCGACGGCGCCCCGAGGAGCGGCTGTCAATCACCCGCCGGGCTCCCCGTGTGAGCGCGCTCCCGGTGTCAGGAGCCTCATTATGGGCCAAAGGCTAAACCAAGGAAGTGAGAGAGGCTGTCCTCGTCATTCCTCCCTCTCCCGCTGTGACCCCGTGACCTCCCCACACCCCCTCCCCACCTGGCTGCAGCACTACCCTTAACAAAGCCTGAGCCTGTTTACCTGCGGGCCCCGGCCCCCCTGCCGCCTGCTGTGAGCCCCCCAGGGTCTAGAGCAGGGGTGTTCAACCTGCGGCTCTGGAGCCACATGTGGCTCTTCAGTCCCTCTATCCATGAAGCCTTCACTATATGACAAGTCAATAAACATTGAAGTTATTTGTATTATAGTGACGCTGCGGTGCTATTCAGAATGGTCCGTCACTCTGGGCTCAGAAGCATCTCTAAAACCCAGTAACTTGTTGTAACTTGTAGCTTCTGTAACTTGTTGCGGTGACAGTAAAGAGCATTCCATTCCGATTCAAAAAACGATACAAGTAAAATTTGGAAAAATAGCTAAAACCACAAGAAGTCTGAAAGAACGTCTTAAAAAACTGTGAAATGTCTTCAGTTTCTAAAAGAAGAAGATAAATATGGCTGGAAAAAGCCTAAAAGGAGGTAAAATAGTTGAAACTAAAATTTCAAAATTGCCAACAAAAAAATACTTGAACATAGGAGCAAGACTGTTAAAATCAGAAACAAAAAACAGGTCAGATTTAAAATGTTTCCTATTCTGAACCCTAACTTCCTAAATGCATCATAAGACATGCGTTTTGTGTGGATCAAAGCCATATTTGAATCTTCACGAGCTGTGTTCGCGTTATGTTAAAGGTTAAATGTGATTTGCGGCTCCAGACCAACTCGACTTGGCGCAAAGTTACAAAAACACAAAATGGGTTCTTTTGGTTCTAAAGGTTGCAGAACCCTGGACTGTATGAATATTTTTCCTTTAATATGCCGAAGCCTTGACTCGCCTCTGATTGGCTGAATCCGTATGAAGACATGTTGTGAGTAAACGCAGCGTCAGGGTTTTCAGGGAATCGTCTGATTTGTGTTTCCAGGTTGGAAACTTCCAGCCGTTGCAGATCCTTGTTTTGGGACATGTTGTGTGAGAAAGTTGACGGAGTGATGAAAGACGGAGGACTTCGCTGGTTTTCTGCTCCAGATCAGTAAAGCCTCCCCGCAGCCTCGTCCAGGACGGCTTCGCCCCTCCGTTATTAATTCAGGTATCAATTAGCTGTCGTTGCAGCAGGTGTCTGATGAATGGCCGGTGATTAGCGCCGTAGGCGTACCGGCGCCGTCCTCCGCGATCTGCCTCCCGCCGGCGAGCCGCTCCGGCCGCGACGCCGCCGGCTCCGGCGCCTCTTCCGTCACGTTAGCCGAACACAATTAAAGCAATCATTGATCGGTGCTGGGCCTCGGCGCGACTCGCAGCTCAGATCGCCGCTCCACGCGGGGGCGGATTAGCGGCCGTGGCGACCGGCGCCGTCGCTCGGCCGCCGTGACTTTGTTTTCCGTCTTTGCACTCCACAAGGCTGCCGGGGGGCCGTGGAGGTTGGGGTTATATGGGCATACATACAGAGGAGTAAACAAGGCTATCTGGAGACCTTGGCGGCTTCGCCTCGCCAACACAAAGGCCCGCTGTTTGCTCGGCGGCCCGGCTTATCTGGGAGCAAATGAATCACAAACGGCATCTGTGCGCGTATTGAATGTCGTCCTTGGTGCAGCGTTGAGCCACACAGCCGGCGGTAACCCCGGTCACGGTGCGCTGCTGGAACCTGCAGCGTCACTTCCCAGGCTCCACCGGGAATCACACTCCGGCCAGCCGGCGTTTCACTCATTATGACCGAGAATGAAAAGCTGCATCCTATGACTGGTATGTTGGAGGGAAGCATTATCTACATCATGGCAAAAAAACTTAATGTGTGACTTTTTCTAACTTTTATCATGTGTTTTCCTGAGAAAGTCCGCCCGTGGTTTTAAATGCTGCAGCATATTAAGAACGTGTCTTCTCACACACTCGGTCACCAGAGGAGGTCATGAAGCGTCAGACAGTAACTCCAGAACTTTTTCAGTGCAGGTTTAAACCCCCCACAGACAGATAACACACCTCTGACCTCCACACACACTTTGCTCCTGCAGCCAGTTTAAAACCAGGTCTCAGCTCAGCTGTCTGGCTGGAGGAAAACGTGGTTCTCATTGACTGAGCATCAGCAGAACTGATGTTTACCACGATGTGGACCAGGACCAGGACCAGGAACAGGAACCAGAGCAGGACCAGGAACAGGACCAGGACCAGGAGCCAGAACACGACCAGCGTTTCAGAAAAGTTTCATTTCCCCCCATTTACATGGAGCTGGAGTCGGGGCGTTTAGAGAAGTTGTGTTTTTCACCATCTACCTCTGGGATCCATAAAGTATGTCTATTCTATTCTGTTCCTCTTTTATATGAAGTCGCATCATTTTCCAAAGAGTTCCTCCTTGGAAACAGTTTTGAAACAGGTGCATGTTCGGCTCCTCCAGGCAGCATTGCTGTGTGAACAAACACCCAAGACGCGACAGGAGTGTCCTGTTTCCTCCGTCAGCAGGCCTCACAGCTCCTGATTGGAGCGTTTGCTGCTCAGTTCCTGCAGCTTCACCAAACTAACACCGACCAGCTGCGGTCCTGCAGCCACTGATATTTGTACAAACGCTTCCAGGTGGCCTGTTTCACGTCACGTCGACAGACTCCCAAACTGAAAGGTGCTTAAAGCTGAGGCCCGTCTCCCCCGTCACGGCCGTATCATCGGCTGTAGGTGTTCAGTTCATGTGGCGTCAGCAGGTCCAGTAGCTCGGCCCAGCAGTCCGTTCCGCCGCTCGGCGGCGAGCAGCCAGGCGGCCCTGCCCCTGCCGGATAAGCCTCACTCAGCCCGGCGTGCGGCACTCGACCGCGGCGGCGGGAGGACAAAACGGCAAGAGTGGCGGGAGGGCGAGTCGCAGACTGGAGAGCTTTCTTCTAGATAATCCCCTCCCCCCACCAGGTGCTGAGAGAAGAGATAAGCCGGGAGACGATGGCGGCGAGCCGGCCGCTCCACGTGGTGACTGGCTGGAGTGTAGAGGGAGAGCGGCGGCCATTGAAGGATGGAGTGAGAGGGAGGCCCGGCTCTTTGTTTTCACAGGCCTGACGGGGATTAGCGTCTCGCTGACGGCTCCTGTCACTCGCCACACGGCGGTGGTTGTCCGGAGGGGCGGCGGCTCAGTGAGAGTGGCGGCGCGATGAGAGCGGCCTGCTCACAATGACCCAGAAAACGACGGAGCAGGCGGCGGCTGCGGCGGCGGCGGCGCTGCGGTCCTTCAGGGGTTCCGTCACTCCTGATTCATTAGAGAACGTTGATAACGGCGCAGCAGTGTACGTTCCGCCGGTTCCCTCGCCGCCCACACGCCGACCTCGGAACTCAGCAGAGCTCGGCTCTCCACCTTTTTCTGCAAGTGAGCGTCTCCCCAGCAGAGAGCGAAGAGACGGCGCTGCGTTGTTCCTGTTTTAAGCTCGTACCTGAATTGCCATCAGTGGCGTCGGGTTGCAGGAAGCCGCGTTTGACTTTAACCCAGATTTCTGTCTCTGATGCGTCTTTCATCGCTTCGCCTCGGAATACAGGAGCTGTGTGGAACTTGTGCAAAGAGAAAAGTTTGAGTTCCCGCCGCCGCCGCAGCCTCGTGTGTCTCGTGTGTCTCCACGTGTTCTGAAAGCCGGCGGTGGGCGCCGCAGTGGGAGGAAGAAAGGCTCCAGTAAACTGAGATGGTGAGATTGCAGCCATTTTTTTCCTTTATGGGGGGAAGAGTGTTGTTTACGAGACGCTCTCCGTCCGTGTGAGGGGGAGCGAGGGAGGTGATAGGGCGATAAAACGCCATGCCGAGCCTGATAGGACTTGACACAGAGTTGGCCGGCGCTCGCAGCCTTTCCCCTCTTCACCCCGGCGCCGGGTGACGGATTTCTTTTCTTTTCAGGCCAGGAGATACCGTGCTCTCCGTGGAGAGTTTTTGCAGCGGCGGAGCTTGAATCATGTTCCCCTGATAAGGCGGGGAACGTGAGACTCCCTGCTCCACACAACCTGCACACCTCTCCACGTGTTCACATGCTGCTCCTCTGACGGGACGCCTCGGCTGGTAGAACGGCAGGAATGTGTCTGAACACACTGCCTCAGAAACACTGTTGAATAATCAAGTCAAAAAACCTGTTTCAGCTACTTTAATTCCAGAAAGCAGGTTTTCTGCATGCTGTGGAGGATTTTCACTGTAGCTTTACTACTTTTGCAATCGTTGCACTACTTCCTGCTCCCTCATGCAATTCCTCTGTATTTGCAGCACTTTCTTTACTTTACAAAGCAACAGTCTTTCATGAACTTTGGGATTCTCGCTCTGTGGGCCTCATGAAATTTTCTCAATGTGCTGCAAAAGTTTTGAAACCTTTGCAATAGCTTGACGATTCCACCGTTAACATTATCATTTCTCTGCATTTGCAACACGTTTAATCTAAATTCAAGCGTCTCGATGAGGTTATCTGGGATCGGAAACCAGTTGTTAAACCTTTGAAGTGTTGCCTGTCAGGTGATTGTGTGACAGAATAGTTTGACATAAAACAAAACGCAGACACCCTGCAGGGATTCTGCAGCTGTCGTCGGGTTGTGTAACTGACCGCTACACAAATACTGCCTCTGTTTGTGTAATTCTTCCAAACTTCAGATTCTTCGATGTGTGTGAGCGAGACTGGGCCGGACACCAGAAGCCGGCCAGCTTGTCCAGAGAGACCGCGCTGTTTCTCTTTCCTCTCGCTCTGTGTAATCAAGGCCGGCTTTGTCGGAGAGGAAACGTGACTGGAGAGCGTCGGATGCGAGGTCTGGAGGCTCCGGCGGTCTCGGACGTCCTCGGGCCTGGAGATCAGGCCACAATGAGCGCCTTGTCCGCCCGCTGTGGGCAGAGCAGGGAAACATGCAGCCCAGAGAGCTGGAACCGGCCGCCCGGCTGCGTTCCACTGAGGCCTGCACAAACACCAGCAGCACATCAAAGAGCGGAGCAGCGGCGGCCGAGGAGCATCCCATAATGAGCAGAGTGTTTACCAGCGCCGCTCCAGAAGTGATGCAAACAGCTGAAAGCAGCGTCTGCAGCAGTTTCCTCCGCTAAAGACAAGAGCGCTCCAACGCTCACTTCCTCCTGCAGCGGACCGCCCGGACGGCGCTTCCTGCTCTGCTCCAGGCGTCTTCGTGGTGTCCGATGCCCGTCGTAGCTGCTGATGCTGAAGCATCTGCGTGTTCCTCACCCAGAACGTCGCCTCGCCTCCTCCACGAGCCTCGCGCTGCCGAGTCCCGAAGGAGGCGGCGTGGCGAAGGAGGCTTTGATGGCTGAAGTGAGCGAGGCGGGATGTGACTGGCTCTCCTGCAGACCCCTGACCCCCTGCTGTCTTTCCGCCCGTGTCTCTCTCTCCGTCTTCCTGTGCGGTGCGTGGAAGACAGATAGCATCATCAGCGGCGCGGCGGCGAGTCCAGCGAGGGCGTCACGCCGCGCCGACGAGAAGCAGACGCCACTTCAGAACGCCGCCTCAACATTCCGTGTGTGTGTGTGTGTGTGTGTGTGTGTGTGTGTGTGTGTGTGTGTGTGTGTGTGTGTGTGTGTGTGTCTGTGTGTGTGTGTGTGTGTGTGTGTGTGTGTGTGTGTGTGTGTGTGTGTGTGTGTGTGTGTGTGTGTGTGTGTGTTCAGGGGTTGACGGGTTGGAGGTTGGTCCTGAGATAAAGAGAACATCTGTTAGTCTGTCTTTATCTCTGGCAGAGCTCCTGGCACACCGTCGTAAGAAGCCCCGTCTAATCAGAGCAGACAGAGTCAATGGAGGGTGTGTGTGTGTGCGTGAGTGTGTGTGTGTGTGGGGGGGTTAACATGGCTGCCAGTTCTGCCACAACCCTGGCACAACAGTACACACACACACATTCACACATTTTTTTTTTTTTTTAACTCACCATCTTTTCACTTTGTCGCATTTTGGCAACACTGGTCTGCAGCCTGTGTGTGTGTGTGTGTGTGTGTGTGTGTGAGAACATCGATGCTCTTCTTCCATAAAGGCCAGTGGTCCTGAAAACATGACACAGGCCCACACATTCAGATTTATGCACACTTGTGTTTTTGATTAAATTGAAGTAAAGTCTGCTCGTTCTGTCCCTGAGAGTTCTAATGAAACAGTTTCTTTCTTCCACAATGTTTTAAGTGCACCAAAAATGTTAAATCAAGCAGAATTTAGCAAATTCTGTGGTTTATTTGATGCTCCGGACACAAACACACCAGGAACAGCCACTTCAGCCTAAAGGAGGTAAAAACCTCCAGCCTGATGAGATGTGAGAGCTTCCCACTGCACCACTGCCTCGCAGTCTGCAGCCGCCCGGCATTAAACACCCTATTGATGCTGACCCAACTTTCACCGGTCAAACCCGACCTCCGTCGTTCCTCTGAACAGGGATGGGCTCGTGTTGGCGGCCATGGTCCGGCTGTGTATCGCCATCGATCCGGGCCTTCGTGTTTCTCCCAGCTGGGGAATTAGTTTTGCTCTGGTTATTGTGTGTTTGTGTGTGTGTATATGTGTGTGAGTAACCAGCAGTGACGCCAGCCTGCCCTGCAGTATGGATCTGGTCCTCAGGAGGTCTAGTAAACCCGGTCCAGGTCGCCGGGCGCCTTGAGAGGCGACAGGTCTGCTCGGTGGCGGCGACTCCCCGGGGAGGACGGATGCACCTCACACTCACACACACACACACACACACACACACACACTGAGCGTTGGGACGGCCGGACCGGTGCCCATGCACTCACAGCTCCGGTCAAACGAGCGTTAATCACACCCGGATTAGCGAGCGCAGCGGCGTGCGGCGAGGAATCGAGCAGCTGGAAGCTCGATGGACGCAGGAAGAGAGCGAGTTCAGAGAATATCTCACCTGAAAAGAGACCCACCGCTTTACAGCTGCTCTTACTTTGGTGGGATCGTCGTTCTTTACGAGTTTCTCTGGAAGTGGCCCCGCCAGTGGCCGTTCCTGTGGAGCCTCCCGTCTTCCTGACGGGACTGAATGTGTTTGAACTGAGTGACGTCGGGGAACCGACCGGCGGCATTTGATCCCCGAAAATGACGGAGCCATTTGGAGCGGTGGGAATGACTCCCACCTGCAGCACACACCGCAACACACACCGACGTCTCCATATATGGGCGGCTGAGTCGCTCCCCCCTTCCCAAATGTCAGAAGTCACGCACCGGCCTCCCCCGGCTCCCCCATAATGACTTAATCAACCCAATTTTCTTTCTGTAATCCGGACCGTGTCAGCCCTGGCAGGGGGAGACCTTTGACTGGCCCCCCCTCCTCCATCGGGCCCCCCCGCCCCCTGAAGCCTTTGTTAGTCTGAGTCTTACCATGTGTCCCTCGGACCGCAGCCCGCTCAGATAAAGCACCTGGAAGGAGGCCTGTCAGGACGAATCACGGCGCTGGAGGAAAGCCAGGAGCCGTCCTGTTTACACTCATGTCATTTAAAGCGGAGCTGGAGGGACAGACCCCCCCGCCCTGCCCGAAAAACACTCCGCCGTTTAAGAGATCCAGCCCAACTGAGACTCCGCGGAGGGAGGAGGGAAGTGTGAGAAAAGGTTGTGTCAGAAACGCAGAGCGGGTTCTGCTCCAGTGAAGGTCACCGCCGCCCCGCCGTCTGTGTTTTACACTCCTTCCTGTTGGTTTTACACTCGATGCTCTCGTTCAAATCACGCCTCAGACTGCTGTCATCGTACAAACAGCGTCCTGACGCTCAGCTTATCCTCATTATTATTACATTCTTAAATTATTCTACTGTTCCGTTGTTTGGAATCTTTGAAGACATGCCCGGGACAAGATTTCTGAGACGAGTGAGAAGCTTTGAACTGCTCTGGAACGCTCTGTCGGCTCTGTGCTGCGTTCAGTGTCTTCTGTACGTTGAACAGTGGAGGACATCTTATCGCAAAACCTAACTTCTGTGATACTGACGACAGTCGTAGTAAATCGTTCTGCTCGACCTTCTGCTGCAAAATATACTGAAAAGTGTAAAAGACGCCTGTAGCATGTCTGAGGCTAATGCTAGTTAGCTAGCTTCCTGACAGCAGCAGAGATATCTCGGTCTGAGTCTCTGTGTTGCATTTTTCCTCATTTAGTTTTTTAAAGAATCTGTGTTTTCTTTGAAATCTGTCCAGTTGATTTTCGGAGACAGTAATAGGACGTCTCCTCGTCCCGGCGCCGGCTGTTGAGCGGAGCAGCGGCTCTGCAGGTATGAAGTTGTCAGACTTCTCGAGAATAAAGTGTTTCTTCTTTTTTCTCCCCTCTGGTTCAGACCTGAGGGCGAGCAGACTGGCTCTGGAGCTTTCCCCCACCAGGCAGCCCACACCTTTGTGGACCGACTTTGAAGAAGCCTTCTGGCCGTCGACACATCTGGGTGGAACCCCCCCACCCCCACCCCCACCCCCCCCCCGGAAACACCGGAATGCTGCAACAGGGGCCAAACCTGGCACTTTGTAACCTTCCCAGCTCGTACCTCAGGAGGTCGGCAGGCACGGAGCAGATAAGGCTTAAGCCTCTGCTGCCGGGCAGCGGCGAGGCGGCGGCGCGGTGGCTCTGTGGCGGTGGCGTGGCGGTGGCTCTGTGGCAGTGGCGTGGCGTGGCGGTGGCGTGGCGGCGGCGGCCCAGATATCCACAGTTCACGTGTCCCATTGTGAGCCTTTGATGTGCCGCCTCATAAAGTTACAGTGGGGAGATCTGTCGGCGGCGGCGGCGTGCGCCGCGACTCTGACAACCTCGAAGCCGCTGTCCTGCGTCCAATAGGAGCGTAGAACACGGCTGAGTCACGCCGCGCTGCCGGAGGGGAAAAAAAACAGAGCAGCTTCCAGAGAAGCTTTAACATATTGTAAAGAAGCAGCCGTGGGTATTAAAGACAGAACACAGCATGTTTACTGCAGCAGGACAAGCTGTTGCGTCGGCCTCCTCCATGCTGTTTCCATGGCAACCCGGCGCTTGTTGACAGAGCGGGGTATTTCGGTCTGCAGAGTGGAGTACGAGGCTCTGCTGGCTATCAGGTGGGAGATTGTAGCCATCAGCTGCTGCTCAGAACCGCCCGGCTCCTCGGGACTGAAGCCCGCCGCTGCTCTGCTGAGTGGTTCAGGCTTCATTTCTTTTATTTACATATTTTTCATTGATATCTTCTCAAAAAAAGCCTTACAATGGATATTGCACACACTGCCTCCTTCACTGTAAACGATGGTGTGTGTGTGTGTGTGTGTGTGTGTGTGTGTGCACGCGCCACGCTCTGGGAAAGTGCTGCGTTTGCGGCGTTCAGCTGGGCGCAGCAGGGAGCCTCCCTCTCCAGATATGTCAGCTCTTAGCGGGGCGCTGAGCGGAGTGGCAGGAAGGTAACCGCCCGGCGCACTCGGAGCCCCTCCCCCCTCCCTCCTCCCCCCCGCCGCCGGCGCCGCAGCAGGAGGGGTGGCCTTTGCACAGCTGGAGCCTCTTCCTCATCAGGCCGTCGTGGAGGAGCGGCGGCGGCGGCGTCTCTCGCCTCCCGGCCAGAAACACGCTGTCAGCCTCAGCCTGCCACAGGTAGAACATGCAGCTTCCTAAATGTCAGGAGAGACGCGTCGTTTCAGCTTCGATCAGGTCGGTGTGAGGAACCTGGAACACATTTCAGTCAACACACTCAATGTGAGAGCTTTTATTATCGTAATGTTTTGTCTAAAAGGCACAAAATCATTCTTTTCCCCTCAAGAGAAACTCAAATTTATTTGCTTTTGATTTAGGCTTTAATTAAGAGAGAAACAGAAACAGTTCAGAGCCCCGCTGCTGCTACAATAGCAGCTTTTGCTTCTTTAATTTGAAACAAGACGAGGTTTGAAATTCAGGTGGGAGTGGAAATGATCCACAGTGCTCTAAATAATCAATAAGCGTTGAAAACAGGGCTCAAACAGGCCAAAGTGAGGCTGAATAAACCTTTTGCTGCCATATTTAAATGTGAGACAAAAGCAAATCTTCATGAAATGTGGATGGAGACATTTTCAAAGCGACTTCTGACTGAAATGAAAAAGTCAGAGATGGAATAAATACCTTGAATAGAGTAGAAAGATGCTAAAAGTCTCCACAAGAATCATATCAAACCTCAGTAGACTGCAGTGATACGAGGTGAAGAAGGCTGTAACTCCAGGACTGAGGCCGAGCTACAGATCAGCAGGTCTGTGTGAGTTTGTTAAAATAAAATATTAATTTGAGGCTGTTCATCCAGACAGCGACAGATCAAGACATTAAACATCCTCCTGCGTTGAATGCTACAGTGAGTCTGAGGTGGAAGAAGAGGAATCCGCAGCATTGCACCCACGCTGTGTGTCTTACAGAAGCAGGAAACACACACACAGAGGCGCTCACACTGATTGTTTCATCTGTAAACAGACCCGCCTTCCTAACAGACGACCGTCTGTCCCTCGGTGATCCATAGACACACACGCTGCACTCCACATGGTAATTCCAGGCAGGTGTGTGTGTGTGTGTGTGTGTGTGTGTGTTCCGCTCACAGCGTTGACCTCCGCCGTCACGGCGGTCACGCCTGGCGGCGCGTCTGCAGGAATCCGTCGGCGCACAATTTGCACTTGAGCGGCCGAACGGCTCTTGAGCGGCGCGGGGCGTGCAGCCGCACAAACAGTCTTCACCTGTTTGAATATACATCCAGGTAAACAACTTCCTACAAACACACACACACACACACACACACACACACACACACACACACACACCTGACACATGGAGCAGGAGGCGCGCGCTCCCTCGCGGCCCGGTGTGGCTTCATAGCCTGTGATTTAACGGCGGTTTTGGCGCCCGGTGGAGAAATAACCGGCTCCGGGCTCATCCACTAAACCCACAGGACCACACTTGAATCATGGCTACAATTTGAGCTATCAAATCATAATGGGAGGACGAGATTGCCTTTCTTTGCTCGCTGCGTGTGTGTGTGTGTGTGTGTGTGTGCGCGCGCAGTGGCTAAGCAGGTTTATGTTCTCCGGGCCCGTGGGCTCGGGTTAATGTGTTTAGATGCTTCACATTTGTTCTCATATTTTCTAACTGGGGGGGAAAACGCTCCTTTCTCTCGGTTCTCCTGCTGGTTTTTCTCTCCTCTCGCTTCCACATCTTAATTAGCCAAAAACTGCGAGCGGTTCTCTCACTTCCTGCCCCTGACTGATGGCGGTTACTGCATTAACTTCTCCGGCGGTTACCTTGACTCCTGCGGCGGTGGAGGCGCTGAGCAGCTCGCTTCTTTGTTCAGTCTGCTTGATGTGAAATGCAGCGTTTTCATCCGGCGCTGCAGAGAACCAGGCGAGAACCTTCTTACCTTCATAACCGGAACAAAAGAGCAGAGATCAAGCCTCATTTCCTGCTTCGAGCTCGTTTTTCCTCCCTTCTTTGTGTGTTTCTGTCCTTGTTTTGCTTTTTGTCCCTTCGGCGGCTGAATTCACCGCCAGCCTGACGTCACCTCCGTCTTTTTTTTATTCGTGAGGCGTTTATGGCACGGTTGCCGTCCCTCCTCTGATCTGATATCACGCCACATGTTGCACACAGAAGGCGGCGGCGGTCAGAAAGGGCAGGAAGCAGTGGATGATTGGCCCGCGGTCCGGAGACGCCGCTGTTCCGCCGCCGCCACAAGAGCGGCGAGGTCAGTTCTTCCCGTGTGAATGGAACGGCTGTGTGAAGGCCGGCCTCGGCCGCGCCGCCCAGCGCTCGCACTAATGATCGCCTTTGACAGAGGAACGGCCGCCGCGCTTTTCGCCGCAATCCCTTATCCCATCGATCCCCCCCTCGTCTCCCGCCCCGCCTGTTTTCACACAGTAATGGATGGCATCGTCCCTCCCTCGCCGCTGTTACTACAAATAATTACCAATCAATATGCACTCAAGGCTCCTGCATCAGAATATAATTTTAACACATGATTTATTTCCACGGACGCCGCGCCGCGCCGCCCTGCCCTCCGTCCTCCGTGTGTGCGAGTCGATGGCGGGCCGCTCTGTGAACCCCCCCCCCCTCCTCCGCCGCCCCGCCGGATCAATCAGCGAAATCAGCTAAAGACTCGCCAGCGGCACGGCGTTTTCATTTTTGCAGAGGAAAAGTTCTGCATTTGCACAGGGAGCAAGACGTTAATCTGGAGATCATGTTTCTTCATCTTCGCTCGGGCTCCGTCAGGACTGGTGGAGGTTTCATTCAGCGTTCTGGCGATGTGTGCTCCTGTGTGCGTTTTGACTCATCACTTTGTGTTTTGGCAGAAAAAAAGAAGCCAAATTACTTTAGATAGGGGTTGAAATATTTGAATTTCAGCTTATTTATTCAGGAGTGTGTGAGACGCCACTCGGACCTTCTGATACCTGATCAGAACAGAGGTCATCAGACTTGACCTCAGCCATACCTCCATCACCTGGACCGTCTGCCAGGGTCCCTGGTGTAGAGAGGCAGAGACAGACGTCCTGGATGAACTCCAGTCGCCGTGGAGTTTCTTAAAGACGCACAGCATCCTTCAGCAGCCTTCAGATTTGGCCAGACGAAGACATCGGATGAGTCATTTGTTTTTGTTCGCACCCTGAAGCCAAACGGGAATCAGTTCAGATCACTGCTTTGGGTTTTTCTCTCTGATGCTCAGGGTTTCAAAATGCTTCAATCTGCAGCTGCCAGAAGTGGAGCTAGCACGCTACGGTACCTGCGACTGCGGCGGCGGCTCAGCGACGCGTGAAGAGACTCGATTGAGGGTTCAGCATGATGCTAACGTCGAGACGACAACGCTGTCATACGGCATTTCACGTGGGAACGCTTTGTTTAAGCAGGAAAGTTCTGTTTCCTTGATTCCATGGAGTCAGAATGTTTTCAAAAAGTTCCACCATGTAAACGGTGAACGGCTACCGACTCGTAGCACATGCTAACGTTTTGATCTCGGCTACAGCCACACACACACACACACACACACACACACACACACACACACACACACACACACACACACACACACACACACACACTGGCCATGGACTTCCAGTGTTCACAGGAACTACCAGGGTCACCCTCGCCGCTACAGAGGCTCCGGAATCAGCCGACATGAAGAAACCGCGGCAGCCGACATGTTCTTCCTGTGTGCCAGACACACACTTACAACCAGCCAGTGTTTTCCCTCCATGTTTTCTTCTGGTGTGTGTGTGTGTGTGTGTGTGTGTGTGTGCGGCGGCCCATTTCAGCAGGACTGCACTCTCTGATTCTCGGCAGATGAAACAAAAACAAATGTGGCGCCAGCAGCGCCCAACAGATGGAGGTCACACACTCCGAGAAGTAATTCTGTGCCACATAGCTTTTTTAGAATGAGCATTTTCGTGTGTGTACAGACACTCACACACACACACACGCACTGCTGAGTGCCAGCGAGTGTCTTGTCAGCAAAAGGAGATGAGTGGTTTTGGGATTCTCTTTGATGGCTCTGTTTCCCCCCTGCTGAGACACCAAGTCATCTCCTCTGTGTGCCAGACGTTTCTCTCTCGGCACACACACACACACACACACACACACACACACACACTTTCTCCATCCATCCCTGATATACTGATGAGACAGCGTGACTATCACAAACACAGGAGCCATTTTTATCTTTTGTGGGCGATGTAATGGCAAAGAGAAGGTCAGTGTTTCCATCGACTCCCGCGGCAATGCTAGTCTGTCTTTTACTGGCATCGACGCGCGCACACACACACACACACACACACACACAGCAGAGGGAAAATATCACAGTCTTGGCACAGAAGACAAGAAAGCCCCAGTGTACGATCACTGAGGGGGTGAAGGCATGGAACCCAGCAGGCCAGGACTCGTAAGTCAGGCTCCTCAGTATCTGATGTGAAAACTGGAAGCAAACAAACGGCTCGTATGGCTTTGCAGTCAGACTCAGATGAGCCAGAACTCTCCGTCCCCCCATGCAGCTGGGTCTTTGTCTTCTTTCCTTCCAAGGTGACATTGGGCGTCTGTTCCTCCCACGTCCTCTTCATCGTCCCTCCTCTTCCTCACCGCCTGACCTCTCGCAGAGGTGCCCCTAATTAAAAGTGGACTCTGTCAGCTTCCCAGCTTTGGACGACGCCTCCACTTCGGCGCCCAGCCCGCCAGGCCGGGACAATCCGATTCATCGCCGCTTGTTCTGAAGCCATTACCTGAACAACGGCGAGCTAATGAACTCGGCGGCGGCGCGGGGAGCCGCTCGCTTATCTGCTGCTCTTTATTCCTGCCTTTTCTCTTCACTCCGCCGGAATAAGTCATGATGCACCTTCCCAGCGGTGGCTTTGTACCTTAACGAAGGGGGCAGATTTAAATAACTCAAAGCTCCTTGGCTCAGACCTAATCCCTTACCCCGCTCTAATCAACCCCGCTGTTCCCGTCCTCACAGTTTCTATGTGACGGAGTGAAGCGAGGCCAGATAGAGGCATTTAAATGTAAGTGCCGGCAGGCTAATCTCTTCAAATCCACCCTCTGTTGCTTTTATTACTCCGTCAAGGTGTGCGCCTTGTTTTCTTTTCTTTGTATTACAAGTCAGAAAGTGATTTTTCACAATGTGAACGACGGCAGTTTTGCCCCGGTTTCAGCCCAGAAGCCCCTCTGGCTGCAGAGCAGGAGATGCGGATCGACTTTATGTGTGAAGCGTAGAGCTATCTCTGTCAGGCCCGAGTCGATAAAGACCCGGCGTGTTCGTCGGTCTGCAGGCCGGTGTAATCGTCCCTCCTCACTTTTTTACCAATCATGACATTTACCACATTACTTGCGTTATCCGGCGGAAATGTTGCCGAGAGCCTCAGAAGGTGAGCCCCGTCTCTCTCACCATCTGACCCCCCTCCCGAGCAGGTCTGGTGCTTTCAGCCTGGAAGAGAAGAACCTTCGGCGTTTCACCGCAGGGGCAGAGAGCAATAAGCTGGAGATGATGAGCGGAGCGGACGGTGCAGCGGCGCTCGCCGCTGATGGTGTCTTCACTGATTTAATTGTACGTTCCTCCTCCTACGTTGTAAAGCTTTTGTTGCACGGAGGCTTTTGGGGAACAGCTGGAATCAGATGTGTCTGCTTCCAGGTTTCCGGTTTCTCGTGAGCAGCTCGGTCTATATGACGGCATTTTCTGTGTTTATGAACGGTCCGTGTGAAGGTTCAGTGATTCTTCTCTGGCATTCCTGACATTTACAGTCAGTATCAGACTCTGAGTATCTGACGCTGTGGTTTTATTGTTCCCACTGTTCATGTCCAAATTATAGCAGATAATTAGTCTGTTCATTTGATGCCTTATTTTTAATTGCATGAAGTACTATTAGTTCTGTGTAGTTTTGATAAAATGGATGACCGACATCTGACTCAGTGGTCTTACAGCTCAAGCTGATCAGGTTTCTCTGTTAAATAACTTTATTTTTGAGAACCCAAATAATCCACCCCTCAGCCTTGTCAGATAGTCTGGTTACTTACAATAACCAGGTACTTTTGTAGCTTAATCTGCTGCGTAGTAACCAACTAGTCTGAATACCTAAACTTAACCAGAGTTGCGCCGTTTAAAACAAACACGTAGGTTTGATATATATTTTAGCCAAAGGAACACAGATACCTCTGCCTGCCTGTAAGTCTGTTTACTTATACATATACAAGTAATTTGTTGACTTAAAGCAGTTTCTTTTCATTCTTAACCATTTATAATGGTTACACATTCAACCCCATAGTTTAATCGAACTCTCTGTATATAATTCACCCATGTTCTCAGACACCCATCAGACCGGCTGAACGCGTTGTTTCTAAAGTGGTCATGATGTTGATGGGGTTGTTGCCATGGCAGTGAACATCCGGCGCTCCGGTTCTCCATAGAAACATTCATCCACGACATTGAGCAGCAGATTTTTAGAGACTGGCTGCTGCTGGTCCAGAGCTGCTTCTGGCTGCTGAATTAGTCCAGTGTCTTCATAACAATCTCTAGACCTGAACAGGGTTTACTGGTGGTTCTGATTTAACCAAACGGAGAACCTGTTCCAGAAAAATCATGTGAAATATGTTTGAGATACAAAAAAAAAAGCAAACAGCAGGAGGTTTAATGACCTCTGGGATAAAAGTCTGTCATAATTGAGCAGAAGAAGTGAGGAGTTGTAAGCAGACGGTGGAAGGCTTCTTCTATTGGAACAGTAATTTACTGGTTTTTCCTCTTTTATAATAAGGAGACACGTTGGATTTTATGTCAGTGAACAATAGACGCTGTCATGCCATGAAATTCAATATATCCAATTAATTGTTCCACACACCTTTCTTGACATATGTACGTATTTCCAAGAACATGAAAACACATATAGCGCATATATCTAGTTTAACATATCTATAAAGGGTAGGAAGATGTGCAGATTTAATCTCACCCCATTGCCCCATGTGAAACGGGTTCAGACTCCAGATTCTGCCAACAGTGAACTACATCTGTCTGTGTAACACTGATCCAGAAATAACCCATGCTCAGTGTTATTTACATCCACTGCAAAGTTTAAGCTCCGTCACATTTAACTTCCCACTGAAACCCGTTACAAAGAAAGAGGCGTCAGCTGGTTTTACCTGCTGTTACTTCTGCTGTTTCCCATTAAAATATGTTTTCTTCCATTATCTTCGTTTCTGATCCATTACGGCTCAGAGAGGGTGTAGCATCTCGACCTCCTGAAGGAAAACCGTCATATCCGGCTATATAAATAAAATGGCCTTGCCTCCTGCAGCATTATTCTCATTCATTAAACAAAAAAGAAAAACCTGGAAGCAGCAGTTTTACTGTATCCGAGGACTCAGCATCGTGAGAATAATAGAGCTGCAGAAATCAAATGTGAAAAGCCATTAGAAACTATCTGAGCACTTGATTTAAAAATCAGTTTTGTCGCCATTTAGTGAGTCATTTACGAGTGAATAATGAAATCGAATCACAAAGTGGAAGATTTAAGACTATTTTTACAGCCTTTTAATTGCATAATATAAATGCAAATGATTTGATGGCTCCATTTCTTGTTATTTTTTCTCAAATGCTTTCACTTTCACCTGTTATTGTGATTAACTCTTTAAGGAGTCGTCGTTGCTATCTGCTACCTGATGGGGAACGACTGCTGAGAGTGGATGCTGCTGATGGGCGACGCTCTGTGTTCTGGTCACATTGTGAAGATTAACGGAGTCTCCAGCCTGGAGGAAGGGCGCTGGTGTACGGCGTGAGGCCGACCTCTGGGCGCTCTCCTCCGGTTCAGGGTCTGCCTTCGCGGTGTTTCCCCTCAGCGTTTAAGGAGACCCCCCCTCCGGCGTGTTCGCCCTCGGCGTACGGAGAGGAGCCCGGGTTGGCCCGGGTAATTGGGGTAATAATCATCTGTGCGCTCGGTGCCGGCTGGGTGCCTGAGAAGGTCAGGGAACAGCGTGAGGACGGGCTTATCTCCGCGCTGGCGCTGGCTTCCATATGGCAGCAGACAGTAGGAACGGCCTCTGGCGCCGGGCGCGGCAGCGTGGCGCCGGACGACTCCCACCGACGGCAACACGGCAACACACCCGGGCCGGTCTGAGGACCGACGCCAGAGCCGAACCCCGCTCAGGAACCCCGCTCGATTCATGAACTGGTTTCCATTAAATCCTCGTCTCTTTCGGGGCGTCTGTGTTCCGGCCTGAATGGAAACAATGAGCCCGGCGTTGGTAATTTATGAAGAGGACTTTGACCCCTCCATTGAAACCCTACCTTTATGCCTCGGCCTGCTAAAGGCTGAAGATGTGAAACACTGAGAGGTTAAAAGTCGCCTTTCTTCTCGTCCCCATTCGGCGGCTCTTTCTTCAGCCGCCCCTTCGACCTCCTCTTCACTGGGTTGCCATGGCACCAAACTCCCTGCAGCAGCCGGGCCGAGCTTCATAAATCAGATTCTTTTTCTTTTTTTACTGTGTAGCACTCCTTTTAATCTCCATCCAGTGACGGCTTTATTTGATTCCTTGTGTTTGGAGGGCTTTCAGAGCCCGGTCCGTCCGGAGGAGAATGCCGTTGTGTGCGCTGGCGTGAGAACAGGTCTGCAGAGGAGCTGTGTGATCTGGGCAGCTTTGAACCCTCCTCTCCGACAACCTGTTATCTGACCGCTTTCATACCCGATCGAGGAGGAAAGTCAAAGTTTTTCTCCTCTTTTCTCGTGCTTTCCTCAGAAAATGTGACTTAATTTGATTAAAAGGAAAGTTGGCACGCCGGGCCGGATCCAGACGGGCCGGGCCAGCAGAGCCTCCTCTGGGCGCCGTGAAGCTTTAACACAACTCCCCGGTCGGCGTGGTGATCCTGTTCTGCAGCGGGCGGAGGAAGCGGCTCGGGCAGGTGAGGCGGAGGAGGCGGAGCCTGCACGGAGCGCCGCTCCGAAGGCCATTTTCAGCAACGCTCTCATTGATCTGCCAGTAGATGGAATGGCTCTATAACAGCAGGTACTCCCGACTCTCAGCAGCAGCTGTCCATCGCTGGCAGTTTAAGCTGCGATCAATGAAACAGCCGTGTGGAATCTGACTCCGGCCGCAGGACGGCTGCTTCTCAAAGCAAGAGTGTGGACAGGTCAAGATTTCTACAGCTTTTGATCATCTAGGAACGTAAGATCACTCTTCTGCGTCTGGAAAACTAAAACTGAAGCTAGTTTCAAGCTAAACTGTCAGTTTATTACTTTCAAAATGTATTTTTCACCTTTACTGGCCTCTTTGGAAGACCGAAAACTTACAGACTCCCACTTCTTTTTGTCTCTTTGAGCGAAGTGAAGTTCATTTTCAGAGGTTTTCCAGGAGAAGAGGTGCAGCTTGTCACGTAACCTTCGCCTTCTTACATCTCAGACACGAGGACCAGACTGGTCTGGAGTGGACAGGGGACAGTGGACAGGGGACAGGGGACAGGGGACAGGGGACAGTGCCCGTAGAGAGCCGCCGTCCTGCAGCGTTCTCAGTACTGAAATAATCCAAACAGCAAAAGTTACTGAGCAGCAGGCAGCTCGAGCTTTTTACGTTTGTACAATCACACACTCAACCGGCCTCCAGTGGAATCTGGAAAAGGAATGTTACGATAAGCAGAGTATGGAAAAAAAGTCATCTAACATACACACACACACACACACACACACACACACACACACACACACACAGGCATAAACACAGGGAATGAAATAAATCCCTGGAACAGCTTTATGGCTAATCTTTATGAGCTGTGATTGAGTTTTAAGGAATTTCCCATTGATTTCCAAGTAAACTTTGACATTTGCCTGTTCATCAGCTCAGATCTGCCAGCGGCCATTGCCTCGTTTGCTTTCTGATTGGACAGACGGATTATTTGTTTGTGTATTCAGTGGCAAAACCAACAAAGTCTTGGTTTTGAGATAGGACTGAGAGCCTTCTGCACCATTAAACTGCTCTAATCTCACATCTAAAAGCAGAAAATTGTTCCCAGTCTATCATGTTGCTCAAATAAAACCTATTTATTTTTTTCTCCTTCTATTTTTGGCGCCGCCGCTGCCACCACACCCTCTTTGGAGATTGGCATCCTGTGAACAGCAGCCAATTGGCAGCCGCTGTTTACTGCCACCAGCTGCTTCTGCTCAGCGGAGTTTGCCGCCTCTCGTTTATACATCAATCCACTTTCTCCCTCTTTTCTCCCCTCTCATTAATCTTTACAAGATCCCAGAGAGCGTGGCGTGAGTTAAGCTTTTGCCGTATTAACCGGGCTCCGAAACTCGTTAAAGCTATTTTGGGGCCACGCCTCGGTTTTGATCAGCCGATGACAAAAAGATGCCACTTGTTGAGCTAATTTCAGAGCTTCTTGTTAAGTGGGTTGACGGCAGCGGATCAGGATCGGGGCGTGGGGGGGGTGGATGGAGACTGAAGCCGGTCCTCCGTCTCCCGGTTGCTCACGGTCTGCCCTTGTTCTTCTTCAGGACTCACCTTGTCGGGGAGGAGGAGGGAACGGGCCTGTTTGAAGGTGATCGTGGTCTTTAATCCACACCAGTGAGGATTTATCAGCCGGTGGCCAGCCTCCTGTTGCTCCGCGCTCACTTTCATACATAAAAAAGCGTCTGCCCATTACCCAATCATCACACGATGCTTTGAGTTTCAGGCGGTGAGGGTGGGGGGAGAGCAGGGAGAGCAGGGTTTCATCCCTTCGTTTCTTTATATATTTCTTTCTCTGCACAGCCGCCAGAGCTCCAATCCAATTTGCCCAGCATGTGGAGTTATCCTTAAGCCTGTCAAGCACGCCGACAGGAGGAGCTGTCACTTTTCCCATGGTCATGCGGTCACAATCATCACTCCGGTTATTTATAGGAGCCATCGGTCACACGTCTGCGAGAACCAGAACCCGCCCAAACAAGGCAGCTCCCCAGTGCGGCGCTGGGAGACCAGAACAAAGCCAATTTGCTCATTTAGTATGGCGTCTTTATCATCCCTTAACCCGCTTTTTATTATGAAGGCTGCTGGGAACTGTGTGCTTTAATGGATCCGACTTCTGTGAGGTGCTTTTAGGGTCTTTAGCAATTTACAGCAAGTCACTGAGGGACCCTTAGAAAAGAACAAAGATGTAGAATAAACTAATTTTCTCTTGATAGACTTGTTTTTCGCAGTTATTACACCATATAGTATCAAAATGGATTTGGCTATTATCTCTTCATCGAAGCGCTCCTTACACTGCAGCTTTAAAGTGAATGAGCGCGCGTGTGTGTGTGTGTGTGTGTGTGTGTGTGTGTGTGTGTGTGTGTACCTGGAGGATACGTGTTAGCGCAGCAGGTTGAGCATTACCAGCGCCCTCCATTGTTCTGGCTCTATTGAGAGTTGCCCAAACACGGTCCAGTAATTAAAGGTCTCACTCCCACTTAATGCTTTTGTTCCCATGCCCCTCCCCTTCCACTCCCCTCCGGCTCTTCACCCCGCCCCCCCTCCCTCCCTCCCGTGCTCCGGGTTCAGGATAATGAGCATGTTGTGGGCGCCGGCAGACGCAGTGACAGTATCTTAATCTGGCGTTTGACTCGCGGCGCTTCCATTCTCACATCGGCCGCCATCTGTGGGTCGACCCACGGCCGCTCTGCCTGCGTTCTGAGGAGGGGCTAATCCCCCCCCCGGCCTGTCCTGTAACCGTGGAGAGCGTCCTCCCATTCCCCTCAGCCACCTGAAGGTGACGGTGTTGCCTCTCCTCCCACTCCCCTCGGTGGCGGAGCCAGCCACCTAGCCAAGCCTGAGTAATCCTCTCGGACATTACAAGGCACATTAAGACCGGGGCTGAGTGCTTTGCTGTGTCGCATCTAAAATGTGGACCTTTATAGGGGTTTTTGTCCGTGAGTGCACAGTCCTGCCAAAGGTAGGGCTTCTGTTGGGAGATGAAATGGAATTTTATGAGATCTACACTCCGTCTTTTCTTACGACTTCCACTCCAACTTTCAGCTAATGAAGCTGCCGAGGGAAGTCATCCTGTTTGTGAGTTTGCTCGCTCAAAACACTACCATTCACTCTTTCTCACAAAGTGTCAGAGGAAGCCTGGTCATGTCCTCTCGGTCGTGAAGACGTCTGGAGATGGAAGTGCTGAGGCCTGCTTCGGTTACAGGCTGCTCGGGGTGGAGGTGTGGCCGCTGCTTCTCCATGGGAAGGTGTGTGTGCTCTTGGAGCGCAGCCACCGCTGCTGTCTCGTGGACTAAAAGCTTGTCACGGCTGACCCCAGAGCTTTCCGTTGCGCCGAACACGGACAGTTATGGCCCTCTAAATCTCCAGAGAGGACAGAGACACTTTAAGATCATCTCTGGCCTCGCTGCAATGTCACAAGGTGAGCTTTAGGAATATATACACACTCACACACACACATGAACACACACACCGTGTCCTCCTCTCAGGTCCTGTTTAGAGCTGACTGTTGACTTTGCTTTCCTCCAACCCTCGCCGTTTTCCCTCGCTGCGGTTCCAGGCCTATTAATTTAAGCCAATTGACATTAAATGACATAATTCTGAAACTGTGCACCCGATGGCCTTTTCCATGCCGTGATTATTGACTGCCACTGGTCCTGATTAGCATGTCGGTCACCGGGGAAGTGGCGGCCCGCGGTCATGATGATAATTGAGATCATAATCACCACCAATGAGTTTTTATGTGTGTGTGTGTGTGTGTGTGGTGGTCGTGGCGGTGGGGGTGGGGGTGGGGGTCCACTTCCAGCTGTCACACGGGGTTTTGATTGATTGATGGCTGATGCGAGATGATGGATGCGTGCCGGCATTAAGCCGAGCGACGGCCTCGCCGAGGGTCGCCGCTGCCTCGGCGGTTTAAGGCGGCGTTACGGCTTCATTAAGGCAGAGAGCCGGCGCGGCCATAGATCACAGCGGTGACAGCCCAACATTATGTCTGGCCGGGCTGATAATGACGCCATGAATGTGAGGGTCACAGGTTGAAGGGGCATTAACATATGTAAGGCTCCTGGAAGTTGATGGAAGATAGCAGTAATGGGAGGAATTCCTCTGGTTTCGGTTTGTGTCTTCGTGGTTGAGACAAGAGCGAGGAGTGATGGATGGGTATTTTAATGTTACATACAAAACAGTCAGAAATCTAAGTAAAAAAAAATCCCCGGCGCCATATGTCCATGTGCTGATGTTTCTTTAACGTGCACCTCCCAGCGGAGGTTTAACACCTTGCACGGCGCCTCCGTTGCTATTGACGGAGAAGTGTATAAATGTGTTGGAGTGTGAGGCGCTCAAGCAGAGAAAGCCTGCTATATATAACTGAAGTCAATAGCACAGGGGATTTTTTCAGGAATGAAATGGAGAATGAAAGCCACGGGCGTCACCCTCTGACATCGTAGTCCCTGTCAGTAACCTCAGCCCTTCAGAATATCTACATTTTGATGGTTTCAGCAATTTTCATGTCTTTTTCACAAAGTTTTCTTCCGTTTTTTTGAAGAACTTTGTCAGTAACAATCCTTGAGTTTGAATGTAGTTGAAAACTGTGTGTTTAGAAAGTGATGATTTATAGAAGACAGGATCATCAGCATCAAATGATACCTTTACTTTCTCGTTATATATGTGAGGCTCAGTGCGGTTCAGCCTCATTGGTCTGTGCACACGCTTCCCAATCAGCTCAATCTCTGTCACAATAGCCAGAAGTTGCCTTGAACTTGGTTGAATGAACCTTCTGGTGTTCAGGTGCCTGTGAAGAACTCAGGCTCTTCATCTGGCGAATCGCTCCTTCAAGCTTCTTCTGTTTTTTGGTTATGACGTGTGTGGAGGTAACAAATCCTCACTGGACGCTGTGATCAGAACACTGATGAGTGTTTTTACTTCTCAATGGCCTTTTGTATTATTTCTCTCATCCCCCCATCTGTCACAATCTGCCAACCTCCTGACCTTCACATTGATTATTACACAATATTGATAGCCTCTTTTGAGACGACGCTGCCGGCTTTGTGGTTTTTATTTTCATTCGCTTGTCCGTCTGCTTGGCCATTACTAAAGGCCACGACCTTTGACCGCCCCCCCTCTTCCCTCCTCCTGGATTTCGGGACGGGACTCCCAGAGTTAATCCCGTAATGGAGACGAAGGCATCAGCGGAGCAGCCGGTGTGGGAGGGGCGGAGGTCCGACTCCTCTCTTCTATATCATCCCCTCCTTTCCCTTTCCTGTATCTCCATCCATTTCTCCCAAGTACCATCAAGCAGTGCGCCCCCCCCTCCCTTTACATCCCTCTCCTCACCACTTAAGACTGGAACCAGCTGCGCCAGGAGCAAAGAAATCTTTGGAATCCATCTTTTTAATTCTGCTTTATTACACCACTATCAATATTGTTATTGTTTAAAGTGGCTCCGGCTCTGGCTGGGCGCTGACTGACGGGCTTCCCACGGCGCCTCTCTCCTTAATTATGTATAGAGGAAGTAGTGGCGGCGCGGGGGGCTGGAGGGGAGAAGGACGGCAAAGGAAAGCCGCGACGAGCCGGTGTGAATTATTTACCGTGGGCTCGTGGCTCTCCCGCTGAGCGCCGGGCTCTGACATTTGGAAAGGGAGCGATTGTCTGCATTGAGCACAGCGTGGCGGTGTGCTGGAGTAAATGACATTCTTTACAGGTGTGAGACTCTCGGATTGAACCTGGAGGACCCCGAAATGGCCCCAATAAAAGACGGGATAGCTGCTTTGCCTGTTAGCTGCTAAACATTGAGTTTTGGATGTGCATGTGGATGAAAATGCCTCAGTGGAGCCTTGAAGGTTCCTCTGGAAGCGATGTGCCAGATGTCAAATGATACATTTCTGAATGCGATGTGTAATATATAGTTAATGCACCATTCTGCTCCGCTCCATTTGATATCGAACAACAGCCTTTCATTATAGGTGGCTGGAATAGCAGACGGCTGGGAGTGATTCAGATGCGTCTTAGCCTGTTCATCTGCTCACTCACATGCTGGGATCTCTGCACTGAGAGGCCGTGTCAGTGTTTTAAGGCCGGTACTCGTCAGCAGTGTGATGGTTCACCAGCCTGCCAATGCCAACGCAAATATTTAGCTTTGAGAATATTCTTGGCCAAGACTCAAATCTCCGCTGAACGTAAAAATCAAGCTTTGAGGAAAGACGTGCTGGAACATTCCTCCCAGAAACTATGGATTTCACTGACTCTTCCTCTGCACTCATGGAAAAAGGGGGAGCCGGTCTGGTTTTGTTCTGTTTACTGATAAAAGGGAGTTTTTTTGGCTCAGTTTTGAGGCTTTTCCATGACGTCTTGGTACCTGATGCCAGATATTTTGTGTGTGATGTTGGCGCATGACTGGCCTCTGATTGGTCAAGTCTCCTTCATAAGACCCAATCTTGCCATTTTTAATACAGAATCACAACAAGAATGGTCACGAACAGAGACGGATGCTCAGAAATCAGCTACATGAAGCGACACCCTGACGTCTCCTGCTGGCTGACGAGAGGATTGGCTGGAAGGAGCTGGATGGAGCGACCCACAGTTTGGAGTTGCCCACCATGACTTCTCCACCCCCATCGAGGCCGTCCTACAGCAGGCCTTTAAAGGACAGGAAGCTGGTTCTTTCTTGATGTTCCCTCCCAAATCTCGACCGCCATGAAGCCTCTTTTGAACCCGTGCCATTCTTTGAGCTCATGTTTTTCAACTTCATAAAAGCCCATGTGGACTCCAGCATGTTGAGAATGCCCTCTGCTTCGCCAGTAAACTGTTCAGACAGCGCCTGGCATGTTCCAGTGCAAAAAGATATGAATTATCGACTCTGTAAAACCTTTTTTGTCCTAATTGCAAGCAGCTTTGCCATAAATTATTTCCTGCATGTAAAAAGGAGCATGGCAGCATTTTCCATGACGAAGGAGACAAAACTTTGAAGTAGAGACCCATAATCCCAATCCAGACATCGGGAGAAACGTGGCCAGTCCCGGGGAGGGAGAGGGACTGGTTCTGAGCGAGGTCTTTACCGTCACATGCAGCCGAACTCACCAGAGCATCAGCAGTTTGTAATGAGACAGAATGATTAAAGCCTCGTTTCTCTCAAACTTGGCTGAATCCGGGGCCTGAGCTCTGATACAGTAAATCATTCATTTTCCAAGCGATTCACGAGCGGGGAGCGAACGCACATGTGACCTGAGAAGCCTGGCAGCAGGGCCGAATGCTGGGTTTCCATGTGCCCCTCTGTACGGCGTTACAGCTGTTTACGCTCCAGATGAGTCAACGCTCCTCTTCAGGCGGGAAGCAGGAGTGAAGTGTCAGCCTTAAATAAGGTGTGAAGGCCATAGGCTAAAATATCCATCTAAACAGGTTAAGTCAGCTTTTATGAGCCCGTGGAGCTTTAAAGACAGCTTTTACAGGATATCAGCTGGCCCGACACCCGGAGGCCAGAGGAGAGCTGAGCCGGGCTCCTCTGCGGACCCTGACACTCAAATATTCCGTCTAAGTATAGGCTGGCGCCTTGAAATATGAAATGCTTTGCTGTATTTCGCATTAGCGAGCGCCGGGACGAGTCCCCGTTTGCCGGTTCCTCGGTGAAGAACCGCTCCAGAGGAGCTTACGTCTGGCAGAAGAGCCGCGGGACGAGAATCTGTTCTGAGACAAGGAGGAGCGGCGCTGATCTGCAGGACGACGTCTCCACCGCTTTTTGAAGCTTTGTTGAAAACTAAACCCTGAAAACTCCCCACGTCCACAAACACTTGAACCGTAGTGTGAAGCAGGACTCCAGACCCGGCTCAGGGTGCGACCTGCAGCCGGAGGCCTCTGGACAGGTTAACGCTGCTCAGAGGACACAATCCTGAATCATTCACTACTGAGACATGAAACTAAACCAAAACCGACCCTGTTCACCATTAAACTGATGGTAATCACCTTTATGCAGGCGGTTTGGTGCTGAGAAGCTCACCGCCTGACCAGACCAACAGTATTGATCCAGGGACATGAGCTGTTTAATATTTGGCACCAATTTGCAGCAGAAATATGAGGAAGTCTGATTCTTGAGGGTTTATCTCATGAGGATTGGTCAAAAGTCGTGTTTTACTTCAAAGATGTCTCATAGTAAAAAAAAAGCCTTAATATATTCTTTTTACATCTTTCCAAGATGAAATGAAGTTTTCTTGACGTAAAACATTTTGAAATTTATCCTCCATTGGCAGGGAAAATGACCTTCTCTGAATCTGACTGCTGTAATTCTCGCTGCCTTGAGTCGCCCGGCCTCCGCAGCGTCCCGCGTGTCCTTCAGGCCCGAGTCGGAGCAGCTGCCGCTCGCCTCCCAGGATCTCTTCAATAATTGATATTTTTCCGGACTGCACCTGAGCCGCCATCTTTTTCATTTATTTATTTATTTATTTATTTTTCCCTGACTGTACTGACTCCAGCGCGGCGGCGGTCCAGCTGGCGTTGCCCCGAGCCATTGGACCGGCCTGCAGACCCCCCACCCCCCCAGACCCCGGTCCCTTTCAGCCCGACGGCCACAGAACATATACTGGAAGTTAGAAAAACACAAACAACCCAGCACAGCTTCAGTTGGTGTTGTGCAGAGAGAGGTCACACCTGTTCCCCCTCTGAGCGCGAGCAACATGTCCGCATGGCGCAGGAGTACAGCTGCCTTTGATCGGTTTCAGCCTCGTTCTCCGGGGAAGCGTGCCAGCGGAGAGCCTTCGACGGCGTCTCGCTCAAACACAAACAGCTGCAGGTCCCGGTCCTCACTTTCACCTGTGATCCGCCGAGAGCGAGAAACGTGCTAACTGGCGAGCAGGGCGGCGCTCCTGGTAAGGAAGCGTATCGGGGTGAAGCCGGGGCAGCCGGGCTGTCACGCTGTGTGCCAGATGAGTATAGATTTTTGAAAAGACAAAGACGCGGCCGAAGAAAAGCCAGTTTCTTTACTTTTCTGCGTTTCTCCAGCAGTGGGGTGTTCGGTTCCCTCCGGGGCCGTCCCGGCTCTTCATTTCTCACACTGGGGAAGTGTCAGATCAGAGCTCCTGTTAATCAGAGCTCCACGCTCCCCGGTCACGCCGTCACGCCAGAACCCGGACGGCGGCCTCTCCAGAACCCCGGGGATCCCACGGCCCGGGCTGGACTGCAGCGGCGGCGGCGGCGGCGGCGGGGCTTTTTCAGCTGGCACGGCGCCACGGTCGGCGCTTCAGTCGCAGGAGGACATGGGTGAAGTCAGAGCCTGACAAATCCAGGGTATTATCAGGCCTTTGTCCGGCCTGCAGCTGTCACTTACCAGGCTGGGGGGGGAGGAGGGGGGGCGCGGGGGGAATTCATGACCTATCCCCGTAACCACAGAGGACGGCTCAGGCATCCGCTGATAAAACATATGGGAAGAAAGGGAAAGAAAGGAAACGGGGAGGGGGCACAAAACAAGGCGGAATTTTTATGAAGAGCGGGAACGAAACGCCGAGAGGATGGATGTGTGCTTCAGACGGCGAGGAATGGCGGCGGATTGAACAATATATGCTGATTTCCTGTGAAGAGAAAGAGTTTTATCTTGGCGCCGCTTCCCTTCAGAATGACCAGCGGTAATACAGATCTAATCCGCCGCTATCGTTACCGCGGGTCCCAAAGGCCGGCCGTCCCCCAAAAACGCCTCATCTTTCTGTCTTTGAAATAAATGAAAGTCCACGGGGCGATAGAGCCGAGATGAACCGAGCCTTTGACTCGATGCCGGATTGCCGACGGGTCCAAACTTAAGAAGCCGGCCCCCCTCCCGTCTGCGGCGCCGAGATACTGGGCCCGGGCCGGGGACGCAGATAATCTGATGGAATTTCAATCAGCAGTGATCAGATAACGCCGACAGAACGTCTGATTTTAAAGTCGCACTGACGCTGCGGCAGCTCGCCCCTTTTTTTTTTGTCATTTCAGCTGGAAATGAACATTTCGTCGCCGCTCGCAAAACTCCTGCCAAACTTCATCCCTTGAAACTTCATCCTGAGGATTGCGGCGCCGGGCCGGGCCGGATTGGCCCCCCGACCCCCGGCATGCTCAGATGACCCACGTTACACCGCGGGTGATTGGATTACCCCTTTATTGGCCGGCGGCGGTGTTTATGGGTTGTGTTGGGACCCAGCGGGGCCGGGATCCTCCAACAGGAGCAAACAGGAGGCCGGCGGCGTGGTTTGCATCTCCGGCTTTAAGCCTTGTGGCTCGTGAGACATCTGCCAAATCCTCCCGGATCAAAAGGATGACTATTACACAGACAGGCATCCGCAGGGCTGCAGCCTGTCAACGGGCCGGGCTGGAGAACACAGGTGGGGTGGGGGGGTCACACGAACGCCGCCGCCGCTTCCTCACATGTGAAGGAACTGGAAACACATGAATGAAGAACCGCTGTGGGAAACGCTCATGTCCGCTGAAGAGAGGCGGCGACTCCCAGAAACAGGAATTCAAAAGTCGCCTAAATCAAAATAGCAAAATAACTTTAAAGTTTGAACCGTGAAGTTTTTCTTCTCAGAGTAAACATGATAAATGTCTGTATTTTCACAAAACCAAACAATTGCTGCTGAAAATAGCAGCAGTCTGAATATAAAGCCAATTTTAACAAAACCTTCTTGAGCTAAATCCAGTCTAATATCTCCACAAACATGTTTACTCTCCATGTTTTTAACAAACTCTCCCCGACAGCAGGACTTTGATGCTAATGCTAGTTTCCTAGCTTTCACGGCAGCATCACTGAGATCTCAGCTCGGGTCTCAGTGGAGTTTTTTGTCTGCGACTCTTAAATTGTTTGTCTGAGAATTTATATTCTCTGTGAATTTTTCACCATTTGCTTGGCGATTTGGCCGGATTGGAGCCTTCTGGGGGCCAGTTTTGGCCCACGGGCTTCATGTTTGGCACTGCTGGGGTTTTTTAACTGATCCAGGTTTCAATGCGTGAAACAGAAGAAGAGATCCGACTGGAAGTGTGACGCAGCGCCGCACGGAGAAACACTCGGCTCGCCGTTATTCAGAATGGCTTTTTAATGCGTTTCATAAAAGTTATGGTCATCCATTTCCACTTTCACATCAAAAGATGAAAAAAAAATGAGTTACTGTTCCAGCTTGGACAACCACAAATAACCTCCGTCTCATTTCTATTGTCAGCTGTACATTTTTGTCTGGTTCTCTCTTGTCGTCACTCGGTTTGAGTTTTTCTCTTTGAAACCTTAGAGGAGAACAGAAACTGGTGAATCATACGTTTTATTATAACCAGTCATTAAATGACTCGGTGGTTCATTGGGAAACTGAAATTAGAATTTTAAATTTTAATTTCTGGATTTCTTGACAGAGTTTACACAAGTCAGGGAAAATTCTAATTATCAAAAAAATCCTGAGGAGATTAAATAATCTGGAAAACAAACATCTGCCAGGAAGAATTAAAAAACAAAGCTGCGACTCCGTTTCTATAGCTTCTGGCTAAGTTTTCCAGGATTCACAGTTCTCCGTCCCCCCTTCCTCTCAGAGGTGCTAACCACACACACACACACACACACACACACACACACACACACACACACACCGGGTGTGAGTCTGTTTAACGGGCTGCTGCTGCTTCACTCAAACATTTACAGATAAACAGAAGAGGCCGTGAGGAGCGGCGGAGGCCAGCGAGCGGCGGAGCTCCTCCTCCACCGGGAGCGGCGCCGCCCAGCTGGTCCCGGTCCCGGTCCCAGTCTGGGTCCGGGTCCCGGTCCCGGTCCTGGTCCTGGTCCCGGTCCTGGTGGTTTTAGCTGACTCTGCATGCCGGCGGATTCACACTCCGTCAGGAAGCCGTGCGTCCGCCGGGCTATAAATACGGCGGCGGTGTGACTTTCCTGAACGCCGCTGTCTGGAAAGTGAGGAGGAGACAAACCAGGGCCGCCGCGGAGCGCCCCCTGTGGCCTCTGGGAGGGCGGGGCTAACCTGAGAGGTGACATTTGGGCGGGTGTCACTCCGCGGGGACAGAAGGAGCGTCCTGACGGTGGAAGCGCCGCCGCCGCCGCCGCAGTGTTACTTTATCCTCCTCACATGTTTGTTAATGACTCTCTGGGATGTTTTCCACTGAAACTCATCGGCGGCGACGTGAACAGTCGCCCAGCGCCACAAACGCCACCCGTGACCTTTCCTGCTCGCACACAAACAGCGGCGAGCGGCGCTGCTTCTCATTCTGCGGTGCGGTCTGTTGCCGGGTGTCACATTCCCCCCGCCGGCGCCGACGCCAGCCGCCAGCCACCATCCGCCTGTGTTTGCAGAGCGTGTTGCCCTCCGCGGACGCCGCTGTGTTCCGGGGTGAATCCATAAGCTATTCCAGCGCATTTCCAAAGCGTGGAGCAGTTTCCAAGAAGCCCATCAATTGGACGCCCCCCGTGGCGGCGGCGGAGCCCCTGCAGATCATCTAGATATTGCGCACGCCTCCTTTGAACTGCTGTGACGAATTCCCTCCTCGTTAAAGCCCTGCCCCAATCCCAGACCCACTTTCCGTCTGCAGCGCTGTGAAGCACATCCTGAAACGCCGCGCCGCCGGTTTTCTCTCTCGTTTCCTGGAGATCTTCTCTCCGCTCGTCTTCTCCCGTCTCTTCCTCCAGCAGGTTCGCAGAAACATTCGGGCCACCCTCCTTTCCTCTCCGCTGCATTACGTAATGCGATTCAAGCCCCCTCGGTTTTATAGCCCAGTGTTTCCCGATCCCCAGCTGCTCCCGCAGGCCCGCGGAGCGCTGACCCTCCGCCGAGGGTCAAAGAGAGAAATTTACGAGGCTGTTTGTTCAGAGCGAGCGTCGTCCTGCCTTTCAGCGGCCGCGGGGATTAAGCTAACCGCCGCTCCGGACGCCGTGGATCTGAACACACTCTCCTCCGGACGCCCCGGTCCAGTGCGGTCAGCTTTAACTGTTACATTTCAAGTTTCTCAGCTCGTCCGCTGGCATCGTCACTCAGAGTCACCTGTTTAACGTCCTGTTTACAGAACAATTCCAGTCCACATCGTTTTTTTGTGTTTTTGCTCGTAAAAACTTTTGGGTTTATGTGACAACGTTTTAAAAAATGATGGAAATGACAGAAACACTGAAAGCGTCGCAGTCAGGATGAGGATCACGAGTGATCGCTGTTTTTGAAAAGTTTCTTTTTCCCTGTTTCTGCAGAGTCGGACCGTTGTCAGAAAGTTGTGTTTCCACCCAGGTCCACAGAGACCGAGTCAGAGCATTCTTTAGAAAGTTCTACCTTGAGTTCTCTCTTTAAAAGTTGTGTTTTCTGAACAGAAACCCAGATCACAGATCAGTAGAGACTCACTACACCACCTTCTGGTGGAAACAGGCACTGCAGCTCTGGAGAAACTAGCTACCCAACAACCTGCTAGCATAAATAAATACCTCAACAACACACACACATCGTTTGGTTAAACAAACACTCTTAAGACCAATTTGAAATTCACTCAAGGTGCAAATAAATAAAAGTTTTCTCTTGAAAGACGTTAAGTTGAGGCTTTTTTCTTTTCTTGGATGTAAAAACTAAAGTCAGGATCAGTGAGGTTAAAAAACTGTTGGCTGGTCAATATTTGTGTGAAGTTCCTGCATCTCACCAGTATCTATCATCACAAGTAATGAAAGTAAAAGTAATAGAAGACGTAATCGATTCATACAGCTGTTTGTCATTAAGTACTACTGAGTAATTTCATTTATTTAAATTTACATTTGCTATTCCAGCAGCCTCAAGCAAATAGAGAGGGAACATTGATTTTGTAATGAACAGTAATAAAAAGACTTCGGCTTCGCCCGGCGCCCTAAAAGCAGCAGCGGACTCACACCCCAGCAGGCCACTTAATTACCCCCATCGCCATAAAGCGCCTGGCGCAGGCTGCCTGCTCGCCGCTGCATATAGGAATCAAATGGAGGAGAGCTAACACCATTGATTCTGATCAGCCAGTATGAGTAACAGGGTAACGGTGTGTGTGTGTGTGTGTGTGTGTGTGTGTGTGTGTGTGTGCGTGCTGCTCGTGCACGTCCTATATGAGCCGCTATTTATCGTGCTTTTATCGAAGCTTGATTGGCGCCCAGCGCCATCAGGAGGAGGTGCTTCTGCTCATCTGGAATTATCGCTGTTATAGCGAATCCGAATCCTCCGGGTCCGGACAGGCGATGGCTCCCCGAGCGGGGGGGCCGCCTGCGGGTCCTTCTCCAGAGGATGGGCCGAGCCGGCGGGACGCCCCGTCAAATGGTCCACGGTCCGATCCCTCCGTCCCGGCTGACTTTGCTCCTCCCCCCTCCCTCCTCTCACATGCTCTTCATTAACCTTTCCTTTTGCACTCAGCACCATCCTAGAGACCAGCGCCCGTAACTTAACCCCCCCGCGCAACAACTCCCTGACCTCTGGCCGCCTCCATCCCGTGGCAGGCATAAACGCGGGGATATTATCAGGCCGGTTTGTCTCGTCATAATTATGCGTTGTGTCCTCTGCCGCCGCTGATAAAAGCCGAGGCTGATTGAGCCGAGGACGGCGATTGATTCCTATTGACGGGCCTCAAAGCTCCGTGATGAAGGGGATGGAAATGAGGCTCCTCCGCCGCGTTTAATGACCGCTCGCCATAAAAGACCCGCTTTCCCCCGCAGCCTGACAGGGACATGCGTTACTCGCAACGGGACGCTGGGGACACCTTCAGAGGAGTGTCCACTGGTGTGGCGTCTTCAGCTGACTTGTTTAAGACCTGGGCTAGCTTCACGCGCCGGCGCTGCTTCCTGGTGGCGGTGGACGTCCAGCTAACGTGGCTGCTGGCCTCTCTCTCTCTCTCTCTCTCTCTCTCAGCAGTCAGATGGCGCCCAGCAACCACGACCGGATACAGAGGCTGAGACACGAGTTCCAGCAGGCCCGGCAGGAGGAGGACCTGGAGGACCACCAGCGCTCCTACAGCCTGGACCAGTCCTGGGTGAGTCTCTGCACGCCGTACTTCCTGTCTCTGAGCGACGCCGACGGTCGGATCAGACCTGCAGCAGATGAAACACGGTGCGGATCGTTAGAAACTCCGAGACATGAAGGGTTTTCTGCCGGCGCTCGTCCCCCCGGGGACGATGCTCACTGACGTATCCGCACACTCCAATTAAGACGCGCTGCTCCCCGGGGACGGACGGTCCCAACAGCCTCGCTTCTGAGAGGAGTTGATACGCCGCAGCAAGGCGCACTGTCCCCCCGCTGTCACCCCACTGTCCCCCCACTGTCCCCCCACTGTCCCTCCACTGTCCCTCCGCTGTCCCCCCGCTGTCCCCCCACTGTCCCCCCACTGTCCCTCCACTGTCCCTCCACTGTCCCCCCACTGTCCCTCTGCTGTCCCCCCACTGTCCCTCCACTGTCCCTCCACTGTCCCTCCGCTGTCCCCCCGCTGTCCCCCCACTGTCCCCCCACTGTCCCTCCACTGTCCCTCCACTGTCCCTCCACTGTCCCTCCACTGTCCCTCCACTGTCCCCCCACTGTCCCTCCACTGTCCCACCGCTGTCCCTCCACTGTCCCCCCACTGTCCCTCCACTGTCCCTCTGCTGTCCCTCCACTGTCCCACCGCTGTCCCCCCACTGTCCCCCCACTGTCCCTCCACTGTCCCTCCACTGTCCCTCCACTGTCCCACCGCTGTCCCTCCACTGTCCCCCCACTGTCCCTCTGCTGTCCCTCCACTGTCCCCCCACTGTCCCACCGCTGTCCCTCCACTGTCCCTCTGCTGTCCCTCCACTGTCCCCCCACTGTCCCCCCACTGTCCCCCCACTGTCCCACCGCTGTCCCTCCACTGTCCCCCCACTGTCCCACCGCTGTCCCTCCACTGTCCCACCGCTGTCCCTCTGCTGTCCCTCCACTGTCCCCCCACTGTCCCCCCACTGTCCCCCCACTGTCCCACCGCTGTCCCTCCACTGTCCCCCCACTGTCCCACCACTGTCCCTCCACTGTCCCACCGCTGTCCCTCTGCTGTCCCTCCACTGTCCCCCCACTGTCCCTCCACTGTCCCCCCACTGTCCCTCCACTGTCCCACCGCTGTCCCTCCACTGTCCCCCCACTGTCCCACCGCTGTCCCTCCACTGTCCCTCCACTGTCCCTCCACTGTCCCACCGCTGTCCCTCTGCTGTCCCTCCACTGTCCCCCCACTGTCCCTCCACTGTCCCCCCACTGTCCCTCCACTGTCCCACCGCTGTCCCTCCACTGTCCCCCCACTGTCCCACCGCTGTCCCTCCACTGTCCCACCGCTGTCCCTCCACTGTCCCTCCACTGTCCCCCCACTGTCCCACCACTGTCCCTCCACTGTCCCACCGCTGTCCCTCCACTGTCCCTCCACTGTCCCCCCACTGTCCCTCCACTGTCCCCCCACTGTCCCTCCACTGTCCCACCGCTGTCCCTCCACTGTCCCCCCACTGTCCCACCGCTGTCCCTCCACTGTCCCTCCACTGTCCCTCCACTGTCCCACCGCTGTCCCTCTGCTGTCCCTCCACTGTCCCCCCACTGTCCCTCCACTGTCCCACCGCTGTCCCTCCACTGTCCCACCGCTGTCCCTCCACTGTCCCTCCACTGTCCCCCCACTGTCCCACCACTGTCCCTCCACTGTCCCACCGCTGTCCCTCCACTGTCCCTCCACTGTCCCCCCACTGTCCCTCCACTGTCCCCCCACTGTCCCTCCACTGTCCCACCGCTGTCCCTCCACTGTCCCCCCACTGTCCCACCGCTGTCCCTCCACTGTCCCTCCACTGTCCCACCGCTGTCCCTCCACTGTCCCCCCACTGTCCCTCCACTGTCCCACCGCTGTCCCTCCACTGTCCCCCCACTGTCCCACCGCTGTCCCTCCACTGTCCCTCCACTGTCCCACCGCTGTCCCTCCACTGTCCCCCCACTGTCCCACCACTGTCCCTCCACTGTCCCTCCACTGTCCCACTGCCAGACTCGGACTCAAAACTTCAGCCCTCTTTTCATCTCCTGCCAAAATTCCATTTCTAATTCCTAATATCCGACCGTGACCTCTGACCTGAAGCTAATTGCTAACTAGCCGTGTCGGCCTGGGCCTGTCTGTCTGCAGGAGTGACGGCGGGGAGCAGGTCCCGATGGCCGGCCTTACGGTGGGGGGGGGGGGACAGTGAGCCGCGCTCGTCCCTCTAAACTCCATTAGACTTGATTAAAGGGAGTTTTTAAACGAACACTTCTTCTAATTTAAAATTTCAGATGAGTTCCTTTAAGCCCCGATTGATCTGCAGCAACAACGGGATTTATTCTGCCTAATTGGAAAAAAGTCATCAAGTTAATTCATTTGTTAATTCATTCACACTTGAGCTGCCGTCCGTCCGCACGTGCGTGTGCACGTGCACGAGAAGTTCTGCTGCATCTGCAGTTTAAAGAAGGAACATGTAGTTTATCCTGATCGCGTGTCGGAGAACAGAACAGAACAGAATGTATGAAATGTTCTATATTGTCAGTTCCTGCTATTGCACCAACAAAACAGCTGAAATGAGCTTTAGATGAAATGTGACAAAATATTACAAAATTAACAAATAAAAAATAAAGATGAAGTTAAAATGGAGAGAATAAAAGAAATATCAAAGTAGATTATTGTGAAAAAGAGTAAAGATGAAATGGAGATTAATTAAAATCTACAAATGTTTGAAAATTCAGGATTTAAAGAGAGTATTTTAAATCATCTTTTCGGTCGTTTTTAGATCATTTCAGATATTTGTCAGATGTTTTCTCCTCTCTGGGTCTGAAGCAGGCGTGACCTCCTGACCTCCGAGCAGAGCCAAGGCAGATGCTGCTGCACCAGCGGAGCCATTTTCTAAATGGGGGGTCACCGAGTCGAACCCTGGAACTTTAAATATCTGCAGTCGTTCCTGTCAGTGTGAACTGAAGAACGGACAAAAAAGACCAACATTAATCAGAAAACAGTTTAAAAAAAAAAAAATAAGAAAAAGAAATGAAGAGCAGGATGTGAGAGAAAAACACGGAAAGAAACAGAAAGACGAGACCCAATGAAAGACAGATGAACAGAATGATGAAAGAAAGAGACAGGAGGGGAAAATCACAAAGGAACGAGAAACAGATTAAATGAACGATGAAGAAAGAAAGAAAAATAAGTTTAAAGAACGCATTTTAAAAATTTGTCAAAATAAAGTATAGAACAAGGAGAACTGGCAGAGGGGAAGAGTTCATGGGAAAAAAAATGAAACATAAGAACAAAATCCAGAGAAGTGAAGAAGAGGAGAAGAATGCTTCAGATTGAACACAGACATGATATTGATGAACAGCATACGACGGAGAGAGAGAAACAAGAAGGACTGAAGAGAAAAACAACAACAGAACACGACAAGACGAGCTGAAGGTTGAATACATTAAAAAAAGAACAAAAACGAAGGAAAACCAGGAGAGACGGAGATGGTTCTCCTCCTCTACCGGCCTCTCTCGGTCCGGCCTCGGAGCAGCAGGAAGTTCTGGTCCGCGGTCGGCGGAATCCTCGCCGCTGTTCCAGCCTCTCGTCAAGCAAACGCCACAGTTATCCCTCAAGTGAGTTCATCCCGGCGCACAGCTGGAAGAGGCCGAATAACCGCTGTTATGAAGGCAGAATAACCCGTCGTCAGACGCTGCGGCGTGGACGCCGTGCCGCAGCGTGGATGCCGTGCTGCGGCGTGGACTGTTGAACAGATCAGTCTTTCTCTTCGCTGTCCGCCGCTCCACCCGGCAGGCGGCGGCCGGCGCAGAGGACAGCTCGCCGTATTGACATCGTTTTTCACGTTATTGGATAAAAACAAACACGGACGTCTCTCTGATTTGATTTCACCAAATGCCATGTTTTATATGGCGTCGTATTCCGGAATAATCCGATTCCCGCTCCCTGGGTAATGCCATTACTCTGACTGATTCTCTCTGCTGGCTGTTTGTCATGCATCTCTCCCGGCGTGGCGCCGCCCGGCCCCGGCCCGTCACCTCCGGATTCCTCAGAACCTGCGTGGCTAATTCTCTCCTCCACTGAAATAATTGAGTTTTTTTCTCTTTGCGAACATGTTCCAGAGAAACCTGAAGGGCCAGCTCTCCCCCCCCTCGTGGAAAGCCGTTCTGTTTTTCGGACTGGCTGTTGACGCTGAGTGAAATGTAATTGCGCTGTTATTACAGCTGTCCAGCCGAGAGGGAAAGCGGCCATTCGCCGCCGCGAGCTGTTTGTGAGGCGGGCGGCTGACAGCCCGTCATCCCGCCGGCCCACTCTCCCTCCACCACGTCCGTCCGTCACACGCCGCCCCTCCATCATCCGGGCCCGGAAGGAGCTGCTCGGTTTTGAAAGACTCCGCCTCGCCGCCTCGCCGGCTCGCCGCCGTTTAACCGTCTTGTCGTGTTCCTCCGTCAGCTGGCTCGTTAGCGGCGCGGCGCGTCGAGGGAGGCCGGATCTCCATGTCGACCACGCCGACGATCACACAACAGAACCTGCTCACACTCATCTATATTTCATGTCTGCTGCACGCCGGCGCCGCTCTGGCCTGTTTTCATTTATTTATTTTGATGTCGAAACAACATGTAGAGCAGGGCCACAGGTTCTCCCACGGGCCTTATGTTTGACACCCTGCTCTCCCCGCTCAGCTCAGAGTGATATGAAGCACTTCCTCTGGACAGACGACTCTCCATGTCGCTCTCTTTATTTGTTTTTGTCCACTCGTTTAGTTTTCTCCCATCATTTGCAAAGAACAGTTTCAAAGCTGTAGGAAGATTTTTATTATTTTTTTTCATGTTCAGCTGGATTAATGAAAACCTTTGAAGGCTGATTAACTTATAATTATAATAAATCACCACCGAATCTCAAACCAAACCAAACCAATCACAGCCATCTGTTATTCATTTGATTATCTGTTTTTCTAAACTAACGCCCGCGTCTCTCTGTATCCTGCTATATTTCCTGTTGGATGCTGCCTGGCTTTGAACAGGTTGCTGGTTCAACTCTGGCCAAAGACAAACAGACGCTCATTTCACCATTTCCCTGGTGGTTGGGCCGGTTTGGAGCGTCCTGCGGCCCTGCTTTGGCCCACGGGCCTCATGTTTGACCAGCAGACTGTGCGCTGTTGACAGGTGAGCAACGGGACGGACACGCCGAGCGGGCGCCACTCGGTCACGGTGGACGGTCCGGCCCAGACGCAGCAGCAGGACGGTCAAGACGGCTTCCCTCAGGCGCAGAGGCAGTACAGCTCCCTGCCCCGGTGAGACGCCCCCTCCCCCCCCCCTCCTGCCCTTTCTCCGCCTCGCCGTCTCACTGTTTTTGATTCCCTCCTCTTAATCCTGCACTGCGGGCTTTGTTTCCCTATCTCTGCCGCCGGCCCTCCGCCGGCCTCCATAAAGCCCGTTCCAGGCCCGGCTCTTTGTCCGGGATCGTTTAATGCGATCGCTCAGAGTCGCCGGGCTGATTCTTCATTAAGTCGACGTCGACCCCGAGCGAGCGGCGACTTCGTCCCGCAGCCTCCAACACTGACGAACGGCTTGAACGTGGGGTTTTCTCTCGGCGTGTGTCGTCTGGAGCCGCCGTGATCGGTATCCCCGCCGGCGCTCTGAAGCCTTCGCCTCGCGTTTCACTCGCTACAAATTGGAAAGCCAAGAGGAGAGGAATCCCACGTTTGAGGCTTTACATATTTAAAGAGAAAGTTCCCCGGGGAACGGCTCCCTTTCCATCCCGTGACTGACAGGCGGGATTTAGAATCTGCTTTAAAATAAACATTATTGTTAAATATTTCCACGCTGAAGACAATCTGCTGAGCCTCTCTGTGTTACCAAACCAACAATATGTCCTCTGATTTATTTGAGTTTCACTCATTGCCAGTTTAAACAAAGAAAGAACACTTAGTGTGTGTGTGTATATATATCTATATTGGATTTGTGTGTGTGTGTGTGTGTGTGTGTGTGTGTGTGTGTGTGTGTGTGTGTGTGTGTGTGTGTGTGGTCTTTTCATTTTCTTGGCTGAAGTTAACTCTCCAGGGTTTCAGCTGCACAAACAGCAATCATTCCTGCGTCGTCATCCTCCCTCCTCTCTCTCTCTCTCTCTCTCTCTCTCTCTCTGAGCAGTCGATTGTCCCGGGCGATAGATCCTCCGTCCACACCGACACATAATCAATGTGTGTGTATGAGGCGGGCCGATCTGCGCTCTTATCTCCTGGCGGTCGCCTCCAGGCCCTGCCTCTCGCTCGGGGAAAGTCGGGAAAGAAAGAGAGAGGAAAGGTTCTTTTATTCGCTGGAGCTCAGTCCTGAAGCTCGACCCGGCCGAGGCCTCGTTTTCACACACAAATACACTTTCCGTCCACTTCTGGGCTCCGAATGCAAAAAACAGAACCACTGAAAACACGAAATGTGTGAAAACACAGCAAACATCAAAGCAAAAATGATGTCTTGAGTGTGAACGCCGTCGTGGGAACACGGCCGAAGGATTCCCACCGCCTCCGCCTCGTGTTCCCCAATTAATAACCGCAGTTCCCCAAACCGCCACTTCATCCCGCCGCTCCTCTCCCAAACAGGAAGTCTGACATTCCCTCTCATGGAAAAACCCCCCTGCAGCCTAAAGAGCTTCCAGAAGGTTATCAGATGTGGGCGGGGCTCCGCCGGCGTCTGGACCGGGGCGGCCCTGATGGAGGCCTGTTGTCAGAGCCGGATTAGCAAGAGAGGGGCCGCCGCTGATTAGCCCAGAGAGCCGGCTGCTCGCAGGAAAACACACACTTCAGATAAGGAAGCTAGCTGTAGCTAGCTGAAGCCGCCATCCACCCGGCCGCCGGTACGAATCCCTCCGCTTCCAGAGAGAGGAAACTTTATTCCCACAATGTAGGAGTGACTGTTTTATCATGTTTCTGTGTGTGTGTGTGTGTGTGTGTGTGTGTGTGTGTGTGTGTGTGTGTGTCTCAGCCTCCTCCTCATAAACGCTGATTCTTCCCAGCTGTTTCTAAAGAAACACACGGCGAGCTTCCTGGCTGTGTTTGTTATTCTCTGTCACTCTGAATCTACCGCGCTCTCTGGCGTGAAGCGTTTCCCTCCTCTCTCTCCCTCCACTGAGTGTAACTGAATGTAACTCATCCACTCTGAGGCTGATTCTGGCCGCCGGGCCAGAGGTGATAAGAGAACCGGGTTCCCCTCCCCAGCACCGGTCGGTGTTCCGTTCCTGTGGACCGGCGCCGTGTCCGCTCTCCTCCCCTGCCGAACCCGAACCCGAACCCGAACCCCGTCAGGAGAACCTTACTTTCAACACATCTAGTCATCAAGACAAGCGGCAGGAAAAAAAGGGTTTTTAAAGTGTTTTTTAACTTATTCACTGCATGCAAAGCAAGAGTTCGGTTCTCTGGTGTTTCTGGGTCCTGAAGGGAACAGTCCTCAGCCCGGTGTGTGTCCTCCATCAGACCTCGCAGGTGTTTGGAGCAAAAAGCCTCTCCTCTCCTCTGAATTCAAAAGGCTTTTAAGCGCCCGGCGAGTCGGCGGGGTGTGAACGGGGTTTGGACCCTGCCACGGATCCGCCGTCTCACGTCAGCCTTAATGGATCCCGATCCACAACCGGGTCAGTTTCTGAAAACCCGCCTCTGTCCCGGTCTGCGTGTAGCGCTCACACACGTGAGCGCTGGGCCGTCCCGCCCACTCGGGGACGGACAGGCGGGCGGGACGGAGACGTGTCGACGGCGAGCAGCGCCGCGAGCGCCGCCATTACCGTGTCTGCGCTGTAAGTGCATCCGTCTGCGTCTCCAAAGAGGAGCTGAAGGCATGAAAGCAGCCATTTTTCTCAGGGAGGTTTTAACATTTGTGTTTGTTTACGATGTGGAACTAATAGTCCCGTGGGCGGTTTGGCTTCCACCGTTTGTTTCCTGTCTTTTCATGTCTGGGTCTCTCTGTCACTGGATTCGGGGGAAAGGCGCAGCCGGCTTAACCAGATCCTCTTCTCTCCACTCACGTCGCTCTAAGTGAAAATCTCCTTTTCAATCTCACAAAATGTGAAAACGGCTGCATTCTCTGCTGAAGTGCGGTTTCCTTTCAGGTCCTGTTCAGCAGCTCTGACCCCGGCCAGCCGGAGGACGAGTATCAGAACGGCTTCCTGCACCGCAGCTGACCTTTCTCTCCGTGTTTAGGCAGCCTCGTAAGCACGCCAGCGCCGTGTCCCAGGACTCCTGGGACAAGGCGTGCGCGCCGGCGGAGGGATTCCAGGCGTCCAAGGAGAACCCCCGCCACCCGGCGGGCCCGGGGCCCCGCAACGGCTACCTGGGCGCGTCCAGCTTCAACGCCCGGGTCCTGCTGGAGACCCAGGAGCTGCTGAGGCAGGAGCAGCGGCGCCGGGAGCAGGAGGCCAGCAAGTCCAGGCCGCCGCCGCCGCCTCCGGCCGACCCCCCCGTCGACCGCACGCCGGCGCCGCCGCAGACCAAGGGCCCCTACAGGCAGGACGTCCCCCCGTCGCCCTCCCAGATCGCCAAGCTCAGCAGGCTCCACGGCTCGGAGAAGGGACGGGTGTTCTACTCCCCGGACAGCCGGACTGATCCAAACAAGCTTTAGCATTAGCATTAGCATGAACGACGGCAGTGAGTCGGCCTGGTTTTTATAAAATACTGAATTATACAGATTTTTATGGGACTGTTGAAATGTTAATATTTAAAAACAGATTTTTTTAAGAAAATGATATGTTTTTTTTTAGCTGTATCTACAAGAAATAATCTGGGATGTTCTGTGTTTAACTCTGAGATCCTATAACTGTGTATATAAGTGCCTTTAAACCCACCGATTGTTCACTGAATCGTCAGGTTTCTGGAAGGTTTGACATGAATTCTGATGCAGACTGACAGACTGAAGGTGCAAACGGATGATTCAAGGTGGAGTAACGCCAAACGACGAAACGTTCAGTCGCTGAGCTAGCCTCGCCCAGCTAGCCTCGCCCAGCTAGCCTCGATGAGCTAGCCTCACCGAGCTAGCCTCGCTGAGCTAGCCTCGCCCAGCTAGCCTCGCTGAGCTTGCCTCGCCGAGCTAGCCTCACTGAGCTAGCCTCGCTGAGCAAGCCTCGCTGAGCTAGCCTCGCGGAGCTAGCTCGCCCAGCTAGCCTCGCCCAGCTAGCCTCGCCCAGCTAGCCTCGCTGAGCTAGCCTCGCCGAGCTAGCCTCACTGAGCTAGCCTCGCTGAGCAAGCCTCGCTGAGCTAGCCTCGCCGAGCTAGCTCGCCCAGCTAGCCTCGCCCAGCTAGCCTCACTGAGCTAGCTCACCCAGCTAGCCTCGCCCAGCTAGCCTCACTGAGCTAGCCTCGCCGAGCTAGCTCGCCCAGCTAGCCTCACTGAGCTAGCTCGCCCAGCTAGCTCGCCCAGCTAGCCTCACCGAGCTAGCCTCGCTCACCAGCAGCAGCAGTCCGTGGAAATCAGGCCGACATCATTTTGAGTCAAAATGAAAACTTTCATTACGTTTCTGTTACATGAAGATAAACATTAAAACACAGATCTTACAAACAATGACCCAAAAACCAAAGTGAAAGAAAAAACTCCCTGCTAGCATCACCTGGGGTCAGTCGGCTCACCCTGTGTAGGCATCCACACCTTCAACTCACCAGAGTCCAGCAGAGTCCAGCAGAGTCCAGCAGAGTCCAGCAGAGTCCCGGCATGCTGGTGAACCACCTGGAATCGAACCGCTCTTCTCTCACTGAGGCTCTTATTTATTGAGCAATACGCTGTGTGGCTGCTTGACTGTTCAGAAGCCGTGTGGGTTTTTTTGTTATTTTTAGGGAAGGGGGGGCGTCTCCCCTCCCCTCCCCCGTCTTTGTTTCAGATACTGCACTTCACCCTGAAAGCGTCCCCCCCCTCCCCCCCCCCGTGTTCAGTATGTTAATCCTGAATTGTCTTTTCCTCTCCGCTGCCTGCTTTATCTCATCCTTCTCGCTTTGCCGCCCGACCGTACGGAGCTCTCCGTGGAGGGAAGCAGGCTCTGGATCTCCTCCGCTCCACCCACCCCTCCACCCGGGGAATCCAGTGGCGGGAAAAAAAAAAAACCCAAAAAACAAAAGAACGGGGTCAGGTCTGGGTTATTAATTAATGTGCGTTCATTAAACATGCATGCCGCCCCCTTTGTGTGTTTGCTGTCGCCGTGTGGCGCATGCAGAGCGAACACAGCGCCGGTCCGGCCCTGGCTTCACCTGGACCGGTTTGGCTGGAGCCGAGCCGGCGGCCGGGAGGTGGTGTAAACCCCTCGCTGGCTGCAGCGGCGGCGGACAATGCAGCTGATTTTGTTTCCCTTCATGATTGCGTTCATTGATGGAGAAGCGCTCTGGAGCCTTTCTGCCGCTCAATCAGTGGTCAGTGGTGTTTAGGAGAGTGGCATGCAGGAAGGAGTGTGTGAACTGGTGTACGACCGTGTGTCTGAGAGAAGGCGGACTTTAATCATTTATAAATGAGATGTGATGTAAGGTCATTTTTTCTGTGACCGGATGTTGTTGAGGAGTTTGGGGTCAGTTTGAGTTCCTCTTCTTCTGTGCTTCACTCAGACAGCTCAGATGTAAAAGAATCTGGATCAGACGTCTGCAGGAGATGGTGACATTATCATGTGTAAGGTTCAGTTTTATTTCTATTCTAAGTTACCCTTAATTGAAATCAGTTTCATCTGTATAGTTATAGTGCCAAATGTAACAGTCAACTCAGGATATTTCTGCAGGGATTTCTCCGGAGCGAGCGGAGGCGATGGTGAAAACCTGCAGAACCAGACTCAGAGGAGACTTCTGCTGTTCCAGGTGTTTTAGGAGATATAAAGAGAGGACAGAGAACGCTTCTGAGGGATTCAGCCTCTTGTTCAGGTTGGTATAACTGATCAGAGTTCGATCAAAGATGGAGACGGTGCATCTGAACGTACCAAAGTGGATTTTTAGGAGTGTGTTTTCATCAGGAAGACAACCAACTGCACCAAACGCCCGGCCTGGTGTCTGATGGTTTCTGACGTTTCCATCTGAAACGAAAACTCAAAAACAGTGTTTTCACTTGAAACGTCATGGTTTGAAGGAGGCCTAAAGCCACGGCCCCCCTCCTGGAGGGGGAAAGACTGCGACTCCAGTGCCAGAGCGCGTCCTCTCCAGTCCCAGGGACGGCGGTCCGGGTGTCAGAGTGTCCTTGATGAAGACCCTGAACTCTTTCTCCCTCAGTCGTGTGCAGCACCTTGCGTGGCAGCTGTTGATGTGTGAATGGACCGATAATGTGAAGTGTGTGAAGGTGAAGACTGAACGCTGGAGCATGACAGTTACATTTATTTCAATAATTCCTTCAAAACCTGAGAAGGAGCAAAATCTTCACAGTTTCCAAACAGAAACAGGAAATACCGATTCTGACCAAATCATCCTTTCCTGTCTGGTGTTGAGGGTTGGAGAGCGGGATGCGAGCCCAGACGGCAGGTTTTATGGTCTTCAAGCACATAACGCCCGGCGCTCTCACACACACACGTGTGTGTGTAAAATAAGGCGCTGTTTGGTTTGTTTGTGGTGTGTAGGAGGACGTGTCTTTAAGTGTGTGTGAGCGCTGCCAGGAACTGGACGCCTCAATATGTGTGTGAGGACAAGCTGGCGGCTGTGTGAGTGGAGTGGGGGGGGGGGGGGGGCAGACCTGCTGGATCAGTCAGTGGAGTAATCAGAAGGATTCCTCCGAGCTCGCCGTGCAAACAGGAGGTCGCTTTCTCCACCTCCTCTCCTCATCGTCCACATCTCTCTCCTTTGTCATTTTCCCTCGTTTTTGTCTCTGCTTTGTATTCTTTGTATGCCTCTCTCTCTCTGTGTGTGTGTGTGTGTGTGTGTGTGTGTGTGTGTGTGTGTGTGTGTGTGTGTGTGTGTGAAAGAAGGGGGTCGACATCTGCAATATCTTATGAGTTTTTTTTTTCCCATCTCCCTATATGCAAATTTGATAATATCCCATAATGCACATTTATTATTTGTGTTGTGTAATTAATGTTTGTGCGTTCGCTCCGTGACACGTGGATTTTTCCCATAAAGCCGTGGTTTTTGGGGATGTTTGTTTTGTGTGTTTGCGGTCCTGAGAGGAATGAGGAATATATTGTTATTGTTTCCCTGCGTCTTCGCGGCCATCCGTCAGCGTGTTTTATTAGCCACAATAAGGTACTGCCATGGTAAAAATGACGAATATGTAAGCACCGTGCAATTTTCCTTTTTACTACAGTGCATCATTACCAAATATTTCTGCTGTTCTCTGTACATAAAAACACTTTTTTTCAATGAATAAATTGAGGGTGGTTTCATTCCTTGTAACAACGATTTTTCTTGATTGTGTTGCCGCGGCGTTCTCAAACGCTCCGTCTCCTCGATAACGCAGCGGCGGAGGGAAGATGCATAATTGAAGGCAGAGTAATGAATATCTGTTTCTCACTGCCGCCCTGCTGCATATTACTGATTCCAGAATTCAAAATGAAACACTTGAGCGTCTTTCTTTCTCCAGTGTGATGGAGAAATTGGCTGTTCTCTGTCAGAGGCTCATGCATTTGAACTAGGAAATTTATCCTGTAGTCATCAAGGTTCCAGATCGTTCCTCACGCCTGCAACGGCTCAGAATATTAAAGAAACACGAGAGAACAGAAGGATCATCAGATGAGCGCTCTTTATTACTGGAGGAGTTGTACAGATGCTCCTCGCCTGCAGAACTCATACGTCCTCAAAGCGAGCGAGCCGTTCTGCAGCAGCCGAAACAAAATGCATTTCCAAAATGCAAGAGAAGAGACGAGAAGATGAAGAGTAACGGATCAGTGTCTCCCAGATATGGGTTTGTATTGGGATAACAGCTCTTGACTCACAGAGCAGGGTGAGGACAGTGAAGCTCTCACATGTTTTCCTGATATGCAGATGATGTTCTATTATTCATTTGTTTTGGATTTTTCCTCCACATATTTTCTTTCTTAGCATGATTTTACTCTCCCATGTGACACACTCTTGAAACATTTCCCCTCTCCCTCTATGACTGCGTAATTGTTTTTTCTCTCTGTCTTTGAGTCATCTGGGCACCAGATCGTCCCCGCAGGCCTTGTTTCAACAGCTAGACGTTAGAATAGGGACGAGAAAACAGTTTTCTTCCTCATTCTGGAGAAACAGTGAAACAAAGTCACTTTCTGCTGATCCTGATGCTCTTTCACTGTTGAACTCGTATTTTGGGGGTTTGTATGGATACATGGTGAATTTTCCAACCGACGGCAGTGTTTTCACAGCTTAGAGTCTGACTGATGCTCCAGACCAACCAACAGCCAAGATCCACTGTCCATCCACTGGGATTCACACCTGCTGCCTTTTATTTAATGTTTTCTTTATTTATGCACATTATGGTAAATCAGGTGTGTCAAGCACGAGGCCAGTGGGCTAAAACCAGCTCCTGGGAGATCCCAGAAACCGACTTCACATTTAGTGAGACACACAACAGCAAGCTGGGATCTGGGTGAAGCTGCCCTGAACACGAGCAAACCAGCTTTAGCCTCAAAGATATGCTGTGAAGACATGCATGCAAAAAGCTGCAAAATGCAAGTTACAAGGGAATTTTCAGGACGTTTCACTGTATTTTGCACCAGATAGTACCATTAAAATTGGCTTTATATTAAGACTGTAGTAATTTTCTGTACTAATTGTGAACCATTTAGCAAAAATACGCACTTTTTCAAAACTTATACTCTGCGCCACAACGAAGACGTTAAGGAGTTTGCACTTTTTATGCAAAACAGCGGCCCCTGCAGGCCTTGGGCGTAATGCAGCTTAGTGAAACACTCGTGCCTGTGGCTCGCGTGCACGGAAGAGGGGAGCTCCTTCCTCACTCTTTAAGTAGCGCTCGAGTAAGATTTAAGTTTCTTCTGCCTGGTGGAGTCTGTGTGGAGCTGTGGCAGTGCTAGAAGCCAGTCTGTTCTGACTTTCTGGAAGATCCTGCTCAGTTGTTGCTCACTAAGCATCTGGCAGAGTAATGGCGGACAAAGCGAAACCTAGCTAAATCAGGTCAGCCAGAGCGTGCCTTATGTCACATCATCTCAAATTCTCCCCAAAAAAATGCTGGAGCCGGACCGGCACTGTGACTTTCAAGTGACAATTTAGCGCTGTTAGCGGTACTTACAGTGAATATGTCAGGGCACATCATTAAAATGTGTAACATATTTATGGTGGAAAACAAATATTTTTAAAGTTGAAAAACTCCTTAATGCACCTTTAAAGTGAAGATGTAAAACTTATCGTAGCAGGGTTTGTGCCGGTCCAGCCACTCCAGATGAGACTGAGCTGCATGTGGCCTCTGATGTACCAGAGTGCACAACAGTGCCTGTTATATGAAAATCTAGATGCCTGTGAGTGTGTGCGTGCGTGCGTGCGTGCGTGCGTGCGTGCGTGCGTGCATGTCAGTGAACTTGATCTGTATCTTCACTACCAAATACAGATGCTGATGAGATTTAGCCATGATGCTCTCCCTTAAAATAAGTTTGAATTCTTTGTAAATATAGAAACATTCAGTCCAAATCGGCACTATATCTTAATGATAATTCTCAGATGTTCATTGTCCAAGTCCAAGTCTTCCATCGGCTTTCTCCACACACAAGAGGACTGATCTCTGCTCAGCTTTAATTATTTTAAAAACTTGGCACATTTTCTTCTCTTGTTGTTGCGTTGCTCGGGCGTGCTGGTTGTAGCGATCTGATTGGTCGTTGTTGGCACTGGCCTGCATACATCAGATCAAAGTGTGAGTGTTGCAGGTGATAAACTGATGTTGGAGGTTTAGTGGAAGAGCCCAGAGATCAGTCGGCAGTTTCATAAGGATCAATACTTCATACGAACCACTTTCAAAGTTGAATTTCTCAGCTCCATCCAGTGCTTCTCTCTCTAGTAGCACAAGTTCAAAAACTTGTTTTTTCCTCATCTGGTGTCCAGATCTTCTCTTCTGACAGAAAAGAAAAAAATAAAAATACCACGGTTTTCCAAACAGTTCCTGTAAAAACTCTAGAAACGTTTAAGGCTGAAAATGTGTTTTTCATATATTTGCTGATGTGGTGGCGAGTATATGACCTGAATGAGTTTTAAAGAGGGTGAAACGCTCTGCAGACGCCGTCAGTGTGGCTCACCAGGAGGTCTGACCTGCAGCCGTCTGACTTCCTGTGATCACTGTGATGGTGATAAAAAAGAAAACAAATCTGTCGTAGAATTTACGACATTGAACTGTAGAGGAGAGTCAGCAGAGTCACGGCCCAAATCATCTGGGAACCTGGAGGTTCAGGCGCCATCAAGGCCGCCGTCATGAGACTGAGTGGTGGTTCAGAACGAGCCGGTCGGGCCTGATCTGGAACCTGGAGCCGTCATTCCAGCATCTGTCCAGAGGCAGAGCTAAAAGAAGCGTTCATGGTGCTGAATGGTGGTAAACAAGCGTTCAAAGAGGTCTGCGTGATTCTGCCGGGTACAAGAGATGGAAGGGAATTATCCAAGGTGAAAGGACCACATGCAACATCATCCAGTGGTATTTATCCCTCCAACTGGCAACAGCAGGCCTTTTGTCATCGTTCAGCTCACAAATTCAATCATCCAATCTCTATAATTGGCCTTAATTGTTTCGGGAATCTCATTTTCATTCTTTGATATTCTTGTTTGCTCTGCTTAGCGGGACAACTCGTGTCTCTGTGAGCGGTGGAAAGTGTTTTTATGGCGGTTTGACTGCATTCAGCCACTTTAAACATCTTTAAACTTCAGACTGAACCTTGTGTTCTGCTGTATGCAGATGATGTTTGACTGTTCAAAGCACCACCAGAGCATGGCTTCCCATCAGCAGATTTAACAGTGAAAACAGGTAACATGGCAGGAATATACTGTAGAATTAATATTTAACCCTGAACTGAAGGAAGTTCAGGGCACCCGGCAGCGGGATGACGTCCTGGAGGAGGAGCTATGGCTTCTCGAGACAGTAAAATGTCACCGCTGTGGTGTGGTGACGTGCAGAATAACGTCATCGTTACCAAACGGACATCAGAGCGGTAAATCCAGCCGACACGTCATCAGAACACGGAGGGTCTCGTCCCAGCGTGATGCACAGCCCGGTGTGTAACCCGGTGCCCCGGGTGGCCTCGCGGTAAAGCTGTCTCCGGCCTCGCTCACTCCCACCATGACTCACGCCGAGAGAGCGCCGCTGAGTCTTTAATGTCCCCACGTTTTGCATCATAAGGCGCCGTAATGAAAACCTTCAGCCGTTTCCAGTGATCACCGGCAGACCCCGTTTGATTTCATCGCTCCGGTTTGCCCTCTTGACCCCTGCAGGCCGGACCGGGAGACCCCTGTGCCGGCAAGTGCGAGTGTGTAGATATGAGAAGCAGATGGGTTCGTGTGAACCAAGAGTAGAGGGGCGACGTCTCCAGAGCTGCAGTCACCTGTTTTGGGTTGAGGAACCTGCCTGGCCCTCCGGTCGGGCCCCCCACCCCCCCACCTCCCCGACCCGACCCCCACCCCACCCCACCCCACCCCACCCGGGGCTTCGACAGCGGAAGCTGGCGCTGCGGTCGGAAAAGCTGCCGTCATAAATCGCAGCAGATGCACCAGGAAGAGCCAGTCGTGGGAGGCTGACATGAACACACACACACACACACACACACACACACACACACAAACACACACACACACTCACACTCACACACACCTGAGGGTCCTCTGGCAGCATCTGGAGAGTGTGTGTCTGTGAGGACAGCGTGGCGGCTGCCTGGCTTTACCCCATGTTGGTCCAGAACACACACATGTCCTTCATTGACTCACTCCTGGGGGTCCGCTGCATGACAACCAGCTGACTGTTGGGGGACGACCTGCTTTGGAGGGACTAATCTGTTGGACCAACCCCCCCCATGATTGTTTTATTTTTGTTTTAATTTGTAAGATAAACTCAACAGTGATGTAATGTAAGGCCGTCTGGCTACACTGTGAGGACCTAAACCTGTTAATGTGAGTAGAATGAGGTGGAGAGTCTACATACTGTGTGTGTGTGTGTGTGTGTGTGTGTTTCGGCTGGGTGTTTACCCTCTCAGGCTCGGCTCGGCCTCCCGCCTCCTGTGAGAGTCCGAGCTCTCTGCTCTGAGCGAACAGCCGTTATGTGAAGATGGAGTGAAACGTCTTGACCTTTCCGGCGGTCAGGGACGAGGATGAAGCCGCACGATCAGAGTTTCTCAAACTTTCGGGACAGAAAGACGAAGGATTTCTTTTCCGTCTCTTCCAGTCACATCAAATGAATCCAGGCTGACGGGAGTGTGTGTGAAGAAGAAAGCTTTCCTGGTAATACTCCTCACTATCTCATGAACAATCACGATAAGCGCCATTTGGATTAGATTAATTTTCGACTCTGTGCTGGATAGATCCACATTCTGTTGTTTCTGACGAGGAACAAGTGGATTAGGAGGCTGTCACGCTCTGATCTCCAGCATGTGGAGAGGAGGAATCAAGCAGCCGGTCTATCTCCACATCAGACTCACACAGACCAATCAACGCTCTGCTTTTAACTTTACATCCTGTTTGAAAATCTAGATGAATTTATTTCAGTTTTGACTCCTTCGGGCTCTAAACTCAACTCTTGACAATATATATGTTGAACAAACAGACTCAGGAGCTGGAGGCAGCTATGTTATCAGCTCCTGCTGATGGAGCAGACTCATGTTTACGTTTACTGGAAGGCAGGAAGCAGCAGTGACTGTCAGCCGGAGCAAACACATGTTCAGAAGCCGAGTTCTGACAACAATCAGTGAGTCAGTGAGTCTTAAACTGAGGCGTAAACATCTTAATGCGCCTCTTGACCTTTTCTGAGGCCGCGCTGCGCTTGGCGAGCGACCCGGCCTCCATGTTTGATCCCAGAGTCCTAATCTCAGGCGTTTTGGTCCCTCGATTGTCTCCTGATGGCAGAACGATCGAGATAAACGTCCCACCCAAGAGAAACGCTCACATGTTAACCATCAGCCTCTGTGACGCCTGAGCAGGCCGCCATGACGGTCCATCACACACACACACACACACACACACCAGAGTTTCTGGTGTCGCCGAGAGAGAACTTGGATCCTGTGGGAAAAGTCCCCGAGGCGTCCGGACGGTGGACGGACATTTTACCGGCGGAGGCCCAGAAGAGACGCCACGGTGTGACGGAGTCTGTTCAGCTGGTCTTATGGGAAACTCTTGCTTTCATGTTACGACTTCTATATCTTTTCTTGTGTCTTTGGTATATTTGTGGCATGTTTTGTGTTTCTGTTGCCAGTTTAAATTTGCTTTGTAGCCTCTGAAGTTTTTATTGCGTTACATACCTGCATTGACACTGTTGTGTTTGTTTGTGTAACTTTTACATTTTATTTATGGCTGTGTGAAAACTTCTGTCTGTGTGTCGGGGTATGTGCTATTTTTTTTTTTCCTACAATTTTGTTCCCACTTTGAGATTTTTGTTGCAATATTTGCATTTATTTTCACGTTTTGGAACGTTTAACTTTTACGTCATGTATTTTGTAATTGTTTATGTTGTGTTTGACTTCCGCATTTATTTCGTGGTTTTTGCATTTCTAATAAAAATGTCGCCATATTTGTAGTTGTGTTGCTAGTTTTGCTGTCATTTTGTAACCTTGCATTTACATAAATTGTAGATTTTTCATGCATTTTGTAAATCTATTGTAACTGTTGTGTTTTTTGCTGCAGTTTTTTGTATTTGTTATCATTTTAGTATTTTTGTTTTGTGGCTTTCGGGATCGTCTTCTTTGATTTGTAGTTTTGGTGTGTGTGTGTGTGTGTGTGTGTGTGTGTGTGCGTGTGTGTGTGTTCCTTTAGCCTCTACTTTTGTCATTGCATTGCAGCTTTTCTGTTTGTGTTGTAGGTTTTGCAGCCTTCTTGTGGTATTGTGTTGTTACTCGACCTCCAAAAAATGTGTCTCACAGAAGAAAAGTGACTTACAGTTTTTTTTTTCTCCTTTCAGGACTTTATCCTCTTCTACAAAAAAAAAAACAAACCCTGTACATTCAGATGGTTTCTGCAGTCCTGTTGTCACGCTGCGGTTGTGTATTTATTCTTCTTCTCCTCTCACGCTGTGGCCTTTCCGTCTTCGCCGCTGTTTCCCGCGGTTCCTCGATACGAGTGGCGAGTGGCCACGACTTCTCCGCAAAGATAAGAAGGTGCAAATAAAATGAAAATCTGAAAACACAATTTCATCATGTTTTCATGCGTGGACAAGGAACGGCACACACTTGACCAGCTTTGAAATGGTAATGCATTGTTTGAAGTGTTCTGGTAAACAAAGTAGCACAACAATTGCAAATCCCCGCTGCGGTTTTGATCCGGTAATAATCTCTTCCTCCAAACTCCGGCTGTTTCTGTGTTTTCCACATCAAATAGAACCAACGCTGCTCCTTGTGCGATAGCATCTGTAATTAGTGTTTGCGTTGTTCGTGCGGGGCCGGAGTTTCATCCACCTGTAGCCGCGGCCCCCCGGCTCAGAGCGGAGCCCGGTGCCGCGGGTCGTTCGGCGCCCTGAGCGCACGCCGCGCCGCCGCTTACCTTAACGTTTCATTTGTTTGCCCCGACACACACGTTTGATCCGCCGTGCCTCGCTGTCCCGCGTAATGAAACACTCTGCGTTTATGTATTTATACAGAACCTCCCAGTGTGTGTGTGTGTGTGTGTGTGTGTGTGTGTGTGTGTGTGTGTGTGTGTGTGTGTGTGTGTGTGTGTGTGTGTGTGTGTGTGTTGGGGTACAGAACAGCTCCAGTAAAGCGTCTCCGTTGAAAATCTACACGGGAATAAATCCTATAATCTCTCCCCAGTCTGCACACTAGACTGGCTGAGAGCAATTACTCCCACAAAGGAAGCATTCCCCTCTTCCCCTTCTTCCTCCTCTTCCTCCTCTTCCTGCTCCTTCCATCCTCTTCGCCTCGTGTCAGATTAATCCTCTGAACTTTCCTAAAGATCCGTGTTCTCGGGAGTCTCTCTTCCAGAGCAGATCTGCTTCCGAATCAAACAGCTGTCACCGATTCCCCACGTCTCCCCGAGCCCCCTCTCTGTCTTTGTTCTACCTGACCCTCCTCCTCCTCCTCCTCCTCATCCTCCTCCTCCTCCCCTCTCAGACAGACAGGTCCGGGGAAGCCGAGGTTCCTCCATGACGAGCGGGAGGGGGGTAATTCAACGTGGGAGCCTGACACCTGTGGGGGAGCGCTCGGCGAGGGGGGGGGGGGGGGGGGGGGACCGCCATCTGTTGCAGTCACATGTGATGGAGGCGAGAGGCAGCCCCAGCCTTCAACCCCGTCCAGAAATGTTAATGGCGGGCCGCTGATGCATATCAAACGTACATCTGTGCACGAAGCCCGCTCCCCTCCCTGCCTGTAAACACAGGACAACCCCCCCGATCCCCACCCCCCACCCCCACCCCCGACCCACCCCCCCGAACGCCACCCCGGGGTGGGCTGATTCCCTGATTCCTGCTCCTCCTCCGCCTGAGCCTCCATTATCGTGTCATTATTGTCTTATTGATTCCTGCTTTAATTGACCAGGTAGCATAAATGCCCCCAAACCAAACAATCCATAGCCTAAGTGACTCTAATTTGATTTTTCTTCTGTTTTGGTTTTAAACATTAATCTGGCTTTGATTGTGGACGCAGCGGAGCAGGGATGATTTATGGTCGCGGCCGCCGGAGCTGCCACTCGGCAAGGTTACACAACTTAACTTTTGAGAGGAGCGAGCGGGTCCGACACGCCGCGCTGGAAGCAAGGGTACTGGCTGGACGGGACGTTTACACCGACCTGAAGCTGTCCGATGAAGACTCTGCCTGGAAACTACTTTACCCTCTAACGGTGTGACGTTTCTGCAGAACATACGAGCGAAGCTGCAATGAGGATTAAAAAAAAAAGGAAAAAAAGCGAGCCTGTTCTCCGGTGGTCGGATTCTGGGAACTGTGAGAAATCACTTTCCAAACCCTGTCTGCTGGAGATTATATTTATTTACAGCTCAATCGTTTCACCACACACGGTTTGAAGGCAACTACTGAACACTCTGGTTAGCGGCGGGGAAAGGCTGCGGCTTGGCCAAATAGTGGAAATAAAAGTCAGAGCGCTGCTTTCCTGAGGACACCGGCTCCTCTCATTTGAAAATAAATGACTAACCCGACAGGAAGGCGATCCGAACGGTGACTGTCTGTGGTTTAACCCGGTTATCCAAACATACTTCACTATTAGAGGAAACCCGTTTAGCTCATAAACCGTCTGCTTTAAAGGGATGGATCCACACGAAGGACGAAACGCACACGAGAAACAGGAAACGTGTGATAAAGTACATCCTCAACAGAGCTGATCTTCTCTGAGATCAAAATAATAAACAACAAATGTGTGAACTTCGAAGGTTTCTTTCCTCGCGTTTGAAATTCCAAGTCAATGACTTCCTCTTACAGGTCCTCTGGTTCTGGTTCTGTCGAAGATGTCATTCGCTTCCTGAGGACACAAAACATCACATTTTATTTCAATTAGGAGTGTCAAACGTAAGGTTCGTGGACCAAAACTGTACTGCAAGAGGCTCCATTCCGGCCAGACCACCGCGGATGACGATGGAGAACCAGATGAGAACCAGAGCCATGTTCCCTCCGGTCTCCCTTCAGCCGAGAGGAGTTCCCTCCTCACACAGCCGGTGTGTATCGTTAGACATTCATCGCAGTCCCTCCACCTTCCCGATGCGTTCCAGACGTCTCGCTTTGATTCCTCCGGGCTCCCCTCCCCCTCCTCTCCCCCCACACTGACAGTCGGGATCTTTAATGGTGACGGCGTTTTGTTTTTTCCGTCTCGGGGGACAGATAATGGGGAGCGCTCCCCCTCCGAGGCGCACGGGGCCAGAGGAGGCTCTGTAAACATGGGGGAATGAAGATTAATCACACACTGGAGATGGTGTTCCCACTTTAATAATCAGTATTGATTACTGTCACCTTACATCTGCACCAACAGCTGCTGGGGGGGGGCTGTCGCCCGGGGCCGGTCCACCTCACACTTCCCCATTAAATGCTGGTGTACCGAGTGGAGAATGGTGCAGTGAGCAGGCGGTACTCACCAATAAATATCCTTTATTGTCTGTCACACTATGAGACCACACAGCTAAACAGCGTGCCGCCGCCTCCACGTGAACAGGGACGCATGCTTTACGGACTCTTGGTGCTCTTTGAATCAGTGGCTAAAGTACTTCTTTGCAGTGGGAACGAATTGTTAATAGACTGTTTGGAAGAAACGTGTTGATTCACAAAACGCCAGCAATGGAATCAATTTAACATGATTTCCCTTAAAGGCCTCTGCAGATCTGAAAATGTCTGACTCAGACGTGTTGCTGTCAGGTTAAAGAAAGAGGGAAGAATCTTCTGTCCCTTGACAGTCCACCGATATTAGTATTTTGTTTGTCTGATTTGTCTGTTTTTGTAGCTAAGACAGAAAGACGCGATCGCTTCAGGGGTTCCTCACATCAGTCTGGCTCATTATTATTGCTTTGAAAGGTTTTGCTTGTCATGATTCTGAAGGTCTGTTTGAACTGGACTCTTCCTGTTGAAGGTAAACGGAGGATGGGACCATTGATAATCACCCTGAGGAGCAGAATCCCCTCATTACTGAGATACTTTCACAGTTTACTGGCAGGAACACTGGGCACTGTTCTCAGGACGTGGGGACAAAGTGCTTCGGGTAGAAACACCGAGGGAACAATGCAGGCCTGAACATTTGACCCCGGCGCTGGACGCTCCAGTGGCTGTCCCTCTGGCCCTCTGTGGGAGACGCTTCCAGGCAGTGAACTGGATCAACTCTGTGATGAACTGCTAACGGATTCTCACCCTTTGTGTAGCATCTCTTCGTTAGAAGGCGTGAACTCACCAACAACCCCGACCTGCTCGAAGTGGCTGCAGCAGAAGGCTGGGTGAGGATCACTGACGTGTGATTCAGTGTTTAGAATTTGATATGACCAAAACCAGAACATCCCAAGACAAAGAGGAAATAAAGGACCAAGACTGAGTCACGATCGAGACCTTGAGATGTCTGACCTGAGGCCGTCTGAAGACCGAGACTTGGCTTTCAATTTGATTTACTTGCCTTTAATTTGCATTCCTTCCTTTCAGTAACCTGTACAATCCGTATCGTGCAGCAGCTTTTCTCACATAACTGAAATGTTTAGTGGGAAAAGTCCTCTCATTGCTTATAGACTCGTATATGAAAACGGTAACAGTCAAGTCCTTTGTGGTCTGATTTTCCATCATTAAGGCTGAATTTATCAGTTTGGAAAATATTACAAAGATTTTCACAAAATACAGACGTCTGACAACTGTTCCTCAATGCATTGATCGTCTTTACTTTCCACTTCTGGTTGTTTTACCTTCTTGCAGAAGTTTTGCACAAACTGAAACCCAACAGAAGGCCGTTGATTCCTGTTCGGAGAGAGCTGCTATTGTGCCTTCCTCCTGCTCACGTTCTGCTTCTCTGAACAAACAGAACCTTCCTTTCAAGCCGTCACGAGACACAAGGACGTTCTCAGGAATACCTGATCTGCAGTACGATTTAACTCAGCGCAAACGTTTCCCACAGCTACAGCGGCGGCGCTGAGGGCAAATAAATAAAAGTGACTGGAGTCACGCCCGACCTCTGACCCCGGGGCGGACTGTGCAGCCACGGCAGCAGTGTAGTAATGAAAAAGAGCAGCGGTGGGGTTTGTGTGAATGAGAACATGCTGCAGCGTGACCCCGGGACGACCTCTCTCCAGCTCGGCAGCCCTGGGGCAGGCCGGCCGGGAAGAGAGAAGGCCGATGAGGCCGTTTGATTGGCACCGACGCCACGTTGATCCGAGCTGTGCAGCAAGGATAGAGCCTCACCCGACGGAGCGGGCCACAGCGTGAAAAACTCACCTGATCGAGGTGAACAACGCCGATAACGCCGCGACTGCAGGAGAAGAGCGACGCACTCAGCCTCGCTTTGTCTCCGACTCATTGTGCCGGAATAATTACACAATCATGTTGTCATGTGTAAGTACAAGCCCACACGCCTCGCCAAGGTCCATTAAAACTATTCAAAGAGCTGCACCTCTCAGTAATTATGTGGCAAAACAACAGATCAATAAAAGCATTTATTTGAAATGGCTTTTAAAGTGGAGTTCATTCATGCATTTTTTCTGCGAACATCAGGGACGAACAGCAAGGTGTGTGATGTTATGATGGAGCAGAGCGGGAACTGTAATGATGATGAACCTCCTGTCTGCTCTGCATGCACTTATTGAACACGTAGCATCGGTTATGTACTTAAACAACATTCCAGCCGCTATTAAAGGCCTTCCTGCAGAGTGCACTTATTAAAGTATTTAAAGCCGCTCTGATTCTCCCGAGCTCAGGGGTGTGACGTCCTTGGAGACGGAAATAACAGATCATACTGCCTTGTCTGAGTTTTACAATGCTTCTGACTGTCCGCTGGGTCTAAAACCTGAAGCGTTTCTTTGAGACCAGAAACTGTGGAAACTATGTCGAAGCGAAACAGGATGTGGTAAGAAAGAATTTCTTTCAAAGAAATATTATTTTATGCTGATGATATTCAACTATACAAAACAATACTGTCACCTGCCATGTGTTGGTTTTAAACTGATTGGCCCTAAATCTGACATAAGATCTGCTCAAAACTTGTCTCTCATCACTGGAAACTTCATTTATCAGCAAATCTGGTATTTCCTTAAAATCCATTTTTTGTCACGCAGGTCTCTGGATTCCTTCATTCTCCTGCTCTCTGCTGCTGAAAGCCTGATTCATGCCTTCACCCTCTTCAGTGGTTCTTCATCCACAATCTGAGACAATCCAGAGGGTTACGAGAATGTTAGGGAACAATTCTCTAAGGCAGGGGTGTCAAACATACGGCTTGTGGGCCAAACATGGCCTGAAAAAGCCTCCAAACCACCAAGCAAATAGTTAACATTTCAAAGAAAACATAGATTTTTTAAATACATTTCAGAAGAGTAGCAGAATCAACACCTCCTGAGACCTGAGCTGAGATATGGAGAAATTATTCTGGCACTGCTCCACTGCTCCGACCCGCTCAGGAAGAACCTGGGCTGGACCTAGCCCGCGAATTAAAATGTGTTTGACGCCCCTGGTCTGAAGCTTTACCTCCTTGATAAACAGCAACACATTCAAAAGTCAGCTGCTCGTTTATTCACCCTGCATCATCCCGGTCTTCCAGAAGATCAGCTATAAATGCCGGTCGTAGTTGATCTGTCACTCATTTTTCACTTGTTTTCTCAAGAGGAGCTTTGATTTGTTCCAAGGCCGTCGATAGTAACCGCCTCCTCCAGCCTGCTGCTTCATGGATTAGCTATAAACAAGCGGAGGCGCTGTCAGTGTTATGAGCACAGCTTCCTTCATGTATTCACTGCTCCAGAGAACCAATGGTGACGGGTTGTATCACATGATGGGTGGGCAGGGGGGGGGGGGATCCTCATCCTCAGGTCTGCGTACCTTCATCTCCTCCTGGTGATTCTGAGCGTGATGGATCGGGAGTCTGGTCCGTCTTCTGGGATAATTTTAGCCCGGAGCTGTAATGGATGGCTCTCATTCCTTTTATTTCATGATTAAGGTCATCTCATCATCGTGAAAGGAGATATAAATGACTGAATTATAACACAACTATTTAAAAAACATGCTAATAAATGATTATTATCATAGAATTAGTAAAACTGTGACAGCAGCTAGCGGTACAGTTTGAGTTTTTAGCTCTGGCAGCTCGTTGTCGCTCTCCACACCTGAACAGAATCCTTCTTTCATCGCTTCGTCACGTCCTTCGTCTCAGTTTTCTCTCGTCTTCAGACCTCATCCTATCATGTCAGCTTGTCACAGACCTTGATTTGAACTCAAGCTGTGGCTTTTTGGATGACTTCCTTCACACGTCTGACCGGCCTGGCGGGCCTGATCCCCGCCGCTGCCTGCAGATCAATAGACTCTGTCTTCACTGCGAGTCCTGAGCCGGGCGGCAGGTTTCTTCCTCGTTCCCGTTAGCGTCGCCTTCCAGAGAGCATTTTAGAGTCCGGACTGCAGATCGTTGCTTCCACTGTTTACTTAGCAGAAACACACTGTGCTTTTTAATGTTAGGCTCACTGCAGCAGTAGTATTTTAATTTTCCATCTTCATGGAGTTCTGTTAGAGAAATGGCTTTAATTATTTAACCATTTTTTTTGTAATTAATTTGTCTTTCAGAACAACAACAAGTTGATTAAAAGCCACCAAAATAAAAAGGTTCACAGTTTATTTTTTTAGTTTTCAGGACTTCCTGTTGGCAGGTCACAGAAATCCCATTGTGTGAAGCAAATCAGCGAAAGCTGAATTAATGAAATGAGTGAATGAGCGATGGCCTTATGACTCAGCTCACACTTTAAAATAGGCGCACATAGATTGTCTTTATGGCCGCGGGCCGACACCGCGCTGAGGGAGCACGGTTTGATGGGACACTTGCTCAAATTAAAGCTGGAATCTCTCGGAATGATTATTAAACCAGCGTCAACATGATAGAAAGTTCCTGTGTCCTCTGCAGCCACTTCAAGAACAAGCCCGTCACGGCCAGTTAGAGAAGCCGGAGGACGTAGAATACACTCCTGCTGTCGACTGAATAAACTAGAAAGTTCCTTTTTTAATTGTTAAAACTTTCTGTAGGCTAAAATGAAGGCAGAGCATATTTGTGGCTATAGGATAAAAGATTAAAAGGTTTAATAAATGAAATGTACAGGTTAGCTTCAGGCTGAAATTAGGATAATAATCATCAAACTAACATTACGATGATAAAAAGTTCTGATGTCCTCTGCGGCTAATGGCCGATAGCTTTTAAAGCCAGATGAGCATTAGCATCCGTCACCCTCTCCGTTATCCGCTGATCGTTAAAGGGGATCAGATTACATCGCTCGGCCCCAGTAATCCACTTCCCCCGCTGCTTATAATAATTTTAGGCAGGTAATCAGCCATTTGCAATGGATTATCCTTGGAGAGCAGCCCGGCCAATCCCGCTCATCTATTACCACTCACCCCGGTGTAATCTCATATTAAACTGGGTGACAATTGATTAGGTGGGTCCAGGAACCCTCCAGTGCCTGATGTGACGCAATTACAGCCCGTCGTGGAGGGCCTGACCCCCCAGAATGGGCCTGACCCCCCCGGGATGGGCCGGCAGTCTCAGAGACCAGCCACTAATGGAAGCGGAGGACAGCGGGACAAAGATGGCTGCCACGGTCCGAGCCGAGGGCCCGGCTGGAGCCGCAGCCCGGGATGTGGTTCTGCAGTAATTATTCAGCGAGGTTAAAGGTCGAGCACGTTCTGAACGAGCAGGACGTGGAGATGAGACGAAAGGTCAAGGCTTCACAGTAGAGTGCCGTCGTCTCTTGAAGGAATAACACAATAGTTAGAACGGCTCCAATCAAGAAAGACTTATTTGTCACTAAACCATGATCGTCATGGAAATGTTGGAACGGCAACGTTTAATTTCTGTCATTAAGATGAAACCTATACAGTGAGTCCTTCTCATTATGATTAAAGATAAAACATCTGCTAACTCTGACACATCCAGGCTGATTTTGTCTATTTGATCAAAAACTGCAGTGAAAATTTGATTTTTTTTATGTGTTTTTCTCAGCAAAATCTTTTGTGAATTGACTAAATCTCAAAGTCAACGAAAAAATAAAGAAACTCTTCTTTCATACTGCTCCTGCTAAAAGCTCCCAGCAGCACAAAACACATGAAAATGTTTTAGTTTTTTTTTCAACCCATAAGAAAATACATGTACAATTTCTGATTCAAATAAAAAAAAAGCTTGAAAAAACAAGGCACATCTTCGTTCAGATGGTTTGAACCGTGCATATATTTTCATACCAAATCCCATCATGCATTACACATTATCATATTAGCCTAGACTGCCGCCTGTATTGTGCACCATTTATAACTTATACGTTTACCTTTTGCAGGTACAGAACCACAAAGTGCTTGACAGTGGAAGCCTTCAGTAGACCAGGCGCTCAGCGTGTTTCATTTCAGCCACATCGTGTTTAACAAACATCAGCGCTGACTCGTAGCCTGCCATGCTAACTAAGCCGATCTCACCCATTCTGCTGCTCCCATGTAAACAAACACGCTTTTCAAAAGTATAAATGATGCATTTTCAATTGAACCGTCGCGCTTAAGGAAGAGACGGAACACAGCAGAGCTCAGAGCGAGTCGGGGGAACCATCACAGAAGTCCTTCCAGACATCACACGCTGTACATGAGGACCTTTACTCAGAACCATGGAAATACCCCACTGATCCAGCTGGAAAAAAAAAAAAAAGAAAGAAAGAGGCTTTTCAAAGTCGAAAGCTGCCTTTAGCTTCAAGGTTTTGTTATTTTCCCTCCTGTTTTCTCAGCTGCGCGGCCTCACAGTTTTGCACTTCACTCCGGCAAATTAAATGAGATCAATGCGTGCGGCGCCGAGCTGCAGTCCTCGCTGATTAATTGGCGGCTCGGATGTAAGCAGGAGACGCATTGAAATTCATAAGCGGAGGAACGTCGGAGGATCCCGGGCTGGACCAGACCCGTCTGCCGTGTTTTCATTAGCGCGGCGTCTGATTTCAGAGAATCCCCCCGAGACCCGGCATCCCTCGCAGGATCCCGAGGATCTGCCGGTGTTTTAAGATGCGGATCATGAGCGGAGTCCAGACCAGAACCACCAGAACCAGCAGAACCAGCCTGGATCCCTGCTGATGTGGGAGGAAACAGCCCCACGCTGGCCTGGCAGGCCGTTCTCTGTGTCACTGCTTTAATCCCACACCTCTCTCTCTCTCTCTCTCTCTCTCTCTCTCTCCCTCTCTCTCTCTCTCTCTCTCTCCCTCTCTCTTCCTTTCCCGGTGCCAGGATGATCGGCTCCTTTCATCCATCCTATGAATAATGCGATTAACAGTTAATCAGCCTCCTCGCAGAAACCAACATCCGTGTGGTTGGTGTGTGGAGAGCAGGGAGAAGAAAGTCTGCTCAGATGTTATGAAAGGAGTCAAAACATTATGAATTTATCAGGATCTGCGTTTGCGTCAACCGACATGGGGATCCGGAGACGTCAGCCTTCAGGCCGAGCAGAAATCAACATGGACGCCGCCTTCCTCCACGCCGCTCGGTGTCTGCTATCCGGCGCTCCTTCCCTGGGATCCGACGGCCGTCGGTGATTCATAATGAAGACCTGGGAGTGTGGACTGAAGATGAGCGCCATCATGGAATCCACAGGGAAAGAGACAACAGGGAAGCAGAACCAGCAGAACCAACAGAACCAGCAGAACAGGGATCGTGTCAAACTGGTCAGAATGGTGGAACATCTCCAGATGGTTCAGAACCATCTGAAGAGGAAGGAGGCAGAACTCTTCCTCTAAGGAGTCGATGTGATCAACATGAAATGATTGTGAATATTGATTATGCTGCATGCTGCCGTTTTGGAAAACTTCAGTAACTTTGAGACATTTTTGTAGAGTCTTGGTAACTTTTCATCTGAAATGTAAAGAAATAAGCACATCATGTAGATGGAAACCTTCCATTAATAGCTAACTAAACATCAATAATACACCAGAAAATATAAAAAACATTGTTTTTAGTGGTTTAGTTTTATTTACCTGTTTCAGTCTGTGGACCGTGTTCCATGTCTGTGGAGGAGCAGTAATGTGGAGATATCGGTGGTTCTGGTTCCTCCTTATCAAGAGCATCTCAGGAAAACAGCAGAAGCGTCGTCACTGATGGCAGCTCGTACTGACACACAAGTTTAGTTTCCACCAAAGTTTAATTTTACCCCCGCCGGCCCCCGTCGGGAGCGACGTGTCGCGCCGCCTCGGGGGTGTTGAATCTCGCAGGTTAAACATAGAGCGAGAAGCGTGGGCCCAAAATGCACCTGCTGTTCTCCATCGCAGTCGGCACAGTGCATGTGGAGGACGGGCGGACTCTGAACAGGCCAGCGTGCACGGCAGACACAAACACCTCCACAGGCCAGCGTGCACGGCAGACCCAGACGCTTCCACAGGCCAGCCAGGAGGCCGAGGCTGCTGCCTCACTGGGATCCCGGATTCTGGGGGCTGAGCGTTCGGCGATGGGAGGGATGGCGTGTAATTGTCTTCGCCGCAGACGCTCCCGGACCCCTGACGGCTGTCACGGCCGCAACATTTACTGCAGCGCGAGAGCAGAGAGACGGAAGGTGGAAGAGAAAAGGCGGCGTGACAGTGACAGCGATAAGACGCGGCGCCGCCATGTTTCCATCTGCTGTCAGCCAGATGTTATTCTGCACAAACAAACCCCGGAAAAAAAGCTAAAGTGTGAGGAGCTCGGCGGTGTTGTGACACTGCTATCACTCCGTATCACTATCAGCATGTTGCTTTTTCTTTATTCTCTCATCTCGGTGCAACAGCGAGCTGCGGCCGGATTGTCACTGGACCAAGAATCAAAAAAACAAACGTTACAGACAAGCCTGCTGCCGGAGCGCTGACCGCCGAGCTGCCCGGGCACAGCCGGCTTCACACAGCGGAGCAGCGCCCGTCAGGGTGTGTGTGCTCCTCACAGTGTCAGCACAGTGAGAAATCCTCCTTTTTTTCCACTTGCTGTCATATTGATCAGCCGCTCTGGTCAGAAAATCCAGGTCTGGACGAAAGAGCAGAATCTGATGAAGCCAGAGAAGGAGGGGGTCGGCCCAGTCAAGGCCCAAGCCCTTCAAAACCAAGTTCTGAAGGCTGAACCTGGAGCATTCCTCCACACTGCCGTCAACACACACGACAGGGAAGGAGGAAACACACACAGCATGCGCTAACACACCCGACTGAAGCTGGGACACAAAAAATGAAACCTGTTAGAACACTGAAGAACGTCATTTTCACCCCGAAGTCTGACTTTCATCATTCCCTCACTATGGATTGAACTTTATTAGAAACGATAGTTAACAATGGTGAAGCCGATACCTGTGTGTCAACATAAAGTGAACGCAGGTTTCTGTGCTGATGCTCAGTTTCAGCTACTTCCTGTGAAACTTTAAATTACCGTGAAGAATCCAGCTGAGTCCATCAAGCTTATAATCTTGTGAGACAGAGACGGGGCTGAGACTCGGAGTGCGAGACGCCGCATTCAAAGAAACTCCTCCAGCACCGGCGCTGAGCTCCACTCGGTCCAGACTGGGAGTCATGCAGGGAGCTTAAGGCTAGCTGCTGCCGCCGCCGCCGCCGCCGCCGCCGCCGCCGCCGCCACCGCCGCCACCGCCGCCGCTAAGCTTCCACCATGGAGGACGAGCAACACGACAGCTGCACAGAGCAGAGAGAGAGAGAGAGAGAGAGACGGAGGAAGCAGTGGTGTGTGTGTGTGTGTGTGTGTGTGTGTGTGTGTGTGTGTGTGGGGGATTAGGAAGATGGATTCGAACGCCGCTGAAGGGTGGCCAAACGGTGAGAATTAACGGGACAAACAGTGAGCAGCAGGGCTTATCAAGGCAAGAGAGACTTAGCGGGGCTTGGGAGTGGACTCCTGCTCCGTGCTGCACCTGAGACCCAACATGGCTCACATGAGCCTCGAAGACCCAGAACCCACTGGATTAAAGCACAACGAACCCTCAGCAGGAATCCCAGCTGATCAAACCAAACGCAAGATCATTTAAACACTTTACGGTGCTTCCACTGAACCAGAGTCCAAATAATTCAGCTCCATGTTTAAAGGTTTAGATTCACTCATGTCTTCATTGTTCTGTGGACTTGAGGCTGGACTCAAATTAGGTTTCAGTTACAGTTAGTATTATATGGACTTATTATTGTGATATTATACATATTTATCATGTTCTCACAAAAAAGGTGAAATAATGTGAAAAAAATGGTTCTACTCGCAAGAAAAGGTGAAAACAGAAAAACAGCTGCAACGTCTAAAACAGTCAAAGAGCTAAACATTTAAACTAATGAAAAATTAAAAACCTTTAAAACAGCTGATTCTAACAGCATAAGCCAGTGGGAAAGGTAAAAAGAAAAACCCAAAAAAATAAAGGCCAAAACGTCGTCACTCATCTGTTTTTTTTTTTTCCATCCAAACTTGAAAGTTTGAGGCGGCTGTGGCTCGGTGGAACAGCGGTCATGTCACTACTGGAAGGTTCCAGGTTTGATTCTCCACTCCAGATGTTGAAGTGTCCTTGAGCAACACTCTGAACCCCAGACGGCTCCCGGTGGATGGACTGAGCAGCAGATATATCCAGTGACGGGCAGCGGCGATCTGCAGGGCGCAGAGGACTGATCGGGATCTGAAGGTCACCGGTCTGAATCCCACAGTCGCCTGAGCAGAGAACCCTGGGCTGCACTCATTTGTCTCTGTAGCAACGACGACAAGTTAAAAAGCCACGAGTGAAAACATGTTTTAGAATCTGAACTTGCATGAACACACACACACACACACACGCGCGCGCACACACGTGAAGAAGCAAGACTTTTCAAAGTGTACTTTGGAACTGACAGGCCTCTTGGGGCTTTGCCGGATCTCCACACGCTGCTGTCAGCGCCGGGGGTATTAGTGTCAGGGCGGCACGACGCGGAACACTGACCCATTCTTCCCTTTGGCATAACGAAATGGCACGGCGAAGGTCTGCGGCGCGCCGGATTTGTCTCATTTTAATATCCAGCACACGCCCCGCTTCCTCCACGGCAAATGCCAGAGCATCCGTTTTCCATAATTCAGCCAAGTGGAGATGAGAAATGATCCGCGGCCGTGTTTCTGTTTGGGAATCACCATAATACCACCTCAGGAACGGGACGCTTTTTTCCAAACAGATAAAACGCAACCCTCTGTTTTCTCGTGGAAAGTTAAGTAAATTAGAAGATGTTTGAACATCAAAGGTTGGCGAGCGACTGGAGCTGTCACACATGTCATTGTGCTCAAGCAAACTAGCTTGTTTTGCTAAAAAGAGCTTTAATTTTCACCAAATAAAGGGTGTTAGCTGATACCTGGAGGCACGCAGCAGAATAATTTACACCAGTGAGATGAAAAGGGTGTCAAGGAATTAATTACGGCATTAAAGGTGCAGATAGCAACAGTCTGAATGCCTGAGAGAGAGGAAAACACAGACGGAGCAGAAGAAAGACAGAGATTGGTGTGTCGAAAGTTATCTTCCCCCCGCAGCATAATGGGAGCGCTAAACGCAGCTGAAGACTTCAAAGCGCGATCGGAGAGAAGGCAGAACGACCTCGGCTCTACAGATCAGCTCTCCGCCGCTTCCTTCCCTCTCAGCCAAACCTCCGCTCAGAGCTGCAGAGCTCGAATCCTAATTTCTTCTTTCTTATTTATTTATTTTTTTTTTTTTTTGGGAGGGGGGGGGCATGTGCAGACAAACAGGAAGCCAACCGGCGCTTTCATGTGCGGCTGATTGCCGGGACGTTATTGCTGTGACTGCGGGTGACAGGCGCTGTCACGGCTGTCAGGCGGCCCGGCCCGCGGCGCTTCAGACCGCAGGTTATGGTGTGACTGGTGACATGCTCAATCAGCCATTAAAGACAAATCACTGTCAGCGTGACGGGGCCGCCGACCATCAGTCATCGGCGGGGAGGGCGCTCGCAGGCCCCCACGCCGGGAGAGGTGATTGAAGAGAAAGTTTGTGGTCTGGGGTCGCCGCGGCAGACGAGTTTTCGGCCTGATAAGTGTAAACTAGGCAATTATGTGGCGATGAAGGGTCCTTTACGGTGTGTGACAGATTCCACAGCCCACAGATCATCGCTCGTGCTCTCTGTACTTCCTCTGCACTTGGGAAACAGTCTGGTGGGATCCCACAGAGTTTTTAACGTGCGCTTCAAATCGTTAGGATGTATCATATCGTGTGCTGGTGTTTCGGTCTCGGGGTCAACTTTACCTTGAGTCTAAAACTCCAGCAATCTGATCGTCTGGTGCTCAGTGGTCAGGGTCAGGGGTCAGGGGTCAGGGGTCAGGGTTCATCGACGGCCACGATGAGGGAAAATAACACTGTAGGATAGCTTGTTCTGATCCCTAAAGTACTTTATTCAGTGCGTCTGTCTGTTCTGAAGTCGCAGGACTTCGACTCCCTGAAAGCCCTCTGCAGACAGGAACATCACGAATCCCAGGCTGGAGGTAAATTCCTCCCCGTTCCCCTGAGCAAACCGTGCGTCTGCTCCACAACAAGCACAACAGCCTCATTGTTCACGCAACTCCTGCAAATACACCATTCTGCTGCTACAGCAGCAACTGTGTCCTGTTTTCAATTCTCGGTTTAGAAACAGCAAATTTTCACTGTTTATCACTGAAGGTCTGGACTTGAAATGTGGGGGGCCCCGGTTCGAGTCCCGGCTGCAGCCGAAGGGGCATCCAGCTCAAAAACTAACCAAATCCATGATGCTAGTGGCAGTAAACTGCTTCTGCAGCCGCTGTAAGGCGGAGCGGCAGGATAGACAGGCTCTTTCCCCTTCTATAAATGTTTTACTCAGAAGTGGAGGTCGCCGGTTTTGGGGGGGTCACAGAGAATCCAAACCACCAAGACTGACGTAAGAGACCGAAACGGTCCCGAGAGAAATCCCGTCACACGCTCAAAGGTGAGAATCCACATCTGTCCACCGTGGATCGTTATAGCCGCCCTGTGACGCTGCACTCCGGGCCGCGATCCCAGAAAACTTCAGTCGGCTCCGTGCTTCACCCGAAAGCTCCAGTCTGAACGCGCCTGTGAAAAGGACGGCTTGGTGTCTCAATTTGGGCTCCCCATGCTGGAAACTTCTTCCAACATGAAAGGAGAGCAGATATTGTCTCACACACACACACACACACACACACACACACAGCTGCTACATCCAGCTGAACACGGCGGGCCGAAGGTAACGGGGATGAAAAGGAGAGCCGGAGTCGAACCCGGAGGGGAAAATATACGAGGTGCCTGTCAAACATATTCCGAGGCTCATAAAAGCTGATTCCAGGGGTTAACAGCTGGCCGGCGACGGAGCGGGGCTGAGGTGAGGCGAGGATGAGGTGCAGGTGGAACCCAGAAGAAAAGCGACTCACCTTAATCCCTTAAACTTTCTCCTGAAGGAAGCACTTTTTTAATTCCAGATCCATCTTTCCCTGGGGAGGGACTGTTATCAGCTGACTCTTTTTTTCTCCCTCCCCCAGCCCGCCCCCCCCCCTTCCCGGCCTTCCCTCTGCGATGCATCTGCCAGCCGTGATAAGGCAGACAAACGCTACCTTTACAGGGCTATTAAAACCGTTTCCCCCCGCAGTTTTGAAATGATTATCGCCTCAGGCCCGCGGTTACAGGTTGGCTGATAGCTCACCTCCATCTGCCCGTATCGGGCCGACTCTTTGAGGCTTAGGCCCGGCTGGGTGGTTGAAGATTATGTGCGTCGCCTAAACTGCTTGAATACCAGGGGGAAAGCGGCTGAGGTTGGAGGGAGGAGGAGGAAAAAAAAGGGGAGGAAGAAATGAAAAGAGCAGGAGTCCTGACACCCAGAAGGCTGTGGCCGGCGATAAGGGATCCGGTGACAGCTCGTCCTGCCTGTCTGGGGCTCGGACCCACTTTATGTGCAACATATTGTCAGGTAAAGGGCAGTTTTGAAGGGAGGCGCATGATCTTTTTTTGGCTTTTGAGAGTTTTTTTTCTTGCATTGTTCAGCTTTTTCAACAGTCATATGCAAATATGTAGTGGCAAGAAAGGGACTGGAATTTTCCAGACTTCCTGCCTGAATGGAGGCAAAACGGGATCTGATCTGAGTCTCAAGTATAGAAAAACACAACATGCTGAAACGACAACAACAGACTTCTTCAATAGTTATTGACTTTATTAAATCAGTGAAAATTTCAATAGATCAAAGGATTAAAATAAATCAAATCAAGGAAAAGTCATCTGCAAGAGCCAGACTCAGAGGAGCCTTCTGCCTGGAGTCTGTCTTCATTTCACTGGAGTTCCTGTTTCCTGATGCTTCCAGGTATGGCCCAAACAGAGCAGTCCCACCAGGAACTGAGTTCTTGGAGTCACCTGAAGGTGTTCAGTGGCGTCACAGACCAAAGCTTCCTCTGATCATGGCTCTTTCTCAAGCTTAACCTCCTTCGGTCCCGTCTTGGGTATTGACTTTCTTCTTCTTCTCTCTGACAGATTAAACACACAAAGATTGACTGTAGTACAGCAGAAGCTCCAAAGAAGAACTAAACGAGTGAAACCTTTTGAGGAGCTCCAGTCAGAGCTGAACCGTTGACAGACGCTGATAAATGAGCACAAGACAGTCGATGGAGTTATGTTAGAAGCGCTTAGTTTGTGTTACACAGTCAAAACAGTCCTCAGAGACCATTTCAGGGCCAGAGATCATTGCCTGCTGGCAGTAAGACCTGAACCCTGGTCCTCTGGTCAGAAACCCCCGCCTTCACCACGAGGCCTCCAGGAGGCACTTAAAACTATAAAACTGAGTGTTCATCCTTCTGCAGACAAAGCAGAGCTTTATCTAATGAAAACATGACATTCTAGCTGAAAACTCTGAAAGTTCAAAGGGGTTTATTTAGAATTTTCTTGACAAGCGTTCGTTTGACGCAACCTCAGGCAGCAAGACGCTTTTTTTTTCAAATGCAAAAAATTCATAGAAATTCCTGAAAAGAGTGAAGCGGTGTCATTTACAAACACTTAAAAATCGCTTACAGTCGACATTTGTTAGCTGCTGAGACAGCTTCAGCAGCAGCCTCCAGTGCGGATGCTTCCTGCCAGCCAGCGCCGTCTCCCAAATCCTCTCAAGCATCGCGTCTGCTCCGCGGAGATATCAGCGGCAGCGCCGCCGCCGCTGGCTTCCTCCCATTACCTGCTCCGCACTTATCTGTCTGCAGCTGACGGATGCTCCTCTTTATTTCCTCCCATTTCCTGCCTCCGCCATTAGGACGTGTCACGCATTGGCTCTCAATCTGGGTCAAATTTCACCTCTTTTATTATTTTTTTTTTTCTATTAATATTATAAAGTGAGGAATCAGACACGGAGCCTAAAGAGACAATGGCAGCTTGTGTACGGAGCAACAGTGTTCCTTTGAGCGATCAAGAGGGACGGCCTCAGAGCTGAAGTGTTCATTAACTCTGTGAAGGTGGAGACGGCCCCCGTCCGAGCCTTCCTAACTGAATAATCTGACAGCCGAGGCACTTAATTGAGGGAGCAACGAATATGTATTAACATTAATTTAATTGCACTTGGAGAATTTTTCCTTCCCCCAGTTGACCCTGGCCCCTTCACGGCATAATTACCAACACTGTCACATTTGCTCGCCACAGCCAGACACATCCTGTAAGGTCAGAGACCCCGGAATCTGCATAAGGAATTAAACAGGTGATAAAGCAGGGCTTACAACAGCCTAATGACGAATTATTAGCCGGTAGAACCTGAAAATTCATTTTTAATGTAAAGCCTGATAACAAGCCATGCGGGAGCCCGTAAGTATGTGGTTAATAAGACCAACTGGGAGGCATAAAGGTTACTGAAATAAAATCCAGCTGCTTCTGGTCCTGACGCGTGCGCTCGCACACATCCTGAGGAGGAGGAGCCGCCCAGAGCGCCGAGTCGGCCATGTTTATGGCTGAAGCTAAATGCCAGAATCACTTGTTATTCTGGCGTTTAACACAGAACGAAGCGCCCCTCTGGGGCCGCCTGCCAGCCTCACCCAGGCTTTAGAGACTTCCAGACATTCAGAACATGGTTTATGATCGAGTCTCCAACTCCAAACCCTCCATGAATGGAGGCAGCGGCGGCGTCCTGGGCTCTGCGGAGTGACTGATCTGCCACCGCGGGCGTCCGCAGATGGCTCGGCAACAACACAACGCAACAAAGCACCTTTGACTTGAGGAGCGCCTTTAACCCCGGCTCCTCGCCGGCGGTTGACTGGAGGTGATTGGAGCAGCTCCGCCGCGCCGGCGAGAGCCTGCCGAGAGCTTTTCACCCCGGTGCTTAATGAGCTGCGTTCAGGTCCACTCCACATTCATCCCAGTCCATTATTGGCTCTGAAAGGCTTTCAAAATGCTGCTGGAGCACTCAGTCTACTTAACCAATAGCCTATTCATGAGCGCGCCAATAGCCCCGGCGCTAAAAAAAGAGGCCATTTGAATAGTGAATTCAAATGAAACAATGAAAAGTAGAACAATATCTTGGCTACTTAAACTTGGCACGGTGGCTTCACTGCTGAAGTCCTGAATATTGCAATCAGAGGAATAGACTGAGAGTTAAATTGTACAGATGATCAGTGGAAAAGTTAGTCCCCCTCCCCAAGAAATTGATTACTGTGGTTTTATTGTGGTTGAATTATCATGCACTTGATGATTTCTGAAATAGTTGATATTAATAAAAAAACAAAAAAAACAAAATGTGATTTTGGAGGAGAAAAAGGAAACTGATCGAATGTCCCACTTTCTGTGAAAGACTGATTCTTGTCAATTTAAACTGATGAAGAAACTTGGAGAAAACAAAACCTTTAACTAATAAAATCTGAAGGTTTTCTTCCCAAATGAGAACAGAATGAAGCATGTTTCGTTTGTTCTCCAGCCTCCTCCACATTCCTCATGATTTAGTCCATTTTTCCACCAACATGCAGCAACTAGGGTGGAGGACAGTCAGTGGATCAGTGGAAGTGTGCACCAACTTCTATTAACAAGCATCTTCACAAAAGTCCACTGTTAATGATTTCTGCTTGAGTTTTGTCTGTTCTACTCATTTCTTTCCCTCTAAATCAAGTAGTTATTTTTGTCTCGGTGTGGTATGAATTGTTCCACTGATGTAATTCCGGTCATCTTCCCTGAACTACATCGATTAATTGTCTGGAAAAATGGTAGAAGGATGACAGAAACTGCAAAAACCAAACTAATTTGTATTTTCTGGCTATTAATTAAAGTAAATGAAACTGTAGCTCATGTTTCAAGTGAGATGTCTGTTCAGTTGGTGGTCAGCTGGGTTGGGCTGAGTTCCTGCCATGGGGGCGGGCCTGCAGCATGAGCTCAGCCTGCTATCAAACAAGGCTTCAAGGTAATTTGATTACATCTGTTTGAAGTTGAAGTGGAAAGTACAACTTTAAAAAAAAGAAAATGAACCTAAGATCTCAAACAAATCCACCGCAGGATGGCTGGGACGGAAGACGTGGAACCCGAATCCCTGTGAAGCGTTCTTTGGGGACGTTTGAAATGAGCAGCACAAAAAAACAAACCTCCAAACATCCTGCAGCCGAGGGGATTTTTCATTAAAGAGTGGTCCGAACTTGAGCAGCCGATGTCAGTGACTGGACGACATTCATGCAAACAGAAGAAGCAGAGCTTTTCCTGAGCAGCACTGTCAAATGTCGCAATCTGTTTTTCTCCATTTTTACTGGAAATACCAGAATGTCAGAGAGTTGCCTCAGCTTAGCTAAACAATCTGCAGCAACAAAGAAAGACACAGTAGTCGTGCGAGTGTGATCCAGCACGACCTTCAGCAGGAATCTGAAGGGCGTCTTCACAAACCCCTCAGTCAGCATTAAGTTAAGATTGTGACTCCTGCAGGTCTGAGCCTCTGCTGCTTCTCCTGCGTTCTCTGTACCTCGGGACTGTATTACAGTAACAAAATGTAATCACAATATGCTGGTAAAGACGATCGTCTTCCATCTTTTGAAAGCCCCTCTTTGAGGCTGAACATGTTTTTTCTTTTATTGCAAAGACCAAAACCCGAGTCAGTGGCACGCTGGCAGGATTAATTGAAACCCTCGAAGGTGTGTTAAAACATGGCTTCTCCGGCGCCCGATCCCCCCGGAGTGTTGTTTACTCTGCACTGGTGTTATGAGCAAATTTCTTGCGATGAAACATGAAAAAAAAAGGGAAACTCAACAGAGGGAGCCTGGCCTGCAGTCCTGTTCCGGCTCCCCGAGGAGATGAGAACATCTTATGAGTGAGGCCTTTCAATAATGGAGTTCACTATTAATCATCTCCCTCACATGTCGGCCATGTTTCCTCTCAGTTCCATTGAGCTGCCATTCTTCTCCGGCAGAATAGAAACCCCTCTGCCCCGACCATTCCAGCAATCCTCCTCCTTCCTGCAGTGTAATAAGGGATTATTGGCAAATGTATCTCCGCCCTGACGGTGAATGCCTTGAATACACAGAGTCCATCATCAATTAAACGCCAGCATGGCAGTGAATGGCGCTGATGCCTGCTTTGATGCAATTATTTCATTTTGAGGAACAGATGCAATTAGATTTGGAAGAGGGTTTTCATGAAAATGGGAGAAATCAATGGCCGGGCCAAATGCTGGCTGCGACTCCGGTTTTATACGTCTTCATAGACGTGACATTAAACCTCGTGTTTTCAAAGAGGAGCAGCAGAATTAGCGGCGAATGTTAAGTAGAGGCCCAACATAAAATCACAGAGGCTTTTATATAAAAAGGAGCACAACGCGACAACACTCTGGCTCTAATTGTTTAAAGGGGCTTCAGCTAGATTTAATGTGAAATGTGAAATTGGCGTTATCATTTTGAAAGTACTAATGCAGCGGATATCTGGTCTAATCTAATTTAAACTCACGGTGCAGACGCGAAGACTCATAACATGTCAAAGCACATTTCAGTCTGGATTAGATATAATGTGAGAGCCTGAAAGCCCATTGTCGTCTGCAAATATACAGAATTTAGAGCTTTCAGACACCAACGTGAGAGGAGGGGCTGTGCAGACTGGACTCTCTCAATCACAAGGTTGCATGTTTGATTCCCCATCTACCCCCATCTCTACATGTTGAAGTGTCGGTGAGAAAAACACTGTTTTCGCTCCTCCCAGATGGACAGAAAAATACGTCTGCGCACGATCAAGGATTCATTTACGACAGTGAATGCATCGTACACTCCTGAATCTAACAGCAAGTGAACGTTTAAAGCACCAACTAGTGGCGAGGGATGGGTACCGACCGAATTCCGTCAGTACTACTGAGTACTGATTCACATAAAATCAAATGATACCGTGTTTCGGTACCTGAGCTGTGAGGGAGTAGAACAGTATAGAATTTTTCATGCTGGACCTGAACGCAGCATTTCAGCATTACCGGCCTCAGATCTACGGCTACAACTCCTGCAATTGGCACTGTTAGCACGCTAGCGGGCGTTAGCATGTTCGTACCGAAAACTGGTACCGCTGAGTACCGGGACCGGTTCCCAGGTACCAGGTGTTAGTACCGTACGGGTTCTAATGTGAACGGTACCATCGCTAAGAGCGGCCCTTCAGTAAAACCCCAGTTTCAGCATTTCTGCCATGATTTCAAAATGTTGAAAAGTAAACGCAAAACGTAAAATTGACAATGGAGAACATCACATGGACGCTGGAACTGTGGACTTTGGACAGAAGATGTTCTGGTGTAGAAATAAAACAATGGTGTGCTGTGCTCGTCGCGGTTGTTACTGTTGATGTTGGATTGCTTCGTATGTTTTTGAAAATAGTAACTTCAAGGAACTTTTGACCTCATTTGAAATCTCTAATCACAAATACTGTCAAACCTGGAAACATGTTTAATTTCAGCTCTTTCATTATGATTCTGTATTGATTCTAAAAAGAAAAATCCTCCTTCACAAAGTGAAAGTTTTAATAAAACTGTACCTAACGTCATTCTGTGGAGCGTGAATACTAAACCTTGGATCTATTTAATCAGCAGAATGCATGTATCCTCCGAAACCCTGGCAAGCTTTTTTTTTTGTTCCATTTATTTCCAGTTTGCAGAGAAGCTTAAACTGTCAAGCACAAGATACCCAGTCAGATAGTTTTCCAATTAAACTGTGTTATTTAGCAAAACACAATCAGACGGCTGTTGAGTGGCAGCTTTTTAATTGGCGAGCATCCAACCTCGCTGTCTAAACAAACCCAGAGGAAACGCGTCAACCCGTCGGCCACACTGTGACTGGCAGCGGAACACCGAGGAAACGCACATTCACCAGGAGAAACGACTCCAGGAACACTTACTGCCGCGTCTGACTGGCTGTGGGCGAAACCTGCTGATCTCCGGTGGGTTTGGAACGAGCTGGGAGAGCACCTGAGCCCAGGTGAAGCCATGCAGGACACGAACAGCGAATCCTCACATTTCTACTTTTTAACAAACAAATCTGAAGGTAAAATGCAAGATGTTTCTAAAACTTTGTGTTCTGCTTCGTCCATTCCGACGGCTTCCGAAATGGAGCAGGTAGAACATGCAAACTCCCACACACACACACACACACACACACACACACACACACACACACACACACACACACACACACCCCACTGTACCTCTGTACATCACAGGTAGTATATGTGCATAAATAATCAATTCAGCTCAGTGTTTTCATTTTTTTGTTTTAATTCATTGAATGATTGTTTCATATCTGAAGTACATCACGTATTTTAAAACAAGGTAGCTCAGACCCAGAGTAAAACAACCTTGAGTTGTATCATTTATGTATGATATACTGGCTAATGCAGTGATAAAAATATGAACACCTGTATCTCTGAAAGTGCTCTGAATCATATAAGCTGCAGCGAGGTATGGACAGGAAGCTGACTCTCCAATAACCGGCTAATGGAAAAGATGCGGGGAGTTATTTCAAGTAGCTTCCTCCTTTTAGAATATGGATTTATAAACGTCTGTGTGTCTGTCGGCTGCCTTGGAGAGATGACGGAGCGGCGAGCGAAGGCTGTATACGTAGCGAGTATCATGAAGGCCACACAGAAAATGAAGCCTGAGCATGGAGAACGTTCCGTGTGCTTCAGCTGCAGACTTAGAGTAGCTTCTGCTTCCTGTGACGAGCTCACGGCGCCGCGGCGTGCAGGAAGAAGCCATTAGGAACACAAATACGCTGTAAATTAGGCAGACGGCGTTGCTTCTCAGTGTGCTCATGGTTTATCGTGCACGTCTCACGCTGGATGTGTTAGAAGTGGCGACATCTGCTTTACTCGCTCTGGAGAAGACCTTGATGTCTGCTGGTGACGTAGCGTCAATGTCAACACGGGAACATGAACTTCATCTCTCGCCGCGGCAAAAACACTTCAGCCTCCTCAAACGGCTGATAAAGGAACTTATAAAACGGTCGGTGTGATGAAGGGGAAATGTAAACGATCACAACAAACAGGAAGCGGCTTGTTCTCAGGTGCGTTTACACAGCGACAAAACATGTTGGCGGCCATTTTTCTTTCTAACTTTGATGCTACAGCTTTGAAAATGTCTGCACTGCTCTGTGTCCGTCCATCCACCCTTTTCCATTTCTTTATTAAATCCTCTCAACAAGTCAAACTGCAGTCTGCCATCTTGGACATCATGGCGAGGGACGAGCAGAACGACGGGAATCGAGTCACGCCTAATTTACATATAATTCAGCTCCTGAAGGAGAATGGTTCAAAAAAGGTTCAGACATAATAAAAACACTGATGAATGATGACCTGTTGATTTGTTTTCTTGGTAGTGCAAGAGTATTTGCAGATTTATTTTCAAATTTGCAAGAAAAAACAATCGATGGCTTGATAATTTTTTTAGAAAGTACAACAGATTGGATGTAAAATAAAGACGCGACTCAAGCGCCGGCCTCCCAGCTGCTGTCGGTTCGTCCTGAGCCGGTCGGCAGCCGCGGCTCGCTTTCTCTGTTTCAGGTTCCTGTCAGCTCGTGCCAACAGGTCCTGCTCATCATGACTTATTTACATTGTTTACTGTAGCTGCTCCCTGACAGGCCGGTCGGAGGGGGAGGGGGCGGGGCTGAATGATTCAGAGGCGTCCAGCTCAGCAGGGGGCCTCAGGAACATGCCAAGCTTTTTACATATTTATTGAGAGGGGGGTGTTGCTGAGCTGTTGGCGCCGCCCCAGAGGTCAGATCAGTGTGTAACCTCATGTTCGCCTTGGTACCTTCTACACACACACACACACACACACACACACACACACACACACACACACACACACACACACACACACACACACACAGAGGCAGGAGAACCAGGAGAGCATGTCAACCCTTTGACGAAGTCCCTGCACTTCCTGGAGAGGCCTTCTTGGTGAATGCGGAGTCACCATGGTTTGTGTTGCGGGTTTGAATCCCTCACTGAGGAAAACAAACCTGCTGGAAGTGTGTCTGCGTGAGAGGAAGACGTGCTTGCGCTGCCAGAGTGGAGTGTTGTGTGGACATACAGCAGCTTCACATATGTTGTGTGTGAGTAGCGTGCGTGCCCACAGCTAATGGAGCTATTTCCTGCTATCCCCGGGTCCTGCGGAGCAGATGAACGATGCCTGAGCAGCAGACCTCAGTATGAAAGAAAGAAAAGCGGCGCACGGTCTCCCCGACCCGCCTGATCAGCTGCACATTTCCCAAACACATTGATCTCAGGAAGAAGACCTGAGATCAAAAGCTCCTTTTTTTCTCTCTAATATTTTGGGAATGAGGATGTTATACGTTTCAGGATTTCAAAGCAGTATGTATGTCCTCTGAAAGCGTCTATCTGATCCTCCGCCAGCCGACTGGATCTGATCAGGAGGGACTGAAGCGATGTGGTCTGAACCGGGTCTTCTGGCTCCTCCTGGCTGCTGAGCGCTCCAAGGCGAGCCGATGGCCTCTGCTTGCTGCTTCTGCAGCCTCTAAACCGCTCCGCGGCCCCGGAGAGCCGACGGAGCTCCTGACGTGGTTTGGTGAGCAGATGCTGATGTGAGGAGCAGAGCATTCTGGGTGTCAGTATGTGTTGTGGCAATTTATTACACGCTTAAAAGCACTTCTATGCTGTTTTTATTGCGCGTGCTCGTCGTAAACCTCTTTTATGTTTTTTACAAGAAGCGAACATTTGAGTGACATTAAAGTCGGCGTCTCAGGCTGAATGTTTCTCCTGGAATCCTGAAGCAGGCGGCTTGAGGAGACCTTTCCAAGTGAAGGTCTCGCTCAGATCGCATTTCCTAATGATCCCGACATACTCCAGACGGCGCGGTGCTGATCAGCGGTGGAGAGGAGGGCGGGGGTGGAAAAAGAGCACGGCGGATAACGCTCACCTTCTTCACCAAAGGTTTATTCTCAGCCGCCGGTTGCCGTGGTGAGGCTGCTCCCGCTGCGAGCGACGGCGAGCTGCAGTATCAGCTGAGGCTTCGAGGGGCCGCTGCAGACGGCGGCGGTCCGGCCTGGGTGGAAATGGCGCTGAATAACATTCTCAGGAAGATTCTCTCCCAGGATGTGACAAAGCAAAGCGGGGCCACCTCGCCACCTGCAACGTCTGGCACCTCTGTCTCTTCTCCGCCAATTAAAAGACGGGAGAAATAGCCAAGCCTCCGGGCGCCGCTTTGCATAATAACGTTTGCATGAAATGAGACCATCTGTTTTGAAACCTTTAATTTTTTTGACTGTGACTTTAATGTGTTAATGCTGTGAGCTCTGATTTGCAACGCCGTTGATTTCCTTGTGGGCACGGCGACTGTGCTGCTAGAAATGAAAGGAGCTCCAGATCCCCGCGAAACGCAGCGCAGGCAGAGCCTCCGCCGCACGGCGGCTTGGCTCGGGATGGGAATCCCACACTGACCTGATTACTCATATGCAAATCGTGTCTGTCAATATTGGCTAAGAGAAAATAACATGCAGGCCCAGATAATAGCTGTTTTTGTTGTAACTGGCCTCAGTGTTTTCAGTGACACGGTGGTTCGGAGGTAGAGCGGGTTGGGAGGCGTGTTCGGCTTCAGGAGTTCGCATGTTCTGCGTTGCTGAGGCTGATCGATGACGGAGATGGCGTGGTGAATGGTTGGGGGTGGGATGTGCTCCAGGACGCTGGTGCACATGTTCAGGACAGAATACCTGTGACCTGACGCCAACCACAGCTTTTACAACACGTCAGACCCCATGGTTCAAATGAAAAACGATCATTTTGACCTTTTTGTTTGACTAAAGCTTTGTGTTCACGCAGCAACATTTTAAAAATGATGATAAAAATGCCGAGAAGCAGGGTTTAGATATAATTTGTGAGGTTTTGGTGGTTGAAATGGTTTTCCTTCAGTATGGTTTGCTTCATTTCCCAGCTGCTTGCTGGGATGAGCAGTTTGGGTGTTCAGAGCTCAGTTTGTTTTGCGGCAGATGTAAAGACCAAGACTTCAAAGCATTTACAGGCACAGTATTTCCACTGTATCCCTCTTTCCTTTAAAAATATGCTTGTTTTGGATGTGAAGTGGATGTGTTGAGGAAACGGGTTCAGATTTAGCTTTTACTTCCTCTTGAAAAGCAGCGGCTAACCAAAGCTCTGGCTCTTTAAAACTGGATAATGTTTCCTGTCTTGGCTGGATTTCCCTCAGCGATGTTCCCACATGTGCAAAACTCAACAACTGACTCTAAAATCACGCCATTACAAGTGGGAATTAAAGTCAGAAATGAAGAGGAATTATCCACTCCAGTGAGAGCGGGCTGTCCAGACACTGACTCAGCCCCGCCATGCTCGGCGTCTGTGTTCGGTGTGCCTGGCGTCCTGGCGTTCTGGCGTCCTGGCGTTCTGGCGTTCTGGCGTTCTGGCGTCCGGCTCCTCTGCCGTGTCCTCGTCTTGGCAGGTGGGGCTGAGCCACCGCTGCAGAAGCCACGATGGAATCACAGCAAACGAGAAATCAGGAGGACAGAGTGAGGGGCTCGGTGCGAGCCGACGGCCACTCAGCGGAGGCTCGCTGCCACGCACGTCTCTGGACCGCCGGGCGCCATGTTGGGATCCTCAACAGATGGAGGACATGTGGGACGGCTCCGACTGACACAACAAACGGCTTTTATGAGGAACGATTCCAGACGCTGTTGTCATGAGTTCAGCAGTTACTCAATGAAGCTGGGTATAAATCTCTCTGTCTGCATTAATCAAACACAAAACATCTGGATCTTCAGTCTTCTGATTATCACGGCTTCATCTTCCTCGAGGAAACTAGAAATAAGTGTTACATTCTGTTTATGAACGTCTGGATCTGGAGTAAAGTACATGTTCATGACTCACATGAATGAAAACTCATCCTGCGTGCATCGTCTTCCAGTCATGTTTCTGTCTGAAGTCAGTAATATCTACTGGGTAATTTGACACCAGCATCGTCCCCAGTGGCGTGGAGACGGGGTATGTCAGTCCTCATCCTGCAGCGAGCAGAGCTGGGCCTGTCACGGCTTCATCGTTCTCGGGGAAAAACATGGACTGTCTGTCGAGAAGACACTGCTGAGTGGTGCATCATGGGGGATTTGGAGCTTCAGATGGACTCTGTGGATTGTGTTAACCCGCTGGAAAGACAAAACTACATGAATAAAGTAGTGGCCACACTGACCTTGAGAACCTGAGCTCTGCCTCTGATTGGCCGAGGCTCCCTCTCATTGAGGCTGCGGCTTGCGGAGGGATGATGGGTATTTTCTGGTTCTCCGCAGGGTTCATGCTGACTGTCTTCTGGGTGACGCAAAGCTTGTTTAGAGATTTTTCCTTCTCGTTTCTTCTTCAGCACAACAAAGGCTGAAGTTAAGCTCTTTACTTAAGAAGATTTAAAATAGCTGGCAGTCAGTTGTCATTTCCAGATCTATCAGTTTTGCATTTATTTCACGTGACGGTGGATCATTATGGGATTAGAGCACCATATATTTGCGATGTATAGCGTCAGTCAGTGAGATGTTTAATCTCATTTCCCTGTTTGCCGACACCTTTTGTAAAAATAGCTTTTCTTTTCCGTTGAGGATCCAGATCCACACAGTACTGAATTCTGCTAAGTATGCTAGCAATAATAGCTATAATTAGGATATTGTGTTTTGAACAGTGAAGCTACAGGTTTTGCTTCACCATCGACAAACCGGTGGTCTCATGTTTGTTGGAGAAACCAATCAATTTTTCAAATTAATCCTTTTTTTTATTCTTGTTTTGTAGCAATTACCGCCCAGCTATTTCATGACACTTGACATTCAAATAAATGAAAGAGGTAAAACGAGCAAGCATAGAGTGGATGGAAATTACTTTAAGCAAGAGGAAACCTCCAGCGGAACAAGACTCAGCGAAAACTCACGGCCCAGCAGGTGAACTGTGTTTTCAAAAGGACACAGAAACGCAAAACATTTTGATAAGAAAACACTAAAACTCGTGGTGAGATGAGCCAGCCTGAGCTATAATTCTGTTATAAAGGACAGTTGAACGCCAGGGCTGTGTTCGAAACCGCGTACTGACCTACTACTCATACTAACTTACTGAGTATGCAGTGTGTTTACACTGGCAGTATGCGATTTTGAGTATGCGAGAAGTTCCCGGATGCATACTGCATTCGCCAGAAATGTTGAGTATACATCGGAGGGTGTGAGAAACTCTGCGCTCGCCGGCGGGCCCGCCGCTGGGGTGCCGTGCCGCACCGGGGGGCCCGGGGGTCCGCCGCCGGACCTCCGGAACCGACTCGGTGCGACGCCCGGGGCGGGCCCGCTCCGTAGGACCGCTGGATGAGACCAGGCGTCTCGGTCCCGCTGCCGAGCGGGTCGGCGGGGAGCCGGTCGGAGAGGCGGGGCCGGCCGGCGGTGTGATCCACGGTCGCCCGCCGCCAAAGCCCGACCGGGCCTGGAGGCTGGGCCGCCAGGTCGGGGTACTGACTGCCACGGCCACGGCGCTGAGCGCCGTGCCGGGCGGGGGCCCCGTGGCGGGTCCGGGGTTCCTGTGTGCTCTGCTTGTCTCCTGCTCCTCTGCTTCTCTGGCTCCTGCTGCTGGAGCCGCTCACCGCGGCTGGCTCACATATCGCCGAATTCGTCCGAACAAAATCCTAAATGGCTGGTATTTGGACAAATAAACGACACGCTCGGCCTCTAAACCACCACTTTGTCACCTAATTTAAAAAGAAATCTTGATGAAGTTGTACATTTGAAGAGTTTAGAGCTAAAGTGAAATCAGCTTTAGCAGGTCGATTTCTCCTCGGGGAGGAGTGCAATGCATTGTGGGTTATTATGTAGTATGCTGTAGTGTAAATGCTTTGCATACTGTCTGATGGACTGAGTATGCAGGATGCAGTATGGGCAGTATGAGTATGGAGGGATGTAGTAGGCAGTATGCGGTTTCGAACACAGCTAGTTCCCCACCAGAGGAGCCTGAATCTCCTCTTTCAGGACCTTCCAAACGAGGCGGACCTCGGACGTCCAGGGTCGTGACGTTTTAGTCCCAACAAATCGCGTACATTCGGAAAAGTTTGCGCAGGCCTGTCTGAAACCTGAAATCAATAAAAGAAAACAACTTCGACTCGTTCCTCACAGTCGAGAGAGAGAAAAAGGAAGACAAACACAATAGTCACCGCTGGAGTAATTACAATAATAACAATTAGACGCAGGCTTACTGGGCGGAAAATAAGGATGCAATGCTGAGACTTCATCAAATATTCTGAATATGAGATTGACTTATCAGGTGGCCTGTTGGGTGCAATTCAATTATCTCTTTGTTTTGCTGCGGGGGAATGAGGGGAGTAGATGGAAATGCAACACACAGGGAAATGGCAGGAGACTGCTGGTACCGATAAAAGGTCAATAAAAGCAACAGCGTGAAAGAGAAAAGTGATTAGCAGTAAAACTAATAGATTGTGGAATATTGTACTGAGGGACCCATTTCACTTGTTCTGTTTGAGTTGGAAATGGGAGTGTTTAGGGTATTTCGTTTTACTAGTGTTTTTTGGAAACAGTTATATTCATTTCTAATGGAAGACGGTGAATCTCCTGCCGCGTTCCCCACTCTGGATCACGTCTGCTTGCTCCCGCTCGTGTACTTTACCCAAGTTTTTCTTCAGAAATGATCCAAAAACTGCTCCTCTCAGCTAAATCTGATTTATCTGTGCTCTCTGCAGTCAGTAAGAGGCACGAAAATGACATTTTATGTGATTCCAAACGAAGTCAGATGAGTAGACGTTATTAGAAAACAGATGGGAGCCCTCCCTCATTCCCAGAACCCAGGTCATCTTCCAGGAACCGCTGATGTTATCCCAATCCGCTTTCTGAATGCAGATCTCATTCAATCACTCTGTGATCGCCGCCTCTCTCCTTATCTCCCAAAGCTTTTCTCTTAGGAGGCCCAGGAGACGACTCCCGCCGCTGACTGTGATAACAGGGAATAGAAGAGAGAACGGCGGGTCTGGGTTTACCGCAGAGCGCCCGAGTGAGCCGTTTCCAACCCGCGCTTTGTCTGAGACTGGAAACAGTGGGGCATATGGGACACCCTCGTCAGCAATGCAATATTCAAAGAGAGCTTACATAATTCATCTTTTTTTCCTCCCTGTTTTTCGCAGAGCCATCCTCAAAGTGTCACTGGCAGACCCTTTTAATTTGACAAGCCTGTGAAGCCGGAGTGCAAAATCCTGACTGCTTGGCTTTGCAACTTCTCTCGGGACGGGTTGATATCAGGATGATAATGAGGCCCTCTTTTTCAAAAGAATAGATGAATTAATAAACAGTCATCGGTCTGGGTGGAATAGTTCAAAGGCCGATATAAACCGGTGGCTGATAGAGCGCCGCTTCCAAATGAGGCGAACCATGATTTATTTAGGTCATGGCCAGAATGCTGGGATTCTCTCAGTCTGGAGACAAACGGGAAACAAAGCGAGGTGAAGCTCAGACGAGGATCCACATCCAGCAGCTGCAATCCTGCACAATTAAGTGGCAACATATTTATGAGCTTCTGGAGGATTCTGTGCATGAGCGCTGGTGGTTTCTGTGTGTTCAGCTTCAGATAAGTCAACATAAACGAGCTGTGCAGGCAGGTGGTCAGCAAGACAGAGCACAGACTCCCATGGTTCAGAGGTGGGCCGTGTACAGAGCGGCTGGCAGCCTCTGCTGTCTGCAGCTTTTTAACGTATGGAGGACTGACTAACCTTAAAGCCTCGCAGTGCATGTTGGATCTTACATTCTACAGCTACTGGTGTAACTTTACAGAACGCTGAATATTTCCAACAAAAAAGCTGGTGTCAGATCCTCCAGAGTCTCCGAAGGATAATATTCTATGGTGCAATGAAACCAAAGCTGAACTCTGTAGGAAAGTGGTGTGTCATGTCAGGAATCCTCCAAACGAAGCCCAGACAGAAAAGTCCAACCTGCCTGCTCTTCACAAAGTTTTATATTCATCATTTCATTTCCACACTTGTGCTGTGTGAGCGATGCTGAAGTTCAAAAGCAAGAGCACCAAGATAAAGAAACTGCTCTCTGGACCGTTTGTGTCCGGGAATGAGACTTGACCCAAGTCCATCATTTGAAAAGGAAAGATTTTTACCAGTGTAGAGAAAAGCTTTGAACGCCTCGAGTGGAGAAGTGTCAGAACCAAACAGCTGCCGGGTGAGAGGAGCTTCTGGATGAAAACCAGAGGCTTTCAGAGGTGGTCTCCGACGCTAAAGCCTCTTCAGCCAAACACTAGTGAGGGTCGCCGGCCGTGACTCGTGGTTCAGGTCAAATCCATGTGGACGGAGGGTTCGTGGGCTTTTCAGTAGAGGTGAACTAACCAGTGGTTTGAGCGGGTTTGGGGAGAACAACCCCATGCAGGAAAATCAAAACATGAGCATCAAACATCCGAAATGTCGACTGTATCATGACAACTAAAAAGCCTGATTGGTCAGATTGGTTGTATTTTGGAAGATATTGTCATTTCTGAAGCATCCGTGGGTATTTCACAGGGAGAGGCTTATCTGAGGCGGTGAAACGTGAGCGGTGCATTTAGCTGCTAAAGAGCCAGATGTTTCCCTCAGGGATCAACTCAGTCTGAAACAAAGCTTAAAGGACAGTGAACACACTGGTTCCTCACTGCCAGCTGGCTTTCAGCCCTGTAGTTTAATGTATTCTTTTACTAAATGCCAGCGTCTTGAAACTTTCAGTCCAGACACTCTTGATTATGAGAATGAGTTGGCCGCAGTGTCGATAACTTTTTTTTTCTCTTGATAATCTCGGGGGGGATTTTTCCATTCCTCAGAGATAGACTAGTTATCATTCTCATTCCAATCATCCACATATTTTCTGCTTTCATCGTCATTTTTTCTCTCACAGATATAATTTCTGGGTCACTTTGCGGCGAGCCACTTGGAACTGGAGCAAATGTGTTTCCAACTCGCCCATAACTTTTCAATCACGCGTCTCCGTGATGGAGCGGGATCGCCATCCTGGAAATACATTACATGTCTGTTAGCCGGCACCCTGCCGGATCCCGGCGCTTCGCAAGCTCCAGAAATTAATTTGTTGTGGCCAAATAGTGTTGAGGGAGGGGGGGGGGGGGGGGGGGGGCGTCTGGATGCTGCTGTCCCCATGTGAGCCACCTCCATTTGTCTCCGCGCCCCCACACATCTGCAGCTGCCACAGCTGGGAGAGGGAGGCCATTAGCAGGCAATTTCACCCCGACACCCCCCCACGTCTCCATCCCTCCATCAGACCACTTCCTCCATGCTTTCTCTGAGGGACACTCAGATGCATGTCAGCTCCAGGTATGAAGCTCTGAGCTGCTTGTTTTCCAGGTCAAGTGGTCCAGTACCAAGACCCAAAAAAGACGATTATGCATTGAGGGACTGCGTCCATAATCCGTCCACCCACTTGGAACTGCTTCAACTGTATGAAAACACACTGTAGCTGGTTTCCAGGCTCGGAGAATAATGGCGTCGTGCTTATTAGAGCATTTTAACAATTCACTCACAGGCAGTGAACAATGAGCCAAAAATAAACAAGCCAATAGGGAAGAGGGAAGGTATTATACACACTAAGCCGTCATTCAATCCATCATAATTGAATATCTGCACTATCAAGTACATTCATCCCACAGTCTCATTGTTGACTTATTGTGTAACTCGGTGAATGGATGTTGTTGATACTGCAGAATTCAGATTCGGGGCCACGCTCGCGTATCGCTCCAGGACAAAATTAAAATGGATGCCGGTTTTTGCGAGTTGAGAGATTTGGCTCAAGGCTCAGTGGTAATCACTGGGCCTCTCTCGTGGTTAATCATTTCCTTGGGTGCAAGGCTGGATACTTGGCTACCGGGGAGATAAGCCAGAAACACCGTTCGTCTGTCGCTGCGTACAATAATCCCAGCGCCGCGTCTATCATGGCTGCTTTTTGAAACGAACAGATGGACTCCCACACGAGCAGCACAGAGGAGATGGATCAAGTGTTTTTCTGCGTGCTGCGACAGTTATTTATTGACTGTTGGGTTGACAGAGCAGGGCTTGTGCAAACATGCAGTAACTCTCAGCATCGTTACATGAAACGTTGCATATATAGGTACACGTGGTATTTCCCCCCGCAGGAGGCGTGGTGGGGTAGTGGTTAGCAGTCCGGCTTCACAGTGACAGCACGTCCTGTGAAGCCATGCTGCGGAGCATTTCTGTGGACACTTCTTCTCCACCCACAGCTGAAAAACAGGTGTTTTCAGGTTAATTAGTGACTTTAAATGACCTGTATGTGTGAAACCGAGGGTTTGCTCTCAGTCTGCTTGAATAACTGACAGAACCACGTGACCCTAAGTTGGACAAAGCTCTGCGAAGGATGGATAGGTATCCCTTTGGACATTTTCACAGGTTATTACATTCCAGGTATTTTTAGTCATGAAAAAGGTCAGGTTGAAATATGTAGCAGTGAGCAGCCACGGCATCAAACCCGCTGGCTGCCGGACGGATTTACTGCTGCTTCATCAGCGGGCAGAGCGGCTGGGGCTCATTTGATAGATTGTTTTGCGATCCGAAGGTTAGCGGTATGATTTCCGTCTCCACGTCTCTACGTATCAAGTTGTTCTTACTCAGGACGCTGCACCTTAAATTACTCCTGGCATGGCAGCTGTCAACCAGCGGTATGAGGAGGGTCTGGCCCATCATGTTTTCTGAGAGATAATAATAATCTCTGACGGCCGAGTTCACCAGGAAACGTCTCAAGTTTCCCGTTAGTACAATAATGTTTTCACAACGAATGTCCGTCTACAAGGAAACAGCAGAAACAGCGTAGTTAGCATGTCTTACCAACAAATCGTCTTCTTCCCAGCAGCTGTTTCCTGCCTCCATGTTCTCTGAAGACTCGATAGAATCCAAACTCCACGCAGATCAGTAAAACTCAGTCAAAGCGTTTCTTTCTCCATGTCTTTCCTCCCTCCTCAGCTGGAAGTCCTGTGGGTCGTCTTCACCATGTTAATGTTCTGTTAGAGGCTCTGTGGGAGAAGTTTGGACGTCCCACTTTAAAATGAGGTTTGTTCTCATATTGAAGTCACTTCTTCCCATTGTGATGTGTGGAGCCCCACACACACACACACACACACACACACACACACACACACACACACACACACACACACAAATTCTCTCCATTGGAATTGAAATATACAAAAACCAGGAAGTTAAAGACATTTAGAATGATCACCTGGAGGCTTTCAGTATTCATGAAGTGCATTCGGCCGTGTGTATAATCTGAGATGACCCCGAAGTAGCACAGCTGTTTTGCATATTGTTTATCAGAAGCACAAGCTAAGGTTATTGTTCTGCGGTCATTAACACCGTAGGACATTCTGTGCATGCAGGAGAATAAAATAATGAGGTTCCCTCAGCAGTTTAGCGAAATGCAGCTCGGTGTCAAGGTCTGGCTCTCATCCCCAACATAAAATCAGACACTTAAATCACCGATAACGACACCTTCTCGTGCGTCTAACTTCCCTGTAAAGTGGTGAACGTGCCGTCTGCGGTCCCTGAGTCCTGATCTCAGCCACTCAGTCATCAGCGATGGAAAATATTTGGGTTGATTTTTGAGATCTTCTGAGTGCTTAATGACCGCCACACTCCAGTTATCACTGCTCCAGTTTGGTGGCGATGGCTCATCTGCTGGTGTGCCTCCTTCAGAGTTGGCAAATAATCAAGGCAGAAATCACAACATGCCTGGAAGACTTAATCCCAATATCATTCCGCACTTTTCAGCATTTAGTCATGGCTACATTTTTGAAATGGAGCTCGTCACTCAGCACAGATGTAACTCGCTCTGACGCTGGTCTTCTTGGTAAAGCAGCATCTCCAGCTCCCATCAGTCCCTGTGATGCTGGAAGTGGGCGCCAGTAACCCTCCCGTCTGGTCGTGTCGTGGTTAATCAGCTGTGAGCAGACTGCAGATGATCTCCTTGATGATTTGTCGATTACTCCATTACACAGTTTTCTTTCAGTATCTGCAAACATTTGGTCGCAGTTCGGCGAATATTGGTTATTAATGAATTCAATTCAATTTCTCGTTGCCATAAATACAACTCATTCATCTGAATTCCACAATTTCATAAGAGCAAGCAGAGGAGGCTGTGGGAAAGAAAAAGTCTTGATGAGCAGGAAGAAACCTGCAGAGGGAGGGATTCAAACCCTGGTTCGGATCTGATACTTCCTGATTCGGGTCCGGCTGAGTGTAAATAAATGCTGCTCTTCCTTCTGTGTCCCAGTCTGATGTTTTTAACTGATGGGAACAAGTTGAAAGAAGCAGAAAATAAAGCGGAGCTGAGAGCCTGTGGTCGGCTATCAGCTCAAGACGCTAGCTTGTAGTTTGGTATCAAACATTTTGCCGGAGCCTATTAGTGTAATTAGCTGCTGTGTTGATCTCGCTGCAAGACGGATGTTCAATGGAGCCATTGAGTCAGAATAATGTGATCACACAGCAACATAATGAAGGCGCGAACACTCTGAAAACGGCCCGGATAGTGAATTTAAAGCAGGAATTTTGTGCTGCTGCTTCCAAACAGCGTCGTCGTGTCTTGTTCCAGGCTGGACGTTTTCATTTCGCCTCTTAATTGCACACTATCGATCATCTGAACACAATTTTTTACTCAGGATACAGAAGATCTTGGAGAATTTATTAATTTTGAGAAAGTGTTGACGGCACATCGGGCGGCGAGGGGCTCAGCGGTGACACGCTGAGATATTTCACCTTCTCTGAATAAACACGATTTGGAAGCAGACACTGTTTAAACAGCACCAGTCCTGGTTTCCCTGCGGAGGAGAAGCTCTCGTCTAATCAGCCGGCAGCACCGATCCAGACATGTGGAGCTTTCAGCGCTCATGCACGCGGTGATTCCATTGTTGTGTTTTCCTGTTCCTCTTTTTTTTTTTTTTTTCCTTTCTGCAAGAGTGTGTGGCTTATAACATGAATAATTAGCGACTGTGATAAATTGCAGCGAGCCTCGTCCCAAGAGGCAGAACAGAAGTCTTACTCAAAGAGGGCCGCCTTCCACTGTCTTCAGACGAGCTATTTTTACTCCGGCAGTCAACAGGCAGTTGGGGGATTTCGCCATGTTCTGCTTAGTCTTTGGAAAATACTCTGTAATTACTTTGTGGTACATCTGTGTGCAAATTAAGATATCATGTCTAATTAAACCTGGAAGAAGGCAGACGTCGGCTCGGCGGAGGAGGGCTGGTCGTGCGGACTCTGAACCGCAGAAACGGCGCCCGGCGCTTCGTCTCCCGATTCCTGCAGCCGCCGCATGATTTATTCATTCTGTAAACGAGCCGCCCTTGACTTAACGCACATCAGTGATGCAACAGATCAACAGACACCCAACACTAATGAGGACGGCGAGGATACAGATGATGTGGAGTGTAGAAATCTCAAGAAAGAAGTCAAGGCTCTGCACTTTCACAATAAGAGCGCTTTAATCCAGCTGAGTTGCTTTTCATTCTTTTTGGGTCTTAGACTCTCTGAATGTGGGAATAATCCTGAGCATTATGTGTAATAAGCCTCAGATTATGTATAGAATTTAATGTTAACGTGCATCCAGAATGCCCCTGGTCCAGAGCCGAGCAGAGCAGCCCACTGTTCCACCACGCCGAGATCGAACGTCTTGTTTTTACTGTATTTACTCCAAATGATCAGAATCAGTGTGACCTGAAAAGTCTTCCTCTCTGTCGCCGCTCCAGAAATCCTTCTGGGGATTTTCTTAGAATCGGGACAAATGTTCCATCTTTCCCGGTCTTTTATGGTCAAGGTCGCTGCGATCTCACACACTTCTGTGAACACGATGTCTCCTGAACACCTCAGCTATTTCTCCATGTTCACTCAGAGATGATCGGATTATTTTTTTTTCATTCATGATCAAAGGTCAATGTCACTGTGACCTTGAAATGTTCTTTTTTTTCCCTCCAGTTTATAGGAAAGTTTCTTTTTTTAATGCATTTCATTACATTTCAAATTAATTTTATTAGCCAGGGAACATTGACCAAAACGCAGCATTACTGTTAATTCTCATGTCCTGAAACTCACAGACCAACAGACATGTGACGAATGAAGCTTCTGCAGTATTAAACTCTACAAGTCGAAGCATTCAGCCAACAACAATGCTGCTTTATTTTCCAGAAGGCAGCGATTCAGCCGACTCAGTCTTTGCCTCATGACCAACACGCTGACCTTCACAGAAACACTAATAAATGTGTTAAATGTGCTCAAACGTCCAGATATGGGACTGACAATGGCGGTTTCTTCTTGAGGGAAACAGAGACACAAACGTTTGTATTTTCACAGCTGAACTTTGTGTTTGGGTTTTAATGAACTCTGCAGCATTTGCATGTTTTGCTCAGTTGTTTTCAACTGGAATAAAAGCTATTAATCACACTCGGCTACAGACTGTACCAAGACAGCTCAGGGGGAAAAAAAAGAAGGATCTGGGCTGGATTCCAGGCATGCTCTGGTGTGAAAGCAGAACAGAGCAGCCGCAGGATTCTGCGATAGCAGCAGCGAGAAAAGAAGCCGGTGCTGAATCCACTTTCTGATGGAAACTGTCCGTGTGAGCGCCGCCTGTATTTATGTACGATCATTCGATAACCACGAGGGTCTCGGAGAGCGAGGGGTTAAACCGGAGACAACAGGACCGCTGTGGCACTCCGTGCTTCAGAACCCATCGAAATGTCAAAGGAAGGAATCTGAAACCCGACAAATCAGCGTTTCCTGAACGTTCCTGTTTTCCCATCAGGTTCAAAGTTCTGCAGAGTTCCCAGAAGGAAACCCAGAGCTCTGTGGGAAGTTCTCCCACCGCGGTCTGGCTGTGAGCGTGCACGGACAGGCTCAAACCCGGGGGGCAAAGGTCACGCAGTGACTCACTGTGCGGGTGAATGTTACTCCGGCAGACGATTAGCTCCAGCTGACATTCTGCAGTCGGTCGCCTCCTATTGACCGGATCATTCTATTAATTCCTCCTTTGAAGCGCCGAGAGAGGAACTCCAAAGTTGCTCATCAGAGAGCTCCTTCATCCAGGATTCTTTCATCGGCTCGACCCTTGATGGCTTAGTGAGTAACCCGAGTGAAGACGACAGAGGGGGGCTGTGGACGGTGTGAGAACTCATCGGCTGGCCGGGCTGATGATCAGATCCTCCCCGACTCCTGCTCCAGGTCTGCAGTTCATGAGGATAATCACCGGTATGATGCACAGCTTTAGGCAGGGCAAGTCGAAAAAAAAGACAAGAAGAGCAAACGTCACGGCGGCACGCTGCGTGTGAAGACCCGGTTCAGCCGCCGGTAATCAGTCCGGCCTCCAAACAAAGAAAACAGAGCAACAGCGAGGTTTGTTCAGGTGTCAGAGGGAGAGAAATGTCAGGCCGGCGTGCCAGCGGCTGCAGGCGCTGTTTTGATTACTGCAATTATTCCTCTCCTCTTGTAAGTTACGCCATGTATGCTCTCTCCTGCCTTTCTCCCCTCGCATTAGTCAATTACAGGCTGAGATTTCCTGCCTGACTCATTAATCATGGGAGTATTTGTGCGCTCAGTGTTATACTTTTTTGCGGAGTGCCCTACAACCACGATACACGGCGTAATTGCATGCTAACAGCATATTTAATCGCCGAGCGCGTGTGTTTCCCGCATTACCCGAGTTCATTTGGTTATCGCCACAACTCGCTGATAAGCAGCGCGCCGGAGATAAATCAGTCCAATCTCATTCACACCTGGGCACAGCGAGGAGGCAGCGAGGGGGGGGGCGGGGGGGCGCCAGGCTCGTGCCACCTGACTGATGAATACACTCATGCATGTGGACACCCGGCTGGCGCAGGGAGAATAACAGGGAGGGGATCTGGCACTTCATCAAGCAGCCCCACCGCCGGGCGACCGCCGTGCCAGAGCGGCGAGGAAGACGCGTTTATCCAGCTTCCTTCGTGATGCATAACCTGCCGCGCCGGCCTCGGCTCCCAGACGCCAACCACACACGAGGTGCTCCTCACTCACTGAGGCATTGTGGGAGTTTGTGTTGTCGTTCTCCAGCGTGTTCGCCACCACAAAGCAGACCTTCTCTCCCCACTGCGAGTCGGATGACCGTCTATTAGAAGACGCTCAGAAAGCCACGCTTGCACACAACAAATGTGTAATGAGATTAGAGCTCGGGGCGCGCGCCACGCCATTTGTGCGTGTGTGCGAGTTAATTGGCAGCCGGAGAGCTTGGAGAGGGAATGTTCTGTGAGCCCGGCAAACAGTAACTCAGACCCAGGGCAACGCTAATTATTCCAGGCCGTCCGCCAGTTCACGATATTACAGCTTCACACAGCCGTCGCAGAGCGAGCGGCTCCGCCGTCAGACCGTCAGCGGCGGCCGGAGTACCAGGGGCAGTTTCAACTTCTGCTGGGGGTGGAGCCTTCGAGGTGGAAATGTTAGAACCTCCACAGCTTTTTATGAAACATGAGGAGCGCTCTGTGCATCAGCAGCTCCTTCATATGCAACGGCGTTGTTGAAATGTTTGATTGAATTCTTCAGTCTCAACAATTTCATTGGGAATGTTAAAAACTAAAATTGGAAAGAAATATTTTTTTCAGACTCACATTCTTGTGTTTAGTCAACAGAGGAACACGTTTCAGGAATGTTCCTGACTTATACTGGGAAATATATATGATCTGGCTCAGAATACACGAACACACCACTGCCCTCCATCACTCAGATCTGCTCAGCTCATGCAGAAAATACAAAAACCAAAATACAAAACTAGATCCTGAAATGTGAATAAAATCGAATTTAAAACATGAAGGAGTCTTTGTTCTTTGTATTCTGGAGCAACTTTCAGTGAAATGTCTCTTTTAGTCCTGCTGCTGCTGCTACGTCAGCTCCCAGGCCGGACTGGGCCCTCTGCAGTCCCAGGTTTGGTCCACAGACCAGATATTTGAGCTCAATGAGAGAAAACAATGAAGGAAGCGCTCCGTCCTGTCAGAGGCTCTCAGCTCCAGAGGGGACGGTCAGACCAGCCGCTCCTCTGTGAAGAGCTTCTGGGGGATTTCAGTGATCCATTGTTTCCAGATCATTCAGTAGATCGTTCAGTAGATCACTCAGTAGATCGTTCAGTAGATCACTCAGTAGATCATTCAGTAGATCGTTCAGTAGATCACTCAGTAGATCATTCAGTAGATCGTTCAGTAGATCACTCAGTAGATCATTCAGTAGATCGTCAGTAGATCACTCAGTAGATCGTTCAGTAGATCATTCAGTAGATCGTCAGTAGATCACTCAGTAGATCGTTCAGTAGATCACTCAGTAGATCATTCAGTGGATCGTTCAGTAGATTGTTCAGTAGATCCCTCAGTAGATCCTTCAGTGGATCATTCAGTAGATCACTCAGTAGATTGTTCAGTAGATCACTCAGTAGATCCTTCAGTGGATCATTCAGTAGCTCGTTCAGTAGATCACTCAGTAGATCATTAGTAAATAGTTCAGTCGATCATTCAGTCGATCGCTCAGTAGATCACTCAGTAGATCATTCAGTGGATCGTTCAGTAGATCATTGAGTAGATCATTCAGTAGATTGTTCAGTAGATCATTGAGTAGATCGTTCAGTAGATCGTTCAGTAGATTGTTCAGTAGATCACTCAGTAGATCGTTCAGTAGATCACTCAGTAAATTGTTCAGTAGATCACTCAGTAGATCCTTCAGTAGATCATTCAGTAGCTCGTTCAGTAGATCACTCAGTAGATCATTCAGTGAATCGTTCAGTCGATCATTCAGTCGATCACTCAGTAGATCACTCAGTAGATCATTCAGTGGATCATTCAGTAGATCATTCAGGAGATCACTCAGTAGATCGTTCAGTAGATCATTGAGTAGATCGTTCAGTAGATCACTCAGTAGATCATTCAGTAGATCGTTCAGTAGATTGTTCAGTAGATCATTGAGGAGATCGTTCAGTAGATCGTTCATTAGATCATTCAGTAGATCGCTCCCATCAGCCCGAAGCACCGCACACCTCCTCTTTTTCAAACGCTGCAAAACTCTCACACATTTTAAAACTATCTGTGGATTCATCAAAGTGTAACAAAGCAAGGAAAACTAAGAAAATCATCTTTTATGATTTACCACAGCTTAAAAAACGTCCTCTGTAGTTCCAGAGAAGATAAAAGAAAGTTTTAGAACGAAGATGAACCAGCTCTTCAAACCGCCCGGCGGCCGAGGGTTCAGGAGCTCTGCACAGCGATGCTGAAACGCATTTTTGGTAAAAGACTTTTTGATTGACAGGCAAATAGTGACAAAGCTTCTCCATTTTTTCAGATCTGTACACTCTGCGGTCTTCATCGTCCACCGCTGCCACCGCCGCCGCCGCCGCCGCCACCACCGCCACCACCGCCACCACCGCCACCACCACCCGGACACGTGAAGCCTGAGCACTGGCTTCACTGCATTAGTGTGATTGCAGAGAGGAAATGTAGGCGAAGAGACAATAGTGAGGAAAGGAATCATGAAAGTGGCATAAATGTGGAGGGGTGGGCGGTGAGGAAGAGGAGGGGGGAGGAGGAAGATGAGGAGAATTGAAAACCCAGTGAGGTAAATAAGATTTTCCTCTATTTGTGCTGATGGCTGTCAGAACGGCGGCGCTTTAAGCTGCAGACACGGTGGCAGCTCGGGGCGCGTGTGTGTGTGTGTGTGTGTGTGTGTGTGTGTGTGTGTGTGTGTGTGTGTTGGTCGGCGTATGGCAGGGGCTAATTATCATGGAGGAGGAAGGGCAGGGTGTGTGTGTGTGTTTGGGGGGGGTCTGTTTTATTTATTTTTCAGTTGCAGAGATGAGCGAGGAAAGAGGAGCGCGAGCAACAACAACCCACCCACCTCGCCAACATCCCCCCTCCCAACACCACCAAGCCCCCTGCCGCCGCCTCGCCACCTCCGTCTGTCCCGCCCGCCCTCATAGAACAGGGGTGGGGGTGGGTGGGTGGGGGTTTAGAAAGCCTTTGATCAGCAGTCCCCTCTGACATCAATTAAGCTTTAATGTGCCGCTGCAGAGCAGGAAGATGGAGACGTGTCCCGGGTCACCTCCACCCTGCAGACACACACACGCCTGATAATGACAACTAGTTAACCCAACTGGCCTCACTGTACACGTGTGTGTGTGTGTGTGACAGCGTGTGTGTGTGTGTGCGCATTGGAATAAATATTCTGCATGAGCAGATGAGCGGCGGAATAATGGGTCAGTGTGAGTATCACGCTCCAAAAGCAGCTGCTTTAAAAGGTCACTTTCTATTAAAAATGGGGCTGTGGGGGGGTGTGTGAGCGCCGCCGAGGGGAAGTGTGCGCCCGTCATCCGGACGCACCGTGCATTCTGAAGGCCGTGCACGCCGGCGAGCGGGCTGACGGGGACAGGGCTTCCCATTACCGCAGACAAACAAACAATCATGACACGTTCTGTCTACTGATGCATGCTCACTGTTGACCCCATCACTGCTCCCTCGCCGCCGCCGCCGCCATGTGACGGACGTTAAGATGAGCATAAAGTAGTGGGACTGAAATCAAACAGTCAGACCTCTTCTTTGTGTGTAATGAACCCTCCTCTTCCCTCCGTTCCTCCCTCCATCGTCTGTCTCACTCGTCCGGCGCTGCGTCCTGACATCTGGCTCTGAGCAGACGTCCCCCGGACGATGACCGGCGCCCCCCATAACAAGGATGTATAGCTCCATTAGCGCACAGCTGATCATTTAATCATTTCTTCGATGGCTTTAATTGAAAGTGCGTGATGGATGGTGCAGAGGTTGCCCCCCCCTGCCCCCCCCCACAGAGAGGTCTGGTTGGGCCTCCGTCCCCGGAGCCTCACCTTGGACGTGTCACACTCTGGTCACCACACAGGGGACACAGGTAGTCCTCCCTCGTTTAGAGGACAGCCTATATGATTCAGGGGAACAGAAAGAGGTTGGAACTGATGCATCTCCATGAGCGTCCATGGAAGGAAAGCTTCTGGAATAAAGACCAAAGCAGTGTCTTGTTTCATGAGGCCAGGCCGGTTCAGGTGACCGTCTTCTGCTGCTGTATATTCAGGCCTTATTCAGCACTCTGACGCCCTTTCACTTCATTTCCCATGAATATCTGTGTCCTGGCCTCCCTAACAGGCCATCTGAACGCTCCGGCTCAGACTCTCCCAGAGATCTGAGGCTGTGGGGCCAAAACAACCAACTGGAAGGTTTATTCTGCATCTGTTGGTCATCCTGCTGTAACTCCAGACTCTAGATTGCTCCCAGTGGATGGACTGGATGTGGTGTATGGTGGCTAACTCACTGGTATGTAAATGGATGAAGGTGAATAAAAATCTCTGGGTGCTGTTGAGAAAATTGTAAATTAAAATCCACTTATCATCGCGGTTTTGAAACATTTGCCAACAATGTCTAGAGTTTCCATGTTGAATACTTACTGTAACTGGTGTAACTCAACCAGTTAACTCAAGTCATTCCCAACACAGTCTCACATTTCCTCTTCTTACTGAGACTTGAAGGAAGGAACTAAAACACTTAACCCAGTCTGTAAACTATGAGAGTCCCAGGTTTAGGAATACATGGGCACCATAGTCCAACGGGTCAGGGCTGCTTCGGCATCATCGGATGAACCAGCACCACATAAGGCATTTGGTCCTGATGTGTAGAACACCTCCACACCGGTTCTCAGGTTCCAGTAATAAACACCCAGCTGTCGGATATCAGATCCGAGCTGCCCGTCAAGCCCTCTAATGTAGTCAGAATGTCAAGAAACAATCAGATATGATGCAGGAGTGACATTTCAAACACTTTCAGAATGGAAACGTCAATACGGTCTTTTCTCTCTGACTGCTGTGTGGACGCCTTCATTCGGGAGCTCCTAACAATCCCAGAGAGGTGGAGCGTTCATTCCACAGACACTGCGCAAAATGAATCCCATTAGCCTGTCAATGCTGCTGCACACATTACAGACGCTGAGTATGATACAGGATTGACAACACAGGCAGGAAATACAGCAACAGGGGCACAAAACATGTGTCTCTTCTTCCTGTCCATGCCTGGGAGCAACAGCGAAGCCTGGAACACCGGAGACAGCCCGACTGGAGCTGCCTGGTTCGTGACCCACATTGGAGAGAGGAATAATTACAGTTGGGGGGCAGAGAGGAGCGATGGGCTCCATATGTTACTGATACGACTGTCGTTCTGCCTTATGAGAGCCGCTATCTAGCTGGCTGAGATTAGTCAGGGCTCTAATCTATTGATCCCGTGGGAACATTTCTCCATAAGTCTCTCAATGGCTTCCTACTTAAACCCTCATCAAAGGCTGAGGCGGCGCGCCCGGCGAGCTGTTTATGTCAATACAGCTAATGTGATGCACTTCACGGCTCCCCTCTCCGACACCAGCGCTGGCACAAATGAATGTATAAATATCCAGCCACAGACCCAAATAGAAGTGAAATAAATGGAAAATAAAGTCTTCCCCTGGAGGAGGAGAGCGGGGAGCGCTCGGGGACGGCGTCAGGGAAATGTAAGACAAATCCCGAGGCTGAGCTTCAATTCTCCTGCTGTCGTTTGGTGATCCCCTCCCGTCTCTTCCTCCCGCGGTAAACACATCACCATCTCGCCATTCAGGCCGCCTCCTCTTTGTTGCCTGTCGTCTCCGTGTCTTCAGCTAGCGGTATGAATAACCTATGGCGGCATTGTGCGCCTATGATCCTAACTGACAGCTAAAAGGATAAGAGCCACGAATAAAGCGTCGGCCGTGACCTCTGCCACCAGGGACTTGATACACATCAGGAAATGCAAGCAGTCATCAAACACACACACACACACACATACACACACATACACACACACACACACACACACACACACACACACACACCTTGAGCTGGGGCTCTTTGATGGAGGCCGCTATTCTTCAGTTGTTGGGACGTCGTCATGATGCAGTGAAGAAATCTGTGTTGGTGAATCATTACTTTCATATGTGAGCTTCAGTTTTAGCCACAGGAATGTTTCAGGATCTGCCGAGAACGTAGGAAAGTTCACACATTAGACTTAAGAACACACAGAGGAGCAGATTTAATGCCAATCGACGTGAAAGTGTTTGTATGATCACACAAGCAATCTCATTCCTCTCTGATGAAAATCGGCTAGCTAGCTAGCATGAAAGCCTTATATCTGCTTTAATGTGGGTGATGAATATCTTGTTTGTCATTTCCATTTCCCATCCTGAGGAGGAATTTCCCAGAGTTCAACATCAAACTGTTCAGACAGAAAGAGACAGCAGGAGCTCACCTCCAGCACTGAGCCTGCAGTCTGCGTTCGGTTCCAGGTAAGAGGTTTTTAGCTGACAGTTTTTTGTAAGTCGGTGCTTTTACTCTCATGCAGCTTTGAGTTTTGTCCTTAAATGACCAAACTCAAACAAACCATAACCTATCATTCTCCTCCATAACATCTGAGGCTGTGTCAGTACCTGAGAACACAGGGAACTCTCCAACAAGCACGATAAACTCTATGTTTACAGCTTCAAACCAACAGTGTTTCTCCGCAGTTCAGCTCAGGTTCGACACCTCTGACAACAGAAAAGCTTTCACACACTCACACAGCAGTAATCATCAGGATATCCATGCCGATGCTGTGTGTAGCCCTATATTTTCCACGGGAAACCGTCACAACCTGTTGAGAGAAGTCGTACATTAACTCAGTGAGGCCTGGCCCGCTGCCTGCTGCTGACCAGAGGAGCGGTTCAGGGAGTAGCCTCCGACGCTCTGAAGGACCAGGTCCTCCTAGAAAAGACGGGCTCAGACCTCCAGACGATCACAGATCCACGTTCACCGTGGAGAAAGTGCAGAACGTGGGGGTCACTGTAACAGTCCTGCAGTGTCAGAGGTCACCGGGAGGTGGTTTAAGAAAAGACTGATGGAAGTAAAACCACCAACTTCTTCTTTTACAGTGCAGAACACACTCTTTTCAGCAATTGAGGAATCAGTCCCAATGACATTGCAATAATAATACTTCCTCCTAGAGTCAGTGATGTTTGGCAACAAGTCACAAAAATAATAAGAAACCGTTCTGGAACCTTCTGAATGGAAACTGAAAAGATGCATGTGAGAATGAACAAAGCACACGAGGCTTTAGTGTGTTCAATACACCTGTTTGCTGCAGTCACTGTCCTCCTCTCGACCAAACTCGTAGCAGATTAAGTTTAGTTAAGTGTCTCCCATCCTCCACTGATCACCAAACATATAATTAATAAAAATGACAACAAAACTGAACAATAACGACTTCTGTATGCATGTACATTACACTGATTATATATCAGATTGATAGTATTTCTTCTTTTCAGTGGCAGGACATTTACACATCGGAACAAGATTGTTTCTTCGAAAAGAGACAAATTTGGTGATGTGCTACACTGACAGGAAATCCATGAATGAATTCATTAATTGCATTAATTAGTCTAATCTATATCTTGACATGGATACTGTGACAACAACAACAACAACAAAAACTGTTTTATACAAGAAGCCATCAAATAGTAATAAATATTGAAGAAATAAAATCACACAGACACCAGTGTAAATGTGATCATAGAAAAATGACTTCATCAAGAGCTAGCACTGAAAAGTTCCACCGGATCACTGTTGTCATGTAAACAGCGACGGCGTTCCCTTTCCACCGTGAACTGCTGGTATGTTAGCGAAGCCTCGTTGTTTTCCTGGAATTCATCTCAGAATCTCTTTGCTGATTGTGCAGACGGTGAGTTCTGAGTCTTTCCTGATTCGTTACAAGGATCTCAGAGCGTCGAGCGTCTTGCTAGCAGATGATCAGCAGTAACTTGACTTGGAGGATCCGTTGAACGCCGGCCTGTAGCTGAATTGAGCAGTTGTCTCACGTTGCTCCCTCATTTAGTTTCTCCTCCGACAGTAGTCGTTTTTTACGCTCCACATCGGTGTTTGCTCGCTCTTCCTTGGGCCGGTATCACTATGTGTTTATGCTAATCCTGAAATTACTTTTTTAAGATGTGCCCGTCTGATGTGATGGAAGAATCGCAGCCGAGCAGATCCTCCTGGAAAGCGCCCGTCCTTCCACACGTTTACTTGAGCCGAGGCTTCGCTAATCAGACGCATTTCATGGATTTAATTCCAGCAACATGCCTGCACGATAGGCTGGCCTGAGAACCCGCAGCGTGGGAGAGGAGGGCTTCTTAACACTGCTGCTAACAAGCTGAACGGCCTCTCGCCTGTTTGTTTTGCAGGAAATCTGACTTTTCCCCAAAATAATTACAAATGTGGTTTCAGCTGGCCACAGAGCAGATTTCCATTTTCCTCAGTCCATTTTAAACGAGCTCCGGTCCTCTGAAGGCGCCGCAGGGTTTGGATTTTCAGCACGTATGGCTTCTCCTTTGCATGATACAGCTTGAACTCGCCTTGGTGGATTGAAGTGATGCCTTGAAGTCTTCCTGCAGCCCGTACAGTGTTTCCTGCAATGACAAGTTAACGCTCAGTCTTTTCCCCGGCTGGATGGTATTTTTTATAAATCCAATCTCTACATAATCAATAAAAATAACTTTATTTAGACAGCATTCATCACTGGTGTGTGAGCCCTGAAGCTCATTAGCATGTAGCATGTAGCATCACTGATGTTATTCAGATGATACGTCTTCTTTTTCAAGCCTTTGCTGCTCTGTCCAGACCTTTATGCCACTGTCATAACAGACACATTGCAGGAGAAATATCGATCACTTATTGCTAGATACTTTCAAACTTTACTTGTCATGAGTGACGCATGTGTTGATGAGGTGATACTTCAAATATCGTCCCAACATTTTTGGAAGTTGGATCATAAAGCGGCTCCTTTTTGTGCTTGAGAGGAGCAACTTGAAAGACTGTGAATGTCAAGTCGGAGCGAAATGATGAAGCATACACTGCCGGCTCCGCTCTGACCTACATCGTAATCTCCCTGCAAACACAATAATGATTACGCTGCGATAAGCATCCTGGTGGACACATTAGGCACTGCTGTTATTTTAGCAGATAGGAGTTTACGGCCCATTTATCAGAATGTTTGGTGTCTCTAGGTTATCTGGGACGGAGAAAATGGCTCAATGGAGCCAGAAAGCGATATCATTAATTGGGTTTGTTGTTCTTGGGAGTTAGATAATCAAAAGAGTGAGAGCTGGGTTTTTTTCCTGCACCGGGAGGCCTTTCGCATTGATTTTCCGTTCCTCTCTTTCCCCCCCTCCCCTCCCTTAAAATGTGAATTTGCTTGAGGAGCAGATTTTTGTTTTCATTTCCTGGCTGTGGAGCGGCTGGTGTCTGGATGCCGTCCCCGTAATTAATCTGCCCAATCAATGGCCGGAGCCCGGGGCGGAGCGGAGAGCCCGGGCTCTTTGAGAATCACCTGTTGTCTCCAGAAGTGGATTTCTTCAGCAGACTTCCATACGAACTTCAGCGGAGGCCTGGAGATGAAGGCATTTCTGAGCGCCGCCGTGAAAGTTGCCACCTATCAAAGTTGTTGCCATGGCTCCTGCTCTGCATAAATGAGTCAGGATAAATTAGAAATCCAATTTGTATTGTTTGCCATGCTCAGAATAGATTACAAATGTATCATCCAGCTGATGCTAATTGGTTTGGCAGCCCGAGTTGTTCTGATGAGAGCGGAGAGGAGTGAGGGGGCGGCGTTGGGAGGACGCTCGCTGTTGTTTGTCATGGGCTGTATTTACCTTGCAGCCACTCCACAGGCTGCCGGCATATGGCTTATGATAATGAGAGTCCGTATCGGGGTTTTTTCCCTCTCCCTCCATCTCACTGACTCATTCGCACATCATCCGTGAACCAGCACTCCTCTCGATCCGCCTCACTCTCAGCTCGCACTCCCAGATCTGATCGCAGTCAGATCATTTAAATTAGCATACAGCCTGAAGGTGAAATATTCTTTTCTTCTCTTTGTTTCTACTTGTTTTTCCTGCGACTCCTCGGAGAGCCCGTGTGAGGGAGGAGGTGTTGCGGATGCGCTGTTTGTAATGTTAATTTTCCGTCCCAGCGGAAGCCGATGCAGCGGTGTGATTGTTGCTCCTCTCCGTATCAAGGACTCGCTGCAAGAGACGTGATGTAGGGAGAAAACTCACAATGCACTGCGTGATTTTCATACTAGACTCATGTCTGGCATCTCTTACGTGACAGAATTATGCACGGGCGCTGGATTCCTCGTTGTTTACAGTAGCTCATTCACTGCGGAACAAGGCGGAGGAGCCGAGCAGCACTAATCAGAGGCGCCGATTCAAGCTCATTTCTTCTTTTCAGCCCCGCTGCTGCAGGTTGAAGGAGAGCGGGTCTTTACAGAGACACGCTGTAAGAAAGAGGGTCTGCACCTCCGTCTCAGAAAGGCCCGGGTGGCCAAAAGAAGAAACAAATGAGTGCCGGGCCGGTAATTGGACCTCAGCAGAACAGGAAGAGCAGAGCTCATTGACACACAAGTGTTCCTGCTGCTCACTGGGAGACGGACTTCATTTTGCTTGGTTCAGCGTCTAATCTGTGGGCTCTGAAAACATCCAGCGCTTCGCTTTCACACCAACAGTTGTGCCTGTCCTAATTAGGTGGGGTTTTCCCGTTTCCATGGAGACGGAGCTGAAGCATTTTCAAAAAGTTCCACCATGGGAGCCTCTTTCGACGAGTATCCCCGCCTTTCCTGAACAGTCTGAGAGTAAGAAGGTTCGTGGGTTTTTTCCCAGTGTAGCTGCTGAACCTGCCGTTCCTCCTTCACTCTGGCTGGAAAAGCTTCCTTTCCCCGCAGATTTTAATCCACCAAGCGCAACTAAGTATGTGGATTAAACTTTCATGAATCATCTTTATCACCTCAGGTAAACATCTGCACTGTTCTGCAGTGAAATGACTTAAACGGCAGCCTGGCGTCAATCAAAACGCAGAGAGAGCCTTCGTGGTCGTGCAGGTGGCTACAGGCCCGCCAAGTGCACAGACTCCTCTTTCTTCTCTTTCCCAGTGTTTCGACATTAAATGCTGATCTCTCAATTGCAAGGTTTTGAGTCAGTCCAGGAGAGGAGTGTAACGGTTTCCTGAGGCTAACACTCCTTCAGCGTGCCAAACAACAGGTCCGTGCTCAGCAGCGGCGGCCCGGCGGGCCGGGAAAACCACGGAGGAGCTGTCAGGACCTGCTATCGGAGCGGCTCGCGCCCGGCGCTCGGCTGTCTGGTCACATAAAAACCCGAGGGAAGCAGAGGATGGAGCTCTGGACAGGCGCCAGACGGAGGCGGGAAGCCACTTTTCCTCGCTGTAGATCAGAACCCTTCAACCTCCGAAGGTTTCCTTCCTTCTTTTCTCACTTATGCTTGTTATGGTTCTTGGTCTGCCACCCTGTCATTTTCCTTTCTTCCCTGCACGTCCATAAGGACTCTGTTTCCGCTCAATGGTTTCATACATCGCTGTGCTGGAGTCTGACATTTCTTTATAGAATCTATACACACCAAAAAAAAAAAAAAAAAAAGGCCTATTTTGGGATGAGGCACGACTTGCTGTGCGCATTGGCAAATGAGTTTGGCCCGGATTGCATTAGGACTTGGAACTGCACACTAATTAGAAATTACGACGCCCAGTACAAGTGTTGGCTGCAGAAGCCAGTGTGAGCATGTGTCGCTCTGCTCAGGAGGGATTTCAGCTCGTCCTCTGCAGGACGGCAGACTGAAACCCAGACCGACCCACTGAAGAAAACGGCGCTGTCCCTACATCACACAGCGTTATGGAAATTACAGCGAACTGATTTGCTTCTAGAGAGAAACGGATTCTTTTCTTTGGTCTGCTCTCAGTAGAACCTGACAAATCTGAAATTCACATTTAATCTGAGCAGCTGCAGAAACGCCAAAATCAACTGTGGGTTCTAACGAGAAGCAGTTGGTAGCAGCGGAGTCTTTAGGAGAACATTGTGTGTTTCACCAGCATGTCTAATCAAAACCAGCATTGTTTCCTTTCCTGACCGCAGCTCAGGTATTCCTCCACCCAGCCTTCAGTTACACATCTCCACAAATCCACAACCACAAGTCCCAAAACGTTAGCATGCTTTGCAAAAAGACTGAACTTTGACTTCAATAATCAACATTCTCACGGAGAACAGTGTTAGATGTGATTCTGTTGTATTTCTAAAATGACAGTTGCATGAGTATGAAATAGGCTGGATGGTCCATCTGATCCTCTGCTTGGACAACACTGGATCTATTAAACCAGCTTGTGCTCAGAGAAGGCTGCAGTATTCCTTAATCTTCACATTTTTCCTGGATAAACTGCTGTGAAAAGACAGTGGATCATTCCGATATGCTTCTAAGCAAGCTGTGATTTCCATAACACAATTACGTTTTAATTGCTCTTCGACTTGAAGGTTAAGAAATCATCAGGATTGTCCTCAGGCAACAGAAGATTTATCTCAAGTTGTGTTTTAATGATCATGTCTTCTATATATGATAAAATCCTAATTTCCTTTGCAATTTCATGCATTCCCTAACAATTTTTCTGGATTATTCCGATGTTTCTTCCTGAAATATGAAGTTATCTTCACATTTTATTCACTGCTCCAACTTGCTTCTCGCTGTGGAGCTGAACAGGCCATGTGTGAAAATAATGTCTTATCTTCTCACTTGTGAACGGAGCATTTGCTAGTTGAAGACAAATTGGTAATGTACACACAGACACACACACACACACACACACACACACACACACACACGTGCAGCTCAGCCTCCTTGCTCTCTTAACCACATCACTCCGCTTTCCTCCGTCTCCCTAATGACATTTTCCTGAGGAGAGAAAAAGTGTCCAGCGTTAATCTGGGTGCCATATGGGTGGACTGATAGATGCTGCGATGCTAAGTGGCTCGCTCAAAACCGTGCTGGCACCAAAATAATTATAATTTATGAGGCCAAACCGTCCGATTCATCACAGGCCGGTCCTTTTTCAGGCGGCGGCGACACGTCATTATCGGGTATCGCCTTTCCCTCTCATTGGCTCCCTAATCCAATACAGCGGCGGTTTAGCTAACCCGACTCCCACACAGCCGACTGTCTGTGGCCTCGCTGCACACTTAATGGCTCTGACCCGCCGGCGGCAGTCAGGAGGCAGACGGAGGGACGAATAATGAGGGTCTGTTTGACTTGATGGAGACGTCAACGGGACGTCCTCGTCCTCTTCGGCTTCAGTCAGAACCAGTGTCTTTGTTAGGTCCGTCTGATGAGCCGAAAGAAATACAAGATACTGAAAATGAAGTTCAGGAACTCACGCTCCGACGACGGTGCTCGAAACCAGTGAAAACACTACTTTTTTAAAAGGACTCCCAAGGTGGAACTTTTTGAAAACGAGACAATTCTATCTCCAGGTCTGCTCATGCTCAGCAGAGGGAACATAAGGACTGTGGTTTCCTCCAGAGTCTTGGTCCTGGTCCAGATTCTCCAGGTCCTGGTTTCAGTCCAGATTCTCCTGGACTTGGTAGTTTTTGCTGCCATTTTACGCTGGTGGCGTTACAGATCCAGAATGGACGCGCAGCGGAATAGACATATGGCCATAGATATGACTGCTAGCATTAGCCTTATTGTGACAAACAGCTGTATTTCCACTGGAGGCATTTTACTTGTGGCTTGACGCCCTGCAGCTGCAGCAGAGTCGCCAGTGATCCGACAGCGGCTCTAAGTTCTCTGCACATGGCAGCCAGCACGCCAGGGATTGGAGGAAAGATGGCGGACTCGCAAAGCCATGGTCCTACAAGTGAAAATTCCTGTCTACATTCCGGAACGCATATGCATCTGGTGGGGATGGCAAACCTCCGTCGTGGATCTCCGGATCTCAGGTCCGGTGGAAATATAGATGTTTATTACGCTGGGGGGAATAAGCTAGGAGCCACATACAGATCTTGAGAAATGCAGTAACAGCTGATATTACTTACACTGGGACGTCGTTCACGTTGCCTTGAGGAGAACCGAGACACTTGAAGATGAATGAGGTGCTATTTCCCTTATGAACAAGTGTTTATTCAAATAAAACCCAAAGTGCTCTCCACTGGAACGAGCAGCTAGCGATGCTAAAGCTAACCGGTATCTCACAGAGACAGAGCAGCTACTCAAAGCTGCCATTGTTTTGAGTTACTGATGCTTCAGTTCATGACCTTTCACGTGTTTTCCAGTTTTCAGGCCACTTTGACCCTGATTTGTTCCTTCTTTTAATGCCGTTTCATCACAAAAATAGGAGTCAAATTCCATCCTGGGAAGAAAGCGTCACATAAAGAGAAGGGAGCGGTATTCATCCTGCAGCTCCTGCAGCCCAGCCGTCTGCTGCACGACAGCAGAAAGTCATTCAGCGCTTGCACAACTTTGCTTTTGTCCTCAATCATTTATCATTCCATGCACAGCAGCAAGGACGTATTGAGTAAACTTTGATCATCGTAGCTCGACTTTGTTTAATGGTACAACATTTGGAGGAAAAACAAAACAACTGTCTTCATTAGAAAAATGAGCCTGCTGCTGGATTAGTGCAGGATGCAACAGAAACTCTGCTAAACACTCAAGTAAGAACATTGATTTGTAATTTGTTTCTGGCTTCAGGGTGAAGTTTTAGCTCCAAAACAGCTTTGGCCAGAAAATGAATGTGGAAGGCCAGAACTCTTTGCAGCTGCGAATGCATTCATCAAGTCATTGGTATTCATCAGCAGCCCGATCGGATCGTGCCAGTCTCGTCTATTGTGCCTTTTATGCTGAAAGTCATACTTATGCGGTTTGCGACGTGATCATAAAACGCCAGGCTCGACTCGGCCGTGTCTGCCAGAGTCGCCGCAGACACAAATGCCACCCAGGACTCCGAGTCAGCCGAATATAGCGTGGCGGGCGGAGGGCACGTCAACGCTCCGTACTGACGAGTCGCTGTAGCGTGTCTCTGCCGCCGCCGCCGCCGCCCGTCACCTGTGAGGACTGCAGGTGCTCTCGAGTGTCGCAGGACAAAGTCTGCGCTTGTTTGCCACTTCACCCCGCCTCCAAGCAGGTGCCCCGGACAGAAATAGCATCGCCTGGCAGGACGTGCGTGTCATGTACCAGCCTGCTAACCTCCTCACCGAACCCGGCGGTGCCACGGGGGCTTCTGGAGGAACTGTTTTTGACTCCCACCTCCGCCTGACCTCCGGCGGCTGTCATCCGCTCAGATAAATCACAAGCTTTGTCAAGCTGCGAGCTGTTTATAGAGAAGACATGGAGTGGAAGTTCTTTCTCCACCTCGTGTCCTTGACCTGTCAGATCCAGGCCTGGTCCTAACTGGTAACTTGAAGCCCACGGCGCTGGAGTATGACTGAGTGGAGACCGGAGCGGGCGTGACGGGGCGCCGTCGGCACAGTCGGGATCCCTTTGTTCGCCCTCTCAGAGTCGCTGAAACCTTTTGTCTTCTGCATGCTGCTGGATTCGCTTTCGTCACAGGAGGGTGTATGCATCTGTCTCGCCGCCACCAGGCTGAAATGTTATTATGTCGACACCCAGTCGTGTGTGATGTGTGCAAAACACATGAGCGGAGCGGGGAGAGCGCGAGAGTGTGTCCAATTCCGGGCGCCCCTCTGAGCTCACTTTCACATTGAAATCAGACTTTATTTTCTGTGAGTGTGTGCCGGTGTGTGTGTGTGTGTGTGTGTGTGTGTGTGAGTCAGGTGGGGGTGGGGTGCTCAGGGTCGGGGCCTGTCACCGACTCAGTGCATTTGTAAAAAGGGCACGCTGCATCAATTTGATTGAAGAGCTGTGAAGGATGTTGAAAGCTCCAGCGTCCAGTTTTCCGCTTCACTACTTCCTCTACTGCTCCACAACTGTGTTTTTAACACTGATTACATGTTCCCGCTAAACAGCAGACCAACGGGAAAAAGGAGGATGGGCCCAGACAGCCACTTTGGCTGGGAGTTGATGTGCTCGGGCTAATCTTCTTGAAGGACGCGGGGGTCAGCGGAGATGAACCGTGAACCGCCTCCGCCCCAGCCCACTGCGCCGCGTGAAATAGGGCCTCTCCTTTTGGCATGGCGGCTATATTTCCATGTTAGAGAGCACCTGTCTCCATGGCGCATTTATGAGGCGCTGCACAGCTGTTTCAGGGGTTCCAGCACACACACACGAACACACACACACACACACACGTTTTCTATATGATTCATGCCTAGCAAGTCACTTCCCTTTCACCCCTGAACAGCCATCTCCTCCACTTTCCTCTAACTAGATTTCCTGAGCTTCTTGTTCATGAATAAAGCCAAATATAGCCGCAGCCCGGTCCGTCTGCTTGCTCCCCCCCGGGTTTGGGCGACACCCTCCACCTGCCGAGTGAGCGGAGTGGTGCTCACGTGTCGGACAAGGCGGGGGTCAGAGGTGGAGGTCTGGTTAGCGCAGAAACTGGAGAAGACGAGATTCACGGTCTGTTTAAGTGGGGTGACAAAAGGAATTGCAGAGTCTGGAACTGAGCTCACTAAAACATGTTTTGTGACTCAGCTCAGCAAATCCTCCAGACAGGAAGCAGCTCTCACTGCATTTCTGTGATTGGTAAGATGATCCTGCTTCTTTTAAGAGGTAATGTGTCATTTTAACATATTGTCTCGGCCTCAGTTCTGCACAGTGAATTCGGAATACTGATTTCACCTTGGCGGTGCTGCTGTGAGAGAGTCTGTTCATTTCATCGGTTGTCTGCTGTTGTCTGGTATTTTTCTAGACTTCGACAGTCCGTAAAGAAGCTATGCAAATTCTGTTGTAAACACCTGAGGCCATGAATTCCTTGCAGATGGTCTGATTCAGGTCAGCAAGAGTCGGACGGTGATTCGATTCTAGTCTATGCAGGTCTGTAGCTGTTAAGGGTGATTTTGCAGTCATCACTGGTCTGTTTGATCATCTGGCTCCCATGCCGGTCTGAAGCTGATCTGAAGCTGATCTGAAGTTTACCAGTAGTCACCACATACACACCACCATGACAGCAGAGGTTGGTGTTTAAAGCATGAAGCACGTGACCAGAGCAGCTGTTCCAGGATCAGACTGGAAACAGACCAGTAAGAACATCACAGCAGGGCTGGAACAGATTTTTCAGTAAGGCACACGTTTACTCTGGATAGATTGAATATCAGTTGTAGAAGAGTAGAACTCAAAGCAAATGGTAAAACCTTGAAGCAGTGCATTTATTAGAAACACCAGAGCTTTGTAATTTCTTGGTGCTGACAGTTTTTCAGTCCCAATATGGCTTTGTAGAGAAATACACATTAGGGCGAAATTGCCTGGAGCCCTCAAGCATTCAGGTTGTTGCATATTTTGAGCTGCTGTTCTATAAATTCACATTCTACCTTCTGAATAGTGACTAGAGGTTTGCATGGAATTGGCCACGGCCATGTGTCCTTTCAAGCCTTACAAAGTGAGTCTGCAGCGGTTTCAAAAGGAGCCTTTTCACGTGTTTTTTTTCACTTTTGTTTGGTTCTTTGTGAATGACTTAGGGGGGCATATAGCGAAAGAACAAAAGGAACACTGTCTGTCTTTAACCACTGTATATTCAGCCCAGTTAGAGGGCCCTCTAAGCCTCCACTGCACTGCTGCGATCACCAATTACTGACCTCCTCCCCCCTGCTGCTCCCCCTCGGCGCCCTCTCTCAGCTGTTTGAAGCTAATAGAAATTAGTTAGCCTGGTAATGTGGGGCCGGCTAAATGAAGACTGATCGTCCGTGCGGACGGAAACTCTCCCCGCGCTGCTTCTGATCCGAACCCCTCCGTTTCATTACACCCTGTTTACTCCTCCAAGCCTTGGCCATCTACTTCCAGAGATCTTTTCAGGGCCGCATTAATGGGGTTCTGTTGTGATGGCCGCATGGTTTGCTCTGCTTCATCTTGGAAATAGGCCTCATCAGAGATTTGATGAGAACATACTAATAGGACAGATGTTTGGAGGGGAAATCAATAGAGCTTAGCTATTAGGAGGTAGAGGGATAAAAGGACACTCAATGCCTGAAATAGCATGAGTGCATGGAACTGGGCAACTCTTGTGTATGATTAGTGGCTCGCTCTCTTCAATTCCTTTTTTTTTCTTTTTTTTGCCTGAAACTGATGATTTTTACATTTTGTTTTCTACACTTTCTGCCCAGGAGCTTCCACCTTCCAACAACATGAATCCTGCATTACAAACCCAGTGCCACAAAGGCTGGGTCGGAGTGTTGAATGTAAATAAAAACAGGAAGTGAAGGCATGGCGAAGGCTGCTGGTCTGATTCCCCATCTCCCCCAGAGCACACGTCGAAGTGCTCTTGAGCAAGACAGTGAACCGTTGTATCTGCCAAAGCTCTTTCGTCCTTGATTCCATCTCTTAACAATTCATAGCTCAGCAGTATTGATTCATTCCTCCCTCGGAGGAAAGTCCACATCAGAACAAGAAAATAACAGCGCCGCGCCACATTCTGCATATTTCCTCGCTCGCTATGATTGGAGTTACTGCTTTTAAGGTCACTTTTAGTCTGAAGAGAGCAATGCCAGTGATGTGTTAAAGTGAACCTTTGTGATTAGCAATTTCAGAGTCCTTGCTGCAAATCTCAACAGAATTCAATTCCAGACAAATTATGTGGAAAAAAGGAAAAGGAAAAGACTAAGGCACTCAAGTCATTTCCTCCTTTTCTTCTTGCATGGAGGTAATTTTGTCATTTGGAAGTTCTTGAAATTATGCGCAGGACTAAACACATGAATCAGCTTTCTCCGCTGTCGTTTTGCTAAACTTAGAAAAGAAAGAAATCTGCACATGGCAGTCAGCCTCTCTGCCAATCAAGCATCCTCTCCCTCAGAAAGTCATGCGGCTTTTCAAACTCCCGAACTCATCTTGTGATTAAACGAGTGCATGTTTGTGTTTGTGGGGGTGGAGTTGGTTATTTCCAGGTTGAATGCTGCAGATCTCTTCAAGAAAAGAAGGAGGTGACTGAAGAATCTCTCTTGACTTCTTACCAAAGCTTAAACGTCTGTACCACCATTAACATTTACATTCTTTTTGCTTTCAGGGGTGGCCTGTTTTTGCTGAATGGAATGTTCAATGATTACTTGTACACATTACGCCCCATCTAAAATGCATTAAAGGCATCGATTGAAAGCCCATAACTGCATATTGCCCTCCCCGCCGCTAACTCGGGGCACAAAGACACTCTTCTTCCTCGTTTCTCTGCACGCAGCTATGCTTCCTTTTGTTCGTCTCTGTCTGATCGAGCATCTCCGGTATCCAGAATCCCACCCAGCCCCCAGAACCCCCTTTGACTATATGTTTGTGACGTCTCGCCAACATGCCCGGTCATTAACATTTCCCTTTCAGAGAGCCTGTCAGTACCCATTAGGTGTGTGTCGGGAGACCTGAGAGCAGGGGGGGAAGGTACCTGGTGTCTGGTGTCAGACCCGTCAGCTCAGACCGACCCGCCCACCCCCGGCGCTCCGTCTCCCATCTTAATAAATGCAGACAACCTGCGCTTCGAGTACCCAAATCAATGGTGCATGTCAAGGTCAACACGCAGGCAGCTACTTTCAGCTGCAAACTAATGGAAATGGTATATGAGCTACCGGGTGAGGGGGGTGGACGAGTGTTAACATCCTCCACTTCACCTATTACCACCTTGGCGTACGGGGTCACGGAGCAGCAATATGAGGAGGTCACTCAGACGGAACCGGATTCAAACTGCGGGATACCCAGGCCGCAGGTTTTCTGAAAATCTGAGTGAAATCTTCACCAATTTGTGCTACATGGTGCTACAACAAATCGTCCCCCAGTCCCCGTTGTGCTCTGTTTCAGTGAGGACAGCGAGGGACTGGGAGGGACCGGGAGTCCTCTCAGCTCGGTGCAGGTCTGAGACGCAGGACGCTGGCTGAGGCAGCGACCGCGGCCCCTGCGGTGCATCCTGGGGCAAAACTGGCAAAGCGTTGCAGCAGGAGGTGCAGAACGAATAGTAAAATATTAGGAAGGAAAGCAAGAGAGTTCGAACGGAGCATTCTCACTGTAGTTTGTTTAGTTCAGTCTGGGCCTGGTTTCATCCAGCTTTCTCCCTCCATACATAGAGAGGGCAACATGAGCTCCACGGTACAGAAAACACTGACCGGAGACATTAAAACAGGACTAAACAAGAGGAATTGTGCAGATACTGTCTGAATTTTCCACTTCTTCCATTAAAATGTCCACAGGAGACTGTTTGACAGGAAAGGACTGTACCATCACCAAATCAGGCCAAAGGCAAACACTGCGTCTCGTCACCATGTCAACGATATTCACATCCACCATGCCAGCTCGACCACATTCAATAGCGGGTCAGCTTTACAGAGAAAAAAATACTTTTCATGCCACGTCTCCATGAATCAGTGAAAATAATTTCAATAAAAAAGAGGATTTTACAAAACCTTAAACCATGTACAGTACTGCATCTCACCAGCCGAGCCGGCCTCTGCGGGAGGAAGCGCCAGGATCCAGATGGGAGGCGAACACGGCCTCTAACGTGGCGGTATGATGAGCTTTAGACCGGAACACCTGTTTACCTGCGCAGGTTTAACACGATGAGGATATATTTATTCAAAGGGAGCGAAATGTTTGGTGATTTAAAGTGAAATGGGTTTCCCCGGGCCGCCGGTGGGACTGCTTTGATGCCCGGCACGCCATTGTGCGGCGTGTTATTGTATGCAGGTTACAAAAGGAGGTTCATTTCCATCTGGGGGGTTCAATCCGACAAGCGTGGGTACGTATGGAATCGGGGCTGTCGGCGGGTGGAGGTGGCGATGGCGCCTGAGCTGACAGCTTACACGCTCGCCCTGACACTTCTGACAGCCATTTTTATTTATAAATTAACAGCAGAACCGAAAGTTCAGAGGCAAATTATTTATCAGCGAGAAGACACGGCGGCAGAAATCTAGGACTTTGCGTCCCATGACTGCAGCTGTCAGCTCCAGATTTTAATATGTATGGCGTCTGCTGAACTCGTCCGCCGTCACAAGTCTTGTTTCATTTTCTCGACTTTTGTTTATTTGGGACTGAAAACGAGGGAAGGGGCGGGGGCGGGGAAGTGGAGGAAAATGAGGCAGAACGAGCGAGACGGGCTCAGATAAAGACTGAGGGACGGGGAGATGATAAACATGCAGGGCGCCCGCCGCGTGAGATGACCGTGGGAACGGCAGCTGTGGCGGCGGAATACATTTGAATGCTGATCCGGGTTAATAAATAACTTTGTGAACCGCGGCACCTGGCCTCGTCTCCACGGTGTCCCGGTGAGTCCCGGCTGGTTATTCACCAACCGTCCCTCAAAGCAGCAGCGTCTCCCACATCAGCACACTGCCGCCATGTCCGAGGGGTGGAGGGGAAACGCCGGGAAGAACCGCCACAGGTGGAGGGGAAACAGGGAAACAGTTGCTGATTAACGTGATTAACGGAGCTGCATTGAAGACTAAATGGATTATGGGTCAACAGGCATCGAACGCATTTCAGTTCAGGGGCCACATTCAGCCTGAAAATAATAATAATAGTCTTTAAATGTAAACTTTAAAGTTTTTCTGTGTTGTGGCGCGGTGTATACATAATGAAAATAATCATATTCTCACAAAAAAACCAAAAAAATCCCGATGGAAAATGACAACAATCTCAACATAAAGCCGGTTTTAATGAAACATTCTGGTGTAAATACAGTGAAATGTCCTCGAAACTTGAGATGTTTGTGGGAAAAAGAATCTGTTTCCTTTGAAATGTGGACCATTTGCTTGGTGGTTTGGCCGGAGTGGAGCTTTTTTTAGGTTTTTGGCACTTGGACCCTATGTTTGACACCTCTGGTCTTCAGTGACGGATTGATGGAAATTAAACTGAAGAAAGAAGGAATAAAAGGCGGCAGGTACAAGCGGAGTTAGTCCAATTAGTCCAATTATAACCTTCAGTTGTTTTGTTCGTAACAGGAAGATGATCTGATTACATAAAACAGAAGTTATTGCTTTAATACTCCTGAGCTTGAGACCAACGATGTACTCTAACAATCTATAAATGAAAGTATTTCTTTTCTCAATGAAATGGAAATGTGAGAGTGATTATGAAAAAATAGATCAAATACATACAGAAGAAGCAGTCTCCCGGCTCTTATTTTGAACATCATCCATAGCCCCGTCATTATTGGTCTATATTTACTGCTCTGTGAAGCATTTCACTTGTGATATATTTAGAATTCTTCTTACATTGCAGGTTTATCACAGCTCAGTTTTTAATCTCTTATTGTTCATTGCTGGGTTTTTGTCTGGGTAATGTTTTTACCCACTTGACTGACACTGAACCATCTTCATCCAGAGTTTCTCACCACTTTTCATGTCGAATTTGAACAGAAAATCATCCAATGAATCATCAATCACGCCAGCATTGACCCAGTCACCGGTTAGGAACCCACTCCATCAGCTTATGAAACATGGGGAAGGCGATCATGTGAGCTCCTTCGGTCTGATTGATTAATTCATGAACTGAACTTGATACTGGAATTTTATTGATTGGTTTTGAACATGTGAATATAAAGAAAAATGGGAAAAAAAATACATTTGAATGAATTCTTGAAAATGAACACAAAGTATAAATTGTATGTAGATGAAACGGAGCAGCTTCAGTGGAACGAGGCCTGTTCTGATATTTTTGGTGTTCACACCTCAGTAAATCTACCGCGGCGATTTTTCAGGACAGGTTTGACACTAATTGGCCATCTGCTAACCCTGGTCGATCTTGGAAAGAGCCAGTAATTCGTTATAGTAGATGAGTAAATATAACTTCGGTAAGTAGAGCAGACCAAATGAAAGGAAAATAAGCTCAAATAAACGCCACTGAACTTCCTCGTGTAAAACCCGGCTCCAGCATTAACTATGCAAATACCCCCGGCCCGCAATTAAACAAACCTTTCTCCTCAACTCCCCTCATTTGTTGAGGATTTCCTGGCGGTATTCCCACGGCGCTCCGTAACCGACCCCGGGGCCGCCGCTCCCGCTCCCGGGGCAGACCGGCCCCCTGCTGGGAGGCTGCAAACCAAGGGGTCTCCCCGTTATTAAAGTCATTTCCTGAAGCTACAGGGTGCCCTAATGAGGAATTCTAATTAATACTGTAATTATTTTTATAATTGACTCCGCTAAGTGATTATGAGCGGAGCCGATCTTTAATTCTGCCTCAGATTGGCGATAAGAGCCAAAGTTCAGATTCTCGGCGTTGCCTCCAACATGTGAGCCTATCAGGAGCGATTAGAGGGAACTTTGATGAAAAATAAAGCCCGCACAACTCATTTAGCTTCCGTCTGCGTGACGCTGGCCCTCGCCGTACTGATGGCCGCGCCTCAGGTTACGGCAGAAGAGATGGCGGCGCCATTAAAAGGATTGAGCTGTTTGTGTATCTGTGGAGGGAAAATGATTGGGTACGTTCAATGGGCTGTTTCACCCAAATTAAAAGAAACACATGTTCTCATTATCTCTAATGTTATCTGGCTGTGTGAGGCTCGTATCACTGAGCCTGTTTTTTATCCACATTTCAACACGCCGCCTGCCACCCGGCCGATATGATGGAAGTAAATGGAATTGTAATTAGTGGTCGTCACACTGCTTTAAGATATCATGACTGTAAATCAAACACTTTCCAGAAAAAAAGAAAAAACCTCTTTGATTTACAGACATGCCAGATCTGTGAATAACAACCTTTTTTCTCTTGAAGAACACTTTATAAAAGACATTTTAAAGCAGGAAGGAGCAAAAACACAATCTGTCATTTTAAATGCATTCAGATGATGGGATTCTTTATTTCTATGGTGAGGTGTGTGTGTGTGTGTGTGTGTGTGTGTGTGTGTGTGTGTGTGTGTGTGTGCGTGTGCGTGTGTGTGGCGTGTGTGTGACCTGTTTCAAATCTGTCGTCATCCCTTTATCACTAAAACGGACTGTGCTGCACCCTAAAAAATGAATGGTAAAAAACAACCCAAATTGGTTTATTTTTTAACCCAACAGTTAATCAGTATTGGACCAGCCCAACAGTAGTTACTTTTACCCAACAAAACAGGTTGATCTTTTTAGCCCAACAGATGGGTTCATAGATTTAATCCAATCATTTAGTCAAATCAATTTTAGTCCGGGGTCGATTCTACCATATGATTGGGTTGAATATTGTGCTCATTTTCAACTCAACTGTTGCATCAAATTCATTTCAGTCCTGGGTCAATTTTACCATGTATACTGGTTGAATGTGCCCCAAATTCTGGGTCAAATTAACTACAGTGTTAATCCTGTTGTTAATTCAACTACACACACATTGTCTATGCTGCTTTTCCTTTCAGGGCCGCAGGTGGCTGGAGCCGATCCCAGCTGCTGTGGGCGAGGGCAGGGTACACCCTGACAGGCTGACACATACAGACAAACAACCATGCACACTCACATTCACACCAAGAGGCAATTCAGGGGACCAGTTAACCTGACATGCATGCTTCTGATTTGTGGGAGGAAGCTGGAGTACCCAGAGGGAACCCACACACACACGGGTAGAACATGCAAACTCCTGACAGAAGGCCCCCAGCCCCGCCGGTACCTTGAACCCAAGACCATCTTGCTGTGAGGCAAGAGCGCTAACCACTGTGTGACCGTGTGTCCACGTTGATACATGGATAACTTAGTACAATATGGCATATCTTGTAAACAGCTAATTTTCAAAGCCTTTTAAAATTCAATCTATACTTGGTCATGCAAACATACAGTATGCAATGACGCACTTGTAAACAATGTTTAAAGTATTTATTTTGAATTTCTTTGGACCCGTTGACAACCCAACAGTGTTCAAAACAACCCATGTGCTGAGTTCAAAAACCTATGTTGGGTCTGATTGGACTTTAACCCAACACATGAGTTGCAATAAATAACTCCAAACGCATCATAATAGCTCAAATTGGGTTACCGATTTCATAACCCAGCGACTGGGTTAATAAAATGACCCAACATTTTTTAGTGTGTGTGACTCAGATGGAGAGCAAGGTCAGTTGCAAGGTTGCGGCGTTCGATCTCCAGTCGAATCCTGTCCATGCTGAACCCCAAATTTCTCCCAGTGAGAATTTGATCACCCCTTCTCTTCAGTGTTTCCTGAGATCTTCCCCACAGAAGTCATGTGTATAGTGAAAGTAGGGGCCTATTAGAGAACCCTGTGGAACTCCAAGCTTTACTCCAGTCTGAGCTGAAGAGTCGTAACGTGAACCAAGTGGAATCTGATTGAAATCAGTTTTAGATTTAACCCTGACAGTATATTCCCGACGCTACATGACTCCTCCTGGTGAGAACATCACAGCTGGAACCCTGACCTTTCACTCCAGCTCTCCTCCTGGTTTTCATCCCTGTGACGGACTGGCGACCTGTCAAGGTGCATCCTGTCGCCGCCCATGGTTCACTCGGATTAGCTCCAGCATCGTGCTTCCCTGTACAGGAATAAACGATAAGGAGTTCTGGGTGTATCCTGCCTTCAGCGACACAGCTGGATCACATGGTACAGAAGCTGCATGGATCTCAAATTCCATCGGGTCATTTCTAAGGTATTATTGGTACTGCTTCCTGATAATGGATCTTTATGTTTCTACGATCTATCATGGATGTTTACCTGTGTTTTCCAAAAGTGCACTAAAATCTAGGAACAAAGGAGGGAGGACAGACACGGAAAGACATCAAACACCACAAAGACAGAGAAAAAACAGAGAACACTGAACTAAATACTAGTTGTGTCACAGAAAGCATCAGCTTGAGACTTCAAGAAAAATACACAGAAATAGGTGGTGGGAGGTTAAAACAGCAAGAAGGAAAACCTCCATGAAGGTACAATGCCGAAAACAAGTACAGCTGAAGACGACATAAAAGAGAAGAAGACAAGCTAATGGAGCGTTCCCAGAAAGTCCCGCTTCCCCAGTTAGCAGCGCTCACCATGCACAGTCACTGTTTGTTGTCTTTGTTTTTTAGGCCGTAAATCATTCCTGAGCTGATTAAACGCAGTTGAAACTGAACTGGATTTTAGCTTTAGATGCCGAGATGTGAGTGATGGAGCGTTGGTTTTAGTTCTATTGATGACCATAATCACCACTGGAGTCTCTTGTTTTATAAGGTTAACACAACTGTAGTATCATTAGTTATAGTTCAGTAAGACACTGGTGTTGTATTATCCAGCATGGAATATTACAACTGGTGCATAACATTTTCTTTCTCATATGCTTCCCTCCTCAGTGTATTTACGGTGTTTTTTTCATGCTGTCTCAATTATCACAGGTTTTTTTTCCACGTACTGCAGCACAATAACATGATTATCACCTTTGAAACGGATAAGCTGCAGCTGTCAGCAAGTAGCTGCTTGTCAACACCTTCTCCTTTCACGGACCGTCTCCTTAGCAGCTGGATCAAAACAATCTGCCCTCCGCTGTTTTGCGTCGACGGAGCTTTAATGATGCCCGAGGAGGTTACTCGTCAGACCTTCAGGCTCTCAGCATCATGTGTTCTAACAGTGATGAGATATGTGTAAAATTTCATTAAATCAATAGCTGGAGCAGAGTGTTCCCGGTTAAAATGCGGGTGTTGCTCGTGGACTTCAATGGCGAGATGCAGAGCAGAATCTGAAATAATTAGAGAAAGGAGCGCGGCATGTTACGCCACAGATCTGCAGCATGTTCCTGTTTATCTGCCGGGCGCTATATGGAAGATGCTTTATCGCTGTTGCATGTGTGCGCCTGCTGATAAGACTTGCACTACAGAAGCTGGGGGTTGGGATGATGCTGGGGGGGGCGGGCTTCGGAGAACAGTCAAAGATCTGAAAAACCACTTTGGGCAAACATAGCAATGGTTGCCTTTCAGAGCAGCACAGCCGGCCGTGGTTTACTCTGTACAGGCAACACGGGTTGGGGCGAGATCGGACAGCAGATCAGGAATTGGAACCGATTCAGCCGGACGTGCAGAGACATGCCCGCACCCCCGGTGGGAGGACATCCAAGCCGGGCTGCGAGGGCGAGGGCCGCCGCCCGCCGCCGCCCCCCAGGAGGCCATAGATGAGATCAAAGGATGGGGAGAGTGTTTCAGAAGCGTGTCCTGGAGGGATTCCACCATCAGCCTCGTACCCGCTGCCATATTCGTTTGTTCTCTCCCTTCTGAGCCTTGGGAATAAATCTCATTTTTAGGCCCCCCCCCCCTCCTTGTTTGTCGGGCGGGCTTTCCCAGTGTGAGCACGTGATGTTTACCGACCGCTAATTTCACGCTCGTCCGTTGTGATTTACAACACGCCTGCTGCAAACCCAGCGACGCTTCAGACAGACTAAGGCCTTGATGGTGCGAGTGAGGAGATGCTGATCACGTTGATCGTTCCGCTGCGATCCGTCCTTGCTATCTCTCTCGCAACATCTACCGCCTAGAATTCCTGCCCTAATTTTCTTATTTTCACCTTTTTTCTCCTCTGCATTTTCTTCACATTCTCTTTGAAACGGAGTGTCCTGTTTGTCGGAGGCACACGCTGCTTTGCATTCATGAACGTACACAGAGCATAAATATTGGATTAAGTAACAAATCCGAGGGGCTGGCTCCTGAATGCTATCAGCGGGTCGGCCATTTCGGAGCCGGCAGGAACGCCACGGTCGCAGTTCTCTCTTCCCCTCGAGACTCAACACATGAAAAGAGAGGGAGGGCGGCAGAGAGAGATAGAGCGAGGGAGGGATCGAAGGAGTCCGAATGGCGGTTTAATCCTCCCTGAGTGTTTATCTCGCAGGTGTTTTGCAGACTGCGCTCTCTTTGGGAACTTTGAAATGGGGGCCAGGCTTTCATGTGCGGGGATAAGGACTCCACAGTCTGCGCCCGACTGTTTGTGGCCAATAAACAGCAGCACAGCAGTGCAGGACTCGGAGCTCACAACTCACACTTAGCATGTTATTCCCCCGAGCTGCTTGTCAGGCAGCCGTCCATCTTGTTAACTTAAAGACAATCCCACTTTCCTTCTGCTTTGTCGGTTTTTGTCGCGCGGCAGAATGTGAGGGAGATGAAAAATCACATCCTCGACTGCGGCTTCTGTTTTCCTTCAAACAGGTATCACACCGCCTAATGAGTCACGCTGAAAGCTGCTAAGAGTTCTCTAAAGTGATTTGGATTGATGTCGTTTCGCCATCGGCGATTAGCTGCCAGCGGCGTCCCACGGCGCCCGAGCACATCTCCCGTTACATTTCTCAGGATAATTCGCTCACATGTTCCGGACTGGGTTAGGATCGAATCCCGCTCGTGGATCCGGCCCCAGAAACCAGCTGAGACGATAACAGACATGTGACCCCCTCCTGCAGGCGTCCATTATTGAATACTGATGACCTCCAGGCCTGGTTCATCACCGGGCTCCAGGCTCGTGCGACGGTGGGCGACCTGGCAGCCTTTGCACCCACCCAAGACCCAAGAGATCTGTCCCCAGTGCCAGCGCTAGGCTAGACAGGAAGGGGCTGGGGGGGGGGGGGGGCTATCCCTCCCTGATTAATCGTCAGTGTGTGTTTCTGAATGCTTACGAAGTGCTCAGTGTTCCATATTTTCTAATGGTTATGGGCTGGGTGGTGTGGAGGGCTGCTGGGGGAGCCGTCCGTCAGGGCGCTACACGGCTGGAGTGGGCCGCGGCACTCCGCTTTATCGAGCGCAGCCGTCACACATGAGGACATGTCTGGCGAGAGAGGAGAGAGCGACGGGGATCGAACGCCCCACACACACACACACACACACACACACACACACACACACACACACACACACACACACACACACACACACGAGTGGGGAGCTGCAACAAAATGAAAATCCCATATTGGCTTCATCATGACCATAACCAGTCACACTCATGTTGATTATTGTCTTCATATATGGTGTAAATCTTTAAAAAAACAGTACATCACAACTGAAACGGTCTTGAATCAGCAATTCCGTATCGAGGCCTGAAGATAAAGACTTAACATAAATAGTGATGATATAGCTCTGAGGGCTCCAGCTGTATAAATGCTAATCCACAGTCCTGAGATGATGAGTGCTGCTGTCAGAGTCTGAGGCACAGACCGCTGTCTGGAATCCAAATGTGTTGATCAAAAGCTGGCTCCCAACCTTTCAAACTGCTTTCAGGATTAGAACGTGAACCTTCTGCTGGCCTTCGATTGCTTAAAATATGACTATAAATTCAAGTGTTCTGAGACACAGCAGCTGTCAAGAACCTTTAAAAAGTGAAATCTTTCAGCATTATAGCACCTGGCAGCTTCTCCCAGTCTGCTCTGCATTATAGAACACTCTCATTACGCTGTGCCAAAAGAACTCAGACAACTTCAGAGCAGGCGAAGCTTCAGACCCCAGGACGACAGAGTCCCCGAGATCACATGAACTGACGTTGGAGCACGCAGAACTCAGACAAACCAACAACCAGGACACAAGGAAGACGGCCGGTCTGAACCGCAGTCACCAGGTGGAACACATCAGGGAACAGAAATCCAGCAAGAACAGGGGACGTCCTGGAGCCTGGAAAGAGGAAATAAGACAAGAAACCAAAGTGACAGCGCTCCTGCTAAAAGGGACACGAGAACTTGAACATCAAGCCTCTGTTGTATTCATCCATCGTTATCCTGTCCTGGTTTTATTAAAACTAGAGTCAACAAATGCAGGAGCACATCCCAGTCAACACAGGGCAGGTAATCATTAAAACCACAGACACGCTCACAATCACCAATTAACCTCACGAGCATGTCTGGCTGGTGGAGTGGCCACTTATCCTCTGATTTATGCCGTCCAGTGGTCGTAATCATCTGGCCAGAGCATCAGCGGCGTTTCTTCTTTTTAAAACAATCACATACAGCACACAGAACACACACTTCAATCTCCTCTTAAAGCGATACGTCAAACCAAATTCAAGCTTTAAAGCTCAGAGCTCATGGATGACAGTTAATCCCTCAAGTCTACCCTCCTAAACACCTGTGGGGGTTTTTCCACACTTGATTTATCTTCAGTTATTTGAATTGGCTGCTATATAATTCAGTTTCAAAATGATTTGCAGATGTCTTGTTGGTTCTGGGGAATGGTGGATCTGTCTGGTGAAGGGGTGATGCCCTCAGTTTTTTTTGGTTTTTTTTTTATATATATTGTTAGGGTGTGAAGCGCCTCAGTCTCTAATGGTTATGATTAAAGATGATGGCGCTAACCCCAGGTAATTATACCAGGACAAAACCTTTCTGCTTGCATTTACAACAGGCTCCTGTGCGTCACCGTGTGAAAGTCTTGCCTCTGCCACCGTTGGACGTGTCCCTGTGAGCTCCTGCACTTACCCCCTGCTGTGCAGTGATGGCGAGCGCCGCTCACCAGGTAACAGCTGAGCCATTCTGACAGCAGCGTGGGGCACACATTATATCCAGCGGAGAGAGCCATTCAGAGCACTTGACTCCCTGTGGCCGGGCATTATGGGAAGCGGATGTCGGCTCCAAATGAGAAAGGCCATAAAGCGGAGCAGTCGCCTCTTTTTTTATTTTTTCTCTTAAGACGATATAAATCCCACAGAGCCTGGCGACACCAGTGACTCAACATAATGTCTAAATTCAATGTGGCACTTCATAATGGCGTCGCCTCCGCTGGACTGTAACTGTGCTGCTTTGGGAGTTTTACATATTAATCAGCGCTTTGAAGATGCTGTTTGCTGGATAATGTGCAGGCGACGCACCGGTGACACTGGAGGCAACGATTTGAGGAAACGCCAACATTAATGTTGTCAGGATGACAACTAATACAGTCTCAAAATGCAAAGCAATAATCTATGAAGGCTGTTTGAAATGTTTCAGCCCAGTTGTATTTGAGGAGACTGGTCAGGTGGTCTGAATAGGCTAAATAAATTCCTGCACATCTTCTACATTGTCTTATTGAGCGTGATGCAGTCTGACAAGCGTCTCTACTGCCAGCAAACAGGATTTTTACAGGCGGCTTCTGCAGGAACAGTTATTGAGAGAAAAAGTACTTTGTGAACTTGTCCTGCTGGAAGCGAAGCTGGCGAACAGGTCAAAGAGTTGCTGTGGTGAAACAGTCATGACCTACTTCCTGCCCTTAGAAATATGTTTGGACAAAAGAAGCGAACCTGATTTAAAAAATAATAAAAATGAAAGCAGAGTATTGTTGGGCTCATATGCACATGGTGAGGGATGAATTCACACCCATTCAAATGAAAGTCATGCAGCCTGAAATCCAAGAAATGAGGTGAATTCCTTCAAAGTGTTTTATATGAACCATTCTGGAAAGCTGTGAGTTATCCAAACCAATATATGACATTAAAGGCTTCCATATTTATGAAACACAGCGGGGTCATGGGGGCTGGAGCGCTTCCCAGTCAACACCAGACGGAGGCAGACGACACCCTGGACCCAGACGACTCAAGTCCATCACAGAGATAACACATTCTCACACACAGGGTCTGTTTAGAGCCACTGTCCAAGCGAGGACAACCTGGAGGACAAGGTGGAAACCCACAGCAAGACCTTTCCTTTCACTTCAGTTTTATTTATACAGCTCCAGATACGACGCGAGCAAGCAGAGGAGACAGTGGAGAAAAAACAGACGAAATCCGCAGAACCAGTCCAGAGGCGAGACAGGATAGACAGACAGATCGTTGTTAGGGTTTCAAACCTTGGTTCGAGTCAGGGGGCAGGTCATACACACTGCAAACATGGAGGTCAAAAGTACACTGTGCCAATATCAAGATTTTTGGAAAGAAGAAACTGGGAAAGGTAAAATACATCTAGATCCATGTGAACAAAAGCTTCGTCGGCTGCAGAGAACGAGCAGCAGTTCCAGTCAGAAGACGTCTCCACAGCTACCTGCTCCACCACTGCTCACATGGACGCTTTATGAGGAAACCGAAACCTTTTCAGCATGTAAACCTGCTGTGCATTTTTCACAGGAGTGTATGAGGGCGCCCTGTTGCATTCTGGTCTGCAGGTTCCTCCTATTAAACTCATGATTGATGCCAACTACCAGGAAGATGTTTCCAGCCAAGTGGGCATTTGGCAGTTCGCCCAGGACTTTATTTTCTTTAAGTACTTCATAAAAAGGAGTCTCTACATCGATGGTTCCCCACGTTCCTCCATGAAGCTGCAGAGATTGTCTCCTGGAGCCGCTGTGGAGCCATGCTTTAATCTGTGGTTCAGCTGAAACGTTTGGCGGTCACACACGGTGTCATCAGCATAGAGAAGTGTCACGTCTAAGTTTTCTTGAACAAATGTAATTTTGAGGGAACAAAACCCCCAATGCCCCCTCTCTGATCTCAAGTTTAGAACTATACTTTTGAGTAATGCAGGTCAAGTTTGAAGCTAGAGACCTGTGGTGTGCTCGGCTTAATGGGAAAATAAGCATTGGAGACAGAAGGACGGACGGACCGGCGGTACGTGGACGGACAGCGAGGGCTTTAAAAAGTGGATGTTGTGGTTGCCGGGGCAGAGATAAGAATGGAGATGACTTGAATGAGATTGAGGGAGGTGAGTGACAGACAAGCGAGTGGGGCTTGTACAGTACTGAATGTGATAAAAATAATAACATTCGACCTGAACAACAAGGGCAGATGTGACATTTCAGCAGGTGTAAGGAGCGCAGGTCATACCCCCCGCCCCACCCTTACAATCTCCCCTCCATCGCTGAGAGCAGGTTTATACATCTCCCTGCAGTCACCGCTTTTTTTCATTTTGTTTCCTTACCCCGGCAAGAGTCACTAGAATTCCAAAACATTGGGTCCACCCAAGCAGAAAATGTGCTCCAAACGGCGCCCTGGCCCGCTCCGGCCCGCGGTGGCGCGGGGCGCCGCTTTGGGTGAGGGGTTATCAGCAGGAGCAGAGATGGCCCCGCTTTCAAGCCCCCTGGTCATCCCTGGGAGCAGCTCAGAGCGCCAGGGAGGCAGACGTGGCTGATGGATATCTTTAAATTATATCGGGGAGACGGTCGGTGGCGGCTGCCTGGTGAATGTTAACACCTCGCTCTGCCGCTTCTCATTGCTTTTTCACCTCTCAGCAGGTACTTTGTGTTTACCACGCCGGCGGAGCGGCTCTGGGTTCGTTCATGTGCGGTAGGATCAGCCGGTCGTCCCCTGATGTGGTCCAAGAGGGACTCTGACAGAAATATGCAGCCTCCAGAGCATGAAGGCATGAGATTTCGATAATCCCCTGAGTTATTCTGTCCTGCCACCATTCTGGCTCAGAATGACTCCTTTACATTCTTTGAACAGGTTTTATCATGGACCTAAAACACACAGCTGATTGGATTCTGAAAGCTTCCTAATCCCGCATTATCACTGGGAATCTGTCATTGTTGATTTCTGAAAGCTGTCCTGCGTAGTTAATGGCTTTACTGATGTTTAGCTACTTAAAATGACCACATGCTTCCACTTAAAGTCGGTGTCATGCAAAGTCTTCATCCATGGTCCTCTCTTCAGTTGTGTCAAATAACTGATCTGTGTGGTTCTTACTTCCAGCGACAGATCAGTCAGGGTTTACCTTTCTTCATTTTTGGGGGAACGAAGAGCTTAGTTCATGATGATTTGAAGTTAAAACAAAATTTCAAGTAGAAATGCATTTTTGGGGGGTTTGTGGACAGTTTCAGGCCGCTTTGGGAGCAGAACATGGACATGCTGATCCTGAGCCGCCATGAAAACCAACGATTGTCCAGAGGATGGCCGGCTCAGTCCACTGCTGGTCCAGCTAATGATCAATGTCCAACCTCAAGCAGAGAAGGACAAAGAAGACGCTGTTTCAACGTGAGATGAAATCCATAATGTCAGGAGCTTGGTACCTGTCCAGTAACGTCAGTCTGGACCCCAACGCTCAGACATCACGGCTCTACTTGCCTTCACTTCCTCTTCACCACAATAAATCAAGACTTATGTGTGAATTTGCTTACAGTTCATAATGGTTTTTCTGGCAGCCTAATTTCTCAAATGGAAAATGTGTTGGATTCTTTTTGCCAATAGCAAAACAGGCACTGAATCTCTTCCTCCAGTTTCATAAAGTAATATTTTAGTGAGAACGACTTCCCAGTGAATGCAATATGTTGCTCATCCTCTCTCCTGCTCCCTTCCGTTTGCCCCCCCCCCCCCCTCGTGATGATTGCCTTGCCTGCTATCTCCAGGCAGCAGTTCTGTTTGTGCAGTGTCTCCATGTGTCAAAGAAAGAGCAGCCTGTTAATTTTATGATCTGTCACACGTCTGCCTCTGTGCGACGGGGCGGTGGCGACTGGGGCCTGGACTTCCTTATCGCTCCGTCATTCCTGTCCACCCCTGCCAGACTGGAGTCACATCACATATCGGCGAAGCGGCGCTGAATTGCTTTCCACGCGCGATCCAGAACGGGTCCGGAGATTATTTCGATACTTTGAATATTGTCCAGAGCAGGTTTGGCGGCGATGGGCTGCAGCGGCCATGACACCTGCGGCCATTTATTCACACATTTTCAAACTGGGAAACTTTTTCTGATTAGATTTCTGCATAATTTAAGAGCGTGTTTGTATGCAGACGATGTCAGTCACTCTGCTGCAGCTTAATCCAGTTTAACAATGGACCCAGAAACAATTCATGGAGGGTAATAATGCTGTGACAGCTATGCAGCTTTGATATCCTGTTGAGCGTCTCCGTTCGGCGCAGTCACTTCAGTTTCCTGCTTTCAGAGGTGGAGGGGGTGGGGGGGGGGGTCTCTAAACAAGCTTTCATCAAAAGGAGAAATGAGAAAATGATCTACGTGACACTTCCTAAGCCTCCCGGGAAATGTTCCATAAAGCCTTGAGGAACTGTGTGTGCTGTGTGTGTGTGTGTGTGTGTGTGTGTGTGTGTGTGTGTGGTGTGTGTGTGTGTGTGCGCCGTTCCACGTGCACGCTGCTGAGTATGAGTTGCTGTCTCTTCTCAGCAGGGACGGCGAACAGAAAATTAAGATGAAAAACAATGAATAGCAATCTCACATTGGAGCAACAGCAGCTCTTATACATTCAAAGTGGAAACCAAACACCGGGGAGGAGGAAATTCCACCCGCTAATGGAGACCTCTCCACAACTTCCAGCATGTTATTGGAAACTTATTACACTGTTTGTCTTGTGCTTCCTCAAATCATTATGTAGACAAGTGTGCTGTTGCCTTTACAGATAACTTTATTTACATAAGTCAATCTCCTCGCATCGGCGCTGGATTCCAAATTCAGATCTTTCCAAATCCAAAAACACGAAGCACTCAAGTAACCCGAGCTTTGTAAGGATGAATTAGTAATCTTCTAATCAAATTGGCAATCTTAAACAAAGACACTGTATCCGTCTCTCTCTGCGCTCCACAAACACGAAGCAGGTGGGCCACTTTGCGAATTTAATCCCGCGGCTGTCCGCCAAAATTGCGTGCAGCCGCAAAACTAAGAGGGAGGCTTTGTCTTGGAGGGAAACACAGACGCATTCAGAGCATACAAAACAGGCTGAAGTCTGAAGCCAAAACAGGCACATGCAGGAAAAGGATCTCCACGAAACCAAAGGCGGAGGTGGGAGAGCGGAGCGTCTGATGGCCAGGGCTGGAGGCGGCTGGACGGTCGCCAGGAGGCGATTCTTCAGGACCGGTGTCGGCGGCAGTCATGTTCGTCTGCTGATTGATGATTGGTTAAGACAGCGATCGAAGAGCTGTGAAAGTCCACTCTACCCGACTGAGCAAGAACCACCATCCAGCTGAATGTTGGACTCCATCTCCATAGATTTATTAAGAAATGCAAAGAAAATAACAGTTTTCGTATTTACTCGGTAAGAAGCGTCGATAAAGAGTAAATCTGAATTTGTTGCATTTGGTGGTTTCCTCCTCCTGATTAATGAACTCGGGTGGAGCTCGCTCCAGCCACAAACATTTGATGCATTCCTTTGGACCTGTTGTTATTTCTACTTAAAATTTGTCTCGGTTTGAAGGCTGTGTGGAGCTCAGCTCCAACAGGAAGCCTCTGTCCTGCAGCAGTGACCCACTTCCTGCCGGGCTCTCCGTCTGAACGCCTCTACATTCAGACTTCACCGGACGAGATGTCAGACTCCAGAAAGAGACCGAGCAAGTGGCTTCTCGCCCTGGTGGCCTGATATCCTATTGTTACGTAAGAATGGTCGTCATCAGAAAAAAATGTCAGCTGTGTATTCCCCACACATTCTCCAGACAAAGGCGGCGGCGTGTTTGTGTCAGCGCCGGGACAAGCTGTTTGTCTGGGGCAGGGCTTCAGAGCGCCGGGCTGAGGGGTGGCACACTTCACAGACCAGACGAAAATACGCCTGGCAAATAGAGCAGAAACTCTATTGTTGTGGGTAATGACTTTTCTGCAGGAATCATGCTGGGAATATGAAAAGAAACTCCCACACACACACACACACACACACACACACACACACACACAGGGATGTGAGCGTATTCTTACCCTCCAGAAGCTCGTCTCGACAGAGCCATCACACCAGCACAGCTCTTCTTCCAGAACCTCTCTCATAATGGACTATTTCCGTTTTTCCCAACTGTCCTGACAAAGCTAACCAACATTTCCATCCTCCCTAAACTGTCTTGTCTCCTCTGTCTACGTCATCCCGATCGAGAAAAAGCTGTTTATGTAACACACCCGCATCCTTTGGAACATCTACCAAATAGCCGTATTCCACACACTCTTATTGTGGTAGTGGGCAACATACACACCCCACAGGCAGCGGCCATGTCTGGAACTGAATGTTCTACCATTGGGAAGTCTCATAATCTTATAGATAATACCAACAGTCTGACACACTATGATCCTCCAAACTCTTCACATCCTGTCTGCTTTGTCTTCTTCTCGACCTTCTGAGTGGACTCGTCAAACAGAACATGTGACGTCCAACACTCTCCTCCTCCTCACCGAGGAAAGACAGAAAACAACCCATCTCATCTAACAGAACTCATATTTCCCTTTCCTGTCACCTGGAACACATTTGATTCTCTGAAACATCCTTCATCATCTCCTGGAACCTTCATCCCCTTTTCAAACATGTCTTATTGTAGAACTCACTCTTCATTTTCTGCCCCCCGGCTACACTCAGATGAATCCAACAAACCAAAACATTCGTCCCCAAAATCTTTTCCAGTCCGTAATGTTTTCGATTTGCCTTCCAGATGAAACCATCAAGCTAACATATTCACCTCCTCCAGGATATCGCTTGTCCTTCCCCCCGTTCCCTTCTAGTCAAACATGTCCTCATCTCTCTCTCTCTCTCTCTCTCTCTCTCTCTCTCTCTCTCTCTGTGATGTGATGTTTTCATCCAAAAGACATGCATCCACACATTAATCTACATCAGCAGCAGCCACTAAATATAGCTTCCAGGGTGTAATCGGCAGGTGCCGTCCCGTTGGGCTCGGCATCAAAGATTCTTATTATCCCATCAGGCGCATGATGCACTTTTCCAGGATCAAACAATTAGCATGCTCATGACGCTGGCTCTCGGCATTGCCACGCTAGCTTAATTAGGACTCAGGCCACAGAGGTCTGAGCGCAGAAGTCCCTCAACAGGTGACCGTCTGCACGGAGCGTGAGCCAGCCTCACGGTTTGAACCACAGACAGCCCCAACGTCCACCACGGCGAGGGGAAGGAGAGGACCAGAGGCGAGGCGGGGAGAGGGCGTCGGTACAGTCGGAGGGGCGTTCTCTTTTGATTTGGAGGAAATGGGTTCTGCAGTGATGGAGCCGTCCTGCCACTCGGCTCCTGCTTCAAAGGAGCAGAAAAACAAAGGGCGGAGAGCGATCGCCCGGGGCGCTCCCTTCACATGCATGATGGCTGTACATTAGAGCTGCGTGCCGGATGCTGCGGCGCTCGTTCGGCTATTCAAATGATATCATTATTATGCCTTTTTCTCTTCAGAACTGAAGAGAATTGATAGCCGTGCCATTAATGATAAACACAACCTTGAATACAAGTGAGAGCTGCACATTGAGGCAGTGAAACCTTTACCGTTTGTACCGCCTTGAAAAATTCCCATTTACACAAACGCATCCTGATTTAAATGACCCACTTTAATGATGCATCAGCTGGGATATTATAGGTTGCAACCAAAGATCCTTCAGTGAAAAAAACCAAAAGAAAGACATTAAATGTACATATACTGCACACTTTCAAAATAACCACAACAGCCTTCGTCAGCTGATTAGATCTAATATCTATAGATAGTATCAGTAATGTCCTCCATTGTGAAATATAGCAGAAAGTAAAGCGTTATACCAAAGATTTTTAACTGAGCATCAAACCAAATCAGGGTTCAGAATTTCTGTGGCAAAAAAGGATGAAAATCAAGTCACCTAAACAGTCCACTATGCTATGATATGTCCACTAAAATTCAAGTTTCAAGCCATGTTTGTTTTATTCTTTATTAATTTAACTTTCAGTATATTATAATACCGTTTTTAATGTTTAAACTTATTAGTCCTACGTTATGAATGTAAAAAGAACAAAAAAAAATTACTTTGAAATGGATCTGTATAAGTCAGGGATTCAGAAACCCCGACCAGCGAAACACTGCCATAAAAACCTTTAAGCTTTTCGTTTTCTGTGGTACTTTATTTGGCGTGTTCTCATCATGAAAATGTCAGTATATTCACAAAACCAAACAATTGCTAAATAAAATGATTATAATGTCAATATAAAGCCAAATTTAAGGGTTAAAAAATACAGTGAAAAGTCCCAAAAACTCAATGTTCTTTGTTGACCAACCTAAAGGAACTGGTTCTCCAACAAGACGTCAATAATCTGTCTCCATGTTCCATAAGAGCTAAAGCTGTTGTATTAAACTCTTCATCTGAGCGTCGGGCCCTGCTGCGTTCAGCGCTATACTTTATGTTAGCAGAGCCCTCACTTTCCTAATTGAAGGGATTTTTTGGAGAGAAAAGGAAACAGATGAGCTGTTATGATAATCAACTCCAAATTAGCGCCGAGCTGCAGTCGCAGGTGCCGAGCCCTCCGACGGAGAAAACAAAAGCTACCGGCGCTAACTGTATTGATTAGCTGCTAGCACTTCACTTACTCACAATCAGCGCTCCGCGCACCGCTGGAACGAGCCACATCTGCATCCACTCGCTGGCGCGGCGGCGTGGTCAGCTAATCATCATCACGAGCCATTCAGAGGCTCCGAGAGAGCGCTCTGATTGCCGCGCAGAGCGCAGGCTTGCTAATGTGCCAATGGCGTCAAGTCTGCAGTTTGAAGAACGTCTCTGAGGATTTAGTTTTCTGAGAGTCGCTCGTTCTGTTTGTTTTTCTCTTGCATGGCGACATGTAGATTTTTTTTTTTCCATTTTCAAACCTGTGGGTTATTTAATTAAAGTGGCTCTCTTATGGTTAGCATCTCCCTGCTGTGCTTCTTTTTTCTTTTAAATCTGTTTAGTTGTACTTTTGGTAGTTTTTCATGAGCCATCCTTCTCTGGCTGTAACCCAGGACTTTCCTTCGATCCTGACAAATCTCTCTTGCAGCTGCTGCTGTAGACACAGACACCCAAATGTCACTACAGCCCAGCTCGGCCGCCTTTTTCTACAATTCCATAGGTGATTTATCCAAATAGTGAAGCTTGACCTTTGTAAATTCGTGTGATCTGCGGCTCTCTCTGCATCGAGAAGCTCTCAGTGAACAAATGAAGAGTCTGCAGGAGGGGAGGAGCAGACCGCCGGGGACTCTCCGGCTTCTATGTGGGTCTTGGAGCGGGGAACAGAGGTGTAATGAGGATGGTGATAGACATCAGGCTGGACTCGAGTTACATCGCTGGAGAGAGAAAAAGGCCTGAGACAAAAGAAGAGGACATAAAGAAAGCAGGGAAGACACATCCCCACGCCTGACTGCAGCTCGGATTCAGCCCCCCTCTCGCTTTCTCTCGCTATCCTCTTGTTTGTGGCGTCTCTTGAAGGATGCAAAGCAGTCCGACTGCACATGGCGCTCTTCTGAACAACTGGGTGTTCTGGGATGACAGCAGCAGACGGCGCAGCGGCGAGGCAACGCGACGAGGGCTGGTGAAACATGAGCTCCTGCCACCTCCCCACAGTACAAACAAGACATGGCTGCAAGCGAGGCCGCTGCGCCGTGCATCAAGCGGCTGCCTCTTCCCTCCGTCTGCTGGTCCCAGCGCCTGGCCGATGCTAGCTGCCGCCGCCAACACAGCTTTCTCCACGCAGATGTGACCAAGAAGGGAGCAGGTAGGAGGGCTGGAACGGATAAGGACCTCAACATACACACAGTATAACATTAATAATGAACTAAGCTGCTGTGCAGTGCATGAAAAAGTCCATTATTAATGAACTGCACCAGCTATTCAGCTGGTTCACGTTAGTCTTGTTATTTTAATGTGCTTGGAATTCTTGGTGCTATTTACCAACCGTTTGTCAAGAGTTTGTCAGGCCATGCACACACAGCTGCTTTCAGAGCCCAACAGCAGAAAACACAGCGTCTGTGGCTGTAAAGATCAGAGCTGCATCAGCGACGTGGCGACAAGATGTGAGCGATTAAATTCAGTCGATTCTGTGTCAGTACTAGAAAACTTTGAAGCGCAGCCATGAAACCAGAAAACGTGGTGGCGGCATGTCCCGCGCCGAGCACTGAATGGATGTTGTTTTATTTATTGCGTGAGTACAGCGACCGAACGATACTCGTAGGAATCTTAATGATTCTACTGGCTTTATTAGTTACACTACAAAACAGTCAGTCCTGCACTCCACAAATCAGGCCAGAAGAAAGACTCTGTTGAAACAAGGCAGAAGAAGTCCGGTCTGCAGTTTAACATGAGGAAGGAGTTCTGCATCCCCACCGAGAAGCATGGAGGAGGCAGCATCATGCAGTGGGATGCCTCTCTTCAGGAGGGACAGGGAGGGAAGCTCAGAGTGGATTGAGACCGGATGGAGGATCACTTTCTTGCAGGACGAGTCCAAACGCAGCTGCAAAGGTTCAGGCCAAAGCGTATCCAAGATAAAGTCCAGAACACCGAAAACATCCGGGATCGTTTCATGGTGGATACTCCTCTGTGATCATCTGAGTCTCTTTACAAACTCTGGAATGTTCAAGGATCTTCAAACTTTCATCTCGGTGTTTTACAGCACTATTTTAGGTCATGTTTGCTCTGATGAATATGTAAATGTTCGGTGTTTACTCTGATAATGCTTGTGTGGTTTCATGGACGTTGGTGGGAATTCCTCGGAGAGCTGGGAGTAACCCCATTAGCACACTGCTGGATAACCGTGCACGGGCCCAGGGGAGGTCATTATCAAGGAGCTGTTTGCTATCTTCATATCTGTAATTAACATATGCAACGCTGATTACTTCTTTCAACACTTAACCCAGATCTATATTTGAAGCGGTAACATCCAAAAAGAGGCAGGAACAAACAAAAACTTGTGCGACCGCTTTGTTCAACAGGTTGAAATCTGGAAGAAAAACACAAAACAGCAAATGAAAGGTTTTCCTCCTGTCTGCTGTCAGCAGTCGCCGTTGAGAAGGAGTGTTTGGGGCGACGGTTCCACGCCGCCCCGGATCTCCGGGCACGCTCACTGCGGCCACCGGCTGCAGAATTCAGTTTACACATGACGCCTCCATATTTAGACTGCAGGACGACGCGAATGAATGAAGAACAATTCAATCACACTGCACCCCTGTTTCATTCCCCTGTCATGCAGGGAGGCAGAATGAAAAGGAAAAAGAGAGAAGAGAAAATGAAAGGAAGGGAGGAGGGAAGGAAAAGCATGTGAAAGAAATTACAGCGCCCAGGAAGAACGTTTGATATACACTTGGACGGTGAAGGTGGAGTGAAAAGCCAAATGTGTATGTGTGTGTGCTTGTGATAAAACAGGTGCGAGGCTTTCATCTGGGGGAAAATGCAGGAGGAAGGGCCGATCCTCCAATGCAAACATGCTGTTTTACTCCAACCACAAACAACAATTTCTCGCAGCCAGCTCCCTTCAGCCACGGCATTTGTCTCTATCCTTTGATAAGATCATTCTGTTTGGGAGACAGTCGCTTTGATTTGCATTCTTTTGAAAAACTCATGAATTCATCCCGGGGAACAGGTGAGAAGGGGGGACCGGTGGTCTGTGGCGTTCAGTCGATTCCCAGCCAGCGCTTCATTCAGCTATTGGGAGGCGATGGGCGAGCGTTCAAACAAATGCCAGCTCTGCTTATCGGGCCCCTGCCTCATCCTTCGATATGTCAATCTCTTGCCAAGCGGTTCACAGGCTGGTGAATACACAGGAGTTTGATTTTGTGGGCTGCCAGCCGAACTTCTAAACAGACAGGCGGCTGGGTTCTCCGCCCCGGTTTGTTCATTTGTATCATTAGGCAGACAGGACAGGTCTCAGGGGACACGTCTCATTGCATATTTAATGCGGGGATGAGCAGAGTCAGGAGTGCAGATTCAGCTTATGAGCCGGGGACCAGGAAGCATTTCAGTAAAGAGAGCTAAACACTTCTTGAATAGGTGCTGATGTTGTGCTAATTATGTTTCTCATGAGGAGTTTCTGTTTTCCTCTGGTATGGAGGCACTGCAACTGATGCTGTTGCATTTGTTGTCTGAAGGACGTCCAAGGTCATTTTACATGACGAGTTTGTTGCACTACGCAGAAATTGCCTTGATAGCTTCATTGATTACAAAACGATTGAAATGCTGAATTAGCAAATGTCCATCCAGGGTCAGGGTTCGGTCCCACATGTCATCCACACCACAGGAGTTTCTACTCAAGCCCCTCCTGTGATTCCTTTTCTCTAATGGCTGCTCAGCCGTCCACCCCAGCAACAACATGAGGACCTTTATCACCAGAAGGTGACAGAAGGCAGCCAATCAAAATGAGGGAACCTACAGAGATGATTGTTCTAACGAAAACCAAAAGACGAAGAAGCTGCCTCCAGACTTCAGATGGTGAAAGGAGGGAAGACGCACGGCTAAAACCATGGAAGAGAGGGCCAATGATAGTGAAAGCCGGTCCGTGCTGAGCCAATCATGTCGCACCGCTCATGTCTCGAGTTTGAGGACAGACACAATGAATCAACGGACAAGAATGAGCAAAACGTTGAAGAGCAGATGTCTGGTGTTTTTGGGTGACGGGCACGATCTACCGATTGCCCTGCGCAAATAACGGATCCTTAATTGGTGCAGATATTAGCCAATCGCACACATCACCGCTCTTTACAGAGCACATAATTAATCAGCTGAGATTTTTACAAAAACAAAACACTACCTTATGTAAATGACAGACGGTCAGGTTAGGGTTAGATTGGGGTTAGAGGGTTGGACGGTTAGGGGATTGGGGTTAGAGGGTCTGCCTCGGCCCTCATGTCCTCAGTCTGTCTGTCCTTTGTCTCTCAGTTTTCTTTTCTACATTTCACCTCGTCGCTCAGTCTGGCAGAGCTGTTTGCTTCTCCTGTTAGCCTGCCAGCTCCCATCAGGTCTGTTTGCTCTGCATCCGGTTAGCATTGCTGTTATTTTGGTACTTTGTGTTCCTTTCGGAGTCCGGTCTTTGGGCAGTACGATCATCAAACTTATTTCTTCTATTTTCACAAAAAGTAATTGAAAGAAAGTACAAGGATGCTCACATTGTTCAACATTGACCGGGAATACAAAATGTCTGAGAAATGCTGAACATCTTATGATTTGGGTCCTTGGACTCAGTTCATCGGCTGACATGTAGCTATCAGTGAAAAAACACAAGAGCTCTCTCCAAGGCAACTTTTCCCTGGAGGGAACTCACAGTGTCACACTCAGCTGTGTCCAAAAAGATGCCAGAAAAACCTGAAAGAGAGAAAAATTGAAACCCTGGCTTATTTTCTCACCTCTGCAGAGCTGACCAATCACCACAGGGAATGGGTGAGAGTATCAGACTGTCTGTTTCAGGTTAGAGAAATGTTCCAACACAGGAAGCCCAAAATGTCTGTAACCTTTTCAACCACTTTCTTCTCCTCCTAAAAACATTTCTGTTTGACAGGAGGAAAAAGAGAGAAATGATTTCAAAAGTTCTTCAACCATTCGAAGGAGAATGGTTGTAATTCCATCCAGAGGTGGTCTACTCCGCCACACCGAAGCCAGCCACACTCTGCGAAACACACCACATCACCCCGCACTGCAAGAAAAGCTTTAAAATGATTCTTCGGTTGCTCAGTTCTACACTCTCATTGTCTCATTATTGGATAGTAATCATCCGTATTGATAAATAAACAACCTTGTGGGTTATTTTCTTACTTTTTAATATATCAATCCAATCTGGTCACGGCGAACCTGATGGTCAGGTGATCACCGAGTGAGCAGTTTGAAGTGGTTATGGTTCATCTAGTTTTAACAACTTGAGCAGTTTTTAATGATCTTCTCCTTCATTGTGAGGCGTTCCATGATAACTCTGGTTGCTTTAATGCAGTTTGCGTTTGTTTTTGTTGTATTTATCAGGTAATGACCTTCGTTTCCTCACACCGGTGCGGATGTTAATGCACTGAGACCTGATCACGGTCTGGTTATAGGAGCAACGCATTCCTCTGGAAACTGCTGTGTACTGCTACCTGAAGAGGTTTCTCTGTTTTCTTTAAAACATGAAGCATTTTAATGCTAGCTTGTCACTTTATAATTCATGTTGTAGAAATAAACATTGCGCTGTAAGGTTTTCTCGCTGCCCTAATAAACCAGCTGCCTGAGGCAAGAAGCTCCAGCTTTACACCAGATCTACGCAGATTCATAAAACATAATTAAATATATGCGCCGTCATGCCTCCGTTTCAGGCCTGCGTGCGAGCGGCTCGCCTGAGATGCAGACGGAGAGTTTTGGCTCACTATTGTTGTTTGGTAATGTAAAACAGCGGACGCTCGCCAGGCTTTCCTGCTGTTCGCCACGGAACGAGCCAAGGCCCCGGCAAACATACGCTACCAGCTGGTCAGCACCCATTTCCACTGAAGTAATTTGCAAATGGTAAATGCTTTCATCTCACTGATACACACACACACACACACACACACACACACACACACACACACACACACACACACACACACACACACACACACACACACACACACACACAGTGAGAACAGAAGTATGAAGGAGCCGGAGGGTGTTTCAGCATATCCCTACCGAGGAGAGAAGTTCTGAAGTTATGCAGGTTTGAGATGTTAATGTTTTCCAGGTTGAGTCTGGGTGGAACGGGGCTTGCCTGCAGTGCTTTGCACGCTCCGGATGATTCTGTACCTGATCCAAAGGATTCTGGTGCTCATGTGGGACCCCGGGGATCAAGGCAGGCAGGAAAGCATGAAGGCTTAAGATGAATGAGTTCCGTAGGAGTTGGAGACATCCTCCTCCTCAAATCTTTGGCCAAAATGATTTGAGTTTTCACATATCTTTTCATTTCCACGCTTTAAAAGCGAGTTTGTCAGAGGTAAAGGACTCACTTTCCTGTGCTGTGAGGGTGAAAAAGTTACTTTTATCCCACCAGTTTCTCCTTAGGTACCCAGAAGAAGGTGCCTATTAACAAAAGAGACAACTGCTGACTGTTTATGGAGGGATTGAAACAGAGCTTTGGGGGGGCAACGCAGTCTTTCAGTGGAATGCTGATCCAGTGAAAACACAAACTTGGTAAAGAACAGGAAGCTTGCCTTGTCAGGAATTTACATTGATACACTCAAGAAGAGGGCAGCCTCTCCTCCTCTTCGCCTCTCCTCCCTCCTTCACTTTTCTCTTTCTCGCATTGTTCTGCTCCGCGGCTTCATCAGCACTTTCCCTTCATTTGATGGTGAGGGATTATGCAAGAGAGGCAGCATCAAATGATAGGTAACTCGCACCCCCCACCCCCAGATCAGCACCCCCGCCCCCCCCACCCCCACCCCCACCTCCTCTCTTGTCTTTAAGTCTCTCGACTGCTGAGCATGTAAATCTGTGAAGCCTGTAAAAACACAACTCAACATTCAAGCCAGTCACTGACAGAGAGCACCGTCAGCACACACACACACACACACACACACACACACACACACACACGAGCTGGTTTCTTCACGTCAAGGTCGAACACAGGAAAACACGGCGCGGCCCGGGTGACGTGTGAACGTGGGTGAGCTGATAATAGAGCGGCTCTTAAGCTGCAGAAGCCTTCAGGTACAAATGTTAGATTCGCCATGAACACTGGAGCTTTTGTTCGGCGGCGGTTCATTCCTGTGCACGAAGGATGCGCTCAGAGCTGGGTGTCGGCTCGGTGGCGGCGTCCTGCTGAACCGATAGAATGCACTTTGTTCGCCCTGTCTTCTGTTTGTCATTGAAGAACGGCTAAAGAATTCAGTTTTATTTCCACAGGCTCTTTATTGACTGCACTCGCGCTTCATTGGCGCTCGAAGCTGACTCCTCCTGGAGTCAGATTAGAAAATACAGCGAGAAAGAAGGGGAACAAGTTGCATAAGCATTTGTGCAAATGCAGCTTATAAGTATTTTCTATAGAAGTGTAGCCTCGTATTCATGACAATGTCGTTTTGTTTTACTGCCTACATCTGCTGGTAGATGCTAGTTATGTTATATCTCCGCAACCAGTCAGCATCAGATGCTTGTTTTTGGACAAAGTTCCTGCAAAACCTGGACTTTCTCCCTAAGATACACTTCATCATTCAACTCAGTGTCACCTGAGCAAGCAGGGGAGATGGTAGAAAGCAAAAGCTCAATTTTAACAGGATCCTGGTTTTCCAGATCTGATCAGGAGACAGAGGAGAGAAAAGAACCGGACGGAGAGCAACAAGCAAATGATTCCGCTTGTTGTAGACGTGATGGATGCTCAGACCAGGAACTTCCTGTCAGAGATCCTGCATGGAGAGAGAGAGAGAGAGAGAGAGACTATACTACCTTGGGTAGGATTTTCCAGGCTATGAATGTGTTTGCGATTGAAGCCATTCAGAGAAAACTTGTAACATCATCGTCATTAAAGTCTGATAATGTCTCCACTGATCGTGGGAAAGAGTTGATGCTGTGTCGGGTGTCAGTGCTGCGTTCTGAACAGGCTGTAATGCATCGATACTGGGTTAAATAAAGCAGCACTAAAGCAGGAGCGCTGGAGACGACTGCAAGTGGCATCTGTTCTCTCTCCGGATTATCGGACAGTAAACCAGGAAGAAACCTTTAGCACGCGGTTCTTTATTGACCTATGTCAAAACTTGTGCAGGCCGAGCGAAGTTGTTTTTATCGACGGGCGCCGCATCTCGCGCGCAGTGCTCCGGAAACTCATCTGACGCTGTCAAGCCAAGGCACATTGATTATCGGGTGTCAGCAAGTGAACTGTCTCTGAACCTTTGTGTGTCATCTGAGGCATTCAGACGTTCTTTGAGTCATCTGGCTCTCTCTGTTTCTACAGGAACTCGCACTGTCCTTTTTACTTGATGAAATCTCTCCGTCTTTTGGCCTTTGAAGGATTCGGTTCAATATCTTCTCAGCACAGAGGAACCCTCTGATCCTGGATTAAAGCTGGGTGCATCTCCAGAGTCTGAGCTCACAGATCCAAAATAAAACCCCACATATTTTTTTTATGCATATTAATATTTCATGGGCGCTTTAATAATGCATTCCAATAACACTCAGTTACTTTACCATTGATCTTTTCCTGGTATAGCATTAAGAATCGCCGGCCTGGACTTCCCATTACACAATCAAGGCTGGCTTTTCCTGGCATCAGCATGTACTAATTAGTGATTGATAGCATTGGACCTATTAGTGAAACAATACAGGACCTCGTGTTTCATTGATAGACCTGTTGATTCTTCCTTTGGCATGCCAATAAACCATTAGAGCCATTGTTTACTCTTGCCGGTGCAAACCGATCCTCTCTTGCATCATATGCGCGAGGTGATATATTTTGCTCTCATTTAATAATGCTATTAAACTTTACTGTGCAATGAAAAGACTGTACTCACAGCCATTAGCCGCGGCGGAGGAAAGCAAGTCGGCTGTAATTTCCACCACATTATCGCCTGCGCTTCAGTTTACTGTTAATGTGATGACCCAAAGTGGCGGTCGGCTTAATATTGCAAGTTTATACGAGTTCAGAATTGCTTGCCGATAAAATACTAAGTGTGGATTTATATTTACTGCCTGTAAAAGCATTCGTGACACTGGGATGTACATATATGAGAGCAGATTCTTCTGAATAACTCGGGTGTTTACCACATTTGGATTTAAAATATGGATATCTCTGTCCTGCTTCAGTACGTTTATAAGAGAAAGACGGCAGGACGTGGCGGTGCTTGGTGATTTCTCCTCAGTGCTCAGAGCCCAGTGATGAAGCATCACATCCTCTCGCCATGCGTGAGTGTCACCCTGCATTACCGCTCGCTGGCTGCACCGGGAGCTGAACGGGCTGCAGCCCGGCCGCCAATCTGCCCAGCAACATCTCATCCCGGCACGGCACGGCACGGCACGGCCCGGCGCGTGGGTGAGGGTGTGGGTGAGGGTGGTCTTCAAGGCACGGACATCGGGAGAGTGTGTCAGGGGTCTGAGTGTGTGGAGGAGACACTCGGACGCTGCTTCACCTCTGAACCGGACAAAGGACCAGGACCTCAGAGACACCAGACCGGGGATGAACAACAACAGAGAACATGCAGACGAGACGCTGCTGAGCGTTTTGTGAAAGGGTGAATGTCACAGATCATGTGCAGTGGATTGACTCTGCTCTATTAGGTAATTTTAAACAAAACACACTTTTACAAAATCCCCACTTATGCAGTTTCTGGTTAGCCCTCTACGGAACCCTTTTCTACGGGTGTGTTTGAATTAGCAAAAATGCTGAAGTCTGTCGATTCCACCTTGTTTTTGAGATTTTGGAGAAAGATGCTGTGACGTGTTGTCTTTTCGACGTGTAACTAAACAAACTTAAAGCCACATCAAGATGTTTCCATGGTAAACTGGAGTCTGTAATTTAGCAAAACATAAATATCACATGAAAACATTTTAAGATTAATCCAAGTCATTATGTTTTCATATTACCTTCCTCTCATTACGGTCAAAGTCAGACAAACCTAGTATGTTTTCACTTTGTCCGTCTGTCCTGTTCTCCTAAATGTGATGTTTCCTGAACAACCTGCAGGACATTCTTCCAGTTTTACGGACATGTGTTCATTCTGAGTCAAAGACGGACTAATTAAATTTTTGGTGAGCAGAGAGCTGAGATCACCGTGCGATATCTCCCATAAGCCTTCAGGCAGGTCCTTAAAACGCGGTCGCTTTGATTCAGGGATGACTTCATTATGTTTTGGAAGGCAAAGGTCAAGGTTATGGTCACCTCACATTTCACTCTCTTCTCCAGCAGGAGAGAACCAATTCATATATACATGTAGGTTCGTCTATTGTGGAATATTACCAGAATGCCTGGAGGATTTTTCTTGTTATTCAGTGAACATGTTGACCCTTATTGTGAGATTATCTGACGTCTCAGTCAGTCTGACCTGGAATGCCTTTTAGAAAAGCATCAATGTTGTTTTCCAGTTTCCTACATTCCTGGCAACTCCTGAATCAGAGAATGTGACTTCCGTAAGAAATCGGTTTGTATCGATCCATAAATCACAACTTAGCAGGCCCTGGGCGCGCTGCAAGAGCAACATCTGATCCCTGGTGAACGTATCTCACTGTGCGGCCATCTTGACAACATAAACGAGGGTGTCACTGACAAAAGACTTCAACAGATTTATCTGAAACACCAAAGAAATCCAGTAAAGGTGTCCAACAGGGGCGAACTGAAAGATGGGAGGGGGGAACACTGGTGCAAACGCTGGAGGAGCAGGCACAAAGGCACAAAGGCACACAGGGCGATGTGGGACCACCAACAGGAGGGGGTTTAAACACACCGGGGAGGGCAGACAGGTGGACCACATGAGGGCGGAGTCAGGAAGAGACTCACCGAGGGAAGGAGCAGGAACAGGAAGTGACCTGAAACACAGACCCGACCAACAGGAAGTCTTCAAACTGAAAAAGGAATTCATGCCTAACGAGGGCTGGAACAAGTGCAGAGGAACGGGTCCTCAAATCTGACCCAGGTTACCACTGAAATACTAAAAGTGTTTTCTTATTTTTACCCCACAACTCCAAAGTAATGCTCAGAATTATGAACCTAGAGGCGAATACAAGGCAGCACGCCTCTGCAGTTTCACCAGTTGGTGTAATTTTCAGCTTGATTCATGGAAATGCCATGTCTCAGGATAACAGGCAGTTTCCTCTTTATACTCTGATACCATCCTCTCTACACATTTCACGAGTTTACACAGTCAGTATCAACTAGTTTAATATTGTTGCACAGGGAGGACTGTAGAATCTCCCGTTTGGGCCTCTTTTGTGCTCATTTGCATGTATTTGCATGTCAAAGTTAACAAAAATTGACTTCTCTGCAACCAGAGAATTATTTTTGTCCCGGAGTAAATTTTCGGATCATTGCAGTTCCATTGAATTATTGCTTTCAGCCAAAAATGACATTTCTATGGACAGTGCAGTTATTTCATGTTGTTCTACAAAGTGGAAATAAATTCCTAGAGCGGCTCCATCTTGCACATCAGCCTCAGAACACCTGGGCAAAGAAATGAGAACGTGGCCACGGGCTTGAACCGGGACCAAAGGAGCCACGGGATGAGGCGGGGGGAGCCGGGCTGGGAGAGGGGAGGGGCCGGCAGTTTGTTCAAGCCACGATAAGGAAAGCCAATACTGTACGGAGGAGACAGAGTATAAGGGAGATAAGACCTGTGATGACTTATTCCATAAAGGACAGCCGGGGAGGGGGGGATCTGCGGACGCTCACAGATTGATTCGGGCGAGAGGTTGAAAGTGAGCAGTGGCTGAAAGCGAGAGGAGGCGGGGTGCGGAGGGGGGCTGCTGATGGACGCTCATGGTGGATGTCCACATTATTGTTCTGGCAGAGCAATCTTCTCCAATCTTGGCCGAGCGTAATGGAGGCACGCAGATACCAGGTGTTGTTCCCTCCTCTGCTCGAGAGGCAGGACCACATGCAGACTGAATTGGATGAACCCTTTATTGTTTGGCCTGCACTCAGCCAGGTTATGGCCGCGGGGCCCCACTGTTTGCAAAAACCCCCAAGGACACACCGGAGAGGGGAAAGAAGTGGGGGGTGTAGGAAATAATAGCAGGTCAGACATGGAGACAAAACAGAGGGCGGAGAAGAGGAGAAAATGAAAATCCTGACTGCGCCTGGTGCGGTTAAACGGGCGTTCGGTTGTACACAGCGCCGCTAGTGACAATCATTCCTTCGTGTAGAAATCCATAAAACTTCAACCAACAGCCACCAAATTCAGCGAGCGCTCACCTTCCCCCCGCTGGAGACCAGCAAGTCTTCAAAGTAAAGTGGTCAAACCATGAAGGTACTCACAAAGATTACAGGCTGTTGATAAACCATCGATTACAATGAGTCACTGCGGTCCAAAGCAAGAATTTAAGACACTGAGACAAAGAAGAGACAGACAGAGAGGGGGGGCTTGCATCAAAACACTGGTTGTCTTCCTCAAAAACTTGAAAAGCAAAGCTTGAGCTGCTTTTTCTTCTAATTCTGGAAGCAAAACGTCTGAATGAAGACGAGTCCAGACGCAGTCCGACCTTTTAACCGGCTCCCTCTGACAGACGTTCGACTTAATTCATTCCCCATGTCTCTCACGCATGCATGGATCGATTGGAGAAATGGCCGCCGCCGCTGCTCTTCCCCTCCGTTGTGCATTTGGATTTGCCCAATTGACTGTCCTGCAGTGTTTAAAAAGACAAGAAGCTCCTCTGAGTCTGGCTCTGCAGCGTTCGTCCTGTTCAAACAGAGCTCTTCGTTTCCTCTCCTCTGCTTGCTCATGTGGAATTGTTGCTACATACTTTGACATGACTGTGCTGTATTTTGTGTCGTCAATAAAGTTGAGTTGAAATTAAATTGAATTGTAGAGAAAGATCACAGTTTAAAAAACAGTGGTTCATTGTAAAATGAAGTGTCCTTTCTTCGACCCTTGAAACGCCTTTTGTCAAGCATGTGCTCTAATTCCATTCAGGACATCTCACATGTTCGTTTTCCTCAAAATGTGCCCGCACTGGATTCGTAAAAACAAGAAAAGCTCATCTAACTTGGGCTCAATGACCCGATTTGGATCCATTTGAGCCCGTCTGTGTGATTCATGTTTCTTGGTCAGGCTTGACCTGTTTATGGATTCACGCTTCAAGCAGTTTCAGGCGCAGAAATGTTTATTTTAGACCAGGTTGATATTTTATTTCTGCTAGAAAAAACTGTGTTAATATCTCTGTACTGTGTGTGTGTGTGTGTGTGTGTGTGTGTGTGTGTGTGTGTGTGTGTGGGTGTGTGGTTTCGTCACAAAAAACAACTAACAGCCGCAAACTCATGGCCTGACTTGCTGACTACCATTGTTCTGAAAATGCTGTGAACAGCGAGCGACCTCGGCGACGGTCCCTAGCTCATGTCCAGGTCTCTCTGTGGCGTCGTCCAGCCTGGCGAAAGTCGTTCAATTCAATAAGCTGGATCCGTCTGGGATCCGTCTTCCAGATCCTTCTCCATCCTCAGTAACTTTCTGCTCCTCATCAAACATGTCGATGCTGCTAACGTGGCGATCGGCCGATAACAACACAGTGATTACTCTCTTCTCATCAGTCTGATTACGAGCACGTCCATTCAAGCCACAACACACACACACCACACACACACACACACCCACACACACACACACCACACACCCACACACCACACACTGAGACAAATAAAGAAAAGTGAGTTTTGCAGGGTTTTCGCGGCGCTCTGGGGCTGCAGATCATCAGATTAATAACCTCCTCTTTTATTAGGAAAACAGTGTTATTGTGTTTGGTCATCTGAGCGTGACAAAACAAGCCGATGCGCCGCCCGCCGCAGAGCTGATTATCGGCCATTATGTTTGTTTAGAGGACTTTGGTCAGACCCAAAAGGATTAAGACTGATTTGGAGAGTGACAAGGGGATTTGGGGGGAAAAGTGTGTGTGGTGTGTGTGTGTGTGTGTATACAGAAACTGTTGCCCTGAAAGTGTTTGACTCGTCAGAACAGGGCCCAGCACGGGGACGGCGGCGCGGCGTTGCCTGGTGACTCCGTTGCTAGCCGCGGCGGCGATACAATGGGATAATAAAAGCTCTTGCTGTTCCAACTCTCCAGGCTCCAGCACAAACAGGGGAGGAAGAAATACACTTCACTTCATTGCAGCTTGTTGGATTACGGCTCACTTAATAAGGCCTTCGCTTTGTGAGGGAATAATAGCCGCACGCATTATACGTGAAGAAAGAGCGAGTCGTTTTCTCCGGCACCTTTTCCATTACCATAAAAGCGTTCGGGCATTTTGCATTGATTGCTTCGAAAACCCAAACAGAGACAAAGATGAACACTTGTGTTTGTAAAGAAAGAAGTGAAATAAAGCGATTTCTGGTGGGCGCGGAGCGGCGGCGGCGCCGGAGGCCACAATGGAGACGCTTAAAGCTGTGAGCGCCGCCTCCGCCGTGTCCTCGCCTGTCATTAGCGGACAGGCCCGCTCCCACCGGCGGGACGCTCCGGGAAGGTGTGAGCAGAATCTATTACAGCCACTGTCATGTTCCCTCTCAGGGGCAATCAGCCTGCGACCCCCCACCCCCGCCGTCTCTTCGCCGTACTGCTCTCAGAGAAGCCGGTTCAGCGTTGGCACGTTACTTCCTGAACCGGCTTCACAGCGGGGGTCCTGCAGGAGTTTGGCGCTGTCTCTCATTCTGACTGACGGAGTCTCCGCAGGGCATCCGCCCTCAGCCGGCTGATCCTTCTACATGACGGATCGCCTCAGAGGTGAATCTCCAGTGTTTCTGTCGACTTCAGGCGATACAGAAGGAGTTCTCATCACACAAACCCACAGAAGCTTTTTAAAAAGAGAGTTGGGAAACTTCCTCTGCGATTTGGTCGCCTGTTTAGAGAATGTTTGCTTTACTTTTACCAGCAGGCTGTACAGGAAGCTTCCACCTCTCTTTATGTGTGGCTGCTTCATATGAGAATCTACATGGACTCCAAATATGTGGGTAAAGCTTTATTTATATTTGATGAAAATGAGCGGAGGTAGCCAGAACCTGAGACCCCACCTCAGAGCGAGACACATGGTTTACTCGCCCGATTTGTGACTCCGTCTTGTCACGTCGACGGGTGAGCGAGGCAACGAGAGGAAGCACACGATCACCTGACGCTGGGTCAGCCGACGCCACAGGAGAACGGCGAGGAGATCCAGAGAGCAAAGCCGGGGCTGCTGGGTGGCATGTGTCTCTGTTACGGTGTTTGTGAAGGTGGCAGCTCTCTCCCTGTGCGTCTTATTAACCCATTTGTTCATCTGATCCATCCACAGATTAGATGTTCTGTCGGGGTGTCAGCTTGACGCGCTGCGATGCCCCTCCTCCTCCTCCTCCTCCTCCTCCTCCTCCTCCTCCTCCCCTCCTCCTCCTCCTCTTCCTCCGTCTTGTTATTCTGTGTGTTTAAGCTTTGTGAGAATCATCCAGTGTTTCACCCAAATAAAAAAAAGCCAAGGTTTAAAAAAAAAATCATTGTTTTTTCACCTTAACTCCTCTAACGTCACCTTGGTGGCTTCTCTTTTTTTCATTAAATCCAGAGCAGCATTGTTTCCTTCCCACACATCACTTCATAACCTTGAGCAGCGAGTGAGAAATAAGAGACTCCTACCACTTAAATTCAAAAGAGGGATGTTTCAATAGCACTGGCGGGGGAGCAGAGAAAAGAGGTGGCCCTCGTGTATCCATGGTTACCTTGGCTTTATTGCTGTTTGTCTTGGGCAGCAGATGCAATAAAAGTGTTGGGAGAGGAATGACTGGGCAAGGGGGGTAATTGCTGAAGAAAGCGGCGCACTCAGGTAATGAGGGGCATCAGGAGGAGGGAGCTGACCCAAAAAGCCCTCCGCTACCGTTCACAGCTATCTGGAAGACGAGTTCCTCCATAAAAGATGGTGCATGCACGTCTTATTTTTAGATTGCAATTAACGTCAGTAGCTCAGGATATGTTGATGAGGAAAGTATTTCTTGTAGCATAATAGACTGAAGGGAGGTGAAATACAGCAAATCAATCATATGGCTTATTAATCGTGCTGTACGGTGTGATAGGATTGTTCAGAAGTGTTGGAGGAACATCGCAGTCAGTCTCAGCTCTTGACTTAGCCTCTGGATTCTCCACATCTCCATCAAGCATTTGTGGGATGTGAGAAGTCATGTCCAAACCTTCTGAGGCTTAGACTTTATTTGTACACCGTTTCCAGTGAAAACATAATGTGGACTGAAACAAGCAGATGGTTTAAACGTTGAGTGTCTGGAATTGAAATGGATACGAAAAGCTGGTTTCACCTTCCGCCTGCCGTGTCGTTCCCTCATAATCTCATCTCTGCTGCGGCCCGAGTGTGAAATGAAATAAAGACAGGAGTGCATTCACACCTCCGCCGTCCCGACAGAGGCAGGCGGGAGGAAGAGGGAGTGCGCGTTATCTCCCGCGGCGCGGCGGCCTCAGACGGACGGCCCACCGGGAACCACAATCGCAGCCAATCCACAACAACACACACGAATCAGCACGCAGGCCTCGGCCGGGAAGGACCCGACGCTCAGGTGTTGTTTGCCGCCTAAATGACACAGTTTAGGAGACAATTGGAGAAAATGGAGCTGAGAGAAATGGTGGCAGGAGGAGGGATCAAAAGGGTTCTGCAAATCTCCTCTATATTTTCTGGAAGGCCACAAATTGCAGACAAACCACCAGGGCGCCCGCCTCCTTCTACACCAGCACAAACAGCCGTATATATGCAGCGATCGTCTCCAGCTAGGCGTAAATATGAGGTTAAAGTTGTGAAGTGTGGGCTCTGAGCTGCACGAGGCTCGGGTTTTGTCAGGATGTCACTCCGGCGCCTGCATGTCATTGACATTTCCAGTTTACTGAAACAACAGATGAAAGGTGGCCGGCGCCAACGGGGAATACGGAAATAAAAAGGAGCGGAGCAAAAAAAGGAAAAACTGTGAAAAGTCACCGCTGATTGAAAGATAGAGAGGTTTACTCAATTAACACGCAGGTGCATAAATAACCTCGTCCGTCACCACCGAGCCGCGCCTCGTCATTGTTTCGGCGCTGGCTCATCACGGAGAGTGTCGCCTTTAAGGGGGACACCCATGGGAGCGTCGGGACAAAGCGCCATGATGAGCCGCTGCTCATCACTCAGGATCAAACCCCCCGGGGGACATTACGTCCTCGCGTCACACCGGAGGATCAGCGAAATCTGGTTTCTGAGTTGGATAGTTGGTTTGTGTCATGATTTTTCAGAGCCTCAACCTTTTGAAGGCAGTCGGCATCAAACCGTGAGATCCGTAGAGAAGGAAAGAAAACCACGTCTCATCATTTTATCTGCTACTTTACATACTAGAAGCAGCTGACGTCCTAAACTTCAGCAAATACGTTTTCTAATAAAGTCTTCCTCAAGTTAAACTTTAACAATGATAAGCAATTAATATTATGTTCTTAGCCTGATTTTAAAATCCAGTGTGTCTGTTGTTGGTAGTTTTGACTGGCTTTTGACTTAGAAAGTATCCGTTAACATTCATGAGGCTTGTTGACCTGCGTTGCGGAGTTTCTTCAGGATATTTATCTGTTTGGAAAAACAGTCCAAGACAGTGCAAATTAACCATCAATACCTGTAGATCATCAAAATCCAGAACGCAATTATAAAAAGACCAGACTGCTGTGAGTGCTCCTAGAGAGGGACGCATCCTGTCATGTATTTTTAATCTGGCTTATTGTTCTGCTTCCATTCACGAGTTTTCTATTGGTTTCCATTAAAGGTGGAACAGAGCCAAATACAGATCTACAGTTCCAGGACTCATTCTGAATCGATCTCAGCACTCTAAAGCGAAGGTCTGCGAGCTGCTGAATTCTTACCAGATGGTGAAAATATACATTTACTATTATCAGCATGCTCAGTGTCATAATTCATTCATTGCGTAGTTCACTTTGCCAGCAAAATAAATTATTAAGAACCTCACAGCAGATTCATTTTCTTAAGAATACACAAAAGTTCTTTAGGGGTTGCAGTCTTGTTGAATTTGTTTGGCTGTGAATCAATACAGCTCATCCAGACGTTTTGATAGCAGTCAGTCATCTCTTACACTGATGACCCACCGAGAAACGGCTCAGAACTCATCTATGGATCCTGACAGTCAAGACTTCCATCCATCCATTCCTCCACTAAACCAGATCTATCAAAGTTACATGGATGGATGGGGGGGAAGAATGCAGCTGGCTTCTCAATAAATAATTGGTGAACTTCCTTTAAAAAAAACAGCTGTAAAAAGTGAATTACTGCAGTCAGTTTATTGACCTTCCAGTGTTGATCTGGGATTTGGACAGCTGACATTGAACAAAAGCATAAACACTGCGCCAGTCATCCAAAAAGTAGATAAATAAATGCGATATCAAACACTCCAACTGATTATTCTCATTTGAAAACATCTGTGGAGAAAGTAATTACTTGTGTGCTGCTGCTGCTGTTGCGGCTCCAGATCTTTCATGTTCCCGTGCGAGCCGCACCTCGCAGCTCTTATCGAGGCTAACGTCTGTCATCTCTCAGTTTGAAGGAGGGCTCGACAAATTGGAGTTGAGAAGTCTGGGTCCAATTATTGCACAGAGTCTGAGCAGGTGCCATTACCAGTGACTGCATTGATCACTCCAGTTCTCTTGCAGATATCAAATCAGACAAACACGGGCATCCCCGGCATACCAATGAGGCGGTGAAATGTGTCGGTGCATCAAAATGTTTGAATCCAGAGGATGCGCCCAAACCACTTGAGTCAATCCAAATAGGCTTTTGTCATTGATTGACCCAGGAGGGAAAAAAATGGAGATTTTACTTTCAAATGGAATTGAGGGGAGAGAGTGAAAGACACAAGACGCAAAACCTCTCTTGATTCATTAAAAAGTCTCTGACACCAGAGACGAGGGGGAATAGGATTAATGTGCGCTCTCAGTGCACGTGAGCGGGCCGCAGCTGAGTGATTCTCTCCGGGTCTCGGAGGTGTAATTAGCGGCGGCGTGGCCCGTCGCCGCCGCTCCTTCCCGGGACTCGGCTGGCTGTGGCATCGGAGTCATGGAGGCCAGATCCATGGAAGTGTTCTGACTAAATGAAACGCGAGACGATAATAAATGTAGTAATAAAGGTATCACAATAACTTTTAAAACCAAAATGAGGCAAACGGTGATGAGACGTGACGTATGTCCAGCTGCACTGTCAGTGTTTTAGACCGCCACTTCTGTTTCTCTCAGATCATGAAATAAAGAAAGTATTGGATAGAGTTCCTCCAGTTGTGAAGTGGAGGAAAAAGTTAAATCTTCCCTGTGATCAGGATGATGGGTCGGTAGGGGATGTGGGGACCATCATTCCTTCAGTTAATCACACTCTGTTAAAAAGGCTTTGATTAAAATGTTCACATTCAAGAACGGCCACAATTCTCCTCCGATCTTCCTCTCTCCTCTCTCTCGTTCTCATTTTCCCTCTGTCCTGTCTTTTCCTCGTCTTGTGTGACGTTACAGCCTTGACCTGCCGCCGTCCGCCGCTCCACTCATCTCTCTGCACTTTTCCTCTGCTCCTCATTCTTTTTCTGCCTCCTGCCATCGATCCTCTGCAACAAGGAGCATGAAGCCTATCAATATTTCCAGCTGAAGAGTGAAATCAATCGACGACGCCCCTCCACGAGTGGTTAAAACCCGGAGCCCACTGGCCTATTATTAAAAAGTCAGTAGCTGGCGCTCACTCGCCCGTCTCCTCATGTTCTGCCTGAGCCCTCGCTCGCTAATGGCTGGCCCGTGACCCACCTGCACAACCCGATCGATGCGCCGCCTGACACGCTCAAAGAGACCATCTACAAGTGGAGGAGGAGCGGCGGACGGCGGCGAGCGGGGCTGCAGACGCTCTGCTTTCTGTAGATTAAGCTTCTTTCTGACAGCAGGGCTCAACTCATACGTTTATGCTGCAAATTGGGGAGAAAAAAAAAATCCTGAAAGAGTTTTAACTTCTTCAGATGCCTGAGTAAACGGATTGCTGGCCCAACAGTGAAGGATGGCGCCGCGTTGCCCTCCTCCGTCTTCAGCCAGTCCGTCCTCCACGCCTTAGGTTATTTACAAAATTGGTTTAAGTTTTTGTCGACACAGTGGTTTGTCTGAGGCTGGCAATTTCTCCCACTTCCAGCTGCACGGTGCCAGCATTTCCTCCTCCTGCTCCAGGCTGTGTTCTCAACCGCTTCCACCTCCGAATCAGAAGTTCCTCGAGTCGCAGCGTGGAGGTGGCAAAAGTTGGCTGAAGCCACAGAAGAAGGCAGGAAAGACACAGAACCAGCCTGTGAGTCCTCTCTGCTCCATGCCATGAAGGTTATTTCACACTTAACATAATGCTGCTGTTATTCACGGACTGGAGCTTCCCAAGCGGACAGCCGGCGTTGGAGTTTGTGCTCCTGCTTATCAAAGACATCAGAAAAGTTCATGAATGGACAAGAGTTGGCAGCTCGATGTAAGACACATTGTGGAGACGGGAGTGTGTGGTCTCACTCCGTTACCGCTGTGTGTGAACATCAGGCCTCATTAGAAAACGTGTGAGACCTTCCTGAGCCCCCGCCCCTCCAGACAGATGGCCCACTCCTCCATTAGAATGCTGTTTAGCTAATTATCAGGGCGGCATCCATGTCGACACCTCACCATTATTGCCAAACCCCGCCTCCCAGTGTTTTACGGCGTGCGGTTGCCTGCAGGGGGAAAGGCCAGAGCCGCCGCTGCCAGAATCGACGGGACGCCGCGCTGAGCTGCAGCCTCACCGGAGCGCTGAGAGGAACCCGGGAGGAATGACGATCAGCGCAGGAGGCAGCGGGACGCCGGCCATCTGGGTGACCTTCTCTGCACGCCCGTCAATACACACACAGGAAGTTCACCACAGCAGGCCAGCGCTTCACTGCGGCGTGTGGAGTGTGTGTTTCCCTGTTAGTGAGTCACTGCAGTGTCCAGGCTGTCCTCGCACTGACGACGCTTTACATAATCCTCTTCCTCGCTTCTGAAACACGCCCGATTTCAAGAGGAGCTCCGCTCAGCTTCCCTAAAGTAACAGTGGCGCCAAACAGGCCCCTCCCCCAGCGTTGCCTTTAACACACTGCACCTTTAACTCGGCCGACATTAAATGAACAGGCATTTAGTGACGGACAGGGAAACGTATCCCCTCCGCTGTGCAAAGGGCATTTGAAAAATATCAATATGCGGCGGCGGTCCATCATTACAACGGAAAAAGAAGAATAATTGGTGCAAATGCTGCGCATGTCAGCGGCACAGCGTGAGAAGTGGGGAACGATCTATGAGTTTTCTTCATGGTTCCTGCTGAGGAGAAGCCGCAGCACTGAGGCCATATAAATACCTCTGGATAAACACACGGCGAGGCGGCGGAATAATGGAGCGAAAAAAAGAAGTGGCCTCCTGTCAAAATGACATGTCGCATCCAGAAAAACAGACAGCTGACATTTCACACCGCAGTCAACAATCAAGTCATTGTTCATTAGCAGCAGCAGGCTGAAGAGAGGAGGAAAAACACTGTCTGCATAATGGACCTCTCTCACACACACACACACACACACACACACACACACACAAAAGGTCTGTGGTCTCTGAGGACTGCCCCAGATCGGGGATCCCCCCACCCCCCTGGCCCCCATTCCTCCAGGCAGCATCATGTGCAGCCATCCACATCCAGACCGGAAGCCAGGCCCGTCCCGGGTCCAGACGGCCCCGCGTCCCCTAATGAAGGTGGCATTTAGCTGATATTTACATGCCACGCATGACGCCGAATTAGCATGCCCAACGCTAAGCTCCAGATTAAACAAAGCTGAGCAATTACACATCATCTATCATGCAAAGATTTAGTACTGGTGACCCGTGGAGCTTCCCCCAGACATCCACTTAGTCCTGCTTCCAGCCGCCCTTCATTAAAATGTTACAGGCACGAGTTATTTACACGGCAGTGAAGTGAAACCGCGTCTCCGGGGGAGAAATTCTCAATCCCGCTCGTCCGCTCAGGTTGAAATTGCTTTGCTGACAAGAGGCAAAATATCAATCAGAAGTAATTTCTTTTCACTGGCTGGCCTGTCAGAGCCGCGGTTTGGCGCTGACCCTCTGTCATAATACGTTTGTTTACCATTTACATCTCTCACTACACCAACCCCGAACCGCCGGAAGACGAGCGCGAGGAGAATACGAAGCGTTTGTTTGTTTGTGTGGCTGGATGTCTCTCTGCGTCGCACCGCCTGAAAGAAATGATTTCACTTCAGCGTGAGCAGGGCTGCGCACAAAGAAGGTAAATCATCACAGCGAGCCGAGCCGAGCCGCCGGCGGGCGTACGAGGGACACTCAGACTTCTTTACGTTCACCAGTAACGGACATGTGACCTGACGGACCGGTGACAGGAGTGCAGACATCAGCAAGTGAGCCTCCAGAAGGGCTTCTGAGGACCAGTCCAGAGCGAGTCGAGGCCTTCCTGATGGCTCCAGGAGACTGGAAGACACGCCGGTACAGAAAAATATGGCTGCTAACTCGTGATCCAACCGCAGAGTCCCATCACTCAGCGCGCTTTCAGTTTGTTCACAGCGAACCTGAAATAGAAATGTCACGCCATTAATTGTCAGTGTCAGCGCTATTTCGCGATTTCTCCACCTGGGCCCCACAAGTCAAGGCTGCGTTAATTGATTTTCAGCGGGTCACCGGGAAAGCCACGCTCAGGGCCAGATGTGGGGTGTGGGTGACATAATTGACATTTGGAGTTCGAAGTCAAGCGGTGGAGACGGCCTGTTAGTCAGCGGGGAAAGTTAATTTAGATGGCCAAACGGCGTGGCATTACAACAGGTGCGGTGAATGAGTGAACGGGGCGCCGCGCTGCCTCTCTTTGGGAGAATGCCTTTATCAATTACAAAACCCAGACCGGGAAACGACTCGAGCAGAACGAGGTTCCCTCCTCCGGCTTTTCATTTTTCCTGTTGAGCCGTCCTCCTTTCTTTGCAGTGCACCTGTGTCCACTGTCACTTGTTTGTCTCTTCTCCATAGGATCCCTCAGGTGTGTGTGTGTGTGTGTGTGTGTGTGTGTGTGTGTGTGTGTGTGTCACACTTCCCATGGTGTCTGGGAGCGGAGGGCCCATCTGTGGACGTCCTCCTGAGCCTCTTGAGAGGTCCACAAAGGCTTCTAATTATCCCTGACCTTCTGGCTCTCCCTCGCTGTGCCTCCCACTCCGGGCCGACGGCTCTCTCAGGTCCGCTCGCTCTTCCTCGCTCTTCCTCGCTCCTTCCTCGCTCCTTCCTCGCTCCCCTTGCCCCCTCGCACGTTCAAATAACCCCAGCCGCTAATTGCTGCCGTTTCAGAGACAAAGGCGGCGTTTGGCGCGAGGCAGTCCCGAAGGTCAGTCAAGGAGAAAGGCTGCGGCGGCACCTGCGTGTCTGTCGAGGCCGGCGGGTGTTTGTGCGGCGGCGGCGCTTTGACAGCAGCGACTCTTTGTTTCAAGGTGCTCCCTCCGAGCTGGAAATGAACGCTTCCAACGTGGTCATTAGCGGCCAGCAAGTCTCCGGAAAGCGGCGAGGACGTGGGTCTTGACGGGACCGCTTCTCGCCGCTGACAGCCGATCACATTCAGGCTCCGTCGGGTGTGTGTTGTTTTGCATTCATTGTGCGATCAGAATGGCTCCTTGGATTTAATTAGATCGGGCATTCTGTGCACAATACAGGCGAAAAGACTTTAGCTGCTCTGATACATGCTGCATTATGCTCTCAGAAATGTTTTCTCAATATTGAGAAATAAAGCTGGAGAACCGTTAAACAGGAAGCAGCAGAGTTCATGTCAAGTTCCACCTTAGGTTCCACCTTGTGTTTCCGGCAGCTCTGAGCATAAACTGAGCTCCGGAACGGGAAGACAGTCGTGTGTTTCACTTTAGAACAGACGCCTTGGCTTCAAGGACTCACAAACTGAGGCTATTGTATTAATCGAAGAAATTATGTTGATTTAGCGCGTTGAATCTGGGAGATATGTAAGGCTCATGTGAAACCAGATTCTATTTATGGACTGTGATAAACCAGACAAAATGATATATTTTAGAGCTAATAGTTATGGTTAAAGCTCTGCCATAATGATGTTCATCAGGTCATTTTTAACCATGGATGTTTTGTAATTATCAGTTTGACCCAGATGAGAGCAGGAACAATAACATGAACTGACCGCCGTCCCCCGAGACGTGACGTTAGTCCTGCTCTTCAGACAGAATCCAGTCAGTAACGCACACTGTTCTACTCACCTCAAATAGCAGCGCTGTGAAGGTGAAAATGAGTGTTACTAGTTGTTGTGACTCTTTGTGTGTTTCGTAATGTCGCCACAGTCTTGAACAGCTCTAATAAACATTTAGATTTTCTGTTAAAGAACAATTAATGGACGTTTTTTTGGTAAATAACAAGTTGAAAATGAAAAAGAACCAAATGAGTGTGAGCTACACAGGTGCAGGAGCCGAACGTGAACCATTTGGTTCAGTTACTGTTGCGTTCATTGTCCTGCTGTATTTAATTGTTAAACAAAGTTCAAGAGGTGTTTTGTGGTGAAAGTGAGCCAACATTGCGGCGGCGCTGACAGCTCATGATGTATGAGCGGAGGACAAGGTGAACTCCATTTGTTTCTGCGCGCCGGCTCTCGGAGCGGTCTCGTTCGGTTTCTGGTCATGGCTGAATGAAGAAAGTGAACATGGGCGGTAATTAAGGCGGCGGCTTATTGAATTTCACACTTTTCAAATTTAGATTTATCGCCCGGTAGAAGGTGGCCTTGCCGCCTGCCTTTCCTCATTGCGAGCACGTTGAACCAACAAACAGTGATTAGCACGTGGAATAACTCTTCTAATTAGCCTTGAAGCACGTACTCAGAAATGAGCCGGGATGAACGGCTTCAGAGCTCCACCAAACACGCAACTTTTCCATCTGAGCATGCTTTTTTCCTCTCCAAAGAAAACCACCTTTTTATCCACAGGAGAAAAACGTCCAGTCAGTAGGCCGACCACCGGCATCGCCATGGAGACTGTAATTATGTACATCCTGACGTGAGGGGTGGAGTTAGACATGGACAGAAGAGGGGGTGACGCGGTAAAGCATGTCCGTGGATATCAGAGCTGGAGCCCTGCAGTAAATAATGACTCCGCCGCCGCACTCCGGCTCCCGCTGAAACCTCGCCGCTCTCTCGGAGAGAGTTGCCAGGGAAACAGTGAATGAAATAAATCTACAGTTTGGTGTCAGAAGGTTGAGGGAGACTCGTGGAGGTAAGACAGAGACCTGGGCCCACGAGTTTACACTGCTAACATTCAAATGATAATAATTGGCGAGTACAGAACGGTGAAGGATGGAAACGTAGCTGTGAGACATCCTTCAGGCGAAAAGAAAGGAGCGAGCGTGGTTTCATCTCCAGCACAGCAAGTCTGAAAAAAAAAAGAAAAAAAATCAACTCCTGAGTGACTTTACCTTGAAGTCCTACCTTGAGAACAGCTTTTTCTATCAACAGAGACAAGCCACTGAGTCTGGCTGAGGAGTTTGGGCGAACTTTTCTACATTATAAGCAGGAACAACGAGGACTGAGCCGGTAGCACTTTTTTAAAGGACGCGACGACGAGCACAAGAGCTAACCTCGAGACTGAGTACTGATATTAGTACTTACTAAATGCCAACAAGCCAAATTAATACTACATATGCAACATGTGAAGGCTATACGTTGAACCGCTCCAATCATTAGCGTGTAGCATCACTGGTGTGTTAGCCCTGAAACTCCTTAGCATGTAGCATGTAGCATGTAGCAGAGCTCAGAGCAGTTAAACTGCTGAGCGACTCGTTCTCGCTCCGCTGCTCCAGACGTCTCTGCAGGATAAGTTTCTGGTTATTTCTCCTCTTCATATCTTAGCAGGACACAGTTTATACATCGCCCGTCCTCTCGTCGTACACCTGCCAGGTTGTATCAGGGAGCTTTGACGAGGAGGGGAACTCCTGGCAGTCCCAGACCCGGGCCCTGGTCCTGGTATCAGTACCGGTTAGCATTTCCATTGTGTTCAGTCGGTGTGTCTGTCAACCATCCAGCTAGTTTTATTTTGTGGCGGCGTTGTGTATTGACAACTTGAAAGCTGTTGCCCCCATGTCCTTAATCCTCCCTGCCAGCATTAATTAAGTATCCCTCCCCTCTTCTAATTAACAGAGCATTACCAGAACAACAAAATAAATCAGCACTCTGCATACATCCAAGTGATAATGTATTCCAAAGTACTTATCAGGCAACACTATTCTCTCTCTCCTCCTCTTGTGTAATTAGACATTGATCAAAGTATTACTTGATTTGATAAGATGCTGAGGGAAAAAAAGAAGAAGAATTACTGTATAAATTAAAACCGGTCTCGGCTGCATTCCATCAATAGGAAGAAAGAGTTCTTCAGAAGTCTAATTTTAGGCCATGGAAAAGTGAATGAAGGATGAACCTTTCAGGACTTAGTTTTGGTGTGTTTTTGTGGCCTCTGGTGTTACGTCAAAGTATTTTGGAGTCTGTCACAAAGTATTTTCTGCAGGCAGACTCTCGGGTTTTCATGAATGGCTATTTGTGGCAGGCGGCTCCCCGGTGATCAAAGGCAGAGGCAGTGATAGTTCTGCTGGATCGCATTTGTAATTTGAGTGTGTGCGTAGGCGGTCCTCGCACAAACACGGCGAAGTCGCTCCTTTTCAAAGCCTCCCGTGGGTTTTCGAGCCTTTAGCGGAGCCGTGCGGCAGAAGTGTCGCTCTCTCGCCGCCGCTCCTCGCCGGTTGACCCGCTGCGTCTGCCACATCCTCGCCCTCGTAATGAGAGGGTCTTTGTGTTCGGCATATGCTCTGCACACCTACGTGTACGTTTGTTCTGCGCGCGCCGACGCCGAAGCCGTGCTTCCCCCAATTACCCGCGCACAACTCGCCAGCAAATTCCCAAATTCATCTATAATGGATCAAGGGATGTTCCTGCTGCTGGTATTGGATCACCTCAGTGAGCAGGCCTCAAACAGGCCGGCGCGTCCTGGCACCGGGCCCAGCCAGGCACCAGCACATGGGGGTGTGTGCGTGTGTGTGTGTGTGTGTGTGTGTGTGTGCGTGAGCTGCTCAAATATTGATCGGCGGAGCTTTCTTTGAGCTGGTTAGTCTCAGTCAGGCGGGTTGCCCGCGGGAATCAGTGGTGGGTGAAAAAAAAAAATAACGCTGCACAACAAAGAGAGCGAGCCGGCGGCCTCGTCCACGCCTCCTCCATCACAGAGACGGAGTGATGGAGACGGAGAGAGCAGAGCATCACCCCTGTATTGACGTTCTGCTCAGCGCTGCAGGACGAGGCGTCCCGGAGGACGCCGGGCGGAGGGCTGATCAGTCAGGGTCAGGAGGCCTCACAGCAGCTTCTGTCAGACCTCTGGTGCTGTCACGTAGAATATCAATGATGGATTAAACTTGGCACGATAATCAAATAAAAGCACATGGAAGAGGAGCTGAAATAACAGATTCAAAGAGGAAAATGTGGTCATTGCTCAAGCTTTACACAACTTGCTACCTCACTGGTGGCGTAAATACTGAAAATACACATTAATTTTTGCTTTTTATTGGATCTGAAAAGTTCTGAGTTTGATCTTTTCATTCATTCACCTTGATGTTTTCCATTCTGTTCTCGCCTGGTTGGATTTCTCCCCCCATTCAGGCTGCCAAACACACACATTTGGGACACCTTTAGGTATGAAATGGTGAAATGTGCATCATTTGGTTAGCTTTACACCCTGTAACATTCCTATTTCACCCAGACAAAATATTTAATGGTGTTTATTTACTCTGACTTTAGTTAAGTTTAGAAATGCGCTTCACCAACAGAGTTGATTTTGTTCATTTCAGCTAAATACTGTTACATAAAGAAAGAAATGTAAAAACATTTCTGAAAGTTTCCAGTTCTATGGCATTAACAGGACATAAAGAGACTGTCAGAGGAGACTAATGGTCTTTAATCTCACAATAAGGGTCCAGATCTTTCCCGTAATGTCACCACAGGATGCAGAAAGCTCCAAAGCCACAAAGTCAATCATAAATATAATACATTCATGTAAACGATGTTGGAGAGCATCTTACTTTGTAACTGTTTCCTCTCAGTTTATTCCAGCTGACAGCAGTTTTCTGTCCTTTTAGCTCTCCGAGAACATTTCTTTCTGTCTGACAAAGACATCCATACTTCCCTCTGTCCTAAACTTAACCAGGTTTTCAGGATCCAGACCTGAAAACCTGAGTGGAGTTGAATCTGTTTAACCGACAGGTGCAGCTCAATCCGGAGAAATCGGCTCTCGGTGCTGAAGAGCTCAGAGCAGATAAAAGCTGTCAGACATGAAAGGTGAGCCGCGCTCAATGGAGCTGAATATTCCACGTATAATTCTCTGGCAGAGCATCTCACCTGGCCAAGTCCGTAATTAAGCTGAACTTTTTAATGAGCTTTAACTTTGACTTCACCTGGGCGGACGGTCCAGCTGCCAGAGCCAATCTGCCTGACCGCCGTCCAGCCTCAGATCCCGTCTGGACCGCTGCCACGCAGCATCAGGTGCGTGGTCCGCCTTTCCACTCATCCCTTGCCCAACTTGGATTTCCATCCCGGTGACCGCGGGCGAGCGAGCGGCGGCGGCTGGCCGAACACGGCCCCCGTCACGGGGTCCCCTCACCCCGCTGGCACGGGGCCCCGCCCGGCCATCTGCCGCCGCTCCGGCAGATGCCAGTCAGCCCTCACGCCCGCCCGGCGCCCACGCGCCCGGGAGACACGGCGCCTCCGGCGGGATCTTCAGGAGCGGCGCTCGCACCTTCCCCCGGCGGCCCCGTGCCAGCGGCGAGCGGCCCGCGGTCCAGCACGGGGCCCGGGGGGCGTCGGGGAGCCAGCACGCCGTCGCTCACAATCAGCTCGCCAAACGGATCAGGAGGGGGAATCCTCCAACAAACGGGAAGATTGAAAATAACTGACTGACACATTCCGTCTGAGAGGGAACAGGAGCGGCGGGGCGACGAGCCGACAGCCGCTGTGTCTCCTCTGTTTAGAGGAGAGCGGGGGGGGGGGACGGCGGCGGAGACGAGCTCATGCGAAACCCTCATCAGTCATTTCTCTGTCAATCAATGTTGAGCTGAAAGAAATCTCCCAGTCGAAGGAGCCCGGAGCAGCAGATGAAGGCCCGATTTGACTGATGGCGCTCCAGCGGACATTAGCACTTCAGCCGCTTTGCAGCGAGGCTCATCAATACGCCCGCCTCCTTATGGACAGCCAGTACTTTTCTCCAGCCCTAATTCTTTCTGTCTCTCATTCCATTAACTCAGATGTCGGCCCAGTTGAGCAGATGTTATTTGCTTGTTTGCGTGCTGACACTCCTGTGACATGAGTGATATATCAGAAAGGACATAATCTCTGCCCATCCTGAATCACTTCACCACTGAAGGTCTGACATGACTTTCCTTTCGATCCACAACGCCGTTTCTCACAGACTCAAAAGTACAAGTGAAAAACTAAATCATGAGTTTTCACTGAAAACAGCTCCAGACTTTGGATGTTATCATCATTAAGCTGTACAGTTACATTAACAGTAACATCTAAGGCCCCATTTTCAAGAGAAAATGCAAAACCTTTGTTGCATTTTGGATCATCCATCTACACAAGGCTGGGGAGTAACAGATTACTTCTAACGGCGTTACAAAATTAGTATACCAAAAAATGTAACTGTAATCGTTGGAGTACTTAAAAGATGTGTAATTTCACAACAGGCATATCTGATAAAAGCTATATTACTTTTGAAAATCAGACGGAATATACCAGAATAACAACAGACATCCACACCTTCACAGACACTGAGACACACCACCATAGACATAGAAACAGTAGACAGCATAGATATATAGATAACAACGGAGGCCACGTCACCCGCTCTGCTGTTGTATTTTCAACAGGGAATGGAGCAATGGGTTTACTACCTGCTGCTGGAGTCACGGCTGCTCCCAGTCACAGAAGAACAAAAATAATCTGGCACGTTACTTATTTGATTCAGCAATTACAGTAAATCACAGATTACATTTTTTGACAGGTAACTTGTAATTGTACCGGATTATATTTTCAAGTAAACCCTCCCAACCCTGCATTTACACAACAACTCAGAACCACTGGAAATGCAACTTTCTGAAAATACCTACAAGATTAAACTATTCTAAAATACTCTAAATACTTCTAAATGCTGCTAATGCACATGTGCTGTGTTCTCTGCACATGCTCAGTAGAGGGATGATCAGAACAGTGTTGTCCTCCACAGTGCTATGATTCCCAGTCCAGATTCTCCTGTCCTGGTAATGGTCCCAGTCCAGACCAGGCCAGCTGACCGCTGTACTGGACTTGTAGATGTGCCATCCCTTGATGATTTTCACTCCTCTGTGATTTGAGTAACCTGCACAGATATCTGCTTGTGTTCCACTCATTATAAAATAGCTATCTTCCACTATGTAAAACCCCAAAATGTATCTTTTGTGGGTTTTTTGGGGTGTTTTTGACTGACGAGAGCAGTTCTCCAGACCGCGATCACCTCTGAAGCTACATGAAGATGTTTGATGGTAATTTCCTTGGGGTTTATGTTTTACCCTGCTGAAATGAAGGACTTTAAGCACTGCGCAGTCTTGTTGATTATTGCAATCACTCGATCAAGCGCAAATTGAGGGACTGATTGTTACATTTCAATGTCACCGTATGGAAATGTTTTTAAATTTGACTCACATCTGCTCTCTGCTGAAAAAACTGATTGGATCTTCAGGACTAAAGGTCAAAGTCACTGTTGTGTGTACAATTTATGAACAGCTTCCTAACATACCAAATAATTAGCAGAATACATTATGGCGATGAAACACAGTTTGATGTCAAAGCCTATTTAAGCTTTTTATCACTTTATCCAGTTCAGGTTTATTTCGGACTGTAAATTGAAGACGTGATGCTGGAACCACTTATCCATGACAGCTGCTCCAGTCAGAGAGTCAAGATGGACACCAAGAACGTCTTTTCTCCTTTTTCTAATAATGTTGAAGGGCTGACTACATCAACAAATGAATGAATGAATGAATGAACGATTGAATGGTTGGGTAACTGAATGATCGAATGGAGTGATTGAATGGTTTTTGTAACAGAATATGAACATAAAAGATACAGAAATAATCAGTAACGATAAACAATCCCATACAACAGGATTAAAGCATCACCACCACCACATGGTGCTAAGGCATTCAAAGACTGAACAGATTGGCCTTGCTAGCATCCCACATACACACAGCATAGCACGGCTAGCCGATTAGCATTAGCTTCATCCATGAGAAAACTGAATGTACACACAAAATGTCCCACTTCAAACACACACAGCGGCTAACGCACGCTACTAAAGGTACACAACATTCGTCTGTCATGAATATTAGCAGCTTTATGAACTTATTCAACTGGCTCTCTTCATGACCGCGTTCTCTGTGTTCCAAACGATCCGCAGTCGCACAGGAGACAAGCTCCGCCCACACGGCCGTCTTGCTAGGACCCCATAGCCGTCCAACAGAATGCCAGACTAAAATAACCAAGGCATCAAGCACAAAAGTGACAGGGAATTTGTAGCAAGGTCCATGGCGTTGGATCAAATTCCAGCTAAAATAAGGGCAGAGGAAGGTGAGGCAAATGCAAACAGACTGACAGACTCTGGCATTAACACAGATTTTAGCAATATCAAGGAATATACAGAAAGGCCCTGACCCCAAACGATGAACTTCACCACTGTGAAGAAAACATTGGCCCAATCCCAATTCTCTGCTTAATCCTCACTCCTCAACCTTGAATCCTCAATCTCAAATGAAGTGCCTCCTAAAAAACAAGTGTTAAGGAATGTAACGTCACTTGGAAATGGGACAACCCTTAAAGACAGTTATGTCCTTGGACCACAGGGGCAGCACTGTGCAAGAGGGTAGGAGAAAGCCAGAAGTGCAGCGTTTCCTGCAGGAAAAAAAGGTGGCCAGGGGGGAGCGCGCAGGGGGGAGCAGTTTTTGGACCGTCGGGGGGGGTGCTAGCGGCTAGCGCGACGCTTCTTTGGACTGTCTGAAGGAGAGAGAGAGCGCACAGGCGTGGGAGGCGGGGGGAGGGGCTGGAAGTGAAGAGCAGCAGTATCAATTTCGGTCAATGATCCATAACAACTCCCTTTACAACTGTAAGTAATGCGCCCTGCATTAGAAATGTTTAACATTTTGCATGTGTGACCTTGTTAATAAATGTATTCAAATGAATTTTCTTGATTTCTTTCTAATAGCCTTTGTAAATATTATCTGTGATAGAAACTTAATACACTTACTCCCAAAGTAATATACAAATTTTTTATTAATAAAATAACACCAAAACGAATTATTTAACAAGCATTCTGGGTTATCCTGACCTCCAAGGTAGGTCTCGTAGAATCTCAAATTAAGGGAGATAACGCTCCTTCGTCTCGCTCCTTTCCTCAACTTGTTAAGGAATGGGACAACACTTAACTTCACCGGAGCGCGCATTTTGAGGAATGAGGAGTAAGATTGAGGATTAAGCAGAGAATTGGGATTCGCCCATTACCTATGAAATAAGCTCAAGTGTATCGGGTAGAACCGTTCAATTTTATATAGCTCTAAATACAACTGTCTTTTCATCACATCTCTTTCAGGGAAAAAGCAGGAATAACAGGTGAATTTATCTCATAAATATTTATTTAACAACTGGTCAGTGAGTGACAGTGGTGGACCGTGCATTTCACACTAAGGCCTTCAGAACAGATCCGCCTGAACCAATCCACCTCTCAATAACTATTTTGTCTATAAAAAAATCTTATTATGCAGATATGCACATAAAGAGTTGTTGCACAGCAGATAGATACTTGTGCAGCCAGAATAAATGCCTTTGCTGAAGTGCACAAGTCTCCTACTACATCTGTGCACATACAATGAGCATCAACTTAATAAAACAGCAATATTATTTAGGAAAAGAGGAACATTTTACTCACCAAAATCCCGATTATTTGTAAACAAAATCCATCCTCCTTTCCTTCCTCAAAAAGAGTTCAACTGCTCTGTCATATAGATTATCCGTGCGTTTCAGTTCCATAAAGCCAGGGCTGAAAGTCCAGCTGCCCTGTGATGTAAGTTTTATTTCTCTTCAGGTCTTCTTCTTCTTCCTTGGAATAATTGCGGTAGGCGACCAACAACTACTGCCACCTACTGTATCTCTTGGTGAATGTAAATCAGAAGGCCTGGATCTGCTGTTATTGGTGTACGCTAGCTAGAAGGCGCTGAGTCGCCAACTCAAAATCTGATTGGTTGAAGCAGTCTGTTTGACGCTTCACTTTACTTCACTGCGCCATCAGGAACGGACAGTGAAGGCCTCGGGCAGATTTCTTTGACCCTAGCAACAGATGATGCCTGAAATCTGATTGGTTAAATGATTTAATATGAAAAAAAAAAGTCTGGAAGCAGCGCAACCATGGGAAAACTATGAAAGGAACTGGAACATACCGCTTGGAATCACTTATTATTTATTTATGGACAAAATATCATTTACATCAGTCTGTAATTCAGATACTTTTTAGGCCAGCAGAGAAGGCCTTGCAGGCCCTGACGGCCCACCACTGGTGAGTGAAGAAGCTTTACTCATCATGGAGAGACACATTCATTGCTCCTGCTGGGAAAAGGGGGGATTGGCAGACCTGACGGGGGCTGTAACATCCCATCAGCCCCAGAGAGTGTCACCATGAAAAGTTGTGTTTGCTCCATGGAGGCAAGGAGACGCCTGTCCTCTCACCCCCAGATGTGACGAGGCCTTCTGCCTGGAAGAAGAGGCCTGCAGACACAGGGTGATCTGGGTGGCTCAGAATGTCGTCCCTGCATCTACAATCAGGGGAGACTGATGCCAGTTGCTTGGCGGAGGCATGCAAACACCATGACAATCCCGGTTTCTCTATTTAGGTTTCAGAGTCTTTCTGAAAGCCGATCACAGGCGGGTACCACTTGATTTCACTCTGAAGAGCTTCATACCAGATGCCTGCCAAGAAATCCCCTGCCACATCAAAACTCTGAAACAAAGTCATTTGGAGCCGGTTTGTGAGCGCAGTCCGTTTTGGGGGGTTGCGGGGAAGAGGCTGACATAAAGACAGATGTTCGGCCTGTGTAGTTGCTGGGATTGTTTAAGGGGGAAAGCAGGAAGCCCCGGATGATCAATGTGTGTCAGTGAGGCACGAGAAGCCTCAAACAGAAGTTTGTGAGGCTTGTTGGCTCTGGCGTTCTTCAAAGGGGCAAAGTGTGCTCGACGGCACGTTCTCACAAACCGCAGCTGCTCTTATCTGGAACGTTCTAAGAGCTTCCAGAGTCTAATCATTAACTGGTGAACTCTGCATGGTCAGCAATCAGGCATGCACTAAAACTTTGAGGTTCTCTGCCTTCAACTTCTAGATTTTCACAAACAAGCGCAAAAAAAAGTCCCTGAACAGCCCTGCGGAGCGTGCACGAGCACGTGCACTCCCACTGCACCCAGCAGGCGACCCGAAGAGACGGCGGCGTTCCGGCTCCCATTACGATCTCCATCTCCTCTGCTGCTGCAACACGGCCGACTAACCCACTCCTCGGAGATAAAGAGAGGCAACCACACACACACACACACACACACACACACACACACACACACACACACACACACACACACACACACCATACCCTCAGATAAGGGCGAGCGCAGATGAAAGCCCAGAAGAAAATACAGCGGGGGGAAGCATTGTTGTGTTTGATAGCATCAGCACAGAGAGGACAGGACAGATGCGGGAGGACGGCTCAAGAGGAGCCTTCACAGCCAACGCCACCGCCTCGCCACACACACAACGCCTCGTTCATCCACGCCGAATCGACGGAAAACACACCATCCCCTTGTTTGTGTGTTTGTTTTTCCACTGTGAAGGGGAAAGCCTGACAAACTGATTGACCGAGGGAGGGGTAAGAGCCCCGCACGGAGGCTCCCACCGGTCCTTTGAGGGAGAGGAGGAATTACTTTATCTGCCGTGAACAGATCACGACGCACGGCTTGACTCAAAACAAACTCCATTTCCAGTCATGTCAGATAAAGAGAAAGAGCCGCTGCAGGAAGTGAAGCTGTCATATGTCCTGGTGGCAGGACGCTTCCTGTACCCGCATTTAATCACACCAAATCTCTATGTAAGAAAAAGATGGGAAAAAACGGGAGTTTTTGTTGTTAAAAAACTTCATGGATCACACTGGTGGACACATCCTGAGGCCCCACCCCCCCACCCCCCCACGGGTCCTGGACAGTGAAGATCAGTGTTTTCTGCAAGCCGGCCGAGTTGTTATCTCGCCAGATGTGATTTGTGTGTTTGCGTCTGTTGGAACTTATTAAAAGCTGGGAGGGTTTAATTAAAAGTATGCAGCCAAAACTGAGTCCAGATTGCAGGTGTTCCCATAAATAACAGCTGATGTTATTTATGTCTCCTTCCTCACAAGTCCTCCGTCCTCCCACTTTAAAACCACATTGATCAATTACTCCAGAAAATGTCGCCAACGCTCAACAGAACATCTGTAAGCCGTCAGCTTGTTTGTCAGTTTTCCATTTCTCATGCGTGCATCAGAAAGATCAACAAATTGATTAGGGTCAAAGAGAGAATGTAGTGAAGATCATCAGCAGTTACATTACCCAAGATGATCGAATAACTGCTGAGATACCAACGATCCAGTGTGCTGAAATGAGGAAACTGAACATTTTCTTCGGTGGTTTTTCTGCAGGTATTGAAAGCGGCAGACGGAGGAAGAAGCCTTTTCACAGAGTCCTTGCTTGCTGCATGTCCAAGGTGTTTCTGAAGTTACTGCAGATGGAAAATTTCTCTGGCAACAAATTCCTTTCACGTTATGACTTATTAAAGTTTTCACAGATGAAATGAAAACTCCACGAAGTGTTTCATTTTATGTTGCTGTGCTGGGTGTTACCATACACGGAGAGCTATGGAAGAACTGGCGCAGGTCGATCGAGTCATTGATCTGATCCAACACTGGTTCTTTCAGTTCACATCATAATGAGGAGCTTTTAGAAGGTAGAACATGCTAACTTGGTTCAGACAAAACATCTTCAGCTGCCACAATTTCTGAATTCTGTGCTCTGTTTTCTTCACCTCAACCTAACTGAGCCCAGGAGGCCCCGGGCCCCTGGATACACCACCAGGCCAAGAGGGATGGGGCCTAGAGTCCCAGACAACAGGAGCCAGGACCACACCCAGACCCAGGACCACACCCAGACCCAGGACTCCATCCAAATTGTGATGTTGAGAAAGTTAAAATGTTGAAGACTGACTGAACAGCCACACAGCAGAGGCCACATCCTCACCTCAGCTGTCTCCTGTGGTGTTACTGCTCTACTGTGCTTTTACTGTTTTACTGTTTTAGAGTGTTTCTACTGTTTCACTGTGGTCTCACTCTTTCCTGGTTCACTGCTTGTTGAGCTAAAACTCATGTTAAACCAGTCAACTAGAACTGCAGCTCTTTTGGGGAACTGAAGCACAGCCGTAGTGCGGCGCCCAAGGATACTGGAGGAGCTGCTGAGGGAGAGGAAAGAGTCACAAACCGGGTCAGACCAACACTTTCTGCATTTGAACCATGTGGACTAAATGTCTTGAGACGAAGCGTGAGGACGTGCGTCCTGCCTCTCGCCGGGGGTCTTACCTGTTGATGGATGAACGTCTCCGCCTCACACCACTGAACTGCAGCAGTCAGGGTGTGGAGCACCGGGGGCTCTGCTGCTGGGCTCCTCCACCCAAGCAGCTCCTCCTGAGTGTGGTGGGGCTCGGGGAGGACCACTGGCACCGGTCCTGGAGGAGCCGGAGGGTGGAATCCAGCCATCATCTCCTCCACCAGATCCTCAAAGATCCTCTGAGCGGGATCGACTGGCTGGGGGGCGATGGCTGGCAGACAGCTGGATGATGCCGGAGCCATTCCTCCAGACATCATCCAGCTCTGCTGAGCCTCCAGGGTCCAGCCAGGACCAGCTTCTGGAGCCACAGCAGAGACGGGCTCCGGTTGGCGCCGGGCTGAAGAAGTGTAGACTCCTGTCACACAGAGGAAGCACAGGTGAACATCTCGTCTTCTGAGTCCTGAACAGCTCACCACATATTCAATAGATAAGATGCTCTGTATCACAGTCACTGCGACCATGAAGCTGTCTGGATGTGAGCCTGAAGGGAAATGTGACTGACGCCCTGATCTCATCATCCACACTCTAACCTAATGAAATTCACTCATCTCGTCTTACCTTCATCTTCCCTGGCAGACTGTGGGAGGAAACTCTCACACACTGGGAGAATATGCAAACTCCACACAGGATTTGAACCCATGAGCTTCTCTTTCTGAAGTGAGAGAGCTAATCACTACCTCATCATGCTGCCCTACTTTATTCATTCCTGCTCTGGAGTTAAATATATATATATAATAAAGTTGAACAATTACAAAAACCAAACAAAGATGAAATATGAAATGATAAATGTCCCCACAACTCAAACAGGACAAAATACAACAAAATAAACTCTTAAAACAAAATGATAATAAACCAACAATATATATGTTTTTTTCTATCAATATAGATCTGTAATATGAGAGCAGATAAACAGCTTTAGAGCCACAAAGAAGACATAAAAGTGCATTCACTCTTCCTTAGGAGGCTATATTACAATTCCAAGGCGCAGGAAAGGTAGATTTAGGATTTACTGCATCATAACTCTGAATCGGGAATGTGCAAAAGCATAAAGAAACAGAAAACAGCCAAAGATATCGCTACAATTCTCTCATGCCTGTGGTCGCACAGCGTGCAGAAAGTCCAGATATGTGAACAATGTACCAAAGTGTTTGTGCTGAGTTAAATTCCACCACTGCTTACATCAAACACAAAACAACGGTTTTCAGCACAACAGCCTTTCTATTTCTCAGAACAACATCTCGTTTGTTGAGCTTCATGGTAACAGTGTCAGTCTTGCTTCAACCCGTCTGAGGCTGTTGTGCTGCATCAGATGAACTCAGGTGAGCGTCCTCACACACCTAAACATGGCACCTGAAATGACAGTTTCACATGTTTTACTGTTGTTTTTAGACAGAGATAAGATAAGGATGTGGAGTGTGGCTGAGAGACATGTTTACGCTCCAGTTGTTGAGAATGCAGTTGCAGGGATGTGGAGCAGCGTTCAGACATGCAGGGTGAACTCTCCTGCGCATATTTGTCTCTGGAAGAAAACTTGAGATCACATTTAGATTAGGTTATTCCACACTGCACGCTCAGATTAATGAAGACACCAAGCAGAACCTCCCTGAACCACGGCCAGCATTAAACCACGCAGAGACAGATGTGCCGGGTTCACCTGAAATCCTCCTCAGGTCCATCATGCTGGCCTTTTCCTGCAGCGCTCTGAATGAAAACTCTCCTTGATCCCTGCTGGTGATTGTTGCAGAGGATTACAGTTTGTGTTCTCAGTGGATTTGTTTTTCAAGCTGCTGTCTGGCTTTGTTTTCTTCACACTCTAATTCATTCACAGTGTCAGTCTGATAAGGAAATAGAGAGGCGGGTGAAGATCTCTGGGCCTGCGCAACGAGGGCAACAAAAACCATTTTTCTCTCCGGTCCGTGGAAGAGGACTGCAGCGAGTGGATTTGCCTCCGTGTTAAATGCTTTGCTTGGTCTCCGTGCTGCCGATGAGCCGGACTGACGCATTCCTTCCCTCCACTCTCACCTCCAGCGTCTCTGTGCACCACCTGCTTTGTATTTTGCTTCGCATTATCTCCCCGAAAGCGGTGAAATACTGTCGGGCTCTGACCACTGACCCGATAGAAACATTAATACACCCAATCAGAGTCTCCCCCGTGTGTTCCCCTCCGGAGTGCAGCATATTTAACATTTCTGAGGAGGTCAAAAGTATCCATGCGTGCAGCTGGAAATTCCTACTAAGGCCTAGGTTTGGGTAGTGCCTCTTACTCAACACACACACACACACACACACACACACACACTGTACTAAATGTTTATCATTGGAGAAATCTGCTCTTGCTTTACATGCTGACTTCCATTCATTTGCATTTCACAAACATAACAGCAAACCTGCTGAATCAGCTTCTTTGTGGAAACAGTTTCAGCCATTTTTTTCGGTCTTTTTACCTTCATTCTTTCATAAAATGAAGAACTTTGTTATGTTTTCACAGGTATTGATGATCATCAGTAGCAGTTATTGAAACCGGTAAGATCATTTTCTGCTGATTTCTGGTAGAAAGCTTTACAGAGTGGATCTGGGTGCTAAATAGTTTATTGGTTTATTGCCAAAATACAGACTTCTGATACTTAATCTCAATTTTAGGATTCACTCTCCTGCTAAGAAAGCCAAATTTACACAAGTATGAGGTCTGTGGACCAAAACCAGGAGGTTCCAGTTCAGGTAAAGCACCATGCAAATGAAGAAAACTTCTCAGAAATCATTGATTTTTGTGACATTTCTTCAGAGACTGAGACCTGAGCTGAGATATGGATGATGCTGCCATGAAAAGCAACAGAATATGTTTTAATGGTCTTTCATGGAACCTTGTGACAGAGTGAAAACATTCTGTGATTCCATCCAATGAAGTGCAGTAATTTTTGTAATGAGAAACAAATGGACTTTAGCACAAGAAAGAACCTTTTCCTCCACAAACAATAGTTTAATTGAGTTTTCCTGAATTCATGCAATTAACTTTTTGAGAGTTTTGATGTGAGTTACTGAGAGCTGATGGTAGTAACAAACTGAACAGTGGCTTGTCGTGGCTGCAGGGTGTCCAGCGGCTGCCTGCAGCCTCGTGGTAAAACCAAACCTGTCAGTTTTCTCACAGTGACCCTCAGAGATGCTGCTCGCCGGTTTTCTTCTTACTGCTGGAGTCAAGATACAAAAGAAAAAAAAAAAAAAAAAAAAAAACCAGATCAAACGGTTGGGCTGGTGTTTGATCTGTTGATCTCTCAGCTGAACATCTAGGTTTATATAACAGCTGAGGGAGTGCTGGTGCCTCATCGAAGGGAGGTAAGAACTGTGAAGAAAAAAGTTTTGAGGCACGATGCTATAAGAATTACCCACTGAAGCTTTTCTTGGTGGAAAAATAATTAAAACAAAAACCTTCCTGTCGGGGAGGAATGTGAGTCACTGAAAACAGCTTTCTGAAAATGCTGTGACTAAAAAAGTGACTGGTCATGAAGCCTTGTGTATTGTATTGTATTGTAGTGTCCGACTTCCTGGTTTCTGGTTGATTTACCGGCTTCTTCCACACCCAGTGGGCAGTGGGGGTGTGACGAGATCTCGTGAGATTAAGTCATGACAAGATTTCTTGTTCAAATGAAAAGCTGTCTGGCGTGCACAAGGCAGAAGCCTCACGGCCTCGACATCCTCCACGAGAAGCCGAACAAAGTTCATCTGGATGACGTCCCCCAGCAGCAGAAGAAAGTTCGCCTGCCAGCTGACATTTCATGCTCCATGACCTCTGACGACACGCCCCCTCCGAGGCCACGCCCCCTCACTGCAGGCCCTGCTTCCCCAAATGTTTCCAGCAACATAACATCTCAAGATGGTGGAACGGCGTTTTAATGGAAAGAATTGCTGAATGATTTGTTATTGAGGCTTTCCTTCGATCAGCAGGTGAAGAACAGAGGACTCCGGCCTCCTGGTTCAACACAACTCACCACTTCACCCGTCCTCATTCAGGTATTGTTGATGAATTCATCTCTTGTCTGTGCATAAAGTAAATAGAAATCAGGCCATTTTTGTTCTGCAAAAGCTGTGAAGGTTGAGGTGGAGGAACCAGCAACCTCTGGGACCAGGGAGACCGTCGGGACTCCGAGCATCTCAGGCAGCCCAGGCGCAAGAAAGGACTGTCTTTAGATTTCCAGACTCCTCCAGGTCCTGTGCCTGGCAGGAGGGAAATATAGGGGCTGTATTAATTCATTTTAAAATCAAGAATTCATTACAAATGTTTTAAATATCGCAATCGAAGTAAAGAATTTCTGCCATGCCTTTAAAGAACTTTGATTTAGAAATATATGTATAAATATATATATATATATATATATATATATATATATATATATACTAGGAGTGTAACGGTATTTGTATTCGTCCCGTACCGTCACGGTACGGGGGTCACGGTTCGGCACACACAATCACACGATGAATACACCAGTGAGTAAAAAAAAAAAAAATTCCAACCTTAGATGGCGGTAATGAGCCTAAAAGCTGCCGGCAACCACCATTATCACAGAAGAAGAAGAAGTAGAACAAGCAGGTCCAAACATGAACAAACAAATAAGAAAGTACAAGCGGAATGAGAGCTGCAGCGTGAGGCGGAGCGGATTAAACGGGAGCGCATTTGTTCTGCGTGCGTTCTCTCATACGGAGTGACGTGTGACGTGCCAGTAAACGGAAGCAGCACAGTCAAAAAACCAGCAGAGAACGCCACGGTGGTTGAAAAACACTTTTTTAGTACAAAACCCCGACAGAAAAAACATTGGAGAGGCGAGATGGAACCAAATTGCGCAATAGCGAGTTGTATAAAGCGCTCCATAGCAGAATACGAGCGATCGCCGGCTGGTGTTATGGATTAACTGGTTCCCGTGTTAACGAATGACAGCGGAGGTCTGTGTAAACACATGCTGATAACAGCAGTTGTTAAAGTAAGACTCACAAAGACTTTAAACGTATACAATCACTGTAACTGTCGATAACCAACGTTCGCAAGAACGACTAGATGTTTCAGTCATTATTGGTCACAAGTTAAAATGAGCACCAGTTAATTCGAAACATCGGCATGCGGCGCAGAGCTCACACCGAGACGTGCTGCTCCGTACTGCGGTGCTGCGGTCAGGGGAGCAGCCGCTCCTTCAGCAGCATATCATGGAGATTTTGGGACATTATTTGAGCAGATATCAGCAGATAAAAACTCTCTGCTTGGCGCTGAGGACTGCTGCTGCAGAGAGGAAGACCTGCAAGTTCCTCGTGAGACTTTGTGCGCATGTCACAGGGTCCTTGTAAACGAGGATTCATCGTGGATGCTTTGTATGCCTACATGAATACACTCGCGTTTAATACTATTGTTTACAATCGGATTGAAAAAACACCATGTAAACTGGGCCAATAATGTGTCGCATGGTAAAGCTTGGGAAAAATGTTCTGGTACATTTGTGAGCTTTTTTTACTTTTTCCCCACTGTACCGAAAAACGTACCGAACCGTGACCCTTACACCGAGGTACGTACCGTACCGTGGCTTTTGTGTACCGTTACACCCCTAATATATACATATTTTAAATTCTAGTTCATTATTTTTTGGAGAGATGAGAGGACTATGCCAGTTGTATTTTCTTATTTTTCCAGGGATATGAAATGTTTGCAGTATCTTGGCAATGTATAATAAAGTCACAATGTTTGAAAACATTGTTATCAGAGTCATGAAATCATTCTGTGAAAATGTGTTCGCTTCATTCATTAAATAAAATCAGTTCAAAACACAATCTGAGTCCAGAATAATTTCCAATGTATAAATAACCAAAAGAGGCACTGCTCCATTGAACATATAACATTTTGTTAAACAAAAATAGGTACAAGTATATGTAGATACATACATGGACAGTTAAATACGGTAATTGTAAAGAAGAATTCAGCTGACTTTATGAACGATTGTTGGAAAACTGGCAGCTTTCATTTCATAAAGCATGGTCTCTTCAGTGGCTCCACTTTGGCTCAGAAGACTTCTCAATCACCCAGCAGAAGAAAGTTCGCACAGGATGAGGGGGCGGGCCCAGGAGAAGCAACCTGGAGCTCTACAAGTGGAGTACGAATAGGCCTTAAAATAACTGAGACTTTGCGAAACGCTCACAATGGAGCCGCTTTTTGTCAAATTCCAGTCCGACCGGACAGGAAAACGGCCAAAATGTGATCAAAACACAGCTTTTAGACACAGCTGTCCCCCAGTGTCCTGCAGAAGCTCCTGATGTTACTTGGTTCAGTAAACCTTCATCTTCTTGTTTTGCGTTTGTTTGCCAAGCACAGCGGAGTGTGGAGCGCCTTGCTCCGTGTCGTCTTCTCCAGCGAATTTCTGACTGAGTTACAAACCTCGTCACGAGAAAAAAGTCATTATTTCTAATATAACGCATTATGAATATAATTTCAATAATATTGTAGTCACTATGATCTAGATCCAGGAAGTTGCTGATAAACATGCACCTCTTAAGAAAATAATTATGAAAAAGACAATGGCACCATGGCTAAATTAAGATTTAAAACCCTGCATGGCCCAAAGGGATGAATTAAAACGAGCAGCTGTAGAAAGTAATGATCCCAGAACATGAGATAAATATCGCAAAATCAGATATTCTGTAATTAAAAAGAAAAAACAACTGAAAAACGCTTATTATGTCACCAAAATTAATAATGCAAAACATGATGGGAAGCAACTCTGGCATGTTCTAACTTACTGGGAAGATCTAAAAACCATGACTCTGCTATTACTGAAACTGAAGGAAACTTCATAACTAAACCAGTTGAGATTGCAAATTACTTTAATAACTGCTTTATCAATAAAGTAAAACAAATATGGCTTAAGAGTCTAAACACATCCAGTGATCTAAGTGGCAGCAATGCTATTAAAGTGATCAAAAATGTAATAATGAAAGGCAAAAATTGTAAAATTTTCTTTCGATCCTATAGATCTGCATGAAGTGGAAAAACTGTTGAAATCTGTAAAAAAAAAAAAAAAAAAAAACAGCAAAAAAAAAAATAGCAAACAATTTGGGCTGGACTATCTAGATGGAAAAATGATCTCATTAATGGCAGATCATATTGCCAAGCCTGTTTGTCATATACGAGTTTTTAACTTGAGTTTAAAAGAGTGCCTCTTCCCTAATACTTGTAAATTGGCAAAAGTCATCCCCCTACCTAAGGATAATAAGCTGGCTCTTAGTGGCACTAATAGTAGACCTATTATTATATTGCCCGTTCTGAGCAAGATTATGGAAAAGCTTATATTTGCACAAATTTCACAATATTTGATGAATTTCAATCCCACCTCTGATTCTTAGCATGCCTTTAAAGACTGCCACTCTACCTCCACTGCACTTGTCCATATGACAGATGACTGGCTGTGTAAGCTTGATTCAAAAAATCATGTTGGTGCGGTATTCTTAGATTTCAGCGCAACCTTTGATGTGATAGATCACAACTTGCTGTTGGACAAACTGTCGGCATATGGCTTTTCTGGTTGTTCCCTTCAGTGGTTTAATAGCTATTAAACAAATGGATCACAGTCAGTATACCTAAACTTGTAGCTCTGCTTCGGTCCTGAGGCTAGACTGTGGAGTTCTACAGGGTAGCTGCCTCGGTCCTCTGTGTTTTTCGATCTTGACAAATGATCTTCCTTTTATCTTAAAAAGATCCTCTGTAGCTATGTATGCCGACGATTCAGCGATATATTATGGTACGGAGAACCTGTACATCTTAAAGCGATACTTCAACATTTTGGCAAATTGGTCCATTTAGGGCAATTCCCTAGTCATTTAGAACAGCCTACTTACTTTTTTTGTGAGGGCGATCTGTTGTTTATTCAGCGGTGGGTCTGAGGAGAGCTTCACGGCGGATATAATGGAAGTGGACGGTACAGCTGCTTCCCTCGTCAAATTCATCAAATACACAATCCAACAACCCCAAAACAGTTTGGTGGACACGTTATAATCCGCACATTCACTACGCTGTGGAATATTAATGCAAAATTACGAGATTGAGTGTTTTTTGCGAAGATTGCTGAGACGGAACTACTTACTAAACATGGCGTCTGGGCGTAGTGATTTCAAAAGAAAAAGTAGTTCCCAGTATTTGCTTCAGTGTCGTAACGCTACAATATTATTTGTTGGTGTTCCACAGCGTAGTGAATGTGCGGATTATAACGTGTCCACTAAAGTGTTTTGGGGTTGTTGGATTGTGTATTTGATGAGTTTGACTAGGGAACCAAATGTACCGTCCACTTCCATTATGTCCGCCGTGGAGCTCTCCTCAGACCCACCGCTGAATAAACAACAGATCGCCCTCACAAAAAAAGTAAGTAGGCTGTTCTAAATGACTAGGGAATTGCCCTAAATGGGCCAATTTGCCAAAATGTTGAAGTATCGCTTTAAATAATATGCTTCAAAGTGATTTAGACCATGTATTTGAATGGGTGGAGTCTAACAAACTAGCATAAACGTAAGTAAAACGAAGTGCATGATTGTAGGCTCTAGGAAGCAATCAAAGAATAGAAACTTTTTGTCGCTCACCTTAAATAATATACCCCTGGAGCAGGTGCACTTAACCTGAGATGAAAATTTGAGCTGGACTAGTCACATTGAAAAGATTGTGACAAAAATAGGAAAAGCTCTTTCTGCTTTTAGACGATGTGCCTACTTCATGACAGGCTCGTCAGTCAAATGTCACCCAGTCTTTAGTGCTATCTCATCTGGATTATTGCTCAGTCCTGTGGTCGGGTACCTCAAAAAAAGATATTCACAAGCTACAGGTACTGGAAAACAAAGCTGCACGGATAGTTCTTCGCTGTTATTTTGAACACACATTGAATATATGCATCAGAGTCTCTCATGGCTGCACGTGGAGAAGACATTACAGAAGAATCTTGATTTTTTTTCAGAATGTACAGAAAAAAAAATGAACCAAGGCCTCTTTATGAGAAAATTATATGTTCATGATTGCCATAACCGTTTGACAAGGCCCCATATGGCAGATTACATACGTCTTCCTAAGGCTCAAACAGGTGCAATGCAGAGAACAGTGATGGACATGGCTGCAAATCTGTGGAGCAATTTACCTTTAGCGATAAGAAAAGAGAACAACATAACTTTAAAAACCATGGTGGCGAAAATGTTTAAAGCTTGATTTAATCATCTGGTACATTTTTAGTGTTTGTTTTATGTTTTAATTGTATTATTGTGTTTCATTTCAGTAATTGTGTGTATATACTCCCTTCACTTTTTATTTCCTTGTATTCTACTGATTAATGGCTTTATGTATTGCATTTCATGATTGTTATATTCTGTGTATTCTGTTTACTATCTTTGTATTTTATTCATGTGTACTAATAAATTTTATGATTGTTTGAAGTAGCCTAGTTATGGACCCCAGGAAGACCAGTTGTCACCCTAGTGGCAACTGATGGGGATCCAATCTGTAACAATAAATAAATACATAAATAAATAAAGTGCATTACGATTCATTTTAAGTTTTAATATAAATTTAACATAACATAAAACATAACAGATTTGAATGTTTTAATAGTGTTATTATTGGATCAATATGCTGCTGGTCATAAGCGCTCAGTCTTACAAGTAATTCGTCCCACAGCCAATCAGAGAGGAGCTTTTGGTCTTACAGCCAATCAGAGGACAGGGAGAGTTAGCAAGCTGTAAGGTTGGATTCTAAATTTGATGCTAAAGCCTGGCGCTGGAGTGAATTTCTTAATGTGTGTAAAAACACAGCTTGGATCGAGTGTTTCTGGAATCTCTGTCTCTGACAGCTGATGAGCAGAAGGTGTTTCCTGAGTCATCTTTCAGCGGCTGTGAAGAAACCCGAAGTGAGGCAGGCAGTTCTTCCGTCTCGTGGCAGGGGGCGCTCCAGAGTTCTGACGCTCTGAGCGCTGCAGCTGTAAAACCCGCGAAATAAACCTGTGTTTACAATCTCCACTTCTGACACGATGGGGGATTATCGATCCAGGACCGAACTGTTTTCTGAGGGGGAATTTCTCTTGAAGCACAAGCAAATAATTCAAGGGATATTTTTCCAGAAACATCTGGACATGAACTCCATTTATACGTTCAGGTAAGACATTAAAATTATCTCCTGAAAGAAATGTGAATCTCGTGGTGTAAATATCAGCATTTCCTTCTGTTTATTGACATTTTATCATTTCATATTTCATTCTTGTTTGGTTTTTGTAATTGTTCGACTTTATTAATATATATATATATACATATATATATATATATATATATATATATATATATATATATATATATATATGTATTTTTTTTTTTTTTTTTTTTTTTTTTTAACTCCAGAGCAGGAATGAATAAGGTAGGGCAGCATGATGAGGTAGTGATTAGCTCTCTCACTTCACAATGAGAAGCTCATGGGTTCAAATCCTGTGTGGAGTTTGCATGTTCTCCCGGTCTGTGAGAGTTTCCTCCCACAGTCCGTTGACATGCAGGTCCATTCTCAGTTTGCCCTGTGTGTGTGTGTGAATGTGAGTGTAAGCGTGTGTGGTGGACTGGAGACCTGTCCTCACCTGTCCAGGATGGACAATGACCAGTGAATGATTTTCTCTGCAGAGGGAATATATTGGTAAACCTGATTCTGACCTGGTCCCAGATAGGTGGGTACCCAGTACCCAGTACCCAGAAGCCCCTGCCTCACCAGGTAGGACCCTGACCGCACGTCACTGGAGACATCTACCCAGATGAGATGGAGAAACACGGACTCCTCCAATCTGATTGTCTGTATAATGTCAGTCAGCTCACACAGTGGTTTGTACAGATCAATAAGTCAATATGATCAGAGGCCGACAGTAATGATGCTGCGTCCCCCTCCACTCACTCTACAGCTGTAAGAAACTACATTTCAGCCTGGTTATATTTCTCTGATGAGAGTAACTCAAAGTAATGCAAACGTAGTGTAAGATCTTACAGTTCAGAGACAGTAATATTGTAATGGAACTAATTACTTTCAAATGAGAGTAACTAATAAGTAAATAATTTATTTGTTCACATATCTGATCTTAGGCGTTGCTCTTTGGGCTGTTTGAATGTGAAAAATGTATTTTAAATAAAGTTGGAAGGTTGCCAGGTAACATCATCAAGCCTGGGTCGTTGCCATGGTGACAGCTGCTTTAGCGTGTCATCAGACCAGAGAAATCAGAATGTTCCTTCACTTGCTTCAGGATCTCAGAGAGTTCAGACATATTTGTATGTGCTGCTCCAGAGGAACCGTTCCAGGCTACAGAAACCCACAACTGACCGGCGACCAAACACACTCAGTACGTATTTAAAACAGGAGAGGAACCGTGGAGCATGGAGCTGAACATGATCCAGTGTCTGACTCTTTCCACCACGATTTGATAAAAACTGAATCATATCAAGACGAAAACTACAGACTGGGCCAAAACAGGAAAAAACATCATATTTTGAGGCCACCGGTTCATGTTTCATGGTCTGAAATGAGTATTTTGTGGGTTCAAATTGTGATTTGAGGAGCCTTATGAACGGCCTGCTGGTGTCTTGGTCATGAACTGAACAGAGCTCACAGGCCAGACTGGCTTTTCACATTTCCACACTTCTCATCACTTTATCTTTTTAACCCTCCACTACTTCAGCTAGTGTTGTTCATTGAAATTCTTAAAGTGTTTGTGTAACCTGGTTAGTCACACCGTCTTCTCTCTCCGCAGACCGTAGAGCATCTGTTTATGTATCGGGATCGTTCACCGACAGATATGATGAGACTCCGTTCTTCAAACCCAGTAAGATCACAGTGAAGCTGTCAGATTCCACAAACATGTTCCTGCTGATGATCCTGTTCCATGTGGTCTCACTCTGTGTTCTGTTCTGCTTCCAGCGCAAAGCGGCGATCAGAGGCCGTCCCAAGCTGCCGCTCAACATGCAGCCTGTGGTGCTACTGTGAGTAAACCAAACCCTGTAGAGGCAGTTCTTTACTTCCTGTCTTCCTTTTTTCACCATTTAAAGCCTGTGTCTCTGTGCTTCTGTAGGAATCGAGTGGCGATAGGTGAGGCTGCCCTGACGCCCCCGGCGATCAGAGGCCCTCCCAACCTGCCGGCCAACATCCAGCCTGTGGTGCTGCTGTGAGTGTTTAGCTACACATGCTATAATGGCATCATAATGCTTTATAAATGTACTTATAATGTGTTATACCGGGTGCTTCAAGTAAAGTGTCACCCAGTTCTTTACTTCCTGTGTTCCCCTCTTCACCATTTAAAGCCTGTGTCTTTGACCCTCTGTAGGAATCGAGTGGCGATAGGTGAGGCTGTCCTGACCCCCCCGGCGATCAGAGGCCCTCCCAACCTGCCGGCCAACATGCAGCCTGTTGTGCTACTGTGAGTAAACCAAACCCTGTGGAAGCAGTTCTTTACTTCCTGTGTTCCCCTCTTCTCCATTTAAAGCCTGTGTCTTTGACCCTCTGTAGGAATCGAGTGGCGATAGATGAGTCTGTCCTGGCCCCCCCGACCCAAACCACCACCTCAAAGTAAGTTAGCTTCTGCTGCTGCCGTCAGATGAGACGTCCATCTTTCTTCCTCCTGCGTGTTGAAAGAGTTTATTTCCTGTGGACGTGGTTTTAGAAGGTGTTCATTTGCTCTCACGTCTGGATTTTCCCTCTTGTTCTTCTAGAAAGAGGAAGCGTGCAGACCGGGACGACGACAGACCGTCCTACATCAAGAAGCCTCTGAACGCCTTCATGCTCTTTGCCAAGGATCAGAGGGCTACGGTGGTCGCTGAAGTCGGTCAGACGGGCAACGCAGTGGTCAACAGAGTCCTGGGACAGAGGGTGAGTGTGTGAGCAGTCCGTTTCACTGAGAAGCTCCTGACTATTAGACGAAGGAGCTGACTTGTAGTGGAGCATCAGTGTGTGTGCTGACAGTGTGTTGTTCTCCTTCAACAGTGGAAGTCGCTGTCCGGTCAACAGAGGGCCAGATACCAAGAGCAGGCCCAACGAGAAGCCCGACTCCACGCCCAGAGACACCCGGACTGGTCCTGCCGGGACAACTATGTAAGTTAGAGCTGCTTCCACAACATGTAGGAAGCTACGACCACTGATGAAACCAGCACTGGACACATGTCTGATCAGCTGATGGAAAACTAAATATGTCTGCTTCTTTTAGGGCACCAAGAAACGGCGGGTGAGGGCTGCCAGGGAAGATGAAGGTAAGACGAGATGAGTGAATTTCATTAGGTTAGAGTGTGGATGATGAGATCAGGGCGTCAGTCACATTTCCCTTCAGGCTCACATCCAGACAGCTTCATGGTCGCAGTGACTGTGATACAGAGCATCTTATCTATTGAATATGTGGTGAGCTGTTCAGGACTCAGAAGACGAGATGTTCACCTGTGCTTCCTCTGTGTGACAGGAGTCTACACTTCTTCAGCCCGGCGCCAACCGGAGCCCGTCTCTGCTGTGGCTCCAGAAGCTGGTCCTGGCTGGACCCTGGAGGCTCAGCAGAGCTGGATGATGTCTGGAGGAATGGCTCCGGCATCATCCAGCTGTCTGCCAGCCATCGCCCCCCAGCCAGTCGATCCCGCTCAGAGGATCTTTGAGGATCTGGTGGAGGAGATGATGGCTGGACTCCACCCTCCGGCTCCTCCAGGACCGGTGCCAGTGGTCCTCCCCGAGCCCCACCACACTCAGGAGGAGCTGCTTGGGTGGAGGAGCCCAGCAGCAGAGCCCCCGGTGCTCCACACCCTGACTGCTGCAGTTCAGTGGTGTGAGGCGGAGACGTTCATCCATCAACAGGTAAGACCCCCGGCGAGAGGCAGGACGCACGTCCTCACGCTTCGTCTCAAGACATTTAGTCCACATGGTTCAAATGCAGAAAGTGTTTGTCTGACCCGGTTTGTGACTCTTTCCTCTCCCTCAGCAGCTCCTCCAGTATCCTTGGGCGCCGCACTACGGCTACTCACCTGCAGCTGACCTGATGTTCCCCGCTGCAAACCCAGTAAGACCACAGTGACGCTCTCAGATGGCACAGGAAGCTCCTCCTGATGGTCCTGCTCCATGTGGTCTCACTCCATGTTGTGTTTGTCTCCAGGTGTACAGGTGGTGAACAGAGAGGGTCTCTCACTCTCCGGCTGGGCCAGACTGACATCACATCAGTTTGGATGGGGTTCTGGGTCTGGATGGGGTTCTGGGTCTGGATGGATTCCTGGGTCTGGATGTGGTGCTGGGTCTGGATGTGGTGCTGGGTCTGGATGGGCTCCTGGGTCTGGATGTGGTGCTGGGTCTGGATGTGGTGCTGGGTCTGGATGGGCTCCTGGGTCTGGATGTGGTGCTGGGTCTGGATGTGGTGCTGGGTCTGGATGTGGCGCTGGGTCTGGATGTGGTGCTGGGTCTGGATGTGGTGCTGGATCTGGGTGGGGTCCTGGCTGGACTGATGATTCCACTGATGAGGGCTTGACGATGAGAAAAAAGATAGAAAAAGAAGCAGCAGCTCTTGGCAGATCAAGACCACATCAGGGCAGGAAACACCAATCAGACACCAGGAGGGGGCGTGAAGGAGGAGGCGGCCAGAGACCAAGTTAGAACCTGAAGAATCACTCAGCAAACGAGCAGCATGACGTCCGGCCCGAAAAGACACGATGTCCTGAAAGCTTCAGGGAGACTCTTCAGAAGAACCGAGGCTCCGTTTACACGACGAGTCACAACGCAGCATTCTTGTTTAAAAAAAAAAAAATCCTATTTTCACATCAATAAAAACATCCGTTTCCATGGGAACGGCAAAAATACCAACAATGATGAAGCCATGACTTTGTAATGAAACCACCCAGAACACCAAGCTGGACTGTCAACTCTACAATGACCAGGTTCAGGAGAACCTGCACCAGGACCAGGAGAACGTGGACCAGGACCAGGACCAGGACCAGGAGAACGTGGACTGGGACCAGGACCAGGGTTTTGCCATCTTAGACTCCGGGCGTTCTGAAAAAGTTCCATCCTGGAAGTCGTCAGAAAGTCACAGCTGAAGTTTCTCTGGTTCTGAGCACCGATGTCGTTTAAATAGACGAACCAGATGAAACAAAGGTTCAGTATTTTCACTAGAACTCGTGTGTCAGTATCCTGTGAAAACCTCTGGAACTTCTCCAATCAATACAGAGATAAAGGAAAACATGACAGAAGCTGAATCGTCATCCTGGTGGATTTGATCCAGGAGGACTCGGCTGCTCTCTTTCTGGTTTGAATCGCCACGACTCGTCTCGATACGTTCAGGATGAATTGCAGGTTTCTTCTCAGCTTATTCTAATTAATGAAATAAATAAATGTGTGTGGGCCGCTCGTGGTGATTGTGGGCCTAACAGCAATCAGCTGAGAGTCTCACGAGTGCCGCGTTCTTCAGAATCAGCCAGCCTGTCACTCCGGAAGCCTTCCGTCCTTCAGCACGACAAGCAACAGCTGCAGGAAAACACACTCAGCAATCAGCTTTTTATAGCTTGATGTCTTAAAGAGTCGATTTGCTCTTTGTTTTGGCCTGTGCGGTTCATCAGCTCAGACAGGAGCCGTCTCACTTTTGCATTTTGATCGTCGGCAGCAGTCAAGCACACTTGATTGAGCGTGATGAATCCTGATACCGTACTCACACACGCCATGAATAAACATCAGCAGTAAACACCAGGAGGGTGGTCTCTCCTCTCGCTGCCATTTGCCGCGCGTTATTTTAATTCTCACCTATTAAAATGCATAATCTCCTTTACTTCTCCACAATTGCCGAGAACAATTGCAGCCTGAGAGCCGTGTATTGTATCAACACCATGATAGCGAGTAACAAAGGCCTAATTACTACCTGCTGGATATGATGAGGAATAATTAACTCCATCGTGGAGAGAACCGCTGATGACAAGTTTGACTGGCGCCCATTAACGGAGCCAAACACACGGATTATATGTGATGTTCTCACTGGAGCAGTCAGCTGGGCCGATCACACCCAGTCTCCTCCACAGGTTATTTCTCAGGTGTGGCTCCTTTTATTTGACTGAAGACACTTCCTCAAGAAATGCTTCATGAAGCTCGCTAACAGGGAAACAACAGGAGAGGATTAGAGAATGTGAATGAATCCTGCAGCTCCAGGCAGCATTAAAATACTCAATGTTTAATATTAACCCCGGGATGGAGTCTTTTACGTCGTTCCAGGAACAACATTTGTCAGTTTTGGGCGGCGTTTGCAGAAAAACTGTCCCCTGCTCATTCTGACGAGCAGCATCATCCTGTGGACGAAACCTTCAGACTGCTGGTTTAACGTCCTGCGGAACCGAAGACGTTGTTTTAAATGGCTGAGAAACGGTGAAGATTAAATGAGATCAGTCTGAAGCATATGCCAGCTCTGTGTCCTGTTCGCCCTTGAGAACAACTCCATCACTCGCCCTCAGATGTAGAATTGTCACCGTATAATTATAATTACATGATTTACACTCTGGAAACAATAATGGGAGCAGCCTTCAATAATTGCGGTCATGTTTAACAAGCAGCCATCCTTTCTCTCTAGAGATGAGTCCAGCTGAACGTTGACCCGGATCAGAGGAGTCGGACTCAGTTTCAGTCAGAGGCCGTTCCGTCTTTGTCCCGGCTTTGGCCCGAGGACCGTTTCTACCCTGCTGAAGCAATAAACAACGCTTTACTGCGTCTCAAGGCGGATCTGAGCCTTCAGAGCTTTTAGGGATTCCCAGTCGAGGTCAAAGTTTAATCCAGTGTAGCACCGGTGTTTAGGGGAGAAAGGAAGGTGAAGTCGACCTCTGTGGCAGTTCCACTTCCTGTGAGGTTAAATCGCTCCGTGGCCGCATCGTTCCTCCGTATGGACCGTTAGCCGCCAACAAGCCTTGTTGTGTGTTTTAATGACTGTGCTCATCCCTCCTCAGCAGCTTCTCACACACCGTGTCAGAACTTCACACACACCTGGCGAATGCTCTGTGGCTGTGTGTGTGTGTGTGTGTGTGTGTGTGTGTGGCCACCGCCGTCTTATTCCTCTGATACCCAAAACATGACTCAAGGCTCCAGAATTCAGCGCCTTGCTTTTCTTCTTCCACGTTGTGATTATATGCTCAAACCTTCGCCCATGTTTCAAATGGGAACCAGTGATTTCCCCACTCCAATCGCCGACAGAACTTATTGTAACTTGTAACTTGCACATTACCGCAAGCAAAACAAGAAGCGGCGGTGGCTGGATGGCGAGGAGAGAGAGAACAGCGCTCGCAGATGAAATATGTTAATAAGCCGCCGAGACGTGAGCACAACTCCTGGTTGACGGCACGACGCCGCGATCTGGCCTCCAGAGGAGAGAGAGAGATGAGCATCTTCATCACCGCACGCCCCTCGTCTGAGGGAGGGAGTCAAGCAGACAGGAGGCGGTAAACCTCCGACGGGAGAGACGGGGAGAAGCTGCGAGTCCCAAACACATTACCCCTTCAGCCGGGGGGGGGGTAATGGACGTCACGTGAAAGCAAATGAAGGAAAGATGAGAATCCTCTGTGATGCTTCCAGATGAGGCTGCAGACAGAGGTGGGGGGTCGTCGTGGAAGTGGCAGATCAGCTAGTGGCGGGCGGCCCGGCTGACAGACCCCGCCCCTCTCGGCCCCGCGCCGAGCGCCACAAACGCTCTGCCGCTTCAAACCCATCAGTTGTGAGAAATCCATCAGCAGAACGTCACGGCGTTCTGCTGATGGTGGGCGGGCGGCCCACATCGGCAGGGCGACGGCTGATTCCCGCAGGCGGGGGCACGGCAAGGTCACGGCGACGGCTCGGAGCGAGCCGCAATCAGCCCGGCCGGCGTTGATTAAAATGACACATTTGTTTTGTTGGGGGGGGGGGGGGGGCAGTAGAAGTGAAATAGCCTCATTAAAGTGTGGTTGGCGTACTCGTGTGGCGTACTGACAAATCCACCAGCGTGTCACGACAGCGCCGCAGACCTGAGCGCCGGGCCGTTCGTCACGTACGACGCTCTGATGAGGAACACAAACGTGGAGCAATTCCATCTGAAGGTCCCACTGGAGGGAAAAAAAGAGTTCTCATTCATGTTCCTGTAATCACCACACACCGCTGAGTGGATCCAGCTCAGTACCGGTCCTCCGGTGGTCTTAACCTGCAGCAGCTTCGCTAAGAGAACGCCCCAGCCCGAACTGTCAGCTTCACCAAGCAGAGAGGTCTCGAGTCGAGCCTTGAAAATACTTTAAGACAGAACTGAGACTGTGACAACAGATTGTTTTGCCAGTGATTTTTCACTTATACACCCTACATTTAGAGATGAATATCTGCACTTTCTATTGGCTCCGTTCTCAAACTGCCTGGTTATTTATCCTCAATGTGACTGACGCCTTGATGGAAACAACAGAGTCAAGACTTTCCATTCGCGAGCGGAACATCCAGAGTACACAGCTTAACATTTTTATGATCATTTATTACCGGAGCAGTTATTCCAAACAGTATCATTTATTGTCACAACGGCGGTGAATTTATTGTTCAGTCCAAGGCGACGGTTCCCTGAAGAGATGATCCAAAAGGTAAGTCCAGTTTTTACCCATTGGCTGTTTCATTCCAGCAGGAGGAATCTGTTTGTCCCAACTCTGGTGAGCGTATAAAAAGCAGGAAGTACCACTGAGTTCATGTTTTCATGCTTTCTCCCTGCTTCCTCTCTCTGCTGCTGTGCGTCAGTCTCAGGTCGAGGGCGGACCGAGCAGCAGGTGGTCATTTCGTCCTCCCAGAGGAAGACGGAGGAGGCGAACAGAGTGATGCCACACATCGGAGACTACAGTCGGCCCGCGGACGCCTCTTCATTCCTCCACGCCTGATTGATAAGGGACGTCACCTGAGAGAGAGAGAGAGAGAGTTATGAGATTTAAATAAAGTTTTTAATTTTTTGGACAATATCAGAGAGAACTTAGAGAACTCAGCAGTTCTCAAAGTATTCATGTTTTTATCGGAACGTATTTCTGTGCAGTGTCCGTGTCCGTTTCCTGATCAGCATCTCGTCTGATGCACACGTCGAGCCGCGAGGCGTGGAGAAAGATGAAGGCGGCGGCCCTCCGCCGGCTGGAGCCGGCTAATCAAAAGATGGAGCAGATACACTCCACCCTGTTGCACCGGGTGGAGCGGAGGAGTCTAATTACGTCCTGAGGGCCGAGCGAGGCTCCATCGCTCTCCCCCGCTCTCACAAACACAGATGCACACAAACTTTCTTCCTCGGCTATCTCGCAGTGAGGGGGGGGGGGGGGGGTTGATGAGCTTGTTTACCGCCTCCCGACGCTCCGACAGCTCCACCTTTCAGTCTAAACACGGGAGTCTGTTTGAGCACCGAGGCCAGGTAGGAGATAAGCCGGCGGACACTTGATGTCCGGCTCTGTGACGACGGCCGACCTTTGTATCCACAGATAATGGGTGACTGATTGGGCCCGGTCCCGGGACCCGCGCTGCTCTGGGAGGTTATCTGCAGCTGAGAGTGGAGTCTGAGCCCCGCAGGCATGTGGACAGAATGGTAAGCTTGTGTGACCTTGTTAGCCTTTGTGTATGCAGAAACCTCAAAGCCGGCCCTGGTTAAAGGTTAACACTCGGCATAATAAAAGGCTTTCTGTAGTTGTTGACCTTTGCGAGCATGGATCCCATCACCCCTGGAAGTGTGGAAGTGTGTGAAGCTTTCGACAGATAGTCTGAATACCACAGGAGAAAATAAAATCCTTGTTCCCTGTGTTTTTTTTCCTTTCGGGGGCCTTGGAGGTGTATCTTTAGCATACTGTGCAGATCCAATCACGTATATTCAAGGCCCAGATAATCAGGTTGCACACGTCTCACACTCCTCACACTGCAGAGCTATTTAAAGGAAGCTAATGGATCATTCTATGAGACAATACTTTTATAGAGCCGCAACAGCCGGACACTTTTAGATCACTGCCGTCACTCCTGTTCTTCACACGGTGGCAGGAACGCTTTCCAGGTCCGACTGAATGTCGTGTATGTGTAAGCAGCAGGACGAGCGTCATGTTCAGCCAGTTAAAGGTTCTGCTAAAGATGAAGCTGCTTCTTTCACAGTTTGTCTCTTTCCATCCTGAGACCCCACCCCGGACAGGAGAATTCTGCTCCTCTGATTGGTTCTGCAGGAAGTCTCCTCTGAGTATCACTGCCATGTGTTTAGCAAGTTGAACCAACGTGTTTTATGTGAACAACAAGCCAGAATCCTCATTATGTCCTCACAGGGTCTTTCCTACACTGCAAAAACTGCAAAAATTCAAAATCTTACCAAGTTCAAAAGTCTTGTTATCAGTCAAAATGTCTCATCTCACTTGATTTAAGATAAATTTCAGATACAGAGACTTATTTCTTGGTTCAATATTCTTATATCAAGATCTCGTTTTAAGTAAAATTCACTAGCTGCATGGACAGATAATTTCACTAGTTTTAAGAGTATTTTTCTTTAATTTAGTGTTGATATCTTGTATTTAGGTTATCCTTTTTTGCAGTGTAATTGATCAGAGCTCAATGTGCTTTATTAGGCATGATATTTAGTAGGTTTCATACAGGACCTGAGTAGACCAAATCCCTCTAGACTCACAGTGAATGTTCATGTACTGTAGCTAAGCTAAGACAGAAAGTCAGAACTTCCATCTTTTCAAAGTTGCAGAATAGGAAAGCCATAAACAAGTTAAATGTTAGACTGTGTGTGTACACAACAGCAGGCAAGTATCACAGTGATTAAACACTTCTTTGAGTCAACTGAATCTCTCAGTCCTGTCTGCAGATTGTCTGAGGCCAGAACCTGAGGGAGCTGCAGGTGGGGTTGACAGGTGTGTTTAGGATCATTAGAAGCGGTGCTCTTCTTTTCATCTTCGGCCTTTTGTGATGTTTCCTTCCAGAAAATTCACGGCCCTGTATTGACCCCTTCCTCTCCACTGGCAGTCAGTTGCTGTCTGTGCCACTGGAAGCAGAGCGAGGCCATCGATCCGCCGGCATGCTTCAGAAGTCCTTCCTCGTGGCTGGGAGTCCGTTGGGAATGTTTTACCAAGCAGGCCGAGTTTTGTTTAGAGGATGCAGAAAAGTTTCCCTCCAGTAACGACTTCTCCATGACGGTCGTCTGTGGACATTGATCCGTCAGATCCAGAATGTCCCTGATCTCCTGGAGTCCAGTGGGACTCCGGGTTTGTCTTCCTTAAAGCCCTCTACTGTTTGTTGTCAGCAGTTTCTGCTCTAAAGACCAACTGGATGCAGATTAAAGGATTCAAGGCATCATAATGCAGTTTGTTCCACTTTGAACCCTCACCGTGACTCTGAAGAAACAAACATTCCAAATGAAATCTCTGATGATCACTATGTTTTTGCACAAATTACAGTGATAGTTTCTATTATGCTTTCAATGTTTTGTCTATATCCAGCAAAATAAACTCAATTATTCATATCCTGAGGGTGCAATCTGCCGGGAGAGTGGCTGAGAGAGTGCTTCTCCAACACACCAGACCAAACACCGGCGTCTCACCATTCCGACTCTGGCACTTCTGACTGACTCTAGCTGAACTTTAAGTTGTAGTTTTTATTATTTCAACTTTCTATTCTGCATTAAAACGTATTATTCTGTTGGGATCCGTGAACAATAAGCAACAATTGTAGAGGTGTTTGTTCTAACCTGCAGACATTCTCCGAATTTTCCTCAATTTCAGATAGAAAACTTCATATCTCACTGTTATCAAAGATGTTGAGCCAGGGGTGTCAAACATAAGGGCCATGGGCCAAAACTGGCCCTCGGGAGGTTCCAATTTGACCAAATCATCAACGAAATTCAAAACATGACAAAGAAAACACTGATTGAGTAGCGAACACAAACCCGAGAAGTTTCAAAGACTTTTCAGTGCGTCCAGCCTGGCTCATTAATATTCACTTTATGTTTAGACTGCAGTGATTTCTCATAGACATTGTTTGGTTTTGTGAAAATATTGACATTTTCATCTTGCGTGCACATAAATTCTAAATATTAATGTTATTATGGCTCTTTTTTGCCGGTCTGGTAAGATGAAATGAAGCTGAAAGTGGAACCTGAAGCTGATGTGTCTGACGGCCTCAGGAAGGAGATGGATCATCACAAATGCCCCACATATTCATCATAATGTCGTCCCGGTTGGAGTTATGATGTGCAGCTGTGATCTTTATCTGCACACAATGTTCAGAAACCTGGATCAAGAGTTCCCATGGCTCAGCATCCTGGTTTTCATCAGCGTACTTCAGGTAGATTACTGATACTCTTGTCATAAACAGGACACAAATGTCAAGTTCTCTCCTCCTGTAATGAGTCAACCAGGGGAAATTCAGTGACCTGGTTGGTAAAGAGGGTTTTATTTTTTAAGTCATTCCTTTTAGAGATCCCATCAACCTTCTTGTGACTGGATTTATTTGGTATTAATGACTGAACATTGTCATTATTTGTAGGATGAGTGTCTGCCCATATTCCAGGATAACTTCTTCAAGATCACTACTGAGAATGCTGTCTGATTGGACGGTCGTCAGGAGTGCCTCGATGACGAGTATGCAGGATCAAAACTTTATTTCTCTGCTTCCTGGTTATAATAAATGGGCCAGGAGTAACCGTTTGATTAATACGAGTGCCGAGGGAATAGAAATATAAGGACTAGGTTCTTTCCCCATTAACTCAAAGTAGGTGACTTTTTGACCCGGTGTACCAAAAGTTTCGTTGAAGAAAAAAAAGGCTTGACCTTGCAGGAGAAATCAGGTTTATCAAATTCATTAGCCCACTTCGGAGAGCCGTCTCTCCGGATGCTGTGGGAGAAATGAGGCTTCGTCTGTGAAGGCTGAAGGAACCTGGTTGAGCGCCCGGTTTGACGCCGTTCCCGGTGCTGAGGCTCCCTGTGTACATTCAATCCCATCATATGCAGCTTTTTGCACCACGTCTGTCACCTGCCAACATTTCAGCACCGTTGCTCAATTCCTCAACTTAGCTGTGAGGTGTTTCAATATTTGCGAGGCCCCGAGAGCCAGCCCGGCGCTCTTTCAGAGCTCGCAGTGAAATCAGGCACTCCAGATCCTATCTATTTGATTTCTCACAGTCCTAATATAACCTCTTCCACAGGAGGCCTTTTATTACCGCTCAGGGAGACAAGCTTTATTTGCAAGCTGCTTGCTGTAGCAAATCGTTATTGCTCCATGGCATTTCAAATGAATAAGATATCAACTTATTGTGTCATTCGCCGGGACCCAGACGTGACTCCGATGGGAGAATATAAGATATTGAAATAGGGATTTTAATAAAGGAAGCCGGAGATATGATTCTACCTGAAGAGAGGAAAACACCTCACAATCGTGCCAAAACAATAAGTGCTCCTAAACTGATAGCCATTAATCTTAAGCACTCAAAACACCCACAAAGGGTGACAGACACGAACACACAGCGACTTTCACAACCAGCGCAGGTCGACCTGTTCGTTCCGCTGCTGCTGCAGTGTTTCCACATGTAGGAGGTCCAGGAGAGCTTCCTCAACACTCCAGGGTTCAACTTTAGCTTAAAACAAACCATGAATGAGGGATTATTAATAATATATTCTCCTGCATCGGAATACGACTGTGTGACTGGAGATACTGTTCAATATTATCCAATAACCAGTTAACCAAAGAACCGTCTGCATCACTTTAGGAGTTTTTATGACTGACAGTCGGTCAAGGAGAGCTCAAGAAACTGCATGAATCTTTACTTTCTGGTCAAAATGAGCAATGTGGCTCAAAGATTGTCAGTGACGCCATTAATGTTAGCTTGGTGCGCAAACCAGCAGCAGACTGCAGCTACGAGCTACGAGCTAGCTTCCCGCGGGGCGCCGTCCAAACGACGGACGGCGTGCGAAGCGTTCTGGACACACTGCGGCCAGAGTTTACCACCCTGCTCCTGGCCGGTGTGCGATGCTCACTGCTGAAATGAACAATTTCTGCTATAAAATGAAAAGTTACAGCTCCTTCCTCTGGATCAGGAGGAGCTAGCGGAGCAGACCAGTCACAGAACTCCTGAAAACTTACAGGAAAACTGTTTTTCTCCAGTACAGCAGTCACAGCCAGACTGTTTGAAAACATTTTGACATGAACAATTCCTCTAAAGACACGAACAGGGAGAGAGACTCAGGAAAATACAAGTCCGGTCGATACTTTAGTGAAATTCACTCTGGGTTGTAGTTTGTTTGCAGCTCTGTTGTCTGTATCTTTACTTTTAGACTTTTAAAAACGACGTTGACCTGTGAATCTTCTCTCTCCCGTCCTCTCACCTGGTTGGTCAGGACAGTTCAGAGCCTCTCACTCCACTCTGCAGCGACAAGGCCTGTCGAATTCGCTGCTGTTCCGCACAAAGCAGCCAGTAGTGCATCTGAAAGGCTGCTCCGGGTTTCCACAGGTTTCCACAGACCTTGAGTCAGTGATAGCTCACACTGCTGCTGCATAATTCCAACATTTATTATGAAGCATCACGTGCAAAAAGGGACGCTCGGCAGGAAAACCAACGGAGCTGAGTCAGACTGTCTCTCCTGTCTTTATCCACACACTTTCAGTTTTGACCTTTTAATTACAAATCTGCCTTCCCTGGTTGACGCGACTCGCTGGGCTGGATTTCGGGACGGAGGCTCAGCAGACGTGAAGACCCTGGAGCTCCTCTTTCCCGCCGCTCTGCGTGCTTCACACACGTTTCTTTATCTGCGAAATTGTTGTGGGACACCCAGCATGAGCTCCCATCAGGCAAACAGACAGCAGGCTCTTTTCATTCCACACACACCTGACCACACACACCCACACACACACCCCTTATCACAGCAGCAGGAAGCGGTTCTGGAGCTGTGTGAAAGAGTCCGGCCAGCTGAGGCTTTCCACCGAGAGCTGTTCTGCTCCGCTGTTTGCTGCTGTTTTAGTAATTAAGTCAGACAGAAGCTCCAGCCGCTCCGTCTGGTGTGAACTCCGGCCACGTCCCGCACCGCTCCGCCTGCTGAACGGGAGTCTGCCGACCTGCCGAACGTGTCGGCGGCGCCGTTCAGAACCGGTCTGAGAGCGAGCCAGTGGGAATCAGCAGGAAGCCGCTTGTGTTTGTTCTGAGGAACACGCCAGGCTCGGATTGTGTTCATGGAAGGAAACGCACAAAACAAGTAGATATCCCACAGAACATCACACTCACTGCAGATCAGAGCAGGACAACAGCCATATTTCTTCCTGATCGGCTGGATGAAAAACTACAAATGTTGTTAAGACGAAACTGGAACTCAGTTCTGCTCAATATGTCTTAATGAAAACAGTATAGTACATGGCTTTATTTTGATAGTTTCCACCCAACAAATAAGAGCATTTCAGATTCGTTTGAGAAAACATTTGGAAAGTAATCATTTGTTTGCAACAGACCTGGTTTTGGCTGTCACTTTAGCCAATCACTACTGGAATGTCCAAACTGAGTTAAAATCCACTTTCTTTACTGCATTTTTTTAATTTATTTTTTGATATGAAGTAAAGTTTATGGAGTATTATTGTTATACCAGTCTTTCCTCACTGTCTCACTCAGTGTCAAAGATGTTATAAACCCTATTAAAACAGCAAAGGTCGGTAAAAATTCTGCTTTTACTAGAAACACTGTGTAAACAGGACGTTATTTTACTGATCTGTGTTCTCCCCACCCATCATCGGGCCTCCAGCTGGATTACAGCAGAGCTTCTAACCTCTCAGCATCTGTTTTACCGTCACCAGCAGCAGCGTTACGTTTGTCTCTGTAATCTTCACAAAAAACAAACTCCAGCATGTTTACCGACACTCCGCGTCTTCTGTTTGAGCTCTTCGTATCTGTTTTAAACGTTTGTGTTAAAGGTATGCAAAAAAAAAAACAAAAAACAAAAACCCTTCTCTCCTGGAGAGAAGACAAAATACTGATCAACCACCTGAAGGCATAATGAACTTCACTGAACTGTTTTGGGAGTTCTGCTCATTGCAAACATAATGAAGTCGTAGCATTTAGCCGAAGTCAGGAGGAAGTGGTTTGTTTTCAGCAGCATTACCTTTGCTACCTGTCCCAGTTTTACACCAGTGCTCGGTATTGAAAAGTGTTTTTGAAAAACCAGAGGGAAAGAAAAACACAGCGTAGCTGCCGTGAAGCCATGTCAGCGCACCAGAGCAGCGCTGATGAAGACCAGACGGCAGAAAATAGGATCAAAGCCGGAGCGCAGAGGTTCGTAGCAGGTTGCGACGCCGCCGTACTGCAGATCAGCCCGTCAGCGCAGCGCGCACTGAGATTCTGTCATTAGCTGGAGCTCGGCTTTGAAGCCTGGAGTTGTGGGGATTCCTGCTAATTTTCCAAACACAGGCAGCCTTTCTTTCTCCAGCAAACAACGCCGATGACAGACTGTTCTGATCTTAGCAGCATTTACACTTCCCACTATAGAGCTGTAGTTTGCAAACGTAAAACCAGAGAGTCTCGCTGCGTGGTGAAACCAGAGAGAGTTTCCTGAGCAGATAGCGGCGTGGGCCTCTGATCCGGCCATTCTGTGTTTGGGACCGTTGAACCTTGATCCTCGGCTTGGCTTTTAGAACATTTATTGCCCTCCTCCTCAGTTGACATCTTGCCCTCTACATTTATAGCTGTACTAAAAGGTTTACATCCAAAGGTTGTTTGAAGAATTAACCACCTCTGCTCCACTATAAACATTACCTTTTGTGGGAACGTCAACCGTGAAATCTTGTAAGCGGTCTAAATGTGGGCAGCGGAAACGAAGCGCGGTGAATCCTGCGTTAAACAAGCAATAAAAGATCCAAGTTTGAGCGAGTTTCCACAGACGTCTTATTGAATCATACAGTTTCCCAAGTAAACCCTCCCAAAACCCACCTGGTCTTCCCAGCTGAGCCCCGGCCTGCCCCCCCGGGTACCGAGCCCTCGCCCAGACCCGAAAACCCAAACACATTCCGAGCCTCGCGTGGCGTCGCCCAGCCAAGCGAAACATTCCTGCTGCTCTGATATCGGAGAGGAGCTCTGGGAGACTTGTGGCTTCGGCGTCTCAGACTGTCAGAGTCATTTCCAGAGCAGCATCCCATCACAGCGAGGTCATTTTGGTTAAATCACAGCCCCGAGCAAATTGCCTACGAGGCCTCTAATAACATTATTACCACATACATCAAGCACAGGCTTTGGGTTCGCGCCTGAATCTGAGGCAGCCCTCTCCTCGCTCATTTGACCTGCTTTGGGTTTCTCTTCTTCCCCTCCCTGGCTTTGTTTCCCTGCCTGTCTTCATTAAAGCGGTGGAGCTGCGGCGGCGGCTACGCCAGCCCTGCATTATGCGCCGCCGTTCTCATCACCGTGCCCTTCAGTTGCCTGGAAACGGAGCATGGCGGAGACATGTGAAGAGGCAGAGCACACCTTCTGACACAAAGAAAGCATCCCAGCTCCTTATACAAAGAGTATAGAAAGTTTTGAGCGAGAGCAAGGAGCGACTCAGGTACAATGTTTGATAAATTAAACATGTTCCTCCAGTGTGTAGTGGAGGAAAAGGTGTTGATGGTTGATGGAAGCAGGTGAGCGGAGAACACAAACCCAACGCAACTCAGAAATGTTGACTCCTTTAGACTACCAATGTGCACTTCGATGTTGTAAGACTCACACAAATGTCCCACTAATGACCAGAAAGAAGGTTCCTTTGCACTTCTCACCACCTGTGAAGCTAGTAAAGCATAGATTTGATGAAATTAGGTAAAACGATACGGCACCAAGCCAGTCAGCTGTGCTGGAACTCTGCTTTAAACCGTAGGCTGTGTGTAAAGGTGGACGGCTCGTCTCTGCTTCCTCCCACTGTAAAAGACAAAGAAAATTCCAGCTATAAATATCGGCTTTGACGTCACTGTCAACCAGACAATGGAGCTGCAAGTGATGGAGAGATAATCTCAAGGTCCTGTGTGTTCAAGACAAGCATCACCAGCCACTGTTGCGAAAGGCTCCAACCGTCAAGAAATCAGTGTTTAAAACAACTGGGCAGTACAGTCTTTCCTAACAGATCGGCCAGTGACTAAGAGCTTGATGATGGAGCAGCAGCTACTGCAGCCTTAAAACAGGATGTTAGCATGACTCTCACTGTTAGACACGTTTCTGGAGCCAGCTCTCTCCAGCATAAAGTTTGGTTTGTATGATGATGTAACCTCAACTATGATCGTCGGTAAAGTCCAGCAATGCCTTCTTTCTCGTGTCATAAAGATTATGACAGTTGTACGGGGGCAGCGGTGACGCCGGTTGTTTTTCTTGGTGCTGCAGTCCCAACCGAAGTCCTGTGAGCTCTTTACTCCAAAACCACCTCCTGTAATAATAATGACCCCGTTCCACTGGAGTCCAGTGTATCCTGAAGGTGCTGGCTTGGGTTTTCAAGGAAGGTCGCGCTGGAAAAGGCATCTGACGAGGAGCTGGCTCCGTGCTCAGAGGATGTGTCACACTGAAACAGGAAAGGGTTTTCCCCAAATTGTTGCCACAAAAGTGGAAGCACAACATTGTCTTTGGGTGTTTTGGGTCCGGCTCTGTTTAGTCTGCTTGAACTGGGTTCAGGTTCACTCTCTCAGCCGGGACCTACACACACACTCAGGGTGTGAACCAAAACAATCCCACCAATGCCCTTCAGAGGCGGAGGTCTCAGGCACGGGAGCATTGTGGAGCGTTCGTGGTCGTCGAAGGAAGGTTTGGAAACTGACGGGCCTTGAAGAGTCGATGAAAAACAGGCACCGTTGAATGTGGGTGACACACACAACCTGAACCCAAAAGGTGCTCACGTTGTTGATCAGGTAGTTCATATCTTTGTGAAAACAGAGAAGATCCCAGAAAGGGAGCAGCGCCAGATCGCTTTGGGTTTTACATCCCAGAGGCACACGAGGGAATTAATAACAACTGTTTCTGTATTTCTGTTTCAATAGAGACATAATGGGACGGATAATGTTCTCATGCAAACTCAGCCTCCATCATGACAAGGGGAAATACGTTTTATCTGCTCCAAAACGACATGAAAGAGGATCCCGGGATCATGGGGTGGGAGCACGTCCATCACCAGCGCTGCCAGCCAATCACACGTCAGCTGCTCCTCCAGCGTGACGCCGCTGGCAGTAATGGATGTGACGATGATCAAGAAAACATATCAGACAACAGAGAGACAAAGAAAGCATTATTTATTGCCTCTGCTGATAGAAAACAGTCACTTAAAATCAATTTTTTAAAAAATGCCTCCTCGCTGGTGACGGTCGGCGCCGCCGGTTTCGGAACAAAGCAGTCAGTCACTGTGTCAGCGTCCGGCCCGGCGGAGCGACGCCTCCGTCCCTCTGAGCCCAGAACCACTGCTGACACTCGGCTAACGCAGCCGAACACGACTTCCACACAGCCCGGCCCGAATCCGAGAGGCCGCTTCACTGAGTCATCCCTCCTCAAGTGCCACCGGTCGTCCTCGCCACCCCGCGGCCCGCTGTGCCCCGTCAGTGTGTGACATACACTGCAGCGCCATGTCCCATCAGTGTTTTCCCCCCAAACCAAAGCAGGGCGGGCGATCCGTGCATCACCGCCGCGCGGCGGCTGACATCGATCGATAACGGGGGGGTTGTGTGTATTCGTGGCGTGCTCCGTGGCCGCCGAGCTAATGACAAAACAAGACAAATGAAGTGTCTGCTTAGGCGCACTTTCTCAGCCTGACAGGGCGGCGTAATGGGAAGAGAGAGGCCGAGCGGACCCTCTGTTTACGAGCGGCCGGGGGAGTCGTGACGGGCCTGGGAGCGCCGCCGCCGCCGCCGGCAGGCGGGGCCAGATAACCTCTGTGTGCTCCTGTGGGTTTTGCCTGCGTGGCTGCGAAGGTAGAAAGAGATAAAACAGACATATCGGCGCATCGGGCCCCGGCCGCGGAACAAATGGGGTGAGAGGTCAAAGACGCCACAATGTCAGCCTCGGTCCGCCGCCGCCGCCGCCGCCGCCTCCGCCAGTCCAGCAGCGACGTGTGGAGCTGATAATCCGGCATCTGAGCTGACACACCGCTGCTGCAGCCGCAGCTCCGAGTCTGGCATTTGATTCATATCAGCGATCAGCTGAAAGGGGGAAGATGAAGAGGAGGAGGAGGAGGAGGAGGAGGAGGAGGAGGAGGAGGAGGAGGCGTCTGAAAAACCAACGGAGCCCGAAAGGCTGGTGCGTCCGATGGAGAAGGAAAGTAACAGCTAGCAAGAGTTCCAGCGTGCTGGGAAGAAGCGCAGCGCGGCGGTGCCAGGCCTGGATCCCACTCCGCCATGTGTCTGGTGTGTGAGCGCCGCGGCGTCACCGCCATCCCGTCCGTTTGGCCTTTTTAAAAACAGCCGCTCTCATCAAACGCTTTATAACGAACCATAAAATACGAGTGGAGGAGCCGCGGCGAGCCGGCGCTCTGTCCGCCGTCCAAACGCCGGCCTGGCTCGCTCTCTGACGACCGTCATGAGTCTTTATGGGGGATTAAAGCAGGCGAAGAGGGGCGAGCGTCAGCTCTTTGAGTGTTTATGCTTCTTTACTTCTGCCAGATTATGTCGTTTGCCACCAGGCTGCAGAAAACGAGGTGTTTTTGTTTTTGTACATCGGTCAGAAATCTTTAGAAAAAGTGAGAAGACAGGCGTGAAACTGCACAGCTGCTGCTGCGACGTGTTTGAGGTGTGCGCCGGTAAACATCTCCTTCTCCAGACTGCTGCTGCTCACCGGGGACCGGGACGCCGTTCTCTTTCACAGCAGTCCCCTCTGGTTCAAAAAAAAAGTGTGTGAGCAGTGAAACTGGAAGTTTCTCGCTATCGAGTGTTTTTGTGTTTGTTCCTCTTCCTCTTTCTGTGTCTTCAAACTCTGTCTTTTCTTCTCTGCTTATTTATAGGACGTTTATTCAGAACATCTTGTAAACAAAGCTACAAGCCCGACAGAGGGGTGAATAACTGCTTATGTAGGACATGGATACAAACAGACGGAAAGACATTTCAGTAACTCTCCAACAGGCTTTCCTGACATTCTCTGACATTCAGGTGAGAATTTATCACTGCAGCCAGTATCTCATTTTCTCTTCAGAAACCTTCCACAGTTTGTATTTCTATCGCGTGTTCCCTTCTGTTTGTCTTTTGGCATCATCTTGTGCTCTCTATAGGAAATGTCAGGAAGTTCACTGAGTTGTGATTATTAAATTAAGCAGTTTGATGAAGTTTTGAAATTTGGAAGAAGTTTTCCTTGAGTTCCTCTCCGTGTCGATGGATCATAATTCGCTTTGACCGGACTCCGACGGCTCTCATTCAGGCGTCTTTATGCGAGGTGAGGCTGCTTCAGTGCTCTGGGATCTTAACACCTCCACGTTTACCTTCTGAGATCCAGCCTCAGCAGAGAGTGAGTGTCTGGGCATCGGTTTCTGAACCCTTTCTTTCTACATGAGTGTGAACAGCAGCGGTTTGTCTCCGCTGTGTCGGTTCAAACCAAACGCTGAGCTGCATAAGATGCAGAAAAAGCAATTAAAATGGCAACACGTAGCATCAACACCAGGCATTCGGACTGAGAAGCGCTGTCTCTGAAGACATAGCTGTAGGCCAACGTGCTTTCATTTAATTAAATGTCAAAGCTTCGGTTGGAAAGTATTTTTCATGTCGGTTCGCCGCTAACAGCCGAGGGCCGGAATCCATAGGCTGAACTCACGCATGTATCCTGCTCCGCTCTGCTTTCATTCATCAGGCCTCTGCAGAACGAGACTCAGCTGATCCAGAGATGATTCAGAAGTGAGCTGATTAGGAGAGAGTGATCACGGTTCTGCTAACCCGCTGGTAATTAATGTATCCTCCCCATAACCGGCTGAGTGGGCTTCAGCCGACGGTTTGTCACTGAGAGACGGCAGGGTGAAGCTGGGACCGAGCAAACACTCCGGAGCTGCAGGCCTCCAGTGCTCCAGCAGCAGCTCGGCGTTGCTCTCCGTCTTTTTATGGGCTGTGCAGCAGCAGACAAACAATCTCAGCAGAGTTGTCCCTTAATACTTTGTGAATAATGGAGAGGAGCCAGTACAGTTTAGTGTTATGGCCCAGCATAGCGAGATGTGATTACAGTACACTCCTCTCTCTTCCTCCCTGCTGGACTCCCCTGCTCCACTTCTCTGTCTGCATCCAATTACATTTTTCTCCTCCCTGTCAACTTCCATTTCTCTCTCCCTCTCTTTCTGTCTGCATCCAGCTCCCAATCCCTCCGTTTCTCTCTCTCTCTCTCTTTTCATTCAGTTTTTTTTCCTCTGCAGCTCACAGTTTCTTGCCCATCTCTGTCTCGATCCAGCTCGATTCCTCACTCCTGACGTATGAACGTTTCTCACCGTCTTCCTCTCCATGCCTCGCCGTCTCCGTCCCGCCGGATGTCTTTCTCTGGCTGTCTGTCTCTATTTGTCTCGGTGGACGGCCGCTTCCTCCCAGGGCTGCACTCTGACACGCCGGGACGCTCTTCGCTTGTTCCAGCGGCGACGGCGGCGCTTTGCAGCCAGGTTAACAACTCTGGTTACTGACGGAGGGGAGGAGGAGGACGAGGACGCCGGGGGTCACAGGGAGCTGGCGTGGAGGAGAGGCGGCGCCTCGGACCACCAGAGGCGGCGGCTCCGCTGCAGGAACACGGCTTGAGTTCCCACAGTGGTTCCAGAATCACAATCCACCTGTCGAGACTGAAACCTCCACCGGCCCATAGAAACAGACAGAGGGGCTCAACCCATGGCTCTCCCCACTGTGAGGCGACACTGCTCTCCACTACACCACATCGTCTTGACTAAACCACGCCCACAGGAAGTCTGACTATTGTAGATTTAGATTCAGGCTCATTGTTGTGTCACCCAGCATGTACTGAGCTGCACACACACACACACATACACACACACACACACACACACACACACACACACACACACACACACACACACACACACACACACACAGGAATGTTCTTTCCTCACATCTCTTACTGTAGTTTACAGTGAATTGCGTATTTTTAACCCCGTGGCGGAGCACCATGTTCTCTCTCAACTTTTTCAGGTCCGTCTCCATGACGACGGGGCTCCGAGACGCTGAAAACACAACGTTTTGAAAACAGCTCCTGAAGTGGACCTATCTGCCAAACCCTTTCAGAATAGATTCAGTCTTTGTTGAGCTTTGTTGGCTTTCCTGTCTATAATAAAGACTTGTGTGTGGATCAGCTCACATTCTAAAGCAAACCTGAACATTTCTGCGTCGGATGAAGCTCCGGATGGTGTGACACTCCAGCCTGACTACTGCTGCTGAGTTGAATCTAAATAAAGAACATGTCACGCTGGCGGTTTGTCACTCGTATCTCGCTAACCGTTCGTTTCTTTCCACTGTCACTCGCTCCGTGTTGATCAGTCTCCATCAGGGTCAGGAACTGTTCCAGCGGTTAATCGTCCTCCGTTGCTCTGCAAGAGCTTTTCATTACGGCCCAGCGATCTGCTGACCGTAACTTCCAACGTCTGCATTGGTGAAAACTCAAACTCCTGTGTGCATCTATACTACTGGCTTCACCACAGACCTGCTGCAACGCAGCTCCGAGGAGGGAACAGATACGGGCTTTGAGTCGTGTAGTGGACAAGACTCCACCAGAACTGAGGAAATAGATCCTGTCGGTTTGGGATGATGTGTTCTGTAATGGTTCACCAGAGGAGCTCATGGTTCGCTCCGACTGGGTTTTCTGTGGCGTTTTAACTCCATTCCTTCATGTTGGATCAGAAATCTTTCACAACATTTCAGCGACTGACTGTTTGAGTCTCATGTTTTCTATCAGAAACGTCATGATGAGGAAAGTTTCAATGGTTCTGCTTTCTGAAGGGAAAGAAAAGGTAAGTTATGAAAGCTCGTCAGTCAATATGACCATTTCTGGGTGTGTGTGTGTGTGTGTGTGTGTGTGTGTGTGTGTGTGTGTGTGTGTGTGGTCTGTGCGCGCACCACTTCCTGACTAATTCCAGTGTGATTCAACCACAGGTCACTCTGAGACCTGATTGGCCGAGCCTGTTGTCTGTCGTCCTGTCAGTCGGACGTGATCAGCAGTGCAGCCACATGATGGAGGCTTTTATTACCAGTAGCTCCGAGGCAACACACACACACATACACACACACACATCTCATGACAAAGATCCACATCAGACCGTAAACAGAGTTCAAATCACAATCAGTTCATGGAAACAGTCCGTCTTGACCAGACCGGCTTTTCAGAAAACAAAAAGAAAAAAAAAATCACTTTCAAGTCAGTGAAGCTGGACAAAAACTGTCTCCAGTCTCTCACGCCTTCTGATGATTGATCCACGTAGAAACGATCAATAACTCAGAGTTTTAACACTCCTCCTCTCAAGAAAATGTTGTGTAATATCTAAAACACACGAAGAGCACAGGCACTGTAGCGGTGCCAAACTCTCTGTCTCCACTCTCACAAAGCCTGACAGAGTCCCTCCCAACCCTCCAGCTACACACACACTCACACACTCCCGTACAAAGAGCAGCGTCTCATCTTCCTCGGCAGCGTCTCACTGTTTCAGCTAATCTGTAGCATCACAGGCCGAGCCGCCATTGTTGAGATTTCCTCTTCTTAATCACCAGGATGCTGGGCTTTGTTCTGACGTCTCAGGCTCCATTTCCAGCCCCGCTGTGTGTCTTCAACCCCCCCGTGAGGCTGCAGGGGCCAGAGCGCGGCCTGCTTTACCACCTGTTGAGGCCAATTACGAAGTGAACCAAACCCGGGCGGGGAGGGCGGCGGCGTCCTGGATCTCCGCTGTCAGCACTTCTCATCCTCTCGCTGAAAGAGGCTGTCATGAATAATCAGAAGGTGAAGCGGCGTCGCTGTCGTCAGCCCTAATGCCGGCGTTAAAGCAGATTAGGACTCCTGTGCGGAAAAGCGGCTGGTACCTGAGAGGCTTCAGGAAAACCTGACGCTGGATGAGCCGCAGACAGGAAACCCTCTGCAATCCCACAAACCGCAGAGTCAACAGACGCTGTATAAACAGGGAAGGGTGACTGGATCAGTCTTCAGACGGCCGGCTTTAATGGCGGCGTGTGAGCGCATTTCTCCACAGACTGCAGAGGTTCGCTTCAAACGCTCCGTTTACGTGTTTGTTGATGACAAAAAGCCTCCATTAGTTTTGCTCAAGCCGTTAAAAACAATGCAGTTTCAACTCTCTTTTTTTTTTATGACACTCAGAACAAATGGATAAAACAGCAGTTGTTTTTCTCTTGGCGTTTGGCTGTAAACCTTAATGAAGACCTGGTGACCTTGGCGGTGCTTAACGGTTAACAAGCCATGCAGCTAATGAAGGGTTCCACATTTCTGCTGCTGCAATCAGGCCAGAGGGAAGGGCTCTGGCCCGCCGTTATTTCTCAAATATGCATTAGAAGCAGCCGGATTGGACATTCCTCGGATGCCAGATGAAGTCGTACGATACAGAGTGCACTAAAATGAGAATTTTACAACAAAATCAACTTCTGTCGAGAGCAGCTTGCTCTAATTCAAACTCTGAAAAACCTTCAAATTCAGCCCGAAAACCGCGGCTCGCACAGAGCCCGGCGTCTCTGAGGAACTCAGACAGACTTAAAGCCTATAGCTGTATAGATCGGGGTGTATGGATCTCCCGTGAGAGCAGACGGCTTCTAACAGCGGCCACCAAGGTGATTTTTAGGAAGGTAATCTCTCATAATTCAAGTCGGATGGATTCACCGGAAATCAAATCAGCTTTCCAGACTGCGAGCTGAGGAGGCAATATCCCACTGCAATTCTTCATTGACCTACATAGCGTTTCTCCCTGACAGCTCCTCCTCCTCCTCCTCCTCCTCCCCCTCCATCGCCCTGATCTCTGGGGCTTCTCCCTGTGCGCTCCATGCTGATGAGCGCCACAATATTCATCATCTCTGCCTCCAAAGTGAAGAATTGAAAATTAACCCGCCCAAAAAAATGCAAAAAAAAAAAAAAAATATATATATATATATCGACACCCCCGAAAGAAGGAGGGAAAAGCCCTCCTCCCAGCTTTCCAGAAATGTAATTAAGCATCAGAGACAATCGTGAATCTGTGCGTCTCCAAAAAAAAAGAGCGATGGGTTGATTAGGTATCTGGGATTGGCTAATTTCCATCAGTGATGATGTGAAATTGGGGTGCCGGATGTGTGTGTGTATATGTGTGTGTGTGTGTGAGTGCAGATGCTCGTGCAGCCTCACGTGCACGCGCAGGCAGACAGTAGGCTCCCTCATCATTAATTCAGCAGCCATCACTCTCACCCTGCTCCTGCCCCGGAGAAGCTCTCCCTGCTTCCCGGCAGCATTATGCATATTTATTCATACTTCCTCCCCGCGCCGCTAAATGTCACCCTAAATGTTTCCACTTGGAACGGGAAGATTTCTGTACGTTTCTCTGTTCAATTCCCTCCAAACGCACCAGAATTAGGTTCAGATGTTCTCTTCAATCAGCGTTGTGGCTCCTAACTTCACACACTCTGTTCAGGTCTCTGTTTAACCCGTTTCCACGACGACGTTTCAGGTGAAGATGCATCGTTTTAGTGTTTTCTCTTCCGGACAGTGTTTAGTTAACATGATAAAGTTCCTAAAATGATGTTTGTTTACATCAAAACACTGAAAATAGTGGAGTTTTCATGTTGGGACTCGAGTTGGTGCGGCTTGTTTTTATAATGAAACTACAGAGAACAATACACTGAACATTGACACTGGAGTCCGGGAGAAACTGGAGGAAAGTGCTGATCTGATTGTCTACTGAACTATTTAGGACAGTTGAGGAGTGCAGGACCTGTAGCGGAGTTTCAGAAAAGTTGTGTGTTCCCCTGTTTACACAGTAATGGAGAGTTTTAGACAAGTTCCACCTTGGGAGCTGCTCTCAGAAGTTGTGCTTTCAGAGGCCTTGAGTTCTGCTGTCTTGTAAACGAATGCTGAAAACACAGCGGAAGTTTCAGCCTCTCCTCCTTCACAGCGACTAGTCCAGGCCTGGATCTGACGGGAGTCTGCTCCGCCGTTATCACGTCTCGTCCTCCCACGTGTCGCCTCTGACTCACCTCTCCCCAAACCTGCATTCCACATTCCTCCAGCAGCACCGGGAGAGCCGTCTGGATGTGCCATTTCAAGACTTTTCTTCTGCCGGTAATTATCGACACATCACAGAAAAGATGAGAGACAGCAGCTTCCACCGGCGCCTTTCTTCACGCCGGGTAACCTTTGGGCCTGCGGCTGGTTGTCATAGAGGAGAATCTACCCGCCGAGTCGTTAGACAGTAACAAGGCTCTTTTAAAGAAGTTCAGTCTGGATCTGAGGTGTCGCGCATTGAAATGTAGAAACACTGCATCTGTCACCCTGCAGAGAGCTCTGCGGTCCGGAGCGTTCGCCTCGTACAGCCGCCGACAGGCGGTTCTCCTCGTCCTCACAGAGACGTTCTGCCAGACGGACGTGGTGCAGCTGCTATCAAAGGCCTGGCGTTAAACCCGCAGGGTTCAAATGGACCGGAGGACGGCAGCGGCCCTCAGATCAGAGCTACGTACCTTAGATCTGACCTCAGCTCCGACGTCCAGAAACCAGTCATTTCAGGCTGGAAATATCAGCCCTCTCAGTGCAGCTGCAGTCAGAAAGTAGCGTTGAAATCCCTGAACGGGTCCCTCCGAGGCCCAATAGCCGGTTTGGTTCCTGTCCGCAGAAAACTGCTTCTTCTGTCATGAGACAGTAAATCAGCTTCGGACTCCTGATCAGCCCACTTGTTGCAGGAAATGAAGTTGTTTCGGGTAAGCATGAAGCCTTCCCCCTTCCTTTGGTTTCTGAACAGCAGACACTCCGAGCAGCGTAAACAACCACAACACAACAAAAACTTCGCTTTTTCACTTGAAAATGTTGTGAACAGGACTGAATGTGACTGAAATCCTAGAACTGAACTGAACTTCTAACGTCAAAAAACTGAATCAAACTCGATTCTCTGAACTTTATGAAATTTCCCACATTCCCAGTGGAAGGTTCCCAGTTTTCAAAGACATTTTCCCGTTCCGGGTGCTGGAAGTTTCCCGCCTCCGTTCAGGATGTGAACCCTCCCGTACTGTTTTCATTCCCACGGCGGCGGCGATACGTTGCTTTACGCTCCAGAAGCGCTGAGGCCCGACTCGCTCCGTTCCCTGTCTCCTCCCCGCCGCCCGGCCGGAGCGTCTCGCCCAGAATAGCACAAAAGAGCCGTTAAATCACGTCCAGAACCCCGCTCCGAAGACGAGACTTTTCAATCAGAAAATGAAGTGGAATGCTCCCCCTGACTCGGCGCCAGACGCTCTGAGCCCGTTCGCCGGACTCGGACTGGCTGGCTAATGAAATCAGGCCCGGCGCTCACACAGGAGCCATAAAGCCTCTGCTCTGGTACCGGAGCTAATTATTCAGCTGGGCCACACAAAAGACTGCTATATATATATATGAAGGAGGAAATCCTTTTAAACGGCTCTTTTATTGTTCCGCTACAATCCTCAGATTCTTCTTTTCTCCTTTCTTTTCTGGATCCGGCCCACTTGTGAAATGACTCTGGGCTATTGTTCCTGTGCTGTAAGGCTAGTTAACGCCTGCCTTTGATGGAGATGCCTCCTGTTTTAACATCTCTGTTATCTGCAGAATTACCAGAGCCGAGCCGGGAGGAAAGCCACTCCATCCTCCCCGGCGGAATAAAGAGGTGGTGATGCTTTGGGACGGCTGGCTTTATCTTGTGCTCTGCTCTGCCGTGGAAACTTTTCGAGGAAAGGCAGGCCTTCTGTTTAGCTGTCTCTGTTGGAACCAGCAGATTTCAACGCAGGAGAGACGACGGTTTCTGAACGCAACGATGAATTCTGCAAAAACCTCCAATCGCTTCACTAAACCAGCACAGAGAAGCGAGGCTGAGGACTCCTCACCAGCTCTGACGCCCCCTACAGGCCAGAAGGCTCCTCACCACACACACACACACACACACACACACACACACACACACACACACACACAGCTGCAGGTGGAGGCCTGTGCTGCACAGGGTGAGCTCCAGCTGCTATGTGTGCCAGGCCGGACCCCGCGGCTGCAGGGAGAAACCGGGTCAAGGGGAGTTCCAGCTGAACGGATCCTGTTTGAGTTTCACTTCCTCTGCGCTGGAGAGTTACACAAGAAGACCGGGACGCGTCCTCCAGCCTCTGGTCCTGCCCGGGCTCTCCAGGAGTCTCACTGTCAAAACAATGAATCTTAGAGCGTTTTTTTAAGAAAATTCTTAAAAGCAATGTGTACACCCATGTCAAAAGATACATGCAAAATACAGATATTTATTTATTTATTTATGTATTTATAAATAATTATGAGTGATCAATTTGTGATAAATACATTATTAATTAATAATACAATTCTAAAATAAAAATCATAATATTAATAAATCTGGTTATAATAAATAAATAAATAAATAAATAAATAAATAAATAAATAAATAAATAAATAAATGTACACACATCCGTGTGTGCACATGTGTGCACCGGCCCATTGTCTGGGTGTTTCCCATCCAGGTGGTGGTTTCAGGTTTTTCTCTCTTCTCAGATAATCCAGGTTTCTTCCACCATTCAGGAATTTGTCGTTTCAAACTTGAATTCAGTTTGTCAGTCTGTATTTCCATTTGGATGGGCCGGTTACTTTTGGAGGATTTATCTTGTTTTTTAAGCGCTGCTGGCTCATAAGAAAACATGTTCTTCTTGGTTGATCTAAAACAAAAGAGCAAACGAAACACAAGGTGGATAGACTGGATGGATTAGATGAAGTGTGGGTGACTAAAATGAACCTCACTGATTAGTTTGGTCTTCTAATCTTTGGTTTAATCAGTTTTTGGTCCACTAAGATCCTTTTTTTAAGTTGTTGGAACCAAATTATGAAAAAAAAAACCCAATAAATTTGTCCGTTTGAATTATACCAACTAGCTCAGTTCCTCTTTCTAAGATAATTCATTTCAGGCACATGACAGTGGACAGTTGACATACTCATGACTTTTCTTTTGTTGACCTGACTGTGATAAAGCATAAAATGTGCTCAAACCAGTGATCAAACAGGAAACAGAGGAGACGCATTCATAATACACACTTATAGTGAATTCCCGCCTGCTTTGTCCTGCTCTGCAGACACACTCGCTCTTTCCCTGCCATCTGTGCTGCTCATTCAACAGTCTGTTCACACCGAACCCTGTTAAAAGTGTTGAACTGTGTGTGAACGCATATAAATAACAACAAATAGAAGGACTTTCCCACTTTTCAGGCACAGTTTTGCAGACTTGACTGGTGTCTCGAGTAAAGCTTTGGGATGGCAGAGTTTCACAGGCTGTCATTCAAGAGGTGGCGTCTGTGTGCGTGTGTGTGTGTGTGTGTGTGTGTGTGTGTGTGTGTGTGTGTGTGCGTGTGTATTTTTGGTGCAGGGTGAAGTGGGTGACAGACAGACGGATTGTTCAGACACCATCAGAGAACAGCTCCTCCGTTGTGCCGTGCGTCGTGCGTCGTGCGTCGTGCGTCGTGCGTCCCTCGGGCCTCAGCAGCCTCTATAATAACAATATGATGTTGCAGCAGGGACATAAAGTGTGTTTTTATTACCCAATTCACATCAATGCATATTTTAATCTCTTGTGATATAACTTTGTTGTTGCAGTGGAGTCACTGACTGGATATAAACCTCAGTGTGTTTATCATAAATGTGCGTGGGTATTTTCAGGCTGATTGAGAGTACACTTCCTTTCTGGTGACTCCTTTGCGCAGCGGCGCCCTCCAGTTCGCGTGTTTTGAGTCTAATGTGACTTTCTCTGTGAAGGCTGGAGGACTAACATCAGAGGCAGCTGGACGAGGAGATCTGCGTATCGATCGCAGGGACGCACGCGCGACCAAACAAACGCGTGCACCCGCGTGCTCATCCCCTAGTAAAGGGGCGTGTGGAAGCTGGCGGGGACTCAAACCCTCCGCATTCTCAGCAGTGGAGGAGCCGAGGACGGTGGCGCGCGGAGACCGGAGGAAACTTGGACTGGATCAAGAAGGACTTTTTATTCCTAATTCTTTAAAAAAAAAAAAAAAAAAAAAAAATCGTCTGGGGGACCGTGTAGCTGTCTGACTACACGGGTCGGGCTTGAGAGCTGAATGTGGAGCACACACACGGAGGGAGAGCGTGAGAGAGACCCGGAGAGAGCCGCGGAGAGGAGACGAGTCCGCACGCCGGAGAGCAGAGCGCGTCTCCGGGCAGCGGCTGTGCGTCTTTACGCGGACTGACGTGGATCGATCCGCGCTGCTGTATTTTCTGGCTCCGGTGGGATTTCAAACTGTGCCCAAGTTGACTTACGTTTTTCTGAAGCTCTGAGGGAAATTTTAGAGTGATTTCTTAAAGACCGGAGTGGGAGGAAGCCCCATCGGATCGCGCACACTCCGCTCCACGCATGCTGGAGGTGGAGAGAGGAGGGCTGGATGCCTGCGGGTCCGCGAGTCCTCAGCACAGGTGAATGCAGCCGATTTTCTCTCTTCTCCGTGGATCCAGAGGAACATGTAGCGCACTGAGGCGGTCATTTAGCTCATGATCTGCTCTTAATCTCTCACAGATTACGACGCGTTAGATTATTTATCATGCGCTGTAATCTATCGGGGGAAAACAAAATCCAATTATAACTATTTGTGCAATTTGGTTGTGTTTATACAGGATTCTGCAGGATTACAACGCAGAGGCTGCTGAGCCGGCTCCGCTCCTTTTTCAGTGTGAATGTGTGCAAGTGTGTGTGTGTGTGTGTGTGCGCGCAGTGTGACCCAGTAAGGGCAGCCTTGAGTAAACGACTGGAGGCTACCATAATTTACGCTTTAATTGATTCCCTCTAAATTTCAGCGTGCCAGTTTTAATGGTGTCACTGTTGTGGGGCTCGGCTTTAAACAATCGGGCGCATCTGGGAAGCCGCTGGAGCACAAAAGCCCCCAATCACAGCTGAAAGGAGACACTTTTCACTCTCTTTTTGAGCTCAGAAATAGAGGTGGGCCCGCAATACCCGCTGCAGATGGGCTTTCTCTTGTTTGGGCGTTTTAAGGGAGTGGGAGACACGAATGAGAAGTTGGTGAGGTGATTCAGAGATAAGAACGAAGCAAGAAGAGGGTTCCTGCGGAATTACACCTAAAATATTAATTTAAAAAAATCAGTTATTGTGGATAACAGCTCAGACGGTGCGTTTCCATGTTTCCGTGCGGAGTCCTGTTGTGTCACTACATCTTCCAATAATGTCTGGCTCCTTTTTGTAAAAGAAGAAAGTGGGAGGGGAGTGAGTAAAAGAGAGGGAGAGAGAGAGAGAGAGAGTCCTGTCACTTGCTGCCGCTGCTCTGTGGCTCAGTGTACGGCTCCGCTTCCATATATAAAGACGCCGACATAGGTCGGTCTATCTGTAATCAAGCCAATCATCAGCCTCTCCAAGCTGCCACTCCGAGCCTATAGAAGCCGAGCGGTCACATTTTTGGGGGGAAAAGGGTGTATCCGTGTCTTCACAGTCTTATTTGTACCAGCAGCGGCGGCGGTTAATGGTCACATTGGGGAGGAATGTCCAGGGCGCACAGCCGCCGCTCGTCTCCACATAACCTGCTCACATCTCTCTTCTGTCTCTGCGCTCCGCAGCCGTGGATTACATCCTGCCCGGGCATCGTCTGACGGAGTAACGGACGGAAAGTAAAGCTTGGGCTGGAAGTGGTGTTTTTTTGTTCTTCTTCTTCTTCGCAAATTTGGCGTCTTCTTGTTGCGTTTTGGAGAGGATATGGCACGGAGGGCGCCGGGGAGAGGAGAGCAACCGGCGCAGGCGAGAGGAAACAGGAGCTGAATGACAGGATGCCAGCGACCTGAGCCCCGCTCCAGATCACTCCCAACGCCGCCCCGAACAGAAGAGACACCTCTGCTCAAGGAGAGAAAGAGAAAAAGAATACACATCTCGTCTTTCGGAGGAGTCTACTGCTGGAGTTTTTGGTTTGTTTGTTTTTTGTTTTTGTTTTTTTTGAATGCGTAATTTTATTTTTTCTGGCGATAAAACAAGGATGCATTGTGGATTAGTCTTTATCCTGTTCACGGGAATCCTCTTGGTGGTCAAGGCTTTCAAAAACGGTAAGTGTGACATCTGATATCTCTATAAATAAAGATTTTGTGTACTCTGCAAAGCTACTAATCCTAATATTTTTTCTAGAGATTAGCCCTCTCTGATCTCCGCTGATCTTTGGGCAAACGCGCAAGGCGCTCACCTGCCCGTTTCCCCAATCCCTCCCATCCCCACCGAGACTTATCGATTTAGTCACACTTTTTGTATTTATCTGTGATTTAAAAGTAGGCTTTCTCCCTTGTGTTGAATTTTATTAAACATACAGTTTAATATATTTTCTGTTCGGTTTCGCCTCCTTAAAGTCTTTTTTAACACCTATTTTTTATGTTGTTAAATGCTTCGCAATGTTTGCCAGACCCACACAGTTTATTGTGAGATGCGTAACCTCAGTTTAATCCGATTTACTGAGATCAGAAGTTTCAGTGTCTCTGCTCAGAGTTTTGAAAAAGTTCAATAAGTCAGTCCGAGTCTTCTCCGTGCGCCTTCAACGCACATTGATTCCGACTTTAAATATTTCCACGAGACGAAAGCGAATTTTGTCCTGACATTAAATGTAATTTTTTAATTTAAAAACACTTTCTATCTTCTCCTGGGTAATCCACCGTTGTGTTCAGCTCACATTTTGTGCAGCTGTTTAGAAGAACGGGCCTTAAAACTTCCCCCTGAGCTTCCACCTGCACCCAATCTGTTATTATTATTATTATTTTTTAATGTTTCATCATTATTTAAACGAAGTTTATTTTTCTTATTTTAAAGCACATCCGACTCGGCTTTAACGTTGCGTTAGAAATTGTAGCAGTTGTGAAAGCGAACATTTTCACTTCTTTCAATGCATATTTTTTACTGCCGTCATTTGTGCTATTTTTACTCGGTTTTGATTGTTTAAAACTGGATATACACAGTTTATCCTGGATCTTCTCTTTAAATCGTTCAGCACAATAGTGCGTAAAAATGCGTGTATGTGGAGGAGCGGGTCTCTCAAGGCCGCTCTGTTTTGTTTCCAGTAAACAGCCAAGGCCGGTGCTCGTGCTCGTGCTCGTGCTGAACTCGGTGATTCATTCACACTCGGAGTGTTTGCGTCGTTTTCACGAAACCTGAAATCAGCATCCAGAAATTACATCATTTAACCCAAATCCGCGTCGGCGCGTAATCCGGCGCGCGCACGAGCTTCAGCCACGGAATTGTGTGTCCTGCTTTTGTTTCTCACCCCCTCCATCTCTCTCCTCGCCCTCGCGCAGATAAATGTGGAGGCAACATCCGAATCTCAACCGCCAACTACCTCACGTCGCCCGGGTACCCCATGTCCTACACGTCCTCCCAGAGGTGCGTGTGGGTCATCTCGGCTCCGGGTCCTCACCAGCGGATCCTCATCAACTTCAACCCGCACTTCGACCTGGAGGACCGCGAGTGCAAGTAAGCAATGCCCCCTCCCGCTCTACCTCCAGGAACAGACGTGCTTTGGGTGGGGTGGGGGTTGGTTTTTTGGGGGGGGCTCAGATCTCAGGGGCCTCCATTCGATCCAGCACGGCTCCTTGGCTTTTTATTCTATTAGTGAAAGGAAGCTATTTATTGTGCGCGCTTAATCCCTCCATTAGACCTCATTTTGGAAGCATCGCTCTGCGAGGTGTTCACACACACACACACACACACACACACACAAACACACAAAACACACAAACACAAACCATCCTCCCGCGTTTCTGTTTGTTTATATTTAATGTACACGCATGTGCGCCATTCAGAAAGAGTGTCAAAGCGCTTGTGTGTGTGTGTGTGTGTGTGTGTGTGTGTGTGTGTGTGTGTGTGTGTGTGTGCGCGTGTGTGTGTGGCCTCCAATCTCTCATACTCACGCACACACGCTGATTGCACGTGAAACTGCGCCATCTAGTGTCGGCGGCGCCCCTCCCGGCCGCGTTCATGTGGTCCTGCTCTGGCGCTACATAGGGCGGCAGGAATGTCTCACCCCTGCCATTTGGGTTTGGAATGTCCTTGATTTCTCGTCTTTGTGGAGTGAAGTCACCGGGGTGTAATATCGATTCGAGCTGCTGTGCTTTAGCAGAAGTGTGTGTGTGTGTGTGTGTGTGCATGTGCGTGTGTGTGTGAGTGTGTGTGTGTGCAGAGGAGGGGGTGAACCACAGGGCCAAAACCTGACTGGAGGCCATTAACTCTGCATTCTGCATGAAGAGTGTCTGTCTTAATGAGCCCTTCCTCCTCATGTTAAAACCAAACAAGTGGGGGAACCAAGCAGTGACTCCTTCAAAAGGAAAATCACAGCTCATTCTAATCAAGCAGTCTCTTTATTAGCGCTGCCACATGTGTGATTTTTTTTTTCCTTTCCTCAAACTGCCGTGTTCTGACGGCCTGTCACGGATCCTTATTTGACTCGTGAGCCACGAGCTGTCGCACGCGGCGGCGGCGGCGGCGGCGGCGGCTGAGCGGCTAACCTGTTGTCAGATAGACGGTTTAAAGGCGGTGAAACTGGAGACGGACAGTAATGTGATGAGCCCGTGTGGTGCGGCTGCCCCGAGGTGAGCCTCGCCTGGGCAGACTGCCTCGCTCTGATTGCCTGTCTTTCAGCGCGTGTGTGTGTGTGTGTGTGTGTGTGTGTGTGTGTGTGTGTGTGTGTGTGGGTGCCTCGGCCCTCTGTCTCAGCTGTTTGTTTACGCTCCAGGGCTCAGGAGAGTACAGGGCTTTGCAGGATCCTGTTACTGTATCCAGCGCTCCACCCAGAGCCTGGACCCTCTTCCTCCTCTCTCTTTTGTTCCCGGCTGAAAGCCTCCCTCTCTCTCCCCTCACTGGTTCTGTCTTTTTTTTTTTTATTCCCGGACTTGAACCCCACTTTAAGTCTCTTTCTTTCTCCTGCTGGAGATTTATTGCAGACAGATCGCTGCTGTCCTCCACAGGCTGGATGCTGCTTGACTCTGGATCTCTGGGTCCGGTTTCAGCACCGGAGGGACTATTAAACTGCCCGAGAGCCTCGGTTTAGACACCAGCGGCAGAGGAGGGTGGCTGCAGGAACAATACTTATGTTAATCAAATTAGTCAGGAATGAATTTCCTGTGTCTAAACACACTGGGAAGGAGGAATCCAGACCCTCGGGCTCAGGGAAGACTCAGAATCATTTACAGATTAACTCTGTCATTCAGCAGCCTCTCCCAGGACTCGTTTTCAAGTTCAGACACAAAACGTTTTGGAAACAAAATGTACATTTTTGTAAAATAAAAGCCTCCCAAGGTGGTACTTTGTGGAAACTTTTCTGAAGTGACGTGTTTCCTCCTGGAGTGTTGTGGTGTGGACGGGGTCTGGGTTTAGTTGGTCCCCGTCTCCGTCCCTCTGGTGGTCTGTTCCCCTGGTGGTCCGTCCCTCTGGTGGTTCGTCCCTCTGGTGGTCCGTCCCCCTGGTCATCCGTCCCTCTGTCGTGCGTCCGCCCAGCAGCAGCAGCAGCTTCACGCTGTGTGGAAGCAGCCGTGCGCTCAGAGGAGTAGAAAACACTTGACTGGAGGATCAACTTTACAAACTACTGTGGCGGACGGCCGTGAAACCGGAGTCAACAGGGTCACCCCCCCCCCCCCCCACCCCCCCACCCCCACCACCATCACCATTTTTAACTCGGTCTACCGTTCCATTTTTAATGTTGCTCATGGAGAGGCTTTCATGGGACTTTGGTCGAGGCTGAAAAGACGAGCTGGACAGTGCAAGCCATTTTTTCATTTTTTATTTCACCCCCCCGGTTGTAAATAAGCGGCCTGCGTAACGTGAGAAGGGCCTACGGGCTAATCGGTGGAAGGCGTGTCGTAGGTAACCGGTTCCGCAGACAGTCGGGACCCATCAGACTCCCCGTCGCAGCTCCACTCACCAGATCAGCCCTTACATAATGGAAACTGATGAGAGCCAGAATGGCTTCCTTATCTGATGGACCGGCAGGAGTGGGCGGGGGCGGGAGCGCCGGCGGTGGCGGCGGCGGCGGCGGCGGTGGTGGGGTTACAATGCATGCTTCAGTGCACTGCCTTGCAATCTAATTAGCGGGCAAATGGAACACACATGCACCACATGTTCCTCCAACATGGCTCTTATCAGCAAACCAAACAAGAAGCACTCAAAGTGCTGCTCGTAAAAAGAAAAACAAGTCCTGGCTGAGTGGGAGTCAGGGCGGCGGCGGCGGCGGGCTTGTTGCACGTGTGCACCCCTCCGCAGGTTTGTTTGGGGAAGTGCAGAGGCCTGTATCCTGAGAGCTCGGCGGAGGAAAGCACTCCATCAGGGAGATAAGGAGGGGACTGGGTGAGCCCCGCCGTGGTGAATGCGGAGTGTGTTTACCTTTCACGCTCCGCTGTAGACTTTCACAGAGGCGCAGGGTTTCGGGGCGCCGCCCTCGCTCGCCTCTGGCGGCTAATGAAGTTGGAGGCGCAGGCACAGCCCGCATCAAGGCAAATATTTGAACTCAATTCGCTCTGAAAGGCAGCGGAACGGGCGAGCGAAGCTCAAGTGAGAATGTGAAGTAAATAGATATGCTTTCTCCGCGCTCCCATTCTCTCGCTCTCGCTCGGCCATCTGATAAAGCCTGACAGGCTCGTCTGGCGGCGGCGGCTCCGCCATCCGAGGGAAAACCCAGGTCTGAATCCAGACAAGTGACGGGCAGGCTTCACATGAGACTGAAGGGCAATTTATCTCATTTAAAGCTCGGAGTTTGAGCCAGAAGTCTCCTAAAAGTTTACTTAAACAGCGCCTGGTAATCTTTCATCCTGAAGCTTCAGGCTGCGCCCTCCCCCTCCTCCCACCGCTCGCCTCGCTCCAACTTTCTCAACCTCCCGTGTGTTCTTGACAACGATATGAATCATTGATAGCATCGGAGTTGCTGACCGGACTGAAAAGCGCTCGGCGCAGTGAAAAGCCTGGCAGTCGGCGAAGACCGGCGGCTCGGCAGGGTCAGAAGCTGGAGGCTGGCGAGGAGCTGCTTCCATTTCTTCGCCTCGCTCTCTGTCTGGACCTCACACATTTTCCAGCGTGGATGGAGGAGAAGCGGCGGCCAGACAAGGGGAGATATTTGAAGAATGTGGGGGGAGTGAAAGTCCACCGGAGCCCCCCCTGCTGTGAGGTGCCTGTAGCTCAAAGCTTAGGAAAGCACCCTGTTTTCAACTCGTAGCCCCCCTCCCCCCCCTCACAGCTTCTCTTCCACCTCCTGCTGCTTTGCCCCTGTAGAGCCGCCGGGCCTGCTGGGAGGGCAAACATTCTCTGCTGTGTCCTGTCTACAATAGACATCCTGTCCCCCTCCTGGCATTCAGGACGGGGCTCAGGACTGAAGAGACGACTCACCGAGCTCCGCGTTGACCTCCGCTGTATCTATAGCCGACCCCCCCGGCCGTCATGTGGACTCAACAAAGAGAGCCACCTGTTTCCACCGAGCGACCGTGGGGGGACAGAAGGGGCTTCGGGGAAAAGATCCAGTTGGCCAGGTCTTCTAATTCCCTTGTTGTGCTTCCGCCCCATTAGCATGTCGCATGTTTAAAAGCAGCAGAGCTTGGCACAGCTGGGGGGAGCAAAGTGCAACAGCTCCCCTTTACCCCCGTCACGTCCTCTGCGAGGCCAACCAGAGGAGGCGGGCCGTGCGAGTGTCTAACAGGAGCCGTCATGGAGGAGAGTAAATAAATCCAGCCTGTTTTTAAACGGGGCTTCAGGAGCGCCGGCAGCTCTTCAGGACGGGGGAGTGGCGAGACGCTCCGGGTTGACACGGCTTGTTGGACGTACTTGGGACATTTATTTCTGCCGTCAGCGCCGTCTGTCTTCCGTTAAAAGGCCGTGTCACTGAAGCGTCCACGCTGGCAGGGTTCAAAGCGGCGCCTCCAAAATAAGCTCGGAGGAACAGGGCGAGCAGGGGCGACGCCGCTCCGCGAACCACCGGCAGAAAACAGCTGAAACGCTGCACCTGCTATTTTGCGGAGGGATAGACTCCCACAGTTTGTAACAATGGAAATCAAATTAGACCTGAAATTACATAGAAACAGCGCACCTTGAAGAGAGCTCGTCAGCAGCGTCTCGGAGAGCAATCTGCTCTGAATGTGTCTTGTTTGCACTTCACGCCAATTATGCCCAACCCCATTCTGCGAGCGGGAAACTTTCCGAGACAGGCGTTCTGGATCTTAAGCTCCTATCTGAAGCTCATCAGCCATTTGCAACTTGCAAAATATAATGTTGATGAGGCTGGTGAATCACTCGGGGAGACGATTATTCGTTTGTCGCCACCTCAGCGACCTTCGAAATGAGATACAGCTCTCCCCAAGTCAGCACTCATGTAGAAAAAAACATTTAAAGCAGTTTAGAGAAGAACACAAATAAAAAGGTAGACAGCGGCGGGTTATCTGTGGAGCTGCAATAAAATACAAGCTTGCATAAAAGTGACTAAAATACTAAACTTTAAAGTTTCGTAAGGAGACAGAAACCTGCTGGAGCTCATCAATACAGTAGATCTGAGTGAAAAAGTCGTCACATGGTCCAAGAGGAAGCCGCAAAGCCTCTCCTTACAGCCAGCAGTCCTCCATAGTCACCAGTAATTCACTTTGTTGTGTGGTCGATGCTTTAATGCAGTCAAATTTCCCGGTAGGACGGATGAAACAGTCCAGCTTCCAGCTGATTTCCTTACAGCAGGGATGTCATTTATAAAACCCGTCAGCTGAAACCGACCCCCAAATAACCAAGAACATTCTAAAAATGTCCTAGTTAACATTGTTTTTTGGACGTTTCAGTGCATTTTGCAGCAGAAAGTAGCATTAAAATTGGCTTTATGTTGAGATTGTAGTCATTTTCACGAGTAATTGTCTCGATTTTACAAAAAAATGTAGACATTTTCGTCACATATTGTCTGCAGCACAACAAAGAAAAGATTCCATTAAAGGTTATCATAACACGAACCTGCTTGATTCATTTGTTTAAGGAGTCGTTAAAGTTCCGTCTCAGATCTCACTGACCGATACTTTATTCTGTTGAGGCAGTTTCTTCAATCTCTTCAGAGAAACTCAACCATGTTTGTGAATCTGTTTGACTGGACCGATGAACCCAGCATATGACCCGTCTGAGATCAGGAGTCCAGCCAGAGGCTCCGCCACGGCGCTTCTGTCCAGTTTTCATGGTAAAAAAAACTGCAAATGAAAGCCACGCTGCCGATAAATTTGCAAGTGTTCACCTTGCTAATTAACCAGAGGGTATGAGAGAGGAAGCAGGCAGAGATGTTGCGCCATTAACCTTCACTCTCATCTTCCTCGCGTCTTCAGAACACAGAGGGTCACTCCCTGGCTAATGAGCAGGTCTGTGCACATGCGTTTCTGCTCTCATGCACTTCCACGTGCGTGCAGATGGGTGACCGTGGCGGCTGAGGGTCTCTCTCTCGCTCTCTCGCTCTCTTTTTATCCACCGGTGAAGCGGTTCACCTTGGCCGCGGCTTGGAAGGGCAGCCTGATTGAAAAGCTTTCTGGCCGTGGCATCTGCCATCCTCCCCGCTGCTCTGTCACCGCTTTGATTCATGCACCGCCCGACCGCAACCGGGAGGCGAGCCACTCTGCCGCGCTGCAGGGAGCCAGGCCCACTTCACCGCCGAGGAGGGGGGGGGGGACAGGAAGCCAGAACGAGAGAGGAGACCAGGCTCATGAATAACCCGCTGGATTTCCCGTCTCGCTCGCATATCTGCGCCGGCACAAAAGCCTCTCGGTCTCACGTGCGCGCCCGTTTTGTTTCCCGTCTCGCTGTGGGAGTGAGCGACTCGCGTTTGCCAGGCGACAGCGTCCCCGAGCTGCTTCTGGCTCGACTGGTGAATTCTCCATGCTTCCTTTTTCCAGCCCCAAACCAATACCACCTTCCCGATATGGAAGTTTCCCCTGGAACGGCGCTGCAGCCCACACGGCTCAGTCAGTCAGTCGCATGCTCATTTCTTTTTTAACTTCTTTATCCGAAGCAGATTGCTGGAAGAGGCGCCGTATGGCAGGGCTCGTGATTAGAGGACAACGTTTGGTAATCTCAGCTCGCTATCTGGACCCACATCTACAGCCCGTAAGAAAATTCATACTCATTTTCCTCCCAGTGTCGATGAAAAAGCATTAAACACTCAGGCTGTAATTCAATTATGCGTTTCTGTTTCCAAAGGACAGTTGGCAGCGCGCTGCGTCTCCCCGTCACGTAATGAGCAACAGGTTTTCCTCACTTCCCTCCTTCTCTCTCTTTTCCTGCTGATCGTTTTCTGTTTATGAGGTTTTATGGAAAACAACAGGGAATGTCCAGGAGCGTGAATGAAGAGGGAACAATCGGAGTTTGTGGGTGGCAGCGGCGTGGGGGGTGGATCCCTGCCTCTTTAGCCCCTCCCACAGGCAGACCGGGGTTCTGGACACTTCTAATACGCCGTGTCCGAGCTTGTCAGACATGTTTGGTGGGCCGGTCTAACCTTGAATGATTGTGATTGATGCGCCTGTGGTCCTTCAGCAGCTTGTTTGTTGCCCCAGCGCCCGTGTGCTCGCGGGTCCTCAAGGGTCTGAGGGGGGGCTGGTGAGCGCCGAACAATCAAGCCGTTCCCAGGAGAGGCACCGGGTGAAGCAGCCTTTGCAGCAGCGGAGGTGGGGAGGCCCGCCGGAAGCGGAGGCCTGTCCTGCTTCGATCTGCGGGGTCATTCTCGGTCACTGCGTGTTGCGCACGGCGGGAGCACGCCGGCTTCTGCTGGCCTTCCCTCCAACACTCAGCGCTGCGTGGTTCCACCGGGGCAGCAAGCAGACAGTGATTGATGGGGCGGTACCCCACCGCGCTCTGATTGAGTTAGGCCCACTCACAATCCCTCGCTTTGTTTGCTCTTAGCTTGATCTCTCCTCGCTAAATTGCCAGCATTAGTTGTGGTCTTTTTTTTTTTCACCGCAGCCGCCGGTGCTTTTTTTCTCACGGCCTTATTTCTTTTGGTTTGATGGTAGTAATTGTAAAGCGGGAGTGTATAGTCAGCCTAACAGCAACCTTTTGGGCATTAACTCAGTCGGGTAGCTCCGATGGTATTATTAGTAGCCTGCACCTCTGGCGCCTGACCGGCCTCCCTGGACGACCTCTGGCTGCATCAGGATAACTGACAAGAAGTCGCTTCTCCAGCACCCATACTCCCTCCCGGAGGGTTTTACCAGAAAGAGGGAGGAAAACACCACTGGACAGACGGCATGATTTGATTGAAGTGGAGGAGTCACCTTGGGCCTGGGAGGCTGGCAGTCACAGGCCGGCCATCAGCACTTAAATCAGCCCCGTAATGCCAAGAACTCCACCTTTCTCGCCCGACTCCGGGCGGAGATGTACGGCTTGGCGGGCAGCCCTCACAGCACGGATCTATTTGGCTCTCAAAGTGCTTGCATTGCTGGAAAAAAAAAAACTGGGCTCTCCGTGCACGCTGGGAACAATGCAGCTATCAAAATGAAATAAAGCAAGATGTTTGAAGCTCCACAGCCTTCAAGGGCCGCTCTGCATTCACAGGAAACAGGCTAATTCTGGCAGCTACTGATAACTTGGCCATGCCTTGTTGTCTGTATTTTTAGGTCCTGAGAAATGGAGCTTGTCATGACGTTATCAGACGCTCGGAGGTCAGCTGTGGCTGATTTCGGACTGTTTGTGCAGACTAAATACACTGACAGCAGCGATCCTGGATCTCCACGGCGTTCCCTTGGGTTCTGCTGACCGGCCTTCTCGCCGCTCGCCGAGCAGCAGCCTGTTTGGCCAGATGACCGGGTCACGAGGCGCCCGGACCTGCTCCCTGGCGCCCCCTACCCTCGATGGCTCCACGGACTCCGGGGAGGGAAGAGCAGGAGCAACGCCTGGGGGGACGGATGGGACATTTAATTGATTAAATCCCAGTGCAGCTATTATTACCGTTGCCCTCGAGCCTCCTCGCCACTTCATGTAAAGTCTCCACACCGCTGAGCCGGTTCTCCGCTCTCACACCTGCACCTGTTGGCCAGCTCCCCCTATCAGGCATTGGCACTGTTTCTCCTCTTTTGTTCCTTCCCTCGCTCTTTCAGCAGCTCCAGTCTTGCCTTCTGTATCTCCCTCAGCAGTTTCCTTTAAACGCACCAAACACCACATCCCACCCACACGGCGCTCTTGTGTCTCTTCCTGCCTATTGTGGAGAGGCGAGAAAGTTTTGAACAGCACCCAAAGGCTTTACCTCTAGCTGACCCCAGCCCGGACACCCCCCCCCCCCCCCCCCCCCGCCCCCGCCCCCGCCCCCCCCTCCTCTCTGCCTTCTTTGAATGCTCGTTACTCGGTGGGAGCTCCTCGCTGCATCGGGAGCAGATAGATGCTTGCCGCTGTGCGAGCTGCTCAGGGTTTCGGGGAGGGCGTATAGTTGATGCTGTAGGGTTTCTTCTCCTCCACCATGAAGCGCCTGCCGGGCTAATTTTACTCCCATGCTAAGTTCAGTGGGTCACTGGCTCGAGGTTGTTTACGATTGTGTGTCTGTGTCCCTTATGTTTCTTTTTGTCACATGGTTCCTGCGAGCCCGACCTTGATCGTGCACGTCCGAGACATGCAGTCATGCACAGGATATCCAGTAATAGTCCGCCCCCTAACAAGCACCCCTCTTTCATGACAGACCCAGAATAAATGGGACTCTGTTCTTTGACCCCTCCGATCAGGTCAGGATGTCTGTCGCGGTCTCCTCAATCAGAACGTCACAGTAACATGACCAACAGGCTTTTGTCGGAACGAGACAGCGTCCAGGTCCACTTGAGGTTCCAGTCCAACCCAATCAGAACAGTGGTTGCCTGTCCCTTTAAGAGCCAGGTCAGAGGTCACACATGAAACACTGCAGCTCTTCAACCTTGACCTAAAGCTTTATTCTCCAAATAATCCAGGTTCTAAGCCAACGTGCTGCTAAAGCGCCTGATAACATTTCATAACATTTGTCTATTTAAATACCTGAAAAAGCCCAGCCTCCTTCATTTAACTCGGTACCGCCGCTGACAGGCGGCACATGGCCTTTGCATATAGAGTGGGTTTTTACTGCTGCAGCAGTTTCAGTGTGCTTTGCATGATCAGACACCTCCATATCCTGTGAGAGAAATGTGAGGTGAGTGTTCTCCATGTGTCTTCATCGCACAGCGAGTCCAGATGAAGCCCCCCCCCCCCCCCCCCCCCCCACCGCCGGGGTCCATGTACTCATGTCAAGCCATGAGTTGGCAGAGCGATCAGGGAGGAGGCGCCAGGTTTGAAGACGGCTGTATACAAGCGGTCCTGCTGGGCCACACGGCCCTTTGTCCCCGGCCCGGTTATTTTTACCCTTGACTTCTCGTTGTTGAAGCGGCGGCGTATCATCTGAGCCCTGCCACCGCCCCCTGTGGAGGACTCTCTCCTCGCTCACCTCTGCCTGCCCCTCTCGCCCGTGTAATCAGAGATCCTCTCAAATGTCAAGGTGGGACAAATGGGAGCCATTCCCTCCTGTAATGGCCCCAGAAATGGGCTGGAGCGCTTCACTTTCCCTCCCTCTCTCTCTCTGAGAGACAACACACAATGCTTTTTACCCTTTCTATCTTTCTGGCTTTCTATTCTTATATCTCTCAGAATTTCACTCAAGCTGTCTGCGTTTCTTTCTTTTTTCTTTTTTTACAAAGCCTTTTGTAAATCATATTAAAGTTTCGCGCTGAGTTGCGGACGGGAGACCTGATCAGCAGAAGGTTAACAGCTGACAAAGTGCTCAGCGGCTCACAGTCCGAATGAGTCCAGCCGTCATTAATCTGCTGTGAAGAAGCGATTCTTTAATTCATCTGAAGGTCCGCTAGCTGCATTTGCAGAAGCATACGTTCAAAGTGTGAATATTAATATCCGAACACGGAGATGCTCGTAGAACACCGCTGCATGCAGACGCACTTTCATTTCCGAAGCTCGCCTACTCGGTGAAAACTGCTAAATATGTATTTCCATTTAGCCACGAGCGGTTTCTTAATTGATTGTACTTACGCACTCACACACTCCTGATAACAAGATGTGTGATATAAAAAGAGACGAGGGCCACATTCGCAGCGTTAATACATACCGAGGAGTCATTTTCTATTTTTATTCCAGAAGAAATTCCTCACGTTTCAGTGAGAACACAGCCGGGGATTTCGGGGAATATCTGATTAGCATGAAATCTTCATTGTTTCCTTATTTCTTCAGGCAAGAGTAAGAAGGTCATTAGTGCTTGATCCATGTTTCTCTGTTCATTCGGTTTTAGATCATTCTGGCTTTTCTACAGTTGAATGAAACACTATTAGCTTCCGATATCCATGAAAGCTTCAACATTTTATATTCAAGACAAATAAAATGTGCAGAAATGTGTGGGGACTTTCCCAAAGAACCGCTCTCTCTTTTCAGTCCAGTCAGGCGTGGGAAATCTGTGGTTGGACACACCGAGACGTGAACATCGGGGGTTTTCCTGGTTTGATGTTAAACTTCACTGCAACAATGTGATCAAACACAAAGCTCTGTTTTCTCTTGTGTCTTTACGAGGCATCGGACTGTGCCGCAAAGTTTTACTTTCCTTTAAAAACTAAATACAACAAAGCAAAAATGCATTTGGGAGGAACTGAAACATGTTCTTCAAATGTAGCTGTCGTGTTCCTGCTACATGGTTGGCTGCATCCTCCTACCGATACACACAACAGCCAATTTTAAGTTAAAATCTTCCAGATAGGTGACAGAGGGGACTGAGGACAGAGCAGGGTTCTAAGTTTTGTTGAGTTTTTCATGCAGTGTTTGATTATTCTGTAAGCATCCAAAGGGAAATCAGTCTTTCAAACATGAACCAGCTGAGGGAGGTTTCTGCTCCTTCCAGTGAAAAAACAATCCGATGCGAAAGTTTTGATATTGTTCTGCTGTTCAGGGAAAAACCCGAATCAGGGTTCAAATCCCCTCCGACGATCTGGCTGTCCTGTGTTTCTATGGACCAACCTCAGCCGGAACAGCAGGAAGTCTCTTTCGGTGTCTCAGTTTTATGACAGCTCTCGATGTTTGTTCAGATCCCGGTAATCACGTTGTTGTGAGCGATTTGTCTCGCTTCCTTCGGTCAATAAGAGAAGGACGTTCACATGCATCTATGATGAAAACACACACTCTGCTGTGACCCTGGAGGCCGGGTCCCAGTGTCCCGGTCCAGAGAGTCAGCTGGGCACACCTCAGCTCCCTCAGGGGTCAGAGGGCACCGGACCCTACATGTGAGGTGAGCACAGGCAGATCAGCCTGCCGACAGTGGGGGCTTTTGTGGTCCGCTTGCCACCGCCCCCCCCCCCCCCCCACCCCCCCCCCCCCCCCCCCCCCCCCCACCCCCACCCCCACGCCGTCAACTCTTGAGTTCACACCCATGTGAGCCGGGTCTGTGCTGAGCCGAAAGGACCCCCCTCGGGCAGAAACCTCCTTCTGTCACTTCATGCTCATATTTCTCAATAAAGGATTATTGTGTGTGTGTGTGTGTGTGTGTGTGTGTGTGTGTGTGTGTGTGTGTGTGTGTGTGTGTGTTGCAGAGGGAAGGGTGGGGTGCAATAATTGGGTCTAAACAGCCCAAATTCATTAATTTGATTGTTGGCGACAGCGGATCTCTCGACAGTGTAATTAGGGCAGCTAATGGATGGAGGCATGCTAAATCCATCAATGCTAATGATAATTGCAGTTTAGGAGAGCGAGTGTGGTTTCGCCAACGTGTGGCCGAATCACGAACAGCGACGGCGTCTAAAAATACGACGGTTCCGAGTGGAACGGCGTGGGGGTGACACCCAGAGAGGGCCCAGCGGGCGGGGCGGCGGCCCAGCTGCGCTCGCCGCTGTGGCGGCGGGCGGCGCTGGGTGAAGCCTCCCCTCGCTGCAGAGGCACCACCTCAGAAGCCGTCAGAAGCTGGTGGCTTTTCCCGCCGTGACTCGCCACATTCGGAGGTCGTCAACGCCCCGCAGTAATTTTCTGAGGATCCAGAAGTGATGGTTCATCATTGGAAAGGGTGAAGACGGTCTCCTGCCTCCTGAACGCCTGGCGGTGAATCTTCTGCTGGAACGATTAGGTCTTCCCGTCAATAAAATTCTTAATGGCTGCGAGTCAATTAGGGTTAATGTTTTTATCTGAGAACATTAAGACGTAGACCTGGTCTTACTGCCCGTTTTCAGCATATTTCGCGGTCCGTCCAGGCGAGCCGGGTCATTGCAGCTGGCCAGCTGCCTGAGAAGAAGACCTGTTGTTCCAGGTTGGGGTTAATGAAAGCGGTACGCAGTCGGGATCCGGCGCCGGGTGGAAAGCCGAGAAAGAGAAACAGCCCTGTTTCGGCGAGCTGTGCCCCCTCCAGGCTCAGGAACAGTAACGCGGGGATCAGCTTGTCTGGGCCCCCTTGTACAAACCTTAATGATGTTTTTGCCGGGGCTCCCCAGTGGCGGTCTGTTGGACGGCTCTCGTTGAGACTCCAGATCTCCGGGCCGGAGTTTTCTGACAGCTTGACAAGAAGGTCCTTTTTCCCCGCTAACTCTCTCCGGGCCTTACAAAGCTGTCCCAAGTAGGCTGTTTGGGCATTTCCAGCCGTGTTAGCCGGAGATGTTGTGACATGTTGTAGGTGACATGTTTTCATGCAAAGTCAAGTTGTCCGCTGTCAGCAGTGGACAGAGGAATGCTGGGAAAAGGGCAGGGCGGCTTGCAGCTGAACTGTAGAGCAATAGTAAAGAAAGAGCTCTTGTTCTGGGGGTTTCCACAGCCTGCTCAGCTTATAAATGGTCTGATTAAGAAATCCCACCAATTGTGTGAGGCTTATATAGTCTGTCATAGCGTTATTCCATTGCCTGAGATTGTATTGCTTTTGTAGAACCATATCAAGCAGACATTTATAGAGGGAGGACAGATTATTTCCATGGGAAAGCTCCGGGCGATATAACTGTTATATTGTTAGGCCGGCGGTTTGTCGCCTTCTCTTTGGCTTTGTAAGGAGGCCTAATGTTCTCGTTTGACACTGGCGGATTGCTTTCTCTCTGTGCCTGAAGAAAGAAGGCAGGCTAATACATTTGAGTCGGTGAAGCGAAGGTCGTTGAGAATTACATTCGCCCCCTCACCGCTGCCGTCGCCACCCTCCTCCTCCTCCTCCTCCTCCTCCTCCTCCTCCTCCTCCTGCTTTCCCTCCTAACTCTCACTTTCTTTTTCCCTTTAATTTCCCCGCTGGATTGGCAAACGGTTTTTACTATTAGCACGGCGGTGGGCAGTTCACAGTGCGTGTGTGTAATTATCTGTGTGTGTGTGTGTGTGTGTGTGTGTGTGTCTTGTGGAGAGTCAGCCGGGCCACCTGGACCCAAAGCAGAGCAGACAGATAAATAGGAGTGTGGCTCCAATAGATTGTATTGTCACCGGGGATAACAGCAAAAACAACAGCAGGGAGCAGCGTGGAAGGTCAACACGGCGGCGCCTGAGGAGGAGGAGTCTGGCTCTAACTGGGCGGGCCGGGCGGCCTTCCTCCAGACTAAATGTTCGGTACTCATCCCGTGTCGATGCTAGCTGTCCCGTCATCCCGATGGACTCAACGTCCTCGTGTCCAGGGCCCACAGGTGCTTAGAGCCGAAGAGTAAAGCTACATTTAACACAGCTGGCAGCGAGAGAGTCTTTCAGAAGGCGTCAGACTGCCCAGCCAAGCGTCCCCCATAATGCCTTGTGGATGATAAGGGCCGGGATGGATCTGGAGAGCAGAGCGGAGCGTGTGGACCCGCTGGTGCAGAACCAGCAGAGTTCTGGCTGACGCTCCAGTCATTTAGCCACAAATAGAGACATTTCGGAGGAGCAGATCTCTCGGTTCCGCCCCTCCCAGCGAGGACCCCCCTCGGGGCGTATTCTCTCCTCCATCTGCATTCCCCCTCCTGCTGCGCCGTCTTTTACGAGGGCCATCCGAGTTGATGATGCGCCGGGGTGAAAACGCAGTAAACAGCTTTTCTGGAAGCGCAAGCAGTCGAAACAGACGGAGAGATCACTGTTTTCTCCTCGTTCGAGCAGCGGATGAAGCGCCTGTGAGGATCGGCTCCACCAAAACATGAAGACGTCTGACTCCTGCCGTTACGCTGCACACCTCCCTCAACGGGCACGCCGCTCTCCGTCAGCATGCATGCATTTGCACATACTGGGCCATACTGTAGACACACACACACACACACACACACACACACACACACACACACACACACACACACTGGCTCAGCTCCTTCAGCTGTGCTGCAGCCTGCTCCTCTCCTCCTTCATCTCACTGATGCATTTCAGCATCAATTTTTTAGGCGTCTGGCAACGCTCAGCTTTTGGCAGTTGTGTGTGTGTGTGTGTGTGTGTGTGTGTGTGTGTGTGTGTGTGTGTGTGTGTGTAGTGGTGAGGGGGGTTGCTGCACAGACACAGGCTCTGAGGTGAATTATAAGTCTGCTGATAGAACGGAGCAGGGCCACAGGAAGATTGATGCTCTCAGCTGGGAGCTGGGAACCAAGAGATGGAGAGAAGAGCAGAGGAGGAGAGGAGAGGAGGAGAGGAGGAGAGGAGGAGAGGAGAGGAGAGGAGGAGAGGAGAGGAGAGGAGAGGAGGAGAGGAGAGTTTTATTCTGTCAAAAATCTCAGTCTTTCATCTGCCTATAAGTTGTAAATGAAGGAGGCAGTGATGGCAGCATGCATGCCTCCCGGTCCTCCGGGACCTCCTTAAACTGAATGATGACGGACTCCCTGGCCGTTTGGCTGCACAGGGGGACGGTGGGCCTGTAAACACCATGTGAAGCTCGTATTTTCGCCGGGCCGCAGCCGATAAAGCAGCGGAAACAAAGCGGTTCTTGTTGAAGGCGGCGGCTGCAGCCGGCGGCCCGTCGGGGCGAAGACGAGACCAGGTCTGGAGTCACGGAGCTTCAGAGCGGTTTGAGGAGAAATGAATAAAAACCAGTGTTCCCAAGTCACCGTTTCTAATTCCCAGATAGCCTACAGGAAACAGCTCTGCAAGCCACAGTGGTGTGGCGCTTTCAGACTTGACCTGTTGGATGTAAGATGGTCCTTCCTGCATGTGTCCACTGGAGACAGGTCTGCCAGGAACAGTTTCCATTTTTGGAAAAGAAAAACTTTTCAGCTTTGCAGTAAATGACTGACTGAACTGAGAAGTGAAACCTGAAACCCAAAATGCAACAACCAGCCTCAGCTCTTCTGGTCATATTGGTCATACAAGCTTCATTCTGAACACTGTTCACTCATCGCTCAGAAATACTGATACTGCTCCATGCTCTGTGAGAGCAGGCTCCTCCTCCCACACCCCGGATCCATCATCAATGATTCAAATGAACTGACTGAAGGGGGAAATGTCTGAACTTTGACAGTTTTTCAGGAAGATGTTTCAAAACATGATGATTTTTGCATAGAATGACTGAAAATGGAGCTTTTTTCTTCAGTAGAAAACCTTGAACTCTAAAAATTTAAAAGATGGAGGAAGAGGAGAGGAGGAGGCGCCTGACAGCTCCGTATCACCCGGGATCGCCTCGCCCGCCGGCGCTGAAGGACAAGTCAAGCCATCCTTCCATCCGTCCGCCAGGCATCTGGAGCGCCGCCACTTCTGTCCAGCTCCACTCTGTCCTCACTCCTCACTCCTCCCACTCGCCTTCATGCTTTGCATGAAAAAAAAATCCAGCAGACCCCCCCAGCCACCCACTCCTCCCCCCAAATCACCTCCGGTAACTCAGTTTGAGCTCCGCAAATACGTTTCTCTGAATGCGAGGCAGGAGGAAGCCGTTTAGCGCGGAGAGGTGGCAGAGCGAGCGTGTTGATACATGCGCAGCCCCACCTGAGGGATTTAGCCCACCGAGCCCTCATTCAAAGACTAAATCGCCTTTTTGTGTAAAATCCCGAGCATTAAGTGAGTTCAGCATCACTCAGGGGCTCCGCTGTTTTGACAGTAATTTGGGAATCAAGTAAAACTATGAAAAAGGGGCCTTTCTGCCCCGGAGGGGGATATTTCAGGGGTGTGTGTGTGTGTGTGTGAGTGAAAGTGACCACACACCTGCTGCGTGCGAAATGTTCATATATCAAAATGGAGCAGCGTCGCAGGTCAGCAGCGTTCCGGCAGGAAGACGCTCGAAAAGGGAAAACCTGGCGAGTTTTCAGCTTTACGGCCAATTAGGAGCCGAGGAAACCCGAACCCACGCCGGCGCTCGCCCCGCCAGTCACAGTCAAAACACGGCACGGAAAAGTCATCCCCACACACACACACACACACACACACACACACACATATACAGACATACAGACAGGCTGACACAGGAGTGAAAACCGCAACTCAAATGGGCTTAAAGTGCACTTTTTAACAAGTAGAAAGCACACACACACACACACACACACACACACACACACACACGTGTGCTGATAACCAGAGGCTGTTTAGACCACCCTCGTTGGCGAGGTGCTCCGATTTCTCCTCCACCAGCTTAAGTTTTGCATGCCAGACTTTGTGTGTGTGTGTGTGTGTGTGTGTGTGTGTGTGTGTGTGTGTGCGTGTGCGTGGCAGCTCTTGTTCCCAGTCCTATTTCAAAGCTGTTTTCCTCTTCTGCTCGACTCAATTAAGCTGCTGCTGCCTTCAATAGCCGTGGGTCTGAAATTCCATTTGAATGTACTTTGTGTGTGTGTGTGTGTGTGTGTGTGTGTGTGTGTGTTTTCTTTAATAGCTTTAACACCTGCTCTTTCTATCCACCAGCCTCAGCCAAAGGCCAGAACATAATTACATACGGGTGTGATGCTCTCCTGTATGAGAGACACGTGTGCAGGTGGAGTGTTATCCTGTGGTCAGACAGGAGGAAGACGATTGTTCGGCAGTCGAAGGACTTAGTTCAACCTGACCGCAGTCCTGCTGGGAGCACACAGCCTCTGCAGTGTGTGTGTGTGTGTGTGAGTGTGTGGACATAATGAAAGCACACCTTGCCCACCTGTTGACTGCGTTTTAACCCGAGACCTCATTAGTACAGTGTTTCATTTCCACTACATTACCTGCACAATGCGCTCTGCTGGTCCTCTGAAGGTGTGTGTGTGTGTGTGTGTGTGTGTGTGTGTGTGTGTGTGTATGTGCGTGTCTTCTTACACACCGTTTGAACTGACCCCTCCTGTCTGGTTGTCGTGGCTCAGGTACGACTATGTGGAGGTCCGGGACGGCGTGGACGAGAGCGGGCAGCTGGTGGGGAAGTACTGCGGGAAGATCGCCCCGTCGCCGGTGGTCTCGTCTGGAAACCAGCTCTTCATCAAGTTCGTGTCTGACTACGAGACCCACGGAGCCGGGTTCTCCATCCGATACGAGATCTTCAAGACAGGTGAGGGACACGACGCGGCGTCCGTCCACTCTGGTGTCCGTGTTCTGAGACACGAGTCTCTGGAACAGACAGATCAATCCACACTAGAGTCATCAATGTGACTAAAACTAGAAAACATCATTAACGCTCTCTGACCCCCTTTGACCTCTCTCGGCTAGAGGTCGGCTGAACACTGGCAGACGCCCCCGACCGTCTGACTGAACGCGTCACATAAACACACTGATTCATGATAAAGGCTGGAGGAATCATTCCGATAATGAAGCAAGAAAGAGCCTCTCCGTCTAATTTCATGGTTTGTTTGTGATTTAGTCAAGGCATCAGAGCATCAAATTATGCAATTGCAATATGGCAGGCAATATGCTTCACTCAAAAACCAATGAATCACGGTCCCATATGTTCCATAATCGTAGCGGTTTTTATCTGGTGTGAATTATTATACAATAAACGGGGGCATAATTTGCTGAACGCCCATTTCACAAATGTTGCTCGGAGTGTTGGTTTATTGTCTGATGGCAATCCGCAGCGACGCCGCTGCTGTCGAGCCGGCTGGGGAGACAGCGCGGTCTGTCGAGTTAGCGGGGTTCAAGCTCGGGACGCGCTCTCATTTCCGCAGCCATTTGCAATGAGTGCGAGGATCCTGGCTTGATGTGGAAGCTAAAAATAGGAGCGGTGAGCCATGTCAGTGGAGTCAGGTACGCTGGCACACAACCAGGAAGACGTGGGAGAATTTCCTGCTGGTTTTCTGCCTTCCTTTGCTCGGTCTGGAGGAAAAAAGGGAAGGAGGAGGAGGAAGAGGAGGAGAGTGAGTGGTGGACTCGGCAGACAGGTGCTCCAGACTCCACTTTCATTAATTAACCTCGGCGGCGGCGGATGGGACGGCCCCCTCCCACGACCTCGGAGACATGATGGATCGCCCGCAGCGTTCCTCCTTCCTTTTAATCTGACTTAGCACGTGTGTGTTTGTGCTGGTGTGTGTCGCCATCGCGGCGGAGCAGCTGGTGGAGTGTGGGTCCATTTACGAGATCAAAGCGGCGCTCCGCCCTCGACAAGCCCGTCCGCGAACGCCGCCTCGCTCGCCCTCCGCAGGCCGCCTCATTCTGCTGCATTCTTTCCGTGATTAGCTCGGCATTTCCTCCTCTCATCTATTAGCCGGCACCGATTCTAAATGAGGCGTGCGAGGGGCCCTTCGGCGACAGAGGAGGAGGAGGAGCTGCTCCGCACGCTGCCGAGATAGGAGGAAGTGCAGGTCGGCGAGGACTTCTGGACGTGAGTGAGGACAGAGATCGACTCGGGACCACGGAGGTGGAGCCTGATGGCGATCAGGACTGTGTCTGCTGATTGAATCCAAGCAGGGGTCAGGCCTGGGAGGACAACAAGCACAACATAAGGCTTTCTCTAAGAAAAAAATAAATATTTGGACGTTGTAAAGTACTCCTCAGTGTCCATCGATGTGGGAGTTGTGTATTGACACAATCCAGATCTCCAGAACTCAGGGAATAAGCAGAAAAATTACAAAATGATAAGAGAGTTATCAGAAAAAAAGGCTGTTGTGGCGGTTCCTGCTTCCCCACAGTGCAAACAAAACTCCAACACGCACGTATAAATCAGCTGAGGAGGCAGAAAGTCCTCGCCCCCGATCGTTTGGGGTAATAAGAGCACAGCAGAGAGAACATTCCCAACTCCACATGGGTCCACACTGTCCCAAATATTTAGTTGTAGTGAACACAAGCGTCAATCCTGTGGATGGAGGAGAAGCTGAACCATCAGGAGCCTCGTGGGCGTGAACCCGATCGTTTATCGACAGGCGCCTGCACGGATTTATCGACCTTAAATCCAAATCTATACAATCAGGTGACAGATATCTGTGGTCGGGATAAAAAAACATACGGGGCAGTTTGACCCTGCATGAAACACAAACCCAAAGACACGAGGCTGCAGGAAGGGAAACTCGCTATTTCATGCTCAATAAGCCGCATTTCAATGGAAAGAAAAACCGTCCACTTCAGTAACTTCAGTCTTCTTCTACAGTGTTTCCTGCTGAGAGATGAAGTCAAACTGATCTCTGCTGAGCTGTAGTCTTTTTTAAATGTAGCTTCATGTTCCAGTTCAGTTCGGACGGCTTCAGTCTTTCACATGTGGCTCCAAACACAGGACCGAACATCCACATCCGAGGCCCCGTCCCCCTGTTGGAGGGAGAACGGGAACTTTTATTGAATTTCTCAGTTGGCATGGAGAAACGAACTTACTAAAATTTCTGTCCAACAGGAGTGAGCAAACGAATAGCTGTTGATTTTTAGGCTTTTATTTTGTTTTGTTGTGTTTCTGCCCGGGTGACGGCACGTAGCCAGTCCAGCATGGGGGTCCAGAGCCACCTCTGCCCCCCACGTGTTGTTGCCTGTTTTCTATTGAAGCACAGAAGCGTGTTTTTCACCCCCCCGCCGAGCGAAGCCCCGTGGGTGTGCCGTCTCCTCCCACCCTGGATGTAGACTCTTGCTTTGCTTTGAATCGGCTCCTCCGTGTTTTGACTACGGCGATGGCGGCTCCCAGCAAGAACGCCTCTCTCAGATCAATTAACGGCTCTGTTTTTTCAGGCAGACGAGCGAACCAAGCAGAAAGAGACACAAAGCTAGCTGATTAGCGCGGCTTATCAACAGGCGGGGCATTAGCTGGGAAAACATTGTGCTGGCTGACACGTGTAACGTTAATGACGATACACAGATGCTCCGATAACGGATGGAGGAGCGGGAGGCTGGCGCTGCCGCGTGTGAATGGAGGGGAAATGCAGAGAACGCAGAGCTGTTCATCGCTGTGATTGCATGTTGGGACGGCGGGACGGCGACCCCGGGGACCGGCGCTGTCTTTCAACCCGGCGGAACGCGAGCAAAGGTCACACGGAAGATAAATACACTCACAAAGCCCACAAACGTAAACACCGCCTCCCCACAGGGATCCTGCACCAACTTCTACAAGTGTGTTTGTACGTGAGCTTCGCTCTGCGTAAACAGTCCCGAGTCCTGCCTTCTATCAGCGCCGTCCTGCTCAGAGTGTCTAATTGGAGGAGAACAGGTTGTTCTGCGGCTCTCAGCGGCTGCTTCCACATCAGTCTCCCCCCTCTCCGCACCTCGGTCCCATCCCACCATCTTAATTAGCATGGGCTATTTATTTTATAGCCTGCAAATTGGCAGCCTCGCTCCGCTGGCTGGAGCCCGGCGGCAGCCGGGAGGAGCGAGGCGCTCGCAGAAATGAAACGGCAGATAGAGGGGAGAGATTAGCCGGAGAAGGAGGGACGCTGGAGCTGGGAGCGGCGTAATAAGTCTGGTTTGAGTGGAGAGCTGAGCGGAGCGGCGACCTTGACCTGCGTCACACTCGCGCCCGGTCGCTTAGACCCACGTCAAGCTAACTTGTGGAAGATAAAAAGAAAAACAGCCCAACAGACGACTCAATAATCGACTGGATCCAAACAAACCAGACTGAAGGGACATTTCTTTCCCTCATTTTTCGGTCTGGGCCGGTTAACTGCTCCACAAGTCTGAGCGCAGCCTCAAAAACTACTGGCAGCGCATTAAGAAAACGAAAAACCAGCAAACGCAGCGAGCAGACGTCGGTCGCCCTCCGCCGAAGGATCGAAGGAGGCGGAGAGACGGGTTTTACCCTGTCGTCTGACTGAATCTCACTCTAAATCCTCAAGTGATTCTGGAACGAATAACCCTCTGAAGTACACACACGAACACACACACACACACACACACACACACGACCACATGCACGGCAGATGTTTTCCTTTAACAGCTCTTCAGTTTGCTTCCAGCCACATCAAGGCTGGATGGAGGCCCAGTGAAGATAGAGCCTCCAGTATCACTGCCTCCACCCCTCCACACACACACACACACACACACACACACACACACACGCTCATCTACGGCTAAATTACTCAGCAAGTCTTAACGTCGCACACACGAAACCCTCTCTTCATGCTAAAGCCCAGCCTGCCGTGCGGGCGCCGTCACCCCGAGCTCACACCTGTGAAAACACTCCAGAAGGTGTGTGTGTTTGTGTGGGGCGGGGCCTAATGAGGGGCACATCATGGCATAGGTCACATCTGGCGTGGAGACGCAGTGTCATCTCACACACACTCACACACACACTCAGCCCTCATGGAAACTGTTTAAGGGGAGCCTTTGGGGGGGGGGGGGGGGGGGGGGGGGGATGCGTCGCATCTGCTGCACACGCCACACACTCACATCTCCTCGCTGCATTTATAGGTTTTTGAAGTATTTGTACTTTTCTTCAGAGCTGTTTCCTGCTCAGAGCTGTTGGTTTGTTCATTGATGTTTTTATTGCAGAGTAAAACTTTGCTGCTTGTGCATAAAGTCGTGGAAACGGGGGCGTACTTCAGCCGCCGTGCGCTCGTGCGCTCCCAGCCTTTCAGGAAAGTTTCAGCTTCCCCAGTTTACATGTAGACCAGTGTTTTCTCCAAAGTGGTGTTTTCGGTAGCACCACTACCGTGTAAAGAGGACACAACAGCTCAGTGAAAGTTCTCAGGTTGAGGCGGCAGTGGAGCCTTCTGCGCTCTGAGTTCAGATCTGAACAGTTTGACTCTCAGGATGGAGACGCTTCAGACACTTCAGGCTTCATCGCTGCTTTTAATTAAGACTGACTGGAAGATCAACATGAGCTTTGGATAACAATCCCAAAATGCGTCCTGAAGATTTGGTCCTAATTCTCTGAATATAACAAACATTGATTACTTGTGTTATTTACTCATCTTGTGCCTCTGAAGTTCAAAACCTATCGTTCCATCAGAAGTGCATGTGCAGCATATATTTGAAGTGTCTCTTGCCAACATCTTGATTTAGTTCCTGGCTCGAAATCATCCACTCAGCGGTCATCATCATCATCATCGTCATCATCATACTTTACTGCTGCCGTCATTTTCTGAGGAGCCGAGCTTTGAAGCCGTATCAGTTTTACCACTTCGTAAACGATCTGATTTGTGGAACAGTGAAAACCCATCTACATGCCGGCTCATGTCAGTGTGTGTGTGTGTGTGCGTGTGTGTTGGCTGTTGGCCGTTCCTTCAGCGCCTCCTGAGGGTGAAGTGGGGGTGTAGATGGGGGTGGGGTGGGAAGGCGAGGGGCAGTAATGGAGGCGGAGGGGCAACGTGGAACATAAACAGAGGTTGATTTACTCACCAGTCCAAGAACAACAGCTCCAGCTCCTGCGGCTCCGCTCGCTAATAACTCCGAGTCGGAGGAGGGGAAGGGGGTGATTAGATGGAAGAGAGAGAGAGAGAGAGAGAGAGAAGTGGAAAGAGGAATTAAAAAATGAAAGTGTGGAGAGGAGAGGCTGCCACGTTCGCCGCCCGGCGCTGCGGTGTTGATTAACGCCCGGCCTGGTCTGCTCCCGGCGCTCCGGCCGGCCGTCAGGGAGACCGGCGGCCGAGACGCTAAACCCCGCGTTTATTCTAGATTTATTACAAATCCCTCGCTCTCGCAATGGCTGGAATCAAATCTCCATTAAATATCATTCTGCCTGCTTCAGCCCGTCCCGTTAAGCAAATTACAATCAGTCAGCGAGCCGCTCGCCGCCGACGTCTGTTTACTCCGCCCATGGAGAGGAGGAAGGCTCCGTACAGACCAGAGGTCGTTACAGGCAGCAGTAAAAACGGTGAACGAGCTCTCAGGGCTGCGTCTTCTTTTCCTCTGTGAGCTGAAGCTGTTTGTTCGCACCGAGCCGGATGAGCAGTTTTATTGAGAAGGGTGTTCGACTACCTTTATATCCCAGAGTCTCGCTGCTCCATCAGCCCGGCGCCATGAGCGCCGCTGTCATGTGAACGGTCAAGTTTTCCGCCGTTTTGTAACCTTTAGCCGGAGCACCGTGACTTGTATTTGGATGACAAATGGATGCATTCATCTCTGCGTCGACGCTGATGCACGCACACACGAACAGACGCCGCCACGGAGCAGCGTGACCGCCATCGCCGCCCGCCTCTCAAACCGCCGTCAGCACAAAGCATCCCGGGAGTAGCGAGGACGAGGGGGGGGGCCAGGCCGCCCGTGTGGAGGCACGAGATAAAAGAGATGTGTTGGATGATTATCTTGCCGGTGGGAGCAGCCGGAGCGCTCCGTCTTTCTCGCCACTCTATTTTTGTTGTTGTTGTTTGCGGCGGCGAACACAAAAGCTGACAATAGGGAAGTTTGTCCTTGGTTGGCCTTCAGTCATGATCACTCAGGAGAAGGCACACTCGCAGAAATAAGCTCACAAATAAAGAAACTAAAGCTTTCTGGGCAGCGCGTGTACAATACGGTGTCCTGGTGTAATCTTACATGTTGCGGTGGATTTTCTGGCTCCAGTCTTTATAATTTAGCAGTAAAATGAATTCAGTATTGATGAAAACTGAAACAAGTCAACAGTATACGTTACAAATAACTAGTTTAGCTTCAAGTATCTATATATTACTCAATCTTTAGACCCAAACGAGGGCGATGGCTGCGGCTGAGTTGGACATCCAGCTCAGTCGGGTTTGTTGTGAAATGCGTCTTCAGGGATTTAACTTACAACACACTGATTAGCTGGAGCTGCTTCAACTGTTGCAGGATCTCCACCCGTCTGGTTGTAGTTTCTCTGTTTGGACACGTCCAGACACGTGAATCGGATAAGAACATTCAGACTAACGCCACCAAACAAAGCTCTTTACCAAACGAAGTTAGTTAGTGCTAAAACAAACATAATAGAAAACACGGCGAGAAATGAAATACCTCTGAGTGCCGCATTGCAAAGATACTTTCACTCGGAACGAGATACTGAATTTCTCATGAAATTCTAAAGAAATCAGAAGAAACAAACAACATTGACAACAGCAGTTTATGGAACCAAAACCAAAAAGCAAAGCTGTGTTCTCCGTCCTGCAGCCTGCTGCCTGGATTTCTGCAGGTTTTCAGAGTGAAGCGTTTCCAAACAGCCGATCTGTTCTGGTCAACTGCTGGGCCGAGATAAGCGTCATGGTGGAGGCTGATGAAACGGTGGAGCGTGGCGTTCAGGGACCAGATCCACAGGAAACTCACACACTGACCTGAATTGCTCTCTGGACACTGCGGTTGTCTAAAGCACTCGTCCACCGTCGCTCTTCAACGTCGATGGATTTCTCCTAAAAAACTCCCCGACGGTTCTCCTCTCTCCCCGCCGAACGCTCGCTCTCCCTTGCCATTACCACAAAATCTCTCCATTTTCCCGGGGTAAATACGAAGGGAAGCTGTGAAATTAATGGTGCCCACCGCTCTCAAAGCCACACTTTAGCTCCGGCGCTAAATGTCAACTCTCTTTGGAGTCGAAGCGCGGCACGAAGCGGCTTTCAACTTGGGGAGAAAGAAAATCAACGTGGCTCTCCATCCCTTTCTGCCGGCTCGGCTGGTGGACGGGCTCAAGTGGGGCTGATGGTCTTCAATTAGGGGGGCCCGGCAAGACGCTGGACTGACGGTGGAAAAAGCAGTTTGCCACATTCATTTAAGGCACAATGACTGCGGCGCAGAGGCTCACTCCAGCGATAACTCCAGCAATTTTGGCTTGGATTGCCCCATCTGCACCCATCACAGCGGCTGCCAGGCTAGCATGAAAATTATGTTACCCAGGGTGCATTTCTGCCACTAATGGCACCGAATAATTGCCCTGAATGACAGTGCTCCCCCTCGCCGCCACCTCCACGTGAAGTGCAGCTTGCTCGCACTCAGCAGCAGCTTGTACAAAATGTTTTCTGATGCAGCTGCTAGCATCACTTTTCATCACGCGTCAATCATCCTCAAATCGTAAGCGTGTGCTCGTGATGCTCTGTGAAGTGGCGAGCAAGAGAAACGTGTTAATGCTCCTCATCAGCCGAACGGCGGCTCTCCCGGGAGCTGGGCATAAATATTTTGACTTTCCTCAGCGTAAAATCATGTGTTTAAGCGTGTGTGTGTGTGTGTGTGTGTGTGTGTGTGTGTGTGTGTGTGTGTGTGTTGATGTATGCACAGTCATTGCCCTCGCCTTCCATCACTGCCGCTGTAATTTTGCCTGAGCACCTCTCATATGTTTCACAGACACGTCCTGATGAGGGTTTCCGTGTGTGTGTGTTAAAGTGTGTGTGTGTGTGTGTTAAAGTGTGTGTGTTTGCAGCGTGAATCAAGCCGTTTCTTCGTCACATTGCGATGATTGAGACCTTTCTCTGGTGGGTCCAGATGTCTCGGGAGTCCCAGATGGAGTGTGATGTTTGCTACTGAGGGAAAAGCCTCGTTCTGAGAATCCAGATGTGTTGTCCAGTGGACAGACTTCCTTTGCGTCTCCTCGTTTCAATGCCGCCTTCTCCTGTCGCCCCTCCTGCAGGCCCCGAATGCTCCAGGAACTTCACCTCCAACAGCGGCGTCATCAAGTCGCCCGGGTTCCCCGAGAAGTACCCCAACAACCTGGACTGCACCTTCATGATATTCGCCCCCAAGATGTCGGAGATCATCCTGGAGTTCGAGAGCTTCGAGCTGGAGCCGGACACGACGCCCCCCACGGGGGTGTTCTGCCGCTACGACCGGCTGGAGATTTGGGATGGATTTCCTGGAGGTGAGCCAGTGAAACCGACCTTGAGAGAGACAGTCTATTGCATTAAACAGAACTCTGATAAACAAGAACGTACAGGACAAGCTCTGTCCCGTCTGATCTGTCAATCAGGACGTAAGTGACATTGAAAATACCTCAGCAGAGACAAAGAAATCATTGTGATGGACTAGATATTAATGTAAGAAAAAGAAAGCTTTTAAAACTGAGCCTGACTGGAGCAGAGTGCTCCTGTATTGAACCACCTGACCAGTGGCCCAAGATCCATGAAGTAATCCTTGTCTCATGGCCAGACTTCCTGATACGTTCGAATGAACTCTGAATTTTGTCGTACTTTTGCATGTATTGTATTGGTCTCACTATTCCAGCCCGTACATGTAGAACCCTACTTCTAATGACCCTGGAATTGAGCTTCCGACTTCAGATTTCTTAATGTAAGGAGCAGAAGTGGCTCTCACCCCTAAACTGATCTAGTTTAGACTCGGTAAAAGCCAGCGCCTCCTGGTTCACAGTTCTGAATTCAGGCACACAAACATTGATCTCAAATTCATCCATGTGAAAAAATCAGCAGGTGAGAGGCAGAGTACGAGAAGGCGAGCCGTCTTCAAAGCAGCTTCCACGGCCCGAGACGAGGCTTTGAACTCAGCCAGCCAAATCACCTCTTGAAGTTTCTCCGTTTTCCTCCCGGCTATTTCCAACGCGGGAGCAGCAGACAAGATGAAAGCACTTTCTCACCCATCAGTGGCTGAAAATTGAAAGAATTTTTATCTGGTGGTGTTGGACCTGCAGCACATCAGTATTCTCAGTTCTTGCGTTAGGAGTGATAAGGTTGAAGTGTAAATCACGGCACCTTTTTTTCAAGTGGATTTGCTTTAGGTTCGCTTCTCTCCGAGCTCACATCTCTTTAAGGCGTCAACTTTGCAGGGTTGAAGGTTTATTCCACCGCGCAGTTCAAGAACTTATTGGTACGTTGCTCTCCTGAGACGGGGTGTTGATTGAGGACACGCAGAGATGTGAATATGTCACATTATTATCACCTTTTAAGACTCTTTTTTCATGAAATATGTATTGAAATAAAATGCTTCCTTTGCTAATTTTCATACATTAAAATTCAGAGATACCTCAGCTTGTTCATCTGAACTTTCAGGCGACACAAAAGAAGAGCTCAATTTCTTTGTGTGCTTCAGCGAGTTAGTTCACAGTCAAAAAGCTGGACTACATTACTTTGGATCAAGACCTTCAAACCTCTTCAAACAAACAGATCATCAAGCATTGTGCAAACGTGCCCAATGTTTCAAGCAAAAAACAGGAGTTTGATCCTGAAATGAGTGTATGTTGTTGTACAGGAGCTGCAGAAGACCCTGCAGCAGGCAGCAGTTTGTCTCCCGGGTTGTAGAAGTATCGTCGCTTGACGGAGTCGTGCAGACAACCTGAGAGATGCTTTTTAGTTCAGAATTAACTTGGCAGGGTACTTTTCAAAACCCACAGACTCTGCTGCAGTAGGATCAATCAGAACCGTCACGCCACTGACCGAGCAAAGTCCCGTCGGTCTGCCCTCCTCGTTCGCCCGTCCGGCTGGAGTCGGGCTGGAGGTGGCGTGTTTTGGCTCAGAGGACCCTGCGGGGGGAGGCAGGGCGTCACCCGCCGCTGATCACAGCATTACTAATCACAGATAAGCTGCAGATCCCTGCAGGAACACACCGGCTCAGGAAGATGTGCATGGATCGTAGCACACATCACAGAGCGAGGGCCAAGGTCGCAGTGGCCTCTTTAACTCGCCACCCTGTCGCTCTTTCCCCATGCTTCCACTCCTTTCTGCCTACCCGTAATGACCCCCCACCCCACCCCCCACCCACTTCTCTGCCTCCGTTTCCTTCTGCCTCTGCTCAGCCGAACATGTCCGTCCCGGGCTTTTATTGCTTTCTGTCTTCTAACGTTCCCCTATTGTCTCCGCCTGGTCTCTCACTTTGTTTGGTCTCCTTAACAAAAGTCACCGGGCCGTGGCCGCATCCGCCTCAAGTCCAAGAAAACGAGTCAGGGTACAGGAGGTCCGAGGTATTTACAGCCGGCAAACAGCCGGAGACCGTGACCCCCCAGGCCACAGGTCCACCTTCCGCTTTGTTCCTCCTCTGTCAGACAGGCGGACAGCCGGGGAATGCTGAAAGTCTTTTCTCACGCATCTTTACGGGTTCTTGTTGGGGGGGGGGGGGCAGCGCCCAACATACCTCACTGACACATTAGTTTTCTCACCTCCACGGGCGAGGAGGGAGGAGTTGCTGGTTAAATGCATGTGAGACAAGGCCGTGGCAAACAAACCAATATTGAGTTAACCCCAGTCTCACCCCAGGAACAATATTTGTGCTTCTTCCTCCTCCTCCAGTCGGCCCGTACATTGGGAGGTACTGTGGACAGAACACCCCCGGCAGGATCATCTCCTACACCGGCATCCTGGCTCTGACAATCAACACGGACAGCGCCATCGCCAAGGAGGGCTTCTCCGCCAACTTCACCGTCATCGAGAGGACCGTCCCGGAAGGTGAGCTGGCCGTCAACGCTGCGGCCGTCGGGCTGGCGGGGGGGGCCGTCGTTCTGTGCAGAAAGAGCGTTCGCCTTCAGTGTTTGTGGGCAAAACAAAGTCCAAAGGGAACTGTTCAGTGAAGAAAGCTGAATTGAAACTTATTAGCTGTAAAAGATTTAGAGCTCTAGTAAAGGCACCACCAGAGGAATATTGCTGAAAGTTAAAAGCAGATGTTGTCTGCGCGCGAACCCACACGCGGCCCTATTATGACAAATTCCCACTTGTTAAACAGAGCCGAAGAGTTATTAAATAAACACCTCCCGCCTCTGGTGTCACGCATAACGTGTTACAAGGGCCTCCTCCTACAGTTTACAACACACACGTTCGCACACTGTGGGCCCAGACAGGCTCCGCAACGCAGCTCCCCGCCAGTTAAAAGCACCGCGGACACACACTTCCTCACACCCCGAGGGCTTGTTACAATGCGGCGGCGTTGTCACGGGACCCGACCCCCCCGACCCCGTTTTACAAAACGCTCCGGCTAAACATTTCATTAAGGGAGACGAGCTCTGGTCCACGCTGTAAATCTGTCCAGCAGCAAGACCACCCCCTGCACGCACACACACACACACACACACACACACACACACACACACACACACAGTCAGTCTTTGAATAGAGATGGATGACTTTCAACAAATCTACTAATCATCTCTGAAAGAAGCATTTTGTCTTTCCCTGGAGGGGAGACAGATGCTGCTTACACACACACACACACACACACACACACACACACACACACACACTAACGCTCCGTCACAGTAATGAACACAGCAGTAACTGCTGAAGTCATTCCTCCTCAGTTTACTGTTCCAATCACTGATCTCAGATCAGATTACTCAGACCAACTTTTAGCATTTGTTCTTTCGGGTGTCTGGAGGAGTATCTGACCGAAGATCAGTAAATGCCTTCGCTTACTTCAGCTTGCTCGGCTCTTACGTCGCCAACTCCCAAGCTTGTCTTTGCTTTTCCAGGCTTGTGCCACTTAAATCATTCATAATCCCCTTATGCATAATACACAGCGAATGTTCTGGCTTCTGCGTGGCCGGAGGAAGGGAACGCTCCAGCTGAGCGCTGCTGATGAGGGCTGATAAGCTGATGAAAGGAGGCCTTGTCTTTGCTCCTCTCCCCGGTCCTCCTGCTCATACCCTCTTCAGACGGGCCTCGCCATTTCTTTGGCTATCAAGCCGCTGCGCTCGGTAACCCACATGATCAGATACCGCTCTCGGCAGCGAACAGCCGCTCCTTTGTGACTCTCTTGATGGCGGTCGGTAATCTGGACGAGCGGGACAGGGAGCCTGACGGGCGGCGCTCTCCTCAAAGAGAGCAGAAAGGTGCGAGACAGTTTTCTCAACCTTGCACCGAGAAGCCGACACACTGCCACGAGCACGCTCACGCTCACGGCCGCGGCGCCGACGCCGCAAAGCATGCGGCGCACACACCGACCCAGTGACTGAGGTGTGCTAGCAGTGCGGCAGATGGGGAGACCATCTGCGTTAGCGCTCTGACAGCAGCCACATAGCAGTTTCATAAGGCACTCGTCATGAGCCCTCCGTGTGTGTGAGTGTGTGTGTGAGTGTGTGTGTGTGTGTCTGTACACACAAGCACATGATTTTGGACAAAGGATGTTATATTTATCACAGTTGGAGCCTTGTGTTTAAGGAAGTGGGCTGGCTGAACAGTTAACGCTTGAAAACATTTGATTTATGGAACACTTCACCCCAATAAAGTACGTCCCCAGAAAACATTGTGTTCCGTTGAAAGTGTTCCTGAATGTTATCAAAGTTAGCGCTCTGTACCAGAAGTGTCAAACACACCAGTTCAGGGTTCATGTGATTAAATCTTTCTGTGTCATTTCTTGCTGAGCGATGTGTTCAGGTGCTTCGTACGTTGCGGTGTTTTCATCCACAGTTCACAGCTCGGTTCAGGCTGTTGCAGTATCGGGTGAAAGTGAGTCTTCACATGCCTCTGTTGTTGTAGTGACTTCACACAAAAGGCCGTAGTCTTCATTCCACCCGCTGCTCCACAGCGGTGTCATGGCGTCTGACCTCCGGGGGTTAAAAGAGGCCGACCTCAGTCTGACCCGGCGGAGCCCCGCAGCCCCGGAGCTCCGGCCGAAGCCTCGGGACGGCTGCTCCACGTCAACACAAACAAGAGCAGCCGGGGCGGTTCGGCCATCCAGTGTGATATATACCCCTCAAATACAGCTTCTAAACACTGCTAAACTCCCCCAAGAGACCGGCCGGGGGAAGGATGGTTACCGTCTGCAGGAGAAGATAAACTGCCCACAGGGAGCGGTGTGGGGAATAGATCCAGTCAGTGGAAAAAATAACTGAAGGGAAAGTCACCTTTTAGCGCCCAATACCGGCGTAAACTTAGCCCACACCTGAATGTTTTATGAGGACATTTTTATGTCTTAGTGCAGAACACTTCCTTTCTGCTTCCATTAGAAACAGAAAGGATTTACCGAGGCGCTGCTGATGTGCCGTTCCTTTACTGCCCGGTGGAGCTGAGTGCCTGGAAGGTGGTGGCTCCGTCCCCAGAGAGGAGCGCCGCCTGTGAGAGACGCTGAAAGAGCTGCAGGACTGCTCCGTTCGGCTTTCTCTGAATCCAAATAAACACCTCTCCCACTCTCTGTGCCCTTCCTCAGACTTTGACTGCAGCGACCCTCTGGGAATGGAATCGGGAGAGATAACATCAGACCAGATCATGGCTTCATCCCAGTACAACCCCAGCTGGTCCCCGGAGCGCTCCAGACTCAACTACTACGAAAACGCCTGGACGCCGGCAGAGGACTCCAACAAGGAGTGGATACAGGTAACTCCTGAGGGCCAAATTACCCGCCCGTCACCGATAATTGGTACCTGGAAGGTGTTTTGAGGTGTTGAGCGAAGGAA